>NC_137902.1:24834873-26034873 GCF_963455335.1 Martes martes
GAAAAAAGGACATTTGAGTAGAACTATACCTAGTAAGGAGATTGAATCAGTAACTAAAAATCTACCAACAGAGAAAAGCTCTGGACCTGACGGCTTCACAGGTGAATTCTACCAAACATTTAAAAACTAAAACCAGTCCTTCTCCCATGTGACTGCAAGGTCGCTTTGTGAGACTCCTTCCCAGACAGCAGCATGGCCTTTCTGAAGAGATCGTTGAAGG
The DNA here is from genome assembly GCF_963455335.1 of Martes martes. Classification (NCBI taxonomy): domain Eukaryota; kingdom Metazoa; phylum Chordata; class Mammalia; order Carnivora; family Mustelidae; genus Martes; species Martes martes. The sequence goes on from NC_137902.1 coordinate 24,835,094, forward strand.
ACTTCGGGGCATTGCTGGTAAGGGCCCCACATACGTCCGTAGGTCCTCTTGAGCCCCGAGCTTGGGCACGCAGGCCCTACAAAGACAATTAAAAGCCGAACGGTGGTGAGGGTCCTAGTGCTCCATCTGCCATGTGCGGGCCAGTTGGCTGGAGCCCCTTTACACCATCCAGCATCACCCTTCTCAGGAAGAGTGAAGCTGCTTTAGAGCCCGGACTAGGTTATGGGTGTCATCTTAGGTTATGGAGAGGATGACAGAATCATAGTCATTCCCATGTAAGAGACACCTGCCACCAGGCTCCTTTGATCCCTATAGCTACGGGTGAAGAAGGCAATTTTCTCCCCATCTTACAGATGAGGAAACAGACCCAGAGACACGAACCACTCTGCCCTGTCGGAGCCAGTACTTGAACGTGGGCCTGTTGGCCTCACGAGTCCACTGTCCCCTGTCACTTGCTCCTCCTTGCTCAGCACTACGTACACGGTGTGTGTTCAGGAAGTCTTTATTGAATGAATGTTGGAGGGACAGCCTGGAAACCAGTGAAGGTGACAAGTTTTCAACAGTAAACTGGGAGGGAGAATGAAAGGACAGGGCCACTAGAGGTCAGAATTTAACAAATCTTCATTAGCTTTGGAGCACTGCTTGAGATGGTGTCTGACCCCGAGAGCTGGAAAGGACCCCAGAGGTACCCACACCCCCTTCACAGTCCCTCCCCCTCCTCATTGGTGAGAAAACTGGGCCTTAGAGATGCTGTAAGTTGCCCAAGGCCACAGACCTGTGCCACCTCCCAAACCATGCTTTGCCCAACACCATGATACCTCTTTAATCACCTTCCTGGGGCCTCAAGCATTTCGTTCTCTGAAAACAACATTTGGTGACTGTGTGGAACAGCAGGGGTGCCAGATGCTGGGGAAACACAGAGAGGCCAAACCTGGCCCTGCGTAGGGCTTGAAGCGAATCTGGGAGGCTCTGTTTTCTGTAATGAGGTTTGACTTTGACTCAGAGTTACAGATGCATTTTACATCATGATCTGTTAACGTTATATGTACATATATATGTACAGACACACACACACATATACGTATTTATGCACATATAAAGTTTCACAAAATAATACTTATGCTATAATGCAATGCATTTTGTAATTTCCTTTTCCTGTCTTTCTTAATCTGTTGGTGAGGAAACAATTGCTGATCACAACCCATTACCTTGATTTCATGACCCTCTCTAATGGTCAGATCTTCACTGTGCATTCCATTACTGTGAATCATTGATTCAAACTGCTAACCCTGAACTTTCACCATTGTGTACCAAATGGTCTTAGGTGTTTTGGGTGGAGGATACGAGATTACTAGAACACAGCCATCATAGACAGGACTTCTTGGAAGCCTAGGCAGAGAAGAATGAGAACAGACCAGTGGTGGGAGTCCCTTCTCCAGGCTGTCACCTGAGTCAGGACTTACGAGAAAGAATACGGAGTCTGCCATAACCAACTCTGCTGTCTGTCTCAAGAGGGGTCCCGCCTGGAAAGCCATGGGTTCAGCACTGAATAGTACTTATACCTGTAATTGCCTTAGAGAAAAAAGATTATCAAGCACTAAAAATCCATTCAGTTATGGATCGTCCGTGATCCAGGAGCAATCCTTGAAGGTTGCAGGCCTGAGTTTCCAAGTAGTGGGTCCACGTCATGTGGCGAAAGAAGGGGCCTGAGAACAGGGCTTTTGTTTCATTCCTGCTGGTCATCTAAACCAGTGCCTCTCCCACTCTGCTGTGCGTCAGAATCGCCAGTGGATCTTGGGGAAGTGCAGGTTCTGACCCGGGAGCTGTGGAGAAGGACTTGTCCCGAGAGGGGGAGGCCGCCGAGGGGGCTGAGGGTCTGACAGGCGCGCCAGGCTAAGCCCGCTGCCTCTCTCCAGCAGACGCAGAGAAGGGCTGCCACTTTCAGCACATCTTGGCCTGTGCCCGCCTGAGTGTCAGCCCGGACCTGAGCGAAGGCGTGCTGCAGCAGGTGCTGGAGCTCCTGGAGGACCAGAGCGACATCATCAGCACCACGGAGCGCTACTACACGGCGTTCTGAGGGGAGGCCGGCCCATGGGCTGGGCGGGGCCGGGCCAAGGAAGAGACGAGAGGGTGGTGGTCACTCCTGGGCTCAGACTGTAAACGTCATGCAGAGGCTTATAGGTCTGGTGGTGGTGGTAATAAACTGTGAAATATGGTCACTTAAAGAGTGGAATTTGGCGTGAATTCTGTAGGCTGCCGTGTAGCTGCTGTATCCGTGGGATAAAGTAACTCATCTCAGTCATGACCTAGAAGAAAACCCTCCCCTTGACCTTCTCCCTGGACTGGCTGTTGCCCTCAGAGCAGAAGGGGGAAACGGTATTGGTGGCTGAGTTGGTGTGTGTGTGTGGCTCCACGCTCTGTCACGGTAAAGGGCTGTCACGTGGTAAAGTGAAGTGAAGAGCGTCTAGCCAGATCACACAGACCCGGAACGTTTCCAAACTTCAGACTACCGCCTCTGCTCTTGTAGGCCTCTGTCAGAGGTTAGGAACCGAGTGTAGAGAACCGCTTCATGGGGGAGTCCACTCACCTATGATTTCCAAGGGTCGAGTACCAGAGGTAGGTCTCGAGTCCTGGGATGAATGTAGTTCACAGACCCACCCAGAGATGGGAATAAATGGACCCAAGGCATGGCCCTGTGTTGGTCATTCTCCTTATTTTCCTTAGGAATTACAGGTGTCTCAGTACATTTCCCTACACTTCAGGACATACGTGACTAAATGTGTTGTCCTTTAATGCCCTGAAGTCGTTGGAGGCTCTCAGCCAGTTGCCTGGCTGCTAGGCATTATTTTCAAGGTTACCGCTGAACGTGCAGGTCGCTCTGACACCACCCAGACAAAGACTCTGTAACTGCCCGGACAGGTGATGGAGTCCTGCTGTTGCTAGGAACGGCAGGCGAAAGGGAAAAAAAAATCCGAGGTATGTGGTAGACTTGTTCTAACAGCTAAATGACAAATCCAGCCAGCAAAAATAAAGTGTGGGGAAAGATTTGGAGTTAATTACAGTCATTTCAAAAAAGCACATCTGCCTTCGTCTGCTACATTTGCTCTTGACGTCATAAGCTCTTAGTGGCTCTGGGGAGAGCTTGCAGGCCTCGAGTTCTGCTCTATGTGGAAATGGAGTGGTTTTTATACTTAGAAGTTGGCGGCTGTTTCGTATGTCCAGCTGAGGGCTAGTACCAACAGATTGCTTCCTGTCGGCGACTTCTCTGACTTGATCCAAACATCTGCCCTGTTTCTAACAGCCATTTACCCAGATGGTTGTCCCGTGTCCTCCATGCATTTGGAAGCTTCCCCCGTGGAATGGAGTCTCCTGAATAACACCCCAGCTGCCTTCCTTGATAGCAGCAGATGTTCCTTTTTGAATACATCTAGCCCAGGAAGGAGTCTCAAATCAGCAACCCCACTTCCAGGGTTTATCCCAAAGAGACGATCACGCAGGTGGGAAAGGATGAATACACAAGATTCGCATTGCTGTGTGATCTAGAGTTCTTCTTTGGGAAAAATAGTTGCTCGTGAGGAAAAATTAATTATGATACATGCACACGGTAAATACTATGCAGCTATTAAGTGATGAAGCAGACAGATACTATTGCTATGTGAACACTCTTTCCAAGAAAGCAATCACAGACCTGTTTATATAATATACTGTTGATCTGAAACGACTTGTATGTGTCTATCTGTAGAGTGTGTTTTTGTGTGTACATTGGCATAAATGTGTCCCATGTATATACACAGTTGATCAGTCCCCCCCTCCTAGAAATACTTTATGCACTCGGCTTTCCTAACACTCTGGGTGCTCTTTCTCTCTTTCTTCATCTCCTTTTCCTGGTCTTCCATCTCCCTGAGGGCTTGGGGTTCAGTGTTAGATCTCATTCCTGTGCAGCTGGCTCCCTTGGAGAGCTTCACCAGTCGTGTGGCTCAGAAGATACATATGCTGACAGACTCACCACATTTTATCCAGTTAGGACCTCTTCTGAGCTCCAGACTCCTGCCTGCGGCTTCCTACTGACATCTCCACTTCGGTGTCTGAAAGACCCCACACACGTGCCTGCCGCCAGGCGCCTAGTCACCCCTGACCCAAGACTTGGTCCTTCTGAAGTTTTTCCTGATTCGGAAGAAGGCAGCTCCATCTTTCCAGTTGTGCAGACCAAACATTCCACATCCCACCTGTCCACCAGTCACCTTGGCTCCACCTTCTAGATATTTCTAGACTCTAACCGCTGCTCTACTACCAGCTGGATATTGTGGTTGCCTCCTGACTGAACTCCTGCCCCGGCCCCTCTTCAGTTCATTCTCCACACAGCAGCCAGAGCGACCTGTTCAACTGAAGCCAGATTCTGCCGTCCTCTGCTCTCGCTCTCCTGTGACTCTCTGTCTCACTCCAGGTAGGACCGCAGGGCATCCCATTACCAACAAGGTGCTGCTCTGCCGGGCCTCCTCTGTGCACTACGCCCCGCGCGCACCCACCCTGCTTAGCTTCCTGGGCCTTGCCGAGCCTCACACACCACCAGCATTCCTGCCTTGGGGCCTGTGTGCTTGTTTCCCCTGCCTGGAATGTTCCTCCCCCAGGTAGCCAGGTGATGGCCTTCCCCCTCCCCTCCTTTGGGTCTTTCCTCGAGTGTCACCCTCTCTCTAAGGCCTGCCCTGATCCCTCTTTTGCTAAGTAGAGCCAAACCCTTCTCCTTCCTCCCCAGGACTCTTTAGTAGTTACTTTTCTCCACGGTACTTGCCACCATGTCACACATCCCATATATTTCTTCCTTGCTTGGTTTTTTATCTATGTCCCCAACAGAAGAAATGTTCCTTGAGGGCAGGACTTTCCCTGTTCTGTTTCCTGCCGTGTTGCCTGCACTAGAGCAGTGCCTGGCGTATCTTCCCAGCCATACCGCTCCTGGGTACGTGTCTGGCTGGAGGTATCTTCCTTTCTTTCCTGGGGAGCTTTCTCCAATGTCTTGGCAGGCTGTTCAGGCTGGAAGTGCTCAGAATTCAAACCACGGGGAGCGGCCTCATCCTGTGGGACCTGGCATATAAGTACCCCAGCTCCCTTGCCCTTCAAATGAGATCTCTGAGGCAAGTGTTCTCCACCGTTTTCCAGAGTTTCTCTGTGGGATTAATCTCCATCCACCCACCGTAGCAGCTGACTTGATAGCCACTGTTAATTGGCTGCCTCACCCTCCCTGTCTTCCCCACTCCCCATTAGTATTTGCCGCACCGCCCACATGAACTGCTTCCTTTCCAGTCCTTGTCTCCTGGTCAGCTTCTGGCTGATCACAAATAATCCCATGTTCATAAGTATATTTGAGAAATGCTGTATGAATATTCTATGCATCAAGCAGAGATTACTAGAAAAACCAAAGTGACCCACTTTTGCTTTTAAGCTACACATCTCTATTTGATATTTTTACAATTAGCAAGTGTTATTTCTACAAAAGTAATAAAGCTCTTTCTCCCTCCCCATCCCACACTCACACAACCTGAACGATGAGCGAACCAAAATTAAGATGGGCCTTCTATCCCGTAGCAGCATAAGAACTCTGAGAGCATGAGGGGAACCCTTGGAAAATTCTCTGGGGCTAAATACAGTTGGGTCACTGCTCTGGCACTGAAGAGCCACCAAAGACTTCCCCTGAAGAAGAGGGAAACTGAGCCAACACCATGGCTCTCAGCATGCACATTTCAGAAGGCATGAACACTGTGTCTAGTTTATGGAAGCAAGAAGACAAATAGTGCTACTGTCTGGTCAGGGGTTTGTTTGAAGCTCTGTGATTTTCTCCATCTGGTAAGCCACCAGTGCTTCTCGTCCCTAAAAGACACTTCTTTCTAATTATTTTCCCCTCTGATAGTGTGCCAGGGCACTGGCCGAGAGAAAGCCAAGTGGAAAGAAGTCTATTCAGTGATGAGGACCTCAAGATGTGGTGCCAACGATTGAAAACCAAGCAAACTTGTAATTTTCCGTCGGGGAAAAGTATCCACACTTTCTTATTAGTGTGGTTTCTCCTTTGTAAGCGGCCTCTATAGGAGCTCCCCAAAGAAGCAGCTCATTGTTTCCTTACTAGATTAACGTGCAGCATATGGGCAGACTCCAAATTCGGGGAGCAGCAGGCGCTGAGAGGAGAGTGGGACCGTCCCCAAGGGAAATGGGCCCAGGGATGAAGAACCTTGCAGTAGAGCTCATGTTTGCATGCCATCTACTCCAAAGGCAAGCCCGAGCTTCCCCTCAAGTGAGTTTTTATGTAGTGCAGAATTTATTTTTAAATACAGCCTATTTTTACTGAATTTTTATTATGTAAACCCAAACAGGTGAGTCACAGCACAGCACAGGGCTGTGTTTGCAAGAATTCTAAATCAGACCCCAAATTCCTGAAGAGACTGAAGGCTTTCCGTGTATGTCCAATTAAAGTACTAGGTTTTCATCTTGGAACATAAAGGAGGAATTTTGAAGACCACATAATAGTTTTTTTAGATAGCAAAGTGGCATGTCACTAACTCAGACTGATTTGGTGAAAGGTTTATGTAAATTAGTGAAAATCTGGAAAGAGTGCTATTTTATTACTTTATGTCTATGCAGTGTTCCATATGATATCTGAAATAGTATGGGGTAACGGATTGGCTGCTCTTAGAAAACCTGTTTAATGAATAAGAATTATTTTAATTGTGTATCATTTAATTATTATATGTTTTATGCTGTTCAAATATTAATAGGTGATTTTAAAGTTCTTGAACTTAAGAGATTTGAGAACATGTCCACACAAAAAATTCTATGTCAGTGTTCACAACACTATCATTCCTAATAACCAAAAAGGGAAAACAACCCAAATGTCCATGAAGTGATGAATGGATAAACAAATACTTGTCAGGGTATGGGGGAAGGAGGGGATTGGATAGTGCAGGGTTTCCTTTTGGGGTGATGGAAATGTTCTGGAATTAGATAGTGGTGATATTTGCACAACTGCGAATATACTCCAAACCCCTGAATTGTGGGCTGGGTTGGGATTCCTCCTAGCATGGTGACTGAGTTCCAAGGGCAGGCATCCCAAGAGAGAGCAGCACCCCTGCAGAAGCTGTCTGGCCGGTCTGCGCATCGCCCCAGAAGCCGCACAATGCCACTTCCATGGTGTCCTTATGGCCAAAGCAGCCAAAGCCTGACCCAGTTTCCAGAGGAGTGAATAAACCACCTCCTGATAGGGAATAACAAGATTCCCGAAGGGTTTGTAGAACCAGGAATATTGCCCTGGCCATTTTTGGAAAGCACAATGTTTCATAGAAACGTTTCAACTTTTATACACATATAGCCTCATTCTTTTTTTTTTTTTTCTTAATGATTTTATTTATTTATTTGACACAGAGAGAGAGATCACAAGTAGGCAGAGAGGCAGGCGGGCGCCGGGGTGGGGGGGGCGGGGGTTGTGGAAGCAGGCTCCCTGCCGAGCAGAGAGCCCGCTGTGGGGCTTGATCCCAGGACCCCGGGATCATGACCTGAGCCGAAGGCAGAGGCTTTAACCCACTGAGCCACCCAGGTGCCCCTAGCCTCATTCTTTAAAAAACAAAAACAAAAAACCTTTTTTGGGGGGGGTATCAATAAGTACAAAGAATGGGGGAAAATGGTCTACCACTTCCTAGGTACTATTTTCTTTTTTAGATTATATGTATATTCTTAGCAAAAAAAAAAAAAAAAAAAAGTGTTAACATTTTGCCTATCCTTCCAGAAAAAAAAATATAAGCATTTTATATGTATCCTGGTTTTTAAAATTTATTTCTGTATATTAGAGGTTTCTTTCTACTTTAGCATGCAAGTTTGCCACATCCTTTTATTTATTTTTCAGTTGTTAAAAAAAAAAAAAATCATGGGGCGCCTGGGTGGCTCAGTGGGTTAAAGCCTCTGCCTTTGGCTCAGGTCATGATCTCAGGGTCCTAGGAGCCTGCTTCCCCCTCTCTCTCTGCCTGCCTCTCTGCCTACTTGATCTCTGTCTGTCAAATAAATAAATGAAATCTTTAAAAAAAAATCAGTTGCATTTCTGTATACTAACAAGCTGTTTTAAAATGCAGTTAAGAAAACAAGCTCATTTAAAATAGCATCAGAAACAATCAGATACTTAGGAATAAATTTAAACAGGAAGGTAAAAGATCTGTACACTGAAAGGAATAAGGACATGGATCAAAGAAATTCAACTGGGCACAAAGAAATGCAAAGATATTCCATGTTCAGGGATTAGAAGCATTAGTACTGTTAAAATGTCTATACCACCCAAAGCAATCTATAGATTCAAAGCCATCGCTATCAAAATTCCAATGGGCTCTTTCACAGATCCAGAAAAACCAATCATAAAATGTGTATAAGACCACAAAAGATTCCAGAGAGCCAAAGCAGTCTTGAAAAAGAACAAAGTCACAGGCTTCACATTTCCTGATTTTAACCTGCAGTTGGCCCTTGAACAACACGGAGGTTAAGGGTGCTGATGCCCTGTGTTGTCAAAATTCAGGTATAATTGGGCTTTCCAAAAATATAATTACTAATAGCCTACTATTGACTGGAAGCTTTACCAATACAATAACATAAACAGTCAACTAACACGTATGTGTATGTTATATGTATTGTATATGGTTTTTTTTTAAAGATTTTTAAAATTTATTTAACAGAGATCACAAGTAGGCAGAGAGGCAGGCAGAGAGAGAGAGAGAGGGAAGCAGGCTCCCTGCTGAGCAGAGAGCCCGATGCGGGACTCCATCCCAGGACCATGGGATCATGACCTGAGCCACCCAGGTGCCCCTGTATATGGTACTCTTAACAAGAAAGTAAGCTAGAGAAAAAATGTTATTAAAAATCACAAGGATGAGAACACACATTTATGGTACTGTATTTATTGAAAAAAATTCTGTGTATAAGTGGACCTATATAGTTCAGACCCTTGTTATTCAAGGGCCAACTGTGTATTACAAAGTTATAGTCATCAAAACAGTGTTTGACCACATCCCCCCCTTTTTTTTTTTAAGATTTTATTTATTTTTGAGACAGAGGAAGCATGTGAGCAGGGAGAGGAGCAGAGGGAAAGAGAGAACCTTGGGCAGACTCCATGCTGAGCGCAGAGCCCAAAGCCCCACTCTATCTCGTGACCCCGAGCTGAAATCAAGCGTAGCGTGCTTCACCAAGTCACACAGACACCCCGACCACATCCTTTTTTTTTTTTTAAAGATTTTATTTTTTATTTATTTGACAGACAGAGATCACAAGTAGGCAGAGAGGCAGGCAGAGAGAGAGAGAGAGGAGGAAGCAGGCTCCCCGCTGAGCAGAGAGCCCGATGCAGGGCTGATCCCAGGACCCTGGGATCATGACCTGAGCTGAAGGCAGAGGCTTTAACCCACTGAGCCACCCAAGCGCCCCCCGACCACATCTTTTTAAATGGTCACAAAATCCACTTGTGTGTGGCTGCCCCTTAATGTATTTAACCATATTCCTATTGAGAAACATTTAACTGGTTTCCGTTTTGTGTCTATTGCCAGCAATGCTGCAGGAAACATCCTTGTACATTTTGCCTTCCTCGCTGTGCACTTGCAAGTATGTTTGTTGGTAAATTTTTAGCAGTGCAACTGCCAGGAAAGAGGGTATGAGCATTTAAGAATTCAAGCAGACATTGACACATTACTCACTGAAAAGACTGATCCATTTATACTCGTATCAATGATTGATGAGTCTCCTGTTTGCCTCCAAGCTCATCTATAATTTGTACGATCTGTGGTTTTAATCACCAACCATCTGAGAGGTAAAAAGGATTTCCGGGTTTCGTTTGCATTTACATTTTCTTGCATACGAGTGGTGTTGAGCATTTATCATTATAGGCAACCTCTGATGTAGTTTTGCCCTCGAAAATAGCCATAGATTCCAGAAGAGTCTAAGAATGGTCCTGGTCCTGTGTTCTGCGATGGTGTCAGCTACAGAACCAGCCCAGAGGCCTGCTGCCGAGCTCCCAACTAGTGCACAGCTGGAAAAAACGTCCAGAAGAACTCAAACCTCAAGGTTCCCATTTTGCTACTTCAAGGGCTTGGGTCCCATGCCTGCCCAAATCTAACATATACTAATACATGACGGCAGCAATCTTTTTGAAACCAATCCCCATATTATCGATGCAGACCTCTCACAGACCAGAGGTTCACGGCCACTGACCTCAGCTAGATGAATTTGAAAACTAAGATCGTTTTTAAGAAAGTGCTAATTAAGTAGAGGAGAGAGTGTTAGGAATAGAAATGGTATTAATTTACGGGCTTTGGTACGATTAATTGGGGCATGGGGCAGCAACACTTTTGATAATCTTCTTGCCCAGAAATTGCTTCCTCAGGGAGAAGGGGTTTTATGTTTTTGTTCTGAGGACAATCAGCGAATGGGAGAAAAAAGCGGGTGAGGACAGAGTATCCTTCCATGGTTTGTGCTCTACTTCAGAACTAAAGAATGGCGGCACTGAGCGCTGAATTTTGTCATGGACAGAAATCCGTGAATGATCAGTTTATTCTCATGCAAATTAGGTGGCAGGGTAATATATTGAGCTCTTAGCACGCGGGTTTGCTTTTCATGTGTTTTACTTCTTTCTGAGCAGGAAGCCAGCCTTGCCTCGGGGAGGTTGGGTTGGGGGCCAAATGCAGAAGTTGTTTGTGCAGACAACCTGGCTTATGTTTTCTGGAAGCCTGGAGCCTGGGAGGGATTGGAGATCAGTGGACTCCAGGCTTGCAGACCGGAATGTGCTCCATACGGTGCCCGAGGCAGGTCGGCAGGATGGCAAGACTTCCACGGAGAGGCTTTGTGGCGTCTCTCCGAAGCTTAGAGCCTTGGCCTAGGATTCCCAGCTTTTGCCAAGATTCCCAAGCTTGGAACGGAAGCCGTGCAAGCCGCCTTCTCCGCAGAGACAGCCTGGGGATATCAGCAGAAGACTTGGTCTCAGGAGAAGAGTGGACTCGTCTCCATTTTCCAGGTCTATGTAACCTGGAATTTCATGCATCCCCATGGAGAGAGAGAGACTGCCCCACCTGCTCCCACCAGTATTATTTTCCTGCCTGCCCGGGGTGGGGCGGGGGGGGGGGGGGTAAGGTCTCCAAGCTCAAGGTAACCTGAAATAAAGAAAAGGATATGACAAGTGTCACTTCCGTGAGTTTTGGCAGTAAGATTCATACAGCACTACACTTAGAATATACTCAAGGTGAATCCTACAACAAATTCATGCTCCCACCCACTTACATTCCAGAACGGCCTCTTGAGTGGGAGAGAAAGAGGACACCACAGTACAGTTCCAGGGGAATTGTTCACGACCCTTCCGCGGAAGCATGCCGTCTATGAAAACTACTGGTCCTGTGTCACCGCAGAAACAATTGGTAACCACCTTCTCTGCGGATGGGGGGAGAGAAACTGTGATAAGAGTTTGTTGCATCTCCTCAGCGGGGTTCACCTTATCATGAACCGGAAATCTGACCTTGTCCTGCAGTCAGCGTGTATGCTGGTCCCCTGGGGATGACCTGGCCCACAGGCAAGGGAGCAGACAAGATCTAACTTAGGAGAAGGGCCCCAAACCACGGGAGCCATGAGTCTTCTCCCCAACATGAAGAAGCTTGAAAAGGCCTTACTCATTCCAGCAGCCCATCCCGCCCAGCCCAGCGCCCCAGGACGAGTCAGCAAACTGCCTGGGCCTGTGGTTTCTGTCCCGTCCCGGCTTGCCTTGACCCGGTGGAGGGCAAAAAATGGAATCACCACTCCTGCACATGACAGCTGGCTTGGGAATGCTGGTGTCAGCACGAGCAGAAACCCCACCAGGGCAAGCCTGAGAGCGGGGTGTGGTCTGCTCTCTCTGCCCATTTGTTGTAGGCTCAAGTAACCAGGGAAAATGGGAGGTGGGCAGCTGTGAACCTCCAGCCCCCTGAGTTCTGGTCATTTCCCCAGGGCTAGAGACTTACCTAAACTTTACTAACTGCTATCTTGTTTACTCAAAGGGTGCCCACATCACAGTTCATCGGGAGGTCTATGATAGTCCTAGCAATAGGCACAGTGTTGGTGCTTAATAAATGTGTAAATGGGTGGACACTTATTGAGTGCCAGCTGTGTGCAAGGCGTTGTGCCAGGTATAGAGGGGGATGCCAAGACAAAGCTCCACCCCTGTCTTTAGGGAACTTTCGATCAAGTGGGTCACAAGCACATGCCTACATGATTTATAACCCATGGATGCAAATGTGTCTTGTTTGACCCTCAGAGTTTTAAAATTTTCTATCAACGTAAAAAAAATTGGCTACCATCTGTATAGAAAAAAAAGGTGTGTGTGTGTGTGTGTGTGTGAACATGTATGTGTATGTTTGTGTGTGTGTCCAAAAGGCTTCAGAAGCAACTGTTAAAAGAGGTGGCCTCCTTGGTTAGGGAACCGGGGCCAGGAGTGGGTAGGAGACTTATTGCAATGTTTTATAATTTTTTTTAACATGAAAATGTAATAACTCTAAAACTAAACAAAATGGAAGGGGGAATTCACATAAAAATCCAGATTTCTGGCTTTTCTTAACAACTCAGAATTCTGGCAATACTGGGAACATTTAGTCTGAAAACAGTGTGTGGGTGGGGGGAGGGGCAGCATTAAAGGGTTTTAAGCTGAGAGCTGGCATCAGATTTACACTGTGGCAGCTGAGAGGAGGAGCATTGCATGAGGGCAAGCGCAAGGGCAGATGGACCAGAGAGCCCTAGGTGCAGCAGGAAGTAGGAAGAGTAGGGAGGGCCTCAGCTGTGACAGTGGTGGGTGGACAGATTCAGAGACATTAATGACATAGATGGGTAAACGATTTAGGGGGGAAGGAGAGTGGAAATGGTCAGGGCAACTCCCAGGTTCTGCCAGACCATAGTACCTTGACACAGGGGCTTTAGACCAATGGGAGGGAAAAACAGCCCAGCAGCTCTGTGAGCCTTCTGAACTGGACAGAGCAGAAATGCTGGAAGAACGTATCTCCTGAGATGAATGGAGAGGCCCGCGTAGGAAATGCATTCTCGGGGGGTAATTAGCTCCTCTCCTCCATTCCAGGCACCCATGGTGTCTGTGATTGTCTCTGTGGTTTACAGCCTCTCTGGAGAATGCAGCATGGGATAACTGGAATTTCAGACAATCTTAATGCTCGTGGCTTAAAAGGCAAAGAAGCACCAACTGAGAAGTCATTGAAATCCTACTCCTTCAGGGAATGGATTTTCTTGGCTCTGGGTGCATCCTTTACAGCTTTATTAGTCACCATGAAAGCCCTTTTTGGGTCACAACGCTGCCAGCAGGGTGCTGTTCCTGGGAGGAATATAATTACCTTGAGCAACAAGCCCCAAACAGCAACCCAGCACGTCAACAAGCCAGGCTGCCTGGCAACACCACCATCCGCAGGGAGGGGCGGGTGCTCCAGCCCTGGGGTTCAGGCAGCAGTAAATGAACCAGCCTGGAGATTCCACCATCCTCTTGTCCCTGGAGTTTTGATTTAGCAGTTTGGGGTCTTTCAGAAAACATACAAACAGGTCAGTTCCTTGAAGGCAGGAAAGGAGCGTTACGGCCAGCCCCTGCTTCTGCAAACGGCCCGTCCCCAACAATGTTTGGTCCCAATTGCTACTTGAATCAGAATTGAAAATACTTCTTAATGCTGTGGCCTGAGCTTTAATCCACGATGTAACAAAGATATCCGAAGTACAGTCACACAGTTAAGTACTTAATAATAGCTAGTGATTATTGAAAGTCGTGCACCCATCATTCAGCAAAGGTAAATCTTCACATATACCCACGTAGGGAGATCCTGTTATCGTTCCCACGTCACCTGTGAGGAAATGGAGGCCAAGGCTCACTTGCCTAAGAGGACAGAGCAAGTAAGTGGCAGAGCCAGGTTCCTACCCAGTGAGGTTCACCCCTGGGCTGTACTGCTTTCAAGATCAGAGAAGCCTATTCTGTAGTGACTCTCACAGGTGAATGCAACACTGTGTCTTGACTTTGATGTGTAAAATGTGTTTTCACTCCGTCTGAGGCTATGCTGAGAATGCCACTTCTCATGATGAAGTCACAGTGGGGGACGGGCTGAGCAGGTGGGATGATGTCACGTCCCACACATGGCACAGGGGGATGCAGGCATTTACTGACACGTGCAGGACAATGGGATCGGGCCCAAGAACATTCTTAGCTAAACAGCAATACAGCCCCAGAGTGAGGCCAAAAGAATGATTTGGAAACCTCCAGAGGGTTTGTTTTGGCCCATATGGTATTGGTATTCTCAGGTGTTTTTTTTTTAATAGGCAAAACCTTTAATTATGAAATATTTCAAACATACAGAACAAAATAAGGCAGAAAATCCGGACACCACAGAGATAGCTATTCATAATTTCCTATACGTGCTTCAGTTCCAACTCTTTAAAGAAACATGATGTTAGAGATACAGGTAGAAACCAACCCGACTCCTTCCTGCCTCCACCCCCACATGTGACCTTGAGGTTGATATCCATCATTCCCATACAGATTTGTTATTGTGGCATAAATTACCATAAATTGTAAAAATCTTAATCATACAGCTTGACAAATTTTTATCTATGTATATTCCCAAAACAAGATATAGATCAAGAACATGTCCAGAACCTCAGGGGGCTCATTTGCCTCACATTTCAAAAATAAATTGATGGAGTTGCCAACGTTTAGAAATTTAAAAATTTAGAGATTCAATGTAAAAACCCAAAATGTCTAGATTCTCTTGAAACTTTGGAAAATATGACCATACTAAGCTCATATTCTGGCCCAGAGAGAGAGTGGCCGCTTGCCCACATTAGACAGGGTGCGAGGTCCCCAGTTTATCTACTGTTATTATCCAGTCCATTTTATTTACTTATATAATCTAACCTCATCCCATGAAAGGTGCCTCATATTTATAATATCTCAAAAGTAATGCAAATCAAAAAGGCTAAGAACAATTGCCTTAGCCATCTTAAGGAAGATGTTTGAGAAAAAAAAAGTTTGAGGAAAAAAGCGCTCTTCTTCCCTGCTTGCTCAGTGATTTGGGAAGCTACTGACATTGCCATCAAACAAAAAGGGACCAGATTCTCTAGATGTTTGCTACCCAAAGTGTGGTCCTTGGACGGGCAGTATCAGGATCACCCAGGAGCTTGTTAGAAATTCAAACCTTCAGTTCCCTTCCCAGACCTCCCATATTAGTCAGTTGGGGCTCCTATGACCAAGTTCCACAGACTGGTAGCTTAAACAACAGAAATTTATTTTCTTATAGTTCTGGGGGCTTCAGTCCAAGGTCAAGGTGTATGCGGGGTTGGTTTCCTCTAGAGCCTCTCTACGTGGCTTGTCAATGACCATCTTCTCCCTATGTGTTCACATGGTCTTCCCTCTGTGTCTGTCTATATTCCCCTCTTCTTATAAGGAGACCAGCCCTCTTAGGTGGATTAGAGCCCACCTCATTGACCTAATTTAACCTTAATTACCTCTTTAAAGACCCTGTCTCCAAATGCAGTCACATTCTAAGGTAGTAGGGGTTAGGACTCCAACATATGAGTTTTGGGGGAACACTGTTCAGCCCATAACACCCATTAAATCAAGACTTACATTTTAACAAGATCCACAGGGAACTTATGTATACGTTCAAGTTGAGGAAGCACTGCCCAGTGCCTGCTCCATAGTGGACAAAACCCCAGTGGGTGTGTCTGGGGGCATAGGCAGAGGAAAGGAGGAGAAGGTGGGGGTGACTTTTTACATGAACTTCCTGTCCATCACATAAAGGAGCAGTAGGGTGGGAATACTGAGAAACTTAAGGTCAGTTCCTTCTTGAGAAGGAATCCCTGTTCTCCTGAAGGAGGACTGCGAGCCCGTGAGGTAACACGTGAGGCCTGAGGAACCAAAGCTGATACGGACATGACCCATGGGAGAGAGGAGCCTCCTCCCGGAAAACAGGTTGGAATGCTGGCAATGAGCAGCCGGCTCTTAGCAAAGAGGTCATTTCCATCTGGCTACCATCTGCAGGCTTGGCTTCCTCTATCAAGGTGTGAGGCATCTCTCTGGGATTTCCTGGAATGGGGACCAGAAAGATACCACATTGCATTCCTAC
This sequence comes from Martes martes, assembly GCF_963455335.1. Taxonomy (NCBI): domain Eukaryota; kingdom Metazoa; phylum Chordata; class Mammalia; order Carnivora; family Mustelidae; genus Martes; species Martes martes. The sequence goes on from NC_137902.1 coordinate 24,851,224, forward strand.
CCACTTTGTACAAGCTCATTTACCACCTCTGTCCTCGGCTTGATACTATGGTGACAGTTGCCATGGAGACACTCCTGTGCAGGGTTGAAGCCAATCCCCACCCATCCTGTCAATCATACGGTTTAAACTAGAGATTTTTCAAGCCGTGTTCCATAAAACTATAAGGTGCTTCTAGGGTTTTACAAACATTTTATTCAAATCTCAATTAAAAGTATTTTATACTGCGTTTTTTGAATTACAAAGAATTTTAAATTTTTAAAGGACAAATTACAAATTTAACTGTTTTTTAAATTACAAAGACTCTTAGGAGAAAAATGAAACAGTACATAGCACAGAATATATACCAAATAATAATTATGAATTCTGGACATCTCTCCCTGCCAAAAAAATCCCCCACCAACCTACTTGATGGCACTGGTGAGCATCCAGACAGTAAAGGAAGGGAAACTCCAGGTGAGATCCACATTCGTATAGCTTTTCCCTAAGGCAGTCATTCTCAAACTTTAGTGTATATTATTATCTCTGGAGAGCTTGTTAGAATATAGATTGCTGGGCTCAAGCCCCAGAGCTTCTGATTCACTAGGCCTGGGTGGGGCCCAAAAGTTTGCATTTCTAACCAGTTCGCACATGGTGTTAATGCTGCTTGTCTGAGGACCACACTTGGAGAGCCTCAGTCAGTTTGCACAGGGTAGGGGTCACTGAGGGACTAATGATTCTGAGAAGAAGTTTGCAACAACAGTGACTGAAAATTGAGGAGAAAATTCTGGCAAGGAGAGAGTCACAGGCAAGACAGAGAGTCATGTCTGACAATATGTGTAAAGGTTCTCAAATCCTTGGCTGATCCTTGAAGGATACATGTCTAGGTGAGACTCCAAGGATTCTAAGGGGAAAACAACAGCTGACAGGCTGATAGGGACGGAGCAGAGATTTCTGCCATCGCCCATCAGAGGGAAGACAGAACTTAGAGTTGAAAGTGTTACCAGGCTCTAGCAGTTTGGCAAACAGTCCAAGCTTTTAGTTGAAACTGTGGAAGGGCCACACTCAGAGTGAAGACTATCCCTGACTGAGGCATTCACCCTAGCACTAAGGTTAAAACTGAAACAGACCCACCCCAACAAAACCTAAAAGCAGGTTTTAAGAGACGCAATCCAACCAATAATTTCTCTGCCTATTGCAAGAAAGTGTTCATCAGAGGAAGATAACAGAGTCCAATCTCTAGAACATAGTCACAATGTTCACTATAAAAAAATTACTAGATAGGGCTGCCTGGGTGGCTCAGTGGGTTAAGCCTCTGCCTTCGGCTCAGGTCCAGATCTCAGGGTCCTATGATTGAGCCCCGCATTGGGCTCTTTGCTCAGCAGGGAGCCTGCTTCCCCCTCTCTCTCTGCCTACTTGTGATCTCTCTCTCTGTGTCAAATGAATAAATAAAATCTTTTTAAAAAAGTACTAGATATGTGAAGAAAAAGGAAAAAAGTGACCCATAATTAAGACATAAGTCAGTCGATAGAAACAGACTTAAACAACCCAGATGTTAGACTTTGCAGACGGGACTTTATTTTATTTTACAGATTTATTTATTTATTTATTTATTTATTTATTTATTTATTTATTTAGAGAGCAGGGGAAAGGGCAGAGGGAGAGGATCTTCAAGCAGAGTCCCTGCTGAGTGTAGAGCCTGACATTGGGCTCAGTCCCACAACCCTGAGATCATGACCTGACCTGAAACCAAGAGTCTCAGCTTAACTGACTGAACCACCAAGATGCCCTCAAAGCAAGATAAATTCTTAACGACTATACTTTAATGAGCATAGAACAGATAAGCATGTGTAAACATGAATTATGTCTTTCCATTATTAATCTAAAAATCAGTTCTTAAATTCATATCTCTAAATCCAAAATGGAAATGGCCATTAATGATTTGAAAGTCAGACAAGGACTTTAAAATAACTGTGATAAATAAATATGTTAAAAGAGTGTACAGTAAAAGATGCTTATACTGGGTGAACAGATGAGAAATTCAGAAGAAATTTGGAAACCAAGAAAGAATCAAATGGAAATGGTAGGACTGAAAAACACAGCATCCAAAAAGTGATTCTCCTGCTCCAGATTCTCATGCCCAATCCAACTTTCTGGCCCAGAGTTAAAAATCTGTAGTAAGGTTCTTTGCTTGTAAATGATATAGTCTCAGGATGCCTGGGTGGCTCAGTTGGTTAAGCATCTGCCTTCATCTCAGGTCATGATCCCAGGGTCCTGGGATCAAGTTCCACATCAGGCTCTTTGCTCTGAGGTAGTCTGCTTCTCCCTCTGTCTGCTGTTCCCCCTGCTTGTGCTCTCTCTCTCTCTCTCTGTCTGACAAATAAATAAATAAAATCTTAAAATAAAAAACCAATAGAGTCACTAACTTGCTTATGCCAACGGGGTGATGTGTAGAGAAACCCACAGACCAAACTATGAGGTGGGACAGCATGGGTCTGGTTTAAGATCAACTGTCCTAGGGATTCAAATGCCACGAAGATGCTCCTGAGGCTCGTCTCTTGCCTCTGTCTGAGAATTCGCTGTAGATCTCTCGCTGTGAGAGGCTTTTCTGTGTGAGAGATGGCCAAGGTCAACTTTGGGTTCATAACTTCATAGCTCTGAGAGGAAAAAGGTTCTCTTCCCTTGGCACCAGTTAGAAAAATCCCGGGAAGTGTTCTGGTTCTTCCAATGTGGGTTACATTCTCTCCATGGGCAATCACAATTGCAATGGCATGGGGTGTTATTCATGGCTTGGATCAGGTCCCCAGTCTCAACCATTGGCCAGGAAGGCAGTTCTTCTGGGGAGGAGAACAGTTCGTCAAGAGGAAAGAGGTAGCCCAGGTGTGTAAGTGGGAGAACTACTTTGCACGAGACGGCAACTTCGTTTTGTGCCTAGCACACCCTTATCAGTTGGGTGGGAATCCTTCTGCCTCGTTTAAGGTGCACAGCGTCTAACTATGGGCTCTTCTTGAAGCAGTCCTATGTCAATGATTTGGATGCAAGTCATTTCGGAGGGACATAATCTGGAGAAGCATGGTGAGGCCGTGGGGGAAGTGAGACAGGAAAAGGAGAGAGCCAGTGAAGGTATGTTAACGAGCAGGTTAGCACTTTGGGCAATTGGTGCTCAGTCCCACTGTGACCCTCGAGACACTGTGTGGACACACCTCAGGATTGTCCAAGGAATGAGTTGGGGGATTTATTCACCATCTCTAGTTCCTTACTGGGGGCATGTTGCTTGGAGGGACTATAGCTTCTGGAGAGGACAGCCCGAGAAGGTTCTCAAACAGAGAAACACAGGTGCTTGAGGGGGGAGGCTACCATTGGGTATGGAAAGTCCATAGAAGCTGCAGGTCTCTGGAATGGGCTGAGGGGACATGGGCAGGAGACTGCCAGTGTCTGATACACATCTGTAAGTCTCTCCATAAACAACGATTCTGTTGTACATTTCTCTGTAAAAATTAAAATTTCAAACTACGTTTTAACTATGTTTAAAACTCAGGCAACAATATCCACACCGAAATGTGTTGTAATTCCAAATAGGAACACACTGGTGACCACAGGGCAATGCGCTCATTATCATTCCCTCGTCAGTCCTGCTGTAACTAGTTTCCATGTTATGCTTCTCATCGAGGCACTATCCTACGACAGCCATTAGACATAGTGCCTGAATAGCTAATGTGTATTCATGCAATATCTTCCTCAACTTGGCTTTAAAAATTACCCTTAAAACTAAAACCGGATTTCACTGGTGAAAAACAGGATATTTTAGAAGGAAATCTGAGTATAAGGAGTTTGATCAGGAAAAGATAGCAAATATCCCACCTTGAGCGATTCTTCAGAGCATCAGCCTCGCTGACAGTAACTGACAAAAGCAATGCGCTTGGAAATGCTCATGCAAAGCCCACTCCAAGGCAAGAGAGAATGATGATATTTAGTTGTTTTGGGGAGTCACCTTTTATGGCAATAAAAATTACCCAGGTCCTAAATGTGTTTAGCGTAGTATATTTTGCAAATTAGTTTTATAGACCCTGCCAAGCTGCAATGCCATTTAGAGACTAAACACAGTGGAGCATGAAAACAAGGCTTTCCGTTTCATTCCCTGGAAAACGAACAGCTTAATGCTTTTGTAAAAACATATGCAAAGAAGTCTGGTGATGAACACGCACTTCCAGTGCCTCACGTAAATAACACACTGCACACGGAGGAGAAGAACCTACTATTAAGGAGAAGCTTAGACAGCCTCAAGCCGTTATTAATCAGACCCATCGGGAATGGAGCAACAAGCCCCGGACACTTTGAACGAGTCTCGGTGAAAGAACAAGAACCGGGGCGCCTGAGTGGTTCAGTGGGTTAAGCCTCTGCCTTCGGCTCAGGTCATGATCCCAGGGTCCTGGGATCGAGTCCTGAGTCGGGCTCTCTGCTCAGCAGGGAGCCTGCTTCCCCCTCTCTCTGCCAGCCTCTCTGCCTACTTGTGATCATCTCTCTCTCTCTGTCATATAAATAAATAAATTAAATTAAATTAAAAAAAAAAAAAAGAAAGAACAAGAACCACCACCCGGCCCCAACATTCCACCCAGAGAGAAATTTGCAAATGCACCAATCACACTAAAAAGGCAAGTTCCTTAAGGGCAGAGCTCCGGTCTAGCTGGCTCACAGAGTAGGCACTCAGTCGTTGTTTAATGAATCAATGAACCCAAGTTGCTTAATGCTTGAAGATGAAGGTTATGCACGGTCTTTACAAACCAGCAGGACCAGAGAACAGACATGCTCCTTTGAGTAAGTAATAATGATGATGATAGTCGTGGGGGCTGACAGTGACCGAAGATTCACCACGTGCCCACACTGTGTTAACCATTTTCCAGGAACTGTTTCATGTTCATGGGACAATGACCCCCTGAGTTCAGTTTTATTATCTCCATTTTATAGGCAAGAAACTGAGCCTAGAAAACTCAATGACTCGCTCAAAGCTCAAAGTGAAGTGACGCTCGCAAAGCTTAAAAAGTTTAAAAGGTTGCAGAGAGAATAATGGTAGAGCAGGAATCCGAACCAGACCCACACCCTTTCTGCGCCACACCCCTCTGCCACGTGCACAGTTCCGAGTAGCTATTACAAGGAAGATTTAAAAACACACACATACCATGAAATACTGGCAAAAATATAGTAGTGAGAAAAATAATGATTGGGGCGGGAGGAGTGAGGAACTAGTGGCTTCTATTTGTTTCTGTCCCAGGTTTCAGTGTCACATTGTTACCAGTTAGACTCCAAGAGCTGACTTGCTTGGACCCAGCCACCGACCTTGGTCCCATATTTTTCCTTAAGCCTCTTTGCCTTCTTAACTCAGGCAAAAGACCCCCAAAGGCAATGCATCCCCGGATGGAAACTGAAACTACCCCTTTGGCAATAACAACTGCCCGGTTGAAGAGCTCCAGCAGACCCAGACCAATTGGAACTCAGCCCCCAACTCGCATCTCATCAGGTAGACCCTGAAGTGAACCATGGTGTCCAAGAAACCGACATTTACCTTTACCTCATTGAAATACTAAAATCTTCCCCCCCAAAGGAGGAGCACAAGCCTTATTTGCATCATATATGATGTATGTACAGGCACGTTTCCTTAAGACCCAGGAGCAACCTTATGCCCGCCTTTACATACGATGACAAGGTTCCCTTTCTAAATATTCATCCTAACCCTAAATAAAAGAAACCCATTCACTCTTGCCCAGGGAGTCATGGCTTTGGAAGTTATTCCCTGTGTTATTTGCTGCAAATAAAGTGTCCTTTGTGTGATGACTCCACCTGGTGTAGTTTCTATCTGTGATTCACCTGGGAGCAAACTCAGCTTGGTTACAATATAATACACACATTAAGCATTAGCCATTATCAAGAACATAGGATCTTAAAATGCCTGGTATGTGTCATCTCAATGACCCTTAGGTGCTGTTTTCACACTGAAGACTCAGACTTTCTGGGCTTATTGTAGTAATATGGGCAGTGAGATATAGAATTTACTTTTTACTTCTCGGGCCAGAGCAAGATGCTGATGTGACCATTTCAGTAAGGAAAGAAATTACTGTCTATCTGGTTAAAGAAAACCTGTTATTAAGCAAATACTTCCTTTATTTAAGTGAATTAAATTTAAATTTCATGGTTCAGCTGGTATTTTTATAAACCTAAGCAGGCTGAAGCTGCATTGCAATATTGGGATTTTGTTTTATATTGAGAATTTAAGGCATTGAGAACTTTATCTTAAAATAAATTGTTAGCAAAAAAAAAAAGATAAAATATTAGCAATGGCATCAAAACTTAAGTCACAGCTCTAAATTAAAAAGAAATACTTGAAATTTTGTAAGATAAATGACACATTAAGACTCTAAAAGATCAGATCTTTTATTATTTTTTAAAGATTGTATTTATTTATTTGAGAGAGAGAAGGAGAGAGAGAGAGAGCAAGCAAGCACCATTGGAGGAAGGCAGAGGGAGAAGTCGACTCCCCGCTGAGCCGGGAGCCCAAGGCAGGACTCGATTCCAGGACCCAGGGATCATGACCTGAGCCAAAGGCAGACGCTTAACTGACTGAGCAGCCCAGGCATAAGACCTAAGATTTTTTAAATGGCCCCACTGAACATTTTATAAAGTTACAAAGTATATCTGAAAAGTACCTTTTGCTAAGCAATGAAGGCAAAATCAACAGAGGAACCTTTCATTGACCTCCTAGAAATGGAACCAATTTAAGAATGTGAGCAATTGGGGCACCTGCGTGGCTCACAGGGTTAAGCCTCTGCCTTCGGCTCAGGTCGTGATCTCAGGCTCCTGGGACCAGGATCCTGGGATCGAGCCTGAGTCAGGCTCTCTGCTCAGCAGGGAGCTTGCTTCCTCCTCTCTCTCTGCCTGCCTCTCTGCCTACTTGTACTCTCTCTCTCTGTGTCAAATAAATAAATAAAATCTTAAAAAAAAAAAAAAAAGACATGTATTACTACAGTTACAGAATCTTCTGGTTCCCCTCTCTCACCACTATCCTGAAGTTGGTATGTGTTCTTCCTGTCCATTTTAATACTTTAACCACAGATGTATTTATCCCTTAACATATGTATATTATGTATAGTTTTTTAATTTTTTTAAACATTTACATAAATGGTATACTGTACATATCTTTCTGCAACATGCATTATTTTCACTCACCAGAATCTTGTGGGGATTTATCCAGGCTGACTTGTTTAGTTTTATTTCATTCATCTTTAAGAAAACTGAGGTCTGTCTTAGTCAATTCTGGCTACTACAACAAGAATTTCATAGGACAAGTAGATTAAAGAACAGATATTTATTTCTCATAGTTCTGGAGTCTGGTAACTCTGTGATCAGAAGGCCAGCACAGATGAGTTCTAGTGAGGACTCTCCTCCTGGTTTCTTCACACAGGTGGGAGGTTGGGTAGGGGAAGAGAAAGAGAAGAAACAAGCGTCCTGTGTCTCTTTTTATAAGGGCACTAATCCCATCATGAGGACTCCAACCTCCCAACCTAAGTACCACCCAAAGTCCCCACCTCCAAATACCATCACACTGGGGGTTAGGGTTTCAACATAAACACTTTTTGGGAAGAGGGCTAGAGCTGGGTACACAAACATTCAGTCCATGGCAACGTATAATATATTTAACATTGAACTATTTGACTCTAGTGCCTGGCTTAAAACTTCCACAGAGGGGCACCTGGATGGCTAAGTGGGTTAAGCCTCTGCCTTCAGCTCGGGTCATGGTCTCAGGGTTCTGGGATCAAGCCCCGCATCGGGCTCTCTGCTCAGCGGGGAGCCTGCTTCCTCCTCTCTCTCTGCCTGTCTCTGCCTACTTGTGATCTCTGTCTGTCAAATAAATAAATAATATCTTAAAAAAAAAACCAAAAACAAACTTCCACCCAGATCAAGATGAAGACCATTTCCAGCACCCTCCATTCTTTGTGCCCGCTCCCAGTTTATACTTCTTAGAGGCAACTACTAATATGATCTCTAGCACCATAAATTAATTTTGGCGGTTATGAACTTTATATAAATGAACTAATACAGTAGGTGCCCGCTGAGTCTCTTTTTTTGCTCAACATTGTGTCTGCAGTCATTCAGCATCTTGTCCATAGCGGTTGTCGGTTCTTTGTTATGGGACTATTGTGTCCTGCTGTATGATTAACGCTATTTATTGATCCACTCAGCTGTGGTGCACATCAGAGTGGCTTTCAGTTTTGAGTAATTATGAAAAATGCTGCTTAAATACTCAGTATATTTTTTTTGGTAGACATATGCACTAATTTCTCTTGGATCTATACTCAGAGTGAAATTATAGGGTCATAGTAGCAGCAAACTGTACAGAGTTGAGTAGTTGCAACAGATCATATGGCCCCCAAAAGTAAAAAATATTCACTACTGTTTAGTTAATGAAAACTTGTCATGTGTCAGACATTGTTCTCAGCACGGGGGTGGGTCATGAAGAGGAAAGAGACCAACAACCCTGTGCTGATAGGGCTGGCATTCTCACGTTTTTTTGTTTTTGTTTTTTTCTCATGTTTTAATAATATCATGACTTCATAATCAGATATCATCTACATGGTTTATTGGCTATCCATTGGTGAGAGTTTTCTATTTTGTTTCTAAAAATCTGAACAGTGGCGATCCATCATGTGTTAAGCAGGGTAGACAAATAGCTAAGTTTTGGCCTGAAAGGGTGGGATTTTCCAAGGATCTGCTGGCACAGAAGGTCCAGTTCCTGCCACATTAAACAGCATCCTCCAAGTGGAAATTACAAATCCCTCCTCACGAGCACCTCCCATCTCCTGGAATATTCTTGCAGTGGGCCCGGACAGGATGCTTTGCACTTGCAGCCTGGGCCTGGCCAGCAGACAGCCCTGTAAGTCAGCAGTGGTCACCCCCAGCTGCAAGGTCAATGTGCAGTAATTCATGGCCTAGAGCTATTTCCTTGGAAGGAATGATTGGTTTTAAGTAAGTTCAAACTTTTGATATGTCTCCCAAGAAGTTAACTATTCAGAAAACTTCTTCCTCCCCCTCCCCCAAAATTAAAAAAAGAAAAAGAGAGAAAACTTCAAAAAATAGGAAACATCTGACCTTCATGAAAGTTAAAAAAGAAAAAGATATTTTAAATTTTATATTAAAAGATATAATAAATATATTTATACTAAAAGATATTTTAAAACTTTGAAGTTATATCCATGTAGGTTACTTTTACTCATAGGAAGTCTGTGAGTGACATTATCCAAGTATGGAAAACCACGAAATAAAAGATGATTCAGAAAACATTGTTTTCAATCCATGTAATAATGCCTTACTTTGAATGTAGAGAAAGAAGTGCATGTGTAATAGAAAATTTATTTCTCCCAGCCCTCATTAAATAAATGCTGAACAAATATTTAAAAAATAGAGATTGGAAGGGGCCCCAAAGTCTTGGTTTTTCCTTGTCTAACTCATCGTTTCCTCCACCTAGACTGTGAACTCCACAAAAGTGGACATTATTGTTTTCACTAAATTCCCATTTGTTGAGGCACCTGAGTGGCTCAGTCAGTTGAATGTCTGCCTTCAGCTCCGGTCATGATCCCAGGATCCTGGGATGGAGCCCCACATCAGATTCCTTGTTCAGCCTGCTTTTCCCTCTCCCTCTGCTGTTCCCTGGCTTCTGCTCTCTGACTTTCTCTCTCTCTGTCCAATGGATGGATAAAATCTTAAAAAAAAAAAAATTCCAATTTGTGGTGTAAATACATGAGCACAGTGTTTACTCAGCACAATTCCTGGCACAGCACACAGTAGGAGCTTACTAAATAATTGCTGAGAGGGGCACCTGGATGGCTCAGTTGGTTAAGTGACCAACTCTTGATTTCAGCTCAGGTCATGATCTCAGGGGGAGATCGAGCCCCACCCCATGTTGGGCTCTGCACTCAGTGCAGAGTCTGCTTGAGATTCTCTCTCCCTTTGCTCCTCTCCCCACTCACACGCTCTCTCTTCAAATAAATAAAATCTTTTAAAAAATTACTATAGGGGCACCCTGTTGGCTCAGTCAGTTTGGCATCTGCCTTCGGCTAAGGTCATGATCCCAGAGTCCTGGGATCCAGCCCTGTGTTGGGCTTCCTGCTTAGAAGGGACTCTGCTTCTCCCTCTCCCTCTGCCCCTCCCCCCTCATACTTCTGCTCTTTCTCTCTTTCAAATAAATAAAATATTTTTTAAAAAATGATGGTGGGGCGCCTGGGTGGCTCAGTGGGTTAAACCTCTGCCTTCGGCTCAGGTCATGATCCCAGGGTCCTGGGATCGAGCCCTGCATCAGGCTCTCTGCTTGCTGAAGAGCCTGCTTCCTCCTCTCTCTCTGCCTGCCTCTCTGCCTACTTGTGATCTCTGTCTGTCAAATAAATAAATAAAATCTTAAAAAATAATAAAATAAAAAAATTGATGGTGATAATGACGAAAGCTAAAGGGAACTTTTGATATTGACTAGATCAGTCCCCATATATTACAAACTAAAAAAAAAAAAGTTAGAAAACTGGGTACCACCACCATCCCCCTAGTTGTGCAGTCCAAGACCCTACAACTGTCCTTAGCACCTCTGTTTCCCTTATCCCTGACCAACATCACCAAACAGAGGCCACTCTACCTCCAATAGTTTCCCTCACTTCACTCCAACATCATTATCCTTCTCCAAGCTATTGTCCTCTGTTGTACTGCACTGCAGAATTTCTAGCTGTCCCCCTCATCCACTGTGCCCTTGACCAGGGGACCATAGTGATCCTTTCAAAATGTGTGTTAAAAAAAAATATTATGACAGAAGGACATGTGCACTATAGAATTTTTAAATTTTTAAATAAGTAAATAAGTTAATTTTTAAAAATATTTTATTTATTTATTTGACAGACAGAGACCACAAGTAGACAGAGAGGCAGGGGTGGGGGTGTGGGGGGAAGTAGGCTCCCTGCTGAGCAGAGAGCCTAATGCAGGGCTCAATCTCAGGACCCTGAGATCATGACCTGAGCCGAAGGCAGAGGCTTAACCCACTGAGCCACCCAGGTGCCCCAGTAAATAAATTAATTTTTAAAATTTAAGACTTTATAGTCCCACCTCCAGAGATGATGACCATTCATACTTTAGTATGTTTGCCTCACCGTGATAACATTTGTCACATTTTAATTCTACACTTATCTGTATGATTTTTTAAACAATGTAGATCTTTCATAAAGGTGCTAAAATTCTCTGACCATAAGAACTTAGGTCTGGTTTGCCCCACATGTAGGCCCAGTTCCTGGCAGAGTGGGTAACCTGTTGATAACTTAAATATTCATTGAGTGAATTGGCTCTCAAGAGAAAAGTTTATAATCCATGACTGCACCCCACGATAATTGACTGGCTCAGGGTGGACACATGACTGAAGCTAGGCCAATGTGATTGCATTTCCTGGGAACTGGGGACAAAAGAAGCAGCCAGTGGGTCTCAGGTGTGTTTGGAATTGGGGGACTGGTACATACTTGGGTAGGGGTGCTCTTGCTAGGTGGGTGAAGAAGCAGAGAAAAACAGTCTGCAGATAGAGAAGAATAAAACAGAGCACACGGTGCTAAGCAGAGATAAGGAATGGGGAAAATTAGGACGTTCTCAAAGATTTGCTACTTCTTGGTTCCACTGAGACGCCCAGTGTCTGTGGGTAAGGAAACACCACTGTATATGGGAAATAAAGCCCCTTATTTTTTTTAGCTGGCCTAGCTCAATGTTTAGTACTTGTAAACTGGTCTTAACTAAGGTATGCACTATTCATATAGTAAGCAGTAAGAGTCATCAAAGTGATTGTGGTAACCTGCCTAGGGCAACACCTTGCTGGCAGTCCAAATGCCCGCCAGAGTCACCTAGGTGGGGAAAACCAGGAAAGCTTCCTCTGCCTGCTCTAGTCTATGGGCATAAGCAATGAATCAACTAGGAGGATATCTTCTGCTTGGGACAGAGCAGGCAGCAGGTAAGCTGGAGTCAGACCCGACTTTCAGAGTCTGGAATCTTTCACCTGAAATGGACATATGGGTTCAAACAGGATGAAATGATTTCTTCATCAGTAATTTCTATGACATTTTTGAATACAGAACTGAAAAAAGGAAAAAAAAAAAAAGAGGGTCATACCAAAACCAGACTCATTTTTTGTTATTTGTGGCTTTAGGCTATTTAAAGAAACTGGCTTTGAATTCCCCAAGGGATTTTTTTTTTTTTTTTTCCTGTTCTTTTTGCCATCCAGTGGCCAACTTGGGGTTTGCTGGCTTCTGGAAAATCCAGGGGATTTTGAAAAAGAAAATCTTTGGTGGCTTATGGTTAAATGGAACTATGCAGACTGATCTTTTATATAAGATGTTGCTGGTAACCCCCTACCAGGCAGGAGTACACCCGAAGGCCTCTTCAGTAGCTGAGATAAATGTATGAAGCTGTCCACACTCCCATCCTGAGGGTCTTAAAACACAATGCACTGGTTTGGGGACCAGATGTCTAGAGTTATAGAATGATACTTTTTTCTCTCGGCAACCCTAATTGTGTCCTTGTCCTTCTCGGCCATGCAAGTTATCAGATTTCCCTTTGGTATTCCAGGGGCTTGGTCATTTAATAAGTCTAGAACTTGAAGGTGCTTCTATCAAAAAATTCTGCTACCTAAGAACCATTGCGGGTCAAGGCTAACACGGGAGGCTGAGACTGTCAAGGACACCAGGTAAAGAAGCCTGTTGAGATTGTGTTGATATTCTTACTATGTTGGGAGGCAGAGAGAGTTGTTTTTTCCCAACTGACGGTTTGGCAAGCAGGAGGGGCCTGTTATTATGGCTGCGCTTATTGAAGAGTGGGGCTGAAGAGGGAAGTTCCAGCACCTCGTCTCGATCCCATTCTGTGGCAACCAAAGAGAGGCGAAGTCTGGCCAGCAATTTACCTTTCTCTGGAGAAAATGGAAACCGGCCTCACTGTCTATTCCAAATTCAGGAGGGACTGACTATCCTTAACACACTCCCCAAACACAAGATGACTACGGCTGATCTGAAAGAGAGAGAGGGACAGAAAAAGAAGGATGAAAAGAAAGAGAGAGAGAGAAGCACGAACACCCCGGATGCTCATAGTCTATAAACTGGCAGGTCATGCATGCCTGGCCTGAGGTCAGCCGAGGGCTGCAAGGGATGCCTTGGGGGGCCCCCTGTTGAAGTTAAAGGTGCTAAAACCACTTTGACCAGGAGGGGGCCCCAAATCTCACTCAAATTTACAATCTCTGGCCAAGAGTACACCATACCTCGAATTACATAGTAGTTTTCCACCATCCTATGGCAGGGAAGGGACCAGAAAGATCATCAGAGACCCAGAGAAGGGACGTGACATCAGTGTCACAAGGCTGGATTACGGTTGAGCAGAACTAGAAACCAGGTGGGTTAAGTTCTGCTCGAGACCTCTGTTCAGATCTTCTTAGACATCACTTACCATCAGCACCTACGGATACCTGCTGAGAGCTCAGAAATTGAAAAAGACAACTGTTTCTTGAGTACCTGGAACGTATAGACCCTTGTGTTGGATATGGGGTGGGGGGGTGGGGATGGGGTGACAGGTGGCCCGGTGCTATGGTGGTGGCGGGGAGGGAGGGGATGGTGCCAGAGTCTGTGTCCACAGCCTCCCAGACCCTCCCAGGCTTCTGACCAGTTTGGAAGGCACCACCCAAGCACCCCGAAGTCAAAGAGCGATAAGAGATGTCGATACATTTGCTGTGGAGCCGCCTCAGGGCAATGTATGATTAGCAGTCAAAGGAGTGGTTAGCAATTGCCATAAACGTTCTGAAAAGGAGAGAGAGTGGTGCTGTGCCTTTGTTTAGCATGTAACAGTTTTCCGTGCTTTCCTGTGTTTGGCTTCTTCGGGGCAGTCCTGAAGACTGCATGGGAGAGGAAGCAGGGTGGTCTCTGTGTCTGGGGAACTGATGGGATTTCCGGGGAGACGCACAGGGTCCCTGCCCTTGGGAGACGTCCTGCCTTGGTGGGGCGGTGGGGGGGGGGGAGGGGGGAGGAGGGCAGGTAGTCACGTGACGCTTGTGTGAATGGAGGATTGGAATGAGGGACTCGGGGTTCAAGGGGGAGCAACGTTCTGGGTCTGCGGGTGTTTGTCAGTGCACTGCATGTGCTCTCGATGAACTCTTCTTACCTGTGAATAGGCTCCTAAGCATGGGGGGGGCGGTGGGCTGGGGAGAGAAAGACGGCTGACCAGGGACTGCCTGGCTCTGTGGCATCAGACAACTTGCTTAGCTTCTCTCTGCCTCATCTTGCTCCTCTCTGAAATCAGAGGAATAGAAAACTTCTCGGATGCCTTCCAGCTGGAAGGTTCTTTATTCTAAGCATCTTAAAATGATCTGTTTTGGAAAAATCGGATTCTCAGGTACCCATTAGGCTGCAGCTTCCTTTTGAGTCCTCTTTCCTTTATTTATCCTAAACTTTTATTTGGCACGTTTATGATTATATTGTATCATTTGAATGCACACAAGGTCCTTGGATTGAAGTCATCCCCCATTCATAGATGGAAGGGGCAAAATGGGGGTTTACCTACTCTTCTCCAGCACCAGATCCTAGAGCAGATGTTTTCGACACAGAGCGGCCACTGTACCTGCTCTGTGCCAGGCCTCCTGGGGTATTGAACAGGGGAGACAGAGTTCCCTCTCCAGGGGCTTTTGGCCAGTCTCAGTCATTGCTAGGGAGTGCCGGGCACTCATGAAAACTGTGCTGAACAGAAATAAATGTCTAAAGCACTCTCGGGAATGAGATCTGTGTGAGGTTCAAATGACCCTAGCAAGAAGGGAGAGCTGTACCATTTTACACTCACAGCCTCTTGAACAAAGGGCTCTAGGAGAGAAGAGATCTTCGCTCCCCCCACCCGCCTCAGCTGCCCCGGTCGAAATTACTTCTGTCCAACTAATTATGCCCAGAGACTTCGGCACCATGGGGTTGGGGTGGATGTTGCCATTCTGTTGCTCTCTTTAACTGAAATAATTCAGGAGCACAGGGGGAAGCTGGGAGTACTCAAGTTGTATGTCAAGACCCTGAATTTAAGGGAGACCTCGCGGGTCCCCTCCCTCTTTGGGAGCTTTGTACTATCGCTCAATAAACCTTACTAGCACTCAGTCAACTTTGCTTTGCTGCCCACCAAAAGGAAAAAAAAAAAAACAAACAAACCCTGAATTTAAGAGATGTCAGGTTGTCTGGGGTCTTGTAAGCCAGCACGAAGACACTAGAACAGTGGAGGAGGATGGAGGCTTCAGTCCGGTCGCCTTGTGCTAAGAGTCATGTTCAGTGTGGATCCTAGTCTAGAAGAAAGAAGGTGGGTAGGAAGCCACTGGTGCCTCTTAGGTGAGCCCACTACTCTGACTCAAAAGGGGACCCAGGACAAGCCAACCCTCCCACTCATCTTTCCCTCCAACAGCTGAACACCAGCTCTCCTCACCAGGGGCTTCTCTGGCTTACATAGCACTTCCAGAATGCCTTGAGGTCCACAGAGGAAGAGTGGCTGGGTGCCATTGTGAATCCTTTTACAGTGAACCCACAGGCTTTTTTGATTCATTGTCAGAGGCCCTCCCAGATTCCCAGGTCCCAGCCCTCCCCCTGAGGGGAGCTCAGTGCTGAGAGCCTATCCCAGGCGTACCTCCCACCCCCATGGGGAACAAGCCTTGCTCAGAGCAGTGACACCTTGTCTCCTCTCCTTCCCATCCCTGAGCATCACTGCTAGATCACCTTCTTCTAGGGTGCCTGCCCTAGCACTCACCAGGGTTTCCAACATCTCTGATAGAGACACCCTGTGCCCAATGTCAAGATCACTCACTGCCTGGATGTCCCACACTCATTCTTCTCTCGATTTCCTTCTCCTGTGCCTTGCCCCCTTCCTTCACCCTTGCACGTGGTGGACACTGTCCTCCTCGTCCTCTGCTGGTCTCCAGCTGGTTTGGGCTTCAGGTTACACATGTTACTTCTCCTCACTTCATCTTTTCTTCTCCCCCCGATCATTCATTCAACAGATTCTCATACAGTAACTACTACCGTGTACAAGGTACTGTGCTTGGCTATCAGAGGAGTGCCAAGGGGTATAAGATAGCTGATAGCTAGTCCCTGGTCGTGAGGTGCTTTCAGAGGAAATGAAGTCCATTAGGGACAAATACACAACTGAACCCTGGAAGGGCTCAGAGGAGACAGGGTATTCCAAGGTGTTCCAAACTCTGCCCATGCTCCATGGCCCAGCACAGGGGCAGCCTCCTCCATGAAGCTCCCCTTGACTGCTCCAAGCCTCCGTTTCCTGGAGTCCTAATGCACATTTTATTAGATACAGACTTAACGATATCTCTGTTTCTCAACTGGACTCCCTACTCTTGGAGAGAAGGGATAAGCATTTGTCAGTTGGATTCAGTTTTCAGTTCCACAAACATTAATTGCATTCTCTCACTCTCTTCTGTCTCTTAACGTCTTATAAACTAGCACAGATGAGGTGATTAGTCGACACATTATTTATTTTTGAAATGTCAAAATCCATACCAGCTAATTATGAAAAACAAAGAACTCAAAACAATGCCCCTAGGAGTAACTACTGCTCAGAGTTTGGAGTATATGCAGGAAGGAATCTTAAAAGACCATTTAATCCAGCATCCACATTTGACGAATGAGAACCTTAAGGTGACTTTAATATTTGCGGGATTAAGTTAAGTTAAGTGATTTGTTCGAGGTTAAATATTTAGACAGTGGTGTTCTAGCATCTTTTATCAAGAAGGACGGAGGCATACTGGGGTACTCTGTACCAAGCAAATGTGTGAATAATCTTAGACATGGGTTCTGACAGTACAGAGAAGAAACTGTTAATACAATAAGGTCATAAAACTCTTTGTCCCCATTTCAGATGTTTCACATTGGCCCACGGTCACAAAGCTTTATTGTGTTTGTGAAACAATAGAATTAATTGTGAAAATACTACCTCTTTAAATATTTGAAATTAGAATGAAAAAGAATAGATGTAATAGACGGGGAGGGTGCGTAAATTCAATTAAATAGTAATTGTGCTTCAAGTCCGGGGATGGACAAGTGGCCACAAGTCAGTTTTCCAGACCAGAGGGAGAAGTGGTGAGAAATCCAGAGCCTGGGGCCAGTGATGAACAGGGGCGCAGGGTGAGGGCCAGCCTAGTGGATTTTCCCACCATTGTGTGGTCCCTTCCCTCCTCGCCAGCCTGGGGAGGGTCCCAGTGGAGCCCGGGTTTAAGGCAGTGGCGTTATGCAGAGTCTTGTAACCTCGCTGGTAGATGATGTCACAGGTTAGTTACACGGGCCCAGATCGATGGACGACTCAGGCAGTGGATCAATCACATTTCCGTCACCCTTTGTGACCCGCAGGGGGCCAGGTGGTTTATCAAGAGGCTCTGGTTTGAAGGATTTAATGCCTGCCCTTTCCCCATTCCCGTCTCCTCCTCGGGGAGCCTGGGTAGGCACAGCGGGGTAATAAACTACTTTTCATTACAAGGATCTGGGGATATGAGTGGGAAGGGGACGTAAAGGTGGGGACAAAAAGGCACAAATCCGCTCCACGACGGAAAGCCAGGACGGGGGCGCGCTGGGTTCACTTCCCCCCGCCCCTCCTCCCTCCGAAGCCACCTCGAGTTTCTGTGCCGGGCGAAGTAGCCCAGTGCGGTGCCAGGCCGCGGGCTGCGCTCTGGGCTTGGTGGGGGCGCGTCGGCTTGCCCTGGCCTCGCGGGCCGGGCTGCAGCCCCCTCCCCGTCGCCCCGAGCCCCTCCCCCGGGCCTGGAGCCCCTCCCCGCGCTCTTCCCCTCTCTCCCCTCCCCTCCCTTCCCTTCCCTGCCGGCCCGGCCCTGCCTCCGCCTCCTGCGCCCACAGCCTCAGCCAGCGCCGAGCCCCCCGGAGCCGGAGCGCGGCGAAGGGGCGCCGCCAGCCCCTCCCCAGCGCGCTGACAGCGGGCTCCGGGGCCCCCGCCCAGTCCCCTAGCCGGCGGGACACACCCCCGCCCCTCCTCCGCTCCGCCAGTTCCCGCCGGACCCACCGGGCGGCGGACGGCGGAGAGAGCGGGCGGGCGAGGCGGAGAGCGGCGGCGGCGGCGGCGGCGCGGGAGGGAAGGGGCGCGCGGCAGGCCCACGGGGAGCCGCCCGGGGCGCACGGAGCCCGCGTGCCCTCCCGGACCGTCCCCGCCCCGGGGCCGTACCTGTGGGCGCCGGGAGCCCGGGCAGCGGCGCGCCGGGCCGGAGTGGCGGGTGGCTCCGGGACCCGGGAAGCGGGAGAACAAGCGGGAGCCCGACCGGGATGAGAAGGTGACGCCGCCGGAGGGCGCCACTCGCTTTGTGGGGGAAGATGCTGGCCTACTGCGTGCAAGATGCCACGGTGGTGGACGTGGAGAAGCGGAGGAACCCCTCCAAGCACTACGTGAGTATTGCCCCTACCGACCCCTGCTGGGGGTTGGCCAGAGACCCCCGGGAAGGACCACCCCCCCGGGGGGGCCCCTCGTCCCACCCGCTAAGTCCCAGAGCTGAGTGCCCACAGGGCAGCCCTCGGCTGTGGAGTTTCTTCGCGGGGTTGTGATCTGCAGGGAAGCCTTCTCTGTCCTTTCTCCACTTCCCCCGCCCCCCCCCCGTTTTCTTTTTTTGGCATTGGAATTGGCAAGTGGCTGCCCTTGTCTGTTACAACGGTGAAGTCATCTGTCCGCCTGAGCTTTGATGGATGGTGGGGGAGCTTTCGTCAAACCCTCTCTGAGAAGCTCCGTTGGGAAAGAGCATCTCCCTGGCCCTCCCTGGGGGCTTGGGTCGCTCACGCTTACCCGGACCGTGAGGCTTTCAGAGGCTCGCCCGGGGTAAGGAAGCCTGGCGCTGTCCTCCCACGTTTGCCCCGGGCTCTGCCTCCCTAGGCCTGGGTCCGGGGACCAAGGGAAGCCGCTCCGCCCCCTGCCCCACCTCCACCCTCAGCCCTGAGCTTTGGTTTCCTTCTTAAAGTCATTGTGTCCGTCGGTGTGAGGAGAATTGTGGCTTTTCCTTTTATCCTTCTCTGGACGTGACCCTTAACCGGGTTCATTTCCTCTTAAGTGATGCTCCGTCTCCAGACACGAGGAGGCAAATGTTTGCTGTGGTCTCCAAGGAACGGCCCGCTGTCCCTCCCCTTTCCTTCCCCACAATTAATGAGAAGGGGCTAAGGTTGATTGAGCTGAGCTCCGCGGCCTGTGTGACGGGTCCGCCTTTCATCTCAGCCCGTCCTGTCTTCCCATCCTTCGCACCTTAGGAAGTAAACATGGTGTCCTTGACGGCGGAGGATGCCTGTCTGAACCGCTGTGCTCGTGTACTTGAGGCAGAAGGGACAGCCAGGCACCCAAAGCAGAAGGACTGCGTGTATTTGCAAATGAGGCACTTAAAGGAGTATTTAGAATGCTCAAAGCATTAATTTAAACAAAACAGGTTGTAGTTTGCGGCCCTAGACTGCGCATTGATCTCTGAGAAATGCCTTTCATTTCCCTGTTGGAAGAGGACTGGGGTTTGTGCCAATGTCAACCTCAGGCTACTCTTTCTGTCTTTATCACCAATAGGTCTGAACTTGGGGTTTGTTTTTTGTCTTGTTTTATTTGTTTGTTTGTTTTTGGAGTGGTGTAAATGGGCCTGGGCTCAGCTTGGAGAGGAGTTAAACTAAGGAGGCTGGTTTCTGACCAGACAGAGAGGTGGGTACCCATGGGAGAGTTGTTCCTTTTGTGTTGTCTGGCTCAGCAAGCAAGCATCTTCATTTCAAGAAAGCTACCATTTCAAGAAAGCTCCTTTTTGGAGGCCTTGGGGCACTGTGTGGTCACCCTGCTCCAGGTACAGATGTCCATTTGCACAACCCAGCACTTAGTATCAAGTCGGCCTTCCTAACCTTTTTTCTTAAATGTCACAGGCTAAGTTTTAGGGGTTCTCTTTTCTAATCCTCAGTTAAGCCTGGCCCTGCTTTCAACAGATGGCACTCTCTGCTCTGAGACCCAGGCAGATGCTTTCTCCCTGCTCTTGATTTTAGGCAAAACTTCAGATCTTAGCTCTGACCAATGATGTCCAAGATTATAAGGTAGGGTGGGCTGGCAACAAGCCAGAAATGTTGCTAAAGCAACTGGGGACCCACCACAGACAGTACTGAAAGGTGGTTAGCTCTGGGGCCCTGAGGCTGAGGGTCTTGTTCAAAGCCTGGGTTAGCCACTAACTAGCTTTGTGACTTTGGGCAGGTCGTTTAACCTCTGGGGGATTCTGGGTTCCTCATTCTTAAAGTGAGGATGCTAACAGTACCTATTTCATAGAGCTGTCTGGAGAATTAAATGAGATCATCCATGAAAAGCACTTAGCACAGTTCTTGGCATGTAACAAGCCCTCGCTAAATGGTAGCTCTTTATTGGTGAGCTTCTGAGTAAGAAAACACTTGAAAAGCAGCTATTAATGGTCTGGCAAAAACAAAAAAAGAAAGATTTCGGGTTTTAAGATTGATAATAACTTGTTCTATGTGAAAAACACAAAAGAAGTCGTCTCTCATTCTCTTGAAATGATCATTTCCTCCCTTTCTATGGACAGTGTTTCCCAGGACATCTCTGCTTCCCATGTAAGAATCGACATTATGTTTGGGGCAGGGAGTGATGTCACTGAACACCCGGAGCCATACAGAGCTCCAAACCAAGGTTGTGGCAAACAAATAAAGGCGAGAGTGTGATCTGTTGTGGAACATGGAGCTGGCGGGACTCCTCGGGCTCAACCCCCTCATTTCACAGATGGGGAAGCTGAAAACCAGAAGGGTTCGTAAAGTCACTTGCAACACAGCCCTTCACAGCACCTGGGTTTACCTGGCATTTTGCCCATGGTGTGGGTTTTGTTCATCAAAGTACCCTAAGTCTGGTTGGAGTTGACTAGGTGATCTGGTGGATATCTGGTGATCGTCAGAGGTTCCTACCTATTCGGGGCATCAGTGGGGCATAATATAAGGACAGGGGGCCCCCTAATAGAAAGGGTCAGTAGGGCTCATAGAGGCAGGAGGAGCAGGCTGGGGGAGCCTGTGCCTCTCTTGGCCCTTGCACAGTGGACACCACACACCAGAAGGTTCTGGGTAAGGTACTCTGGCGTGGGTGGCTGGCAGGATACCTGCGCCTAAGTTACAGATGTTCTGGAAGCCCTCTGCGCTGGAGAAAGCATGCCCCCTTCCCCCCTCTCCTCCACTGATGGTGAACTCTCCGTCTGTGGTTTGGCAAATTGCAAAGCAGAGAGGTTTTATGGGATGTGCACGTTAGCTGGGGCTGGCTGATGAGAGGCCTGGGGCCCAGGCAGGAGGGGCTCTGCTGGCTCCAGAACACTGGGAAGACACGGCAGAGTTTTTCTCAGGACATCCAGCAAAGGGCGTGTTTGTCTCCAGGACAAGGAGGAGCTGCCTGAGCACTGAAGGTCTGTTTATGAAAGGGCAAGTGGTTTCTATCATTCGGATGGTGCTGTCAGCCCTTGCTTCCTTCCTCTGTGCCAAGCCCCTGCTTGGTTGGGGTTTGGGAAAAGTGGGCACCTGCTGCTTAGGCCAGGCTGCCTGGCATGGAGTTGGATTCCTCTCTTAGCTTTTTCGAGTTGCCCCCCACCCCCACCCCAACCCCCGGGGAGACCTTAGGCAAAATGGGTTTGGCCTCAGGCTACTTATCTTTCAAATGGTCCTGACCTGCTGGGTACCTTTGAAAGTCTTTCATGAGGCTGCTTGTGTGGGTTTACCATAATTCCTTGCATTCACATGCATGTGTAGGCATATGTCAAGTCCTCTGGTGGTGGAGAGAACCTCATTTCTCTAGAACAAACAGATGATTTGTTTGGATTTGGGAAGCATTGTGCTTTTACAGTGGTTTCCTTTCCTGATTGTTTATTTCAGACAAGTATCAGTCATGAATGTTCTGGATCCTTTACAGGACTCTTTAGGGAGTGCAAATAATAGCCAGTGTTAGTAGTTAACCATTGGTGGTGCCCCACGTTTAACATGCGTGATTTCATGTGGTTCCTATAGTTCATCAAATGGCACTCTAACCTGGGGCAGGTTCTTGATGGACAGATGGGGGAATTTGGAGAGGCTGGAGATTGCCCAGGGTCTCCCAGTTAGGACAAAGCAGATCTTCTCAGGTAGAGCTAAACTTAGGTTAGCTTGCCTTGCAAGGCGGAAATGAACCTAAAATGGGGCCCTTTCAACAACGGAATCAGGGTGGGGAGACCAGGCTCAGGCTTGCCTGTCTGCGTGAGAGCAGCGCAGGGTGTCAGGGAGGACCGTCTCTCTGTATGGGACGTTGAGCTCACGCAACAGAGGTGAGTTTGTGAAGGCAACAGAAGGCAAGCTCCGTGAAGCAGGGAGAATGGAGCAGGTCCAGGCTGATAGCTGGTCCCTGCCGATGCAGGAGGTGATGAATTAAGGATCAACACTGTGGAAATAATACATTCTCCTGTGTGTTTAAATCATCACACATTTGGTCTTGGTCCTGGGAGAACATTTTTAGGAATTGGCTCCAGACCAATTCATTTCTCTGCCCTTCAGTTTTTCTCTAAGCCCTTAGAGTGTGGATCCAAGCATTACAGGAGGGAAGGACGTGAAGCTGCAGAAGGGGCCTTGATGGGGCCAGTTCCATTCCCAAACGAGTGTTGTGCAGCAGATCAGAGTTCAAATCCCGCCTCTGGCTCTTTCTGGCTGTGCCACCCTGGGGCCAGCCACTCTGGGCCTCAGTTTCCTCACTCGTAACCTCACAGGACTTTTGGAAAATTGATTTGAGATAATTTGGGGTAAAGCCTTCTACTAGTACCTGGGCCCTATCATGCACACTCAGCATACACTTGTTTCCACCTGGTGTCCCTTCTGTCTGGTGAGATCTCTGGAACGCTAGAGTTCACTTAGGACCCAGCAGGTGAAGCTAAGAGAGTAGGAAAGACTGAGGCAAAAAGGAAGGACCAGCTGCTCAGAGTGGGTTGGGAAATTGGGCGACATGCCCCATGAAAACACCCAACACACAAGAGCACAGATGAACAAGGAACAGCTGTTCAGACCTGGAGGGCTTTCTGGAGCCGGTCTAGTGGTGGCTGCCTGATAAGCTGGGCAGGAGAAGGGAAGGGACATGGGCTGAGGGAGAGGAGTAAAGAGGTGGTCCAGTGAGGGCAAGGTCACAATAGGATGCTAGCCCCAAGGTCAGTGCCACATGTGGGTTAGCGCTCCTGCCTGCTCTCTTTGGCTCTCTTTCTCTGTCTCTCCCTCTGACACACACACATACAAGAACAGTTTCTTCTCCTTCCAAGAAGGCAAGTGATCCAGGGGTGATTCACAGGTCTGACAAAGCTTCCTGCTCATGGAACAGCCGACCACATCCTACTGGCCGTTGGAACAGGGAGCACGACCAGCCATGTATCATGACCCTTTAGGGAGCTGAGTGAGGGTTTGAGGGGGGCAGGTCAGGATTGCAGTCACCGTGCGTGGTGGCAGGCAGAGGGGAGGTGAAGGGAAGGGAAAAATAAACCTATTTGATGTCATAGGAGGCAGATTCCAGTTCCAGAAATATAAGCGCCAGCTGCTGCATTTTCCAAAGAGATATTCCGGGGCCAGCATGAGTTAATGGCCGGTGGAGGCCCTGAATTAGAGGAGTGTTAGGACTTTGGGATTGCACAGCAGTGCCCTGGAAATTGCCTTCTAATTTCCTCGGCCTGATTCACTGACCAGACCAGTTCTTGGCCAGAAAAAAAGTCAAAGAGGCAATTCTGTTCCCTTTTGCCTTAATTAAACAAAATCAAACAAATAATAGAGTTATACATGCAGTAGTCACACTTATTCCTCTTGAGTTCTGAGAATCCAGGAAAGGGATAATAGTTCAGGACAGGGATCCAGGGAGCAGGAAGGCCAAGGGGTGTGTGTGGGAAATGAGGTGGAGCTCTGGCTTTGGAAAAGGTTCTGAGCCAGGGCCAGAGGTGTTCTCTGCCATGGCGATTGCCAAAAATAATGGAAGCGTCCATTAGGGTGATCAGCATTTCAGGAGGTGATTCCCAGAGCGGATGTGACTCCTCACTGGGGCCAGCCTGCTGCTGCCTGTAGCGGGGTCAGTCACAGGAAAGCAGGGGAATGGGGAGGTTGAGGTCCTGGACATGCGCACAGGAGGGCGGGAGGGCAAAGAGCAGGAAGGCCCCTTTCATGCCCCTGAGTAACCGCTAGGCAAGGCACCGCTTTGTCAAGTGCTGAGCAGAGTCTAGCAAAGGTATCAGGATGCACAGTGAGGAGAGAAGGGGAAGAATCAGTATGTGAGCACGTCCTACATGCCCAGCAGTGTAGAGGGTTACCTTTCAGACAGCCTTCTGTTTGAGCTACACAGCCACCGTGTGAGGTAGGGAGCTGTTTTCATCCCCATTTGGCAGATGCTGAAACTGAGGCACAGAGTGTTTCCGTGACTCTCACAGTAATTGGCAAGGCTGATTCTTACCCTGGTCTCTGCCACGGAAGTCTGTGAGCTTGTGGCTCTCTTCCCCCATCAGGGCTGGGTCCGAGAGAGAGGGGGATGAAAATAATGGCACGCGGGTAGTTCCTTCTGAGAGGGTGACATGCACATCAGGAGGGCCGTGTTGTGGGAGAGCACGTGGCCTCTGCGGTCCCTGGGCTGGAAGCCTGTCTCCGCCACTGGCTACCATGGGGCCCAGCCCAAGCTACCCCTTTCTCCGGAGCTCGGGTTCCTCCAACAAAAACTGGGGAAACTGGGACTGAACTCATAGGGTTGTGGTGATGATTGAGTGAGTTAATGAAGGTCAGGAGCTTAGAACAGTACCCGGTGTGTGTGTGAAGCACAACACAGGTATTTGCTCTAATATTAATTAAGTCCTAAAGCTTTTCAGGAGAGGGAGTGCTCTTTGTGAACCGGCGTTTGCAGGGAAGACAAGCTGGGGAAGGCAGGCTTGCAAGGAGGTTTGAGGAGTAATTAGGATTTGGCTGGGAAGGAGTAGGATTTAGGTGGAAAAGAGGGGAAGGAAGGGCATTCCAAGAAAGGGAAAAATGAAGGTGTGGAGGTGGACCATCAAGGAGACTGGGCAAAGCCCATGTCAGGGAGGAGGGTGGGGAGGAGGGCCGGGGCCGGCTTCTTAGAGCCTCAGATAAGTGGAGGGGATTCAGTTCATCGTGTAGACACCTCTACACAGTAATCCTTGGGAGAATCTTCCTCTGTCCCTGTGGGGTCCCTGTGGTGGGCCCCAGGGCTGGGGTGGTTCTTGCAGCCGTGGCTGGGACAGAGGTAAGAACGGGAGCCCTTTTAGCTCTGCACTGGGACTCAAGTGGGCAGGCCAGAGCCCAGCCCTCTCTGTTTATAGCTCTTACTCGGAGGGGTCAGGCTACCTCAAAAAAGTTGATTGCCCCCCAGACGTCTTGGAGAGGGGAAGGGTAGAGGAGGAGGAGGAGACGAGGGAGCAGCGTGGAACACGGGGCCGGGCGGCTTCGGGCGTCATCCGTGGGGGGCCCTGGCCAGCGGGCCTGGTGCAGCCCCTGTGTGCCACGTGGGCTAATTTCCATCTGCATTCCCCAGCATGGCCACGGAAGCACCCCAGGGACAAGAGAGAGGAAACCCCTAACCTTTTTGTTTTTAAATAACTTTCAGCTTATTCTTTTCTTTTTATTGATTCTCTTTTGAGTTAAACTCTACCCCTAATGTGGGGCTCAAACTCACAACCCTGAGATCAAGAATCTCTCACTCCACCGACTAAGCCAGCCAGCTGCCCCAGGAAACCCTTATCTTTGTAGGGCCTGGGGGCTAGGTTGTCGCCCTAAACATTCACACTAGTGTTGCTTCTGGCTTCAACCTCTCTCTGAACTGGTTTTAGTTTTAAATACGATGCTTCAAACCACCTCTTCGTTTAAACCCCCGTCACACGGCCAGATATTCCAGTAAGCCTGATTCTGTAAGGGGGTACGTAATAATAAATGTAACAGCTAACTTTTCTGAATGCTTTCTACGTGCTCAGAGTTTTACATGGAAATTCTCAAAAGAGCCCCCCAAAGCTTGTTGTCACTGCTGGCATCCACATCATACTGGCCAGGATGCTGAGGCCCGGAGAACTTCAATAAATTGCCAAACACCAGGCTGCTAATAAGCTGTATATGGAAAGGGGCCCGCTGGCTCCAAAGCTGCCCTGTCCCCACAGGCCTCACAGCCCCTTAATCACCTGTTATACCTGGGAAGACCAGGCGCCAAGGAGATCCCACCTGAGGCCTGACTGGTTTGACTTCTCCAGATGTGAGAACTTCCACATGTCACCTCTCTCTTCTAGATCTCTGGTGGCCCATGTAGAAAATGGGGTGAGTGCTTCCTTTTCTGGCCCACCTTGCAGGGGTAGGGGGCGAGTGTGAAAGCTGCTTGGGGAAGGGTTTGGTCCAGAAAAAAAATAAAAAGCTTTGGGAAAGGTCCTAAGATAGCCTCAATCAGTCTTCTTTCTCACGTGGGGTGAGATGCTTTACAAAGGGGATACTTTACAAAGGGGTGCTTTACAAAGGGGAGCTGTTTCTGACCTCAGGACATTTTCATACAAGGTTTCCTGGCCATGCTGCCTCCCCTGAGAAGCCTAAGCAGCGTGGACAAGGTTGACCTTAGGCCCTCATTGAAGATATCTTCTAGAAAACAGCCTCTGGGAACTACACTTTGGTTCTTTCCATGCCTGCCATTTTTGTGAATGGGAAGAGACAGAACTATTTCCAGTCACATCTCCCCCTGCTGTTACCTGAGGGGAGGAAGTGACATCAGGCGCTGAGTTAGCAAAGGGGAAACAGCTGGGCGTTCTGCCCCTCCACTTGGCTCTTTCTCTGGCCCTTTGCTGTCATTTCCCTTTGGCTGGTGAGGAAGCCACCCTCCCCAAGCCTGGGTGGAGGGACATGGTGGGGTGGGGACAGAGTCCCTTCCTCTGTGTGTGTCAGTGCAGCATAAATTACGCAGTGGGGGGCCCTCCAGTCTGTCTCTGGGATCCCTGGAGCCTGGTGGAAATTGGTTGCTCTTAACTTTGGGGAGGGAGGGGTGGGGTCTAGTGAACTTGCAGGGGTACCAGGTGAGGTATGGGGTCAAGTGGGTGTGGGCCAGTGGGTACTTTTGCCTATCCCTAGTGGTCCGTGGTGGAGAGCCCTCACTGTTCCTGTTTTCTGGGAACATTCTCACTTGGTAATAAAGGAGACCTCGGTGTCTCATCCGTGGACATCATCAGCCTACAGCTACCACACACTGAAGTCCTGTTTTATGCCTGGGCCTGCTTCACGGGCGTCACCATACTTTACACACTTGGTCCCTCTCCAGGGCTGCCCCAGGGGTCTCGGGGGCTTCTGCCGCCCGAATGTGTTGTCCTCTTGTGCAAAAGCGTTCTTTGTTGAGAAAACCTGCCTTGCTGCTTTTGCCCACCTAAGGGTTCTGAGCGCGAAGGGATTGTCCCTGGTGTTTGAAGTGGCTGCTTTGTAAAGTCTTTCATGGTAGGCCCCATTCCGACCCAGCTTTATTCTGTTTCCTGATGGCCCAGACCCAAAGGGCTATTTTAAGGGCCTTGCCTGTGTGGGAGAATTTCTCTTTGTAACAACAGAGAAGGCAGCCTCCCTGGCCTGGCACGGTGCTGGCAACGGGACTCCCAGAGAGTGAAACTCTTTCCTGAATCCTGTCTCCTGGGCTGGAATTGATTCACGGAGCTCTCAGTAGGGTGCCTGGCACCTGGAAGGGACACAGTCCTTTGGCAGGGAGGACAGGGGTTCCAGAGGTGACCGCCCAGGGATTTCTACGGCCCTGAGTCCCGGCGGACTGGCAAACATCCTTCTGTCAGAGTTAAGGTTAAGAGTTAAGGTCTATCATAGAACAATGTCTGAACTGCGGACTGGCAAACATCCTTCTGTCAGAGTTAAGGTTAAGAGTTAAGGTCTATCATAGAACAATGTCTGAACTTTGGTTCAAGCCAGGGTTAATCATTTACTTTAGTCATCACTCATTGGCCCCCAGAGAAGGGCAGTCTCGTTTCCCCATGGTTTCTGGACACCGTGGATCCCGGGCAGGGGAAGTAGGGAAGTTGAGTCAGAGAGTGTGTGAGTGGAACCCTTCCTAGGTGCAGGCGCTGGGCTAGGGCTTCTAGCCCACTGTGTCCGTAATCCACACCCAGCATGAGCCCTGGCCCTGTTTTGTAGACAGGGATAGCAAGGCCCAGAGAGGTGTTGCCCTTGCCTTCTCTCCCACAGCAGCCAGTGGTAAGAGCCAGGGTTTGAATCCAGATCTCTGCAGCAACAAAGCCTCTGATGGGGGCCCCAGAGCTGCACCCTACCCCCTGCCCAGAGATTTGATGGATTGCCTCCAGTGGCCAGGTAGCTAGTTGGGAATTCTGTTTTTATTCCTGCCCCCAGCTGGAAGCATCCATATGTGTCAAAGACCTTGGTCTTCCTCTGCCCTCTCTGTGCCTGTTTACTTTGCCGTCTGCTGCATGCACCCAGGGGGGTCATGCCATGATCTGTGGCTCTGCCAGGGTATGGAATGCCTGGCCCTGGGCCTTAAGAAAGGCAGTGGACCCAGAGGCAGTGTGCACAGTGTGCGTTCCCTTGGGAGGCCGAGGACGTGTGGCTTCATACATGGCTTCGTCTCCTGAGGACTTCGAGGCTGGGGGGCTAGGGAGCACAACACATGCGTCCCCAGATAAAACGGAAAGGGTCAGGATTAAACTCTTGGGTCCTCCGCCCCCTCTAGCTTCCCCACCGAGCCCCGCCATCAACACATGATATGGCTGGAGCTGGTGGTTGGGGTAAGATAACAAACCTCTTGCCGCTGAGATTGAAGCCCTGGCAAGGTCTGGCTTCTATTTTGGGACTCAGTTTTTTATTTCCCTTGAACTCCTGTCCAGAGCCACTTTTGAAAGCCTGGCCCTTCAGATGCTCCAACTGATGGGGGCTCTACATCCTGTCCTTGGGGATGATGGCTTTGTGGCCACAGCGCTGTGGTTGGAAGTAGGGGGAGTTTAACCCTGGGCACTTGCAGCCTGCCGCCTGCTCAGGCTAGACTAGGCCCTGGCAGCCAGAGAGAGCCCCAGGTGCCAGCAGTGGGAATTTGAGAGCCGGAGTCTGGGGGCAGAGCAGCAATGGCCTCAGCTACATGGGCTCCAGCCCAGAAGCCTCTTTCGTACTAGCTTTTCTTACGTCGCCAACTTTCTGCACCTCCGTGGGCCTCAGTTTTCTGTAAAATGGAACTAACAATACTACCAAGCCCATATGATTATTCCTCTACGCGGTGCCTGACGCAAGACAGCTGTTCAGTAAATGACAGTTATTGTTACCGTGATTAGCATGGTTATCCTTCATGGTTTTACTCCATTTCTGCCACCTTCCGGAAGCTTCCCTCATGTGTCCTCTTACAGTATTTCCTGTCTGTGAATTTTTATGATGTTTGTCATTTTTACTACTCACGTAACACTCACCAAGAATGGCCTCGGTTGGCCACCTCGTGGCAGGCCTCTGTCTGGGGTGCCTGATTGATGGAAAAGCTCCTCGAGGGATGGAGCTTGATGTGAGCCTCAGAAATCCCGTCAACATTTCAATGCTGACTGCGTCCCAGTCGCTGGGAGCACAGCAGGGTAGATAAAAATCCCTGCCCTTGGGGAGCTTCCATTCTGATAGGGGAAGGGAAACGATAAATAAACCTCTTTTAGGTCAACTGTGGAGTGTGTTAGCTGGAGGATAAACGTTGTCCAGAAAGCCAAGCGGGGTGAGGGGGCGGGAGATGGTGGCGATGGGTGTTGCCCTGCTGGTTCATTGAGGGAGGTCGGGCCATCCCCACGGTGCAGTGACTTTTGAGTAAGGTCGGAAGGAGATGAGGGAGTGAGGCGTGCAGGTATTCAGGGGGAAAGTTGTTGAAGGAGACACAACAGCCAGTGCTAAAGCCCTGAAGTGGGGCTCTACCTGCCCTTCGCAGAGAACAGACCGCCACCACCAAGCGGAAGCAGCGAGGGGAGAGCCCTGCGCGGTGAGGTCGGACAGGTAGAGAGGCCCAGCGGGGCCTGTATCCCTCCTGGCAATGAGCACAGTGCTTGCTCGGGACTTGCTGAAGATTTCGGCTGGCCAAGAAACCGCAGAGAGGCCGGTCGGGGGACTCTGTTTGGGGTTTTCCTCTCTGGGGAAGCTCAGCAGTGTCATGGAGGGAAACTCCAAGATCCCAGAGGCCGTGCGCATGTTAGGGCATTTCACTGGCCTTGAGTTTGTACCTACTGTGCACAAGGCACCCCGCTGAAGGCGGTTCCTCCAGCTAGGAGCCGGGGGTGGGGGGGGTGCTGGGGCGTGGAGGGTGGGGGGTAGGAGGTGGGGGTGGGGGGTTGCTCCTGCTAAGGCAGGGGGTGCTGCATCCTTTCATCTTTAACACCTCCTCCCCGAGCTGGCGGAAGGTCTGGATCACAGTAGGTCTTTGATCAATGGGACAAATACACGGACAGAGGCTTCATTCTGTTAAAGCCCTTTCCTCCCACCCCAATCCTATTTTTCTAAAGAACCACAGCTTTTAACTTATATCTGTAGAAATTTCTTGTCTGGAATTCAAGATATATCTATTCCTTTTTTTTTTTTCCCAAAGATTTTATTTATTTATTTGACAGATCACAAGTAGGCAGAGAGGCAGGCAGAGAGAGCAGAAGAAGCAGGCCCCCTGCTGAGCAGAGAGCCCGATGATGCGGGGCTTGATCCCAGGACCCCGAGATCATGACCTGAGCCAAGGGCAGAGGCTTTAACCCACTGAGCCACCCAGGCGCCCCTATCTATTCCTATCGACCTAATATTGTAAATGATGTTAAAATTCTCAGGCTAGTCCTCTAAAACCTCTCTCGTCCATGGAGTAGATGGAATCACAGAACCAAGAACCCGAGGTCTCCCGTTCACCTGGATATGGCCTAGCCTGGAAACCTAAACTCTGTGTGTACTCTCCTCGAAGGCTGTCTTCCAGGCTCACAGCTCACAGGCTGACTGGGAACGATGATGATGACGATGGTGATGGCAGCTCTGTGTGCCAACTCCTTTTTTTTTTTTTTTAAGATTTTATTATTTTTTAATTTTGTGTTGGGGCTGTGAGCACGGGACAGAAAGGCAGAGGGAGATGGAGAGAATCTACAGCAGACTCCCTGCTGAGTGTAGAACCTGATGCCGGGCTCCATCTCAGGACCCCAGGATCATGACCTGAGCTGAAACCAAGAGTGGGACGCTTCACCGACTGAGCGTCCCCAGGCACCCCACGTGCCAGCCATTCTCGTAGGCACTTTACTCATTTAATCCTTACAGAAAACCCAAGGAGAAAAGAACTACTGTGTTTCTCACGTTACTAGTAAGAAACTGAAGGCCAAAGATCAGAGGTTAAGGAAGAGGCAGAGCAGGGCTCCAGAGTCCTTCGGGAAACCTCTTCCTTCCTGGCCTTTTAGGGAATCCTGCCAGCCAGCCTTGCCACAGCCCAGGTTGGCCATCTGGAGAAGACCTTACTGCAAGACCTTTGTCATCGGGTATCCTCTACACGGCAAGAATGGAGTTAATAAGTGTCAGAATCAGGGAACCAAAGCTATGGGTGGCCAGCAGGAGTGGCCCCTCTTTGTTCCCAGGACAGGACAAACCATTTGTCCCTGGAACCCGACACTGCAGGGGGTGGGTTTGCTGTGTGGCTGTTATCTTCCTGGGCCATTTACAAGTCCAGCACATGGGATTGGGGAGGGAGGGGTGGTGGGGAACACTGTGTGTGTTGGTGGAGACCAGATTAGAGTGTCTGGCAAGATGTTTCTGACACCTAGACCATTCCACTCTCTGCAAAGCCCAGCAGGTGGCTGGGCTGTTTCTTTAGCTGGGATGGGACACCCTCCCCACCCTGCCCTGTTGAGTGTATCATTGGAATGAGGTGGGTCCTAACCAGTCTGTTTCCTCCTCCCAGGCCCCAAAATAAACAGCAGCTGTTGGCTACATCACCTCTGTCGGCTGCCAGTCTGTCAGCAGCGCCTGGCTCCCGCTTGGCCCTGCCCCTTCTGGATAGAATGGCACGGGGCGCTAGGGGCCCATTGGCTTTGCCCTGCAGAGCCTGCCTTGCTAGCCAGCTGGTGTGCCCTGGCATGCCCTCTTCCCGGGCATCACTGGCCTGTTGGCCACCCGCTGGCCCTGTCCCTTCCTGCCCTGCAGTGAGGCAGGGCCTCCCGGTGGCCACAGACTCAAGCTTGAGTCTGATGTCAGCGCGGCTCCTGGCTCTGCCACTCAGCGGGTGACCTTGGGTAACTCTGCGCCTCGGTTCCCTTCTCTGTAACACAGGTGGTGGTCGTCATCGCGGCAGAGGGGAATGACCAGTGCTATGGAGGCAGCTGGGAGAGCAGTCACCCAAGCCAGACTGTCTGATTCAAAGCCCGCCCTTGCCACTCAGGAGCTTTGTGACCTTGGGCAGAGGTGCTGAAGCTTTTCCCACCTCGGTTTTCTCATCTGTACAACAGGGATGATAAAAGCGTCCCTCAGGCTAGTGGTGAGGAGTAAGTGGGTTAATACAGGTAAAGCCCTCAAAGGGGTACCAGGCACAGAGTAAGAGCCTGGTGAGAGGAGCAGCATGAGCTCTTGCTGGCAGATAAGGCAGGACATTGCCTAGAAGAATTGATCATGTGTGCAGATCCGAGAGCTGTCAGAGCAACTCTCCTTCTAACCTGACTTCTCTGCAGCTGGGCCGAGTGGCTTGGCTTTGTCTGCAGCCCGCATTTGCCACTTACACTTGAGGGGCCGCGCTGGGGGTAGAGCTGGTTATGAAGCAGGATGGAGGCATGAAAACGGAGAACTGGGATTTCTATTCTACTCGGCAGTGGTTCTGCCGATGTCATGTAAGAAATGAAAAGAAGGCCGTGTCTGTGGCCAAGGACTGCCTCCAGCTGCGGGCAGATCCCCCCTTCAGGCTGGGGTTGACTCGTTGTCTCTGTTCATGCGTGAGCCCCAAGATGTTCTTCCTTGTGATCTCCACAACCTCCCCACGGACCAGCTTGCTTTGGCTTCCCTGGCTCCCTGCTCTGGGAAACTCTTGTTATCTTTGGCTTTCTCTTGAGCGTATCCTCCCGTTTGGAAAGATTATACTAGGAACCCCCATTGGAGCATCTAGACCGGAAAGTCATCATTCTCAAAAAAAAAAAAATGAAAGGGCACTTGATCCCAACTGTGTTGGGCTACAGTGCCGGGTGCCACTGTGGGCGCGCCAGCCCCCTAGTAAAGAGACTCACACTCAGGATGGAGCATTTGCCCTGTCTCCCCAGGAGCCTGGTCCTTTAAGAGAGAGGTCCTGTCTGGGTGTAGTGTCCTGTCTTCTCCATGCTGCCCTTGTCAGTTCTTGTCCAGGGAGACAGGTCAACTGCAGTGTCATTCCCAACATCTGGGGAGGTCACCTGCTAACAGGCAACGAAGAGAATGAGTCCGCACCATTGAGAGGAAAGTAGCAAAGTAGTTTAGAGCAGCAGCTTCAGAACCAGATGGCCTAAGTTCAAGTTTTAGTTCTGCCGTTGATTTCTGTGAGGCCTGGGGCAAGTCGCTTAACTTCTCTGCTTCGGTTTCCTGTTCTATAGTATGGGGCTAGTAACAGTGCCTTCCTCCTTGCTGGGGGGATGACATGAGCCCATGATGGTTAAAGCACTTCTAACCATGCTTTGGAGAGAGTTAGTGCCACCTAAGCCATCCCTGTCATTATCTGAGCCAACACAGCAGGTGGGACCTGCTTCCCATCAGCCCAGAGCCCCCAGGGCCTGCTGGATCTGTATTTAGAACCCCGGAGAGGCCCGTGGTGTTTGTGACCGAGGCATCGTGGATGGAGCTTGTGGAACGTTCTAGAGAAAGGGGAGCATACAGATTCAGACCAGCAGGAGACTGAGTGTCTATGAACCAGGAGCTTCACCCCCCAGCTCAGTCTCCCCAGCCAGTGGTGCCCGTGCCCTCCTTGTTGGACCACGAATGAGAACCCGAGATGACGTAAGGTACCCAGTAGTCACCCCCCATGGTGGCCACTGAAACAGCTTCAAGGCTTGGCAAGAGGACCGGCAGGGTGGTCAGTCCAGGCTGGCTTTTCAGGCTGGGAGCCTTGTATTACACTCTTTTCTGCATCTCTCCCATGATGTGTGGCCTCTGGGTATCTCTGGCGGTGGCAGGGCTGGCCTTGCGGAGTACCTTCTGCGGGTACCAGCAATGTCTTGGCTTGCTGAGCTCGAAAACTTCACTTCTGCCTCTGAGGGGCCCTGCAGGAAGCAGTATGGGTCTCCTGTGTGTTGCACAGGTGAGAGAAGGCTCAGAGAGGCTCACAGCTTCTGTCAGTACGGAGGACACTGTTGATGCCCCAGCCGGTATCCCCTGGGCTCCCCTGAGTTCACCTGCAGCTGATTCCCACAGTTTGCAGGACCCTGAAAGCTCCCCACCTCACCCCGTCCCCTCCTCACTTCATTATGTAAGGGCTTTCTCCAGCCCGTGCCACTACAGAAGCTCGCCCTCCCTAAGCAGGTGCACCTGAGGAAGGCCAGGGGAAAGGGTGGGGGCAAGTTATCCTCCCAAGGGGTTGCCCTCCAGTGGTGGGGGCAGGAGCACCTGCCCTGCTCTTCACTGGGAGGATTCTGAGGTGAGTTCCAGCCAGAACATCAGAAGATCCCCAGTGGGACTGATGCCCACAGCAGTAACCTGCCCATTAACACCCTTTATTGGCCTTTATCCTGTGCTGGTCTTGCTTTCCATACCTCCTCACCTGGGGTTTCTGGAATCATCTCCCTAACAGGCACCCACGGCCTTGTCTGCTTCTGGATGAACCCAAACTGTGATAGCAAACTTCTCCTGCTAGCAAGTAGGGGAGCAAGGTCTAGAAACCTCCATCTGAGGCTCAGTCCCCCAGGCTATGCTGTCTTTCTGGAGATTTCTGGGGTTCTTGTTATAGAGGAGTCAGAAAAGGTCCTTGTTTGATGTAGGTCTTTTTAGCTAACGAGAGGGCAGTTTCTGGAGTGAGTCAGAGTGGACAGGGCTGAAGACTACTTATCAATACAACAGATTCTGGAGGGGCTTCTCAGAGAGGGAGCTCAGTCAGTGCGAACACCACCACGGAGAGAAGTTTGGCCTTGGAGACGGGAATCTGACCTTATATGGACTTGTCCCAGGAGAGAAAGAAACAAACAAGGGACTTAGGGATAAACAGAAATCAAGTGTCTCTGTCCAGACAGGTCAGGCTGGGAGAGGCAGTGTAAGGGTCTGCGAAAACAAGGTGGGGGAGGGGGACTGCCAGCCTTTCTGCCACAGGTACAAGGGGACACATGTGAGCAACACACTCTGGGGTTTGTCGTCAGATTCCTGTCTGTGTCTGGCGAGTTGTATCTGCCGTAATCTGGCTAGTTGGCAGGGATGTGGACATTATGAACATGAAAGCTTCTTGTGCCAATGTTTGAAATTATGGCAAGACTGGGTATCCTTATAAGGGAGAAAAGGAGCGTGTGTGTGTAATGTGTGTGTGTGTTTGGGGGTGTGTAGTATATGTGCGTGTGGTAGCAGGTGTTTTTGTATGTGGTGTGTGTGTGTGTGTGTTTACCTGTGTGTGTTTGGGTATGGTATGTTTTGCGTGTAGTACAGGCTGTTGGGTCGTTGTCCATCAGGCGTATTCCAGGTCATTGCCCACAAGAACCCTGTCTTTCATCCTGGAGAGCTCCTCCCCTGGGCCAGGCTAGAATACTCAGATGGTCTGGAATTGTCTCCTGGATCTTCACATATACTTAGAGTAACTACCTTTCCTCCCTTTTTCCAGTGGGTCTTCTGTCAGGCAGGTTCCCACAGACCTCACCTCTCTCTCGAAAAAGAAACATCATGTTACTCCCATTTTGTAGGTAAGGACTCCGGGAATCGGAAAGGGTCAGTCACTTACCCAAAGGTGACACAACCAGGAAGTGGCAGAGCTGGGAGTGGACCAGCCTCTGAAGTCCTACCTTCTCCTGCCTCCTTGATCTCAGCAGGGTGAGGTGGGAGGTGGGATTCTGTGGTGGCTCTGGCTCCGTGGGAAGGGCCTTCCTGTCCTCTGGGAAACGTCGCTTCTAGCTTCAGTGGAGCCAGTGGAGGAAGACGCTCTGGAGCAGGACGGGGGCAGGGGGGCCGCCCGAGACTAGATGTGCTGGAGGACCCAGTTCCAGTGCGGAGGTGCTCGGATCTGTGGCGGGGTGAAGATGGAGGAGGGACTTCAAAAAAGCCCGGAAGGATGGAGAAGGGGCATGGAGGAAGTGAGAGAAGTCCTTGAGGTCACCTCCCTGGGCCTCACCGAGAGGGTGCTGTAGAAATTGGAGTCCAGTTAGGAAACGGACACCTACACTCAATCCCCCGAGAGCCCACCTCCCTCCTGGTTGTTGGCAGGGAGGGGACAGGTCCAGATGTGCGGACATGGGGCAATGCAGATCTGTCTGTGTTACCTGCTCCATGATTGACCTGCTAATGGGGATGGTCAGGGTCTAGATTCCTGGAAGGGAAAGAGGGTGGACGTTTCATCAGTGTACGTTCTTGGCAGACAGGAGCAATGGGTCCGCTGGGATTGCCTGGCTGCTCCCGTCCACGAGAGCTCACGTCAGGACACTCACGTGGGAAATCCCACGGAATCTGGAGCCCCAGATGTGAGGCTGTGTAGGGCATTTGGGATTTACTCACGGGGCTCAGTACTCTTTGGTTCCCAGAGCTGCTGGGAGAGGGCCCCCGGTACCCAGCCAGCTCGATGACTCCAGCCAGTTCTTCGGGATCAGATAGTTCTGGCCAGTGTCCCTGATAATCTTTTTTTTTTTTTTTTAAATTTCATTTATTTATTTGACAGAGATCCCAAGTAGGCAGAGGGGCAGGCAGAGAGAGAGGGGGAAGCAGACTCCCTGCTGAGTAGAGAGCCTGATGTGGGGCTTGATCCCAGGATCCTGGGATCATGACCTGAGCCGAAGGCAGAGGCTTTAACCCACTGAGCCACCCAGGCGCTCTGTCGTTGATAATCTTAAAGGGCCACCTCTACCCCACCTGTGTGTCCGAAACATCAGCCAAGGTGGACCCTGGGAAGCAGGCGGACTCATGCAAGGCAGCCTGAGTGCATGAATTTTCCATAATCATCCTCCGATAACTTCCCAGCCCTGGTGCTAGGGATATTGGGTGTTACCCAATACAGAGCCAACCCTGGTGGATTTGTTTGGCTCTCTGCTGACTTGGATTAGGATGTGGTGTAGTACAGTAGTTACAGGAGACTCAGAGCCCCCTATAAGCCATGTGACTTCGGGAAAATTATTTAATCTCCCTGATCCTCAGTTCCTCACCTGTAATATGGGGATAATAGAAGTAGCACAAACTCCTAGAGTTGGTGGCATAGGAGCG
This sequence comes from Martes martes, assembly GCF_963455335.1. Taxonomy (NCBI): domain Eukaryota; kingdom Metazoa; phylum Chordata; class Mammalia; order Carnivora; family Mustelidae; genus Martes; species Martes martes. Next base: position 24,888,579 of record NC_137902.1, read on the forward strand.
GTATTAATGGTAACATCTCAGGCAGCAGTGGGAGCTTGGCGTCCTGACTGAGTTCCCTAGATGCTGGTGGCAGACAGCTCACATTGGTGCTGTTAGACCCTCTCCCTTTTGGGAACAGCTTTACTGGGATTTTAATTCTCATACCGTACAACTGACCCATTTAAAGTGTATAATTTAGTGGCTTTTAGCATATTCACAGGATTGTGCAACCATCACCGGAGTCAATTTCAGAACATTTTCATTACCCCTAAAAGCAAGAATGCCTTAGCCATCACTTCCAAACCCCCTCCTCCAGTTGGTTTCCAGTTGGAAACCATGACTTTCTTTTCTAACCCTTTGGATTTGCCTGTTCCATGTGGTCATTAGTGATTGGCTTCTTTCGCTAGCATAATGGTTTCATCCACGATCAGCCCTTTCGATGGCTTGTAGGGTGAGCTTGGTTCATTCCCTGTGGTGGCTGAGAAGCTCCAGGCATAAACCCTCACCGTGGCCTCGGCAGGGTCTGGCCCATGGTCCTGAATGCGGGTTCCACTGGAGCATTTCCTCTCCCTACCCTGTGGCGCATGTGGATTTTCTCCCATACCTCAGCACCTTGAAGCTGGCTGCGGCTGGGTCTTGTAGGAAAATGTTGAACTTGCCTGCGGTTTATTCCCATTACTTCCTCTGGCCTGGTTAGCAACTTGGGGGAAGGGTGGAAACCGAGAAAAGCTTTTACTGATTTGTCCCCCAGGGACTCTCTTTCCGGGAGGAATGGGGAGAGAGGATAAAAGCATCTCTATTTGTTTTTAATGTTGACTAAGTCCCCAGCCCCCTTACCAAGTTCTGGTGAAAGTTGCCGGGTTCCTAGTCAGCCTCTTCTCTTGAGACGCGGGGTCATGGGACTTCTCTCTTGGGGGCAGCTGATGGGGAAGTTGCCAGTTGCTCTGGAGTATTCTATGTGTGGAGTCAGACCGCATTTGTCTCCTCTAGCTAGAGCTGGTCCACTGTAAAACTGGGGAGTCTGGGAGGGGGCTGTTGAGCGGCAAGTTAACAAAATCCCAGCTGAAACTCTCTTAAACAGTCTGGAAATTTATTATCTTCCTTTCATTGAAGTTCAATTTAGATAGCAAGAAATTATAATTTTTAAAAACTACCCTCCATCAATGAACATTTGGATCGTTTCCAACTTTTTTTTTGCTATTGTAAACAGTGCTGCCCTAAACGTGCATATATATCTTTGGGAATTTGGGCTACTGTTTTTGTAGGATACTTTATTGAAGAGACATGGATAGGTAAGAGAATCTGGGGGTTATGTCTGGTGGGTCTGTCCACATTTAATCCATTCTTCTATGCCATCTTTATCTAAATCCATACAATGAGAACTGATATTTACAATGAAGGCTCTTGTGGATTCCCGGTGTTTGTGGAATTAATTCAAGAACCTTCTATTTAGAAAAATTTTTTTCAATCTATGTTGGGTACCAGGTTGAAGTAATGTTTAAAAGCAAAAGATGTGGGGCGCCTGGTGGCTCAGTGGGGTAAGCCTCTGCCTTTGGCTCAGGTCATGATCCCAGGGTCCTGGGATCGAGCCCCACATTGGGCTCTCTGCTCTGCAGGGAGACTGCTTCCCCCTCTCTCTCTGCCTGCCTCTCGTCTACTTGTGATCTCTGCCTGTCAAATAAATAAATAAAACCTTAAAAAAAAAAAAAAAGCAAAAGATGCAACATAAGGGGTTTTCTAACCAGAATATTTGATATACTCTATACCCTTGAGTGCAGTGAGCAGTTTTGTTCAAGAGATTATCTGATTCCCTGTTGGAAAGCACGGGATGAAAAGTCTTAACCATACCAAGTGCGGGTTAGACTCTGGGGAAGTGGGAACACTCTTATGCTGTTGGTGGAAGTTGATGTGCTTCAACCACTTTGGAAAATAATTTGGAAATATCTAGGAAATTTCGAAGTGTGCCTGTGCTATGACCTACTGGTTCTCCTTCTAGGTGGATACCCTAGACTCAGGGTCTAGAGAAACTTTCCCAAATGCACACAGAAAGACAGGTACAAGGATTTTTCCTGCTGTCTCTTTATAAGAGTGAAAAATTGGCCGATCATTCAGGATGGGGTGGGTTGTATTACAGGAGCAAACAGCCCCAAAGTTTTATTTCTTACCTCTACTCCCTGTCCATTGGCGTGAATAGGGGCCTCTGCTCACTGTCGGCATTCAGTGTCTGAATCTGACAAAGGCTCCAGGGTGTTCCCACAGTCCCTCAGGCAGGGGAAGGGAGTGCAGCAGTGTCTGGCAGTGACAATGAACTACTTCTCCATGGAATATTACTAAGCCATAAGAGGGAATGAAGTGCTAATTTATACTTCATCGTGGACGAACCTTGAAAATAGTATGCCCATTGAAAGAAGCCAGACCCAAAAGACCACGTTTTGTGGGATTCCACTAATGTGAAATGCCTGGAATAGGTAAACCCATAGAAAGAGAAAGTAGATCAATAGTTTTTAGGGTTTTTAATGGGTTGCGGAAGGAGGAGTGAGTGCTAATGGTTATTTAGTTTCTTTTGGGGGGTGATGAAAATGTTCTGCAGTTCACTAGTGATAATGGTTGTCCAAGCCTGAATGTACGAAAAATACTCATTATATACTTTAAAATGGTGAACTTAATGGTAAATGAGTTTTATACCTCAGTTTTTTTGGGCGGGGAGAGTTCTTTTTTAAATTAAATTTAATTAATTAGGGGGCACCTGGGTTGCTCAGTGGGTTAAAGCCTCTGCCTTTGACTCAGGTCATGATCCCAGGGTCCTGGGATCGAGCCCCACATCGGGCTCTCTGCTCGGCGGGGAGCCTGCTTCCCCCTCTCTCTCTGTCTGCCTCTCTGCCTACTTGTGATCTCTGTCCGTCAAATAAATAAATTTAAAAAAAATTTTAATTAATTAGGGGTGCCTGGGTGGCTCAGTGGGTTAAGCCTCTGCCTTTGGCTCAGGTCATGCTCTCAGGGTCCTGGGATCAAGCCCCACATTGGGCTCCCTGCTCAGCATGGAGCCTGCTTCAGCCTCTCTCTCTGCCTGCCTCTCTGCCTACTTGTGATCTCTCTCTCTGTAACCCCCCCAAAAAAACTTTAAAAAAATTTAATTAACATACACTCTATTCTTAGTTTCAGAGGTAGAGTTCAGTGGTTCATCAGTTGCGTATCATACCCAGTGCTCATTCCATCATGTGCCCTCCTTACTGCCCATCACCCAGTTACCTGATCCCTTCACCCCACTCCCCTTCAGCAACCCTCAGTTTGTTTCCTCTGATTAAGAGTCTGTCTCCCTCTCTGGTTTCGTCTTGTTTTATTTTTCCCGGGTTTGTTTCTTTGAGTAAGCAGAATCATGCTGTATGTATTGTTCTTTGATGTGCTTGTTGGAGATGTTTGAGCCTAGCACACTCCTTTTATCCATGATCTAGTCCACCAAATTACTGTCACAGTTTGGGTTGCTTCATTCTGCTGTTATAATTATGCCCACTTTTGTGCACAAATTTGAGCACAGGGGCTGGAATTTGAGTCCTCGTCAATCTGAGGTGAAGGCGTGTTTACTTGGCATTGGGCAGGTGGCTGGCCGTGCATGCCAACTTGGGCAGGAGGGCGGCTGGACGGTGGATTTGGGACCCACAGGCCGATGGCATCGAGTGTGACAGGGATGTGGCTGGTTTTGCTCCTGATTGTGAATTCATGTAACTTTTGTTTTTCTGGGAAACTTTGTCTCTCCTATTCTGAATGAAAGCCTTGCTGGCAAGAGTATTCTTGGCTGTAGATTTTTTTTCCTTTTAGCACTTTGAATATATACCTCAGTTAAAAAAAAAAAATACATCTATCTGCAAGCAGCACATTTTACTGGCCAATGAAGCCACCTGGCCACAACCAGCCCCAAGTTGTTGAGGATGCCCAATCCCAACACATGCCTGGGAGGGAAGAGAACTGGAATATTCTGTGAAATTTGGCTACCCCTTGGAATAATACAAATGCCTAGGAGAAGAGGATGGATAAATAAGTGTGATATACCGTAGTCTTTCCTTACCCACAGCGTCTCTTCTTGTGGGTTCAGTTACCCAAGGTTAACCGTAGGAGATGAGGGAGATGATCCTCCTTCCGACGTAAGATCAGAAGGTCAATGCATCCCCTAACACCATGTCTCCATGAATACCTCATTCAGCGTACCTCCCTTTATCTCCCCACATAGGCATTTGATCATCTTATATCCTTGCAAGAAGGGTGAGTACAATACAATAAGGTATAGGGGTGGGGGGTGGGAAGAGAACACATTCATGTAACTTTTACAGGCAGACCGTGGAGATATTGCAGGTTTTTTTCCAGACCACGGCCATAAAGCGAATATCTTAGTACATTGAGTCAAATGAATCTTGGGGTTTTCCAGTGCATATAGAAGTTACATTTACATTATGCTATCGTCTAAGTGTGCAATAGCATTACGTCTAAAAAAACAATGTATATACCTTAATTTAAAAATACTTTATTGCTGAGGTGCCTGGGCAGCTTGGTCAGTTGAGCATCCGACTCTTGATTTTGGTTCAGGTCATGATCTCAGGGTCGTGAGATCGAGCCCGGTATCTGGCTCCATGCTCAGTAGGGAATCTGCTTAGGGTTCTCTCTCCTTCTCCCTCTGCCCCTCCCCACCCACTCTGTACTCTCTCCCCAAAATAAATAAATAAATCTTAAAAAAAATTTATTGCTAAACAATGCTAACCATCATCTAAGCTTTCAGTGAGTTGCAATCACCGATCACAGATAATATGACATAACAAATAAAATAATAATTAAGAAGCTTGAAATACTGGGAGAGTTACCAAAATGTGACACACAGTCACAAAGTGAGCAAATGCTATTGAAAAAAGGTGCTGACGGACTTGCTTGATGTGAGTTTTGCCACAAAACTTTAATTTGTAAGTGATGTAATACCTGCAGTAAAGTGAATCACATACAATGGGGTATGCCTGTAATACAGCATGTTATTATAATTGTTATATTTTATTGTTGTTGCTAATCTCTTGCTGTGCCAGATTTATAAATTAAACTTCATCATGGTTATGTATGACATGTGCCAGGCATTGTTCTAGGTTTAAGAACATATTCGTACACTAAACTGGCAAAAATCCCTGCCCTAGAGAATTTATATATACTGAAATGTCAAAACAATTTTCAAAGTAAAAAAACAACAATGCAGTTGCAAAACTTAAAAAAAGTAAGTTCATGAAATTAAAAATATGAAAAGAAAGCTCAGCATTGGGTGCCTTGGCCTAATTCTGAGTTTGAAAAGGCAGAAAAGGCAGGAGCATCTGAACATAGGTTTGATTCCAGTACTGAATTTGGTTGAGTAACTCTTGAAATAGCAGAGGTGACAAGTAGATACAAATTAGCCCAAAGCTGACAGACCTGAGTGAGTCTCACCTGGGAGTGGAGTTTACCTGGTTGATGCCTTGCTGGAGTTTGTTGTGCGTTAGGAAGAGTATAGCCCTGATGGGGTTGGGGTTGCTTCCTTTGGAGTGGAACTCCCTGCTGCTGTGCCCGGCTCTCTTCACACTGCTTCAGCCACCATGCCAGCTCAGGCCTTCGGTCCTGGACCCTAGGAGCTCCCAAAACTTGTAGTCCAACTTCTGGTTGTCCTGGCAGACCCACGCCAGAGCTAGCTTCTCTTGGTATTGCTCTGGTTGGATCACTTTCTTGCTCAAAAACCCTTAGTGGCTCCCTATTGCTTGACAAATAAACCGCTGCTAGGAAATTAGGATTTCAGTAAGATGGAAGGACTGAATAAGGGGTGGGGGGAGAAGTGGCATCAAGACTCAGTCCTTGCCCTTGCAGAGTTACAGTGTAAGAGAGGCCCCCCCATGGGTGGCTAAGTAGATGAAATGAATGCTGTGTGGAGCTACAAGAGCAGATGTGCGCACGAGTGAGTGTGCATGTGTGTACACAGCCACGAGCATGTGTTTATCTGTTTTAGTGGGCGGCTTGCTATGTGTCTGGCACTGTCAAGTGCTTTCTGAGTATCATTTCATTTAATCCTCATAACGGAGTAAAGTAGGTATTAACTCATGCCTATCTTACCAAAGAAGGAAGGGTCTTAGCCAGGGTGGTGGAACCAGGGATTGGTGGGGCTGGAAGTCAGAGCCAGGCAGCCTGGTCTCCGGGGCTTGTGCTCTTAATCCTTGGGTTACTGAAGGAGAAAGGAAGGAAAGACAGGTTCTCCTTGGGGAGGCAGCGATGGAGCAGGTGACAGGTGATGGGGAGCAGAGAGGAGCCCCAGGGTGGGAACTTGGGATATGGGGAGAGATTGGGGTAGGAGTAAAGCTGGACGAGAGTCTGGGGGCTGGAATGTCATGCTAGGAGTTCAGACTTCCCTGCAAGCACGTGGAGGCCCCGGAGGTGTTGCTGACATGACCCAGTGTGTGTTTAAAGACGCAGCCCCGCACGAGGTGTGAAGGATCGATGGGACTCCAGAGATGGGAGGAACCTGGAAGACCAGTTGGGAGGTGATGGGTAGTGTGGGGCGGCCTCGGCTGATGTGTGGCTCAGGTTCTCAAGGCAGCAAGGAGGGTCAAAATTACCTTTGAACGGCCCTTAAATTGCCCATCCAGTTCAGTGTGGAGGGCACTTTGCCTGGGATTCTGGGCAGTGGGGGGACCGCTGAACTGGCATGAAAGGGAAACCAAAGGCAGGTCAGGAGTGGGTGCGGGTATCCAGACCTGCCCGCCTGCGACAGACGGGGGAGGGTGGGGTGCCATGGCTGCGGCTGGCTGCAAGGCTGACTCCATTCGGCTTCAAGAGGAAGATTCCATAAGCTGCAGCCTCATTAGGGATTCGTAGTCAGGAGGATGGGCCCAGAGGGTGAAGTGAGCCCTGGAGCCATGGGATTCCAAGGCAGCTGCAAGTGGAAATTTGGCTTCAAGGCATCTCTCCGGCTGGTTTTCCCCACTTCTCACCATCGCTCTTACCTCCTTTGATAACTCTTTTCACTTCCTAAACAGAGATCTTTTCCCAGGTTCTGCCCAATAACCCATCTTTGGGCTTCCATTTCTTCTCTCTGAACTCTGGTTCTGGACCTGCTTTTCCACTTACTCTGTGACCACTGGGCAGACTTGTGTCTCTAGCAGGAACTTCTGTCCCCAGCCAGCCAGACCTTCTCACTAAGGGCAGTCCCTCCCTCCCACCCACCTTACTCCACCGCCTGATTCCCTGGTATGTACATGAATGGCACTACCATTTTTCCAGACCCTAGAGTCAACATCCAGGAGTGACTTTGGACTTCTCCCCTGACGTTCATTGGTATTGTGTCTTCTATGGATGGTTCCCAGGAAAGCTGGTGGCAGAACCCTTCCTTAGGGCTCACCTGCCCCAAAACTGGAGGCTGATTCAGGGAGCCTGTTATGGGGATGGGACCCAAAGTTCACACCTTTTTCGAAGCTTTCCCGGCGCTTCTGATGATGATCCCAGTGCTGGAGCGTGTGCCCAGAGCCTGCTCCTGCCCAGTCACTTGGATCCATCAGACTTTTGCCGCCACCTTGGACCCCTTTCCCCATCACAACAATCCCAGGGCACGTGGCAGCCTGGACGGGCTTCCGCAGGGCATTGCGGACAGCCTGAACCAGAGTAATCATCTTTGGGTCACCCAGCAACCCTCTCCGTACCTTTGCTCTATCAATGTTCACTGCCTCACCCGTGGCCCTCACCTGCTAAAACCCTTCCTGGCTCATCTCAGTGTCTTATAAAGAGCCTTCCAGATCCGTCTGAGGCAGATGGGCTTCTTCCACTCCTGGCTTGTAAGAATTATTGACGTATGTGTTTGTTTCCTGGACAAGGTCAGTTGAACAAGTGTACAAGAGGCACTGTCCCAGATGCTTGGGGTGAGGAGCGGACAGATAGGGGCCTCTCCCTGAGCTCCTGACGCCAAGCTCCTGAAGACAAGGGCTCTGGTGGATGTTGAGTGTAACCCTCCATCAGTATTTGCTGGCCTTGCCCTGTACTGACTGTGTCTTTCCCCACCCCAAAGAGGACATCCTCTGCTGGTTTTTCTGACCTGAGGTGTAGCAAGTTAAGTCCATCATATTTTTCAATTCATTGCATATTATCACTACTGCAAAGCCCTCCTCCTGCTTTAGTTTCATTTCTCTCCTTTACCCCTAGTCCTCACTCCTCTCCTTTTTCCCCATACACATCCATCCAGCTTGTTGAATATAAACCCACGTATCCTGAGAAAACAGGCTGTACTGTTTGTGTTTGTGGTTTGTAATCTACGTTAGTCTTGTGCTGTCGATTTTATTTAGTAAGTTCCCCCTTTTACTCAATACTGTGTTTCTAGGATTGACTTACGTTATTGTGTGCACCTGCGTTACTGCTTCTCACTGCTGCGTCGAGTTTCATGCTGGCATCTCCCACATGGTAGTCCCTTGCTTCCCCTCCTAATGGACACAGAGGTCGCTTCCAACACTCGCCCTGCGGAAGTGGCTGCAGCCAACATTCTCGTACACTACAGCCCTGACAAATTGCAGTGACTTCCCCAGGACGTACACCCAGCAATCTCTGGGGTTGCCAGAGCACAGGATGGGCCCACACAGACTGAGTTTAAGTAAGTCCCACCGTACTGCTCCCAGAATGGCTGTACCATTTATGCACCTGCCAGCAATGAGCCAGGGTTCTCTTCTCCCTCCCAGCCTCCCCAACACTTGGTTATTGTCCAGAAGGCCAACTCGTTTCCCTCTCTCCCTTCCAGAGAGGAACTTCTAGGCTGTGGACACCTCTCTCCCAGGACCAGTCCAACCTCAGCTGGAAGACCTAGTGAATTTTCATGTCTTCGTATCACTCCTTCCTGGCCTGTCTCCCTTGCCTGGCATGAAACTTCATTTTATAATTCCCTACCCAGTTCTCACTAATGGGACCAGAAACCTAAAACCCTCCTTCCTTATCTTAAGAACTCCACCGGCTTTTCAAAACTAAGCCTCCTTTGTTTTTCAACTTAATCTGAAGTAAGCCCCTCTTATCTTGTCCCTCCACCCCTTTGCTCAGGCCTCGAACCCTCACTGGCCATTCTGGAGTTTTACTCCAGGAACAGCCCCTGAAAGACATCCCTTCCCCTGCACCTGCGGGTGGGCTTGGGGCTGCAGACCTTCCCCGGATGTTATGCCCATCACAAAAGCCAGCTTTGGGATTTAGCTCTGTTTCAGTTGTGGGCTGGAGCCTTGTTTGCAAACGGAAATAAGTTGGGCTCCTTTGCTGGGGATAATTACAGGGAAAAACATCCCACCTAATACTGTCAAATTTTGGCTTGACGTGTTCAGTTGACAATGAATCATAACTGTTCTCTGACACCTTATGTTGCTGGTGTGAACTGGTACGAGAGTCTTAACGCCTTCTCTTGTTCCAGCAAGGCGTAAACGTGGCTTGAGGTCCTATGCCAGCTACATGTTATGTGTCTGCCTGACTTCTCCAGTTTCACCGTGAGCTCTGGGAGGGAAGTGACGAGGGCCCTCCTCTCCCTTCTTCTTGATGGAGCCTGGCCCCTCTCTGCAGCCTCCCCTGCCTTCCTGCCCAGAGCTTTGCACTTAGCAGGTGCTCAGTAAATACTTGTTGGGTGGTTGACACAGGATTACATCTTAATCCATCATCTTCAAAGGCTAGAACCAGACCTATTTAAAAAAAAAAAAAACAACAAACAGTCCTTCCTTATAAAAGTGGCATTACCTTCTTACCCTCACATGTGTTCATTTTACTCTCATTTATTGCTTTTTGGGATGGGGGTTCTTAGGGGAGTGACTCCGAGAACCTCTTTAACTTAAAAGAGGCATAATAAATTCTGTTCTTTAGAGAAGCCTGGATGCCTGTGTGTGTCCCAGAAGTGGGTTGGGAGCACAACATTCTAGATGGTTCCTCTGCTCTCCCCCAACCCTGCCTGCAGGACTCGCCTTCCATAGCTGTGTGTGGTATCCTACAGATCGTCATTAAATAAACTGTCCCTTGAAAGCACAGCATAAAAAAAAAAAGTACTGTCTATGTATTGTATCAGGAGAGCTAAATATTATGGAAAAGGCCAAATATTTCCACTGTGTTAAGAAAATAAGAACCCAACTGCATGGAACTTCCCACTCAGTGGGCACAAGATGCGGTGGAGACTTCAAAAGGAGGAAGAATGATCTAGACAGTGTGAGTTGCAACGGGTGAGTGCACACGGGGAAAAGGGAGAGAGTGTGTACCCCACATGCAGCTGCAGACGTCGTGCCAGCGCCGTTCACCTGGTGAGTCGATCCGTGCACCCCTGTATGGCTCACGGCTCCCCCAGGCAACGGCCCAGCTGGGGTGCGTGCAGGGGGTGAGGTAGGAGGCGGGCCAAGAAGGGCAGGACAGAAACCCTCTTTGTTCTCCCAAGACCGGACAAGAGACTGCTCGTCCTCCGTCTTCGGTGAAGAGGGACACTCATGGTGAATGGCCCCCTGGGCTCTGGGCAGCGTCTCAGCCCGGGAGGCACCCCCTCCCCACCCGACATGGAAGAGCTGAGTGATGAGACTCGTCCTGGCCTCTCCAGCCCAGCTCTCTTCACCAGGTCAAGCTTTCCCAGGAAGCTGGGAAAGCTGTAAGGCCAGGCGGCCCGACTTTAACTGGAAGGAGACCAGGAATCATCCTGCTTTTATTAAAATGTGAGGCTGGGTTATCCCAGGGCCCCCCCAGGGAGGGCGAGCCTTCAAAGCTGACCGTGTTCCGAGCGGCTGGCCTGCCCACTTTAATGAGCGGGGGGAAGCTCATTTGAGGGGCGGCAGTAAAATCCTCCCCCGACCGACCGGCAACGTGAGAATGTTGTTCTCACACCTGAGAACGTTGTCCGTGAATCATCAGCAAGAACTGCGGGGGTGGAGAATGGCCTCTGGTTCCTTCAGCTCACCGGGGACCTGGCCCTCTCCCAGCCTCAGGCGCTCTCTGTCCTTAGCACCAGCCTCCCCTTGCTGCCGGCTCTGACCACTGGCAAGAGGGTGCCATCAGCCTGGCTGCCCGGCTCTGCCCAAAATGGAGGAACAGCGGACGCTGTTAGTCTTGTTAGGAAGACTGCATTCCCTCAGTCCCCAAAGATGTCCCAGGCCCTTGTGCCCTCCTCCGGGCCCTGCCGGGCTGGTGACCACGGTCCCTAGCATTTGTCCAGTTCTGTGCCAGGAACTGTGCAAAACTCTGCACACGTAGACCTCCATGGAAAGCTCACACCAGCTTCTACAAGGCCGGATAACTCGTATTATCCGCGTTTCACAGATGAGGAAACAGAGGCTCCGGGAGGCACAGGAATATGTGCCCACGGTCACACGGACAACACGGGACAGATATGGAATTCAAACGTACGCCCATGCTTTTCAGCAAGTACTGCCCTCTCTCTCCGAGGCCTATGCAGAGGAGGCCGGACCACAGCTCTGCCCTCAAAAACGTCACAGTTTACTAGCAAAGAGAACACTTCCCTGTGTGGAAAGATAATTCTCAGGCCCTGCGGAAAGGGGTACCAGAAAGTCCGTGGGGTCCTAGGTGGGGCTGGAAGGAGCTGGTGATGGCCTCACCATGTGCCAGACTCTATGCTACCGGCTTTGTACCCACAACTTCTTTTAATTTTCATAGCAACCCTGTGAAGTTCATTTTACAAGTACAGGACAGAGGCTCAGAGAGGTTATGGTGTTTGCCCACCACCACACAGCTTACACAGGTGGTGGAGCTGGGCTTGAACTCACATGTCTAATTCCAAGGTGTATTCTCTTGGCCCAAAACCATGATAGAGGTTCCATTTTAGGGAAGGGGTCCAGAGGAAAGACCTTGAAGGGGGTTAAGGGGTGAGGAGGGAGATAGGAAAGAGTGAGCCTTCTGGGCTGGGGCAAATAGACGTGGAGGAGGTCCTGAGGGACTGCAGGCAGGACACCAGGCCTCCCCAGGAGTGAGTGAGTGGCCCAGGCTTTTTCTGCCACCATCCCAAATGCGCTGTTTCCATATTACCACTGATGACATAGAGTGGCTGCTGAGGGCCAAGTTTCCTTGGTCCTAGCGAGGCAACGCCTCCCCCCACCCCCACCCCTCCCCCACCCCGAGCTCCCTGGGTGATTCATTAGATGTGGTCATCTGTAGTGGGTGTGGACCTGTCAGGATGACATATTAACCACGGGATATCCTTGTTTGGAAGGAACCGGATTCATCCCTTGGTCACTTCCGTGCCCTCTGTTTCTCTCTACCTCCTGCCCAGTATGAAATATTCCCATTTTGTTGGTGCCCCAGACTCCTCCTTGCAGCATCTTCTAGTTACCTAATGCTGCCCATATAAGCCCCCTGCACCGGCTCAGCCAGGCTGGCTCCGCAAAAAGCCTGCCGACATCCACTTTCTCCTGGGATCTTCTTTCATTCATCCAACAAACATTTATTGAGGACCCACTGTGTGCCAGGCCCCATGTTTGGGGCAGCAGGTTCCTGGGTGGATGAAAACAATTACCAACCAGGAGAGGAGGTGCTCACAGGCTGGCTGGGACAATTGGCATTAGTGAGGGTGACGTGCCGCTATCGTCGGAGATCAGGAACTGACTGGAAGGGAACAGGATTCTCTGAAGCACGAACAGCTCTGCAGATTTGGAAGGAACGAGAAGGGCGTTCTGGGCAGAAGGAGGAACATTTGGCAAGGGTTCAGTGGTGGGAGGGAGCGTGGTGTTTCAGGGGTCTTCACCACAACCCTGTGCAAGCAGTTCCCCATTGTTATTGTGATACCCATTTTATAGGTAGTTAGGATGAGGCCCAGAGATGCCCCATCTCCTGAACTTAGGGCAGGGCCTGTTTTGTCAGTAGACCCTGAACAGAAGTGGGCCTGGGCTCTGATGTGTGTTGGGAGGCACCAGAAGGAAAGTGTGCTCACCAAGGGAAAAGCTGCTAGCATTAGGAGCCAGTTCCACTAAATCCTGGGCTCTTCTCTGTTTCGCAATGCCAACGTGTTCCCAGTAGGTCTGAAACCATCTGATTGCAGGAAGGAGCCGGGGAGCACACTGGGGGCCTGGAATTGGGCTCTGGGCTCGGTCTGTAGAAAGTACATCACCGAGTGGAACCTTCTTTAAGAAGACCTGAGAGGCAGCCTTGCACGGTAGAAAGAATAGAAGTTTTGGAGTCTGACAGACCAGGCTGTGCATCTGGGTTTCCATCCGTGTGACCTTAGGCAAGTCTTGTGACTGCTCAGACCCCAGGTGCCCTTGCTTGCAAAGTGGGAGTGACAATACCACGGATGTGCTGGAGTGCCTGAGGAGTTCAGTCAGGAGTCCAGCACGGAGTGAGGCCAGAGCAAACATAGACCTCTTCATTGGCTAGATTTCCTGAGATTCCAGGTGTACAAAACAGGTCAATTTACAACTTACTTAATTTACAAGAGGATTTCTTGTTTTGTGAAAAAACTTGCTGACGGTTCTTTTGTATGGAGAGCTCCTCTTACCGTTTGAAAAATAAAACAGTTGGTTATAGACAACTGTGATTTCCCCAGGAGCCCTCCACTTCATACAGAAGTGAACTACGTGTGTCAGCGCTCACCCAAAGGGAAGTCTCTAGAGGTGATCGCAGGGCTCTGTTCTCTGTCTCTGACCAAAAAGGCTTGTGCATGGCTTGGGATGTTGATGTCACCCTGCTCACATTTACAGGGGACCCGGGGAGGAAGGAGAGAGAGTGCTTCAGATCACAAGCCAGCTTCCAAAACTACCTGGAAGGGGATTGTACTTGAGAAGGCATAAATGTGTTGGGTTTTTTGGTCCAAGAGATCAGTGGGCCACGTGCAGGCAGCGAGGTTGGTTTGCATGGGAGTGGGCGTGCCAAGTGTCAGGGTTTGGGCTGCCTGGAAGCTCAGCGGAAGTCAGCAGCGTGAGGGCTATACACACATGCTGGGCACACTTCCACAACATTCACGTATCTTCGGATGCACGCCCGCAAGTTCAGGGTCTAGGAAGTGTAGAGGGAGGGACGCGGGGAGAGCCTGCTTCCCTTCTGTCCTCTCAGGGTGTGTGTACCTGGCAGGGTGGGCTGAGCTCCAGTGGACCCTGTGGGAGAGTGGGGCACAGGGAGGGCAGCCTGGGTGGTGGCAGACCCAGGACTGGTCACAGAGATCAACCAGAGGAAAGAGGGGGGTTAGCCTTGAGCAGAGGAGGTGCTGGGAGAGAGGGGGTGTGAGATGACCTCCGGTAAGTGAGTTTGGTCTGTTCTCCGTGGCCCAGGCACAGAGCTGGTGGGTCCGGCGGGAATGAGCATGAAGCAGATTCAGATCGACGTAAGGAGGAACGTCCTGCTGGTCTGATGCCCAGAGATTGAACGGATTGATTGCCTCCCTGGCGACGTCCCCATCACCGCTGGAGACAGACAAGCACAGGGCAGGGCTCAATGACTTTTGGGTTCCTTTCTGGTCCTGAGAGTCTGATTCTCTTGTTCTGTGATTGGCCAACACTGACCCTTTCCAGCTGTGGTTGACGTTCGGGGGACAGTGTTCTTGCTTCCTCAGCTCCTCTGCTGTCACGGGGAGAGCATCAGGGCCTGGGGTTGGGGCCAGGGTAGGTGGTGGTCCCTCAGACCAGCAGCCCGTGCTCAGCCTTGCTGAATGCTTGCTTGCCGCCCCAGACCTCCTCTAGAGCCTAAGAACTTGTAGGCCCAAGGTCACAGAGCCTGTGGTGACCAAGCTGGACACAAAGCCCAGCCTCTGACCTCAAATCGCCTTCCCCTCCCATCTGACCCGTCCTATGTTCTGGAAGCTGGAGTTGTGGGCAGCAGGGGCCGAGCTCTGGCCTGCCGCAGCATTCCTTGGTTAAACCTCCCCCAGCCCTGGAAGTGCCCAGAGCACAGAGAATGTTAGAAGTGGAGGGAGACACCCGCGGCCATATTCCAACTCCTCCCTTTCCCTTGTCTTCCCATTTTAAAGACAAGGAAACTGAGGCCTGAAGGGTGAGAGAAGTTGGCCAAAGCCACTGACAGAACCAAACTCCATCTTTGCCTTCTCTCCTCTTGAGCCCCACTGGACGTTTCCTCCGTCCTCTGCACGTTTCTACAAAGGGAGGAGAGCATGTGGTTCTGGAGAGTCCATGGGTGAAAGGTTTCCCCGGAGAGTGCCCTATCAGGCACATTCTGCAAGGCTTCAAGCTTTCAAAATAGCCTGGCAAGCCTCTGAGTTTCTTCCTAAGGGGCTGGGGTGTGGCCACCAGTTGGTTGAGGACGGCAGGCGGGAGCACTCCCGGGTGGGGACGTCGGGTGTGAGTGCTGACATGTGTTTTCTCATCACTGCAGTAGTGAGTGAGGCCTTGGCGCACTGACTGGCCTGGCTGGGCTGGTCCAGCTGAGGCCCGCCCCCCCTACCCACTTGCCCTCCTTCCCTCAGCTCAGCACCCTCTGCAGGCTGTCTCCTTTTCCCTGGGATCCCCAGGCTCCCTCAGCTTTCCAGAAGTCGGAGAGGCATAATATAAGGCCCAGGGCTATGCTGTAAGCTGGAAAGAACACAGGGGGTGGAATCCAAGCCTACCGCCTCCTGGCTGGGTGACCTTGGGGGAGGCATGTGCCCTCTCAGGCCCTCAGCATCCTCTTCTATTAAATGGAGACACTGCTCATGCCCGGAGCTCCTGTATGTGTGGCTGCCTCCAGCATCGAGCCTGCTTGGCACTTGCCAAGGATGGATTCCCTCCCTTTCTCAGGTGCCATGAACCTTGCAGTACTCTGTGTCTTGGCCCAGCAGCACCAGGATCTCAGCCCTTTAAGGGAAGGGTTAAAGCCAGGTGGATAAAGGCCAGGGTAAGGAATGGCCCCTTCTTAGACAGAGCCAGCTCTGCCTTAAGAGTATTTATGCAAAAAGGATTCTCCTGCACCTTGTTCTTCTCCCTTCTCCCTTGGCCTAACGTTCCAACGGGCGAACCTAGACGCTCTCCCTCTTGGGACAGTTGCAAAGAATTTAATTCCGAGGATATCCTGGAACAACTTGATGGATACTGCCAACAATGTCCCTGAACATACAGCTTGACACACTTTTGTGAGTTTATCCCCAGGATAAATTTCTAGCAGGGGAATTGGTGGGTCAAAGAGTTTGCATTTCTCATTTTAATGTATGTTGGCAAAGGGCCCTCCTGAAAGAATTCGCATCCCTCCTACAGCGTAGGAGACGTATCTGTTTCCTCATACCTTCCTCGGCACTGGGACTTACCAAATGTGAGTGTTTTGCCAGTCAGCAAAAGAAAAATAATGTCTTGTAGCTCTGATTTCTTTTTTTCATCGACACATGGGGTTGAGTCTCATTTCATGGATTGGCCATGTGGATTTCTTTTTCAGTAAATGCCTATTTATGTTCTTGGCCCATTTCAAATTTTTCTGTCGGGTGGCTTAACTCATTATTCTGGATTTAGAGGGTTGTTTCCGAGGGTGGTGGAATGGTTTCTAAGGGGGCTTGGAGGCACTTAGATCCCTTTCCTCTGGGGTTGTGAGCTGGAAGGGAGCCTCTTTGCCCCCCACCGAGCTGTCCTGGGTTCACTCTGAGCTTCTTGGGGTTCTCGCTGTTAACAGGTGTAACAGAGCGGCTCTCCCCTCCACCCCGATGCTGGGGGGGGGGGCACATCCGGGCAGAGAGCACGTGATCGTACGGCTAGGCTGGGGGCTTGCTGCTGGACCCGCTGCCTCTGTATTTAGGGGAGCAGGGTGCATGCAGGACGCGGGGGAAGAACCTATGTGTGCATATGGATGTATGAGAGCCCCGGAATTTCTGTGGGGTGCTTGGGCCACTGGGGGTCACATCATCCTGGGAAGCACCCCATTAGAGAGTATATTCGAAATAAATTCACCAAAGTTGCTTTTGTGTATAGTAGATACAATAAGCAGAAAAGTTTGGTTGTCTCTTTCCTGGAATAAATAGGTGTAAAAATAAAAAAGAAGGATGAAATCAAGAATAAAATAATTGTAGATTCACCACTTGCCCTCGGAGGCGGCCTATGGTAGTAGTGAAGGTGGGGCTCTCTGCTTGGGCACCGCCCCCCGCCCGGAGGAAGCCAGGAACGAAAGGGGTGAACCGCAATGCATTGGGTGTTTGAGGCAGGCCAGGCGTGGGCTAAGCCTTTTACATGCATTTCCCCTTTAGTCTTCACTCAGACTGGCCAAAGCAGTTTCCTCAGTTTATAAGCAAGGAAGTGGAGACTCCGAGAAATTAGTAAGTTGTGCAAAATCTTAGATCAGGTAAGGGGCAAAGCTAGCATTTCATTCCGGCAACTGTTGGACACCACACGTGGGGCTTCCGAGTCTCTTCTCCCCAAACCCGACTCCTCGGTTGACGCTGGAGGGCGAGTCCACACATAGGGCAGGGAAGATGGAGGCTGCCGTGTCTGGAGGAGCACCCCAACCCCCAGCCCCCCTCTGCAGCCCAGCTGGCATCTCGGAAGACGGGGCTAAGAGGGGCGGGCCCTGATTTGGGGCTCTGGTGTGCGGCCTGGGAGGGCTGGAATCTGCAGCTCACGCCTTTCCCTGCATGGGCCTGGGTGTGAGCGAAGATGTGGGGAGGGGGCCTACTCCCTAGAGGTGGGCTCTGGCCAAGTGAAACAGGCTGAGGTCAGAGGGAGGGGGCCACCCCCCCTCAGGGAATGCCTGGAGGACGTGACTTTGGGGGGCCCTGGGGGAGGAGGCTGGCTGTGTGTTTCTCGTCTCACCTCCGAGCCTGGGCCAGATGGGGAATCAGTGCGGGAAGCCGGCCAGATGCAGCCTCTGGCAGGCTTCCCCAGGCGCTGTGCGTGGCTCTTCTCCAGCAGGCTTGGCAGGTCCCCCCTCCTCCTCCCTGAGGGGACCCCGGAGCAAATGACGTTCTGGAGTTGGCTGTGGCAGAGAAGGGGGTCTCCTCCAGCCTCGCAGCAGGGAAGGGCAGGGAGAAGCAGGGTGGGGGCCCAGAAGACGTGACCTGGTACTCCCTTCCCTCATTTCATATATATGGCTCTGGATTCTGAGCCAAGGCTGGGGGAGGCAGGGGAGGTTTATAAGGTTTGCTCTCAGAGCTGGACCCGGGGAGTGAATGGAGCATAAAACAAAGCCCTAGACT
Source organism: Martes martes (assembly GCF_963455335.1). NCBI lineage: Eukaryota > Metazoa > Chordata > Mammalia > Carnivora > Mustelidae > Martes > Martes martes. The sequence goes on from NC_137902.1 coordinate 24,906,631, forward strand.
TGTAGTGCTTGGTCCCTCTCCTTTTCCAAAACTTGCTTACACCTCATCTGCACAGAATGGCCCTAGGTGTCAGCCATCTGCCAGCGAGCCGCAAAGCACTCCATGCACTGCCAGGAACTGTGTTCCCCCCAGTCCCATCCCTGAGATCCGTTCCAGTCGTTCCCCTGCATCCTGACTGGGTCCACCCAGGGTCGCCCAGAGATGTCTGGAGATTTCCCAGTCTCCAAGTGTACTCCCGGCCCCTTACCAGACCCCATGCATTTCCATACCCTCCTTCTCTCATGACCAGCCTGACCTAACCTTCATGTCTCTCTTCCCCCAGAGCCCCTCTGTTCCTTCCAGGCTGCTTCATCCTCATCTCTCCCTCCTTTGGATCTTAGATCTCCCCCACGTCCCTTCTTCCCTCCCTCTCCAACCCCACCACTCCAGGGTGCCTACTTGAGAAACACTCCAGCCCTGACCTCTGCTTCTCTGCCTTCCTCCCTTCCTTCTCTCTCCTGCCTGCATCATTCCCTCAAGCCCCAGAGCCAAGGACTCTCAGTTCACCGCGTGGTGCTCACTGCCTTGGGCATCAGGCGCCAGCCACCCGCCTCGTACTCCTGGCTCTCCACCCAGCTCAGGGTATTGTTTGCCCCCCAGACACCGCCCCCTGCCAGCCTCTGTCTGTTCCTATTCTTCTGCTTAAGACACCCTCCTGCCTCTGCCACCCTCACTGTCACCTGGCTTACCTTCCTTTTCTTTGTCTTTTACCCTTCCCCTCACCTCCAGCACCACCTCCTCCAGGAAGCTGGCCCAGCTTGGTGCCCCTCCTCTGGGTTCCCCCATGATCATGCACATCTCTCAATCTAGCTTCCACAGCAAATTATGCACCAGTGCCGCTCTTTCTCACCAGTCTGGGAGCTACCCTGGAGTCAGGAATATCTTTTATTTGACTTGGGGTCACCAGGGTCCCGTGCAGAGCCCAGTGACATGGTAAGCTCTCAATCCTTCTTTACTGGATGGAGCTGAATTTTATCAGACGACAGTGCCAAGTCTTTATTGACGATCTACCAGGTGCCCAGTATCCTTAGATATTGTAGGGACAATGAGGGAAGTCGAGATAAAATACTTGCTTACAAGGGGTCTATGACTAGGTTGAGGACAGTTCTGGGAATGGGTTGGAGGAATGGGTTCACGTGAAACTGGCAATCTGGGCCTTTGGTGCTGAACGGGTGCTGGAGCTGTATGTGCCCCTAAGGGTTTGGGGAGCAGGGGAAAAGACCCTGGGCTGAGAGGCTAATAGGCCTGGAATGAGGGGCAAGGCTGGGTGGGACCAGATGAAAGAAGGCTGGGCCAGACTCCAGGGTCAGTCAGGATCGTGAACAGACAGAGAAATATGCTTCTAATGGAGGTGAGCAGACTTCACCTTGTCCAGCAATTACTCTCCTGTGGACGCTTCCAGCATCAGAGCAGGGTTAGCAGATTTGAAATGCAGTTTCTCTATCCTGGAAGCCAAACAGGAGCTGACGGTGTTCCCGGTTTTGCTGCTTGATTGGGAAAGTTTCACTGCACGCCAGGCTCTGCTGGGGCCAGCGAACTCTCCAGGCAAAGAGAGCAGGATGTTTCTGGCATCAGTTTTTTCCACTCATCTGTGAAAGAGGACCTGGTGTCTTCTTACCGGGCCTGGGAAGCCAGGTGCTTTCTAAGCCAGGCACACCTACTACGTGCCAGTGTTGGTGATCTGCAACATGGGGGTCAGAGCCCCAGGATTGGTCTTCTCTGAGACTGACGGATGGGACCTGACCCTTACCTACACAAGCTGGCTGTGGGCCAGATGAAGGGGTAGAGGGAGCATGGGGGCTGAGGCAGTCCTGAGGGGCTTCTAGGAGGCAGTGGGTCCTGATTGGGCCTTGAAGGAATTAGACCCACTGCAAGGATGGAGAAATGGAGCCTCTCTGGTAAGAACCCCTTAACTGAGAGTGACATCTTTTCCTTTTCCAGTATTTTTAAAAACAGCTTTATTGAGATATAATTCACCTCCCGTACAATTTACCACTTCAAAGCATACAGTTCAGTGGTTTTTAGTATATTCACAGATAACGTGCGGTCATCACCACTGTCAATTTTAGAACATTTCATCAGCCCTTTTTGGGGTAACCCCATGAGCAATCACTTCCTGTTTCCTCTAATGCCACCACCCACAGCCTAAGGCAACCACTCATCTATTACCATCTCTCCAGATTTGCCTATTCTGGGCATCTCACATAAATGGGATCTTATGAAATGTGGCTGTTGGTGTCTGCTTCTTTCATTAAGAATAATGTTTTCGGGCGCCTGGGTGGCTCAGTGGGTTAAGCCGCTGCCTTCGGCTCAGGTCATGATCTCAGGGTCCTGGGATCGAGTCCCACATCGGGCTCTCTGCTCGGCAGGGAGCCTGCTTCCCTCTCTCTCCGCCTGCCTCTCTGTCTACTTGTGATCTCTGTCTGTCAAATAAATAAATAAAATCCTTAAAAAAAAAAAAGAATAATGTTTTCAAGGTTCATCCCTGTTGTAGCATGTGTCAGTACCTCATTCCTTTTTATAACTGAATAATGTTCCATTGTATGGCTGGACACATCATTTTTTTTAAAAAAAATTATTTATTTATTATAGAAAGAGAGAAAGTGAGAGTGAGCAGGAGGAGGGGTAGAGAGAGAATCTCAAGCAGACTCCCCGCCGAGCACAGAGCTGACGTGGGGCTCGATCTCACGACCCCGAGATCATGACCTGAGCTGAAATCAAGAGTTGGATGCTCAGTCGACTGAGCTACCTAGACCCACTGTGACACATCATTTTATTTATCTGTTCATCAGTTGGTGGACATTAGGTTTTCACTTTTTGGTTATCATACATATTTTACAGTGCCGTGCCACTGTGAACATTTGCATACAAGTTTTTATGTGGATGTGAGTTTTCATTTCCCCTGGGCAGATACCTTAGAATAGAATCGCTGGGTCATATGGTGATTCTGTGTGCTGTGTTAGAATTTCTCTACATCCTTGCCAACACTTACTATTCTCTGTTTGACTATAGCCATCTTAAGTAGACATGATGTGGCTTTGATTCACATTGTCCTGGTGGCCAATGATGTTGAACTTCTCCTTGTGCTTATTGGCCCTCGGTGTATCTTCTTTGGAGAAGAGTCCATTCAGATCCTTTGGCCATTTTTAGGTTGGGTTATTCATCTAACTATTGAGTTGCAAGAGGTCTTTATTCTAGATACAAGTCCCTTATCAGATACATGATTTGCAAATATTTTCTCCTGTTCTCTAGATTTCTTTTTCACTTTCTTGCTGGTGACCTTTGAAGCACAAAAGTTTTTGATCTTGATGAAATCCAATTTATTTGATTGCTGTTTTTGGTATCATATGTTAGAAACCGTTGACTAGTCCAAGGTCATGAAGATTTGCACCTCAATTTTCTTCTACAGTTGTATCACTCACACAGAGGTATTTGATTCATTTTGAGTTAACTTTTGTAGATGATGTGAGGGTGGGCTCCCTTCCAGTTTTGGATTGAGTCAAACTGAAGTCCTACCCACCCACCTCCCCAATGGGGGAGCAGTGCTTTGCTCTCTGCATTTAGGTCTCAACTCAAATATCCACTCCCAAGAGAGGGCTTCCCTGACCATGTGTCTAATGTAGCCACTTCCCCTGCCAGTTTCTGTCACTGCACTCGGTTTTATCAGACCCTCAGAAACAATTGTATGTGCGCCTGACGTTCCCTGTGCAAACTCCATGAGGACAGGCTGTCTGGCTCACTGCCCGTCTGTCCAGCACCTACTTCAGAGCCCGGCCCTCAGCTGGTGCTCAGGCTATATTTGTGGAGAGCAGAAAACTGTTTGTTAAAGGGGCTGCATTCCCGGTGGATTTTGTGAAAACTTTATTTTTTCTGGCCTCAGAGGGTTGGAAGTTGGACGACTGGGTGGGAAGGGATTTTCCAGCAACATCCCAGATAGGAGGTCACTCATCTCCTGATCTGACCATCCCATTACTTCCCAAGACAGCCCCTACCATCCTTCGGCCCTTCTGGCTGGAAGGTTCCTCCTGACATTAGGCAAAGACCCACTTTCCTATAATTTCCCCTCATTATCCACCACCGTCCTTTGGGTACAACTGCAGTTGAACATCCCATATTCGTAGCCCTTTAAATATATGAAACCAGCTGTCATGTGTCTCTTAAATGCCTTTTCTGGGTTCAGCACCTCTAATTCTTTCAGCTGTTCCTCTTGGAGCCAAAAAGGGCTGAACTCTGACCCCTCAGTCACTGATGTAGGTTCCGGGGAGGTGAGGCTGGTCACAGGCTGCCAAAGAAAGCGAGACACAGCCATAGCTCAGAACAAATGAGCCCCTTGTTTTCTTTTCCCCATTTGAGCTGGTGAATTCCAAAACTGGAGGCAAAACTTTCAGAAAAATCACCAAGTACAACCTCTCTTGCTAGCCCTCTTGAAGGCAGAGCTGACTGTTACTAGTACAGTTATACTACCTTACCGCTTTCTGTTTAATATGTATTTTTCCCAGCTAGTTCAGTGGTGTTTTTAGTATGGTTTCACCATAGTGGTTTCCAACCTGTAACAACCAGTGGAGTCACCTGGGGAGCTCTGCCAACTACCCTTGTCCACCCCATCTTTCAAGACTCCGATTTAAATGGTATGTGGGGCAGAGGTGGGGGGTGAGGCCTGGGGAGGCAGTGTTCTTAAAGCCCTCCAGGTGATTGTATGTGTACTCAGGGTTGCAGACCTTGGTTTCAAGGGCTCAACATTAAACTTGAATTCCCCTAAAACTCCCCAAGAATGAGCAAACGTTGGATTTTAGCAGAATAAATATTTAGGAGCTGACAGTAGCTAAGAGGACACAGTTATTTTATAAGATGGAAATTTTGCTTTAAATTATGAAAGCCATACATGTTCAAAAGAAATAAAATAGAAATGTATAAAGTGTAAAGTGAAATTATTCTGTTTCTCCTTCTCTTAACCCAAATAACCACTCAACAATTTGCGTTTTTCCCCAGACTTTTCAAATGTGCATGCACGTTCACATACACAAACCCCCATACACACACATCTCCCCAAATACATCTAATCATATTGTATACGTACTCTTCTGTAATTTTTTTTCTTCTCTCAGTGTAGTGTGGACATTTTACCAAAATGATGCAGAAAGAGCCACCTTCTCTTTAACAAGTGTATGAATCATAATTCATTTGACCATTTTTAAAATCACCATTTAGTATTCCTTACTTTTTCCTTATTTTTACAAATAGGGTTGCCATAAACATCTTTATATCCATAAATACAATATGTACACACATATGCACACCTACACACACACACACACACACACACACACACTTGTGTGGTTAATTCTTAGAGGTGAAATTGCTGAGTCAAAGGCAATGTAAGTTTGGGATAGAGATTGCCAAAATGCTTTCCAAAACGGTTGTCCAGTCTGTCCCTTGCAATGAAATTCCTGATGACAGCTATTTGTCCCTTGTCAAAATCGAGCTTTGCTGAGCACAGTAGAGAGGAAGGTGTGAGAGTGTCAGATGGCGGGGAGGAAACACTGGGGTCATTTCCCCTGCATGCTGTATGTGGAGGGGACCGCCGGCCTCTGGCCTCGCCCGGCTGCTCTGTTTCCCAGGAAGAGGAAGCCAAGCTGTGTGTGTTAACCTTTGTCTTGCTCTCTTGGGCGTGACGAGGGAGTGGGGCACGTTCACAGGATGTGTGTGTCCTGGTCAGTGGGCCCAGGTCAGTCATTGATTTGAGAGTGTGTGGAGTGAGAATCCTTATTTCTAACCTTTCCTCGACCCACTGGGCTGTGTCCAAGCCCGGCAGAAGCTCAGGAGCATGACCCTCTTTATAGTTCAGGAGAGGATACATTTGTTTAAGGTCTCCAGGACTCTAGCTTCTGAATGTCAGGGTGCATCTAGAGTTTTTCATAATAGGGTGAGCCGATTATGAAGGGTGAGCCTCCTTCCCCTAGTCTGGGCACACTGCCACACACCCCGGGGTCCTGGGCATTAGCCAAGATGTCTGCTGCCCATTTGCTGCCTCTCCATTGGAGCACCTGCTGGTGCAAGGTGGTCAGACCTGTCTGCTCTGATAAGCTGGCGTGGGACTAGAGGGTGGTGGCACAGTTGGAGGGACGAAGGTACAAAGGTTCAACCGGACGCCCTCAGGAACTCTGGAAAGCGTGGATTGGGGACCACGTCCAGAGCTCTAGAAACCCAAAGTGGGTTCCTTTCAAGACCCAGTGCTAATTGGTGTCTCCAGAAACTTCTAGGGAGGAGGTTCAAATTCCAAGTGCAAAAGACCATCCCAGGCACGCTGAAGGAGGGAAGATGGGAGAGGGAGGTCACATTTATTGAGCAGCTGCGGTGTCCGGGGCACTGGAGCTGGGTTTTGTGTCCTCATTAATCCTCACAGTGAAGTAGCTATTAGCATCCCTATTTTATGGCTGGGGAGTGCGGCTCGGAGTGAGTAACAACTTTTCAGGGAGCTGATGTGATGAACTCAGATCATGTAAAATAGAGTGCTGGTCCCCTGCAGACCTCCTTACCCCCTTGCCGCATGGGTGACTTCAGGACTGCCGGATAGCGCATCCACAGGCGAAGCCACCCCTAACAGAGCCGCAGATAGAAGCAATGGGGCAGAGACTTGGGGCAGGGAGTGTGCCTTGTTCCGGGCCATCTGGTGTAGTTATTGAAGAGGCTGAGGTGGTCTGGCTATGAAGTCAGTGCCATGTTTGAAGCCGAGCTCCGTGACATGCCACCAGTACGACTAGGTAGACCAGTTACCTCTCTAGGTGTCTTCGTTTGTGGATCAGAGGTGGTGGCAAGGATTAATGGAGATGATCCCAATAAAGTGTTTAGCAATGCCTGGAATGCAGTAAGTGCCCCGTGAAGTGGGTGTGGCTATTTGAGTTCTTCCTGATGAAACCAATAATTGGTGCATATGAGAAAAAGTTTCTAAGAACGGTCTCTTACTGTTTGTCTCCTAGTTCTGGTGGTCATATACACAGAGCTTTGACAGCGGAACCTTCTTTTACGGTCCATGGAGGGTTTGTAAATCCTGGGAGTTCCAACTTTAGACACTCGTTTCCCCTCCAGGAAACGTGAAATAAAGAAGAAAAAAAAAAGCGTCTGACCCAGAGGGGCCTGCCACAGCTCGCCCATCCTTTCAGCGGGGGTGGGGGGGGGCGGGGGGGGGCGCTCCTGAGGGCGGCCATTGTTTTCCTAGCTCCAGGCAGCAGTCAGTGCTTTCCCTTCTGCTCTCCCAGCCCAGCTCTGGTTCCGTTGCCAGTGTGCCCGCGCGCATGAGCGTGCGGGTGTGTGTGTACGCACACATGTGTTCATCCTTGCCCATCTGTGTCCCTGTTTGCCACTCCCCGCTCCCCTCCTGTTCCACTTCCTGGCATCATGCTCCACGTCTCACGCAAAGGGAAAGAAGTTGGTTCGCACCTTCTCTCTTCCTGGGAATGTTCATTGGGTGCTTGCCATGCGTCCTGTGTCCATCATCACATTTAATGAGAGTCTCCCATTAGAAACCACACGCTGCAGCTGGGGAAACCCCGACTCAGAGAATTCAAGACACTTGCCCCAGCCCACACAGCACAGAAATGTTAGAGCCAATATTTAAACTCATCAAATGCCTTCAAAGCTGTCTTCCCCTTTCATGGTGCCAACACTGCCTTTTGTCCTTTCTGAGCCCCACGTGTTAGCACCCTGTGACTCCTTCTTGCACTGTTTCCCTACTTGATTTGTCAGGCTGAGCTGTAAGAGCCTGGAGGTCGGAGGACGTTGCCTTGTCGTTAGCTTGGCCCAAAACCAGGTACTAGGTAAGCACTCAACGTTTGTTGGTTGTTTTATTCCTTCCCTTACTTAAGGGACATTAAGTGAGCACCTCTTAGGCGTAGTGTCATTCGGAGTGTTAGGATGCCATAATCTGTCTTCGGGGAGCTTCTGTGCTAATGGGAGATACAGGGTTCGCTCCTGAACCCTCACAACAACCCGGAAGTGTTAGCCCCTCTGCAGTGGAGCTGCAGGTGATACAGAGGCTTTTTCCAGACCCTCTTGCCTACCCACTACCTTTCAAGTTAAATAAGGAATCAAAGCCATGATCCCTGCAGACAACAGCAGGCACCCACACTGAGTGAGATGGGCACCCACTAAACACTCTCGAAGGTGTTTCATAAGGTACAGGAGCCTGCTTTCCCCTCTCCAAACCCCTCCAAAAAGCTCTTTCTCCCAGGTGAGGGCCATTTGGTGCAGGCCAGTTGCGGCGGGGGCTATGTTTTGGTGACTGGTGAACAGGTAATTCCTGGAGGAACATTCTGCCAGCATACGCCCCTTCTCTCCCAGAGCCTTCCTGGGGTTGCATCAACTGCGTTTACTGTGACTGGTGCAAAAACGTGAGGTCCAGAGCGAGCCTGGAGTAGGGGGGGTGTGAGCTCGGGAAAGGTTCCACCAACTGGTCATAAACCCTGTGGTCAACCTGTGTGTGTGTGCACTGGGGTGGGGGCACCCTCCAGTCCAAGCTACTAGGTGGTGCTTGTTCCCCAAATCTGCAGCGTCACCATCTTCCCCACCCCTAGAACAAGTACCCACCCTAGAGGAGGGCTTGGAATTTTAATAGGGCCATACCCTGGGAGTGAGCAGAAACTTTAGCCAAGTAGCCACACGCTATTAAACTTGATCTTGCCGACCGGGTTTTAGGTTGGCCAAGACCCTTGCACTGAACCAGATGTATTTGTAGTCTACCCTTGGCCACTGGGGATTTGCTTTTGGGGGTGAGTGGGATAGTCCCCAAGTGTTGCTGCTTTTGACCTCATTGGTGCTTTAAACCGAATGGATTTTCACCCAGTAGACCCACTAGTCAGTCATCGTTTCAGTGTGTCCTGTGGACTGGCGGGTCTGGGGAACACCAGAGCAGCCGGAGAAGACGTTTGCTGCCCTTGCTCTTGGCGGGGTGGGTACATACTCAGCCATGTTAAATCCGCAGGGATATAACATGTGTCCAGTGCTGGGTTGTTCTGAGCCAATAATTAGCAAATAAAGGCAGATACAATAACTGGCTAATTGTGGAAATCAGACTTGGAGCACTGCAAGAGATGACTAGATGCTCAGCTAGTGGACCCAGGTCAGATGTTGGCTTCTGGGGCTTTCTATCTTGGTGCGGTCAAGAAGAGTCTTTGACCCCATGGCCTTCACTGCTTACTATGGGACTCAGTGGGCCTAAATGGGAGGAAAGGGGGCATTGGCCCAGCCTTTGGTGTAGCCACTTGCACTGGGGGCAGCAGACCCGGGGTCCTCTGCCTTGCCAGGTAGTTTGGACCTTAAGGATCAGTCTGGCCTGATTTGGAACTTATGTTCCATGCCTCCCCTCCCTGGGGTAGGACATAGTACGTGAGACCCTTTGAGTAGAAGGTTAGAGCTGATTGATACCTTAGATGGGCTGGCATCATCTTCTTGGAGAACTTGGTATGATGAACTGCTCCCGCTGGAAGCCAGAGCGACGGTCATATTCCCAGATGTAAACTCCCCTTTACCAGCTGTGTTTATTCAGACTTCTTCGGTTCCAAATGTTAAGTATCCCTCCATCTAGAAGATTTGGGGGAGTTGAAGAGCTGGGTCCTGAGGACGTATTGTGACCTCAAGGGCCCCAAAAATCAGTGACAGCCCCCCCAGGGCAACAGGGTGCTGTGTCCTGGCCAGAAGCACTGTATATGCATTAGAATAAGGCACCCCTTTTTCTCTGTGTTTACAGCTTCCAGCCAAAGTGCAGTTTGAGGTGCAGTGTATAGGTGAGATTTCAGCCCCTACTTGCCCCTTGGCTGGGCAGTCTTTGGGCAGTGAACAACTTATACAACTGTATGCAGCGGCCCTAGTCCTAGCCACCTGATGGACTATGGTGTGAGCAGGTGAAGAAAGATTGTCATTGAGTTTCCATTTGGCTTGGGGCCAGGGGTAGCTGGCAGGGGTCCAGAGAAAATAAGACCTTCCTTAGTAAACGCAGCCACAGTGCCACGAAGATACACGGTTTCTTCCACAGTTCCTAACTCCTTTTGTCAGCACAGGGAGCAATAGGTCTATACTGGCCCTTTCTACCTAAACATGTAGGCCTTCTGAGAATGGTTGGGCCATATCTTTGGGTCATTCTTTCGTTGCAGCCCAGGTCCAGTCATGAACGTCCCCCCGTAGGAACTGGGCTGGGCTTCATTCTCAATGCTCTGGAGTTAAGCTGTGGGTCTGACTGGCATCATGGCTGTTTACCTGTTGAAAGGAGTTGTTTACTCCTTTGGAGTTGTTTGTTGTTTATTTGTTGGAAGGATTGGAAGCCTCCGACATTTCTTGGGCCTGTTGAGCTGAGCGGATGGAAAGTGGTCCAGAGCCAGTGAGCTGGTCGGACCAAGGCATCGTGGTGGGGGTCTGCTGAGAGGTTCCCCGGTTGTGTCTGTGGTGGGGACCCTCCTCTGTAGAGGGTAAGCGGGGCAGGTGGATGTGAGCCTCTGGAGCCGCCTCTCCGACAGGAACCGGACACAGTTGCTGGTCAACAGCGAGCCCCCTAGATGCCTGCCATCTGCCCGAAATGACTAGAAACGGGGGAAATAGAATCCATGGGCTTTTAAAATCCAGAGTAAGGGAAACTCCACCCGGGAAACATAACCCCAAGTAGAGTGTGTGGAAGCAGGAAGTTCAGTTGCAAACCTTTCTTGAGAACCAGCTGCGGGGTAACGTTATCTGGGCCGCTCCTGCAGCCGGAGGAGAATTTATCTGGGTCCCTGACGCAGGCCTGGTAAGCAGAGCTGGCTGTCTCGGATGACCTCTGCCCTGTCCCCCTTCCCCTCCACCTGCTCTTTCTCGGGGGTGTATCGCTAGGGTTTCCCATGCCCGCAGGGCCGGCTCCGAGAGGCTTGAGAATCTAATGTGCGTTGGGGTTTGTGTGGGTTGGGCCGGGATTTTGCATTTGCCTTGGTCACCTGGAACGGTAATCTAGGAGGTTCAAGGTTTGAAGGAAAGCAGATGAGCCCTTGCAAGAGGCTGCCTAGATGAAAGAAAGGGATCTGGAGACTGTCCCCAGACCTCTGGGCTTCTGTTTCCAGGGAGGTCTCTGATCATTTCCTCAACTCGGGATTTAGACCATTAGTCCACGAGGGAGGCTGGGGGGCCTTTGGTAAATCCTAAAGGTTTGGGGGAACCTGGGTGAGGATTTATTTCCACACCGCCGCACCCGAGTCCCCTCATGCTCACTCAGAGCATGGGAACCAGAGAGCAAGCCTTTGCCCAAAAAGGAAAGAAACGTGCTTTGAGGGGAAGCATGGCCAGGTTGCAGCCTGGTGGCTGTGGCCCGCGGGGCTCACAGGGCGACTTCCGCCGCCCTGCCCTCCGGCTTTTCTCCAGAGGCTTGCCTTTGGGATGGGTTCAGGTCAAGGATCAGGCAGAGATGGTTCTCTGTGAAGGGAAAGGACTTCTGCAGGGGGTGAGGGGGTGCTCTGGTTGTGTGCTGGTTAGTCCTAGCCTGGGAATTGGGAGGTCTGGGCTCCTGTCCCAGCTCTGGCACTAATGGGGTGAGCACACCTGCTATGGTAACCAGCATAGTGGGGACCCCAAGCTTGTGCCTACTGAATAAAGGAGGAGCCTGAGGGTCCGAGAGGCTGGGCTGACGTCTCACAGCCAATAGTGGCGGTCCTCAGAGGGAAACCCAGGTGTGACTGACTCCAGAGTATCTGCCTCTTCCTTGGCAAATCACCATCCTGGCTCTGAGTTTCCTCCTCTGCAGATGGAGAGGCCTCCCAGCTGCCGGAGGCTGTGAGCCTATAATTAATTCTCCCTGGGAGGTGAAGGGAAGCCCCTAATTACTGAAGAGGATGGAGCATGGGTCATGTTAAGCCCCAGTTAAGCCCTTCCTCCAGGCCCCGCTTGGTTGGCCGGGGAGAAAGGCTGCTGTCTAATGGCCCACAGGCTCTCTCCTGGGAGGGCACTGCCACTTGGGGCCTCCTTATAGTGTGTGCGCCCAGGCAGAGGTCAGGAAGGCAGCACCTGGCCATGTACAGCATCTGCTCCCTGCCCGGGACCTGTGGGAAGGGGAGATGCAGTGGGAGGGGAGATGGAGCCAGTAGGATTTGGGGGTCAAGGAGCCAGGAGTCAGCAGGGGGGATGGGATGGGTTATAACCCCTGTGAAAACCCCAGAGCATCTGGCCACAGTCAGTGAAGCCAGTTGTGCGTGAGGGTTTCCTCTGTGTTTCTCTGGTTTTATAGCATTCCTAACCACTGACTTCCATCTGGGTCCTGAGTTCTGCCTCTTCTTTCTCTCAGAATTGACATGACCCCTGCCATGTTCCTCTAGGTCCATCTCCTATGTAAGGAGCACACAGACTTTGCAGGCCACCCAGAGATTTATTAAGAAAGTTGTCTTTCAGTCCTGATTAAGTAGTTTTGATTTAAATATCCACACTCTTAAATTTACATGCAGAAAGATATCCAGTGTGGTCCAGAGCATGGCGATTGCACGCAGCTGGACCTGGGTTCAAGTCCTTTGCTCTGTATTTTACTAGCTATGTGACCTCAGGCAAGTTATTTAACTTCTCTGAACCTCAGCTACCTCCTGTACAGAATGGTTGGAGGTGACAATGGTAGTTTCGTCATCAATGGAATGAGCTAATGCTTCTGAGTGCTTTGCACTGTGCTGGACTGAAGTGGCCATTACCTAAATGGTTCCTACCGTTAATTCTATGAGATAGACGTTTATATATGATCTAAAGCAAAGCACACCCCTATCTATTATAATCATAGTCAGTGGTTTATGTTGGGCTTGTGAAGATAGGGATGGCTTCTCACTTTACTTTCTTTCTTATCAAGGTCACATAAAGCAGGTCATGAATACCCCATGTCCGGGTGGCAACCCTCTCTCTTTGCGTTGCTTTATGACCCTCTCCTCGATTTCGGTTCACAGCGAACACTGCGCTGAGTGAGGCGACTCTGTGAGGGGGCTCAGGTCGGGGAGAAGGGTTGGAGGACTCAGAGCTCGTTTGCTTAGAGGTTACCTGCGTAGCCAGACATAAAGCCCCGTACCCCTGTGTGCAAAACCCTCGCTGTGGCCTGTGCATTTGTGTCCCCCCAAATCTGTATGTTGGAGCCCTAGTCCCCAGTGTGATGTTTGAGGCAGGGCCTTTGGGAGGTGATCAGGTTTAGATGACGCCTCGAGGATGGAGCCCCAGGGGTGGGGTGAGTGCCCTCAGAAGACGAGGAGGGGACTAGAGCACCCTCTCTCCACCACATAAGGACACAGAACAGGGAGACCAACCGGAAGTCAGGAAGTCGGTCTCACCGGAAACCTTGATCTTGGACTTCCAGCCTCCATAAATGTGAGAAATAAATGTCCGTCGTTTAAGCCACCGAGTCGACGGTGGTTTGTTACAGCAGCTGGGACAGACTAAGACAGCCCTGCTCTGGGCATCTGGGGTCTTCAGCTATCCTGAGGCCAAGGGATCTACATGTTCCTCCTCTTTGCTCACATTCCTTCCTTCTCACAGTGGCTGAGAGCCCTGGCTTCGCTGGCCATTTTCTTCTCACAGGTGGAGTCCCCCCAGACCTACTGAGTCAGAATCCCTCGGCCGGGGCCTGGAATCTGTGTTTTTGTGAAGCCTGCGAGGAGATGCTGATGGGCACCCTGGTGAGGGAACCAGAGCTGAGGACGCAGCCACTCCGTCTCTTGGGAGGAAGGAAGCAAAGCAGGGGTCCCATGGTGTCTCAGTGTTGTCCCCTAACACCTGAGAGATTGTGTGCCAGGGGACTTTCTCCTTCTTCAGCCAGCAGGCCTGCCCACCTCCTGGGCCAGATTGGCTTGAGGCAGCAGCCATAGAGAGCCTGAGCCCCAGGAAGTGGGGTGACACTGGGAATGGGTTCTTGGAAATGCCTTCATTTCAGACAAGTTTACAGATCTGACATGCGCTAACATCTGTCCTGCAAATGTGCCTCTCATCCAGGGTGTCCGTTCGATTGTTCAGTGCAGCAGAATGTTTTCTGAGCGCCCACTCTGTTCTGTGCCCAGCCCTGAGCTGAGACATAGGGATATTGGGATGAAATTGCGCGACTCTGAAATGCTAATGGTCACCTGTGCGCTTTTCAGAGTGGGTTTGAGGATCAACTACTGTAGAAGTGGTTTGTTAAAAAGGATAGATGCCCCATTTTAACAAGGCACCACCCAAGTGGTAGGAGAGGGCCGGGGTTATACGGGAACGCTCTGTAATTTCTGCTCAATTTTGCTGTGAACCTAAAACCGCTGTATAAAAATAAAGCCTTTAAGGGGCACCTGGGTGTGCCAGTCAGTTAAAGATCTGCCTTCGGTACTGGTCATGATCTCGGGGTCCTGGGATTGGGCCCTGCATTGAGTTCTCTGCTCAGCAAGAAGTCTGCTTGTTCCTCTGCCCCTCTCCCCTGCTCATGTTCTCTCTCTCAAATAAATAAATAAAATCTTAACAAAAAAAATAAAGCCTTTAAAAAACAAAATAAGATATAGATACTTGAGCCCTGAAACCCCAGATCTATTTACGCAGAATTTCAGAGTGTGGGGCCCCAGCACTGCAATTTGGGAAGACGTCTCCTAAAATCTCATTCACTTAAGAGTTGGAGAACCAGTGGGAATTTTTGAGAACCCCAATGTATGTTCATTGTATAAAAAACATGTAAAGAAAAGAAGGAAATGAAAACCACTTGTAATCCTAATCTAAGATAATCATCCTTAGTAGTTTATTGAATATCCTTCTAGATGTGTGTGTGTGTGTGTGTGTGTGTGTGTGTGTGTGTGTGTGTGTATTTAAATAAATATGTGTACATCTGTGTGATACCTGACACTGTGCTGGGTCCTGGGGATGGAGGTAGGAATGGTCATGGCCATGGGGTAACCCCAATCATGGTACATGGTACCTGGTACAGCTTGAAGCCTGGCCTTCACCACCCACTCACTTGATCTTACCTTTTCTCCACAGGTATACATCATCAACGTGACCTGGTCCGACTCCACGTCTCAGACCATCTACCGGAGGTACAGCAAGTTCTTTGACCTGCAGGTAAGTTGGTCTGAGTTTAAATGGTACCCAGTTTCCCCTGCAGTGGCCTGGGTCTCTGGGAGGCTGGCCTCTCTCATGTTCTCACTCATCTGGAGAACCCCTGTCCGAGCTCTCGGGGTCAGTGTCTCGGTCAGAGCAGAGGGACAAATGATCAGACCTTGCCTGTCTAGCTGGGCCTGGCTCAGTCTGGAATATTACAGGCAGCCACTGGGCTTTGTGGGCTTCCTATGATGGTCTTAGCAGTCAAGCTTTGTCACCCTCCTCTGCCTGGCGGGTAGGAAACGAGGGTGGGGAGGCAGGAGGATGGCCGTGGGTGCTGTGTGCATGAGCAGACATGTAACTGTAAACAACCAGGGTGAGACACAAGCCACCACGTCATTGCAGGCAAAGAAAAGCAAACACACAGGAGAGACAGAAACAGAAAATAAGCAGTTTCTTGAACTACAGACACAAACTGGGCATACCACTGCGTCTGTCTCGCCGAGTAAAGCTCTCACTACCCTGTTCGTACATGCACATGGTGTGTGCGACTCTCTAATGTGCACAGGCGTGTTCACACAGCTCCTCCTGCAGACACCTCCCTTGGTGCCAGCTCACTTGCATAGACTTTTTGGGCCACAAGGGATAGTTTTACACTCTTGCCGCTCAGACAAATGGCAGACTTGGTTGGAAGGAGATACCAGCGATGGTCGTGCAGTTGACCAGAGGGTGAAGAGGAGAGTGAGACAGTGGGCTCTCTAGAAACACCTGCTGACAACACAGCTGCTTTCTGTCTGTGTCTGTTCTCTGCTTCTCTCTGGGCCCTGTCCTCAGGTTCCTGAGGAACTTGGCTGTCCGCAGCTCCTGAATTTGATATCTATTCATTCCCAGCACCAAAGAGATCGACTCTCCTAGTTTCAAGTTGAAGAATCCCAGGAAAGACTTGGATTGGCCTGATTTGAGTCAAGTGCCCTCTCTGGACCAGTCAGTGTGGCCCAGGGTAGAGGGCCACAGAGGTGACAGCAGGGGGCCTAGGCACCCATCAAGGCAGAATCACCGTGCTTGGACAGAAACACTTCCTATACCAGGAAGGGAAAACTGAGAGGTTCTAGATTATTCCTTAGGGCTGTAAGCCTGGTGTAATCCAATAAAAACACAAAGAAGAGAAATGCACCCCTGGCCCTCACAACCAAGGTCCACTCCTTCATTTGCAGGCTTTTGGTAGTGAGTCATCTTGGAGAGGCCAAGCCTGTGTGTTTGCCCCCAAGTACCTGACTTTATTCCATTGTCCTTATCACTCTACTTATGAGATGAGCCAAAGGTGAGCCAGCTTCCTGTATTCCAGTAAACCCTGTCTTAATCCAACAATACGGGTGGAAGCCACTCCTCACCCTCCTGCCTCTTCCTCTCCTCAGCTCCCCCATTCCTGTCTAATCTCCTTGGGTCCTTCTGGTATAAACTGGTGGGATTTGCTGATACCCCATCAATGGGTATAGTGTGCTGGACAGGAAATGATAAGTTAGTTGGGGAGAGGGAACCCTGAAAGGACTCATTGATGAGCCAGAGAGGGTCTGCGAGCCAGCGGAAACTCTCAAATCAGAGCTTTTCTTCCCCTTCTTCTGTTCTGTTCCCTCACCCCCTCCTTAGTTACAGAACCTCACGAGAAAGGAATGCTGCTCCCCCC
This sequence comes from Martes martes, assembly GCF_963455335.1. Classification (NCBI taxonomy): domain Eukaryota; kingdom Metazoa; phylum Chordata; class Mammalia; order Carnivora; family Mustelidae; genus Martes; species Martes martes. The sequence goes on from NC_137902.1 coordinate 24,923,378, forward strand.
CTACTTCTTCCTTGCCTGGAGGGCTTATTTCCTGTGTGTTGGGACACACAGCATGGAGCATCTGTGCGATGTGCTGGCTCTCACCACGAGTATGGCCGGGCCTGTCTACATGGGTCATCGCCACCTGTAGAGGCAGTTTGGAAAGGGGTTGGGATGGTTTTTTGGAATTTTACCTTTGAGCCAAGTGCAGCATCTTTGTGAGTCCATTTTACAGAACTCATGACATGAGGACTTTCGGTGGTATTCACTTTGGAAAGCCTTTCTTGTTTATCAGGGTCGCTGACTTTAATATGGTGGCTCCTATAGAGGAAGAACGAGTGACATTGCTTGCTCTGCCTCTGGTCCCTTGTACCCTCGCAACTGGCCTTTCTGAGTGGCTGTGTGAGAAAGCAGCGTAGAGCTTAGGCACTGGGGACACACTGCCTAGGACTGGTTACTGGCTCTGTCACACTGTATAACTCTGGAAATGGGCCTCGACTTCTCTAGGTTCTGTTTTCCCATCTGTGGAATGAAGATTTGATTAGTACCCACCCAGGAGGGTTGTTGTGAGGTTTACATGAACAAATCTATGCAAGATCCTTGGGAAAAGACAGTCTCATGCACGCACAGCCGGCCCTGAGTGGGTGGCAGGTCGGGGGAGGTGGGAGCGGAAGGACTGGTGCTTGGAGGAGAGATAGTGTATCTTTGATGTGACCCGTGACATGAATGAGTTGTCTGGTGAAGCATGGGGTAGCTAGCTCCTTCATGGTGTTGGGGAAGAGAACCTGCAGATAAGCTGGTAGCACGTTCTACACTTATCTGAAGTTTTAGGACTTTACAGAGCTGGTCATTTATCTCCTTATTTCCCTCCTCCCCCATGCCACCCACACTCCTTACTTACTGGCTACCTGCTCCCTTTGAGGCCCTGGAGTAGGGTCACCAGATAAAATAGGAGATGTCCAATGAATTTCAGATTACTAATGATGGTGGTGATTTTTTACTATAAGTGTGTCCCAAATATTACATGGGATGTACTTAGGCTAAAAATGTGATTCGTTGTTTATCTGAAATTCACATTTTATGGTGTGTCCTATATTTCCATTTGGCTCAGTCTGGCAACCTTACCCTGGCTGTGAGTGGTGAGGGTGGTTGTATAAAGACCAGTGAGCCAGGGTGGCTCAGGGTCAGAGTGCATTGGCCTCCAACACATTCGTGCTTCTGCAGGACAGAAGTGGGATGGCCTGAGGAGTACTAGTTGAGAAGGACAAGACACTAGAAGTCTGGTGGGGAAAGTAGACTTTTAAGCAATGAAGTACACTGGAGATTAGATAGATCACCAGGCAACGTGCTATGGATGGAGAGGAAGGAAAGAGCATTCCTCTTGGGATAGGGGAACAAGAGGGATGCCTATACGATTCTGATTGGGACAGCAGCCTGGAGTGGCACAGCCCCATACCCCCATGTCAGTTTGGAGGTCTTTGGTTGCCTTTTGAGAATTACAGTTATTGGGGTAAAGGGTATCCCTAATTTGTTAATTTGTTTATTCATTTATGCTTGCATGCCTGCTTCCTTCTATCCATCGGTCATCATCCATCTGTCCATCCATCCATCCACCCACCCACCCACCCTCAGTCTATCCAATCTAAGTGCCTATCCTCTATGTGCTAGGCGCTGTGTCAGTCTCTGGGGATTTATTGATGAGCAAAAGCAGAGCTGGTTACTGCTTAATTTATGGGACTTACCCCTTAGTGAAATGAGATGAGTTTTAGTTAAAAAAATTTAATGTCTATGTCTATATCCATATCTATCTATGGCACCTGGGTGGCTCAGTTGGTTAGGTGTCTGCCTTCAGCTCAGATCATGATCCCAGGGTCCTGGGATGGAGTCTTGTATCAGGTCCTTGCTCAGGGCAGAGCCTGCTTCTCCCTCTCCTTCTGCCCCACCCCTGCGTGTGTGCTCTCTCTCTCTCTCTCTGTCTCTCTCTGACAAATAAATAAATAAAATCTTCTTAAAAATGATGTACGTACAATTTTATATATTTCAAATGCTACAAAGAAAAGTACTGTAGACGTACAGCTGAAAAACCCTATACTTGGGGATCAAAGCAGGCTTCCCTGGAGAAGTGAGCGGCATCTGACAGATCAAGGAGTTACTGTCTTTCATTTTCGAGATCAGGGCTTTTTTTGTGCTTCTAATGAAAGCAAAACACTCTCTCCTCAGATAAAGGCATGAGTGTACATATATAATTTTCTAACATTTTTAGTCATTCATACCCCCCTGAAATCCTTCCAAGGGTGTGGGGATAAGACCCTGTACTCTGCCCCAAACCTTCTCTCCCCCGTGCACAGCCCCTCTCCCTGCCCACTGGGACGCATGGGTCTGGAGGCTTCACACCTGTGCATTCACTGTGCTAGCCACTAGCCACATGGGCCTATTTACATTTCCATTTAACTTAATTAAAAATTTGAAAGATTCAATTAAATTAAGTTAAATTCCTTTGTAAGAATGAAATGAATCGGCTCTCTTGGCCATACTTGCTGTCTGTAAGTACGCGGTAGCCGCAGTGGCCCAGGGCTCCATACTGACAGGTATAGAATGTTTGTATCACGACTGTGCCGCTGTAGACCATCTGGGACACATATCAGGCTAGATCTTGTTTTATGCCCACCCCGAGGGCCCCGCTACCCTCCCAGACCCTCCCCCATTGCCCTCGCAAATCTTTAGGGCCCTAGCAGGAGGAAGGAGACTCTGTTCCACCGTGGTCTGCCCGATCAGTAGAGCAATTCAATTCAACAGCTATTCCAAACACTTCTGGAAACCGGGTCAGTGCCAGGGAGGGCTTCTGAGGGCATTTCAGGTGTTAAGTTGGGAATAGGGAGAAGAGAGGCTCTTGGTCTCCACGTGGAAATTGATGTCTTCTAAAAAGAATCCGCCTATCTGACCAGGAAAAGGGACATGTCCAGAGGGAACTATCTGGGACAAGCCCTGCCTGCGAGGCCCGTTTGCCCCTAAAGGGCTTGGCTTACTTGGAGGTACAGTTAAGGGGAGAAGGAGGACGGTAAAGGGCCACAGATGCTCTTAAGTCGCCTTCTCCCTGGCACTGGACCACCGTTCCAGCCTCTGTAAATGTCCTTGCACAACTCCTTCCCTGTTAAGTAGCCCCCCCACCGCAGCAGGGCCGGAAGGCTCTCTGAAGGCCCGGCTCCACCGAAGCCTGTTTCACAATCTGACCTCCAAGGCACTGGGCTGCGGTAATCGCTCGGCAAACACTGGCCCCGTGCTGCCGCTGGTCCTTGGCTCTGAACTCCGGCCAGTGAGTGCAGAGCGTCAATATTTGACGAGCGCCAGGAGAGGCCCTCAGGCACCTCCCACACGGCTTGCAAGATGGACTTGAGGACGTTGTTCAGGACCGTTCATGTGCTCTGAAGGATTTAACGTGTTGTGAAGAGCTTTCATCTCTCTTCCTTATTCATCTCTCTAGACTTTCCACTCACCTACCCCACCCGAGGTCACACTCACTTTCTAGCTGTCGAATAACCAGGCCAATATGGATGAACAAGACTGCCCCATCCAAATCATTCATTCCTGGCCTTGGGATGGGGAGGGGGGGAAGGGGCACGTTCTGAAGCCATTTGGAGTGTGTTACGGGATCACTGTGTTTTTAGGAGGAGAAGAATCCTATTCCGGGCCCATCACTTTTGCAGGTCAACATCTGTGTTCATCTTTCTACTTATTAAATTTAGAATTTGGTTTAGTTTTTGTTTCGTTCAGCTTCGTTTAGTGTAGTTCTTAGATTTGCTGTCATTTGGTTTGATGTTCAAAGCACACCACAGCTGTGGTCAAATGGTGGGAGGGGGAGTGTTCTGATGTGTGCCAGGGACCAACCTGAGAGCAGAACAGGAGAGGGGAGAAGTATCTGTCCTGCAGGCTCTGTCTTTTCATCATCAAGGCAAGCTCTGTGTTCTTTGAAGTCGTTGACCCTAGAGTAAAGGCAAGGGGTGGGGACCAAAACCTGGGGAGGGAACTTGCCAAGTTCTAAGAATAGTTTCGTTCCAAGGACAGTAGAGAGTCACAGCACCTGGCATGGCAAAGCCAGCTCCCGCAGCGTGGTGAGCTGCAGTGGATCACTGTGATTGCTCACACGCCCTGGGCAGAGGAGAACATTGGCTTTGACTGAGGTCAGTCCGCAGTCCCAGGAAGGCACGGAGAACCTCACGTTGTTTGCCATGGTGACAGTGGGAAACCCCGTGACCATCCACAGAGGGTCGCTAAGTTAAGTGGCGGTATTCTCACTGCATTTTATTCAATGGTCAAAACAAATGAGATTAATCTCCATTCCATGGATGGATCTCCAAGAAATGTTAATGAATGACCACTGCAGATTTCAAACGATATAGTGTTTATGCAAAAACAACAGTAAGACATATTTGCTATAAGGACATGCGCAGCATAAGTATATAAATATTTTTTAAGTATCTGGAAGGATGCGTTTCCAATTGGTCATAAAGTTATCTCTGGAAGAAGGTGAGGGATATCAGTGAGAAGAGGATCTTGGTCAAAGGGGAAACTTAACCTTATTTGTAATGTTTTACTTTTTTAAAACAGGAGAATATATTCATGTATTATTTACAATGTCAATATTTAATAATTAAAAAGATACCTATGGGAGGAGGTGGGAAAAGTAGGAGGTCTACATTTAATATGTCTCTCCTGGTCATTATAGTATAATGGGACAGAAGACACACCGGTTTTAAAAAAAAAAAAATTGTCATGAAGAGCGTATCTAACCAAAGAAAGAAAATGACAATAATTGTTAAAATCACATTACCTCATACTTCCTGAGCCATCACTCTCAATCAGTCCTATGGAATGTGACTGGTTAGAACCCATTACAACCAACCCCAGGGATTTGTCCAAATTACCTTGTCAAACTGGAATCTTGTTTTCAAATACTGCTCAAAACCCACGAACGTGTGTTCCCTGGGGCAAGAAGCACCTGGGTGGTGGGCCTTGTGTCACTGTGAAACACACTAAGCTGCATGGTCATGGGTGCAGGGGCTACGAGCAGTGACTCCACAGCCAGGGCTATAGGGATCCAAGACCAGCTCCAGCCCTTACTAATTGTGTATCAACTTTGGTGAGTTCTTTAATCTCTCTGTACCTTGGTTTTCTCATCTGTATAATGGGGTTAATGAAAATACCTGCCTCCTGGGGGGATACTAAGAATGCAGTTAGTCACGTAAAGAAAGCCCACAGAGTCATAACCAGCATGGAGACTCTGGACAGGGAAGCTGACTGCTCAGCGGGTAGACTTGTAGAAACATAACTGTGAGGGAAATAGCTGGAGATGCCCATTCCGTCTGCAGGCGGAGCTTTCTTCCTTGCCCCACGGACACAGGCTTCACCTTCATCCCGTAGCTCAGCAGGCCTCCGGGCAGGAGGGGCAGGTGGCCATGCTAAGAGTTTCCTAGATAGAGCTCTCCACCTCCAAAGAGTGATGACCAACATGACCAAAGCATAGTCCTCCCAGCAACACTGTTGGGAAAACAAGTAATTGTTGGTTGCTCTTTTTCCTTGCTCTTAGAAGGAGGTGTTTTTTGGATTCCTGATGGAGCACAGGGGGATTCCAGGGGAGCCCTGTAGGGAGTCCAGAGGCTCTCGGGAATTCCGTGGCTGACTTTCCTCCCCCCTACCCCCCAGCTGGCTCCTTCTTTAACTACTGCCTTTCATCTTTCCCCTGTGGCCTGAGGGTGAACTCCAGCTTCCTCTCTCTCTCTCTCTCTCTCTCTTGCTTGCTCCTGATTTCTTCTCTGCCAAGCTCTGCTGTTGGTGGGGGTTGGGGTGGAGGGTGCTGAGGGTATCTGTCCCCAGGAAAGGAAGGGAGGGCCTGGTGAAATGTTACATTGAGGCCAGCTCAGGATGAAATCCTGGGGTTCCCTTGTACCCTGCTAGTAACCCCTTCTTGTGCAGTTTCCCCAACCCTGTGGTTTTAGGAATAACCCTATACACAGGGGCCTCGCGAGTCCAGAATTGATGGAGAGAGGTGGAGGAGGAAAGGTGGTGGACTTCGGGCAGAGTACAGAGGGGGACAGCCTCACACATTTGTGTATAAAGGGAAATAAGAGACGGGAGCTTGGTCTCTGGTGGAGCCTGCCATCAGGAGAACTTTCCTGCCAAGCAAAGCCTAAAGATACAAAGAGAGGAGAGGAGCTTCTCTGACTCAGCAGCCCAGACTTGCAGGATATTCACCATGCTGCCGATGTTCTTAGCACATGGTCTGTAGGTGACTCAGGCACATGCCTCCCAGGGAGCTCAAGGGCACAGGCCCTCTCAGATGAGACCTTCACTTTTGACTGTACCACGAAGCCAGGAGCCATCTCTGCCCATTGCTGAGTGTTCATCCCCTCCCTGTGCCAGGGTGGGATTTTCACACGGTGGGGAAGCTCCTTTATAGACATGTGGACAATTATAAGGAAAGCTGAAATGTCCTCTGGATATTAAATCTTGGCATTGTTTCCTCGTCTGTAACTTTCTGGGTGAAGTCTTGTGAGTATGGATAGATGGAGAGAGTTCAGGAGGCTGCCTGCTCCCCCAGTAACTGTCCTGCGGGGCTGATGAAAATGTCTCTTAGAAGGAGAGAAATCAGCTGTGTGCAAATATCACAATACGAGAGGTGTGTGCTTGCCAACCAGTGTTAACCAGGTCTGCTGGGGAATCAAAGGTGGAATTGTGAGTTTTATAACCAGAAGGCCCTTAGAGATCACCTGCTAGGATGATACCTCTCAAGTGCTCACGCGGCCACTTTCCAGCCTCATGCTCACAGCAGACATCATTAATTGATCCTGGCATGTTCCTGTCCTATACCCATGGCAGACATCACTCATTGATCATGAGCCCAGACATGGTCCCAGAATCCTTCTAAAGAAAACATAATCAGGCACACCTGGGTGGTTCAGTCCGTTAAGCATCTGCCTTCAGCTCTGGTCATGATCCCAGGGGTACTGGGATTGAGTCCCACATTGGGCTCCCTACTCAGTGGGGATCCTGCTTCTCCCTCTGCCTGCCGCTCCCCCTGCTTGTGCGCACTCTCTACTCTCTCTGACAAATAAATCAATAACATCTAAAAAACAAAACAAAAACCTTAAAAAAATAAAAAAATAAAATCAGGTACCTTCAGGGAGAGACTGCCTGTCAATTGGTAAAAGCACCTTGAGTGAAAATTCTTGGCTACCCTCCCATGTCGTCCTTTTCCTTTATTTGAGAGATGAGGAAGTGAGGCTGCAGAAGGGGAAGGGACCTGTCCAAATTACAAGGCCGTGAAGTGACAGCAGGACTAGAACTCAGGCACCCTAGCCTCTAGCTCTCACGAGTCTGGGATTCTGGCCTCCCATCCAGAAGGCCTCCTTTGGTTTTTGGCGGGGAGGGCAGGAACGCCCCATTGCATCACCAAGAAAGCTGGTGGGAGAGGAGGCATGCCCCCTCCCCGGGAGAAGATGCCCCTGCCAAGCGCAGAAGACTTCCCCTGAGCTCCCGAAAGGTCAGGGGCAGGTCCTTCACAGGATCGGCTCCTTCTGGAGCTCAGCCCCCACGTCCTGCCCACCTCCGCCCACCTCTCTCTGATGATAAACCCCAGCTCCACCAGAGGCGGCGTCTGAGTCAGGCCACATGCCTGCGTGACTGCTTGGGGCTGCGCGCCCTGTTTTCCCGGCATCAGGTGTCATGTCAGGGTGTGTTTGGGTGGTAGCTCAGTGAGGCCCCGGAGTGCAGTTGCCACCTGTCACCTCCTTCTTCTTCTGGCGTCAGGCCCAGAGGTCTGACCTGGAAAACTCAGCTTTGCCCCCACCAGGCCCCCAGCTACCCCTTTGGATAAGCAGCGGGAAAGTTGGCTGGAAAGTGGATGGGGGACAGTGTGCCCCTTCATCCCGGAGAATGAAGGGAAGAAGGATCTTTGGTGGTGGTCAGGTGAGTGTTGTGTGAGTGTGTGTGTGTATCTGTGTGTGTGTGCTCGTGTGTGTGCTTGCGCTTCCTGAAGCCTTCAGCTGGGGCCAAGTCACTCCCTTCCCTCGGGAGAGAATTTCAAGCCCATCCTGGCACCTTTGGAGGGGTGCCGGGGCCATTCCTGGCACTGGGCTTGGTGCTGGGAACCCCTTGGGGAAAAGTCAGGGTCGTCTTGGGCAGAAAAGCCCGGCCCATGGCCTTGGCCTTAGCCAGAGCCACCAGCTGGTGGACGAGTCGGGGCAGGGCAGAAGGCACAGCATGAGTGAGCAAGGCAAAGCGTAGAGCCCCGCGGTCAGGCCTGCTTGCTGGGGGCCCCCGGGCTGGCTTGTCAAGGCGGCTCCTGGATCTGAGCCTGGAGGTCTTGGCTTACACCCCCTCACCCCATGGCAACAGTTGGTTTTGCTTTTGACTCATGTGGAGCTAGGTGTATGTGTGGGGGGGTGGTGAGTGGAGGGAGCCTGGGCTATGGGCTTGAGGGAAGCCAGTTTGTTCTGCACCCACCCCCACCCACCACCCCCTCCCCACCAGCAGGTGAATTGCCTCCAGCAGGGGGACCCAGAGATGCCAGCTGTAGGGACCCCCCTCATCAGCTCCCCACCAGCCTGGCTGGACCTCAGCCCCCAAGTGACTTTAGGGGCCTTGATTCTTGCATCTCAAGGATGTCCCCTTAGACCAGGCTATTGTAAGAGTTGTCAGAGGATTGACACTGTTTCCTTCTTATCCTCTATTTAGCTGGAGCTAAGGAAGAAGGGTTTTAGATTCCTCAGAAACCTCCACAGCTGGGTAACATTGGGGTCTCCAAAAGAGCTTGTGGGATTCCTTTTTTTTTTTTTAAGATTTTATTAATTTGTTTGACAGAGATGACAAGTAGGCAGAGAGGCAGGCAGAGGGCAGGGGGAACCAGGCTCCCCGCTGAGCAGAGAGTCCAATGCGGGACTTGATCTCAGGACCCTGAGATCATGACCTGAGCCGAAGGCAGAGGCTCAACCCACTGAGCCGCCCAGGTGCCCCTGCTTGTGGGATTCTTGGTGCCAAATTCCTGGTTCTCTGAGTGGGGCAGTTGCTCGAGGTGAAGGAAAGTTTGGCTTTGTTATCAGACTGACGGAGGTGTGTGCGTGGGCCCCAGCTCTCACCAGCCAGGTGACCCTGAACAGTTACCTGGCCTCCAAGACTCACCTTCTCAGTGATGGGATGGTTCTCAGTACAGAAGCAGCCTCAGAGCTGTTGTGAGATTTCCAGGAGATAAGACCCAGGAGGCCTTTGCGCACGAACCTGGAGCAGCTACGGAAAATCGTCAGGATGGTGGTCATTCCGGAGGAGGGCAGGGGCGCTGTGGACACCGTGTCTGTCCAGCCTGAACCAGGGGAACATTTTCCCAGCCATGAGAGGGTCTTGGGCACCCCGAAGCTGTGGTCAGTGAATGCTACAGGACTGGCCAGTCGATGGCCCCAAATGCCGGCCGGGGTTGGGTTCCATCTATGTGTATCTGGTGCCCAGTAAAACACAGTGGCTGGTTTGGCCACGCCCAAGTCTGAGCTCGGTGCTGGCAGCAGGCTGGGCGGAGGCTAGGAATGGGCGGGCGCAGGGGTGTCCCTAGGGCTGTATGGACCACATTCAGATACCCCTTAAGGAAAGAAAAAAAAACAAACCAAATAGGAAGCAGAAGGCTGCTGCCTGGGCTGGAGTTGAGAAGCTTTCAGAGAGCTGTGCCAAGGGATTGTTCTTCCCACTGAGACAATGCTGGCTGGTGAGGGCATCTCTGGTGCAGGCCAGCCTGCCTGGCTCCTCAGGGAGATGGGCTCCACTCTCTGCCTTGGAACCTTGGGAGGAGGAACCCCCAGTGCGAAGGTGGAGGGAAGCCCTGTGTGTTCCCTTGGGGTGCTGGGCCATGCCTGCTCCTCATTCTGTCCTACAGTGCAGTGGGGCAGGGACCAAGACGGGGGAGACAGGCCAAGAGATGTACCAAATGTAGAAGGACTCAACACTGAGATTCTGTCCATCAGCATATGTATTTTTTGGTGCAGTTGGGATACTTTGGGCTACTCTGGAACGCCTGGCTTTCTTGGCTATGTAGTTGAGACCCAAGGTGGAGAAGGGTAGAGCTGCAGAACCGCCTTCCCTGCAAGTGGGGGGGTCAGGATTCAGACTGTGCAGTGTGGCTCTGGAATCCGCATGCTGAACCCCTTTTGTCCATTGCCACTTGTAACTTTGGGCCAGAGCACTGTGGAGCCCACCTGGGAGGCCCTGGCACCTTGGAGAGGAGACGGGTCCGTGCCTACCCCTGCCCGGAAGGCTTCGGCGGCCCGCTGGAGGGGCTGCTGCCCTGACCCTCTGCCCAGGCTGGGGAGGAAGGCTTTAGGCTGGGCAGGGAGAATTGTCAGTTTCCATGCATAGGCTCCTGGTCTGTTCTCTGCTTCCGAGTCTTGGGTTCTTCCTGTGGTGTTCTCTCTCCACCTCGCTCTTTTTCCAGTTTCTCTGTTTATCTCTATCTCTCCAGGGGTCTCTGAGTCTGAGCCTGTCTCTTGGCATGGCTCTGTTGGTCTCTGGAGCCTTTCCCAAGACTTTTCTGGAGGCGTTTTCTCTTGCTGTGGTATGTCTTTGTCAGTTGGGGTCTCTCTTGTTCCTATCTCCCCCTCCACGTGCTGTCACATCCTGAGCAGAATTCTGGGAGAAGGACAGGGCGGGGGTCAGGGGCTTGACAGGTCTGCAACCTTGAAGGTAAAAGCTAGTTGGGGGAGGGAGGCTGCCCTCCTCCTTCTCGGAGGAGTATGTGGCATCGGGCATAGGTCTCATAATTAACCTTTTCAAAGGCATTCCTTTTGGTATCAGGTGACAGTCTGGGCACCCTGGTGGGAGGCTGCTCTGTCTCCAAAGGGCACCCCTGATGGCCCTCCTAGAAGAGACATGACTGCAGTCTCCCTTTCCTGGGCCGGCTGTGCCTGGGGCCCATGGCTGTGGGGGTGCTGGCAGTGCTCTCAGCCCTCACCTGGGCTGCCCTGGAGAGTGGAGCCCTGGGTTCCTGTGGGAAGGGCTGGGGACATGGCGGGCAGGAATCTCAGGCTGGCTCTTCCCCTTCTCTGGCTGGACAGAGGGTCTCCTGGGTCTCATCTGTGTGTTCCATCACCTAATCCCCCCCTGCCCCATGCTAGCTGTTCCTCTAAGGCCACAGCTGCCCCAGTGCTATCCCTGCTAGACATAGCCAGGCAGGATAGGGAGCTGCCCTTGTAGGGTCAGGCTGGTCCCCGGACTACCTCACCAGCTGTCTGTGATCTGGGGAGGTGGACCACTGACGTAGGCTCAGGCAGGACTCTGCTTTCCCTTGGACTTGTTCTCTCAGTGAGGGGCTGTCCTGTGCTCCAAGTCTCTGTCATCACCTAGGGATGGGTAGGGGGTAAGCATGTCATGGGCAAGTCACTGGGTTCAGCGTGGGGCTGGCTATGAGCCGGCCCATTGGTGGCCCTGCGAGGCATCTCTACTGAGAAACCCCACATCTGCTTGCCCCTCAGCACGTATGAACCCCAGCTCCTATCTAGACGCCTCCCTGCATTCTCCCCCCACACCCCTCTCCCACCTCCCACCCCCCACCCCACCTCTCCCCTGCACTGACTCAGCCCCCCAGCCAAGCCCTCCTGATGCCTCACCTGCTCCCACGGCGTTCTTACCAGGACTCCCCGCGCTGCTGTCTGGCCCTTCCAGCAGCTTCTCTGCATTGCAGCCGGTCAGCTTCTCTGTTCTGGCATTTCTGTTTCTAGTTATGAAATGGTTTAATCCTACAGAAAACAAATATAATATCTCAGTGACCCTACTTCCCAGATTTAGCAAACGTTCAGGTGTTGCCACGTTTGCCTGACACTTTTTTCACGTGGAGGGATAATTGTCCTCCGATACTTTCTGAAAGAAAGACAGACAGTGGTGCAGATAGAGGAGGCGTCCGGCGAATGCTGGATTCCCTTCCTCCTGCCTTGGGTCCAGGGTGCAGGCTTTAGGTAGACTGAGAAGGGGGCAGGGAGATCGGTGTGAGCAAAGGTGTGGAGGCAGGATGGCCTCGGGCCGTGTGAAGGTCAGGGAGAGTCCGGTGTCTGTGGAAGGAGAGCCGGTGAGGGAGGTAGGCCCGCCCACAGGCACCTGGCTGCCCTCACGCAGCCAGCCCCTTCCCTCCTTGCTCTTCCCCCTCCTCCTGCACCTGTGCTAGGTGGGGGGCGCCCACGTCGAGGTCTCCGGGAGGAAGGCACTACCTGGCTCAGCAGCAGGGCTGGCACCTGGATAAGCAGCCTATAGCTGGGCACCAGGGTGGTCTGGAGGACCTGGCGCCCCGCAGGGACATTTTCCTCTTGCATTTCCTGGTTCCCTGGCCGGAGTGGAGCTCTCCCCGCAGGGAAGCCTGGCGAAACAGAGCTGAGCATGGAGCTAGGGAAGCCCGAGGCCAGCCCTGGTGGCTTGCCTCACTGTGTGGGCTGCTTTACCAGGCTCCCCCGGCAGCTCTGCCTGAGTTTTCATTTTTGCTTTGGGGATTTTTCTTTTTCCATCTGCTCTCCACCTTGTCCTCTCCTTCCGGAAATGTAAAGGGACACCAGGAAGCCTTTGGCCTAAGGAGAAGTGCCATGAAAAGACTCCTGTGGGCCGAATGGCCAACCTCGGTCACCAGGGAGGAAGTTCTCAGGACAGAGGCTGCAGCGTCAGCGCCTGAGGCCATGAGGCCGGGTCAGGGTACTTGGACTGTCTGGCTCGGCTATTCCGAGTGCCTGAGGGGCCAAAGGGATTCAAACCCAGTTGGGATCGCCCCAGACCCAGCCAGTCATGTCCCATAGCCAACCCAACAGCAAGTCCATATGTCCCATATGACCTCCCTCAAAATGCAGCAGTGCCCTGCTCCCCTTCCTCTCTGTCTGCTGTGTCCCCAGTCTGGTCCAGTCCTGTCATCTCTGCCCAGGATACCTGGGCAACTGAGCTGACCTCCTCAGGGGTCCCCCTACTCTCACTCCTGTCCTCCCACCAAGCAGAGTGATCCTTTAAAAACATAAATCAGATCACATCACACCCCATTTAGAACCTTTTGGAAGTCTCCCTTTCTTTGGGGAATGAACTCCCAACTTTTTACCCTGCCCGCAGGCCCTGGGTGGTGGGCCCCTGCTCACCCTTCCAGATTAGTCCCCTGTGCCCTCCTTTGCTGGCTCTAATTCACTGCTCACCCACTTGTTCCTGGGACACCAAGCATAATGCTGCCGCAGGGCCTTTGCCATTGCTGTTCCCTTTGCCTGGAAACTCTTCCCCCGGATTCTCAAGCAGCTGACTCCTGGGCACTCCAGCCTCAACTCACATGACATCTCCTAGAAAGGCCTTCCTTGACCACTTCCTCAGAGAGCCTGCCAGCCCTGTCACATTGTCACATTTTATTGTTTTCAGCACACAGTGCTCAGGAAATTGGTGTTGAATAAATACATGAATGCACGGCGAGCTGGTGCTGAGTGTAGGGAATGGGGTGCCAGACCTGCCCTCCCCTTGAAAGGCAAGTTCTACGGTTTGGCTCCCATTCCTCCTCCTGCGTGTCCATCTTTGTGGATAGGCTGGACTTGCTGTGGGAACACTGCTGAAGATTAGCTGGGATCCTTATGACAAAGAACGACGAGGGTTTTCTGATTCTAACATGCACACAAACTACTCAGATGTGGTTAAAATGCAGATTGTGATTCAGTAGGTCTGCCCGGGACCTGAGATTCTACATTTCCACCAAGCTCTCTGGTGAGGATAGGATTAGTCTCAGATCACACCTTGAGTCGTGAGGGCAGAGGGTGTTGGCAGGATACATTTTGAAGTCCTTCTCTTTCTTTTTCTTCCTTCTGTTCGAATGTGATCTTTCTCCCATTTGGTCTCAGGCTTAGTGACCCCATGGGAATTTGGCCTGGCGAAATGGGGCTCTGTGAGAGGAATGCCGTTCCAGCATTCTCCAGAAGCTGCCAAGGGTGGTTGGCGTGGGCTGCCTCAGAGGTGGTGGGTTCCCGTCCTTGGAAATGTTCCCGTGAGCTTGAAGGGTCATGTGTCAGGGTTGTAGATGCCTGTGTGGGTAGAAGGAGGCCTTTTCCTACAATTCAGCTTTGTGTCTTGGTGTGCCTTCTACAAACTTGTGGAACCAGGATTTCAAATTAGGTCTCATTCACCTGTGGTGACTTTTACAGGTCATCTGGCAAGTCCTCAATCCCCACCCTTGTTCGGCCACCCTTCCTTAGTGCACGGCATTCTAAATGCTGTATGTGTGATCCGCTGGATAGGGTAGCGGGAAGAGTGCTGACGTCTTGGCTTCAGGAATAGTTCCATCATGTAGGGGATGTGATGCTTGACGGGATCAGTGGAAGGGGGCAGGGTAGATGCATTTTATATTAAGTCTTCCCTCTTTCAGTTTGGTTCATCAGACCATGACTGAACTCCTTTGTATTAGTCAGGGCAGACAGGCTAATACTGTGTAACAAACTCTCAGTGAATTGTAATAGAAGATTTTTTCCTGCTCACATCATAGACCCAAACTGGTTACTGGAGGGCTATGCTGTAGGCTGTCATTCAGGGACCCAGACTCCTCCATCTGGGGACTCCACCCCCCCCCCCCAGATCTCTGTATCCAGTCAGCAGGGGAGGGAAGAAGGAATGTGGAGGGTTGTAGGGAGATATTATGGGCTGTCTGGAGGAGGTGTCCATCATCCCTGCTTATATTCCGTTGATCAGAATCCAGTCACATGACTGTACCTCCCAGCAAGGGAGGCTGGGAAATGTAGTCTAGTTGTGTGCCCAGCTATGAGTCAGATGCTATGATGGAAAGTGAGCATATCAAGGCACAGATGTTGTTTACAAGAAATGTACAACTTTTGAAAGGAGGCAGATGTATAAACAAATAATCACAATATAGTGGTTAAGTACAGTTCTAGAAATATGACCAAACTACAGAAGCAATGTAGAGGAGGGAGTAAATGAGGGATAAACCTGTGCAAAGGCCTCAGAGATACTGATGGCAAGAGATCACATGGGGGGTGGCATTCTGTGCAAAGACACAGAACATCCTGAATGGGGACTGGCATCTTATGTCTAGGGAGGATTGCAAGCAGGTTGTGCAGTGTGTGGGGATGTGGAGGTTAATAGGACATCTGACTGGAGAGGTCAGTGGTGCAGAGGACATGAATAGGCTTGTGTTCCTGGGAGGCAGAGAGCCAACAAAGGTCAAGAAGCCAGACATAAAACCACTGGATGGGAACAGATCGCAGCAGTGTTGGAGATGGTGCAACTTAGCACTCCCTCCACTGAAACCCTCAGAAAGTTTCATATGTTTCTGTCTCTTATGCTGTTTATGAAGTTTCTAATGGAGGAGGAAACTGGCAGTATGGGCGGATGACCTAACCAAGTCACAGGGTGTAGAATGCTCCTGGCCAGGACTCCCTGGGCCTGCCTGTCTTTTGCTGGGTCCACCTGATGGCCCACGGTCTTGCTGGGGCTTTAAGCACCTTTGAAGAAGCTTTCAGCACCCTTCCTGAGTTTTAGGATGACCCACCCAACATTGGTGCCGACCAACAGCACTTCCGAGCGTAGGAGAAGTGAGCTGTTGGGAAGCTGTTGGGAAGCCAGGTTTCCCAAGCCTTGGGAAAGAACTGGACTCTTCCCAGCAACTCCAGCCTTCTTTAGCTTACTCTTTTGTTTTTTCCTTTCACGCAGACTTTATGGGGGTGGGGAAGGATGAGGGTGGGGCTGGAAGTACCCTGACCCATTTGTATTCCAACAAAATGGGGGAAGGAGAAGCTTGGAGAAGGTGACGGAGGAAGGGAAGGACACTGGATTTTTTATTAGAAACATCCCACTTGGCTTCTCTCCAAGAGAGTACTGTATCAAGGGAGCGTGTTAGGGATCAGCTCTGGAATCTCACTGCCTTAAACAGTAGTCTGGGTCTGGGACCACCAAAGGTCTGCCTTTGTTTCTTCTCTGCCAAGAACATGCTTTCTTTGTCCGGTTCTGGCCAGAATTTGATCCCATGGTGGCTAGGAGGACACTTTGAGGACCACAGTTCTGAGCCCCTTAGAGGGGTGATCAGCATAAAAAGAACTGACAGACACTGGGGTTGGGTATGTGGTTCAGCCAGAAAGAACGTAAGTCAGAAGATGGGAGTATGTTTCTTCTTCTTCACCTTCTTCAGGGCCTCTCACTTTGTCATGGTCCTTGGAGGTGGGTGTGGGGGGAGGGGGGTGTCTGGCAGCTTGGGGGTGGGGAAGGGGGTTAGAAACTTCAGGAGGGTTTCTTCTGAGGCCAAGGGATAGATAGGGGCCCCACCCCCACTGCAGAAGGGAACAGGGTGACCTCAGCCAGGAAAACACACACACACACACACACATACACACACACACACACACACACACCCCAGTGTGGGCAGGCTCATCTTAGGCTGGCCTCATCCTCTGTGGGGAGGCGGATTTCTTTGGCAGTCTGTCCCACACACAGATGTCTCTTTTACCCCTGCTCCATCCCATGAACTGGCCAGATTTATCTTTCTAGAATCCCACTTCCACAGGGTTGCTTCTGCTCAGCACCCTCCGGGGCTCCCTGTTGCCTGGAGGAGGAAGTCCAAGCTCTTCCTCTCAGTCTCAGAAGACCCCTCCAGCCCTGCCCCCTCATACTGCCCGGTACTCCCAGTCCCGGCCCTGGCACCGGGCTCCTCCAGCCCTGCACTTTCCTAGGGATCAGAGGAAAGTGGGGGTGACAAGCAGCCAGAGGCTGACACGCTGTGGGGTTGGGAGGGGCCAGGGGTAAGCTCCAGATCCTCAGTAGGAAACCACGCCTCAGGCTCAAGTCCAGGGCAAGCTCTACCCCTCCCACCTGAAGCCAGACTCAGAGCTGACTGAATCCCATCCCTCTGACCCTGCCTTGGTAGCCCCCAGCATTCCAGGGCATCAGCTGCCCTACCGTCACCCCTTTCCCTCTTGGCCAGGGGAAGCCAAACGATCTCATGTTGGGATAAAGTGCAAGAGCCTTAAGTGAAGCCTGTGAATTTCTTTCAGCCATTGACAGGGCGGAATAGCCAGGTTGACCACCCTGAGCAGCTTCTCGGAAAGGGCGGTAGGAAGGGGAGATAGGAAGGGTGTGTTGGATTCTCTTCACCTTGGTAAAGGTGACCCCGTGCATCAGCCCCATTCATCAGGCGCCTTCAGGGAGCCAAGTACCAGCTCACCTGTGTTATCTCGTTGAATCCACACACCACCGTGGGTTGGCTGCTCTTACCCACCCCCGCCTTACAGATGAGAAAATTGGGTCCCAGGGGAGTTAGGTGACTTGGCCAAGGTCCCCTAGCTAGGAAGGAGTGATTTGGAATTCTGACTTGGGAGCTCGAGCATTCCTTCGCTAGCTGGAGTATTAATGATGGTAAAGCAGTACGGAGGGAGGCGACTGCTTCTGATGGTCCCCTCTGGGCCTGGCCCGTGTTACAGGGATTTACAGATGTATTTTCCCTGTTCAACTTTGCTTTGGCCCACGAAGAGGAGAAAAATGGACTTGACCCTATTTCATAGACGAGTAGACTGAGGCTCTGAGAAGTTAAGTAGGAATAATTGTGTTTGGCATTTGACAGCATTTTCTTGTGTGTCTTCCTTTTGGATCTTCCCAGCATCAGTGGAACAGGACAGGTATTTCTTCTGAACTGCCCTAGTTCCCCACAAGCCTCAGCAGGCCGGAACTGGAACCCTCCTCTCTTGACTCCCATCCACTGTTCTTTCTCACAAGGCTGTGGGTCAGCATTGGCCGGGGGTGGGGGGAGGTGAGGGAGGGCGTGGGCTGAGCCCACTGGGAAGTTCCAGGGGATGACAGAGTAGCCACCAGTTTGGACACCTTCTAGACCTGAGGAGGCTTCCCCGGACTAGTGCCATCCTGTTCGTCTTTGCTTTCTTCCCTGTGTGCGTGTCCTGCTGCTGGTGTTGGGCTCTCAGCCCTACCCCTCCCCCCCCATTAATGTCCAACATGTCCCAGGCAGCGCCCACGCACCTGATGAGTCCTGGAACAGCCGGAGACCTCCTCCCCAAGCCTAGCCCACGCACAGCAGCTGGACAGCTCCCCGGGGGCCATGAGATGCTCACAGCCAGGCCTGTCTGTCCCCATGCTCCCCCTGCTGCCTCCCTGACCTCGGGCTGCAGCCTTCCCTCCCGACTAGTGTCACGACAAGAGTGATAATAACAGCTAATGTGTCTGGGGCCCTCAGTCTGTGCCCAACTCTATGCCCAGTGCTTTACACACCTTGTCTCCTCTCGCCCATCGCGTTGGGCAAGCTCTGTCACTGTCCTCATTTTACAGATGAGGAAACTTATTTGAATCCGGATCTGACTGGCTGTGCACCATTTGTTACTGTGATTCACATTTTCCAGAGTGTTGTATAGGTACCACTGTGAATTTGGGAAGAAATTTTGGGGGCAGTATGTGAGCAAATGCTTTTACCTTTCAATGATTATGTATTGTTTCAGTGTGTGTTGGTGTTAGGGGTTGAAGGCTGGTGTGTCCCCCCAAATTCATAGGCCGGAGTCCTAATCCCCAGCACCTCAAATGTGGCCTTATTTGGAAATAGGGTTGTTGCCAATGTAACTAGTTAAGATGAGGTCATGCTGCGGTAGGGTGGGCCCTGAGATCCAGTGACTGGTGTCCTTGCAAAAAGAAGAAATTTGGACCTAGAAATGCACATAGGAGGATACTGTGTGAGGATGGAGGGGAGATGGAACTGATACTCCCACAAACCAAGAAGCACCAAGTGTTGCCAGCAAACCATCAGGAACTAGGAGAGAAGCATGGACACGGCCCCATCAACACCTTGATCTCGGACTTCTAGCCTCCAGAACTGAGACAATACAGTTTTGTTGTTGAAGCCACTCCATCTGTGGTACAGCAGCCCTGAGCTAAACTTAGCACACACATGCGCACATCAGATGCTTATGACTTTACAGACATTATTGCTTCGGATGTAACTTAGGATGAACAGTGGCCCCCAAAGTTATCCATATCCAAATCCCCAGAACCTGTGACTGTTACCTTAAATGGTGAAAGGGACTTTGCAGATGTGATTAAGGATCTTAAGAAAGGAAGAAGATGGGACCCCTAGGTGGCTCAGTTGGTTGAGAGTCCGACTGTTGGTTTCAGCTCAGATCATGATCTCAGGGTCATGGGATTGAGTCCCGTGTCAAGCTCCATGCTCAGTGGGGAATCTGCTTGAGATTCACTCCCTGTGCCCTTCACCCCACTTGCTCTCTTTCTCTCTCTCTCTCAAATAAATAAAATCTTTTAAAAAAAGAAGGGGAGAGTATTCTAGGTCATCCAGATGGGCCCAGTGTAATCACAGGGGTCCTTATAAGAGGGAGGCAGGAGAGCCAGAGAAGGAACAGTGAGAACAGAGCAGAGTTTGGAGTAATGTGCCTTGAAGATGAAGGAAGGGACCACAAGCCAAAGAAAGCAGGTGGCCTCTAGACGCTCCAGATGGCAAGGCAACGGATTCTGCCCTGATATCTTGGGAAGGAAACTGTCCTGCTGACACCTTGATTTTAGCCCCTGAAGATCCATTGTGGACCTTCTGACCCCCAGAACTCTAAGAAAAGAAGTTCACATTGCTTTAAGGTACTAAGTTGTGGTCATTTCTTACAGCAGGAATAGGAAACTAACATCCAACTAAGCATTCAAGCTTTCCAGAAAGGAACCTAAAGAAAAACAGTAGATAAATCATAACAGTGGTGGTGTGGGTCCTGTGTGGGCAAGGGGCTTGTGTGTACCGGGGAGACCCTGTCTGTGCTGTCCTGCCTCTAAGGGGGAAATGCATAGCTTTGGGAAGCCTGGTGACTCTTGCCTCCATTACTCCTTTGCTCTGTGTTGTTGAGCAAGTTACCTAACTTCTCTGTGTATCTGTCCCCTCATCTATAAAACACAGGCCTAATCCTACCTACCTTGCGGATGGTGCATAGTAATTGCTCAGTGTTTGAATTCTTCTTGACTCACACAACAGCCTGGAGAGATAGGCAGGGGAGGACTAATTCAGTGGACGTTTTTGAGCACGCGGTTCCTGCTAGTCACTTGCCCCTGCATGGTGGGTCATGGTGGGGTGTGGGAGTGGGGGAGTAGAGGCTGGGGCACTCATGAAATCCCGGGTCTCCTTTGTCTTGAGATTTCAGCTCTGGGAGTATAGGAGTGGTCCCAGTGCAGGATTTGCAGAGTGGGAATTGGAGTCAAGGAACCTTGGCTGGAGAGTGTTCCAACGACCTTTGTACACAGGAGGCCAAGCCCGCACCTTCCTGAGAGCTTACCTTGGAAATTGACACGTGTGGACTCCCTGGAGAGGCCGATGATGTGGCCCTGCCTGCAGACTGGTGGTCTTTAAATACGTGTTTAGAATGTCTTCAGCTGGGAAGAATGAAGGACCCCAGTGGCACCCCCAGCCTCCTGTCCTGTGTTGTGTTCATCTCAGACTCACAGCAAAGCCAAGAAGTCACCAGACCCAGCCGCTGTCGACAGCCGTTTGGTGGGTGTTATTTCCCGAGCAGACCTCTAGAGCATTGCACCTGCCGTCCCCACCCCAGAGTCTCCAATGACCTATGGCACGACCCTTGAGGTCTGGAAATGACACTCTCCATCACATCATGTTTCCAGTGATCCTTGTGGATGCCCAGTGCCCCATGGAGTGGTACACCAGGCATCAGCCCGTATCCTCAAATCAGTGCGATAAGTTATCCGGGGCCTCCACCACTTTTTCTGACACATGGCAGCGTTTCCTGGGATTCACAAACAAATCCATTCACTCCAATCTGACTGCTTCATCTGGAAATCCTGACACTCCCACTGCCAAACCTTCATATTTGCCTTCCTCCCTGTCCTTCCTGGAAGGCTTTGCCCTGCTGTGTCCTCCTCCAAGAATTCTGCTTGCTCACCCCAGCCACACTCATGTCGTCCTGCCCCGAGTTCCGGTTCTGAGCCTTTATACACCTCTCAGGCTGACACTCCTCTAACACCATTGGGTGAATCTCTTGTGCCCATGTGGCTCTCCCAGCGCCCAAACAGATCATGGGCCCTGACTTACACTCTTTCTGAAATGTACTTACGCAGTGCAGGGCACATCACAGGTAAAGGCTAGACTGGGAAGGGATTTGACGTGGTGCAGTTATTTTCCCGATAATGGCCAAGGAAGACTTCTTCAACTTGTTAAGGACTTTTGGAAGCTGGGTTGGGCCCCTCTCGAAGCTGGGGTGTGCTGCAGCGCCCTGTGTCTTGGCTTCAGCATGGTGTGGGCCCATCCTCAGCAAACGAATGCATCCGACGCGGACAGCTCCTTGCCCGGGTGGGTGGGTTGGCTCTGCCTCCTGGCTCTCTCCCTGGCTGCTGCTCCCTCAACCTGAGCTCATCTTGGGAACTGTTCTGAGCAACTGCCAGCCCGCCTCATGCCTGTGTGGCCTCTCCTCTTTCTACTTACAGAACTCGTCTGCCACAGCATCTTTTTTTTTTTTTTAAGATTTTATTTATTTATTTGTTTGACAGACAGAGATCACAAGTAGGCAAAGAGAGAGAGAGAGAGGAGGAAGCAGGCTCCCTGCTGAGCAGAGAGCCAGATGTGGGACTCGATTGATCCCAGGACCCTGGGATCATGACCTGAGCCAAAGGCAGAGGCTTTAACCCTCTGAGCCACCCAGGCGCCCCTGCCACAGCATCTTGTCTGGACCCTCCTATCTGCCCCTGAATTGTGTCATGTTCCCCAGGGCACAAATAAGGATGAGTGCCTCGAAGAGGGTCCCTTGGTCAGCTGGTCCAGTTCAGAGCTCAGGCTTCAGACTCAAGGACCTTGATCCGTGCGCTTTGCGTGGCTGTTCCTGGGCAGACAAGGGGAGAATTTCAATGATTCATCTCTAGTTCACGTCCACGCTCTGCCGGTTGTCCGTATCATAAATCTTTTGTCTCTCTTTTTTTATTATGGTAAAATATACATAAGTAAAACTTACCATTTTTAAAACTGTGATAAAATATACACACCACAAAATTTACCATTTGAACCCTTCGAAGTGTACAGTTTATAGGCACTAACAACATCCACACTGGCGTGCAACCCTCACCACCCTCTTTCTTCAGACCTCTTTCGTCCTTTTTTTCCTTTGAGGCCTAGTGTCTTAATACCTTCTAGGGGCTATTTTTTAAAAGATTTTATTTACTTATTTATTTATATATTTGCTTATTTATTTAGAGATTGTGAGCTGAGGGAGTGGCAGAGGGAGAGGGACAGAAAGAATCTTGACCAGACTCTGCCAGGGAGCCCGATGCGGGGCTCAATCTCATGACCCTGAGATCATGACTTGAGTCAAAACCAAGAGTGAGATGCTTGACCAACTGAGCCACCCAGGCACCCCATTAATTTCTTTTTAATAAGAGTGTTAGAAATTTCCAAAGTCCAGAGGTGTTGATCTCTCGAAGGTTCTCTTTGATTCAGTATATAGTTTCATGGATTGTGAATACTGATGGTTTTATTTTTTCCCTCTGAGTCTCTCATTTCTTTTTCTTGTGTTAATGCCTTGGCAGGGACCGTGGCAAGGATCATTGGTACAGTAACGGATAGACGTAGTCATAGTGGGCAACATCCTTGTTTTGTCCCAGAGTCAATTCCCTGGGGATTATTTTGGGTAGATAAACATTTTCAGATTAAGAAAGTGTACTCCTATTTCTTATTTGTTAAATTAAAAAAAATCATAAATGGATGTTGAGTTTTATCAAATACTTCATCTCCCTATATGAGAATGATCATTTAGTTTTTATTCTTTATTTGATTAATGTGGTAAATTACATGACTAGGTCTTCTGCTTACGTGTTGTTCTTACACCTTGATGAATTTTAATAATAATGTAACCCTAATTGGTGGAATTTCTGCATTCTTTCTTTCTGTCACTGAATTTGTTCATTCAGACCGTGGTAGTTGAGAGGCCAGGGTTTAAAGCCAGAATAACTGGGTTTGAATCTCAGTTCTACACCTTGCTAGTTTGGGCAAAGTATTTAATCTCTGTGTTGGTTTCTTTCTCTGGAAAATAATAATATCTACTTCAAAGAGTTGATATGGGAATTAAATGAGATAGGCCATGTGAAAAGTCTTAGCACAGTGCCTAACAGTATTCTCAATGAATGTTATTTTTGCTATCAAGCATTTATCGATCACCTTCTGTATACCAGGACCTATGCTGGGTGCTGGGAACTCACAGTTAGGGTAATCACAGGACCCCATTAACCAGCACAGTCCTGGAAACCTGTTTTACACCTGTTATCTTGACATAATCGTTACTAGCACTCCCTTCTGCTCTCAAAATTTCCCAATGTGGACGATAAATTATTTGGTCACCAACTGATAGGTGAAGAGATGTATGTAATGTGGTTGTGTAGGACCTGCTAAATCATTCACAACTGAGCTTTCCAAACATGGAGCAGAATCATGATGGTAGTCACAGTAGGCCTTTGGGGCCCTACAGGTGTCAC
The DNA here is from genome assembly GCF_963455335.1 of Martes martes. Classification (NCBI taxonomy): domain Eukaryota; kingdom Metazoa; phylum Chordata; class Mammalia; order Carnivora; family Mustelidae; genus Martes; species Martes martes. Next base: position 24,946,844 of record NC_137902.1, read on the forward strand.
AAGCCTTTCCCCAGTCTTCTGTTTTGTGTTTTTGCCAACAAGAAATCTGCTGTTATCATTATCTTTGTTTCTCTGAATGTAATGTATATTTTTTTCTCTGGCTGTTTTTAAGATTTCCTCTTTGTTACTGATTTTGAGTCCTCTGCTTATGATGTGAAATAGTGTAGTTTCTTTATGTTACTTGCACTTGAAGTTGATTGAGTTTCTTCGGTTTATGAGTCCAAAAAAGAAATCACAAAGGAAATTTTAAAATTTAGGAATGAATTTACTGAAAGATGTGCAAGACCTCTGCATTGAAAATTATACCACATCGCTGAAGGAACTGAAAGACCTAAGTAAATGGAAAGATTTACTATATTCATGGATTAGAAGTCTCCATATTGTTAAGTAGCTATTCTTCCCCCTAAGTTAATCTGTAGAGTTGTGCAATTCCAGTTTTAAAAATTTCAGAAGGGATTTATTTATTTTATTTTGTAGAAATAAATCAATTTATTCTAAAATATGTTTGAAAATCTAGAAGAATCTAGAATGAACAAAACAGTTTTGGAAAAGAAGAAGTTTGATTTTTTTAAAATATTTTATTTATTTATTCGACAGAGAGAGAGAGAGATCATAAGTACGCAGAGGCAGGCAGATAAAGAGGGGGAAGCAGGCTCTCTGCTGAGCAGAGAGCCCGATGCGGGGCTCGATCCCAGGGCCCTGAGACTATGACCTGAGCCAAAGGCAGAGGCCCAACCTACTGAGCCACCCAGATGCCCCAAGAAGTTTGACTGTAAGACTTAACAAAAAACCTGTAGTAATCAAGAAAGGATGGTGTTGGTGTCAGGATATAGAAATCTGTCACTGGAACAGCATTGAGAATCCAGAAGTAGTAGACCCACACATGTATAGTTAATTGACTTTTGACAAAAGGGTCAGTGTAATTCAGTGGGAAAAGGATAGTCTTTTGAACAAGTTTTTCTGGAATGACAGGCTCTCTGTATTCTAAGAATTTTAATGTATGAAGTTTGATGTTAGATTTAATTTGAACAGAGAGCCCTGCTGAACCTCCCCAAAAAAGGAATGCTAATAATTGTTTTTGATGTGCTGTCCAGTTCAAAATCTACTGTTTTTATATCTTCATGTGAAAGTTAGGTTTGTGCCCAGTTTTGAGAATCACTAGACACCAAGACTGTGATGACACCTGCCCCAGGTGAGTAGTTGGCACTGGCCTGGTGCTTTGGTGTGGGGGCCCAGAAAGGACCCATGAAAGGAGATTACTTTTAGAATGGCTGTGCGATGGCCTCTCTGGACTCTCTTCCCAGTGAAACAACCAAAAATGGTGAAAATAATTTTTTTTTAAATTTAAGTCTCTGGAAATTGTCCCAAATGGACAATTGAAATGGCAAATGGAGGAGCACCTGGGTGGCTCAGTGGGTTAAAGCCTCTGCCTTCTGCTCAGGTCATGATCCCAGGATCCTGGGATGGAGCCCTGCATCAGGCTCTCTGCTCAGCAGGGAGCCTGCTTACCCCGCTTCTCTCTGCCTGCCTCTCTGCCTACTTGTGATCTCTGACAAACAAATAAATAAAATCTTAAAAAAAAAAAAAGAAAAGAAAAGAAAAGAAATGGCAAATGGTGAAGTTCTCTTCTGCTGTGTGCAGCCCACAACCCAGGGCTCCCTTATCCCCAACTCCCAGTCTAGGGCTACTGTAGTAATCATAATAATTATTGGATTTATAACATATTTAAATATAATGTGTATAACAATAATAATACAAAAAAAGAGAAAGAGAGAATATAGTTACATAGAATTAGTATTTCTCCATCTCAAAACTGTGTGATAAATGGAATTAAGCCAGTGTAAACCAAAAGTAGGTTCTGATAAGGTAAGATATATACTGTATGCCCTAGGGAACCATGAAGAACTACTAAAAAATATACTGAAAAAAATCATTAAAGGAATTAAAATGTTATACTAGGTAACAAAAGAGCTGTAGTGGCCATACTGATATCAGACAAAATGGACTATAAGACCAAAATGCCACTAAATAAATGAGAGGCATCCCATGTCCATGGACTAAAGGACTTAATATTGCTAAGACAGCAGCACTCCGCAAATCCATCTGCAGATTCTGCCTGTGCATTCCTACCACATCCCAACTGGCTTCTTTGCAGAAATTGACAAGCTGATCCCAAAACTCATATGAAAATTCAAGGGACTAAAAATAGCCAAAATACTTCTGAAAAAGAAAAACAAAGCTGGAGGACTCACATTTCCTGATTTCAAAACTTAATACATCGAGAATAACAAGACAAGCCGCAGACTGGGGAAAGATATTTGCAAATGACTGTTATGCAAAATATACAAAGAATTCTTAAAACTCGATGAACAACAAGAATGAACAACCTGGTTACTGAATAGGCAGAGATCTGAACAGGCACCACACCAAGGAAGATAGATAGATGACAAATAAGCATATGAAAAGGTGCTCACCATTGTATGTCATTAGCGAATTGCAAATTAAAATCACAATGAGATGATACTACTACATACCTATTAGAATGGTGAAAATCCAAAGTACTGAGAACACTCAAATGCTTGCGAGGGTATGCAACAACGGAAATTCTCATTCATTGCTAGTGGAAACGCAAAATGGTACAGTCACTTTGAAGACAGTCGGCAGTTTTTTATAAAACCAAACATACTCTCACTATAGAATCCAGCAGTCACCCTCCTTGGTGTTTACCCAAATAAGCTGAACGCTTGTGTCCCACATAGGGTGGCTGGTGGCTCAGTTTGTTGAGCGTATGACTCTTGGTTTTGGCTCAGATCATGATCTCATGGGTCCTGGGATTGAGCCCTGTGTCGGGCTCCTCCCTCAGTGGGGAGTCTGCTTGAAGATTCTCTCCCTCTGTCTCTCCCCCTACTCTCTCTCTCTCTGTGTCAAATAAATAAATCAATCTTAAAAAAAAAAAAAGAAAGAAAGAAAACTTATGTCCACACAAAAACCAGCACAGGGATGTTTGTGGCAACATTATTCATAATCACAAAAAATTGGAAACCACCAAGATGTCCTTCAGTAGGTGAATAGATAAATAAACTGTGTAATCCAGGCATCAGAATATTACTTAGTACTAAGAACCAAAACAAACTGTCAAGCCATGAAAAGACTTGGAGGGAGCTTACATGTGTGTGAAGGAAGCCAATTTTGTGATCCCAATTGCACGACATTCTGGAAAAAGGGAAACCATGGAGACAGTAAAAAGATGAGTGGTTTCCAGGGGCTGGGGAGAAGGGGATGGAGAGGCAGAGCACAGAGGATTTCTGGGCAGTGAAACTAATCTGTATGATAGATAATAATGACACGTGCCATTATAATTTGTCCAAGCCCATAGAATGGACAACAAGAGTGAACCCTGATGGACACTTTGGACTCTGGGGGACAGTAATGTATCCACGTAGTTTCGTCAGTTATCACAATACACCACTCTGGTCTGGGACTGTGATAGTGAGGGAGACCAGGAGTGTGTGCGGTCAAGGGGAATATGAGAGCTCTCTGAACTTTCTGTTCAATTTTGCTGTAAACCTAAAACTGTTCTAAAGAATGAAGTCTATTAAAGAGGAAGCCACTTAGTACAAAGCTATGGAAATCAAGATGGTGTGGTACAGCTGGAAGGATAGACATACAGAATTGAGAGCCCAGGAATAAAGCTATATGTTTATTGTGAACTGATTTTCTATAAGGGGCACCAGAACTGTTCAAAGGGGAAGTGTGCTTCCTCTTGAGCAATGAGATGAACTTGGACCAAAAAATCACAAAAGACTACATGAAGTACTGTAATGGGGATTACAGACTAGGAGGGCTGTTAGAATTCAAAGTAACGGGCTGCTGAGCTCCGTCTGGGATGGTCAGAAAAGGGTTCCCAGGGCAGATGCCACTTGGTAGGACCATTGGTGGAGGAAGGGAAGGGGGAAGTCCTTTTCAGGCCACAAAGAATGGGAACTTTAAGAAAAGCCACCTGTATTGTTATTTATTGCCCCTTTCCGTCTCCGTGATCCTCTACTGTGACCCCAACCTCTAACCCAGGGACCGGAAATGGTGGAAATGGCGACGAGGATTAAGGCTTGAGGGCTGGCGCCCCAAAGCGAGAGTGGCTGGGAACTCCACCCTCTTGGAAGGGTGAGGAGTCAGCCTCTTGGGTTCCACATGTGCCCCAGCTGGGCTCGGGCCTGCCCTTTTCTCTCCTCGGTGTTTATTGCTGCTCAGCCCTGCCCAAGAAGAGCTGCCGAGTCAGCTTTCTCTGGCTGGGCCGGCTCTTGGAGCTGAGCTGCTGTGTATCTCTCACACTATCCACCCCTTGGATAAACAGCCCATGTCCTCCACACGCGGCGGAGTTCTGATGTGGCCTCGAAGGGCTCCATTAGCCAGATGCTTCTCTCTCTAAGAAGGACCCTGGCAGGGGGCCCTGCTTTTCTTCCAGCTGAGTCAGGCCCTTGTTGGAGTGACAGGGGAATCCACTTCCTGCCTGAAAAGGTGGCCGCAGCAGAACTCCCGGCTGGGCAGGGCCTTCCTGCCTCCCTGCCCACGCGCCCGGGGCCTGGGCAGGCCTCTGCATGAGGCAGCCCCCTCCACCTTGCCTGTGAGGTTTTATCGCTCAAACCCAGCCCTGCAGACTGAGCATCACCCAGGCTACAGAACCCCTTTGCCGCGCTTCCCTGGGTCAGGTAACATTTGGACTGGGGATCGCCCATGGTCCCAGACATTTATCCCAGTGCCCGGCGCTCTGCCATACGGTGTCTGCACCGAGACATGGAACCACACAGCTTTGCAAGCCCCGCATACCGAGTCAACTCAGTTGGGCCGTATTGGCTTGGTTTCCTCTGGAGTCTGAGCCAGGGGATTTGCTTTCTTTGAAAGGTGACCTATGGGCAGAGAAAATGTCACCAGCGGCAGGTTAGTGGTGCTTCCTTCTCCCATGGCCAGTGGGCCTGGGGGATGACAGGGAGGACAGATGCTGAGGCTCCATGGGCTCGGCCCTGCTGGTGGGATTAGGTGACAGGTGTGGCTGATCTCAGCCCCTGAGGACTGGGGGGTCAGGGGAGGAGCAGTGCAGGCGAGCTGGGTACTCATGGCTCTGGAGAGGACCCGTTGACCCAGTACTCTCAGCGTATGGGCTTGTCTTGGCCTCAGGAGGGCCCAGACGAAGTCATAGTGGGGGAAGAAGAAAATCTGTTACGGGAGGAGGAGGTGGGAGAGAAGCCAGCTGTAAGGCATCCTCCAGCAGGCCTTTTGAGGGAAAATTCACATCTGTGGGGCTATCAGATGACCCCTGCCTTCCAGGGGACATATGAACCCGTTGAGGCAATTCAGACCTCTCTTTGGCAGGGCAGGCCCAGCTTATGTGACGGTCCCTGCCAGGACAGAGCTGCTCTTGTCTCCTACAGGAAGCCTTCCCTGGCCTCCTCCTTCAGCAACTTCAGGATCCTGTTCGTAATGTCCTCACCATTCCCGGTCATTCCAGAACTTGCCTGTCTATCTCTAGCACCACAGCCAAACTTCATGAACTTCCACATGAGGCCCAGGAAACTGCATTTGTAACTAACAACATCCCCCACCCCCAGAGACGATTCTGGCATATGCGGACTTCAGACGACACTTGCCAACCGTCTTGCCCTAGAACAGCCTCTCCAACAAAAATACAATGTGAACCGCATATGTAATTGTAAATTTTCTAGCAGCCACTTAAAAGCGTCAAAGAAAACAGGTGAAATCATTTTTAAAAGTATTTTTATTTAACCTGATAGATCCAAAACGTTATCATTTCAACATACAGCCAATATGAAATTTGTTAATGAGATGTTTCACACTATTCTCGTACTGAGTCTTTGAGACCTGGTGCGTACTTTTCACTGACGACACCTCTCAGTTTGGATAGACCACATTTCAAGTGCTCCACAGCCGCCTGTGACTAGTGACTGTCACATAGATGGAACGGCTCTAGAGCTGTGGGGCGAGTATGGTCCGCGGGCCCGCAGTTCCAGCATTGCCTGGGAGCTTGGTGGAAATGCATGTTCTCGGGCCCTGGCCTGGATCTGCTGAATCAGAGCCTGCATTTTCACCTGCTGGCCGGTGCCCCATATGCACGTGGAAGGTGTGAAGCCCCGTTGTACAGCTGGATCGTGAGCTCCTTGGTGGAAAGAGTATGATTTAACTTATTTCTTGCATCTGCTGGAGGGCCTGGCGTCTGGAAGGCACACAGCCAGTGTCTTTAGAGGAAAGGAATGAATGTGTGAATCCTGCCGGCCCCGAGCCCCTTGTTCCCGGTGCACTGTTCATGAAAATGTCAGGACCCTGGGTCGGAAGAGCAGTGTAGGAGGCAGAACCTAACTCCTTCGAGCCCCAAGTCGGTTAAATCCCATAGCTTGTTGGGACCAGCTGGGCCCCCTCTTTCAGGACAAGAATGGTTGTTTTGTTTTGTTTTTAAGATTTTTAAAATTTATTTGAGCTAGGGAGAGACAGAGAGAGTGTGAGCGCCCACGAGTAGGGGAGGGGCAGAGGGAGAGGGAGTAACAGACTCCCTGCTAAGCAAGGAGCCAGAGGCGGGGCTCAATCCTAGGGCCCCGAGGTCATGACCTGATCCAAAGTCAGGTGCTTAACCGATTGAGCAATGCAGGTGCCCCAGGACAAGGGCAGTTTGATGAGGGCAGACCATCCACAGCGGGGCACGTTGGTGGGCCTGGCTTCCTTCTCAGACATCTCCGTACTCTTCCTCAGAAATTCTATAGAGCCATTGCTCAGAGACCCTAAGCCTGACCTGTACATGTGAGTTAGCCATTGACTTATCCTCAGTCTTCTTCCAGAGAGGATTTAAGGCGCCTCTAAATATGTGTACATTCCAACAGAATGAAACAGAAATGGAAATAGTATTAAGGAAGTGTGCATAGATGCATGGACAGGGATGGTCGCTCTAGCCCTATTATATAGAGTAGAGGAAAGTCAGGAAGAATCTACATATCCAACAGTAGGACAGTTGATAAATAAACTGCAGCCCATCCAAACTGGGGGTGCTAATATGGAAGGATTCATTGACATGGAAAATTGTCCATAACATAGTGTAAGAGTGCTGAGGAGCTCATTTTATTTACATGCATGGAAGAATGTCTGGAAAGGGTGTATACCCCCAAAACATGAATATCACTTTTTCTAGGGGAGGAATTAGGAGTGATTCTTACTCCTTTTGTTCAACCACAGCTTCTGTAGTTTCTGGTTTTCCCCCTCCATGAACATGAGTTCTTATGTAATACAGAAATATAATATGGGTGGGGAAAATGGGGGTTCTATTCTGCGTTGAATCTGTTCGAAAATGTATTATTTAAAAAAATATATCCTAAGTGCAAGTTCGTGGTGTTATGGCCCAGTGGGTATATTTACATGAAGCAGGCAGTTATTAAATGTTTGAGAGATGGGCTGACAACATTAGGGTTTGAAAACTCATGAGCCAGCTTTTGTTAAATTTCAGCCTGTACTCAGGAAGTGAAAGTTAGTAACAATGCAGTCTCTGCCTTGTTTTGAATCGAATCCGACAATGACCCGCCCTTCACGCGTGGGCTGTAAATAGCCTGTGCGTGTTGGATAATGATCGTGCAAGAGATGATCCTAAAATCGTGTGTTAGGGCTGGGCGGGTGGGGTGCGGGGATGGGAATACACACAGGTGCCCACACACCCGGGGAATCTAGCACAGAACTGGTACTTTGGTCCCAGCCTCCATCCGCAGGCTCCTCCGTGGTCTCCCAACTTCCCCCCATGTCCCATTCATGAACCTGAAGCTAAGCCATCCTCCCCGCGATCTGGCCCATGTCTCGGATCTCACTGCCTGGCACCTCAGCCCCGGCTCACTCTGCTCCACAGCAGCCACGCTGGCCTTTTCAGGCTCTTTTTGCATTTCCCATTTACCCTGCTGGAGCATTTTCTGCCTTCCTTGAGGCTTGTTTCCCCACCTCCTGTGGTCTCTGCTGAATTGCCATCTGATTCCTGAGTCCTTTCTCCGCACACTATACTGTTCTGCTCCAACACCTTCCCCGACTTCATTTTTCTTCATAGGTTTTATCAGTACATATTTAGTTGTTTACTGTTTGTCCACCTCCACTAGAATGTAAACTCCCCCAAAGCAGAGACTTTGTTGCTTTCCTTTCTTTTTTTAAAGATTTTATTTATTTATGAGAGAGAGAGAGTGAGAGCATGAGCAAGGGTGGGGGGCAGTGGTAGAAGGAGAAGCAGACCCCCCGCTGATCAGGGAGCCCCATGGGGGGCTCGATCCCAAGACCCTGGGATCATGACCTGAGCCGAAGGCAGACACTTAACTGGCTGAGCCACCCAGGTGCCCCTGCTGCTTTTCTTTACTTCCGTTTTCTTGGTGTTCAGTGCTCCAAGTAGGTGCTCAATAAATATTTGAAGGAAGGAATGGACTTCAGATATCATGTGACCGATCTTCCTCATTTGACCAAGGAGGTGCCTGGAGCCCTACAAAGAAAGCTTCCACGCCTTGGCCAGGGTCACACAGCTGGGGCCGCTGGGCTAGATCCTGCCCTGTCCCTTCTGCTCCTGCATCTGCCTGTGCCTTGGAAGGGAGATTAACCACACACACAGGGGCCGTGGCCTCGTCCATCCTGTCTCCTGTGTGTTTTTCCAGCTTATACAGAATTTCAGCCCAGAATAGCAGAAGAAAAAAAAAGAGTTGTTCCTCCAGAACCCTGGAAACTCTTCTGGTGGGTCTGTCCCTGGAAAAACAGCAGCAATCTCAGGGTGGGAAGGTAGGAAATGGAGGAGGGGTCTTACAGCAGTGGGGGCAGTGGGCTGGGTTTGGTTTTACAATTAAAATAACATCTGGGTCTGTTTCTGCAGAGTGGTTCTGGAAGGTGGGTGGTCTGTCTGAAGTATCAGGTGGGGCCTTCCCCTGTGCTGGCCCAGGAGGGTGTGAGACGGCCCGTGGCTAAAGGGCTCACCCAGCAGATGATGTGTGAAGGAAGGTGGGCTCGAAGAAGGCTCTGGAAACCCCACCTGCAGCCTGCCCTGAAAGCCTGCTGCTCTCCCGCGGCCTCATGAGGGGCATCTTCAGCCACTTCCCCCCCCCCCCCCGTGCCTCCACGCCTCCTTGAGATCGTTCAGACGCCCCTTTGATGCATAGAGAGCTCTGGCCTCCTCTCTCTCATGCCCCATGTGGTTTATTAATCGTCTGTGAAATGAGGGGTTGAAGTGTCACTCATCCATACGAGGGCAGTGGGGCCCTGAAGCCACGGAGTGGAGTGGGGAAGGGACTCCGAGGGCTGCTCCAGTCTTCTGAATCCTGTCCCTCTGTCTGTCTGGCTTCTCAGATGCAGCTTTTGGATAAGTTTCCCATCGAAGGTGGCCAGAAGGACCCCAAGCAGAGAATCATCCCCTTCCTTCCAGGTAAGCTTTGAGGGGCCCCACTGTTGGGATGGGAGGCAACCTGGGGAGCAGTATTTCTTAGGCCAAGAAAAGGCTGGCTGCCACGCTGGAAATTCTGGGCAGGAGTGGGCCTATGAGTCTACCTCCTAACAACTCTCCAGAGGATGGGAAGCCCCTGCTTGTGAAGGCCCCTGCCCCTGCAGGGGCCTCTCCCATCATCCCCAGGCCATCTCTACTGGCCTTGTAACTTCTAAGGAATTTCTTAGGTGTTGGAACTGTGGTTTCCTCTTTACAGAAAGCACGGGAAGATTAGGTTCTTCTGTGAAAGGGTGAAGAACTCCAGGCTGAGCTCTTCCTACTAATCCCATTGTAATCACAGACACCCTTAAACTGAGCACACTCCCCGTGTCCGATTATGGATCCTCCCGGCGCGTTACCCAGCCAAGGCTCTGAGAGCTTATGTGACACGGCCTGTGGGTTGGCAGAGTTAGGATTTGAACCCAGATGTGTCTGACCATAAGGGCCATTAACCGCTACACCATTTGGGAACATGTTTACAGCAATGGGTCATGTGTAATTTAGAGAAAAACCTGCTCAGATGTGTCCTAGTCTGCTATTGCTATGACATTTTAAATTGGTGTACAGTTCATAGCTGACAAAGTGCTTTTTGTTATCATGGACAAATCTCCATGCTGAGGGGTGTGTTCTCATTTCTGCTTGGGGGATGAAGATGTTGGGGTGCAGAGATGTTGGGTAACTAGTCATGAAGGTGGCAGAGCTAAGGGGTGAACTTTGGTCTCCTCTGGTCTGTGCTCTTTGCCCTGAACCTAGGGGCGATGCTGCCTCCCAGCTCCGGACCCCTTGTCTTTCCCTAGACCATGGAGCTGGGCCCTGGCAATGGCAATCAGTGGGACCTTTGCAAGAAGCAGGGTCCTCACCTCATTAACTCTCTGGCCCACCTTCACCCCATGGTCAGCACCTGCTTGGTGACTTGCAAACACACACAGAGGCCCTGCCCTCTGAGAGTGGGTCCTCTCTGAAAGGTGCTCCTCCCAGTCTCATGCTAACATAGGAGAGAATTCGTTTAGGGACAAGGAAGAACTTCCACATCCCAGTTTGGGCAAGATTAGAACCAGTCAGGGAAGGGGCAGAGAATCTCACCCCTGTGCTACTTCTGTGGAGGCAGAGGACTGTTTCTCCATCCCTGGCCGAAGGGGTCACACAGGGGGACTTCGATGCCCTACCTGGCTTTACACTGAGTCCTGAGGGAATATGGAATGTCCAACACCTGGGTGTGTGTGAGCTTCGAGGTTGCTCCAGTGTAGTCCAGGTGCTCTGCCCAGCAAGGGCTTGGGAGCCCAGCTGCGATGCTGTGGACACAAGTGTCCCAGAGCCACCACAAAGCCAGCATGGCACCCTGGTATCAGGAGTGGACTTGGCCTTGGGGGCATGAAGGCTGCCTGTTTCCTCGAGAACATTGGGCTTTTTCCCCCACTGGTGGCCAATGCTCCGGGTAAGTTCCACCTCGTCATCATTCGGTCAGAGGGTGCTTATGGGGGGCTCAGCCTGGGCCAGGCCCAGGAATCAGCGAGGAATCAGTGAGGCTGCAGACTGGGATGGCCTAGTGAGCCAAGGAGGGAGGTAGGTTTGTTTCCTTCATCTGAAGAATCCTCAAGCTACTAGGAGAGATGAGAGAGACAAAACCTGATGCGGGAACTGATGTGGCAGGATGTGGCCCTCTCCACCGTGGTGCGATTCTGAGTGTGTTTGGAGTGTGTCATTGTGAGCTCAGGAAGGCGGCAAAGGCCTTCTGAAGGAGGGGTCCTGGAGCTGACCTCCAAGGACAGGTGGGCTTGGATCATGGTGGGGAATCCCAAGGCTCCCGTCTGGCTGCTACCAGAGTCCAGCATCTGGGGAATCACGCTGCCTGACTTCCTTCCCCCCACAAAGTCTGGCTTGTATCAAGTGCGTTACCTTCTTTATGCCTCAGTATTCTCACCTGGAAAATAGACATGATAATAGTATCTACTTCATGGGGCTATTGTCAGGATAAAATGAATTAATTCATTATAGGGGCTTAGAACTGTGGCTGGCCTCTAGCAGGACTTAAATAAATGTTAGCCCTTAAGGTGACCAATTCCTGACATGTGTCTAGTGTTTCACACAGCACACTCCCACGTGTGCTCTCATTTGTTCCTCCCACTGAGGTTATTATCCCCATTTTACTGACAAGGAAACTGAGGCCAAGGGAGGCTAATAGACTTGCACAGGCCACATAGCCAGGAGGTGTAACCCACACCAGAACCTCTGGCCAGGGCTCCCACCCCATCAGCCACCTCAGGGGAAGATACCCCAAGAGCTGTGGCAGGACTGGGGTCCTCTCTGAACTTCAGTTTTCTCTTACAGGCTTGTGGTGAGGATGAAAAGAATTCACGGGAAGCACTTTGCACAGTGCCTGCCCCATAGTTAGTGCTCAATACGTGGCACCTATTAATAGAGAAAGTCACCTGCCCCATCCATCCCCAGCTCCCGGGAAAGGCCAGCCCAGGACCCCTTCCTCCCCCAACACGATGAGCCCTGTGCACTGTGCACAGTGGGGAAAGAAGTTGACCGGCCCCCATTGCATCCAAAGGAAGTTTCCTTTCCCCTGTTTCGCTGCTTTTCTCCTCTGCTCACAGTGGGTTTTCCTCTCTGAGGCTTCTCTCTTACTCACTCACTTTTCAGGACTTCAGAGTGGGCATTGCTGGCTATGAGGAATCCTACCTGGGGGGCTCCCAGGCCTGTTCCTGGCTTCCCCCTGCCCTCTAGACACTTCCTAACCCTTTCATACTCTGCTCACTCCCTCACTTGAACAGCAGGTAGAGGGCATGCCTTCCCTCTAGCCTGAGCTCACAGGCTCATGGCCATGAGCCCCCAGCAGTGAACATTCGCAGCAGTGAGAGGTGGGAGCACGTGCTGGTGAGGGGCTCTGGGCAGCGGCCAGCACCTACTCGATTATTTAACGCCCGTGAAGTCTCTGTTTCTACCCACCTGCCTCTCAGAAACGTGTCTGAGGTCACCTGCCCATTCCTTTGAGTTCAGCCCGGGCAGCGTGGCCCCGTAGCACCCGGGGCAAACACACGAGCTGCCTTCCCACCTAGAAGCCTCTGGAGGGCCGGCAACCAGCCTCGGGAGCAGCTCTGCCAGCCCTCACGGAGCGAGGAACAGCCACAGGGAGAGAGCAGAGAGTGCCGATTATCTCCAGGAGGGTCTCAGTGTTAGCCTCAGAGGCTCCCGGATGTGACGGGCCTGGCCACAGGGTTGGGCAGGGGGTCACAGGAGTTTGACTGGCTGGTGCAAATGACAGAGAAGGCAAAGGAATTGAGAGAAAAGAGGGAAGCCATGCCTTCACAGGGTCACAAGCTCCCTCATCTGCCAGTCAAATCCTGGCCAAGAAAAAAATTCCATATGTGAGCCATAAATCTTGGGCTCTAGGACACAGGCTTGTGGTATGTCTGGGTAGTGTCTGGCCTGAGTTCAGGGTCAGCCTGTGGGTGGGAAGACTGGTGAGGGTCTGGGCCTTCTGTGGCCAAAGGCAGAGGCCCCATCCCAGAAGACTGAGTGTCCCGCAGTGTGGCTAGAGTCGCAGTTGGGGCCAGGACGGCTGGGAGCAGAGTCAAGAAGGTGAGGACAGAGAGCCCGTGCGATGATCAGGCCAGTGATCTGACACCTGCCTTCAGTCAAATCCTGGATAAAGGGCTATAGGGGAACTGTCCTCAGTGAGGACCCCCCCCCCCAACCGCCAAGCCCAGTTGTTTCTCCCAGTCTGAACCCACTGTCTGGGCCTTGGGGTGAAGATCCATGATGCCTGGGCCCTTCTATGTGTTTGTGAGGCCCACAGAGCCGTCAGGAGGGACGTGGAGAGTTATGACCTTCATGTGGGACAGGTGCTTCTCTCCAGCAAGACAGCTCTGGAAGGAAAACCCAAGCGGTTTTTGAGGTAGGAAGAGGCAGAGAATTACTCCAGGGCCTGAGGCCCTGGGGGCGGGGGAAGGGAAGAACGGGAAGTGTCCCTCCAGTCTCACATCATGTGGGGTGAGGCAGATAGCCCGGCTGTCTTTACTGACCTTTATGGCCTTCCTTGGAGACAAGGCCCCGATCTACTCCTCTTGCATTTCTGTCACAGGGCTGGACACATAGTGGCTGCTTATCAGAAACTGGGCATTCTCCATTAGGTATGAGCTCTCTTTTATTGAGCTCCTACTGTGTGTCTGGCCGTGTGCTGGGCACTCTACAAACCTTTTCCCAGTCCTCACTGCAGGAATGGGGGCATTATCCCATTGTAGAGAGAAGGCAAGTCACATTCCCCCACCCCTTAGGCAGTAAGTAGGGGAGCTGTTATCCTTCCTCTGTGGCCTGTACCTTTCCTTGGACAGAATTACCCCAGCCAGCTTCAGTTGAAGCTTCCCTCCACTCACTTTGTTGCCTCCACATCCCCCAGGCTAGGGACCTGGGAGTTTCTGCCTGAGGACCTAGGACTCTAGCGGTCTCTCCAGCTGCCACTTGCTATCTTGTGTTTTGGAAAAACACCGTGTGGGGCACGGCGGTGCCCTGAGCCTCACAGGGACTCAGATGACCCATAAGGACTCTCATTCTATTGAGTGCTTGAGGTCACTGCAACTGAAGAATTGATTTTTTTTTTCACTTAAACCATTTAGTTTATTATTATTTTAACATGATTACAAACAACATAACCCCAAGGCTTTCAGAGCACTGTCTTCATTTAATTATGAGTCTAACGAAATTGCCTGTTTGGTTTCCTAAGTCCCGGCATTTTTTTTAACTTTTTATTTTGAAATAGACTCCCAAGACATTGCAAAACGACGAGGCACTCTACATTCCTCCCCTCCAGTCCTACCACCACACTGGAGGGTAGGTGGCATTGCTCCCAGTTCAAGGAGAAGTGAGGCCACTTTCTGCCATCACACAGCCACTGAGTGGGGCTCCCCTTGGCCAGCCTCTCCCAGTGGTAACGTCTCGGGTAACTAGAGGTCATTATCAAAGCCAGGAAATTGATATTGGCAAGAGTCAGTTACATAAGCTACAGACCCAAGCAATTGATTTTTGTTTTAAGGGGTTAGTGAGTGTTAGCGGATAGGCATGCCAGCTGGTCTTTCTGGAGGAGGCAGAAATTGACAGTAGTCGCTGAGAAGCTCCAGGCCTGACCACTCGGCATTCCCACCTCCAAGAGAAAAGCAGAGGTGAACCTTGCTTTACATGAAGGCATATTCCTGAGAACCCCTGCAAAGTCAGTCCTGTGGGACGAATCACATCATCCTTTAGATGTCCTAAGTACAGTTCTATTTGAGAGTCATGTGATCAACCCTTTTACAAAGCAGAGGACTGCTTTTTTAGGAAAAAAAAAATCTTTCTGTGATTTTCATAAATTTTGATAACTTGGGACTTCTTCTGCGCTTACTGGACACAGGACAGACCTGGAGTATGGGGACTGGGCAGCAGCATTGACCCCAGGAGGAGTAGAACAATGGTCAAGAGCTGCAAAAGAAGTGATGCTCCTTAGGACAATGGGCCAGAGCACGGTGGGCTCCGCCGCCTCTCAGGGCAGCCTACTGTTTACAGGGAACTCTCTGCCTTGTTTTAAAAGACTGTTGTGGAAAATCCATCTCCTGTTGCCCATCCTGGGATTGGAGTAGATTTCCTGTGTATCCTGAGTTTGTCAGTCTGGGGAGGCTCCCTGGGAGGAAATGGCCATTACAGAGTGAAGTAGACTGCGTAGTTAGTTGCTGATGTAAAAAGCAAACAACCGTGACCAGGGACCAAGGGAGCACGGAAGCCAGGCGTCAGAGCAGAGAGAGGGACATTCACTCTGCAAAGGCTCTTCGAGGTTCCCTCCCGCTCACAGGCCATCGGTGTCCCCATGTGCAGCCTGGGACTGGGCCTCTGAGCTCCTTGAAAGGCTCTCCATCCTAATCGCTGAGTCCATCACCCCTGTAGGCATCGGGGCTCCCGGGCTGCTGGATCCCGGAGAAGCTGGCTAGCCAAGGAAGGAAAGTGAGCCAGGATCGAAGTGGGTGCTGTCAGCCTCGGGAGCTTGTGAGCTCGGAGGCGTGTATTTTTAGACAGCAGGCACGCTCGCTTGCCTTGTGCTGGCTCACCGGTTTACACAGCGGCCCCTCCACAGACAGGCAGCTCGGAGCCACAGGGCAGGAGGGTGCTGGGTGCACGGTGGACACGGTCTCCGGGGCCTTCCCCTCCCTGTGCGGCAGATCCGGTGTTTGTTCAAGCGCTGAAGGAAGCAGGGGGAAGGGATGTCTTGGGCTAGAGCTGGCCTGAGGCTGTGGCACGGGGGAGAACTGGTGCTCACTCCCTGGGCTGGAGGCGTCTCTGTGTGTCTGCACCAGGCGCCAAGGGCCTTGGAGGCCAGGAGGGAGGCAGACGCCCAAGGGAGCATGCCCGAGAGGTTTCTGAGCCTCACTGATGACCTGGGTGGCAGGGAAAGATGAACCTTCTCGGTGATGGATAAGTTAAAGTAGGGTCTGCTGGTAATGCCAGGGTTTTAAAAAAAATCAACAGGATTTGAGGCCTAAGAGGCACAGTGTACTGTTCCAAAAGTGGGTTTCGTCGAGCCTCCCCTGAAAGTGTGGGGTACTCTCTTGCTGTAATTACTGCCACCACCCCCCCCCACAAAAATCATTCTCTCCCTCTGGAGACTCTGGGGTGGTGGTCCTGAACGCTACATGAAAGAGCTACGATCATTCATTCCCGCTGCAGGATTTATTGAGCACCTGCTGTGTTCCAGTCCTAGCTATAGACACTGGTTATGCTGCTGAGGGCAAGGCAGCCCGGGCCTCTGGGCATAAACTGGAATTGCTATTTCCAATAGTGAATAAGGGCCAGAAAGAAAACTAACCAGTTGTCGTGACTTGGGGCATGAGATGAGTGGTCAAAAAAGGCCTCTTTGCAGAGGTGACACTGAGCCGGACACGGGCAGGTCAGGGCTTGGGGTGCCGGGCCAAGGGGACAGCTAGGTCAGTAACCCGAGTGCCGGCCGAGGGAATGCATTTGAAGAACAGCAAGAGGATGAAGCATGTGGGGGATGTAGGGGGCTGGAGTCACTGGGGAGAGCCGGGCAGACAGGAGTCTCGGTGTGTCTCTGGCCCCAAAGCTGCCCAGGAAGGAGAGGGCTCCCCCAAACCGGCATTGGCTGTGTGGCTCGGGCTCAGGCACATGACCTCGAGGGTTGGTTTCCTCATCTGTCAAATGGGTTCATGATGGTTTGGGAAGATGTTCCAAGCAGTTTTTATAGGGCAAGCGCAGGCTGGGTTGCAAAGGGAGATGTGCTGGGGCCACACAGCTGCCTTTCCTCCAGGTGGCTCTGTGGCCGGACTCCGCCATGGGCTTTCCTCTGCTCCGCCCTCTGCTGCCCTCCTGCCCTGTGCTAATTCAGCACTGCCCGTCGCCTCTCAGCCCTGGTGGCACTTCTTCCTTTTCCTGCCTGTGCTAACTGGAAGTTGTAAGGAGCCGGTTGCTGAGGCTTGATGACCCACCCATGGGGCTGATCTGGACTGAGAGTTGAGCAGCCCCACTCCTGTCGCCCTGATAACAGAAGGACCGCTGGCTTGCAGGCTCTCGGCTCAGCCGCCAGTTCTCGCTGGGAATTAGGGGCTGTGCAGGGGAGGCAGCCCTTCCAAGGGGTTGGCCCTCCACAGCCCTCCACAGAGCAGCGGAGTCCTCTGGCTTCCTATGGGATCGGCCCTGTTTCATTCTCGCTAAGGTGAAACCTGGCCTTTCTGCTCTGGCCTGGGGAGAAGCAGAAGCACAGCCCCTCTCCCTAAGCCTCTGCCCCTGGAGGGGAGAGAAGAGCTAGGGCTTTTTTTTTTTCCTTATGACTTTCATAAGGAAATGTGGATCAGGTCCCTTGGCCATTCCCCCGTGTCACTCCCACCTTTCGAGACCAGAGAGAGGGTCAGATCACTTCATTACAACTTGTCTTCCTTGTCCACAGGTAATTCTAGAAGGGATTCAGACTTCTAAATACCCACCCCAAACCCTCAGCCCTGAAGGGAGTGGCACCTCCCCTAAGAGGCCTCTGATCTAAGCAGAAATGTGTCTCTTTTCATGGTCTAGTCCGTCTGTTTCATTTCACGTGCAGGAAAATGTGCCCGGACCAGATGCTGGGTTCAGGCGTAGCTCTTGCTAATCACTGAGGCACAAAATTGAATAAGTTACGCCAGAGTGACCAGGGATCGCCTTGCGTGTTGGCAGAGTCACCAGACGCCCGCAGTTTCAGGTCGCTGTGACATTCCTGGTCTGTCCCCTGAAAGTAAATCGTTTTTTTAAGCTGATGCCTTAATGTTCTTTCTCAAGGGTCAGATCCCTTCACCCCACACTTCGAGAAGACTGCTGTGCCCCCAGAGCGGCCCCGTCACTAAATACACACTCAGGGGGCGCCTGGGTGGCTCAGTGGGTTAAAGCCACCGCCTTCGGCTCAGGTCATGATCCCAGCGTCCTGGGATCAAGCCCCGCATGGGGCTCTCTGCTCAGCAGGGAGCCTGCTTCCTGCCTTCTCTCTCTGCCTGCCTCTATGCCTACTTGTGATCTGTCTGTCAAATAAATAAATAAAATCTTTTTTAAAAAAAAAAATAAATAAATAAATAAATACACACTCAGGTATGGATGACTGATCCCGGGTGTGACCGGTGAGAGCAGGAGGGACGCTGAGGCAGGAGAGGGAAGAAAGCTCCGGGCCTCTGGGGCGCCGTGCGAAGCCTGGCGGATGAGGCTGTGTGAGATTTCGGCGCGGCTGCCGGGACGCACTGAGGGGTGAAGATGGATCCCCTGTGCCATGAGAAGCCTCTCAACGGTTTCGGGCTGAGGGATCGGATTTCTGTTTTGAAAGGATCCCTGAGCTGATGTGTCAGAGGCCGGAATGGCCCCCAGGGAGCAAGCATGGAATGGGAGGCCCAGGGGAGGGGGGACGAGGCATGGTGAGCAATGAGGGTGACTTGGTCTTGGCTGGACGATGGCATGGAGAGGAGCTGGTCTGAGACCCGTTTTGGGGGAACTGTCGAGAGGACTTGCTGAAGGATGGGGGTGAGGGAGAAGTGGAGAATAGGGATGCCCCCAGTCCTGCTGGGGGGAACCCTGGCCAAGACGGCAGACCCGGTGTTTCCCGGCACCTGCCTGAAATGCCCACCTTGGACTTTACCCTGGGGAGTGAAAGGGAGGGATGTCCTCCCTTCTCCCTGAGATAGCCAAAGCCTTGGGCCCAGTGAAAGATGCTTTGTGGTGGGGACTGCCTGCCATCAGCCTCCCTCCCCAGGAGCCTCCAGGCACTAGACACTCTGCTTTCTGGGTCTTGGACTCAGTGTGGGGGGTGAGGGTGGTAGGGAAGGAGGGAGAACAGAGGTCCATTGACAGGGAGCTCACCCCCCTTCTTCAGAGGTGAGGGGCACTGGTGGCAGATCTCCACAGTGTCCCTGGCCTGACCCTTCCACTCTTCGCCAAGGTCACCCCAACTGGACTCAGGCCCAGGGATGGATCCCTAAGCCAGAGCCCTTCCCTGGCAGGAATGGAGCCGACCCTTGGAGACTCCCCAGGCCCTTAGGAACTGACGCACCATTCATGCAGAGGCTTCCCGGCTTCGAGCAGTACAGTCCCTCTGGGCCTTAAAAACACCTCCTCTCCTTCACCTCCACAGTGCCAAGGACTGATGTCCAGTGAGGGGTCCCCAGACGCCAGGCCGCCTGGCCTCCAGACCGCAGTGGGCCTGAGGGACTGGCGTGGCCTAAAGATGGAGTCTGTTCCCCTGAATGCACCTTTAGAAGGCAGGAAAGGAAGTGTGTGGGGCGAGGAAGGCTTGCCTGGCGGCCCTAGCTCTTCTTTCCCCTCCAGGGGCAGGGGCTGAGGGAGAGGGGCTGTGCTTCTGCTTCTCCCCAGGCCGGAGCAGAAAGGGCCAGGTTCCACCTTAGTGAGAATGAAACGGGGCTGATTCCAAAGGAAGCTGGGGGACTTCACTGCTCTGCTAGCCCTCGAGCGGCCCCGTGGTGCCAGCAGACCTAAACCTGGCTTTGGGCTGGCCGATCTGGGGTCACACGGGGGCTTTCTACTTGGCACTAGTTGTCTGAACTTGAAATGGTGCCTTTTTCACGGTGGAGGCAGGTAAGCATCGCCTTTCAGCCCCGGAGGCCTTAGAGCCGCAGGAACCTGAGTTAGATCACCGCCTGACCCTTGCCAGCTTCTCCCAGTGTCTCCGCCCCTCCTCCTCCTCCTCCTCTGTGAAAGTCCCCCAGGGCTGCCAAGAGTCTCGAATGAAATGTTATTTACTCAGCACACAGTAAGCATTTAATACATGCTGGTCATTTGGTGACTGTTGGTAATGGGGCTCGACACAAAAGAGGGGGCTCTCTCTCTCTCTGGCAGCCTTTCCAGGAGTGAGGTCTTGCATGTAGGCTTGTGCATTTCAAGGTCTGCTGCTCAAAATTTGGTTCGCAGATGAGTCGCACAATCATCTGAGAGCCTGTGAGAAGTGCTGTCTTGACCACACCCCAGTCCCCCTAAATCACAGCCTGCCATTTACTTACCTGCACAGGAAAGTTTGAGAAGCACCGTTTGAAGGTCCAGGGAAACCCTTCCTTAGGCTGACCCTGTGTTCAGGACTCCCTTGGTGTTGGGTTATGTTCAGTCCATCCATGTAATAAAAACCACTGAACCTGCCTTGCTGAATCAGTTTCTGACCCAAGCTTCACGCAGGGAACTTGGTTAAGAGCTGGTTCGTTGGCCTCACATCCCTTTGCAGACCTGAGTCGCCCACCTGTTTCTGGTACCCTGTGGGAGGGGGGTGTAAGTCACAGCCTAGTCTCTATCCCCCGCTCCCCAGCCTAACCAAGAGGATGCTTGGGCCCTAGCCACACTCCCTCATCAGCTGTGAGTCAGGACATTCTTTCTCCCTGCTTTTCCAAGGTGGGGTGAAGTATGGGGCCAAGGCGATTGCGAAGGTTTTTATTCCAGAAGTCTCTCTGAATTGGAGGTGGGAGAGGCTGGCCTACCAATCAGTCCTCTGTGGTTTTGAAGACAGCATAGCATGAGTGTGTCTAAAGTCTGTGTGCACAGTTAGGAGGGGGAAATGCTTAGGTCTCTTCTAAGGAGTGTCTGGCAAAAGACCAAAAAAAAAAAAAAAAATCCCAATTTTAAGAAGAAGCATCTTTGCTCTTCTGTATAAAACAACTATTGTAATCCTAAGCAAACCTAAGCTTCAAATTAAGGGACTCAAGGGCGGAGGGTTGAGATGAGCCGTGACTGGTAATTTGGGGCCTTCTCTACTTGGCATGGTGTTTACTCTCAGCTTCTTTCTGATCTCAAAGATCAATTTACACCTTTAATAGTTGGGAATTGATGAAGATGGCTGAAGTAAGGCCTACTGGGTGGGCAGAACTGTTCTCTTACTAGCAAGTGGCCCGGCAATAACTTTTTGTCTATGGCTATGGTTGTAATTGGCTATGAAAGACTCCTCTCGGAGCGCCCGGGTGGCTCCGCCAGTTAAGCATCTGCCTTGGGCTCAGGTCATGATCCCAGAGTATTGGGATTGAGCCCTGCATCGGGCTCCTCGCTCAGCAGAGAGTCTGCTTTTTCGTCTCCCTCTGCACCCTTTTATTTTTTTTTGCTTTTTTTCCTTTTGCTCTCTTCTCAAATAAATAAATAAATGTTTTAAAAAAGCAAGACTCCTTCCTCCCTAAGCATTATAGTTCTCATTTAAGTACATACTCTTGCCAGATACCGTGCAAAGGGTTTCAAGTGCTTAGATCGCCTAGTTTGCTGACAGCAGCCCCACCTTACAAATGAAGCGTCATGGGCCAGAGGGCTACGCAGCTTGCCCAAGGCCACTCAGCTAGTGAAAGGCAGGTCCTTCTACTTCTAAGCCCAAGCTCTTGACCACAATTCTCCATATCCTGGCTGTGCTTGCTGCTGAGTGGGACTGACCAAAGATGCGTTGCCTGGAGATTAACAGGTGAGTTTTGATGTATGAAACGGTGGGTGTACCAGAGTGTTCCGGCATTTCTTTAAACTTCGTTTCAAGTTCTGTATGTTCTTTTAATTATATCAATTAGAGGTTGACCAATGTCCTTTTTTGGACACTTAATAAAGCGTCACATTCCTACGGTAAATGTCTTGTCCAGATGACACTATTTTCTATTACCTTTCTCTTGACCTACCCACGTTGAGCCGGCCACCTAGTGGCCCACGCTGGAATTGCAGGCATAGTGGCCAGAAGGGAACTAATTGACTTCCAGAAGGCAGGCTTTGTAAAGCAACCACACAGCAACAATCATCCCAATTTCCTAAACCACTGCTCAACAAGGGGCTGAAAAAGAGAAAGAAATCCCACTTTGCTTTTGTTTTCTATAGGGCCCTAAGACGAGGAAGTTTTCATCTGGGGCACCAAAGAGAACCTTAGGAAACATCACGTAGTTTTATTTATTCATTCCTAAAACTTGGTGTTAGAGGAATTCTGAGCCTACTCTGCTGTCCCGTTTCTCTCACTGTGCCTGACAGTTCTTCCTCCAACACCTGTGCATTGTAGTAGAATTCGGTGTATGTGTTCAGATCCCCCGTGAGAATAGGTCCTAGCTCTCTCTGAGGCTGAGTTGCCCTTCTGGGAAATACTGGGACTGGACTTGGTACTGACTAGGTTTTCTCATAGGCCCAATGTTTTGTGATCTAATAGCTTTTAAGACCAAAGGAATCAATGCCTAATGATGAAATATCATACAAAAGAAAAAACATTTTAGGGAAACAAAGGTCTTGTAGGCCCACCTCAAATCCCACTGCATTGGCAGAATATGGCTGCCTCTGTATAAGGCCAGCTTTGTGCCCTTCCCCCCACCCCCCATTTCCTTTGGAAAGCGCAGAAAGCCCCCTTGTCTTGAATGCTTCCCTGCAAAGGGCTCCTGCTGAAAGACTGCACACATAGCCAAGACTTTGACCTTCACCTTTGCCCCTGACTTACTTGGTGAGAAAGAGTTCTTATCCTCCTCTCTCTAGGTTTTGGGGGGTTGGGGGTAATCTAGCTAGGTTTAACAGGAATTCAATGTAAATATAAATAGAAACGTGGTCTATAAATAACGCTGCCCCCAAAATATCTGGAGGCATGAATATGAGCAGGCAGCAGACAGTCACAAATCATGATGGCCTGGACAGTAAGTGAGCCTTGTTCATTTGCTTGGGGGTCTCTGGGGATACTTTAGATTTGCCAGTGGGGCCCTAGAAAAACCCTCTCTCTTTCTGGGCTCTAGAAACACCTTCCTTGTTTGCTGCCCTCACAGCCGTCTTCTGCTAGACCTGCTTTGTGAACAGACACTAACGGGGGCAAAGTAATGCTGCTTAGAATCAGACCTAGCTTTTAGTCTCAGCGCTGTGTGACTTGGGGAAATTCAGAAGATATCTCTGTGCTTCAGCTTTTCCTCTGTGGTCATGGGATTTAAAAATTAGAGTTTTGCTTTTATTTATGTATTTATTTATTTATTTAATTTTTTTTTTTTTTTTTTTTTTTTTTTTTTTTTAGAGAGAGAGAGAGAGAGGTGTGTTTAGGGGCAGAGGGAAAGGGAGGGGAGAGAAGCTTAAGCACGGAGCACAGTGTGGGGCTTGATCTCATGACCCTGGGATCACCACCTAAGCCAAAATCAAGAGTCAGATGCTTAACCAATTGAGCCACCCAGATACTCTAAAAACTGGAGTGTTGAAGCACAGGAACCATGCCTTATTTTACCTTAGTTTCAAGGGTGAAGTCTAGTTTCAGATCACCTGGCTTCTAATCCCTGTGTTGTTCCCTACTAACTGTTTGACCTTGGGAAAATGACTTAACTTCTGTGTACTTCTATTTCCTTGTAAGAATAATGGCATCTACTTTGTACAGCTGTGGTAAGGACTAAGTGAGTTAATATTTCCAAAGGGCTTAAGCCAGTGCCTGACACATAGTAAACATATATAAATGTTTATTAAATAAAGAAGCAAATCTACAGATCCCCTGGCCAAGAGTACTACCTGGCACATAGCAGCGGCTCACACATATGTCCAGTGAGAGACTGAATGGGTAAGGGCAACGTAATAAGATTGTGTATGAGTTTTTTCTAAGCCCAAAATGCTATAAAATCAAAGTGGGGTTCTTATTCTTACCTACTAGGGTGACAGGAGCTCAGTACGCTCCCCGCTTGTCCTCATCCATTGTTTCTGCTTCATACACACTGCATTTGGTTTGTCCAGGAGGAATGCCTGGAGCCCAGGCATCGTGGTGGGTAGAGAGTGTGCTCATTCTGATGCAATGTTGGGCAGCAGCACCAGCCTCTCTGCATGGCCTCATCCCCCGGATCCTTTTCAGCATTACATCTGCTTAGTGCCAGCAAAGTTCTTTGCAAGCCAAGCTAGCTCTTACATAGACAAATAATTATGTAGCGTTTTGCTAGGTGTGCACTGTAAATAAAAACAAGAGAAGAAGAACAGAAAGCTCACTCCTCTCAGAAAGCAGCCTGAAATGGACAGAGGAGGAAGTAAGTCGGAGGAGCACTGAGCTGGGAGTCCAGTGCTGATGCCAGGCCCAGGCCTGCCTCCGCTTAGATGTGTGGCAAGGATCATCCCTGCAGCTCTCTGAGCCTCTTCGGGGGGATCCCCTAACTCCCGTAAGGGGAGTCAGATTAATTCAGTACTTCTTAGCTTCAGAGGTGCATGGGAATCACAAGAGGGGCTTTGTGAACAATGTGTGTTCTCTCCCTGCCCCCGCATCATTCCCCCATTCTAACTTGGCAGGAGTGGGGCAGGGTAAATCCCAGGAATGTGCTTTGGAACCGACACCTCGAATATCTCGGATTCAGGTAACTGAGGGGTTCTCATGAGCCGTGGGGACCCGTGTCTGTTACCTAGTGCTGTGTAACAAATTACCCCCCAAATTTAGCAGCTTATTATCTCACTTCTTCTGTAGGTCAGGAATTCTGGAGCCGCTTAACTGCATGATTTTGATTTGGGAATCTCTTACGAAGTAACAGTCCAAATGTTGGCACAAGGTGTAACTGGGGACTCGCTGGGCAAGATGGCTTGCTCTCATGGCTGGCGGACTGGTGCGGGCTGCTGGCAGGAGGCCTCCGGTCCTTGCCATGTGGACCTCTCCCAAAGGTGCTTTTACACCTTGGCGGCCGGCTTCCTGCAGTGTGATTGGTCTCAGAGCAAGACAAGAAGGGGGCTGTGATCCCCCTTATAACCCAGTCTTAGAAGTCACCCTGTCACTGCTCCAGTGTCCTCTGAAATGGTGCCAATGGTGGCAGCTCTTGTCGTGTGGTTAGGATTGGGGTAGAAATTAGAGGGAGGAAAGACAGCTGAGTTGGGGGCTTTGGGGAACATAACCTGCAAAATCTGGGTGGAAAACCTGCAAAATCTGCCCCAGAACCAGGCTGCTGGCCACAGGGTCCTGCCAAGTCCCAGGCTGGCCGCTGACTTGCTGTGTGACATTGGGTGAGGCACAGCCCTCTCTGAGCTCTGTCTTGACTTCAGGGAGTTGACCTCAGGGAGTGAGGGGGCTGGACATGATGACCTCCAGGATCTCCTGCTTTTAAACCTAGGATCCATGTGGACTGTGGTGGGCATCAACACTGGTGAGAACACAGTCTGGAGCTCTTGCGGTGTGTGCCCTGTCGGTGACCAGACCCCAGTATCCCCCATCCCCTGACCCTCAGGGCTAAGACTTGAGGGAGTAGTACTTCAGAAGGGGCTGTTGGTGCCTCTGTCCACCCGCCCCCACCCCGTACCCCCTCCCCCAGGTAAAAACTCTGGTCCTTGGCCTTGATGGTTCAGGAACTCCGGGTATTTCTGAAATAATACAACTCGAATGGCTCTGCATTGCTCTGCATGGTCTGTGTGATCAAACCCCTGTCACCCATTCAGTATCTTCTAGTGCCACTCGTCACCCACACCTTGTAACCTCCCAACACATTCACCTTCCTTCAGCTGGGTTCTATTATCCCTGGACCTTTGCTCAGGCTCTTCCCTCCTTCTGGAACATTCTCTCCACTTCCCTTGCCCTGGCTCATTCCTACCACTTTTGAGGCCTGTCTTTCCTCCTGTGTGCCCCCATTGTAACGGGTCACACTGCAGCACAGGGCCCACACAGACAGCGTGCGCTGTAAGGTCCAGGCCTTGTCTGCAATGTCTGTCGTCCCGGCCCAGCCCCAGTTTCTGCACCTGCACTTGGGAAAGCTGGGTTCTTCGTGAGTGAGTGGCGCTCGCTGGTCATGCTCATGGTGTTGGGCTGAGCTGTAGCTCTGGGGAAGGCAGGCCAACGGGATACACAGGGAAAAGGTACAGAGAAAAGACTAGAGCAAAACCATTGAGTGCCTAGGCACCTCCAGGCAGCCCAGAGAAAGGCCAAGGCACATTAAATTCCAGCCCTGCCACTTACTAGTTTTGTGACCTTGGGCAGGTCACTCGGGTCACTTTTCTGACCTTCAGTTTCCCCAGCCATAAAATGAGAATGACAGTGGAACCCAGAACCTCAATCATTAGTCGTGATGAAGCTCAAATAAACGAATAAATACAAAACACACAGCACGGTGCTTGGCACACACCAAGTTGTCGGGGACGTCACTATCACTCATATTGTCCTCACTCAGGGGAGGCACAGAAAGTGCTGCTGGGAGGTTGCTGGAGGGCTGACTGTCTGGGCTCGGTTCTGCCAGCGGCGCCAAAGCTCAAGAAAATCAGGCTTTGGAGGACTGTGTCCCCGCAGAGAGAACCAGGCTGACTCTCTCCAGCTGGCACGCCAGGCCTGTGGTTGTGGGGCTACTTTCCCATGGGCCTCTATATCCTGGGGATTTTCCTCTGCTTCAGATCATCAGAAGTCAACGGTGTCTTTCAACATCACCCTTGGAACCAGGACTGCCCCTGCCTGCCCACAGCCTCCTCAGCTGGCTGGGCCTTTTCTGTTGTGTCTCTGTGCCCTGGAGGCCCTGTATGCCTGGCCTGCCCCCACCCTGCCACCGTGCCCCCCCACCCCCAGCCCCCACTGTGGGCCAGGCCACAGGGAGAGGCTGCCGGAAAGTTCTGCCCAGCGTCCCACCGTCCCCTTTCCTGAGGGCAGCCTCCCCTGGCAGGGAGGAGCTGAGGCTGCAGGGGCTGAATGGGGCCTTTTATTCTGCGGCTCTCACAGGGAGGGTGTGAGCCACTGCCCACCACGCCCACCACACCCACATCCACGCGGTGGGGACAGTCTGGCCGGCCCTGCTGCTGGGCTCCGAGTTAACCACACTCTCTGGCCCCACTCTGTCTGGGTCCTGGAGGGCGAGCCCATCCCCGCCGCAGCCCAGGTCTGGGCCAGCAGCCCCCAGCACATGCAGAGTGTGAGCTGCGTTTATTAGTCCCGTTGGGTGTGTGTGTGTAAATGAGAGAGTCTAGAGCGAGAGGGTGTCAACACATTCACACTTACCCATTCAGTAAACGTCAGCTGGTGCCCCTGTGCGCCAATCCTTGCTCTGGGCCCTGATGATACAATAGTAAACGAGACATCATACAAAGAGGTGAGAGCATTACAAATCGCAGTGAGTTCTTCGAAGGAGGCAGTTGAGAGCTGGGAGAGAAGCAGAGAGGCCCCCCTCACTGGGAGTAGCCTGCTCAGGCCTCCCCGTGCAGTGATCTGAAGAATGGAAGGTGTTATCTCTGTGCCAAGGGCCCAGGGACTATGGGACTATGGGAGAGGGGACAGCATGCACACGGGCCCCGAGGTGGCGGGTCTGTGGGCCTCCCCAACCACAGAAACGAGTTCTGATTTGATTTTGTTCTCAGCGCCCTGGGAAGTCAACGAAAGGTTTAAGCAAAGGTTTCATCTTAAAAATATTCTTTGGGCTACTGGGTAGAAAATGGACTGGGAGTCGTTGAGACCAAAGGTCACCGCATGACTCGTGGGCTGTTGGCCAAACAGGGAATGATGGGGCCTTGCCCTTCTCTGTGACAACAGCACTTGGTGTCAGACCCCCTCCTCCCCGCCCAGCCGTGTGCCTCCAGACCACGTCTCAGCTCTGTAATCCCACACAGCATATGAGAAGGCTGATGCCCAGGCTGGTTAATGTACCCAGGACATGGCGTTTGAAAGGCCCTGGGCCTCTCAACTCGGCAACCCACCGTCTGATCCATGCTGGCAGCTCAATGGCTAGATTTTGATTTTTTTTTTTTTTTTCAACTTTCCCACTAGACCAAGAATAGAAAGGTGAAATCTGGAAAGTGAAATCAGACTAGCGTGACAACGGCCGAGAAGGTCAGTGGCCTCGGCCTTTGCCACCTGGCCCACCAGTAGTGTGGGTATTACATGGGTTTACCAAGCCCCTCTCGGGCTGTGCTCCGAATGAGACCACAAGCTGAGCTCTGAATGAGACCACAGCCTGTGCCTTAAGGAACCCCAATGAGCCCAAGTGGCATTTGTCCTCAAGGTGGCCGTTTTAAGTACAGTTGTATTGCATCCCAAAGCCTCTCCCTTCCCTTGGGCTAAGGGGCATGAGGTCTGTCAACCCCAATGCTCTATCTACCTCCCAGGGCTGAGCTAGGCCGGCCTGTGTGACCTGCCTACCCATGGTGCTATCATGGCCAGCATCCTTCCTTGATCTGATATTTACTGGGAATCCCTAGATGCCGGCTACCTATAGGGAATTCATGAGACCTGAGTGGCTCTCATCTGGCAGCATATAATCCAAAGCGAGATCATATAGCTAATGAAGGAGCTCCAGTCTATGTCAGAGCTGAAGACCCAGGCTGGGCATTCTGCAAAACAAGACAGAGCTAGTTGACAATTTCATAGAAACAATTTTGTTGCTGTGAACACAGCTCTTCCCAAAGCTAACACTGTAAGTAAGCATCTACTTCCTCCCTGTTTACAACAATTAATAAAAGTGTGTTCACATTTCACAGAAAAGGGACTTCATTCCTAGGATCCAGACTCCCTCTGAACTTAAATTTGCTGCAACTTGAATCAAATCATAAAGCATATATTTTTAAATAAGCCTGGAGAAAATAAAAGTAAATACTGCTTATACAATAAACATGTTAGTAGCCCTTCTCTGCAATGTAGGTCACCCACTCCAGAGTTCGAACATCCACACCACGACAGAAGGCCCAACAAACCCCACCTAAAATCTGCTCCTGCCCGATGAAGATCTGCTGGGGTTCACGCGACTCTGTTTCTTGGCCTGGGTGCTGGTTACCTAGGTGGGTTCTGTTTGTGAAATTCGTTAACTATCTATATGCATGTGCACTTTTCTGTATGTATATTATACTTCAAAAAAAAAAGATTTTTAAAAAGGAAGGAAAAAATTGTTCTTATCATAGATGGCTGAATAAGGCTGCTCAAAGACTTCAGTTCTGTTTGATTCCTTTTTTTTTTTTTAAGATTTTATTTATTTATTTGACAGAGAGATCACAAGTAGGCAGAGAGGCAGGCAGAGAGAAAGAGAGGAGGAAGCAGGGGAAGCAGGCTCCATGCTGAGCAGAGAGCCTGACCCTGAGATCATGACCTGAGCCGAAGGCAGAGGCTTAACCCACTGAGCCACCCAGGTACCCCAGATTCCTTAAAGATGAATTAAAACCTCTGGTATGGCAAGACTAGGTGCTTTTTCTTCTTTCATTTTCCTAGCAGACACCCATAAATCCCACCTGGCCCCACTGAGGACAGGGGAATGAAAGACTGTGTTCCCTTAAGCCTGGCTCTGCCCTAGGGATGGGACCCTCCAGTCCAGAATCTGGAAGATCGTTTTCCTCCCCTGGATGTGATGGGTCTTACTGTAAGCATGCCGTGGCTGCAAGAGAGGGTTTCCAGCTGTGGCAAAACCCTGGTGGATTTCTGCGAGTCGGTGTGCCCGAGTGTGCGGGAGAGGGGGTGGAGAGTGCCGCATGGGAGGTTCACCTGCGTGAGTCACCTTGCCACCCCTAGGTGGGGGGCGGGTGGAGTGAGTCATCACCACTGCTGCTTCTCTGTGTTCTATTCTCTGCTCTTTGAATCGGGCTGACGAAAGAGCGTCCCAGAGGAGAGAAATGAGAGCTGCGTGGGAGACGGTGTTTTTAGGGAGCGGGGGTTTGAATCTGGAAAGGTGGCTGCAGGCTGAAGGGAGCTAGTGTTTGGCCTTGAGTGGGGAAGACAGGTGATGGGGGGGTGCTGGGGAAACACTGTGGTGCTCAGATCCCACCGGCCGGTGAGGAGGTGGATGGGGCCAGGTTGTACCCCCACCCCCATGCTCCCCCACCTCCCTGACCCGGAATTGTCAGCTCCTAAGAGATCCCATTTGCTCAACGTTTATTGGGGGCTGCACTCTGTGTTCGGTGATTTTTACAGGGATTCGTTGTCGCCTCATAATGATCCTTTGAGTTAGGCATTATAATGTGCAGTTTGCAGGTTGAGGAAACCGAGGTTCAAGTAGGTTGTGACTTGTCGCACATCATACAACAGTAAATGGCAGGGCCAGATATACTGGTCAGGAACCTGTAGGTGACAAGGACTAGACCCATCTCAATCTGGTTAAGAAAAGTCAGGGAAATTTTTTGGCTCATGTAACTGAAAACTTAAGGGATAATAGTTTCAGGCATGGCTGGATGCAGGTGACCAAATCATGTGTCTCTCTCTAGTTCTTAGCTTTGTTTTGTTCTCTGGCCACTAGGACAAGCTTTTCCCAAATGGTGACAGAGATTTGCAAAGACACTTCCTAGCAACTTCGTTCTACCGTTTCTGAGTTACTTCTCTTCTTGGTGGTTCTGGCAAAAGTCCCAGGCCAATTCTCCTTGGACCAACTTGGGTCACATGCCCATGGCTGGACCATACTGTTTGGTAATGCCAGGAGTTTGGGGTAAGATGAGCCCTACTGGAACCAGCCAAAATGAGGAGGAAGGAGGGATTGTCCCCCAAAAGAAACTTGGGCATTGCACTAGAGATGCTGAGGGGCAAACGCATAGATGTCTGTCATTCTAGCCTCAGAGCCAGAGCTGCGGGCCTGGAAGCTATGTATTCCTTTCCCTCCCCGCAGGCAGTGCCTCTATCTGTATCACTGTCTCAGTCCAGCCAGGCTGCTGTGACAAAAAAGCACAGACTGGGGGGCTGATAAACACGGGACATTATTTCCAACAGTTCTGGAAGCTGGAAGTCTGAGATCAGGATGCCAGCCCCGCTGGGTGAGGGTTCTCTTTCTGGTTGCAAATTTCTCACTGTTTCCTTGCGGGATGGAGGCCTTAGGGAAGCTCTGTGGGGTGTCTTTCATAAGAGCATTCATCCCATTTGTGAGGGCATCACACCTTGCCACCACCCCAAGGCTCCACCCCAATACCAACACAGTGAGCATTAGGATTTCAGCATGAATTTTGAGGGGCTCAGACATTCAGACCATAGCACACGCTATGAGCAAACATGCATGTCATTCTTTGCAGAGGTGGGGGAGTGCCTCTAGTGACCTTCGCATCTTCTCTCCCCAAGTTGGTTTGACAAAGAAGAGGCTCTCCTGGGTGCCTTATCAGCCAGCAGAGCCAGAGAGGAACCCCACCCACCAACTACCTTGCTCTCCGACCCACACAGCTTGCCTGTCCCCTGCTGGGCTCCAGAGACCCTTGACACACTCTCTCCAAACAATCCTCTGACCTTCCTGAGGGCATCAGGCAACACGCACATTCATGGCACCCAGCTCCGTGCCAGGGATTTCTGGGGACAAAGGGAGTAATAGGAAGTCATCGTTGCCCTCAAGGTGACTGCAATGCAGGGATATAAGACTGTCACGTTCCCATAACCAGCTCTGCGGATGTTCCCATAACCCCATGTAGTGGGTTGAATAGTGGCTCCCCAGAAAATAGGTCCACATCCAAACCCCCAAACCTGTGAACGTGACCTCGTGGAGAAAGGGTCTTCACAGATGTAATTCCGATAAGGATCTGGAGATGAGATCATCCTGAATTGAGGGCAGGCATGAACCCAAAGACAGGTGTCCTTAGGGAAGAAAGGCAGAGGGAGATTTGAGACTCAGACAGAAGGGGGAGGCCACGTGAAGACAGAGGCAGAGACCAGAGTGATGCCGCTACAGCCGAGGAACACCCAGAGTCCCCGAAGCTGTAGGAGTCGAGGACAGATTGTCCCCTATTGCCTCCAGAGGGAGCGCACCCTTGCCCACCCTTGCAGACTTCCAGCCTCAGAACTGGGGGAGAATACATTCCTATTGTTTTAAGCCACTGACCTTATGGTACTTTGTAATAGCTGCCCTGGGAGGCTAACGCACCCCCTTCCCCTTTTGTCCTCAGATCCAGTTAGATGGGTAGGGGTGTTGCTCGTGGAGAACGAGGTCTCTGTGCCATGCGGTCTGGAGTCTCCGGGCCATGCTGTGGCCTCCCCTATTTCTTAGGCCAGTCTCCTGTGACGTTCCTGGCTCTCTGGGCTGCACTGAAGGGAGAGAGTTGGGAACATCTATGCCCTGGGAGGCCGGGGTGGCCTGTACATCAGGGGGACTTGGAAGGTAAGAGGGGGCCCTGAGATGGTGGCTGCCTACCAAATTCTCTGGGATAGCAGGAGATGGGGGGGGAGGTCTTGGAGTCTGGCAAAGGAGGACAAGGCTGGCAATCAAAGAAGGCTTTCTGGAGGAGGCCTTGGTATGGGGAAGGAGGCCCAGGGTGCTGCAAAGAAAACCAAACTCCTTTCTGTGGCTTACATGACTGCTACTGGCTTCTTTTCTGTCTTTCACATTCACTGTATGGTTGCCTCTGTTGGAGCACTCTTGCCCCAGAGCTTTGCATGTCTGGCTCCCTCTCCTCATCAAAGTCTCCACCAAACTTCCCTGGCCACTAGCTGAATTCCACCCCTCCCCCCACTTCTCCCCACCTCTCCCCACCCCGCCCAACCCCCACATGCCCCTTCCCATTACCCTGTTTTATTCTCTCTTAGAAGTAGGAGGAGACACATATGTATAACCAAACTACTTACTAGATAGGAAAATTGCACACTGTATCCCTTCCAGGCATATCCACCCCTCACCCCCAGCCCTGCCAGTTCAAATGTAAACTCCTTGAGAGCAGGGTCCCCATCTGTCATGTTCTCTGTGGTGTTCTTAGCACCTGGAGCATCAGATGATGGCATTCCAGATGGCAGAGAAAGCAAGGAAGAGGGGGTATATATGTGTGTATGTACCCATGCACACTGCGAACGTGAAGGTGAGAGGCTGCCAAGAGTAGATCCGCTCGAACAGACCAAAAAAGGCCCAGAGGCGAGTCCTTTCCTGCTAGCCAGTGCTCTGGCTAACGAAACAATTTGTTTTCCAGAAGCAAATGCCCATCACTAAGACCCATCGGGTGCCACTGAGATGCCTCATTATGTGCCTGGTATCCTGGGCAGGAGGAGAAAATACCCCTGCCCCCAGCATGGGGACCTTCCTGAGTCAAGGCCCCATTTGTGTGTCCTGGTCCAGAGCAGACACTCCTGGTAAGATGGTCAGGCCACACTGGGGACTGAGGCAGAGCTTGACCTCTGACAGGCGATTCCCCCCGATTTCCGGCTGATACATGACCCATGAGGCGGGGCTGGGGAGACAGGAAGGACAGGGAGGTATGCTGTTTTGGAGAGCTCTTTGTTTCCAGAGTCCACTAGACACTGCATCCCCTCTCCTTCCTACTTTGTGGTCTGTTCACCGGTCTGCTTGTATCAGATTGGCAGAGCCCTCGGGGGACTGTTGGTACATGGTATGCCATGTGTATGCCACCGTCCACGGTTACTGCTTACACGGGCCTTAGTCAGTCCCCAAGGCAGCTGTTCCCCAGACCACAGCATAGCCCGCAGCACGGAGGACATGTTACTAATGCTCGCATCACACAGAGTAAAATCCTAAATCCTCACTATGGCTCTCAAGGCCTTACTTGATCGGACCCCAAAGAATTCTGGATTCATTGCCTTCTCCCTCCCCATTACTATGTGAGCTTCAAAATCCCAGGCTGAAGTCTCAACTCAGGCACTTAGTAGCTGTGTGATTTTGGACAAGTCCTCTTTGAGCCAGCATCTCCTGTGCAAAGCAGGGATAATAAAAGTACTTGTGGGGCGCCTGGGTGGCTCAGGTGGTTAAGCGTCTGCCTTCAGCTCAGGTCATGATCCCGGGGTCCTGGGATCAAGTTCCAGCGAGGAAACTGCTTCTCCCTCTCCCTCTGCCTGCTGCTCCCCCTGCTTGTGCTCTCTCCCTCCCTCTCTGTCAAATAAATAAAATCTTTTTTTTAAAAAAGTACTTGCTTCAAAGCCATGAGAATTAAGCAAGCGGATCCAGTGGAAAGCTCTTAGCACGTGCCAGGCACATAGTAAGCCCTTGGCTACTATTTCTGCTTGTTTCCCTCTTCCTCTGCCCCTCTCAGTGCCCCCCCCCCCCGGCCCTGCTGTATACATCTTGGGACCCCTGGAGGGAGCAGCCGCGGAGCCCCAGGCCTTCCATCTCCAGATGAGAATGCGGAGGCCACAGTGGGGGAGGATCCCACTTCAGGGTCACATGGCCAGCCTGTGGCCCAGGCAGGACTTGAACCCAGGCCTCCTGCTGAGGCCCCTGCTCCTTCCGCTTGTCCCCCCTTCTCAGCCCAGCCCAGAGAGGCAGCAAGAGGGACCTACACCTATGTGCTTGGACCCTGTCAAGCTCGACAGCTTTCTTCTCCACTTTCAGGAATGAGTTCTGTCCTGAGGTCCGGTTCATGGCCCGTGTGTAATCTTCCTTATGATGCTTTATCGTATTTCTGGGGCAGCGCCTGCGTGGCTTTGAAGACTCTGGCGGGAGCTGTGAGCGGGCTGAATTACATTTACAAGAGGCCTTTAATGCCCTGTGGTCTCGGCTTCCTTAATGGGGATTTTCCTCCTCCTCCTCTTTTTCTCTCTCCCTTTTAATACAGTCCCCGGTGTGGCTTCCCAAGTGCGGTTTGGATTCCTAACAGAGAACTCAAGACCGTAGAATCCCTTCCAGATCTTCCCTCCCTCTTTCCTCCTTCCTACCCTCTGTGGCCTGGGCCAAAGCCCCAAGAAAAGAAAACGTTGCTCCTGTCAGGATTTCAGTGGGAAGGAGAGAAGCCCTATTGGAATTCCAAAAAACTAAATTCAGCCGGGAAATGGCATGTACAGGAATTCTCCTCTGACTTTGCACCTGAGCGGCAGACCCACGAGCCTTGTGGAGGGAGTGGAAGGTGTCCGGCCCAGAGGGGGGGTGGCGTCCCTTGCAGGGGGTGGGCGCGAAGGGCAAATTGGGGGTGCCCTACCTCACCCCTGTCTCCCCACTTCTCCCACACCCATCCCTTCCTTCTCCCAGCCCTCTCTGCACCTTACGGAGGCTCCTTCATTGTCCCTTAACTATGAGTTTTCTGCTGGTTCTGCCTGCAGCGGGGTCAGGTCTTATGTGATCTATGTACATATCTTGGGGACATCAAGCTCCGAGAGCGGGTCAGCCTTAGGATAGGGGTGTTGGGGCGGGAGGCAGTTTGTCTCCCATCTGCCTCCTTTCCTTTTCGTCCTTCGCCAGCATGAGGAAGGGCACGAGGGCTATTTTTGGAGAATGGATAAGTCATGTTTCATCTCCTTCCAGGAGGCACGCAGGGCAGAGCCAGGTCTGTGGGCCTGGGTCCCTGCTGCGGTCTCTCCTTTCGCTTTCCTCTGTTGCTCCGACGCATCCTTCAGGTCCTGTGAGATGCCGCGTGGCCAGGGGCATCTCTGGGCCGGGGGAACCTCCAGCTCCCAAGGAGGGAGGCTCGGGCAGAGGACTCAGAAAGTCCGCCCAGGGTTGCTCATCATCTGGTCAGGCCCGAGAGTGAGAGCTGTTCTCCCATGCTGCGAGATTGTTTCACATGCAGTCTCCAGGGCTGTGTGCGGACACTCCCGTGGCATGCAGGCGGCAAGGCGACAGGCAACCAAAAAAGGGTAGGAGGCAAGGAGACCAGGAATACCAAATCTGTGACATCTTCCCCCAAGGAAAAGAGGCGGTCTCCAGTGTCTTGACAAATCTTGTTTTATCTCCTTTCAAAAGGAACGCACGTGGCAGAGCTGATTTATCTTTGTGACATTGTCCAGTCTACAGAGTGTCGGGCCTCTGACGGGGGGATGGCCCGTCTGCCTGGCTTCAGAAAGGAAGGGAGGAAAGAGAGCTTGAGGGACAGTGCAGGAGATGAAAATGAATGCATCAGCAGGCACTTGGGGCGGGGGTTGGGGGGCGGCGAGGGGTGCCTGCTGTATACAAAGCCTTGTGCTGAGTGGAGTGTGGTGCCAAGGGGAGGAAGGAGTTGGTCACACCCGATGTAGGGAGACGAGAGATGCCAGTGGGAAACAAGTCACCCACAACAGGCCAGACTAGCTGCTCTGCTGTCTGACAGGAGCAGGGCTGGTGACCAGGAGCTCAGGTGGTGACAGCTGTTTTCAGCGCCCCCCACCCCTGGTCCTCTACCCTTCACCTCTGCCTCCCAAGGCTGCTCATGGGAATGGCTGGGGATTTTGTTCCAGCCTCGCCAACATACTTGGCTGGAGGAGCTGGAGATGTGATGGTCTCATTTGGTCACAGGCCAGGAGCTGGAGGTAAATGATCCTCACCCTCAGTAGGGAAATCTCGGAGATACAGTCCATTTTATCCCCAGGGTTCCCCGAGGACCTGAGCTGTTGGCTCCCCATGGGGATTAACTGGCTTGGTAATACTTCCTTCCGTTCCCTCCCTTTCCACTCCGCCGTGGTGTCTTCCAGAAACCATTCCCAAATAAACCACCGGAGCTCCTCGTCTCTGGGTCAGCTTCTGGGAAACAGCCTAAACCAAGACAATGCTTAGTACCTCCCTAGGGTCTCGACAGAAGACGCTCCCATGAACTGATCTTCAAGCTACATTTTTGTTCACGTTGCAATGGCCATTCTCTTCATTAGAACTCCTTTAATGCAAGTGATAACAATCCGTCTCCAACTAGTTTCAGTAAAAAATAATTTTCTTGTTTTATGCATGTGGCAAGTAGCAGGTAGACCTTGGGTTCAGAACAACTATGTCCCGCTGCTCAAACGATGTCAAAGGAACCTGCCCTTCACCATCTCTTTGCTCTGCGTTTCAACCATTCAGGAAGCATTCATTGAGCACCTACTTTGTTCTGGGCACTGCTCCTTTCTCTCTGTGGGTTTCCTTCTCAGGCAATAATAAAGATGGCCATGAGAAGCTCCAGGCTTTCATCCTGCCGGCTCAGCAACTGTGGGAGAGAAAGGGCTCCAGCAGAAGTCTCACGGCTGACCCTCCTTGGCACGGATCAGGTCCCCTGCCCATCTCTGAGCCAATCACTGTGACTCTGGTTGGCTGGGTTGGATCACATGCCTACCCTTGCTGCCAGGGAGTGTGGTCAGCCCCTTTGAACCACAAGGATTGGGAATGGAGGAGGGAGGCTCTCCAGAGGGAAACTGGGCAGACAGGGACAATGGATGCCTATTACAGCTTTAGGGCGAGCACTTCACCATTTGTCGAGCTAGGTGGGTTCTAAGATGTGTCAGATGGACCCCTGATGGATGGAGATTCTCAAACATCTGTAACACACAGCAGAATGGGGCACGTGCCTTAGGAACGGACAAAGTGTGTGGAAAAGAGGGAGATTACTCCCAGCTTGGCAAATCAAGGAAGGCCTTCTAAAAAGGGGGCATTGACCTAGACATTGATGGCAGTGGGGCACAGAAATGTTAGCTGTTAGGACTTAAAAGTCAGACCAAGGAGTTCAAATTCTAAATTGAACCAGCTGAAAAGGACCATGCATTGATCTAGTTGTTAAAATTGAATTAGGCTAGCTCAGAAGAGCCTCCTGGGGAGATTGCAGGGGCTGGCATTTCCTGTAAGCCCCGCCCACACCTACAGAGGGGTGTGCCTGCCCATCTGCACGTGGTGGCCTGAACTGCTAGAGGCTGTGTGTGCAGAGAGGCTGGGGAAAAGTCAGCCTGGGCAGCCGCACTCCTTGGCATTGGCCCGCACCCGCCCTGGAAATAGCCTCCCACCTAAACTAAGAATAGGAATTCCTGCCTGGCTGGCAGGAATGAATGCCGATTTCTCAAGGAGGGAAGGGCCTGAGAACAAAACCCAGCGTGTGGGTTGGGCCATCCTTTGTATTTCTTCGTGAGGTCACTTGGGAGCCGCGCCCATGTCAGGCCATCGATCCTGCCCTGAGACCCAGACAAGGTGATCTGGCCAAGATGGCAGCCTCGGAGGCCACTCCTGGGCCCCAGAGGTCCTGGGCTCTCAGCCTCGGGCGCCTCCTGCCCCCTGGGAGAGGTGACTGCCCATCTCTTGTGTTCTTGACACTGGGCAGGGGTGGTGGCGCTCAGTGGCCAGCCAAAAGGCTGAGAAGCCGAGAGAGAGAGGAGTGAGAGGGTAGGAGGCCGGGGTCCCATGGCAGCTTTCCCCAGAGTCACCCAGCTCACAGCCCTCTCTGTTCCAGGCAAAATCCTCTTCCGGAGAAGCCACATCCGGGATGTAGCTGTGAAGAGGCTGAAGCCCATCGACGAGTACTGCCGGGTAAGCGTGCGCCTGCAGGTGGGGGAGGGGCCGGCCTGCCAGCCGGAGAGTCTGTACGTCTGTCCATGGAGGAGCACCATCTGTCCCAAACCTTCTGCTGTGTTCTGCAGGCGCCTCCTGACGCCTGGCATTTCCGGGCCAGGGAGGTGGGTCTGAGTGTCCCTCGGGGAGGGGTCACTTGTGACTGGGCCACTCTCTGGGGCACAAGGGCCTTGGGATCACGCTGAGACTTGACTTCTTTCAGAACACGCCTGTGTTTACAAAACGGTATTTTAAATCACTTCCACGGGCTTGGGAGCTCGGTTAAGGGGTCTCCTGCTGAAGGGGGATGTTCTGTATGTGACATTTTGCTGGACACAGAGGAGCTGTTGCTTTGAATTCCTTTTGGGACCAGAGTTGTTGGAATCAATTCTGAGTTCAATAGCATCTGAAATTTCTGAATGTCATATCTGTTTATTCACAGAAGTCCTGATAGTTATGGATGTTTATGTGCACATTTATACCCGTGCCAGTGCTCACACTCACACACACACTCAAACAAACACACACACAGGCATGTGTGCACAGGTGCGTGAAAACAGCCAATGCCAAAGAAGAGATGGGAGAGTGACAGTGATGTCATGAAGAAGAGCCTGTTTGTCTTTCTAGTTCGACTAGAGCCCAGGACCCCTGCAGGGAAAATGCCAGGCGCCCACTTCATTGGCCTTGACGCATGGCCTCTGGATGGTGAGGCTGCCTGGGTTCAGAACCCTCGCTAGCTCTGTGAACTTGGGCAAGCCACTGAACTTCCCAGAGCCTCAGTTTCCACATCTGTGTGATAGGGAGACTAGTAGCTCCACAGAAGGTAGTCATGGGGAGGAAAGCAAGTGACATAGGCCAGCAAGTGCCCGGCATGGGAGGAGGCTGTCCGCCGACGCCAGCTTTGGATTATGATTACTACAAGGCGTAAACAATTTAAT
Organism: Martes martes; assembly: GCF_963455335.1. Classification (NCBI taxonomy): domain Eukaryota; kingdom Metazoa; phylum Chordata; class Mammalia; order Carnivora; family Mustelidae; genus Martes; species Martes martes. The sequence goes on from NC_137902.1 coordinate 24,985,726, forward strand.
GTTCCCGCTGGCTTTCGTGGAGATAGGATTTCTTAGTTAAATGAAACTCACTGTGGAGTCTGACTCAAGAATCTTGAGGAGAGGCAAGTGTGGAATTGTCTTTGGTTGCGAGAGCTGGTGCTAGAGTGGCAAGAGCTGGGATTGAATCCCACTGCCTCCCCACGGGCTCTGTGACTCTGGGCAAGCTAGTCTACCTCTCTGAGCCCCAGGTTCCTTCATCTGTGAAACAGGGTAAGAACAGCTCCCTTGCAGGGCTCCTGAAGGGGGCTGGACGGGAGAATGTGTATCACAGTGTTTGTCGCTTCTCAAATGCTCTGTCCCTGCACAGAGCTGTGGCTGCAGGGTCTGTTCATTTGCTAATGTTTTATAATTCAGAAACATTATGCTGGGCAATAAAAGTGTTTAAATAAGAAGCAAGTTGCTAAATATCCTAACTGGTGTTCCCAAGCCGATAGGCAGACAAGCACTCCCATGGAGTCTCCATTAACCCAAGTTTCAGTTTCATGACTGAGTCAATCATACTTGGTCACATTTTCTGCCGTAACCGAAAAAGAATTCCCAGTGATGAATTCCCTTATGCGAGGGATAAGGATCTTCTTCAGATCAATATTCATTTTTCTCTTTAAAGGGCATTTGCCATTTCCAGTTCAATTGATGGCTGCCGCCTCAGCTTTTATTTCTCCTTATATCTTTCCCAAGAAGTTAAATAAATGGGCACAGCCCGGGGAGGAGGGGGCGAAGGGTGGGGGAGGCCTCTCCTAGCTGGGGATTTATGGCTCACATCAGCCTGGGAGGCTCCTGGAGCCCGAGGCATCTGCAGTCTTGGGTCCTGGGCCATCCGGAGGAGGAAACCGATAACATCTTATCTCCGGGGATCAGGCTTTGAACAGGACTCCTGAATCAGGATGAGCTTCAGGGGGACTCTGGGGCCCCAGTGCTGCTGCTGCTGGCTGGGGGCACCCTTTAAGTGGGGTCTGCAAAAGGCAGGGCCTCCTAACCTGATTAGCACAGACAGGAGCTGCTCAGAGCCAAGTCGGGTTCGGCAAGCAGCTAGCTGTCTCACAGGCTGTAATTTACTCTGAGAATGGCAGGGGGGCAGGTCAGTGCAGAAGTGACCTTTAATTCTGCTGAACTAGAAAGCTGGAATCTGTGGTCTCGTTGTCGGAGACCTTGGGATGACCTTGGAATGGTCATTAGAGATAAGCCAGAAATAGTCCTTAGCCACCCCCACCCCAGCATTGCATGTCACAGCTCTGCCTCCCAATGGTCCAGTCTATGGCCATTCGGGATCCAAGTTTCGCTCAATATCACTGGCCCCCTCCGTGAATCCCATGGTCAGTGCCTTGTGCTGTCTGGTCCATGGCCAGCCCTTCCCTTGTCCATGTCTGTCCTGGGACACACTGCTGGAGTTTTTATTTCAAATACCCTGCATATGCAGCCATGCTTGGCTGGCCAGCATCTTCCTTGGGCTGCTAGACAGCGTGGACTCCCGGGCCGGGATTTGCTGGGGATTCAAGTGCACCCAAGACTGTGAAGCTGGCTCTGCACCTCGAGCAGCCGGCTCCCCTGCCAGGTCTCAGACGTGGAAAGTCTGACCGTGCGGTAGACCTCCCCAGACTTCAGGCTGCCTGCCCTCGCGGGCCAGCCAGTCCCTCTGCCCAAAGGTGGTTTCACAGCCCAAATCTCAGTGTTAGTTTTAAACATATATGGAGCAGATTGGATGAGCGTCACGGAAAATTGAGCGAGCACCAGCCGGGTGATTGTTTTATGTGGCACTTGAGGGCTGGGTGTCTATCAAGAGGGGTTCCAAAGGCATTTCTTTAACTCTATAAATTAATTTAATGGGCAACACGGTTATGCGGTTAATATTTAATGGTTCTGTGGCCTCAAAAAGTCGAAGACTTTCATCTCACTAACAAGCGTGAGCTATACTTTAGGGGCTGGGACTAACAGTTGTGTAAGTGATTCCATTTGCGTGTGAAATACATGTTTGCAGTGTTTGTCTGCGGGATAAAATAAATATCCTGGGGCAAGGGGTGGGTGGGGGGCAGTGAGAGGCAGTGTTTGAGAATGATCAACTCACCCTTTGCCATGGTAATGACGTTTACACAAGTCTCCATTTCCTGATGGGTGCAGCTAGAATTTTTTTTTTTTTTTTTTTTTTTGCCCAAAAAGCTAAGATTGCTTCTATTATTCTGCTGTCCAAGAGAGACTTGCTTTCAGGATCAATGGCTTTCTTTGTGGGAGGGATGAGGGGTTGGTTGTAGTCAGACTGGGGGAGGGAGGGTCAGCCCTGAAGGGGTAAGGATCTCTCCCCACCCCACCCCTGACTCTCCACTCCTCCCAGACTCATTCGGTTTTATCCCCACTTCCCGGATTCGAAAACTGAGACTATCTGGGGGTGGTCGTTCTTAGTCCCGGGCATCTCCCTCCCACCATGCATGGCCCGTCATTGGGTTTCACCTTAATAAAGAGAAAGATTCATGTCCCAACCAAAACACACTCCTTGAAGAAGCCCCAGAAGCTTCCTGTTATACTCAGTCCTAGATACAGGGAGACTGACTTCTTGTGGCCCTCATTCTAAGAGTGTTGCTGATGGGGAGACTGAGGCAGAGAGCAAAGACTGAGGTATTCATGCCTCCCAAGTTGGCTGGTACTCCGGGGAAACCCAAGTGGTAGAATGTCTCCATCTCTGTTAGTCCACAAATACTGAGGAAAAGGATTTCTACCCTAAAATAAAGCTGATTGTGTCCCTTTTCTCCTTGAAGATCCTCAGAGGAGCCCCATTGCCCCTAAGAACCCGTGAGGGGCTCGTCCGAAGTGCTGCTCAGGCCTAGCATCTGCCTGTCCTCCACGCCCTGCAGTCCAGTCCATCAGAAGTGCTGCCATTCCCAACTAGCCAGAGTCCCAAGCTGCCACCCTTTGCCCCTGCTAGGCCTTTTCCTGGGGATTGAGCTCCCGCGGTGCCCCTTCTAGAAGCCCCCTGGTTCCCCAGGGAAAGCTGAGCACCCCTGCTGTGAAAATTGTGCATGCCTCCAGACAGGACACCAATCCTCTGTAGGAGGACAGTTTCTGTGTGTCCACCTTTTCCGGACCTGGAGCTCCTTGAGGACCACACCTATTATCTTTGTGTCTTCAGTAACAAGCAGGAAGCCTGGCCCCATGTAGGTGTCCAGGCAACATCTACCAACAAGATGCAAAGATCGCACACAAGCAGAGGACACCTCCCAGGAGGGTGACACATCCCTGAAGCCCCTATATACTAGGAGCCCTTGTGACATGGCTTCACTTGCTACTGTAAATGAGATGCTATTTCCATTTCAAAAGGATTTGCAGCCTGGTCCTTCAAAAAGAGAACTCCTGTGTTTGAGATACTGATTTACAGAAGTTCCATGAGCCCAGCTTCCTAGGTAGGGATCCAGGAGGAAGAGTCCAGGCAGGCCAGAGGGCTGGGGCAGGGAGTGGGTGGCCAGCTGGGGGGGACTCCAGCCCCCTGTGCCATGCCCCCTCCCCCCACTCCCCGCCCTTGGTCACTCAGCTTTTGCCCAGATTTCCATTGATTAGAAATCAAAATGATGTTCCTAAAAAGAGGACAACGGTTGATCCCATGGAAAGAGCAGGACGCCCATGGTTGTTTGGCCAGATGTAAAACTTTTCTGTCCTTGGACAGACCGACTCAGAGTGGTGGGCTTCGTGGAGGGGGAGGTCCCTTCGAAGAAGGTCTGAGAACAGTCTGCCTAGGGGCCCCTCCCATGCCACTGCACTGGAGAAACCAGGGTTGTGTTGGCTGCATGTGGGTGGAGGTCTCAGAGGCACAGAGCCACCCTCTGTCTTATCTGAATCTGCGTCTTCTAGAAGGATGACACGGTGCAAATGGTGGCGCATGTCGCTGGCTCTCAGAAAACTGTATGGGGCAGGCCAGGATCTAGAGACCTCAGGGCAGTTTAGGACTAGGGAAGGGGTCACTGGAAGGACTGCCTGATGGCAAACCTGGGTGGCTCTTTAGCATTTCCTTACCAGTCTCCCCCAGCCCTAGGCACCCACTGCCCTCGGCTCCTTCCCTTGCCTTATTTTTCCAGATCTGCTCTTAGCCAGCTCTTGATCGCCCTGGGCCACAGAATGGCAAGGTCAGAAGGGGACTGAAGTCAGCTCAGCTTGCATGGGGCAGGGGCCTGCATACCCTAAGCTACCCCATGGGGCAATGGCCCCTTCCCTAGATGCTGAGGGCCAGGAGGTCATGCTCATTCCAGCTCTTCCCACCTAGCCTGAATCAAAAGGCTCAGTCGGATTGAATGATAGGTCAGTCATTGAATTCACTCCTAATAGTGCTGTTTGCAGTGCTGGAGCCTTGGACTCTTAGAGTTGGAAGAAGTTTCAGAATGTCTGTGGCCTGGATATGTCCCAGCTGTGTTCCATGGGCTGTTAGTAGAAATCGTTGGAGGACCTGCTCCATAATCAGAGACCTGTGGGTAGTGCTGGAGGCAGTACAGATCAGTAGATCACACGGAGCACAGGCTCTGGACTCAGATGGCCCAACTGAAAATCTTGCTTACTGGCTGTGTGGCCTTGAAAAGTTACTTAACCTCTCTGTGCTTTATTTGCTTCTGGAAAACTGGAATTAGTCATACCCTTTGAGATGGGTATATAATGTTAATGTGATGATTAAATGAGCCAGTCCCCCAGCATGTCATGATTATTAATAAATGCTGACCTAAACAAAGCTCTATAGGTTTCTTCCCTGCAGGACTTCTCAGAGCCTTTGCTGTACTAACAAACATGGTGCTCTCCAAGACCAAGGTGGGCATCTATAAGGCATCATTTCACATGTGCCCACAGAATTCATTTTACCTCCTCAAACAGGTGTTCCATGAGATAGTGTGAGATTCCAGAGTTTGTCTACTCTATCCTAGAAGAAATGACAACCTGGGGTGTGAGGTGGGCTCGTGTAGCAAGTGTATAAGGGCCAGACTGGAACTAGAATTGAGGTCTCCTGACTCCTATCCCAGTGTTCTTTCTCATTTGCATCACTGCACTCACCTAAAGAATAATGACAGCAAAGACAATAGCACAACAACTAAAACTTCCAGAGTGTTTATTCAATGCCAGGCACTGTGCTAGGCTCTTCCTTGTCACAATCTCACTTAGCCTCTTAACAAATAGGTGCCATATCAAACCCACTCTACTGAGCTCAGAGAGGGCAAGCAGCACATTCAGCATCACACAGCCCATGAATAGTAGAGCCAGGACTCAAACCTGTGTCTGGCTGGCCCTGAGGCCCTCAGGCCCAGACTTAACCACCCTACAGCAGAGATCTTGAATGTCCAATGGCAGACTTTTAGGTCTGGAGGTGTCCTTGGAAATACCCATGTATGGCCCTCCCAGAATGGCTGGATTGGGGGGGGGGGTTCCCCAACTCTGACAGTCATCATCGGCCCAGGCCCTGGGGACGGACTGCTCAGCTTCAAGATCTCCTGCCAGATGATTTTGGCCACAGCTGGGCTTGGTGGTGGCGCTGATGGGAGCTGCCCTGAGCTGAGAGCCTCTCGTCAGCCTGAAATCAGGATGAGCCCTCCATGCGGCTCCCTTCAGGGCTCTCTGTTAAGTAAAGATGCCACGGTGGTTCGACCAAAAGGCCTCTTTGTCTGAAGCCCTCACGGCCCACACGTCCTCTGCCCCCAGAATGCTGGTCTCTGTCGGCATGAAGAGCCCCTGTGTTTGCAGCTGGGGCTGCGCGAGCCCTTGGCCGGCCAGGGCCTGCGCAGTGGGTGGGTGGCAGTGTGCTGGGCGGGGAGGGCGCGAGCGCTCCGGGCCGGCTGGAGACCTGCCCTGGCTCCCTTCCCTCGTCCTTTCAGGGAGGTCACCCTGGCAGCGAGTCTGCATGCAGCCTGGGTCCCTGGTCATGGTTTCCCTCCTGCGTCCTGCCCCGCCCCGCCCCGCCCCGCCCAGCCCTTCGGTTCTGCCAGGGGACCATGCTGCACACAGGCCTCATTTCCCCTCTGTCCCTCTCTGTCGTCTCTCTCTCTCTCTTTCTATAGATCTGTCTCTCCATCTGTCTCTCTCTCTCTTTGTCTTTACCCCCCCTCTCTATCTTCCTCCTTCTCTCTCCTTCCTCGGTCTTTCTTTTCCGCTTCCCTCTCCCTTTCCTGGGGGAGGAAACAGCACCGGCCATGTAGGTTAGGTGACAACATGGATGCTTTGGGGGAGTCTGTACCCATTCTACCTTCTGAGCCCAGGGTTTCATTCCGTCCATGAGCACAATAACCCCAGTGTCTCCGTCATAAACAAAGGCAAGGGTGTCTGCCTCCAGGACAAAATGTCTACCTCCTGTGACAACGTCATCAGACGTGCTCGTGCAAGGGCAGAGGCTGCATCTGACTCACCCCTGTGACCCCCAGCAGGGCCCCATGTCAGACACACACACTGAAAAGCCCTCACTGTCAGATGATTGGGGTCAAGGGGCCCGGGATGGTACCTAGAACACAGTTGCCCATTAAATGTCCATTTCCCTTCTTTACTGTTTCCTGGCTGTTCGTGGGATGGGATGTGTTAGAGACCCTCAGAAAGCCAGGGGCTCTGGAAAGAACAGCTGTACATTGCATGATGTTGTCTTACCTACTGCAGTTGGGCCTTATCTTGCCCAGGTACAGGTATGACATCAAAAAAGACCATCATGGTAGGATGCCTGGTGCTCAGTGCCACACCTGCACGGTTATCTGACCAGCTCAGAGAAGAATTGAGCAGTTGCTTCCCTGTTCCTTAACACTAGACCTCTCTCCTTGCAGCCAAAGACCACATGGGCATTTTTTTCTTTTTTGCCCCATTATCATGTCCCACTACTATTAGCTATTGGGCTTTGGCACAGCAAAACCCTTCTTCATTCATTCGTTTGAGCAAATACTCGTTGCCTGCCCGCTCTGTGCCAGGTGCTCTTCTAGGATCTAGGGACATGCAGGCAACAGAACAGACTCCCAACTGCACAGAGCTTACCTTCGAGCAAGTTCTTTCCCACCCTTGACACGGCCTGTGGGCAGGCCACGTGGCCTCCCTGAGCCTCCACCTCCTTACCAGTAACATAAGGATGAGATCCGCCCTCAAGAGGACCGTTAGGAGGTTCCCAGTGACTCCGGACACGGAGGCCCCCGCACGCTTGGTACAGGGGAGATGCCAGATTGGGTCATGGCCCCTGAAGCAGCCCCGGTGAAGGGGGCCCAGCGAGGCACAGGCATATTGACAGGCTTCTGTTCAGCTCACCCCTGACCTGGAGCCTCCTCATGGGCAATCCTTCTCAAGTCCACAGGCTCTCCCTTCTGGCTCTAGTCCAGAGTTCCCTTGGCCCTGGCCCTCAGCCCTGCTTTGGCAGTGGCCTCTCCTGTCTGTACGAAAGAATCATTCCAGGATCTTCTCTGCACATGGAGTGGAGCGGCCAGGAGCAGGGCTTCACCTGGTCTCACGCTGCCCCTGCCTCCATGTTGGGCAGGTCAGGGGTCCCAGGTGCCCCAGGCTATGAAGGTATGGAGTATGCACTGGTCTGGTGCACGGCAGGAGCTCTAACCACGTCTGGCAGTCACCCATCACTTTCCAGCAGCAGACTCTCAGGCCTCTCTGGGTGACAAGCTCACAGCTGGCCCATGATCCTACCTGGACTGTTACCCCCACACGGTACCCATCTCCTCTCACCATCGAAGAGTCTTTCCTAAAACCCTGCCAATCTTTCTAGGTACTATCGGATTCTGTCACAGCCCTCTGTTGTCCTTGCTAGAATGATCTGCTTGTCATTAAATAATTGTGCAGTCAGTATTTAGAGACAATGACTATCTGGCATGTCTAGAATGTGGCTAGTGGGAAACGAGGCTGGTAGAGTAAGACCTTGGGTTGTTGGGCTAAGGATCTTGGATCTCCTCTGTGGCCAGGAGAGAATTCTTTCAGGGTTCATGCAGAGTGACTAGCTCCTGAGGGCCCTAAGACTTGAGGGCCATAAGGATCAACGGGCATTGTTTTTTGCTTGGTTGGCTGGTTGTTTAGTTGGCAAACTGGCTGGTCGAATGGTTGGTTGGTCGAATTCTTGGCTGGATGGTTGATAAATTCATTGGGGTTGACCAATGAGTTATTTTTATTACTCGACTAGTTGGTTAGTAGATTAATTGGCAGGTTGGCTAATGGGTGGGATGGATGGAGAGCTGTTTCATTAGCTAGCTGATTGGTTGATTTGTTGATGAGTTGTCTGGTTGGGGGGTGGCTGGCCGGTTGGCTGTGTCATCCACGGCACCGTCATTGAGCCTCTGCCATCACTGGCAGCCCAACAGGACCCTGCTTGGGGTTTTCATCACACCTAATGCCCTTTCTTCCTGTCTTTCCACAGGCACTTGTTCGGCTGCCTCCCCACATTTCACAGTGTGATGAAGTCTTTCGGTTCTTTGAGGCCCGACCAGAGGATGTCAACCCCCCAAAAGAGTAAGTGATAGTTCAGGCCTCTTCTTTGTGCCTTGAGGTGTGGACAAAGGTGGAGGGCAGCCTGGAGAGGCTCAGGATGTGGGGGCACAAGGAAAGGGAGAGATGGGCCAAAGGTATATGGACCATTATTCCCCAGACTCTTATTGCCTTGACCTCATTTCCCTTGACCCCAGGGCTGGCAAGTGAGAGTGTCTGTGCATTTGGGGGGCAGGTTTCCCTGCACACTCTTTCTAGCTCCCAGGTTACTGTAAGGAGCAGCTGAGGTGAAAGGAAGTCTAACGGTCCCTCTGCTCAGATGTCCAGGGTTGACCGTCATTGGTAGCTGTGTTTACGGAGGAGGAAACTGAGGCCCAGTAAGGTTAGGTGATTGTCCAAAGTCGCATAGCTGGTTGGGTGTGTGACAAGCAGGAGGCTCTAACCCAAATCTTTGATTCCTAGTAGTCCGGTGCTGGCTGGTATTTCCACGTTTGGGGAGAAGTGGGGAACCAAGCAGGTGTCTCTTCTCTCTGGAATAAGAGTGCTCTGGGTCTGGTGGTCAAGATGATCCACCCGGTCCTGCCGGTTTCTCACCCATACGACCAGGCCCCACTGTGAGGGCCGCCCTCTCTTGCTCAGAACAGTTCCCTCACCAGACTGGGTTCCCAGTGGAGACAGAACTCTGGTTTCCACCAGGAGCTGATGCACAGAAGAGGGCAGACAGGGAAGGGTGTTGGCTGGGGAGAGTGTGGGGGTGTGAGAGATCACCTCCCTCAACATCTCTTTTCCCCGAAAATCTCAAAGTACAAGGATGGGTGGCTGAGAGGCAGATGGGGTGGGTACTACAGGGGGAAGGGAAAGAATAGTACGAAGGAATGACCTGGAACAGTGGGAAAAGGCCAGAGGCCATCTGGGGATGGGGAGGAAAAGCCTGAAGACAAGGGTGTGCGTTGCATGGCTCTAAGGGCACCATTCACGGCACTGAGTGTGTGGTCTGCACATCCGTACGTGGCAGTCCTGCCGGGAGGGACCCTTCTCTTTCCACTCGTACTAGAAGACTCAGAGCCTAAAATAGCCTGGGCCCTTGGGGGAGAAAAACCTACCAGCCCAGAGGCTTGCCATCTCTCCGTGGGCTTAAAAAATGAGCAAATGCCACAGACCATCAGAAACTCATCAGTGACAGGTTCACAAGGTAGGCTCGTGGAAAGCCACAGAGACTAGGAGGAGTTCACGCCCCAACTCTGCTGCTTACTGGCCACACAGCCTCGGGGCAGGTCACTCCGTGGCTTCCCTGAGCTTCATTTCCCTCCTCTGCCACAAAGGGACCGTGATGAATCTCTGCTCTGGCTCCCTCCAGTGATTATTGGTGAAACTCAGAGGACATGAGGGCTGGGCCAGAACTTTGTAAACAACAAAACGAGACAGAAAAGCGTGCTCTCACCAGAGAGAGAAGCATTGCCCTCGCTGCACCTGTTATGTTGGACTCACGAGAGGGGACTTGTGTATTCTTTTTTTTTTTTTTTTAAGATTTTATTTATTTATTTGACAGACAGAGATCACAAGTAGGTGAAGAGGCAGGCAGAGAGAGAGGAGGAAGCAGGCTCCCTGCTGAGCAGAGAGCCCGATGCGGGGCTCGATCCCAGGACCCTGGGATCATGACCTGAGCTGAAGGCAGAGGCTTTAATCCACTGAGCCCCCCAGGCACTCCGGGACTTGTGTATTCTTATCCCCACATTACAGATGTGGAAACAGGCTCACAGCAGCAGCCTGGACTTGAACCCAGATTTTTCAGATTCGTACAGAGGCCCATATTTTTTCCACCGCTCCCGCCTGCCCTCCTGGTTTGGGAGGAGTCAGGGGGACAGTGGTCCTGAGCCTCTCTGTGTCCCTCTCCGTCCTCCCCTCTCTGTGCTCCTGCCTTGGCCATCCTCACTCTCCCAGGGCAGAGGAAGGCTCCAGAGACCCCAGCAGTGGCCCTGGTCCATCTGGCTGTGATGGTCTCTCACAGCCTCCCCTTCCTTTTCTGCTTCCTTCCATGGGGACAGAAGAGGTGTCCCTCCCCAGGCGATTGTAAAGTCCCATGTGATCACGTGACCCCCAGAGGGGAAAGGGATCACTGCTGTCAGGTGAAGCAGCCAGTGCATCGCCACAAAATCACTGACCCTGCCCTTGATCCGTGCCCCTCTGCCCCGTTCTCTGCCAGTCAGCTGTATAAATTGGTCCTATGTCACCTCCCCACCTGTGCACTTATGGCAATAGGTTAGCCTTTTGCTCCCCTCCAGAAGGCCCTCAGGAATGAAGCCAACCAGGTGTGGGGAGACAGTGGGACGTTGGTGAGGCAGTGGGCATGGCTTTGCCCAGCCGGGCTCTGGGGTCAAGGTCTGCCACTCTAGGCTGTGTCTCTGGTCGTTGGCTCAACTTCTCTGTGTTTCTGTTTTCCCAGCCCTAACACATGATAACATGGGACTCGTGGAGTGGTCCACAGGGCTGACAGGTAACAAGTGCATGAAGACAACCTGGTTAGGGCTACTGGCCAGTAGGTAGTACTCCGCAGTCTTGTTCATGGAAGCTCGTAGAACAGAAAGGAATGTGACCCGGGGCACACTCCCCGCCACAGGGGAAAGCGTTTGCCTCCGAGTCACCATGTCAGGGGGCTTGTTGGCCTCTTTCTTGAGGGGCTACCAGCCACCTGGGCTGGCTCACAGCTGGTCTGGCAAGAGATGGCCTGAGACCAGGAAGCCCTCCAGCACAAGACAGACCTCAGGCTCCAGAAGTAGGGTCAGCTATGGACAGACAGTTCTGAAGGGCTTCTCTTCCCCGGGCCCTGCTCGGCCTCCAGGAGCTGCCAAGAGGGACGCGTGTTCCAGACCACGGTGTGCCTGCCGTTAGAGCCCAGACCCATCGGTGACCTGGGGCTGACAGGCTGACGATTAATCAGCCCAGAGCCTGCACTCCCCTCCCTCAGAGCCGCCTCAGTACACCTCCCCCTCCATCCTGAAACATAAACACAGGCTCAAGTAACAGTGTATTTTGACTCAGGGGCAACTGTAGAGCGGCTTATCAAATTATCAAAGCCTGTGGATTTAATTGGAATTTTGCAGATAACCCCCTGGCTCTTTCAAGTGTGAGGCCGCAGGGGCCCTGCGGGTGTTCACAGGGCCTGGGGCAGGGGCCTGGGTCCCATTTCTGTCTTGCTGGGAAGGCAAGGCTATGGCAGCCCAGCCTTGATGGGGGAGGCAGACCAGGCCCGAGCTCCCCGGCTTTGATCCCAGGCCGCTGGCTGGCTTCTGTGGGGGAAAGCCCAGCCCTTTTTCTGAACTGCTAGCCTCGCTCTCAACCCCAGCCCCACACAGAAAGGATGTCCCTTGCGGACGGACCCTTCAGGTGAGCCTGACCCAGCACAGCTGTGGTGGCGCCCCGTCTTCATGCGGCCCCCAGGAAGGCAGCTCCCGTTTTCCTGCCTCCCACCACAAACACACATGTGGGCCACTGCTGGGCCGGCCCCAAGACCCAGCATACATGCATCCCTTCCCTCCACCCTGCCATCCACCCAGCACACCCGGGGGGTGCTCCCTTCAGAGCGTTTCCAGACTCTGACTGCCTCTAACCGTCTCCCCTGCTGCCACCCTGAGCCACCCTATCTCCCGTCCTCCTCTGGATTCTGGCCTCCTGACTGGCCTCCCTGCCTCTCCCTGAGCTCTCTAGGGTCCATCTTCAACATTTCGGAAGGAAAGATCATTTAGAAAGATCCGTCAGATCATGTCGCTCCTCTCCTCAAAGTCCTCCGTGCCCCCCATGTCCCTTAGAGTCAGGGCCCCCTTGGCCTGGCCCTCCCTGCCCTCGGACGCCACCCTCTGCCGCTCCCCCACCTGACTCCTCCCCAGCCACACTGGCCTGCCGGCTGCTGCCTGCACCTGCCAGCGGTGTTCCTGCCCTGGGGCCTTTGCACTGGTTCTTGCCCCTGCCTGGGCCACTTGGCCTCTCTCCGAGTGAGCCCCTTGGCCTGTTCCCACACCTCCTTCCAGTCTTTCCTCAAAGAGCTGCTCGGCAGGGCGGGCCCCGGCCTTCTGCTAAAATCCACCCAGTGCTTGCCCTCCCCTTCCTGGCTTCGTCCTTCCTCATGGAGAATGAATCACCACTCACACGTGGCCCATTCACTCATGGCGCTGACTCTCGGTCCCTCTCCCTGGGACGTCGGTTCTGGGGGAACAGTAGTGTAGAGTACCCGTACTCTTCGCACTACATCCCCAGATGCAGGTGCTCAGAACATCTGCCAGAGGAAAGACTTGATTGTTCAGCCTTCATTAGAGTCTTATACGGGAGACAGACCGTGACGTGATTCCACAGAGGAGATCAAGGCCCAGACAGCCGACATAGCTTACCTAGTCAGCCAGGGTGAGGATCCAAACCTGAGGCAGGCTGGCTTCAGGCTGACACATCCGACCCCAGCCCTAACCCATCACTCCGCTCAGGCTTCCTAAGCCCACCCCCTCCTCGAAGCGCCCCCTTCTGGTCCTCAGCTGGCCAGGGCACATGGAGACCTGCCTTGACCCCTTCGACCGTTGTTTTCTTTTTTAAGATTTTATTTATTGATTTGACAGAATGAGAGAGCACAAGCAGGGGGAACAGTGGGGCGAAAGAGGGAGAAGCAGACTCCCCACCGAGCAGGGAGCCTGATGCAGGGCTTGATCCCAGGACCCTGGGACCGCGACTCGAGCCGAAGGCAGACGCCCAGCCATCTGAGCCACTCAGGCACCCCAACAGTTGTTTTCTTTTTGAGGATGATGTGTTTTTGGGAAGCCCAGTAGTTGAATAGGAATGTGCACACATGTGTGTGTACATGTGTGTACATATGCACATATGTGTGTATGCATGACTGAGTGTCTTCATGGGGAGCAGAAAGAAAAAGAAAGATATTATTTTTATTGGTTACTTCCTCTGTACTCTCTGTATTATCTCATTTAAATCTCAGGCCCCACCCCCCCGCCGCCCCAGCTGAAGTCAGTACTGTTGTCCCTATGTAGCCCATAGGGAAACAGAGGCCCTGGCAGTACATGGCTTGCCCCAGCCACACAGCTGAGAAGCGGGGGAGGCAGGCCTTGGACAGGTCCACCTGCCTGGGAATAGGGGGCACCGTCCTGTCAGCCACCACCCCACCCCACCTGCCACACACACACGCATACATACACACATGCACGCACACACACCCCTTGGGAGGGAACTGAGCATCTCTCCCTCCAGCCCCCGGCACATGGCCCCAGAGTAATGAGGGGTCGGGGGGCAGGGTGGGCAAGACAAGCTAGTGATGATGTTTCTTCGTCTCCTCTCTGGGGACTCTGGGGCAGCTGTGTGGCCGGCTTGGGTAGGGATAGCCTTAGTCACCAAACCCCAAAGGAGGCAGAGAAAGACGCACCCCTGGAGCTCAAGGGAATTCAGTGCAAGACGAATTCTGGGTTAACCCTGACAAGCCCCCGAGCCCGGCCTCCACCCCCTCAGTGCCCAAGGTGACCCCCGGTGGGGTCCTCGGGCTACACCTGCCCTTTCTGCCCTCCCGGGCTTTGCTGTATTGGAGCCCACCCCCCACCGCTGGAGGACCGACCCCTTGCTGGGCTGGCGGGGCTGGGGATCAACTGGTCTGGCTTCCACAGGTGCAGGAGGCCCCCTGAGCCATGGGCCCCTGTGCTCTGATTCCCATGGGGTGTCCGTGATGGCAAAGGGGGCGCTAAGGCAGGCCCAGGCTGGCTTGGCAGGACTTTCAGAGGACTCAGCCGTGTGACCCAGCAAATGCTTCTTTTCACAAATCTTAATTCTCACCCAACTGAAAGAGTGAACCCAAAGGCTCTCGAGGGGACCTCCATGAGGCCTGTCTTTAGGGTTCTTCATTGATGCATATTTCTGTTAGAAAGGGTCAAACCTGTAGGGAGAGGTCCAGCCCCATGAGGAAACCCCCGACCCCCAGCAAAGGCCTGTCACCTGCCTTTGCATCTTTCTGGCCTCCTGGGCCAGCAACCCTGCCCTTATTCTTAGTCTCCTGTCACCCCAGTGCAGCCAGCTACTGCCAGCCTCCAAACCCGTGCCCTGCTGTCCCCTCCACCGGAAGCAGTGCCCTGCCCCCCTCCCCACCTGCCACAGGACTGAGTCCCACTTTCCAGAAAGCCCCACCTGTAGGCCACCCCCTAGCTGCCACAGGAGCTGCACTGACTATATCACATGGGTCTGTTCCTGGGTCTGTCCCACCACAGGAGCCCACGTTTCTTGGCCCGGCTCTTGTAAGTGTGGACAGAGCTACACCAAAGTTGAGGCCGTTTAACAAAATTGTCAGTAAAACTGTCCACAGTCATAGGAGCAAAGTGAAGAAATTCTTGATCCCTCTGGGGTCACTGGTCTGGGTTCGGGGCCAGCTCTGCCTCTTGCTTCTCTGTGCCTCAGTTTCCTTATCCGCAGAGTGGGAATTGCAATGGCGCCTGCGCCCAAGGGTCGTGAGGAGGTTGGCAGTCTGGCACACAGCGAGGTCAGCTGGGGCTTGCATCCTCCTCACCCGGGGAGGGAGGGCATGGCCGCGAGATGCTGTCCCTCACGGCCTCAGGGCTGCATTACATCTTCCTTGTGCCTCCCCACTACGGCTGACCCTTTGCTCGCCACCCAAGCCCACGGCAGGGTGAGCATACACACATTTGGACCTCCTATCAAGGAGGGCAAAACAGAGGCCAGGCTGGGCTGCTGGCTTCTCTCTCGTCACACGCTTTGCATCCCACGCGTCCGTCTGCTGGCAGCCTGCAGCCTGTGGCCAGCAGGGCTCACACTTACACAACAGCACCGGGGGCATGTGGCGGGGCCACGAGGCAGGCCGAGGGTCTCCTGCCCCCTGCCACCCCCTCTCAGCTCTAGGCTCAGGCCTGTCTCCTCAGCCTCTTTCTTCCCACGGAACCTGGCAGGATCCTGGTCAAGGTCTTGAACTTGCATGGGAGGAGCAGAGCCTTGCTAAACAGGTTTTTGTCCAGCCCCAAGGCCACAGACCTATCCCCTGTCTCAGACTGGAACAATGGCCCAGTGTTTGGAGGGACCTGGGCTGCAAGGTTGTGGGCCCGCGGCCAGATTGGGTCAGAACTGTCCTTGCCCCAGCCTGCCCAGAGTGCCAGCTTCTGGCCTGGGAGTCCGCCTGAGGATCCCTGCCACCTGCCATGGGGCAGCCAGGCAGACCAGTGAGAAAGGGAGGCTGTCCCACCAGGAGGCCTGCCCTGCGCAGAGTTCAGGGTTTGGGTCTGGAGTGTGGGCTGATGGAGAGAGCGCTGAGCAGGGGTTCCATGAATGGAGGACAGGGCAAAGCAGAGGCAGGCAGAGGCTTGGGGCTGGGGTGGGCGTGAAGGCAGACCCAAGAAAAAGCACTCCTCTGGAGGGGCTCCTGGCCTCCCTTCCCAGTTTTATCTTGGAAAGGATGGAGGCCATGCCTGCCCCCTCCCCCCAGGGAAAACAGAGGCAGGGAGGACAGAAGGGACTTTGCCAGCCCTGCCTCAGGGGCCCAGACAGGATGGCTCTGAGAATCTGGGGAGGCTTCTACTGGGGGCATCCCTGTCGTTAGTCCCAGTTGAATTCCAGGTCAGGCCTGCCCAGGAGGTAGGCTGACTGCTTTGCTCAGTGTTTGACTCCTGAGTTAGAATCCAGACTCCGCTGCTGATGGCAGGTGACCTTGGGGAGGAGCCCACTCTGTGAGTCACACCTGCCTGCCCAGGAGCGGAGGAGAATTAAATGGGATGATGTGTGTGGAGCACAGTAGCTGCTTCCCTTCTCTCCTCTTCCCTGGGAAGCAAAGGGAAGGTTGTGCCAAAAGCCCTGGAGAGAGGGTCTCGGCAGTGCTCCCCTCCTCAGCACGTGTCCACTGAGCACCTACTATGTGTCAGGACCTCATGGACTGGTGGACTTAAGGCTCAAGACTGCCACTAGGTCAAAATTTTGGACAGAGTTAAATTAACTCCAGAGAGGGGCCCCTGGGTGGCTCAGTCATCAGGCATCTGCCTTCAGCTCAGGTCATGATCCCAGGGTCCTGGAATCAAGCCCTGCATTGGGCTCCCTGCTTAACAGGAAGCCTGCTCTTCTCTCTCCCACTCCCCCTGCTTGTGTTCCCTCTCTCACTGTGTCTCTGTCAAATAAATAAATAAAATCGTTAAAATAAAATAAACGAACTCCAGAGACAACAGTCAGAACACCCAGCTCTGCTTTGGCCTTGAATAAATCACTCCCCGCCTCTCCGGATCTGTGAAATCCTCTGCATCTGTGAAAGTGGCCAACAATACCCATGTGGTGGGGGTAATGGAAAGGTTCAAGGGTGCTAATGCCTGTACGTGCCTCGAGAGTGCCTGACCCAACGCAGCTCATCCCCAGGAACTGCTGTTCTCCTTCCCTTTCTTCCATGAGCCCAGGCCTGCATGTGCAGGGCCACTCTGGGAAGGCTGGGGGAATGGAAGTGGTCAGCTCAGTAAGTACTTGCCAGGGTTGGTTACTGATGGGGGGAGTGGCTGCCCTCCTCTGCCCCCAGGCACCCCGCTGACTATCGAGAACCCCTGGGCATCTAGCTTCTTGGCCTTCCCTGGGGGACTGATGCCCTGGGAACTGGACTGGAGAGTCCAGTCTCCCGCCCTGTGCTTTGCTGAGTCCCGGTTAGACCCTTGCCAGCAGGCTCCGCCACCAGCCATCTGGCCAGGGACGTGGCCCGCACTGTCCCTCCAGCCCCTCTGCCATTGGCAGCTGCACGAATAGTCTCTTTATACTGACAGGTGAGAGAGCCAGCTGGATGGAGGGACCATGGGTCCCCCAGGAGCTGGGCACTTGGGACAGGCAAGCAGACCGTGCCCATCCCTTGCTGTGGCCCCCTTCAACCTGGGTGGGCAGGTGGGAGCCAGGTGCCCACAGGAAGCCGGTTCCAACCCACTTGAAAGGGGCATGGGCTCTGGGGAACAAGGGTTTCTGAGGGCCCGGCTGTCGTGCTGGGTGGGAAGTGCAGGGAGGCCACCTAAGCAGCCCAGCTCAGGGCAAAGGCTGTGTGGGCCGCGGCTACAGAGAGAGGCTTATTCCATTTCCAGACCTGGCGCCGGAGTTCAGCTCTCGCCAGCCGGAGCGGGAAGGATAAGGGATAAGGATAAGGATAAGGAAGGGATAAGAAAGGTAGAGGGGTCCCGGGGTGTGTGTTTCCCTGAAACCTTAGCCCCAGCAGGATGGTCCTGGTACACAGGTGCCCAAGACGCCCACGGGCCCCTTCCCTTGCTCCCAAGGCCACAGGATGAGCGCCAACCCCCCGCCCCGAGCCCAGGAGGCCTGCTTTGTAGTTACGTCACGTTCAAGGGTGTCTCAGTTCCCCTCCCTTGTAGTTATTACCCCTCCGTTGTAACCAGTCCTCTGGCTAGCTACCCCACAGGGAGCCCATGGCAGAGCTAACCCTCGAACCCAGGTCTTCAGCCTCCTAAGCTAGGCCTTTCTCTGTGGCCATCCAGGCAGGAGCCATTCGCTCATTCAAACATGATTGGTCATCTTCTTGGTGTGAGGCACAGGACCGTGGAAGTGGACACAGCTCAGCTCTCCCCGTGGGGAAGCTTGTGGTCTGAGGGGAAAGACTGCACGGGCAGGGCCTGGCTTGCCTCTGTGGGAGGCAGCAGATCACGATAGGGCTCTGGCTAGCACCAGGGCTCCTTCCCCACCTACTCTGTGGCCTAGGAATTATTTAAATGCCAAGACCTCAGTTTCTTCACCTGTAAAATAGGCCTTATAATAATAGCTGCCAGTTCAGCGGAAACAGGAGAAGTCAAACAAGTGGTGATACAGGCGCTGGGCTGTCCAGAGCAGGGGGCTAGCCTGGTGAAGTGGTCAGGGAAGCCTCCCTTGAGAGGTGGTATTCAAGCTGGGAGCGAGGTCAGAGCCACCCACTGAAGGGAAGTGGGAGACAAGGACAGTCAGGTCAGAAAGAGCCCTTGAGCCTGGGGCAGTTTCAAAGAATTGAAAGAAATTCTGTCTTCCTGGAGACTGAAAGTGTTGGCTAGGGCTGGGCCTGAGGCCTCCAGTGTCCAGTGGGTGATCTTGGACAGTCATTAAACCTTAGTATAGTTCAGCATCAGGTGAAGGAGCAAAATCTGGGGTTCTCTAGGGTCCCTCCTGGCTCTGACGTTCTGTGATCTTATCAGCACCCTCTGGCTATGGCAATGGTCCAAGCACATAGCAACCGGAATCTGCAGTGGTAGCTGAGGGCTGTGAGGAGGAGACATTCATAGACATGGTTAGATGTGGAATAGACAAGCGTTCTGCAGGTCATATGATCTTCCCTTTCGCAAGGCCTGTACATTGGAATTTAAGCACCGCTTAACTTTGGGTGAGTTTAGTGCTTGGGATCTGTGTGTATCTGGCTCCACCTTGTGGAAACCTTGGACATTACAGTTGCCAGTGTCGGGGCAAATGCCCATAGATTTGGCAGATACTGTCAAAAACTGTGCTGAGTCCTTGAGCATGATCTTGTTTAACCATCAGTATAATCCTGTGAGATTTGTGCCTCCTTTTTGTAGATGAGGAAGCTTAGGCTTATGTTGGTTAAGTTACTTCTCAGCTAGTAAGTGTCAGAGGCTGGATTCAAACTCTTCCAACTTCAGATATGTGCCCCGCTAACCACGTAGGGGTGTGTGATGGAGAGAAGCACGGGGGCCATGACTAGGGTGACTAGCTCCAAATTGCCAGATGGGACCCTTTATCCGACTATAGGGCAGAATAGTTGAGTCCGGACGCCATGGTTGCTGTGGTCACAGAGGGGGCAGTTGAAAGTACACCTGAGGGCACTTTCCAGATGTGGGGACTCTTAAAGGAAAACCCAGACTTCTTGTCAGCCCACATCCTTGGGAAGATACAAGGCTCAGGAGCCCCAGGGCCAGTTCAGGGTGCCTTCCCTGAGACCCCCACCCCTACCCCCAGCCTCCAGAACTCCCAAGAGGGCCTTCCTACTGTGGCTCAGACTTCTGACATGCTTCCAGAACCGGGCCATTCTGTCTTCCTGAAAAGGAAGCCAGATGTGGCCCAGACTGATACCTGATTTTGGACTTCCTTGGGCCCAGCTGTGACCCCAGCATCAAACCAAGCCCCTAAGCCCCTCTCACCCCTTCTCTATCATGTGGCCCACTTCTCACATGAAGAACCCTGAATTAATGTGAATCCCCTTCCCCTTGCCCCACTCCAGGGCACAACAGCCCAAAGCTCTTGCTACCTGAGGCTAAGCAGGATATTTTATTTTCAAGCAGCCTTATTGAGATATAATTGACATAAAACAAAAATCACTTGTTTTAAGTGTACAATTAATCTGCTGATGCTTAGTAAATTTCTAGAGTTGTGTAACCATCACCACAATCCAGTTTTAGAACTCTTTTTTTTTAAAAGATTTTATTTATTTATTTGACAGAGTAGGAGAGAGTACAAGTAGGATGGAGGGGCAGAGGGAAGGGGAGAAGCAGACTCCCCACTGAGCAAGGAGCGATATGGGGTTCGATCCCAGGACCCTGGGATCACGACGTGAGCCAAAGGCAGATGCTTAACCAACTGAGCCACCCAGGCACCCAAGTTTTAGAACTTTTACATAACCCTAAAAAGATCCCAGAGTTTTTAATTCTTCCTAAAAAGGAGCCCCTATTAGCATCCCTTCCCTCTGCTCCTAGCTGGGAAGAAGAGATGTATGTTCCTGGAGACTGGGTTCTTCCCTCAACCATGTGCTGCTCTGATTTCTAGACCTTCTGGTAGTTCCAGCTGCTTTGGTCCTTGCACAAAATTGTTCAGTAGCCCACGGGCAAGGCCAACTTTGCCTTCTCGGTGCTGCTCTAAGGTGGACTGGCCATTGAGTGCGGGCCTTGTGTGGAGGGCTGAGGGTGCCCACCTTGCACTTCATCCCCATCCCCAGGAAGTTCACACACAGTTGGGCCCCGCAGGGCATGGGGGGGACAGTGGGCACAGGCAGTGGACCCGGGGCTAAGCCGTAAGGTGCATGACTCTCTACCAGGGAAACCTGCAGGCAGCCCAGGTGTTTGGCAGAAAGCAGTGTGTGCGGTTTAGCTCATTTAATTTTTGCATCTATCCATGAGGTGGGCACCGTTATTTCCCCCGATTTCCAGATAAACCCATGAAGGCAAAGGGAAGTCACGTGCCTTGCAAAGCTGATGCATGGCAGAGGTGGCGAGAATCCAGCAGTCTGGTGGGAGAGCCTGGCTCTCCCCCCTCGGTAAAGCTCTCCACGTGTCTAGCACACTGCCCGGCATGTGCTCATAATCCATGGGTCCCTATTATTATTATTGTTGCCATTGTTGAGAGGCTGCTCCGTGCTGAGGGAGGAACCCAGAGGCCTGGTTAGTCAGTGCCCGCCCACCGCTCACCACTCAGCATGCAGCCACATAGTTGACAGTTTCTGGAGCCATCAAAGCAGCCTCTGCCATTGGGATGCATCGCACTGAGAGGTAGAAGGGGTGGGTTGCTCCCAGCTCCAGCCTTCAGACATCCTCCAGCCCTGCCCAAGGTCAAATCATCAGAGAAACTGGACTAGCACCACGTTGTCTGACTCAAGAGTCCAGCGTTCCTTCTGGTTCTCGGAAACTTTCCCAGCTGATTTCTGGAGCATCCCGCATACTGGTACACAGAAGGGCACCTGGAGGCCTGGGCTGAACCCTCATGGACACTTGAATCAAAGCCTACCTAATACGCTGGGAGGAAGAGCCAGCAGCTCTGATGGCCGGGGAAATGGTTGCTGAGCTGTGGTCAGGTCTGATCTAATTACGCAGAAGCCAGCTCCCGATTATAGAAGGCTATGCTTGCCAAGCCAGAGAATTTAAGGTTAATGGCAGGGCGTGTTCTGGTCCCCATCCTGTGCAAGAGAGAGCACCCCTGAGGCTGTCTTACTGGTCAGAGCCTCATGGAGACCCATGGTGCCGCCGGCAGCCACCTTGAGAGCCAGAGGACAGAGGATGTGGGTTACCCCCATGTTGGCATGTCTGGAGAAAGCCCCCACTATGTGTTGGCCATGTGCTAGGTCCGGCAGTCTAGGAGGATCTTGGTGGGCAAGTTGGTAGGGGTGGGATACTTCATGCCAGAGACAGAGAGAGACAGGTGTCTTGGTTTAGAATACTGCAGAAGCGGGTCTGGGGAGGATTAGAACCCAGACAGTTTACTTGGGAGGCGATACCGGGAGATCAGTGGGGTGGGGGCGGGGGGTGAAGTTAGGCAGGGGAGGGAAGGCAGCCAAAAGTAGTGCATGACCAACCAGATGTCCTATGGTGCTCTGGGCCTCATCCCATAGGGGACTCTGGGGGCTGGCAAGGATTGGTGGTCCCACCCAAGGGCTGGGGTGCCCGGCTTCTATGCACCCACTGAGATCTCTTCCTCCAGCTGTCCTGCGCCCCCCTCCCCCGTCCACCTCCAAAGAGCAGCCAGAGGGGGCTTTCCAAAGAGCGTGTGTAAGCTAACACGGACGTGGCTTTCCACTGTGCTTAGGATGACTTCCGAGCAGGTTCGAGGTGGCCTAGGCCTGGGAGGCCTCCCTATCCCCAACCTGGAGGCCCCAGCACCCACCCCCATTCTGCCTGCTCCTCACGTTCTCGTGGAACTCTCACCTCCTCAGAGAGACCTCCCTTTCTGTCCCTCTGCAAACTTTCCCTTTTCTTCACAGCCCTTCACCCAGTTTCCCAGCTTGCTCTCCAGGGCCTGGACTGCCAGAGGCCTGGGTGTGCTGGCTTGGAGGCTTCTGAGCGGGAAGGGTGGAAAGATCAGGATCGTGGTGGTTCCAAACACTGGCTTAGGAGTCAGCCTGGGTTCAGATCTCAGCTCGCTATGGAGCTAGCATCTTAAACAGGGGCTCCCTAAGCACATGAGTGCCCTTGTTCTCAGACTTGGGCCCACCAGCGAGCCAGGCAAAGGAGGTGGTGAGGCACTGTGGTCTGGCCGGGGTAGGGAGAGACGCATGTGAGGCGGTAATACATCCTGCAGCAGAATGTAGGTTGTCAGAGAGAGCCTGCCACCCCGGTGGTGCTGGCAACCATGGCAACCCTGTGTGATGTCATAGCCAGGGGGTGGAGCCCAGGACACAGAGGCCATCCTCACTGAGCCATCAGGGTGAACTCTGCGGTGGAGACTGCCCGAGTATTCTGGCATTTTATAAACCTTAAGGTCCCACTCAGTCATCAAGGAGGACCTTCTGGAGGAAGCAGGACTTCCACTGGGCTTTACCGGGGCTAATGGAGTGGAGGGCAGAGACCCTGGTCTGCCCAGAGGCCAGCTCAGGATCATGCCACCGCTCTGGCCAGTCGCCCCGAAGCCCCCTGCAGTCCCGAGCCAGGCTGCCCATGGTCAGGACATTGGTGACTTCATTCAGCAGACTGTGCCTCCCCCTGGGTGAGGCCTGGGGAGACCGGGCCTGCTTGTGGGGGCCTGCCATGGAGGGGAGGAGATAGCAAAGATATCATAGTAACGTCTGAGCTACAAAGGAGAAGAGGGTGCCAGGCCAGGCCAGGTTCTGGGGGTGTCAGAAGTGGCATTAGGAGCTGAGGATGGGAAGGAGAGAAAGTCAGAGGGAGGCAGAGCCCGGGACAGCATCAAGCCACCGTCACTGTTTCCAGAAATCATGACAACTCTGCTGAGAGAAACGGGCCCTCTGGAGACTGTCAGTCCTGCCCTTGAATAAGGTCGGGCTGTCCTCCCGCTGCAGACCCCCGCTGTGCACCTGCTGGCGGCTCCGATCCATGGCACAGCCTCCAAGGAGCCACCCCGGGGAAACTCGTCAGCCAGCGCACTCTGAGCAGGTGGTCAGGGACCCTGCACCATATGTCACAGCCAGGGTCCCCTTCCTCACACGAGAGCTGAAGTTGTAACCTCCCCAAGAAAGTGTCTACAGCTTGATGGTGGTGTTTCAGTATTTCCGACCGCGAGTCTTTGCCTCCATCTGACCTTTTCCCCACCTACTCCTGATTTAGCTTCTCTGGATTTTACAGGTGTAAAATCAGCCACGAGGTGATAAAAGACTGGAGCACTAGACTAAGACAGCTTGAGCGCCCTAGCTGTGTTACTTGGGGGAAGTTACTTGCCCTCTCTGATCCTCCATTTCTCTTCTGTAACATGGAGGAGTTAAGAGAATCTACGGCAAAGGACTGTTGTGAGGATGAAATGAGCTGATATGTCTCAAGGGCTTAGTTTGGTAACTGGTCTAATGTAAATGCTTGAAGTACTATTCTTGTCAATTACAGTATGACAATAATAATAATAATGGCAATAATAGCAGTGTATCCCCACACACATCTTTGGGAAAGAAGGGCTCAGTCAGTGTGGGAGAGCTATTCAGTGGTGATGCCCACTGAGGACTGACCCACCCCTCCCTCCCCCACCCCGTGCCCCCCATGCTCTCGGGTCCAAGGACCCAGGCCGTCTCCAGGGCCACAGAGGACTTCTTGGCAGCAGAAGCTCAGGGGTCATTACACAGCAGAGGACAAAGATGGTGGCCCAGGGCTGGCCCACTGGGATATGCAATTTGTGTCCTGGAGAGCAGTGAATTCACCGGTTGGAGCCCAGCCTACGCAGAGGAGGGAGAGCACGTGCAGGCCTGGTGGGAGGGCTGGAGCAGGAAGCTGGTACCCAGGGCTCCTGGCTTGCCCCTCCCGCGGCACGTAGCCTGCAGGCCTGTCTGGGGCCCGGAGCTGGAGGCCTCCCTGCAGAAGTTAAGAGGAGCCCAGTCTGTGATCTTTTCAGTCAGGGAAACCAAGGCACACAGAGAGTGCCATCCCCCGGTCTTGCTCTGGTTCAGAGACTGTTGAACCTGAAACCCAGGTCTTGGGACCACGCCGCCTCCCCCAACTCTGGGGGGGGTGCTGGTTTGGTAACTTTCGAGACTCCTGGGTCAGCCCCCTCTCTCACATGCCACTCAGGGAGGTAGTAGTCGAGGAAGTGCCCTTGGGAAGCCCCCAGGTGGCCCTGTGCCCAGGTTGGCCTGGAGTGTCCCATGTTCCCTGAGCACAGAGCCCTTTGTCCTGAATTCCCAGCGCCTGCTACCCGGAGTGTAGCGGCCGCCTGCCCCTTCGTGGAGAAGCATCACTTGTCCAGCTGTGGGGGACCCATGCTTGGCTGTCACCCCTGCCACCTCCAGTCCGTGAGGGCCCAGGCCCCAGGATGCCTGGTAGAAGCTGGCCTTGGCAAAGTGGCTTTACTCTCTCCTCTGAAGCCTGGATCTCTTCATCTGTAAACAAGCACCCTGAGCCTTGGCCCACCCACCTAGGGCCAGCCAGGCCCGTCTCCCAACATCCTTCCCAAGCTGCTGCTCCCCCACCACGAGCCACTGGGCCTGTGCGGGGCTCTGTGATGGGGGCGTGGGGCCAGCGGGCGGTGGGGGGCGGGGTGTGTCTCAGACATTCTCATCTTTATCCAGCCTGCTGTGCACCAAGTACTCCACAGCCATCAACTTGTCTTGACCTCCAGCTGTCCAGTTGGGTGGGTGCTCTGGAGCTCTTCCCTGTGCAGAGTGAACACGAAGACAGAGAGCCTCCCAGTCACCCGGCAGTCCTGGGATGTGAAGCCAGGCAGCTGCACATAGCGCGTCTCCCCCGCGAGCCGCCTTCTGCGCAGTGGTCTAGCCCGCACTGTCCGGCGTGCTGGGCAGCGCACTGTGGCTATTTCAGTTAAATTTGTATTAAGTCAGTTCTTGCATCGCGTGAGCCTCATCTCCAGCGCTCAACAGACACAGTGGTGGTGGCCGCCTCGTGGGCCAGTGCAGGAGGAGGCCACTTCTGTTGGGGATCGCCATTCTACTGGGCAGCACGAGGTGGGGCACTGCTAGGTGCTGGGGACAGAAGTGGGACATGCAGTGCCATCGGGGTTCAGCTGGGCTGGAATGTCGTGAAACACTGGAGAGGGGAAGAGGGCGTGTGACGAGGCCATAAGCCCAAACAACTCGCTGTGTGGCTCCAGACAGGCACGTTTCTTGACCTGTCAGAGCCTCCCCTGTAAAGCAGGTCTAAAGCACCTGCCTTGGAGACGAGGTCAGGGAGGTATTAAGGGGCAGGGCCGCCTGGGGGCTAGGCGCCTGCACATGTGTGATGTGAAGTTTGAGGAAGTCTGGGAGACGCAGGGTTCTCTCGTAAGAGGCCACCATGTGAGCCCCCAGAGGCGAGGCCCTCCTGGCTGGTGCCGGGAGAAGCCTGGGGCCCTGCTTCAAGTGTTCTTTCCCACGGACGCTGAGGCAGGGATCAGCACAGCTGGGCCTTGGACAGGCTCCTGGGCGTCCGTGGGAAGCAGAGAGCCCTTGGCCCAGCTCAAAGTTAGACCGGGGCTGGGGAGCGAGCGGCCTTATAGCCAGGGGGCGACCCGGAGGACTGCTCAGCAGTGCAGCCCCAGCATGTGTCACAAACCACACCCACATCAGACACACTTCCAGGGGCCGCTGGAGTGTGGAGAGCAAAGCAGTCTTCTGTTTCCCCGGAAAAAGTGCCCATCCCACGGGCTACACAGGGAAAAGCAGAACCAGATGGAAACCGGCCTCTCCATCGCGGAGCTGATGCTGCCACCTTCTAGGGGAAACCCTTTTGTTACACGCATCACTGCTGGGTTTCTGCCGCCAAGTTTCTTCTAAAATTTAAGCTGTGTGCCTTCCCTTGAGCCCACCCGTGGCTACAGGTCCCGCCTGTCCCCGCCCCAGGCAGACAGCATCCCCGAGCTCCCCTCACCCTCTGCTCCTAGCACACACACATACACACGCGCACACGCACGCACACACACACGCTCCCCTATCTGTTCCTGCCCCTGCTCCTTTGCTCACCTCACTCCTAGTGTCCAAACCTCCTTCCCGCCTCTGCTTTCTATTTTCATCTTTCAAGGGTAGCTCTAGAGCGCCCTCTTCTGGACATCCCTTCCCAACTGCCCGGGACCACTCTGACCTCCCGTTACCAGGAAATTCCTACACAACAAATCCTTTTGACCCGGATGGCAGATCACAAAGTGACTGTATGTTGTCCTCCCCTGCGTGTTTGTCTTGTCGCTGCCAACTAGACGGTGTGCTCTGTGAGAGCCGAACGGGTCTTCCCCGCCACCCTTCTGCTCAGACACAAGATTGGGTTGGGCCTCCGCCACCCCTCAGTTAAGACATGGACAGGGGGTGGACAGACAGACAGATGTACTTGGAGAGAGACCGGGAAGGCCTGAAAACATGGAAGACCCTGTCTGCCCTTCTGTCCAGGAACTTTGCAGTTGAACCCCAGCACAGTGCTTGTCACTGCCCCTTCCACGGCTCCCCAGGTCTGGCCTTCCATCCCCAGAAGTCCGAGGAGACCCACGGCCAGGCAGCCTGTGGGAGGCTCAGACTCTGCGGCCAGTGGGCTCAGCGGCCTCATATCCCCTCCAGGAAGCCAGCTCTGTGCCTGCGCTGCAGCCTCCCCGTCCTTCACAGACTGCTCGTCAGTCACCATCGAGGTGGGACTTCTTGGCACACACACAAGTGGAGACCCACTGGCCTGTTGTTTTCAGGGTCCTGAGCTGGTCCCCTGGGCCATAAGCCCATAGGGCCAGATTCTTATGAGGTCCATACCCACAAGTACGGACTAGCCAGACACCCCAATATCCTGGGCGCCATCCACACTCAGTCGAGCCTCTGCTGTGAAGACAGACTCGGCCAGCCTTCTCACCACATGCCAGGTTCTGTTTTAAGAGCTTTGCACGTGATCTCAGGTCATCCCCCCAACAAAGGTAGGATATTTGTGTCTCCCCTGGACCACTGAATGTGCAGAGAGGTTAAGTAACTTGCCTGTGGCACAAAGTGGCAAGTGGCTGAACCACACTCCATCCCACCCACACTCTGAACCCTCTGCTCTGAGGCCTGGACGCTGTGGAGCTGTCCCCGGGCTGGCAGAGCACTCGGGGCCTTTGCCCAGTGTGGTTAGTCCAGTCAGAGAGGACAGACAGACAGCGCTTTGTCTTTTCGCTGTGGATGGGGCAGCTGCTGAGATGCTCTGGGATGTTGGGCAGATAAGCACAAGGCCTGGGAGGTTTCTGGGGTGTGCCACAGCCCTGGCATGGGCCTCCCTGGGGCTCAGCTTGGGAGGGGGTGCCGAGACCCTTTCCTTCCCGAGGAATTCAGCTTTTTCGCCCAGGGCAGGAATTCCGGCCTCTCTGGACTGTCCACATGGCCACAATGGGGCCCATTCTCAGGACCCTGGAAAACACATCCTGTGGAGAAAGGACGGATTCTTGTTGGACACAAGGGCCCTCAGTGCCACAGTTTACATCAGGGCACAAATGGGGGCAAAGAACAGCATTCATTCCCCTCTGTCTGTCTGCCCTGGAGGTCGCTGCCCTGCAGGACCGTTCCTTGCAAAGGCTCTGAAAAGCCTGAACAGAGACCCAGCTAGGGGCTGAGTGGGGCGGGAAAATCCCCCAGCCTGCCTCCGACCTCAGCTGACCTGAAGCCCCTTTGCCCAGACCCTCCTCTCTCAGGGTCTGGACCAACATGCTATGCCTCACTGGGTCGGCTTCACAGAGAATCAGCAGGCTGCAAGGGGCCCCAGGAGAACCCTCACGTGAGGGCTGGGGAGACAGGCCCCCGAGCGTTCATTTGCCAGTGTTTTAAAAGACTTTTTCTGCCATAGTAACAAATTTCCCATCATAACCCAACACAGACTGACAAGTTAACAGGTGGGCACCTGAAACAGGTTTCACAAGACAATACTGATCTCGCCATGACTGACACCCTCGTTTTGTCTATCTCTTTAAAAGATTTTATTTATTTATTTGACACAGAGAGAGAGATCACAAGTAGGCAGAGAGGCAATGGCGGGGGGAACAGGCTCCCCACTGAGCAGAGAGCCTGATGCAGGGCTCGATCCCAAGACCCTGGGATCATGACCGGAGCCAAAGGCAGAGGCTTTAACCCACTGAGCCACCCAGGCGCCCCTTGTCTATCTTTTTAAAATGCTTATTGGGACATACTAAGATAGTTTCAGAACTCACTAAGGGGTCACAGCCTGTCATTTGAAATGCGTTAGTTTATTTGCTATTGTTATTTCTTCTTTTTATTTTTTAAATTAACATATAATGTATTATTTGTTTCAGGGGTACAGGTCTGTGATTCATCGGTCTTACACAACACGCAGCCCTCACCACAACACATACCCTCCCCAGTGTCCATCACCCAAGTACCCCATCCCCCCCAAACCCCTCTCCCCTCCAGCAACCCTCAGTTTATTTCCTGAGAATAAGAGTCTCTCATGGTGTGTCTCCCTCTCTGGTTTCATCTTGTTTCATTTTTTCCTCTCTTTCCCTATGATCCTCTGCCTCGTTTCTCGAATTCCTCATATCAGGGAGATCATATAATAATTGTCTTTCTCTGATTGACTTATTTTGCTCAGCATGATACCCTCTAGTTCCATCCACGTCATTGCAAATGGCAAGATTTCTCTTTTTGATGGCTGCATAATATTCTGTTGTGTGCGCGTGCGTGCATGTGTGTGTGTGTGTATACCACATCTTCTTTATCTATTCATCTGTTGATGGACATCTAGGTTCTTTCCACAGTTTGGCTATTGTGAACATTGCTGCTGTAAACATTGGGGTGCACGTGCCCCTTTGGATCACTCCATTTGTATCTTTGGGGTAAATACCCAGTAGTGCGATTGCTGGGTCATAGGGTAGCTCTATTTTCAACTTTTTGAGGAACCTCCATGCTGTTCTCCTGAGTGGCTGCACGAGCTTGCTTTCCCCTTGACAGTGCAGGAGGGCTCCCCGAAAGGGTTAGTTTAAAGCAGCTTGCCCTGCTGCACCAGCTGCTGGGGCAGAGCTGGGCCCAGAACCGGGGTCTGTTGATGTCAGGGCCAGACTTGGCACCAACGCTCTCCCATCCTGCCCCCTCACTACCTGCCTCGCCTCTTAACAAAAATCTTCCTCCAGTCACACTCTGACCACATCCTCCCTGACTCTGAAATCTTCCGGATTTCACAGAGGGACCTTCCCCCACCCCCACCAGCCTGGCCTTTCCCTGCCCGTCCATCTGCTTACCCACCCTCCCCAGTTCGACTCCCGTTTGGAGCTGCTTGTTCCTGATTCTAGAGCTTTCCACCCTCTACCCTCTGCATGGATCCAAATACCCCTGATCCTTCGAGTATCAGCTCAAAGCCCACTGCTCCTAGAAGCCTGTCTTAGATGTTCTGCAGCCCCGGATCTCTCTTCTTCTCTGCACTTGGAATGTAACCACTCCATGCTTCTTGGAATGTCTCAGAACGTTAGGTTTCTCACTGTGCTGGTTAGTTGTATTCCCCCAACTTCGCCCTAAACTCACAGGCCGGAGCAGGTCCTGTTTCTCCTGTACCTGCCCAGGCCTTCACAAGCAGCCTACGGCAGGAGCTGAAAACAGGCTTAGTGGTGGATAAGGGCAGTCAAGGTCATCGTTACACATCTCAAGGGTTCCGTGTCATTGTCCTGGCCACGGCTGCATACCCTCACTCCAGACCCCGTAGTCCAGGCCCCACCCAGGTCCCCTGAGACCCCTGGGCTCTCAAGGTCACCCAGAGCCAGCCATCTGGCCAGCCAGCAGGCATCTCAAGCAGTTCCAAGCGGCAGCAGGCCCTGCAGACAGGCGTCCTGGGCCGAGCGGCCAATGTCAGCCAGCAGACAGGAGGGTGAGAACATCAGGCTAGAAGTTCCTGCGTGAGCATCCTCCTTGCCAGGGCACTCTAATGGGAGCAAGAACGGGAGGGAGAGGTGGTGGCAGGCAGCAGAGGACTCAGTTCCACCTGGCAGGGACTCCGTGTCCTTCCACAGAGCTGGCCTGGCCAGACCCTCAGCGGCTCTCCCAGGCTTTGCCTCCCACCCCAGGACCCCTGACGGGCAGGGCGGCTGCCTCCTTTCCCCCAGCAAGAGCCTCCCCCTGCTGCTCAAGCATCCCCTTCTTGTAGCCCACTCCCCGGTGGGCCTCAGGGTGGGGAGTACCCCACCAGGAATGTCACTGCAGCTTCGGGAGGCTGGGCAAACCGCGGAAGGCCTCAGGAGCTCAGTCTTCCTAATCATAAAATGGGTTCCCACCACCCCTGCCCATTTCAGGGCTCCAAGGGTCCCGTGCATGCTGGGAACTCTCAGGGGAGGGCAGGAATGGAAGGCTTGTGCAAAGACAGGTGACCAGCAGGTAGGAATTGTTAACTGCCTCCCCCACTCCCTGCTCCAGCCTCGTGCCCTTTGCTGTCTCCAGCCCAGCCTCTTCACTAGAAGGTCGGCGGAGGAAGCAGATGGCCTTACCAAGAGAAATTAAAGTGGGAAAAAGGGGGAAATGAAGCTCGACACCCGCCCCCCCTTCAGCCATAGCATGAAAATGCAGGACCTTTATGCCATGTGGCTTGGGGCTCAGTGAGTAGACCACTCTGGAAGGTTAAAGGCACCTGATAAGTGAACCCAGGCATGTTGATTCCTAGGGGTCAGTCTCTCCCTGAAAATACGACTATGGCCAGACGGGCCCTGTTCAGACATTCAGTGCGTGAGGAACGGGGTCTTTCTGGGGGTGGGGGGGCATGCTCGGCAGAGAGTAGTGCTTGTTTTGTGTCTGTGAAAGCCCAAAACTCTGCAAACGGAGCTGGAGTAGCCCCTGCTGGGTACTATGCTGCCAGCATCAAGGTGAGGTCCAAGTTTAAACAAGCCTTTGTCAATTGGGTAGCAACTGAGGTGGGGTCAGTTCCAGATGTGAAAGACAGATAACAAAGACAATTTATATGGCATTTTCTGGGCCGGGCACTATGCTAAGCCCTTTTATGCATACTGTACATTTCATCTTCCCTGAATCTTAAGGTACTGTTATTATTCCCATTCTACAGATAGAGAAACAGAGGCTCAAGGTGGCCACCCAGCTAGCACGTAGCAGAGGGCTCTGTCTGCTTCCGGAACCTGTCCCTGCATCCTAGAGGCAGGGCCAGGAGATGAACTGTTTATATCCCGAGATTGTGGGGGAGGGGGCAGGGGAGGCCTCAGGAGTCTCTGTTGAGATGAGGGAGGGGTATGGTGCTGTGCTGGAGGAACTCCAGACCTCTCTCCCCAGCCGGGCCAGACCCATGGGTCAGAGGCTGGACAGCTGTCCCAGTCTGCTGGAATGGCCCGGTCACTGTACCTGGGGTCTTCGTCATCCTCAGTACCAGCTGAGGAGAAGGCTGATGGAACCGAGTCAGGATACAGCCTGGGAGCCTTTGCAATTACATTAGCTTCTGGCGGCACTGGAGGGAGACGGGTCTTCCCCTCCCCTTCTGCTTCCTGTGGCTCCCCGGCATATAGTGATTCAGCAGCAAGTTGGGAGGGAGCTAGACTGGGACCTGCCTGAGTAGAATCCCCGGCAGGGTGGGGGCAATCAGCACCAGCTGGGGGCAAGAATTGGAGCCTGAGGCAAGGGGGGGGGCGGGGGCGGGGGCGGGTGGAGTGTGGGAAGGGATCTTGAGTTGCTAGAGTGCTGAACCCCAGCAGAGGGGCGTGCAGTCCCGCCCAGGGCAGCTGGAGGTGGGCACCCCCTGCCTTCCCCCACTATGCCTGATATGTGAGGGATCAGGGAGTGCCTAGCATACTGAAAATACAAAAATTTAAAAAAAAAAAAAAAAGGCTGAAAATACAAAACGCCTTTGCTCAAAAGTGCCCAACCAGAAACCTGCAAGAGGCTTCCTATTAGGGCCATGCCTGCTTGGGCTGGAGGCCAGGTGGCCAATGAAGGATTCCTGTACCGGCCACTCCCACCAGTCAGTCACAGCCGGGCCACCCCCACTGCCAGGGAGCCTCCCCTCCATTGACCCAGGTGCTTCTCAGGCCCCCACAGACCTGCCATTCCCCTCCCTTCCTTGCACCCACAGCTCCAGGGTGGCCGTGTTTGAGGATTTGAGCACCGGAGGAAGGCCTGGGTTCTCGGTGCCCAATCCCAGCCTCACCCCTGCTCATCATGTGACCTTGAACAAGTTGTCAGCTTCTCTAAGCTTTGCCCACCTCACCTCCTGCAAGGGGGGGTCCAGGTGGGAGGGGCTTATACTTTGGTTAAAGGGAGGGCTGGCCAGGGGATCTGTCTGGAAGATTCTCTGGCACTGCAAGCACATCATTCTTACTAAGCAGAAAAGTTTCTTAGCAGTGGCTTGGGTCCTGATGGGGAAATGGTATAGGGACGGCAGTGCCGCCCGGTACCACTCCTGCCTGTAGTGAAGGTGTGGAGTTCTCAGCCAACACTTGTCAGAGATGCAGACAGTGTGGTTGGGGGTGGGGGGCTCAGGGGGCTCCACATCTGAATTTGTAACCAGCTCCCCAGATGAGCTTGTTGAATAACCGAGCTGACTATTGCTGACCTGGGCACGGCACAGAGGAGGCACTTGGCACCTGGGAATTATGTCCCTCTCCCCCTTCCAGTCCTCAGTGTGCCCCCCTATCACCCGATAATGACCTGTCTGTCTCCCTTCTTGGTGCTGTTGACAAGCTGAAAGCGAATTCTGGGGAGCCGGCAGCTGCACAAACAAGAGAGGAGGAAGGTGGCTATGGCACTGAGAGGAAGCCATCACCTCCAGGACCATGGGCAGCCCGTGGATGGTCAGTGGGCCCTTGTGGTCCCAGGCCCCTGAGGGATTCTCCTGCAGGAACGGCAGGAACACAGCTCCTTTCCCAGGCCTCCCTCACTCTGCAAAAAAGCCTGAGAATCAATTCCTCCCCAGGAGTGGCAAGTCGGCTGGGCAGGACATAGCCACCTTCTAACGCTCTCCTCTCCACGGAGAATTCTCCCCACAGCTGAGCTCCAGGCACTCCAGGAAAGTCTGTCCTGCTCTTCCCTTCCGTCCTAGGGACATGAGCTTGCCTGCCCTGCCAGGTTGGGCTTGGGGGACAGATGGGAACTCCCCACCTTCCTAACTCCTTTCGGGGACAGCAGATTTAGCAGGTCTGCCTCCAGCCCATGGACCCTGCCGTTTCCGTTCTTGCAGGCGGGTGTATACACCACTGCTCTTTCCCAAGTTGGATGGTCTTGGGCAGTGGCTCACCCTCTGTTTCTTAATCTGTAAAATGGGAGTGATAGGACCTTCCTCTTAGTGTGGATGTGAGGAGTGAAAGAAGCATGGAGTACTAGGGGAGTTCTCAAACTAAGATGGGCAGGTAGGGGGAAGGTATCAGAAATGCATGTTCAGGGGTGCCTGGGTGACTCAGTGGGTTAAAGCCTCTGCCTTTGGCTCAGGTCATGATCCCAGGGTGCTGGGATCGAGCCCCGCATTGGGCTCTCTGCTCCATAGGAAGCCTGCTTCTCTTCCTCTCTCTCTCTGCCTGCATTTGTGCCTACTTGTGATCTCTGTCTGTCAAATAAATAAATAAAATCTTAAAAAAGAAAGAAAGAAAGAAAGAAAAATTAATTCAGGTTCCTGGGCCTCAGCCCGTTTCTGAATCACTGGGGGAGCCTAGGAGAGGCAGAACCCCTCACCCTGGGCTGTGCAAGCAAATCGCTTTGGTGCTTAACTCCCCCAAAGCTCAGGCTACCCCCCAGTCCTCCAGAATCAGGGAGTCTCCATGAGTTTAACGGCCTTTCTTATGAACCTGCTGTTCCTTCCCCCACGAAATCACTTCTTTCCAGCTTGGCAGACCTAGCCGGCCAGTTCGCTTACACCAAAGTCCGGCAATTGGCATTTTCTTTGATCCCCTCAGGGAAAATAAAGGCATTTCCTCTAGTCTCCAGATAGATCTCCAGCCAGCCTCTCCTGAGCACTCAAGGAACCTTAAGCATTTCAGAGGCCTTTGACACCGCCCCCCCCCCCCAAGGATTCGCGAATGGCAGCGGTGGTGGGAGGGGCCAAAGGCAGAAACAGGGGCGGGGTTTTGGGAAGTAGCCTGATCCGGAGCCTGGGTTAATTCCTTGCTGGAGGGCCGGGCAAGGCCCCAGCCAGGCTTAGTCCAGGGCAGCTTAAAGGAGGCTCGGAGGTGTTGAATTATTGCCATTGACGAGATTTGAACCCAGTGCTCACTCAGAAGCCCAAGCTCCATTCTTACTATTCCTAGCCTCACAGTTACCCTCGCATTGTGCTGCGCCCTCCCTCACGGCTCGCTGAACCTCCAGTTTCCCAGCCCGAGCCTTTAAGGTGAAAGCCACATCTGTTCAATATTCGGCTTGCAGTCTGTATATCTCCACACCTACACCACGCTCAGGGGAAGTAATAGAAGGAATCAAGCCACAGTGTGACCTCAGGGAGCCTTGGGTCCAGGGCAGGGGCAGACTTTCATCAAAGGGTCACACAAATCTGTAATTATGCAGAGGAGAGGAGGAGATGGGGAGGATGTTGGGGAAGACACGCTGAGGAGGTGACATTTCAGTCGTGACTGGAAGTCTGAGTGGGCATGAGCAAGCGGTGCAAAGAATTGGGAGGGGAAGCGCTGCAGGGGAGGGGCGCGGGCGCCCCGGGCCTCAGTTTCCCTATTTACAAAGTGTGAGAACCTGCCCCGCCCTCCCCCACCCGCTGAGGACCGGGACGGTGTGCCCCCCCACCCCAGATCCTTTCGTCTGGCCGGCCGGGGGCGGGGCGGGGTCAGGGGTGCGGGCGGGGCGGGGCGGGGCCCGCGGCTAGCGCCCGGGGTTGGGCTGGCGGGGGACCCGCGGGCAGGCGCGGCGCGCAGTACGTGCGGCTGCGGAGCGCGCGGCTCGCGGGCCGCCTGGGATCACATGAGCGGTGGTGCCGGGGACCGAGCGCAGCCGGCCGGTGGGCTCCCCGCAGCCGCAGCCCAGCAGCCGCAGCCCCGCAGCCCCGCAGCCCCGCGCCCTACCCGGCCCTAACCATGTCTATCTGTTGTTGCTTCTTTTTCAGGGATTATGGCAGTTCCAAGAGGAAATCAGGTAAGGGAGCCTCCGGGCGTTTTTCCTTCCAACCTCCCCTCCCGCTTGGCGCTCGCACCTCTCGGATCCTGCAGAGGACTTAAGGGGGGGCTTGTCCTTGCCGGCCGCCCAGTGTTCCCTTCAGGTGTCCCCCTCCCCAGCCCATGGCCCCTAAGCTCTCTGGTACTCGCACCTTCCCCTTCTCCCACGGAGCCCCTCAGGCTCTCCCCGTGGGAATGCGGGTGGGTGCATGGGAGAATATGGGGGTGTCTCACGAACCTGGCAGCCGGCTCCTGCCTCCACCCCCCGCGGGCTGCTGTGCCTATTACTGGGCACTGCTGTGACTTCTTGGGTCCTTCCGGTGGTGCAGCGGTGATGAGGGGGTTAACAGAGACGCAGGGTTTTCCCCGTGCGAAGGTGAGATCCTGGACCGACAAGGGGGTCCTACTTGAGTGGCTGTGAGTTTTTAACGCCTGCAACGCAAACCTTCTCCTTTTCCCCCACCTCTAAGCGCTTTCTCATTGCCGCGGGGGTGGGGGCTGTACGGTGATCCCAGCAGAGGCAGGAATGGGAGGGGGGTTACCCGCCCTGGCATTGGCCTGACAGGTGTCCGGGTCCACCCGGAGTTTGCGAAGGGGGTGGGGACAGGGAGAGAGGCCGGCGAGTCCTCCGACGCTGTGTGCTGGGGTCAGAGAAGGATTCTCTCCGGATGGGGGAGGCGGGGTTCTGCACATGCCTGGGTGTGGGTGACGCACAGGTCATTGGGGAAGGGTGGTCCCTAGGAGTTAGGACTGTGTGTCTCGCGGCGGGGCGGGGCTGGGGGGGGCGGCAGGGGGAGGTGGCAGACTGAGCGATCTGTGTTGACATATGTGTTGCCCATATTTATGGGGGTGGTGAGTTAGGGGACCAGCAGCCATCTGGGGGTTCTGGCACTCGGGGGTGTGGGAGTATGTATTAACACGTGGCTCTAGCTATCGGTCCCTTGGGAAGATAACCGTTAAAGTGCCTTGACCTGCAGATCTGCAGAGGTGTGTGCGCCCATATATGAGGGTTAGAATGTGAGTTGGGATTCATGGAATTGTATGTCATGTGTGTTTCTGAGTATGGCTTGGTATGTTTTGTGTGTGCAAGTGCTTGATGGTATGTTTCTTGGGACCAGGAAAGTTGTACCCTGGTTTATGTACGGGGGGGGGGGGTTTGCATGTGTGTAGGTGGGGCTGTATGTGGACATGTGTGGGTCTTCCCGGTTGTATGCCGTGAGCGTATGTTAACTCCTTAGGGCACTCGGGTGTTGAGTGTGTGTGCCACTGTGTTGAGATGTATCTGGTTAGAGTCTGTGTTCATGTGTGTTTGTGTCCCTGTTTGGGAGGTGTCTAGTGTGGAAAGAGATGAATGTGCATGTGCGTATGAGCTGGGCAGGGTGGGGGAGTCTCAGGTCTGCCCATCCACTGGTGCAGAAGGATATTTCCTGCATGAACAGAAGGGAGAGGCTGCATTAGGAACCTGAGGAATTGTATATTGCATATGGGCCCGCTGTCACTTGCAGTCAGAGCTCCGGGGGGGGCGGGAGCAGAGAGATCTGGGAAGGAGGGGCACGCTTGGGATTGTGTTCTGTCACAGCACCTCCCACCCCCACCCAAGAACCTTGCCTGGGCCTCAGAGGTCTAGTGCACTAGCTGTGCCTGGGCTCAGATTCTGCTCTGCGTGACTTTAGACAAGTTTCTAAACTCTGCCTCAGTTTCCTCATTTTCTACATATTATCTACCTCACATGTAGCAGTTTAAATGACTTCATGTGGGGTAGCCCTAGGACATAATAACTCAAGTATAAGTTGGAAGTCATAAGTATTTTCTGAAGCCCTGGGACCTTGGGTGAGTCCCTTCTCTACTCTGGGCCTCAGTTTCCCCTCTAGAAAGTCAAGGGACCAGATAACCTCTCAGGTCCCCCTACCACCCATCCCCCCCACCATCTCCGTGGCTCAGGTTCTGTGCTGCTTCCTAAATAAGGCAGGGCCCCACCCAGGCTGCTTTACCCAGGGAGGACCTCCCCTGGTTTCTCTGCTTTCCACTCTCAGGCCAGGAAAAGGATGGAGAGAGAAATTTAATTTACATTGGCTTATGATAATGGCCACTTAGTGTCATGGTTAAAAGTGCAAGTTCTGGAGCCAGACAGCAGGAATGTCAAGCCTTGCTATCCCTCCTCTGGGACCTTGGGCAGATTTCTTACCCTCTCTGTGCCTGTTTGCTCCTCTGTAAATTGGGGATGGTATCCATACCCACCTTGTAGTGGTTAATTTTATGCGTCAGTGGTGGGCCATAGTATTTAGATATTTGGTGAAGCATTCTTCTGGATGTTTCTATCAATGTAGTTTTGGGATGAGATGGACATCTGCTGGACTTGGAGTCAAACAAATTACCTTCCATAATATGGGTTGGCCTCATCCGATCGGTTGAAGACCTTAATAGAACAAAGGCTGACCTCCCCGCAAAAGAACGAATCGAGCTACCAGACCGCCTTTGGACTTGAACTGCACCGGAGTCTGCAGCCTACCATCCTATCCTACCCCATCAGATTTGGGCTCACCAAGCCCTCATAATCACGTGTGACAATTCCTTAAAATAAGTCTCTTTCTCTATATATACACATTCTGTTCCGTTTCTCTGGAGAACACTGACTAATACACACCTCATGTGGTTATAATGAAGATTGTACAAACTAATCTCTGTAAGCATGCTTAGAACACTGCCTGTAGCCTAGAAAGCTCTCCCAGAGTGCCAGCCCCTATTATTTATTGAGCATCCCCTAGAGGCTGGCAACTTCACATATGTTTTCTTATTTGCTGTCCAGAGGCTCATTGCATATGAGTGATGGGATTCCCATTTTACTGATGAGACACTGAGGCTCTGAGAGGTTGGCTGCCCCCAGTCTGTGGCAAAGCAAGGATCTGAGTCCATGTTCAGGGCTCCATGTTCAGCCTGCTCCGTAATGAAGTTCACAGAGCTTCCCAGAGTCACTCCAGCTAGCAGTGCGTGCACAAAGAACATGGGTGCTATTCCCTGGTCATCACTTTTCACATATTAGTCCCCAAAGCCCCAGGTCTCCTCCTCCGAGGTGTCTCTTATTGAGCATAGATCTAAGACTTGAAGCCAGGCCTGGGGAAGGTGGAGTCGGTAGCAAGAAAGTTCTCAGGCAGCTTACAGCCTCTTGGAAGTGGCAGGACCGGTGACCTTGAAACTGGAAGGCAGTACGGCCTCAGACTTCTCTGCTCCCTCCCCTGTACTGAACCTGCTCCTCCCCACATCTTCCCCATCCCACCCACCATCCACGCTCTTGCCCCGGCCCAGCATCGAGAAGTGGCCCTTGACCCCTTCTTTTCTCTCCCCTGCCAACCCGACCTCCATCCTACCATGTTGGAAGCTCCCTTCTCTTCAGGAAGACCTCAGCTTCCTTCTGATCTGTCTGCTCCCACCCCTGCCCCTCCACATTGTTCTCCACACCACAGCTAGAGCGAGCTCTTCAAAGCAAGTATCAAATCATGTGTTTTTCTGCTTAAATTGCCCCATCCTATGCAGAATAAGCTCTTTAATCCGGCTCACAAGCCCTGTGTGCTTTAGCCCTTTGCCTGCTGTCCCGCCCCAGGCTCTACCCTCTTCTGCCTACCCAGCCCAACATTCCCGCCCCGCCCTCTGGACTGTCATGCCTCTCACCTTCCGTTCTTTAAACACAACAGGCTTGTTCTCTCCACACAGCCTTGCACTTGCTGGTCTGCCGCCGGGAATGCCGTTCCCTGATGTTTCACACAGCTGCCTCTTCTTAACATTTTCAGCTTAATTGTGACCTCAGAGAAGCCCTGATTCTCCAGTATTTAGCTGCCCCCTCCTATCACCATGTGCAACACTGACCACACTCTATCTTGTAGGTGTTCTTGGCTGTGATCTGTGTCCCAACACCTTGAAAGGGAAGACCTTGCTGCAGGGCCTGCACTAGTGGCGGGGTCCCCCCACCCCCATGCTGGTTGAATGTGCAAGCTCACACGTGTGTGGATGAGGGGTGGGTCAGGACAGAAGGCTCTCTGCAGCCTCAAATCAGGGGACGTTATCTGGGAAGAGGAGCAATTTTGCTGGTTGGGGGCAGAGAACAGGCAACTTCGGTGATCAAGGGACAGCACTTGGGCAAAGGTGGGACAGCAGGACCAAACATGGCTTGGAGACCAGAGACTTCCGCTGGCCTTACTGAGCGCCAGCAGCTGTAGGCCAGGTGCTATGTTTGGTGTTGTGGTTACAGGGATGGGTCTTTCTGTCCTCGAGGAGTTTGCAGTCCGCCAGAGTGATGAACTGTGTATATATAAGAATGTCCTGTTAGAGGGAAACAAGGAAGAGACATGGGTACCTGAGGGATAGTTGTCAGGGCAAAAGCCTAGACAGTGCAAAGGCCCTGGGGTGGGAGAATGCTCAAGGCATGGCAGGGAGATTTGTGGCTGGGATGGAGAATAGTGGAGGGCAAGGTGGTAGGAGGTGAGAGCAGAGAGGTAGCTGGGGGTGGGGGAAGCAGCACAGACCACGTAGAGCTTCTCAGGCCATTTCAAGGGTTTTGACTTTGAAGAGCCACTAAGGGATTCTGAGGAGATGGGGGGCATGATCTAACTTAGATCTCAGAAGCATTCTTCTGACTGGTGAGTGGAGATGGACCAGGAAAGGAGATAGGTGAGAGGTCATGAGAATTCCAGCAGCAGTGGAGGCCGAGCGGCCATCAGTGTGGCCTGGACTTGTATGATCGGGTCCAAGCCGCGAGCGGTTCCTGTGGGTGCTGGGGAGCGGCAGTCAGCCCTACTTGCCAATCATGTGACCTTGGGGCGACCCCTTCCCACTGGTTCTGCTGTATTGGTCAGGGAGCAACTAGAGAAGCAGACCCAGGGGGAGCTACGCATCGAGAAGTTTCTCGCAGAGAATTGGCTTACAAGTCGGAGGTCCAAGGGCAGGCCAGCGCCACAGTCTACAGGTGAAATCTCCTCCTCCGGGAAGCCTCAGCTCTGCCCTCAAGGCCCTTCAGCTGACTGAGCACCCCCTGCCAAGTAGCTAGGATGATCTCACTCAAAATAAACGAATCATGGACTTCGTCACATCTGCAAAATACCTTCCACAGCAGCACATGAGGCGTGAATGGTGGGGTAACTGGGAACTGGAGCCTGGCCAGGCTGACCCATAAAACTGGCCATCACGCCCTTAAAATGACGTCGTCTGAGCTGCCGCCTGCTGCCAAGCGAGGAGGGTCCCTGGAGGTGATGCAGCGAGGGGGCTTCGGGCCCCGTGGTAGGGAGGTCCTGTTGTCAGTCGTGGTGCTTGGCTTCCTCCACGAGCTGAGAGGGGGCTGGAGCAGGCTCTCCCCTGAGCAGAGGGTGCTCTTCAGACCTGACAAAGACCTCTCACTTCTGGAAGCTGCCTCTCTCCCCGTTCTGGCTGTGGAGTTCCGAGTTTCGCCGCCAGGGGGGGGCAGGTGGCCACGGAACCTGCGGTTTCCTCTTGGCCCCGGGTCGCGGCCCCGCAGAGGCCTGATGCTCCAGACCCTCCAGCGGTCCCGTGAGGAGCTTCGTCTTGTCTGAACGCAAATGAGGTTGCTCAAGAGTGTGGCAAGTTTGTTCTTTTGGGCAAGTGTTGATGTTCCTCCTGAAATCCTGTTTACTTTATACTTTTCCTTGGAAAATTAGTGAGTTCAGCCCGACTTCCATTTTACTGATCGTAAAATCTGCATTACTGGACGGAGTTAATACGATCCGGGTTCCTCTGGCAGGCACAGAAGCATATTGCTTGAAGATAGGAGTTCAGGTTTTGGCATCAGATGGACAGGGTTGGAACCCCAGCTCTGCCATGTGTTTGCTCTGTGACTGGCGGGTTGCCTAACCGCTGACCCCCTTATGCCTTTACCCCCTTATGGAAAATGGGGGTAAAAATAGTGCTGGTCTCATTAAACGTAAGGATCGAAGTAGCAGAGTCCTGGCACACAGCGAGCTCCCAATGATGGTGGCTGCCACTGTTACTGGTTTAAGTATTGATCGATTCTGAAAGGAGGGGAGAAGTGGGTCTTCCCTCTTGTCCGTGAGTTGAAAGACCCACTTGAAGCATTTATTTTCCAGGCCCGAGGCCTGACCTCAGAGAAGATGAAAGCTAGACCTGGCCACTGTGGAGTCGTTGGTAGAGTTAAGAACCTGGATTCTGGAGCCAGAGTACTTAGTTTCACGTCCCAACCCTGTCAGTGGTGTGGTCTTAGGCGAGTCCTTAACTTCCCTGTGCCTCAGTTTCCTTGTCTGTGCAGTGGGAACGATGATTCATCAGATTGTTTAAGGCTTGAATACGAGTGACTTCCTATGAAGTGTTAACTCCAGGACCGCGACTGGCACAGTAAATGCTTGCTGACGTCTGACGCCGAAACCTGAACTCCTATCTTCATTTTTATTATGAATAGGAGGCAGTCCCATGGGTATCCAGCTCTCCAACAGGAGAGACCCCTGGCTTTGCTATTTGCCCTCCTCCAAGAAGCAGGTCCTGTCAACCAGACAGGAAAAGGTAGAGTGTGCACCATCTCATAATTGCTAGTAAACCTTGCAGCAACCTGGACAGGGGGTCTTGTCCCCATTTTATAGACCAGGAAAGTAGGTTAAGGAACTTGCCTCAGGTCACCTGGCCAGGTAGACCCAGGATTCGAATCTGGCCCTTCTGATCCAAACCTCTTCCACTGAAGTCTGTTCCATCCTGAGCCAAGGCCTAGGGGATCCACAGGTGACCAGGACTTGGGTTCTGAAGGCCTCTAGGAGGAGGGTCCATAGACTGGGGAATGGGGGCTGCCCCAAGAGCATTACACTGAGACATCTAGAGGGAACTTACTGGTCATAAGGGATTCTTAATTGGGGAAAAGTTTTCTTTACAGGATGAATTTGGTTTTTAATGAAGTGGATTTGCTTAAAGCCCATAAGTACTGGCCACTATAAAGATTGTCTCCCCTCCTCCTGTAGAGGAAGGCCCTAAGGGGGGTGCTCTGTCTGTCCAAGGTGGGAGTGGGCAGAACTGGTCCCCCACTGGTCACATTGTCACCAGGCCTTGGAGCTAGGTGGAAGTGTGAGTAGGGCCATTACAATGCAGAGAAAGTAGGTCTGTAAGGCCTCTGGGACTGTCCTCCCCCAAGATAAAGGCCCTATCCAGCCACAGGAGGAGGGGGACAGAGACACAGCGGACAGCAGCCGCCTTCACTCCCCATCCAGAGGGCAGCTCTCCTAGAGGCTTTCATTTCTCTTAAGTGATTGCTGTCACTGCCCCCACAGAGCTCACGGTTCAACTGAGAAAGCAGGATGTTGTCAGGGACTCATTAACGACTGCAAGACAGGCCAGGTTGCAATCCGTAAGCTGTGGGAGTCAACCAGAAGGGGACAGGGCTAGGAAGATGGGGGAGGCTGGGGATGTGCAGGGGTTAGGCAGCTGCCCCTGGTGGGAGGGCCAGGCATGAGCAAGGACTCAGAGGCTGGAATCAGGGTGAGGAATTTGAGGTAAGGAGAGGTGTCCAGCCTGGTGGAAGTGGAGAAAGGGATAGGAGAGGGGATGACAGGAGATGAGTCTGGAAAGGAAGCTCTGGAGACAAGATCAGCAAAGACTTTTCATAGCAATTTCCAAGGCTTTCTTCTCTGCCCGAGCCACCCATCGTCAGTGAGAGAGGCCCAGGCTGCTTGGAGAACTCGGCCAAGACATTCCTGGCACCCTCCAATAACCCGTTCCAAAAGTGAACGTGTCTCATGAAGCCATCGCCTTCTGGCACATCTCACGGGGGCTGGTGTTTTTACACAATTCTTATTTTCATGGCTCTGGGTCCTCAGCCTGATGTCACCCCCGGAGTTCAAAGCCAACTAATTGGAAATGAAAGGAGACTGATTGATCTGGCAGTGCCATGAGCAGCCCATGTGGCAGTGATGGGATGGAGAAAGTGAACACACTGCTCACGTGTGTGTCTGTGCCTCCCCTCCCACACCCGGAGGCAGCACGGCCCCACTGCCCTACTGGCCTGTACACAGAGCTCAGGTCGGCAGGCACAGGCAGGGCTCCTGACCTCCCCTGCCCCACCCCCAGCTAGCCTGGCTGCCCTCGGCCCTGCTTGCTTCGTCTTATTCTGCCCCTTGCTGCTGTCTCCCATCTTCCTGTACTAGGAAAGTGCTAGAAAGATGGCCCTGAATTAAACATCAAGGAAAATGCTAGAGGTGTGCTCTGGAGTCCCCAGGCCCTGCCCAGACCTGCTGACTCACCCTCTCTGCGGTGGGGCCCAGGAATTCACAGTGTTAACGGGCTCTCCGGGGATTGGGCGATCAAGCCAGGGTCAAGTATGAGATGGGTCATACTTGTGGTTGATGGCAGTGTTCGGGGTAGACAGGCAGTGAGGCTGCTTGAGGACTGAC
Organism: Martes martes; assembly: GCF_963455335.1. Taxonomy (NCBI): domain Eukaryota; kingdom Metazoa; phylum Chordata; class Mammalia; order Carnivora; family Mustelidae; genus Martes; species Martes martes. Next base: position 25,029,399 of record NC_137902.1, read on the forward strand.
GGGGCTGGCCCTGAAGGGGCACTCAGCTGTCTCCCAAGTCGGGGAGACGGTGGGCCACCAAGGGGAAGTGGGGCCTGTTGGGGGCCAGAGAGCGCTGGCCCAGCGGTCTGGGCTTGGAGAACAGCCCAGGGGCCTGCCCAGCACTGGTCTCCCTCCTGGCCTCATCAGGAGGCAGTGATGAGACTCCCGTCTGCCTTTTCTTTCCACAAGGTTGTCTTCTTGGGGGTAGGAAACACCCACGTTGTGGTCCAGCAAAGAAATGTTTCCCACCGCAGCCCTCGGCCAGAAAATAATGTGTTCCTCACTTCGGCTCTTTGGTTTATAGGCATGTGACAGAAGACACAGCATTTCCAGTAATGGTGAAGCCAGTGGAAAAACAAAGATGTGGGGGAAATGTGCATTACTTATTGTGTTAGCACCTTTTTCTGATCTACGGTTACTTTGTTTAGAAACAGAAATGTGGCGTGTGTGACTTAGTTGGCTCATGGCCTTCTTATAATTGGTCAGTTCTGAAATGTGAAGGCAAAGAAACATTTTCCAGCGTTTCAGTAAGAATTAGACATTTGCAGGGGAAAAAGAAAAAAAAAAAAAAGAAAGTTTTTTTTCCCGGACTCTTTCTGCTTTGCCCCCTGGATCTTGTCGTGGCCGCACGTGACCCAGGCAGCTGGGATGAAGATGTATTTGTTAAGGTTAGAACTGGAGTTTTGTACCGAGGAAAGTGGGCCATGTCCATGTCCCTTCACGTCCCTGTGCTCAGAAGGAGGAGCCGTCACCTCTCGGCGAGCCTTCCCCCGACGCTGCTTCTGGCTAACGGGTGCAGTGTTGGAGGAAACCCCACAGGGATGTGAGGGCTGTTGGAAGAAGGTCAGGGTTGGGTGCCGAAGTGTCCCGGGCAGGAGGGTGAGGTCCTTATAAAGCTGTGATGACCGACTGGGGACGAGAGGCCAAGTGAAGACTGTCTTTGTACGTTGGCCGTGGCCCCCCGGGGACACCGAGCGAACGTGCAGCTGTAACACCCTGGATGGGAAAGTTCTTCCTGTGTGTCAGCTCCCTGCCCTGCACCATCCCTCCCCGGGGCCTCCGTGTTGCCAGGAGCCCTCCGCCCGCTTCTCGCTCGCATTTGATCACATGGCGGTACAGAACGCCCTTCGCTCAGCTTCATGGATGAACTTGGTTGCTCTCCCTGCTCTAAGCGCACAGCTCAGTGGACACTCGTGGCAGCTCTCCCCCTGGGGAAGCCACAGGAAGCCGGCTTCTGAAGGGGTGCTGGGCCTAGAGCCCCCCAGCCCCCAGCCGGGAGGAGCTGGTTTCTGCCAGGCCCGTATTTGACCTCAGTGGCTCTGTCGTGGCGGCCTTGTCGAGTTCTCCAGCGACCATCCATGCACCTGCTCAGCCAGGCCCTGCTGTGGAAGTCGTGGGGTACCAAGATGGGTAGGATGAGGTCCCTGTCCTCAGGACAGTTAGGACACAACATCCAAGTGCTGTGGTGGAGGTGGGGCCGAGTGCAAGGGAGTCCGCCTGGGGGTGCCGAGCAAGGCTTTCCAGCCCGGTTCACTGAGGTTTTTAAGTGAGTCAGCCTGGAGGAGAGGGAGAGCAGCTGTGCAGAGGACATCTGGACACCGTCTCAGTATTCGTGGTGCCACGTCTTCCGTGTCCCTGCAGTTCCTGCTGGGTGGCGCTGTTTCAGAGACGCTGTCGCAGATGGCCTCTCATTCATTAATGTCACTGAAGCTTGAAAAGCTCTAATTATAAAGTTAATCCATGTGCCTGGGCTGGAGAGAACTTGCCCCACGGGCCACCTCTGACCCTCTCCTTATCATCAGGAGGACTCTGGTTCCAGCTGTCTCCAGGGGGACACATGTCCTTGTCTGTGAAAGGAACATACATGGGGCGCCTGGGTGGCTCCGTCATTAAGCGTCTGCCTTTGGCTCAGGTCATGATCCCAGGGTCCTGGGATCCAGCCCCACATCAGGCTCCCTGCTCAGCGGGAAGCCTGCTTCTCCCTCTCCCACTCTCCCTGCTTGTGCTCTGTCTCTCACTCAAATAAATAAGTAAAATCTTTAAAAAAAAAAAAAAAAAAGAAGAAGAAGAAGAAGAAGAAGAAGGAAAGGGAGAGGCATATAATTCCAGCACCATGATCGCCCTAGCCAGGTGCCCAGCACCTAGAGGTGCTCATTAAATATCTGACCAATAGATCCCCATTGGGGAAGGACCCTCTAGCCAGGGGGTCTCCCCAGTGGTTGATGATTGACCATGATTGACAGGGCAGAGAAAAAAGCAGCCCTTTCATATTGCAGGTGAAGACCAGGGGACCCCATTTCCCCACACTTGTGTAATGAGCCAGGACAGGCCCCTCTGGGCACCAGTCTCCTTCCTGGCCTCTCCTGGGGACAGAAGCCCAACATTAGCTGAAGATCCTGTGCTCTGGTGCCGAAGGGTTAACTCTGTGCTCCCCAGAGAGCTCACACACTCCTGACCCTCTGCTGTCCTCCAGGCCCTCCCAGCTGGGCCTGCTGGGAATAGCTCAGTCACGTGTGAGCCAGATGTGGGGATTTCCCAAGCAGTGATGTGTGTGCAGGCACACAGACACACACAGACACGCACACGCAAACACACACTCACACTGCTCTGTTGACGTGGCATCTGAGGGCTCAGGAGATTGGTCCAGACCCACACAGAGCAAGAGAGGGATGGGGGTGAGGAGAGGCCCAGGGCTTACCGGCACACACCACGGGGGGCTGCTCTCAGCCCTGCTGAGCCCTGCTCCCAGCAGACAGGATAGATAAGCCCCTTGTTCTTGCTCAGACTCCCATTTCCTGCAACATCCATCTTGCCATAGACCATATTGGTTATGAACAAATTTTTTTAAATAATCTCTTTGAAGGGCTTTACAGCAGATGCTGGGCCAGAGCCTTCCAGGGATATTCTGCCAGGCCTGGGGGGCCTTTCCGTGAGCCTCTCTGCCCAGCACAAGCGAGGCTCAGGGTCTCATCCTGGCCTGAGAAGGCTTGTTTGTGGCTCAAGGGACATAACCTGGACTAGAGAATATGCAGGGCCCTGGGTGCCAAGAGGACCCCAGGGTAGTGGGGTAATCCAGGCCTCGGTTTCCCCACAGAGCCCTTGGGACTGAGTGTAATGAGTATATACCCTTCCATCAGCCTCTAGAGATTTACTGGGTACCCCCTACTCTGTTCAGGGTATACTGTGAGGATGCTGACAGGGTTAAGAGTCTGAAAGAACTTCAGATCTGATTGGAGAGACGCAATAGATTTTGATTAAGCACCTACTATGTGCCAGATCCTTGCTAGGACTATAGCAGTAGCCAGACATTGTTGAACCAGCTGACACAGTCAGTGAACGATACAGAGATCCTGCCCAGGGCAAGATGAAGGAGGCTGACAGAACTTGGAAAATGGGTCAGCCTCAATCTCAGCTCAGGAATGAATGCTGCCTCTAGCCCCTGCCCGTGTCCCATTCCGATGATGGCAGTGTCCAGCCAGATGTCAACTGAAGCATTGTGAGTCCTGCCCCAGAAGAGGGTCTCATTACAGATGTGAGGCCATTAGGACTCCTCCCTGCCTCACCACCCCCTGCAGACCCCCGCCCGAGGTACAGCCTGCTGTGTCTGGCCTCCGCCTGCCCTCCAGTTGGGTCTGGGCAGCCTCGGGAAGGGACGGTGCACTTGAAGGGCCAGGCAAGTGGATGAGGGGGCCCCACTGCCTCCCTCCCACACCCCTGTGACTCCTGACACAGGCGGGAGCGCGTGGGTAAGTGTTTGTGTCCCTGTGCCCCAAGCTTGGGGACAGATGGTGGAGAGTTGGTCATCACCAGGGGTGCCGTGCTGTGTACATAGTAGATGCTCATTAAATTATTGGCGGTTGATTCATTGATGATAGGATCGCAAGAGTTGTGTCTGGAGAAGACAAGACATTTCACGTTCTGTAGCCCTGGGATGGGAATGTGGGTCCTGGGTCCACTGGCTGTTAATTTCCATCACTCACTCAGTCGTGGCTCTAGTGGAGACTGAGCCAGGGAGACAGACCAGAGGACGGGGGCCTGGGGACCCAGGGACCCAGCAGCTGCTCACCGAGACCCACTCTGCTGTTCCTTGTTTCTGATGCTGCCTCATCCTCACAGATCCTGGCCTTGGCTGGGGGAGCTGGTGGGTGGGGGAATGGGAGGGGGATAGCCCAATAAGTGGGAGAGGACCACCAAGGCAGACCACCCCAGGGAGTGGGGAGGTGGCTGGGATCCTGGAACTCGGAACAGTGTTAAGTTTGTCTCTTTTCTGCACACCACCACCCTGGTGTGGGGCGAGGTGAGAACCTGAGAATTGAGAGGGAGACCCAGCCCAAGGGGCTGCTGTGGGGTCAGGCAGCAGCTGCTGGGAGTGGGGCTTGGAACCCCATTGGCCTCCCCGCCCGGCACCCCTCTGTCCTCTGCCCACCCACGGCTCCTCTGACTAACCACAGCACCTGTCTTCAACCAAGATGCTTTGGGTCTTTTCAACAGCAGATCTGCCTGCCGCCCTCTGGCAGAGCAGCCCCCTCTGGGCAGTCGCAGAGCTTGGGAGGCTTCCAGGGCCCCTCTGCCCATACCCACAGGTGCTGGGCTGTCTCTGCAGGCCCTGGTCATGGCCTGGGTGGGTGCTCTTGGACCTAGTCCCCTAAGGGCTATGGAAGGGCTCCAGGCACAGCCCAAGCCCCCACCCCACCCCATTCCCCACCTGAGCAGGGAAGCTGACTGTTCTCTGACTGCTCAGCTCAGTGGCCCGAGGGTCAGCAGCACATTCCTCCCCGGGGTTGGGCTGCCCCCACGCAGAGTCTGGATTCCAGGAAAGGCAGCTCCTGGGAAAGGAGGCAGACCCCTTCTTACTGAGAGCAAAATGAGTAGGAATATGGCTGCATGTACAAAGGGAAGCCCGACAGAAATAATGAGCCTCCCTTGGCCAGTGGGGGAGGAGAATCCAGAGAATGAAGTCCCCGATTTTAGGCCCCTTTGTTCCCAATTCCCAGCTCAAGTCTGGCTCAGGTCTTACTATTGGGCCTTCGGAAGACGTCTCTTTTTGCATCTGTAAATTATAGATTGTCGTAAGGATGAAATTAGAGCTCAGAAAATGTTTAGCACCGTGCCTAGCATGAGTGTTAGAAAGTGAGAACTGGTACAATTTCTAGCCCCAGCCCTGCCACTCACTTGCTGTGTGATCTTAGGCAAATTTATTGCCCTCTCTGGTCCTGAGTCCCCACATGCATCCTTCTAGCCTTTGGAATACCAAGAAGCCGAGATGTTGGTTGGGACGGGACCTGGAGACAAGACAATGGCCTGTCTTCCCACTTAGGATTTGCCTTCTGTCTATGAGAGGATATGCATCAGAAATCCAGTCCTACTAAATTTATTCTTGAGTACTTCTATTTACTTAGCTCAGAGTTCTGTAGCCCTGAAACCTCAGGCCCTGGGCAGGACCGGCTACATAATTATGGGGCCTCTTGTTCATAAATGATTCGAGATTTCAAATGAGAGAACAGCATGAAGCCGAGCACAGGGCCCTTCCCAGTGTGGGGCCCTGTGGGGTGGCCTGGGCCACAGGCACCTGAGGCAAGCCCCACTTTGGAGACCATGACAGTGGGAGGCAGGGCCAGGGGTCTGAGCGGCCACCTTAACGCCTCACGGCTGCAGTCCAGGGGCATAATGTTTTTTTTTCGTGCTGGGAGGACTTCTGATGAGCTGGAGGCTGCCGCTCACCCTGGATCAGGTGCGAGGAGTTGAGCATGTGAGCGGGCGGGTGCATGTCTTACCATCATGCATGTCACCAAGCTGGCACCCGCGTGGCTTCAGAATGGAATTCATGTTTGAACCATGGCTTGTTTTCTTTCTGAGCCATCTTAATTCATGCCATGCTTTCTCCGAGCCTGTTTCAGGCCCCCTCAAGTGACTTTATCACGTAGGCCTCACTACTACTTTGTAAAGGAACTATTCTTTGCAAAGGACTGCTAGCCCGGCTGGGCTGCTGTCAAGATCTGAGCTCTGCAGTGCCTGCGACAGGGGGTATATGCCCCTCCTGGCAAACTAAGCAGCTCCTTCTCCCTGCGGTAAGTGGCACAGTTACCAGCTTTCAGCCCCTAGTTTGGCTTGAGAGCAGAGGCTGTGTTTCCCTGCAGCTTAGTCAATCAAGGAAAAGAAATGGAGCTTATAGGAAACCCAAGAAATTCAGCCCTGTGCAAAGTTTAGTTGTATAAAAGAGGAGGAAAGACCAGGCTTTCTGGAGAACCTGTTCAGGGCTACAGTGAAGGAAGGACAATAGAATTCCCTAGGAGGGGGAGGTCTTGAGGGCTCAAGGACACAGAGAGCTGGAAGAATGGAAGGACCAGGAAAAGACAGGGTGTTCATTCCATTCAGGGCCCCTGGCAGGGTCCCTGCTTCTCCTCCCCTCCCAGGGGCCCCCCTGGGCTTAGGCTGTGGAGGCCGGGGAGGTGAGTGACCCTGCCCTGGTCCCTTGAGCTCTGGCTTGGCTTTCCTTCTCGAAGGAGACCATGCCGCTGGCTGTTCTCCTGTCTCTTCCACCTGGGCTCACAGCCCACTCTGGATTTATTAGTTTGAATGGGTGGGACTTGCTTTACACTAGGGAAGGATTCCTGGAAACGTGGTTTGAGACTAGATTTGGGCAAATTGAACCCACTTCTCACTGCTCTGGACTAACTCAAGTATAAAAGAGACTGTGTTAGGACCCAATCCTTTTGCTACCTTCACTCTATCCAGGTGTGTTTTTATGTAGTACTTGGGTGTCTCTTGTCTGGGGGTTCCTTACAGTCAGGGGCACCTGTGTGACCATTACGTGATTTCTCATATCACCTGGACCAAACAAGAAGCAGGTTCAGCGTTTAAGAAGTGGCCTTGGGTCACCATATTTGGCCAGGACCTGCAGGCACCTGGCTTCCTCAGGGCCTGGATTCTGGCTGATTTTGCAAAATGGGAGCACAGACTGTGGGAGGGATAGGAGGGCTGGGGGCGGACCATGGGAGGGGCCTCGGCTCCCCGCCTCCTGCCTCATGCCCCACAGCCCACGCTGCTGCAGTCCCCAGCTTGTCCCCATCACCCACTCCCTCCCTCTGTCCCAGGGGCCTCCTTCCTCCCCCTCCAAAACCTTTCACAGGCACTACAGGCCACTACACTCTCAAAACAACCTTACAGAGAAGACGAGGTAAGTATTTTTATCCCCATGGTTCGGAAGGAAAAGAGGCCCCGAGAAATGGCTAAAAGCCCCAGATCAGGGAGCTGAGTGGCAGGATAAGCATAAGAAGCAAGATTTTAAAGAATTCTTGCCTCAGTTCCCTGCGCTCTATGCCTCTTGAATTAATTGCTTTTTTTTTTTTTTCCACTTGAGTTTCCATATATTGAGCATGTGTTTAAGTGGGTTTCCCTGGAAAGGTGCTCTAGTTCTCTGGAAAGATTCATGTCAGCTGTGGAGCACTTCTTTTTGCAGACTAGCAGGTTTCTGCTGGGAGAGCCTAGAACGCCAACCCGAGGACCTTGGCTGCTGCTAGGCCCAAATGCTTGATTTGACAGAAGTGAGCCTTGAGGCTCAGAGAAGCTGAGCCACTTGCCCCAGGTCACCGAGCGTGTGGTCAGCAAAACCAGTCTTGCAGATTCCCAGTCTGGAGCCCCTGGCTTTTCCATTGCCCCTGCTCTGTAGGGCCCTTGGTTCTGTCACCAGGGGAGGCCAGAGAGACAGCAGGAGGGCAGGAAGCGGTTGGTTTGTGTCGGTCACAGCTGCTCCCTTGGCTGTGCCTGCGCCCTGCTCCCTCGTCCTGTCCCTCCGTCTCTGCTTTCCCAGCCCGCAGCCAGCAGCCTCGTCTGCCTCCTGGCTGGAGGGCCGGGGTTTGTGAGCCAGGGTCCTCCTCTGTTCATTGTAAGGAGGCCTGGGTGGGGAGGGGGGGTGTCCTTCCCACCCTGGGAGAGGGCTTGCTCCTGTGGGCTGGAGACAAGGCGCTCCAAAGTGGGGAGAGCTTTGGGGTGGGAGCAGCGGAACTGGATTAATTCTGCAGATCCAGGGGACTGGGAAATAAATCATGTTTTTAAAAAGACAGGCCCATTTCTGGTCCACTTCCCATTTTCCTTTGGAGAGCAAAGGGAAGGCCTGCTTATGGGGGGTGCAGGGGGTGGGCATGAGCTTGGGTTGTTCCACACTTAGCAGTGGGGCTCAGTTTCCAGAGGCTGAGGGATTTTTTCCTGTCCTGCTCCCCGCCCTCTGCCTGCCCAAATGCCCAGACCCCAAGGACCTGGAAGGGCATCAGGCCCTTCAAGATAATTATTGAGAAAGTCATCCCAGGAGCATAGACCTTGTAAGCATTTAGTCTTGGTGGGCCAAGGGTCCCCACTTCTCTCTCCTGCGACTTGTGGGTACCCCCCCATTGAGGAAGAGAGCAGCTCCCCCTCTCTGACAGCCCTTATCTTCTAGCATGGGTGTTGGCAAACCACAGCTCCTGGGCCAAGCCCAGCCCACCATGTAGTTTTATAAATAAAGTTTTATTGGCACACAGCCCACTCAGCCTTCTGCAGATTGTCAGGGGCTGCTTTTGTACCGTAACAGCAAAGGTAAGTAGTCTTGACAGAGACCACGTGGCCCCCAAAGCCTAAAAGAGCTACTCTGGCCCTTTTCAGGGAAAGTTTGTTAACCCTTGTTCCAGCAGAAAAGTAAGACTTCCTCAGTTCTCCAGGCCTGAGCCAAATCATTTCCCTTGGCTCGCTGAAAGAGGTTAGCATTTCCCAAAAGTTTTCCTTCTAAAGAAACCAAAATGGAAGTGGTACAAAGTAACAAAGCCGCAGAGACGGCTGGAGATGTGGACCCTCTGAGCTGGGGTGGCATCGGGCTGAGTGGGGCCGGACGTTGGAGCTGGGGTGGGTCTGGCACCTAGGGTGGCCTTGCCGGGTGACAGCCTACTTGGCCACATTTGGGGTACAGCAGCAGGGAGTTACAGCCCCAGCCTCAAGCCTCAGAGGGCCTAGGTGTGTCCACCTTGTCTCAGCTCTGCCAGGGCACGGAAGCCGGGTCAGTATAGCTCCTGAAGCCCATGGAGGCTTCTGACTGGAAGTCCTGTTTCTGAATACAGTCTCCAGGGTCTCTTACCTCCAGTTGCAGCTAACCTGGCGTTTGGGGGGTGTCTACGGGAAGGGATCTGTGACCGGCTGCCAGCGTTTTCTTGGCACACTCACTATCAAACACTGTCTGGTTGTCAGCCTTGCAGCTCCAGGAGGCTGATTTTCCTGGTGCTGAGCACATACTGCCTGTTATCTTGTTAATCCTTGTAGCTACCTAGGAAGTAGTCTGTTGTCTCATCTCATTTTTACAAGAGAGGGAACAAGGCTCAGGGAGGTTCAGTAAGTCCCTCATAGGGGAGAATCCACACAGTCAGACTCCAGAGGCCTTGCTAAACCCCTCTACCAGATCTGCTCTCCGCGAGTTCCAGGGAGAGTTGGAAGGCCCGGGCTTCCCGGTTCCGCATGGGGAGCCAGCCTGAACTGGTAGATGGCTTGAGCAAGGGAGAATCAGGTGCTTTAAAGAGCATGTGGCATCCAGTGATCTCCCAAAGTCTATGTCCCCACATGAGATGGACATGGTACTAGCTGTATGACCTTGGGCAAATGACTTAACCTCTCTGGTTTGTTTTCCTCATCTACGAAGTGGAGGGAGTACCTTATCGTTGTAGGTTTATTCTGAAAAGCAAATGAATTACCATGTGTATGTGTTCAGCATGAGGCTTGGTGTACAGTAAATGCTACGTAAACTTTTGCTGCCGTTAAGGTTGTCTTTACCGTGTGTCGTTGGGTCAGGCAGCCTTCCTGACCAGCACTGGGTGCCTCTCAGGCTTGCAGCTCAATGTTTTGTCCCTGCTGCAGCTGCAGCCAACGCTGTGCTTCTTTGGAGGCAATGAGAAATTCAGCAGAGAAAGCACCCGCCTCTCTGATCCCAGACCTGGTTCAGTTTCTGGCTCCGCTGCTCTGGGCTTGTGGGAACTTGGGCCGGTTTCCTCTCCCGTAAAATGGGGTGAAAAATGGAGACCCACCTCAAGGGATTGTTACAGGCAGTAAATGAGTCTGAATCCTGGAGGTAGACTGTCCATGCTTATTACATGTTGGCCCTCCGATATTTTAGAACTGTTCCCCCCACTGACTGAGCCAAGAGCTTTCTGCCTCATCACATCGCACCGTCATGTGTTCTTTTAGGTTCTTTGACTTTGCTCCTCCCTCTTGGCAGGAGGATCACTTCTAACCTCATTTCACAGATGAGGAAACTGAGGCCCAGATGAGACATAGTTGTCTGGGCCTGGGACAGAGCCCTCATCTCTGATGGTCACTAAAGGTCCCCATCCTCCTGGGATCGAGACGGGGTATTTTAGAGAATCCAGAATGAGGCTTTCTTCCATTCTTCCCCGACCTGTCTTCCTCACTGGGTAAGGGCTGGGACTAGGGCTGCACAAGACATCAGAGCCCGGCGGTGAGGTGCCTCACGACTGGAGACCGGCCCTGGGCTCTCCAACTCTGAATGTTTGAGGTTCCAGGTCCGTGCTGCTGAGCCTGCTGGCCTGGTGAGGTTCCTCAGAGCCACCGGGCCCTGTGGGGACAGCCACCCACCCACACAGCCAGAAAGAAAGGTCCAGGCTGCTTTCTCCAGCCAGTGATAAGCCATGGGCCCCGTTCCAGGCAGGGATTGTGTAGGATTCTCTGTGCTCCAGAGGATTCCTGCATTTCGACAGACACCTCATTATCCCCATCCCAGCCGGCTGGGTCCCAGCGCCTCTGTAATCACTCAGGCCCACGCCCAGCAGCCAGCCCCAGGCCAGGAAATCGCTCCCCTCCCCTCCCCCGCCTTCCGCTGGGCCCAAAGCGGCGCCTGCGGCCACTTGCCCCATAGACCTCCTGCCTGCCTAACGGTTCTCTCTCCTCCTCTGCTTCTCCTCTCTCTCCTGCTGCTGCTTGCTCCTGTGGGGGACTCGGAAGTGTGGCTCTCCAGCTGGGCTGAGTCTCCCAGGAAGGACGTGACAGGTACTGCCCTGAGTGTGTGTGTGCGAGCATGTGTGTCCTGGGCACGCACGTGTGGGCGCCGCTGGCCACATGCTTCCCTGGGATGGGCCGCGGCCCCTGGTCGGCAGGCTGGCCGTCCGCTGGGCCCCCTCTAGCCCTTCCCCTAGCTGTACTCACTGCCCTCCTTTCAACCCTCTCTAGGCCTCAGGTCCAGGCTCGGAGCCTTCAGTGGGTGATGGCCACAGAGCACCGTGTGTAGACGAATACAATGTGGACAGGAGCGTGTGTGGGTTGGTCCCCCGGCTCTGCCGGGTGCTGGCTGAGTGAACTTGACCTCCCTGAGCAGGGCTCAGCCGCCTCCCAGGGAGCCCGGCACGTGGGAAGCACTCAGGCGATGGCGAGGGGACTGTTGCCTTGTATGCTCGCTCCGCTGGCCGTCCCGGTGGGGAGGGCCCACCAGAGATGGTCAGTTTCACTTTGGGCAGTTAACGTGGGGCAGAGAGCTGAAGCCTCAGACCCCGCAGCCTGGTTTCCAGTGGTCCTCACCGGGGTGCTGCAGCAGGGCAGGGGAAACCTGGGACTGGTGTCGCAGCCTCCGTGCCCCGAGCCTGGAGCAGCCTCTGCCTCAGCGGCCTGGCCGGGCTTTGGGCTGCCTGGCCTAGGATGGGCCTCAGGGACTCGGGCCTGTGCCTTGTGTCTAGGTAGAGCTGGGCCAGGGGTCAGGGGCTTTCCTTCAGCCTCTGGTCTTACAGGACAGTGGCGGGGAGCCCTAGACAGCAGGGTTCTCAGCTGCTGCAGGGAGATAGTGGCCCACAGAGGAGTGGGATTTCCAGAAGTGACTTCCAGGAGCCCTTCCATTTCTAAGAGTGCTAACGCAGGCATAAGTGCATGCACGTACACACACACACACACACACACACACACACCCCAACACCCATTCTGCCCAAAGCTGGGAGCAGAGATTCAGGCTCCGGGGCTGGGGGCCTGAGGCAGAAGGGTCAGAGGTCAGAGGGGCTGGGCCAGCCCCAGCAGTCAGCCCAAGGCTCAGCGCCTCCCCACCACAGCTGTGGACAGGGAAGGGGAGGCCCACGTCCTGGGAGGAGAAAGGCAGTAGGCAGGAGGACCCCTTGCCTGTCCCAGGCTCCTTGCAGTCCTCCTTCTGGTGCTGTCTGTGACGAGGGCCCGGGCCTGACTAATCACTGGGCTCCTGTCCCTCTTTCCCCTCTCTACGAGCCAGCGAGCCAGAGCCCACTTGGCCTACAACAATACATTTTATTCATGAAACGTATAGCCTGGCCGCCCAGGGGCCTATAGAAAAGCCGGCAGGCCAAGTCCAGCCTGGGAGGAACCGATTGTGAGGGGCGTGGAGGGACCTTTTGTGTGGTGCCAGGGTTTGGGGGGTCCCTGAGAACATGGGGAGTCTGGGGCGGGGGCCACCACAGGGCTTGGCTTCTTAGGACGAGCCCAGCTGTTTGGAGTGAGAGGCTGAGGGGAAGCAGTGTGGGCCCGGGGAAAACCAGCCAGACTAGGAGTTGAGGGCTGGAGTCTTGGGCAAGCCGCCAGCTTGCTCTGGGCCTTGGTTTCCCCACCTGGAATGTCAGAGAGTGCATGAGACGGGAAACTCAGAGGTAAGGGGCTGATGTGGGGGATCCTTGAAGATGAGAGTCCTGGAGTTGCTCAGCCTGGCCTCCCCGACCGGAGTGGGCCCAGGGTGCTCTGATCTGGCTCTCCAGCTGGCGACGATCCCCTGCCAGCAAGGAGGTACAGTTAGCGGGAGCCATGTTCTGGGGACACAGCCATAGCCACCCTTTTTCTGGCACCTCTGGCCCTTGCCTTGAGCTGCCTGCTTGTTCTGAGGTTGCAGGGGAACTTGAACCCCTCCTGCTCCTCCCCAAATCTCCCATTTCCTGTTTGCTTTATAAATAGTATCTCAGTTTACATAGGGCATTAACCCTGTCACCTAGTTCCATGCACAGAACAACCCACAGAGGGTAGGTACTGGTACTGTCCCTGTTGACAAACAAGGAAAGTGGAGCTCAGAGAGGTTGAGCATTCCTCCCAGGGTCACAGAGCTAGTCTGGGCAAAGCAGGACTGGACCTCAGACCCTCAGAGTTGAATCTTCTGCTTTTGCATCATCTCAGGCAACTGAGGCCAGTGCCCTGTCCTATGGCACCAGGCCTGGGGCAACTCTCATCAGGGAGACTCTTGTCTAAAGCACATGGCTGACTGGGACCCAGCACCCCACAAACATATCCAGCAGAGGCCAGGAATGAACACCATGGCTGGAGTAAAATCGGGGGTCTCCTGGAGGGTCAGAGATGACTGGGGAGAACTGGGGTTGGTGGAGGAAGGGAAGGCATTCCAGGCAGGGGGAACAGCTAAGGCAAAGTCTTGGAGGTAAGAACCCACATAGAACAGTGTGGTGGGCACATGGTGCCCTCAGTATGTATGTTGACTCATGAACGTGGCCTGGAACAGGGGGGTTATGTGTTAGGGAATCGGGGAGCTCAGGTTGTCAGAAAGACTGAACTTGAATTTGGCCTTTATTCCGTAGGCAACAGGGACCCATCGAAGGTGTTGGAGCAAGGGACTGACTTGGCAAAAGTCTCATTTAGAAGTTTAGGTTGGCAGGCAGAATCAGGCAGAAGCCAGGGGTCCATCCAGGTGGTAGTTGGAGGAATGCAGGTGTGGGGAAGGGCTCCAGGGATCTGCCAGAGCCCGAGTCCATCCAGCTAGGGGCTCCGAGTGATAAGGGGCCCATCCCTGGACGAGACTGTTACAAAGTCCCCTTCCAACCTGGGAGGGCCTCTCCTCTCTAGAAGAGGTATAGCCCTTCTCTGTGCCTCTGTCAGACCCTTCCCATCTAGAGGCTGGAGGATTCATCCATGGCCCTGCCCCTCCCTCCTCCTTTGGGCTGACTCCTCCAGCCCCCAATTTTCCAGGCCTTGGCTGGGAGGGGATCCAGAGCAGCCTCTGTGGGATGACATCACCCACCGGCCCGCCTGCCGAGTGCTTTCTCATCTGGATACCTGCTCGCAGCGCACGCCTGCCCGGGCAGTCCTGGGCAGGCAATGTCCTGAGAGGCAGATGCCAGAGAGAGGGAGCTGGGAGTCTGCCCGTGCTGGGGGAGGAGAGAGCAGCCAGGAGGGCAGAGTGTCTGTGTGTCCCTCTGTCTGTCCCACAGCCTTTGGGGCAGCCTCCAAGAGGTGCCACTGCCTGTCGTCCATGCTCTGGAATCCCTAGAGAACATTCTCTTTTCTACCTGGGTCCCAAAATGTCAGTCTTCAGAACGCTTAGGCCAATTTTCCAAGGGGCTGGGAGGGCCAGGGCGGCGGGGGCGGGATTTTTCCCCTCTTTGAAATCTTGCCTCAGATTTCCTTGGCTTGGATTAAAGTAAGCTAAGGTCTCTCCACTCCCCAGCACCCCAGCTTGTTCTCTCCAGCAGCTCCTGGGCACAAACTCAGCACTCCTTGCTCTTCTGTGCCTCTGTTTCCCCATCTCCCCTTTCCCCCTTCCACAGTTGTCTAGTTTTCCCAGATGTCAGAGGTGAGGCCCTGCCTGGTTTAGCTCTAGTGGCTCAAAACAAACCACTAAATCACTCTGTCCATCTGTCTGCCTGTTTGTTCATTTCATTCATTCATTTTGCAAACACTTGCTGAATGCCTACTACCTAATGGGCCCGGTGTTCTGCTGAACAGACAGACATAGCACCAGTCAACAAGGAACCCACACTCCAGTCTAATGAAAACAAGGCCAAGGCCTGGGGATAGGTTGAGGCAGGGTCCCTCTGGGAGCCAGGGATCAGTGGGTCTCTGCAGGTGGCATATAGTAGGGAAGTTCAAAACATAAGCTACCCCCTATCTGGTGAGTGTGGGTTTAAGTCCCAGCTGTGTGACCTTGGGAAAACTTACCTTCATAAGCCTCATTCTGCTTACGTATAAAAATGGGTCTCTAACAGAACCTACTACGTAGGGTTGTTTTGAGGATCCAACGAGACAACAAAATGATGTGGTCAGGTGCTTGGCATCGTGCTGATCCATGAGTGAGCACTGGAGGGTCTGCTGGTAATTGTCGGAATCATCTGGGCTCTTGGGATTTGGAAGCTCTCTAACTCACTGGGAACTCCACTTTTGTTTGTAGCCTGAGTTTGCCTTTCCCACAAACTATAAAGGGAGCCCCCGTATCTCACAGTGCAGGAGCTGGGCCTTTTTGCCTTAGGTTCACTGAAGAGGGGCTCTTGGCCACAGAGGCACTGCCATCCCCCCAGGGGCACAGTGGGAGGCAGTTGCTGTCAGCTCAATGCCCAGCGCTGCCCCTCTCCGGCTGGCAGCGACAGGCGCAGACCTGGCCCCATCCCCGCAGAGTGGGCTGGTCCCGCTGCCCAGCTGTTGGTTGCATTTCTGCCTGAAATCTGATCCCAGCTCTGGTGGAGCTGCCTGGGGCTGTGCGTGTGCAGATCCATGTGGCAGGGCTCAGTGGGGACAGGGTCCCTTCTGGGGCTCCAGAGGACTGAGCTGGGGCTACAGGGCCCACACCTCTTGGGAGAAAACCGAGGGGCACTAGGTTTCTTTCCTTCCCTTGCTCCCTGCCCTGGTCTAAGCAGTGCCTCTGCCCCCTGGCTGCACCTGGGAACCACGGGGGAGGAGGGAGTGTCCAAAAAATACCGACCGTTAAATCTGGACCTCTGGGGGTGGGACCTAGGCTTCTGTGGAGCCAAGTAGAAGATCACTGTGCTAGAAGAATGGGTGTCTGGAAACAGAAATCATAGAGGCAGTTCTTTAATGGAAAGAGAGATGGGCTTGAACGTAAAACCCTCCGTGAGTTTGGTTCTCTTCATAGCAGCTGTGTGTGCGGAGGCAAGCCTCTTGCCTTCTCTGGGCCTCTGAGTTGGCTTTGGTGAAATGGGAAGGTAGAAGGGTTGTGGTGAGGATAAAACAGGACAGGCTACGTGCCTGACACAGAACATGTACTGAGTTGGACTCGGATGTGTAAGGAATGTTACTGTAGGCCAAAGTATCAAGGGAGCCGTAGGGAGCCTAGGGACCCTCTCAGCCATTTCTATAGCCATGTAGGTGGTGTGAATCCCCTAGCCTTCCAGGAGATTGACAGATGTATAGGGTGGTAGACACACAAAGTGTGCTAGGAATTCCCTTTGAGCTGTGGCTGGTCTGGGATGGCTTCCTGTAGGAGGTGACCAATAGGTCTCTGGTTTATGGTTCCTTTCAGCTCCTAGCAGGACATGCCCTGTCTTAGATGTTTGTCCCCACCTCTGGGGGCCTCTAGCCCATCTGCCCTCCTTCTGCAGAGCCCCACCTTTTGACCCTTCAACTGCCAGGGGCGGCTGGAGGCTTCCCAGAGCCTGACCACAAAATCCAGCACTAAAAGGTAGAGGGCTACTGAATCAGTCTCCATGTGGCCAGAGGGCAGCAGCCAGGCTGGAGTGAAGCTGGCCTCAGCCTCGTGTGTCTGCACCAGGCCCCTGCTCAGTGGCAGTGCCGTGGTGAGCCGAACTTGAGGAAAAGTTGGCGGGGGGCGGGTTGGGCTCGCCTGGCTGCTGGCGCTGGGACTTTCTTCTTGGGTTTCAAGTAAACAGTCTCAGCCCTCCTCCCCCTCCCCTGCCTCCACCCCTGGCTCCTCATTCGATGGGTCTCATGTGTTTCTATTTAAGGGTTGCGAGTAAACCCCAGTGATTGGCGGCCTCAAACCTTCTTGACTTCTCGCCTGGGCCCGGGCTGTGGAGACTTCTCTCCTGCTTGCTCCCTCTCCCTCCCGAGGGGAGGACCGCTGCCTCTCTTTTCCTCTGGGTTCACAGGGGCCGGGGGAGAGGCACAAGCCCTCCTCCCTGCCTTGCCTTTCTTTCTCTTCTCTGCTCGGCCTCAGCCCTCATGGGCGGCCCTCCCGTCCCGCCCCTGCCAGCCGAGGGGTCTGGGGAGACCACGTCTGCACCAGGCCTCTCCTCCCGCTCGCTCGTGCCGGGCTGTGCCTGACTCATCGCAGCGGCGGGCTCTTCCTCTCCGTTTCCCGTTTCCCGGGGCCTCCGCCTGTCCCCAGCTGTCCCCCCCCCCCCACTCCAGCCCGGCTCCCCATGTCCCCCGGTCCCCGCAGCGCAGCGGGCCGGTGTGGGGCCTTGCTATATGGCCTGTCTTTGGGGCCCGGCGAGCTGCGAGCCCTGGCTACGGGCGGCCCCTCGGAGCGGCGCTGGCGACGGAGCAGCCTCCCCCGATGGACAGGGGGCGCCCCGGCCGCGGGGCCATGGCCGGCCGCTGGCTCACCGCGTGCTTTCTGCCCTCGCCAGGTGCCGACACCAACGCCGAGCCCATGATCCTGGAACAGTACGTGGTGGTGTCCAACTATAAGAAGCAGGAAAACTCGGAGCTGAGCCTCCAGGCCGGGGAGGTGGTGGATGTCATCGAGAAGAACGAGAGCGGTGAGTACCCAGATGGGCGGCCTGGCTCCCGGGATGGGCTGACAGAGGGACAGACGGACAGATGGACGTCTGGCTGGTTTTGTTCTCTCCCTCCTCCCCCACCTCTGCAGCTGTACGTTATTTCCATCTGGTAGGGGAGAGGGCTGAGGAGGCCAAAGTTTCCCCTGTTGGTTTGGGCCGCAGGCCAGCACTTTGCCTGGTGGTGGAAGAATGTCTCCCCGGCTCGGGGAAATGAACCGGCTTGTGGGCACGCAAGGCCAGGGCGGTAGAAGCCGGTACAATGGCCCAGCCCCTGTTCGGCGGTCCCCGTGCCCACCAAGGCTGCAGGGAACGTAGCTCCTGGCTCAGGGACGCCTTCGAGTGGCTTCCCCTGTTGGTGCCATCTTCCAAGCTAGGGTCCCGGCCGGGGCCAGAGAAGCCAGCTAGCTGGTGGGGAAGGCCGGCCATGATGTCAGTGTGGGGGCCGCGGTTCTTGGGCCCCCCGCGGGCTGTCTCAGGAAAGGCTAGGCCTGTGGGGTTTGGCTAGCAGCTGTCTGGTGAGCTGACTACCCCCTGCAGAGCTGAAGGCCACCAGGACCTGGGAGGAGGATCCGGACGGGAAGAAGGGGGCCACGGAGGGCCCTATGGCCTCCCTATCATTGGGAGCTGAGGCTTTGTCTCATCTGGGGCCCCGCCCGTGGTTCTCCAGGAACTACTAGTTCCACGGTCCTCACCGGGACCACAAGTGCAGCTGGCATCTGTGCAGGTGGAGAGAGGAGGGCCTGAATCAGTAAGTGTGAGCTGCGTGAGACGTCCATCAGCAGTTTGCCCACATGCTGCTGGGGCTTGAATTGGTTCCTGGGGTGTTTTGTTTTGGTTTCAGTTAGCTACAGGGGAAGTTCCCCTGTGCCAGATCCTCTTTGGGCAGTGTTTGGACGCTCCCAGAGGGGAGGGGCCTGTTTTCCTTTTCCTGTCCTACTCTGTTCCCTTCCAATATTGTGAGCCCTGAAAGGAGGGGAGACCAAAGGATGATTGTACCCATACTACAGATAGAGTAACTGAGGCACAGACAGACTGAGGAGACGTGAGTCCTCTGAGGGCAAAAGCAGAACAGGGACATTCCTGGACCCCCAGTTCCTATGCCTGTGGGCAGCAAGTTGCTGTAGAGATGCTGAGGAAATCCCAGCAGACCTCCTGGGGGAGGTGAGCTCAGGCTCCTGCTGCAGAAGGCTCAGGAACTGTGCTCCCTGAGAGCAGTGCTGTGATGCCATCTTAGGCTGGACTCGTGGCCCTTCTGGGTCTGGGGTTTTCACAGACCTTTCAGAGAGGTCAGGCTTTGTCCTTGTGCTTGGAGTAATGGGCAGGGTAGTTGGCAGAGGCTGTTGCCGCCCAGCAGAGCCACACCCCTAGCCTAAGGCCTGAGCCCTTCACCCCAGGTGCCCACACTTGTCTCCTACCTGCACACCTTTGCCTTCAGCCTTTGTCCTCGTACCAGTCCTACCTACCTGTCGCCACCCCTCACCCCGCCTACCCCCTACCCCCGCCCCCAGGAAGCTAGAGTTGTCACAGGGGCCTGGCTCTGGAAACCCTGAGCACCTCCAGACCCAAAGGAAGGGATCTCTGATGGTGGAATTGGAGGCACCAGTGGAGAGATAAACGTTTTGGAGCTTGTTCCGAGGGGAAATGGTCTCACTTCTCTGTATAAGGTCAGGGCTGCTCAGAAGTAGTGTTCTGGCTTAGAGACCCTCCTGCTCCCTCCCCTGCCTTGTGTCACCAGCACAGCTATTGGCCCCCAAGGTTCTGGGCACCAGCCACTGGCCAGGGTGGAGAAGACCCCCCCACAAAAGGAAGTCAGCATGCTCAGAACCTCTGATTCCCAGGGACGTCCTCCCTCTACTTTCCCACCCCATACCCAGGATTCTAGGGTTCCTTGGAAGCCTTGCCTAGTTGGGGAGGGGGAGTGGGCGGGGCTTGACACACTGAGGGCCTGGAGAAAGCATAGAGACCCCTCCGCTCCTGAGGAGTCCCTCATGGCTCTGTGAGGGGCTCAAGCAGCCTGACTCCGAAGTCTGACACCCAGACCCTCTGAGAGAGCTACTGTCCCCGGAAGCAGAACTCTGCCCACCACCTACCGGCTGGGTGGCTGCAAGTCCCTTAATCCCTCTGGGCCTCAGTTAACCCTTCTGTACAATGGAGATAATTTGGTGGCTGCTTAGAAGGAGGAGTTGGAGTAATGACCTCATGAGCCCTCTTCCCAGTTCTGAACTGCCATGGCTGGGAGCCTCTTTGGGACCCTGGGTGTCAGGTAGAGAGAGCCTCCCCGAACAGGTCGTCTCTCCGTCTCCAGGACTTTTGTATCTTTGCTTTTGGTGGACAGAGCTGCTCGGCAGCGGATGTTTGCCCTGGGACCCTGGAGTGCTCTGTCCGCCGTGCAAACCCACACTGTCTGGTGCTGGCAGAAACCAGGGGGCCTGAGGTGAACCACCAGTTTAACCAGAGAAACTAAGTGGGTGGAGGGGAGAGAGCAGGAGGACCAAACTGCAGATCCCTGGGACAGTGGTTTCGCAGTTCATGGAAGCCCTACGGCTGAGGTGGGGGAGGGGAGGTGTGCTGTGCATCCTGTAAGCTGGCTTTGGAAGGAGTGGTGACTGAGGCTTTTGAACTCTGTAACAAAGACCCAATTGTTAGGCCTCTGACCTTGGGACGTGGTGGGCGTGTTAAGGCATTTCCACTCCCAATAGTTGGGGCACCATCCCCACCCCCCAGGGCCTTGCCTTGCCCACGGAGAGCGGGGACTCTGCCTGCGTCCCCTTCTCTGGAGGCCAGAAGTCCCTAGAAGATCCATAGAGGGGTCCACCAGCCTCTGGCTCTGCAGGCTGGGACCACAGCCTCCGAGCTGTTGGAAGGTGTGGTTGTGCCAGGGCTCTGTGATCTCATTGGTCTAAAGAGCGATGTGTCTGGAAGGCAACTCAGAGTCAGTCAACTGTAAACACCTGGTGCCACGGGTTATGTCTCATTTTATTAGAATCAGGAAATGACCCCACGCGGTAGAAGGCTCTTTAAAAATTTTGTGGCTGAAGCAACAGGCTGAGCGGTTAAGTCATTTTCTTGGAGTCCAACAGCTGAGATCTCTGCCATCTACAGAGGACGTAGCGGGGGAGCGAGAATGGACTCATCCCCAGTAGGGTCACCATGAGTTGGTGACACTGCAGGCTCGGGGAGATGACCCCAGGTCTCCGTGGAACAGCCTTTGTAGAAGGATGGCTCTGTGTCCCGCCTTCCAACATGGTGGTCATAAATTGTGGGAATTCAGCTTGTTAATTATTCCTTTGAACTTGGGGCCAGGCCACAGCTGAGAGGATCTGATATGTACCCAGCACTGAGGACAAGCCTGTTCCTGTGAATGTAGGTGGACAGAAGTCATGGACTCCCAAAGTGTGACCTGAGTGGCTTCAGGGAAAGCCTTTTTGACGAAGCAGTGGGCCTGGGGCTGAACCAGAAGGTCCTCCTTTTCTCCATTCATGAACACGGGCACATCTAGCAGAAAGATTGAACAGCTTTGCTTGTTTGGACAAGCCACTGTCCTCTTGGCTTGGGAACCCCTCCACCTTTCCCACAGACAGCAGTACCTGAGGTGCCCGCTTTGTGGGACATTCTTAGGCCTCAAAGACCATATTGGCTTCAGCTTTAAGCAGGTACAATCTGATCTGACATCTGGCAGCACAGTGATGGCAGGATCCCAGCTACTCTGGTCTCTCTGTGTGGAGCAAAGCTTGTCTCCAACTTTCCAGGATTGCTTCCTTCTTCTTAGGACTAGAGGCCCGGGGAGGACATGGGGCTATGAGTCACCACATGCTCATTCTTTTCCTGCCTCTGCTTTCCTTCTCGGAGTCTTTGTTTCTTTCCTGGCCCCAGCGTGAGAACACTGGGAGTTCTTACACTTCCTTGGAGGCACAGAGCTATAGGACTAAGACAAAGCATTGTGCTGGCAAGGAATTTTGAGCTCCACTGGTCCATCCAGGTGAGAAATTGTACAGGTGAGAACACTCAGCCTTGGGGCGTTTACACATCTCCGTCCCCTCCAAAATCAATGCTTTAGTCCCAACTGAATAGCGAGCAAAGGACAGAAGTCCACTCAGACTTGCTCAAGAGACTCCCGAAAGGCTGCAGAAAAATCTCACCGAACCTGAGGTTGGTTCCAGCCTCACAGAAACCGGGAACCAAAGAGTGGTCCGAGCCAGCTCAGCCTTGCTTGTCTCTGTCTTGCTCTGGGGTGTACCAAGTAGAGGGAGAGCCCCCACACCCCGCCCCGGGAACTTTTCCCTGCAGAGCAGCCTGCCTTCTCCACTTAAAACAGCAGCCTGTTCACCTGCTGCTTGTCTGTCAGGCCCAGACTGCAGGGCTTTTCGGTGGAGGTAACTGCCACCCACTCACTATGGCTTCCAGTTCTCTGAGTTCAAAATCTGAAGTTCGAATCTCAATCTGGTTGGTTCGTGGCTGGCCAGTGAGTTGGCAGATCTTCGATCAGGTGTCCTACCCCAGGCCCCTCAGCTGTGTCCGGGAGAAGCCCCGAGGGCATAAGCATGGCTGCCTAGCCAAGCTCCTCAGTGGGGGCTGTGGGAGAGCAGGTTTGAAAGAGAGGAGATCTCGAGGGGTAAGGTACCCAAAAATGTGCTGAGCTGCAAACCAGGTTACGTGTTTTGCAGCTGCGTGTGGGGTGGAGAAACAAAGAGTAGGGAATCTGAACACTAGGTTTAAGATCTAATGCTACCCTGACTTTGTGAGGTACGTAGGAATCCCTTGGTTTTCTGGTGAGTATAAGGGCATCAGCGATGCACAGTGCGTGGGCGTGTCTAGAGGGGGCAACTAAGTAACCGTGTATTGTTTGACAGAGAAGACAAACTAATAAGCTTTCCTCTCAAATTTGTGTGTCGTGATGGTGCTTTTGTACTGTCAAAGATAATGCATTCTCCAGCCTTTCGTGTTCTGTGGGTTGGAATCTTTTTAACATGGAGGGATGGATGTCTTCTGTAACTTTGATATTTCCTGATAAACATTGTTACAACTCATTCTGTGTGGGCTTTTTATAAGGGAGAAATCTATTTACATGGCGTTGATTTATCCAGGCGTTTGTTCACTTCACAATTCTCGAATACCTCCTTTGTCCCAGGCCCCGCGCTGATGGCATGCGTACCCAGAAAGTTCCTGCCTTTCTGCAGCTTAGACTCTACTCGGCGTGAGCATTCTGGGTCCTTAAGGGACAGACTGTACTGTGAGGCTGGGGCAGCTTCTCCGACTTGACAATGTCTTCCGTGGGCTTCTCTGAGGAAGCTTCTGTTTCATCTGCTTCAATTTTGGGCTTACTAAGGAACCACCTGATTGCTCATTCAGACTGCCAAGCTACCCTAGAAAAGAGCTATCCCGATAAAGACAGGACAGGCTGTTTCTAGAAAGACAGGTAATTGTAGCCTGCATTGCAGATAAGTCAGCTCACACTCTTAGCTCTGCCACAGTCTTTTAAGTTTGGTTCCGGTGAACCAGCCGCCATCTGCTTGTGGTAACTGGCCCCTGTGAGGTCTTTGCCAGCTGTCAGACAGCCTGGGTCCTCTGACCTCTCTTCTCTTCCCAAGTATGGCGCGTGCGTGTTCCTGCTAAGTCAGCCTAACCGGCGATTGCAAAGTCCATTCTGGTCTAAGACGGTCTCCAGCGTGCAGTTGTTCCTGCCTCACGAACCTGGCTGGATGGGTAAGTGCCACGGAGCATAAATCCTGGCGCAGAAGCGGGCATCCTAATTCCGCCTGGGCCCCCTGAGCCCAGCTTGCTTCACTGCAGGCTCGAAATTATTTTAAGAACGAGATTGCAGGGTAGCCTAGCAATGAAACATAGGGACTTCACCTTAAATAAGCCTGGTTTTCATCTCGACTTGGTACTGGCTAGTGGCGAGCCTGGGAAAGTTAGTTGGGTCTTCTAAGCATCCGTTTCCTTCCATGTAAAATGGGGATAATTGTGCCTACAGCCAGAGGGTTGATGTATGCCAATTCAGAAGGGATTCAGTGCTTGGTGCGGGGCCTGGCACTCGGTAAGTGCCATGACAGGACATGGTGGTTGCCAGGAGACTGCTGGACAAGGGCAGCCCCACCACAGACTGATCTTGGGGCCCATGGCAGGCCAGTTTTCCTCTTATGGCCTCAGTTTCCCTGTCGGGCCAGAGAATGGGTTGCACTCGTAGTGTCTGAGGAGTCTCTCAGCCCTCCTGGTTTGCAAGGTTGAGTAGGGCAAGCAGGGACTTACTGTGAGCAGTGAAGCCCTGAAACCATGTTGGAGACCAGAGTTGCACCTTTGGAGCCCTGGCTTGGGTGGCTGTCCTTGCCCCAGCCCGTGACAGGAAAAGTTGGAGACAAAAGTCAAATTCCCACTGGCAACCCAGAGGCAGTACCTTCACAGGGCTGTGACCTTCAAGCAGGGCTGAAGGAAGAGGAGTGGCTCACCCACGACCCCTCATACTGGCTTGACGTCACCCCGTGGCTCTGTGGCAGGGCACAGAGCTGAAGTATGGGGGCCGGTGGGGGCCTCGTGGGAGTTGGAGGCATCAAGCTGGGCCTTGGAGCGGGGAGGGGGTGTAGATGGGCTGAGAGGTGAAGGAGTTCCAGGTCCCCACGAGGGGATACCAGGTGGAGGGCTGGGCCTGCCGGGGTGACATGGCAAGGCAAGTGTCTGGCCGCCTCCGGCAGGTGCATCCTGATGAAGAAAGGGGACACTGGGCCACAGTGGAGCAGGGAGGAAGAAGGAGGCTGCGGGAAGCTGATGAGCCAGAGAGGGATGCAAGCATGGTGGCACTTGAAGCAAGTGGTCCAGCTGGGGGGAGGAGGGCAGCAGGGGAAAGTGTCTCTGAGAACTGGAAATCACTCCTCGAGTGAGATTGGCATGGGCTGTCATCAGGGAGGTGTCCAAGGGCTTGTCAGCACTGAGCATGGCAGGGGCCAGCCACCTGCCTAGAGCCAGCGGCCAGACAGCTGGGGGGTGGGGGTGCAGGGAACCGTGGCCGCCAGGGCACTGCTGTGTCTCTCCTCCCCCTGCTTGGGTGGGGCCAGTGGGGCGGCCGGTCACTCTGACCACATGTTGGACCCAGCATGTCCTGAGGCCATTACTCTTAAACGGCAGTTTTGGAGCAAAAGGTGTGTTGTAGCAGCAACCTCAGAAATCCAGCTCAAGGGCCCGAGTGATGCCAGCTGCCCCCCTCTCCACCCCAGGGCAATGCCTAGCTGCCTTCCACTTTGGGGGCGCAAATAAGTTCACACTGAGTCTGTTCACGGGCGTCTCCAAAAGACTGCTTTTCTGGGCTTTTAAACTACACACTGCCCGGACCGTAGCGAGGCTCATCTTCACGTGATCTATCGTCCCTAAATCCAGGCTAGTTGACTAAGTGCCAGGCTGGGGTCAGAGGCGATGAGGCCAACAAAGGCCCACCCTCCTGGGGCTCCCATGGAGTGGTGAGACAGTCACAAGGAAACCAGAAAAATAACTTGAGATTTTTGCAAAGTGCCGTGCGTGAAACGGGGCCCTTATGACTGTGAATAAGCCGGGGGAGGAGGTGATAGGGTGCGGCCAGGGAAGGGCTCTCTGAAGGCCTTCCCTGCTGAAAAGGCCCGGAGCGAGCCCAGGAAACCAAGGGCTCCGGTTGGTTTGGGGAGGGCGGTGGTGAGTGAAGGCAGATAAGTAGGTGGGGCCAGGTGGGACCAGGCCTAGGCATGTGGTTCTAAGTGTAACAACCACCACATCCCAGTTAGGGGTCTTGCAGTGTGGCCAACGGGTGACCTCCCTCCCCTCCCTGGACAAACCCCAGCCCAGGAGCCCAGGGAGCAGGCACCACTAGGTGTACCCAACATGCATGAACATACGTGGCCTTTGTCGCTGGTGGAAGTGACAGGTCTCCCCGTGTGGCTAAAGTGTGGGGAAAGAGCTCCCCACACAGCATTCCCACCACCCTTACATAATAGATTTCCACCCTGCGATTGTGGCACTTTCTGGGGAGTATAATTTGTCAGGACCTCAGGGAATTTGGGTTGAGAAATCACCCCTTGTTTTTCCCCAGATGATCCCGCAGCCTTGTGATAGTATGGTCTCAGCACTTGGGTTTCCAGTAATCACTCGTGGTAGCGGGCTTGACCGCCCTCCTCTCTATCAGCATCTTTTCAGATTCCATAACCTCATCCTCTGCGTTCCCAGTGCTGACCCGCACTCCCTTGTCACATCACGGCAGGGGCAGTCAGGGTGACCCAGTTAAATCAGTCACCCTGGGAAGCTTGGTGGGAACTGGTGTTCACTGGGACTAAGTGGAAAGCTGCTTGTAGCTCACATAACGCCCAGCATCACTTCTACGTACATTGAAAATGTGCCATATGGAATTCTTGGGGTTTTTTTGTTTCATTTAATTGTTTCAGCCCCAATTCCACATTTCCCTTCTGAGCCAGGCACTTTTTAGGCTCATGC
Source organism: Martes martes (assembly GCF_963455335.1). Classification (NCBI taxonomy): domain Eukaryota; kingdom Metazoa; phylum Chordata; class Mammalia; order Carnivora; family Mustelidae; genus Martes; species Martes martes. The sequence continues at coordinate 25,055,315 of NC_137902.1, forward strand.
TAAAATATATTTGCCTCCCCTAAGCTTTTATTGGACTAAATTGTGGGGAAGTGGCCCAGGCTCCACGGGAGGTGAGAGAAAGCCAAACTAAGAGAAAGAGTCTGCCAGGGACTGGCCATAAAGTGAGCAAGCCACGAGTAGGATTTTGAAATTGGTGCGCAGATCCCTTTCTCCTGTTACCTCAGGCCCACTAGCATTGCCCTGAGTGGCCCTTGGATCTCCATGTCCCAGAACCTTGTGTTTTAAGGGACATTCTAAACACAGTGGTCTGAAGCCGGCAAGTCTTCTCTTCATTCCCCACTGGGGCCAGGTGAGCAAGGGGTGTCCTTGAAGAGGTTAAGGCTGCCTGGGGACTGCCTGCTCATGCCCGCCCGTAGGGGATATGGGACATTTTTTTCAATGTGACTTCTTTCTGAATCAGAATATTTTATGTTTTACAAGATACAAAACCATGCAGTTTGTAGAACTTATTGGTAAGATGAAGGGCAAATGTTGGCATTGTCTCTTAGAGGCGGAAATTGAAGCCCAGAGAGGTTAAGTGACTTGTCCCAAGGTTGCACAGTGGGGAGGTGGGGTGTGGACTTCAACACAAGCTGTTTGTCCAGTTTTTGGAAATCTGGATGTTTGCACAACTCGTGCTTGTGGATTTTACTTCTTTAGGGAACCAAGCCCCAGAGTGCTCTGCTGTGTGAGCTCCACAGACCACAGAGAGCAGGAGAACAGAGATCGGTCTTGCTAAAGCCTTGGCTGGAATAGGAGAAAAGTGGTCAAAAGGGAAGTTTCCTGCAAAAGAGCTGTGTGCATGTTCCAGGCTTTGGCTCAGCCTGGTCCGTGGCCAGGGCTGGACTGCATGAGTAGTTGGATTAAGGGCATTTGTGAAACCTGCTCACCAGGGCCCTGATGGGCAGGACCAAGGGTGTGAGGGTAGAGTTGGGCAGGGCCCTAGCCCACTCTGCTTCCCCCCCCCTTTTTTTTTTAAAGATTTTATTTATTTATTTGACAGAGAGAGAGAGAGATCACAAGTAGGCAGAAAGGCAGGCAGAGAGAGGGGAAGCAGGTTCCCGCCAAGCAGAGAGCCCAATGCAGGGCTCAATCCCAGGACCCTGAGACCATGACCTGAGCCGAAGGCAGAGGCTTAACCCACTGAGCCACCCAGGCACCCCTCTGCTTTCTCCTTTGTCCAAATAAATAGACCTGTCCCAGCCCCTCCCCCTCACCTGGCCAGACCTAGGGAAGAATGGGCATCCTGCCTCCTTCCTCCTCCCCCACGACATCTCTAGTCTCAGCCCCAGTTGAGTGGCCTCCTCCGTGCAGGGAGTGCTCCTAGATGGTGTGGTTTGCTTATTCCGTCGACACACATGGAGCTTTCCTGTGTGTGCCCTCTGGTGTGCCTAGCACCAGGCTGCAGCAGTGGACCAGAAGCAGCCATCCCTATCTTCCTGACGCTGGGGGGATGGCGTTCTAGGGCTCCCTCTTACCTGCAAGATACAGGTCCAGATGGAGCACAGTGATCATTTTGATACGTACCTGCCAAGTGTGAGGCGGACAGCACAGTGTTGCTGGGTTAGGCGGTATCCCGGAGGGGACAGGAGGGCAGGACCAGAAGGCTGTGGGCTTCTGTGTATACTGTCGGGTTCAGGAGCATCTGCGTTCCATGGTCAGGAAAGTCTCCTGGGGAAGTTGGGCTTTGAGCAAGTTGTGGAAGGAGGAAGGGACTGCAAGCTGGGTGAACCAGGGTGAATCAGAATGACCCTGCCAAGGCGCAGAGGGTGGGCCTGGGCCAGCGTTATTGGGCCACAGCGCATGAGGCGGCCTACGAGAACGTGTTCATCTAGCAATGAGCAGGCTAAGGAGGGGTTTCAAGGGCCTTCAAGGGCCCCAAAGGTCAGGGGAAGGAGAGCTTTCCCCCTTCCTTTCCCACCAAGCTGAGGGAGACATTTCTGACCGAGTGCCCGAACCTCTCCTTTGTCAGAGGAAGAACAGAGTCCAGCCAAGGGAAGCCACATGCCCAGCGTCACACGGCAAGTTCAGGGCCAGGCTGTGGCATAGCTGTGCACCGTGCCTGCAGCGGTAGCGGTCTCTGAGGCCTTGCCGCCCTCTCAAGGCTGGGCACACCCCAACTTGCCCCCGACTGACTGAGGCTCCCTGACCCTGGGCCCTCTGCCTGAAAGCTAGAACCTAGAGGCTCCGAGGTGCTTCCTACACGGCCCCGACCCTATACCTCTGGACATTGAAACAGACTGATTATTCACACATGGTGACTTCCTTCCTGCAAGATCATCTTGGAAGCCCCAATTTGAGAATACGGACTCCCCGCCATTGAGCAACGCCCCTTCTCTGGGCTCCCCCCTGGCTGGCAGTGGGTCTCCCCCCATCAGACCAGGGGCTGTGCCCTCCTTGGCCCTTCTTACTCCTCCCCAGGAAGGTGTTGAGACTGCTGTTGAGGTTGGCTGGGCCTCCAGTTCCGGGCTTTCTGGACACTCTTTTCTTGTTTGTTTTCTGTTCTCCTAACTGGCGCCCTTGTGAGGCCGCAGCCTCCTCTCTGCTCAGCGTGCTCACCGTGCTTAGAGCTGCTGTGATCGGGACGCACCCACAGCAAGGCCTGGGGTCTTGGGCCCTGCACCAGCACCTGCAGTGTTGGCTACAGGCTTCTCCAAGGCCCAGCTCAGCCACGTGGTCTCCCTGTGCTCTGGGGGGGGGGGGGCTTTCCCCCAGTCCTAGCCACCCATGTCTTGCTCGAACCACTGGGTTAAGGGATTGCCAACTTGGCACAGTGGGAATGGGCCAGGTGCTGGTGTACCCTCATGGAAGGAATGCCAGGCTTTGTAGAAGAGGCTCTCCAGTCAATCTAGGTTCCGAGCTCAGTTACCCGCTAACCAGGTGACCTCACACAAGTCACTTTACCTCTCTGAGCATCATCTTTCCTCACTTACAGAATGGAAATGGGATGAGGAGTGAAGATAGTGGCTGCAGCTGTGTTCCAGATACCAAGCACCCCATTCCCATGACCATTGTGCTTTTACCAAAGCCAGGCAAGAAGCAGGCCTTTCATCTTCATAGTTCCAGAGCTCCTAAGGTCCCTTCTAGCCCCCGGGGCTCCGAGAAAAAGCCAGTTTCAGCTTAGAGGGAGCAGGTGAGGGGAATTTGACCATGTTGGCAAGCCTTCAGCCAGCGATCCTAAGCAGCCAAATGGGTCACTGGCTGCAAACATGGCTGGGTTTGTAATGATGATCACAGGGCTCGTGGGCTCCTGGACACCTTTGGAATGGGCTTCGTAAGGCCAAATGCTTTGCAGATTAAATTTCCGGAGAAAGAACAGCTGAGAAAGCCTTGAGCTTTGCAGAGCTGTTTCTGTGCTATATGGCAGCAGAAAGAGGGGTGTGTGTGTGTGTGTTTTCTCCCCTAATAAAAGGAAGGGGGGTAGGCAAAAGAGGACGGTGGGCCAATCCCGCCAATCCCAAGCCTCCCTCTCCCCTTCAATTTGCATCAGCCAATGGGACTGCGGGTGCTGCTGTGTTTTCCAGGCTGGTGCTGGTAACAGAAGGAATATGATTAGTGTTATGGAATTTCATGGTTGGGGTTGGGGGTGGCTTCTCCCGCTCCCCCTTTTAAATAAATGTTTTGAAGAGTTGCCCTGGAGAACTGCGGAAAGCAGTGGCTGATGGACGTTTTTGGTCATGTCAGGCGAGGACAAGATTATCCAAGGGAGCAAGGGTGTCTCTCGCCTTCAGCCTGCTGCTGGGTTCCAGGGCCGTCCTGCCAGAAATCGAGCAAGGGGCCGTAATCACAAACAGGCCAGGATCAGTTACAACCAGAAGTATTAGTTTAGACTGTTGGCTTTGATGGGGAAGAATGCAGTTTTCCTCGCCCCTCCTCCACTGTCCTTCTCAAGTTAAACAAGATCTGTGAAAGCAATAGTTCTGGGATGTAAAGAGAGGCCAGAATTCCAAGGCCCAGCAGAGCGGGGCTCCCCCAGCCTCTGCTGATGTTGGGACGGGGGTGTGCCTGGCCTGTTTCTTCTTGGGTGAACTGGAGAAGCCCAGACTCACTCTTGTCTGCCTAGGGCATCCTCACCTCCGTTTTGCCCACCAAAAAGGTGTCCTTGACCCTTCTGTGTACGTAAGCTGGGATTTTCTGCATATCTGTGGTGTACCCAGCACCATGGGGAGGAGAGGGTAGGTGGGAATGTAATGAAAATAGCTTTAAAAAAAAAAAAAAGAAAGAAACTAATGGAGCTCTCACCACTTCTAGCCCTGACTCAGCCCTGGGGCCCCCTCCCCTCCCTCAACCAGCACCTCCTGGTTGAGCACCAGATCTGCTCCTTCACACTTGGGGATAAATAGTACTGCTCCCTGGAGTGCGGACACCGTCAGGGGTGTGCTTCCCCTGTCATTGGTAATGGGAGCAGAACCAGGATTGGCCAACACCTAGACCTCCTTGCCAACAGGGCAGGATTTTAACTGACTGCTCCTTGGAGGAGAGGAAGGAAGTTGACCTCATCCTTGGGGCTTTGCACGGGGAGGATGAATGTCCAGGGCTCCTGCCCCAGTGCCTCCCTTAGAAGGGTTTAACCCCATTCTTCTGCCTCCCTGTGCAACCAGATAGACTCCCTTCCTTGGACTTCGAGGGCCTCCACTGTTGGTGGGGCCCAAGCATCTTGGTGGCGCTGTTGTGGCAGCTGGCAGCAGGAGGGTTCTGGATCCCAGAGGCCTAGCCTGCCTTCCCTAACCTCCATCTCTCAGCCTCCATGGGGCCATCCCAGCATCTCAAGGCCCTTGGATGAGAAAGGTTTCAGGGTGGTTTCAGGGGTAGGGGGCCTGAATGGATTCAGAGGCTGGTTGGGTGGGACGTTCACATTCTAGGCTGAGGGATAGGCCAGAGCCGGGGGGCTGGAAATGATGACGATATTACTCACTCACTGGGGGGTGCCTTTCTAGCCTGCCATGGCTGAGGGTTGAGTCTCCACTGAGATGTCTTGGGCCTGTCACTGCCAAGACTTATTCTGTTAAAGGACAGAGATCTTCATGGCCCACCCTGACCCCCAGATTTCTGTTATCTTACTCTATGTAGGCCTCCCTACCTGAGAACCACTTGTAGGATGGAGTCTGTCCTCCAAGGGCCCTGAAGTCCGTAGGGTGACCCCGTGGAGGCTGGGAGAAGACCGTATGGAGGAGAGGCTAATCCAGTGACTTCCCATCTTCCTACCCCATCTCTCCGCCATCATCTACCATGGTGGCACCTTGATCAAAGACTGGCCCTCATGCAGATTGGAAAAACCAAAGCAAGCAAACAAGCAGAGCTGAACAAGGAAGACTTGATCATGCAGCTGATGGTCGAATGGGGAAGCTTCCCCTCTTCTGACCCAGCTGAGGGGACTGTGGTTGTTGCTATGTCACGAGGCATGCGGGTGACTGTCTTTGAGTATTGGGGCAGGTGGCACCAGAGACCGTCAGGGCGAAGGCAGGAAGAGCTCCATCACTGGCTGGTGCCCATGGATGTCAGTCACACTGCTTGACCAGTCTAGAATGACACACGTGGCCCTGGGGGACCTCTGGAGCATCTGGGCTAAGGGCGTATCTGTTTTGAGCATGGCCTTTTCTCTTTGGATTTGAGTAGGGTCTGTACTCGACCACCTCTTAGGAACTAGCAAGACAACATGGTACCCAGAGAGCAGGAGAGAGACCGAAAGGGAAACAGGACAGGAAAAGCTCAGGGAGAGAACCTAGTCCTAAATTACTACCAACCTGGCAGGGGTTCCAGGATGGTTATCCCAGTATCCTAGTGTTTTGGGCTCAAGTTATTTGCTGCTTTCTAGAGACCCTTAATATCGGAAGCTATAAGAAGGGTGAGAAAGGGACAGCTAAAGCTTCTCCTGTGTGTCAGGCAATGAGCCAAACCCCTTTCTTCCTGTAACCACCACCACTGCCTTATAAAGCACAGGTATTGTGACTTCCATTTATGAGAAAGCTGAGGCCCAGAGAGTTCAGAAAATCTGCCACCTTCTTCCCTGGACACTCTGCTGCCTCCTGGTTAGTTCTCTCTGGCTCCCCAGGCACTTGAGTAGGGCACCATGGTGAAGGAAGCTGTTTGTGGCCCAACCTTCTCCCTACCCACCCTCTGGGGTTGGAGGCACCAGATCTCTGGGGCTGCCCCTTCCAGAGCTCCAAGTTGTGTCCATCAAAGAGGAGGGCTCTGTGTTTTCTGTAGGCCTGGTGGAGGCCTGCACCAGCCAGTGGGGCTGCTTTGACCGGGTTTGCCACCAGCAGCCCGGCCCTCTGCATTCCTCTAAGAGCCTCACCCAGGGTGTGGGCTTGTCCTGGTGCCTGGCCTGTGGGACCTCCCTGAGCTTAGCTCTTCCGTTCCTGTGAGGGGAGAGGCCCAAATGGAAATGACCCAATCAGGTATACAAGCAGTCTGCGAGAGAGAGCTTCCTGGTGGGAATGTTAGCCTTCTGGGTAATCTCAGGCAAGAGATGCAACAAGCAACAAAAATCTCCTGGTCTCAGGTTCCTGGGGGCAAATCCTCCTAGGTGAGCCACAAATTTGGGGGACTGGAGGAGGGAATGCCACCCAGGGGCTGCTTTACACTACCGGACTTGATCAGGGCAGAAGGCCCCAGGTCAGAGGGAGGAGGGCTGGAAAGAAGCCCACCGCAGACCCTGCACAGACCTCAAGAGTTGGACTGGAGAGCTACTTGAGGATAAGGAAGCAGGAGACACTGCAGTGTGTGGTTGGAGAAGCCAAGAAGAGAGGAGAAGTCTTATGCACATGTATCACGGCATTTCATTTTCAACAACATTTACTGAGCCCCTTCTTTGTCTGAAACACAGAACCCGACCAGGGCTTGAGAGGATGCCAGGATGAGCAAGCCTTGGCCTTTGTCCCCAGAGAGCTCTTGGTCTAGCTGGGGGAGGCAGCCAGCACAAACCTAAGGTCAGAGTGCTGGGTGAGCACAAGGGCAAGAGAGTGAAATCACAGCTGGCAAGGATTCACGGGAACATGGCAAAGGCAGTGGCTTTGAAAGACGGGGCCTGGGCACAGCGACTGATGGATCCAGGAAACCCACGCTTGTGGGGTCTGCTGGTTGTGCACAGTAAGAGCAAGATAGAGGGCATTTCCTCCCAGGTTGCATGGAAGGCTTGTGTTCAGAATCTGCTCTGCCATTGGGGAGACAGTATGTGGCCATTTTGATCCTCAGTTTCCATCTCTATAAAATGGGGGTGACATTTGGAAACCCATGTTGTGGTTACTGGGAGGGTTGGAAAAAAATGGTGAAGTGATGTATTCATTTTCTCTTTCCTGATAGATGAGGCGGGCCACTGTCCAGTCTGGGGCAGTGAGTTGTATCAGGGAAGCGGGGTTAGGAGTTGCTTGGAATAATAACCCATCTGCCCCCATCTACCTACAACCCCTAGACTTTTCAAAGCTTTTTTCCCATCTGTTATTTCAGAGTGGCTCTCTAGGGCTAAGTAGGCCAGGCGGCTTTGTTTCCATTTTTCAGAAGAAGAAACTGAGTTTCAGAAGGGTAAATTGTTGGCGTGAGACCTCAAAGCTTGCTAGCAGCCAGGCTTGGATTTGATTCAAGGGGCTGCATATTCTTAACCCAAGGCTCCTTCTGCAAACTCAGTGTTTCCCAGAGAGTGGGTCCTAGAAACGTGTGGTGGTCACAGCATTAAATGGCATGGAATCCCGTCACAAGAAGGTTATGATCTTGACTTCTCTTTCACTCCATGTTAGGTCAAGGGTAAAGTGTCTGTTTGGGGCCTCTGTGTTGTTAACATTTGTGGACATTGCCTGCTTGTTTCATTGTTTGTCAGAAAATCTGGCCGTAGCCTTAGTGTCTTGCTAGAGCTCATCTTACTATCTTACTGGAGGTCTATAGCAATGTCATTTCAGTGTATGCATTTTTCCACTTATCTATCTTCTGTTTATGCCAAGGAATATTGGCTTTCCGTGTCATGTAGCATAGGAAAATGCCTTTTTTTTTTAATTTTTTTTTTAAGATTTTATTTATTTATTTGTCAGAGAGAGAGAGAGAGAGCACTGGCAGACGGAGGCAGAGGGAGAAGCAGGCTCCCTGCCTAGCAAGGGGCCCAATGTGGGACTCGATCCCAGAATGCTGGGATCATGACCTGAGCCGAAGGCAGCTGCTCAACCAACTGAGCCACCCAGGCGTCCCAGGAAAATGCCTTTTTCAAAAAAAGATTTTATTTGTTGTTTGTTTTTTTGTTTTGTTTTGTTTTAAAGATTTTATTTATTTATTTGACAGACAGAGATCACAAGTAGGCAGAGAGGCAGGCAGAGAGAGAGAGGAGGAAGCAGGCTCCCTGATGAGCAGAGAGCCCGAAGCAGGGCTCGATCCCAGGACCCCGGGATCAGGACCTGAGCTGAAGGCAGAGGCTTTAACCCACTGAGCCACTCAGGCGCCCCTTTATTTGTTTTTTTGAGAGAGAGTGAAAGCGAGAGAGTTCACAGAAAGAGAGGAAGAAGGAGAAGCAGACTTGCTGCTAAGCAGGGAGCTCGATGTGGGACTTGATCCCAGGACCCTGAGATCATGGCCTGAGCCTAAGGCAGACACTTAAGCGACTGAGCTGCCCAGGCACCCCCCCAAAAAATCCCTTTTGAAACATGAAGGTATTTCCATTTTTCTCTGAAAGCACACACTAGTACGGGTACCCCTTGGATAGCTCCTCTGCATATCTGGTGCTCAGTAATGCCCAAGGTTCAGGCAAGGGAATCATAGGATCCCAAGTGGGACACTCCTGGGTACCCTCCTTCTGCCACAGTCTCTCAGAGTGACACCAGTGGCTCCCAAATTCCAACTGGGAAAGGAGCCTGGAAAAGCCTCAGTATCGGTGGCGGCTGTTCCCCACACAGCGACGAGGAATCCACGTTGTCAGAGAGCTGTTGACGTCAGGCGGTACAGAATTTTGCAAGGCCTCTATTTAAAATTCCCCAGAAATTAAATCAGGAGGGTTTGGAGGGAGGAATACCCTAGACAAATTGTGGAGTGGGTTTGTTTTGTTTATGGAGATGGTCTTTAAAGCTGAAATTGCCCCCGTTGTATTTTTGCCCCAATTGAAGAGGGGCTGAACTCAGCTGGGAGTGAGGGGAGGGTTGTCAGCCTAAGGCTTGCAGTTAAAGCCAACTCAGTTCTGGGGCCAAGAAGCCTCCATTGTTGGCAGAAAGGGAAAAGGGAAAAAATACACAAACTCCTCCATCTATACTTCTCAGGCACTGAAGTCAGCTAGTGTAAAAATACAGATGACTCCTATTTCCAGAGATGGGTACCAGCTACAGAGGATTCCCTCCACTCTTCTCTCCAGACTGGAAACACACATAGAAGGTACTAGACACACTGCTAGGGTCTGGCCACCCTTTTCTCTTTGATTTCTTGCCACAGCCCTCGTCAGCACACGCTATGTAATATACTAGTCTCACCAATAAGGACACTTCAGCCTCTTCATCCGGCCATTTGGAATGACAAATATCACCGTAGCCCAAAGTGGGCTTCCTAAAAATGTTGGCCACGCAACACCGTGGTACATGGCCTGACTTATGATGGTGCAGAGAGCCAGTGCTAAGTACTTCCACAACACACAGTGAGCGGACTTTGTCCTGTTCCCATTCCCGTCCAAGCCTTCTGATTTACCTCAGCTTGATGGTCCACTGTCTTTGACCCATCTCCAGTAAATCTCTTTTCATAACAAAGGGGGAACAGGCTATAGGCGCAGCCCTCTTCAGACTCAGCACAGCTCAGATTTCCTATATCACTTTGTTCTTGGTAATTTTATGGTTGGGGCTGGTGGTCCTGTTTATTCATGGTGGTGATCTGAAGTTTCCTAAACAAATTATTTGCTTGAAGTTAGAGGGGGAAAAAAAGGGCCATTGCTTCAAGTATGTATTTACTCTGTGAACCACAGTATATGTAGCACAAGGATATGGCAAAAGGCCTGCATAGCAGGGAGGCCTCTGAGGTTGAGAAACGCTGATCTGAAGTCCCTGTCTCCTGGCAAAGCCTTTGGGTAGGATCTCGCGCCAGAAAAATGAGCAGCCTGAGCGCCCTGCCTTGCCCTCCCATGTGGGCTTAGGGAGGGTGAGAGAGAGAGAGGCGAGCTGGAGATAGGGCCCAAAACCACCTGTTAGCCCCCTCCTGGGTGGGGCGGGATGGAAGGGCCAGAAGGCGGGTTCGGGGTGGGGAGGTGGGCGGGGCGGGGAGCGAGCCACGCCCATGCCGGCTGAGAACCGAGTCTGATTTGTAGACACTGTAGAAAGGAGAAGCGGAGAGAGGAGGCTGGTTTCTCTGGCTCATCTGTCCGGTGGAAATTGGGGGAACTAATGGAACACGTGGCATTGGTCGTCTTCTGCAAAGGAAGCGGCAGCTGGAGTCCTTCCTAAAGGGAGCTGTGTGCTTGGTTGCTGCCTAGGGAGTCAGCCCCGGGTGCTCATCCTGCCGCTGGCCCTTCTAAGCCTGGCACCCCGGGTAGGTCACCCGTTCTAGGGGTCTCCTCGTGCAGCCTGAGATTTCCCAGACCTGGAGACAGAGGACTCACTGAACTCGCAGTCCGCCCAAACCCCAGAACCTTTCTTACCCTCACCCTTGAGTAGGGATGCCCACGCTCCCCGACTGCCCGGGTCCCTCGCAGGTGGCACCTAGTATTTTGGCAGAGTTGTGACTAGCACCCTCCTTTCATGCCAGAACGTTTGCACGATCAATTATAAGATGATAAGATTGCCTGTCCTCTGGTCTCTCTACCCTTCTCATCTTGTCACAGTTGACCTGTCATTACCATCTGTTCAGACTTTCAGGGAGCAAGGGTAGCTCCTGATCCCGGCATAGCTTTCAGCAAATACAGTGCTGCTCCCTGCTCAGCCCCTCTTTCCTCATCTTGGGACTGATAGAAACATGCAGCAGGACAGGCTCCCAGCAGACCCCCCCCCTAGGCTGTAGCCAGCGAATCATCACACGCTCTTTCAAAACGGTCCGCTCTCAGCTGCGAATCTCTCGGCGCAGCCCTGCTGCCCCCAGGGGGGTCGTGAGAGCCCCAAGGCCTGGATGGCTCAGCTATGACACATCCCAGACCCGCCGAGCCAGCGGTTCGCTCGTTATCAGAAGCCAGCGGGGCCTGGCCCCCTTCCTTCCTGTTGTGTCTTTCTACTCAGCGCTGTGTTGGGAATGCTCAGAACCCCCTCGCGGGCTCTCCAGCCATCCCTCGAGGCGTCCACGTTTCACTCCATCAGAACCAGCCTTGAGGTTGCCCATCTCTACTGTGGAATTCACCTTCTTTGGAAGTTGGCACTTTTGCCTGTGCTGTGTCCTCTGGCCTTGCTCCCCTGTGTCTTCCTGGACCTGTGCTGGTGGCCTGGCGGGCTCTCTGTCAAGTGCTCTCCGGACCTGGTCTCAGCACGAGCTAATGAGAGCTTGTGGAGAGCAGCCTCTCAGTTTGGCCTCCATCCCCCGCAATGCTCCCATCCCTGCCCCACAGGTCCTTTGGCCCACCCCGCCTCCTGGTCAGCACTTTCTAGTGTGGGTGCCCTGCTGCCTGAGAGAAAATGGCCCGGCTGTGAACAGGAGTCCCGCAGACCCCCTTCCTCTCTCTTGAGTCAGCCTCGCAGCACTGTGCCCTCTCTGTTTCTACTTACCTCTTACTCTTGACTGGGACATCAGGCAAGTTGTTACTGCCGTTACCCTGAGCATTATTTCAGGCTTCTGTTTGGGAGGCTCTAAACTACCCGATGGGATTCTCAGAAGCCCACCCCTCCCTTGTGACATTGAAGGTGAGTGGGCCCCAAATTCATCTGGCAAGATCCCCACCCTGGAGCACCATGTGTATTACTGGGTTGGGCTACACGTGCTCCCACCGCTCTGCCTGTCCTGTTTCCCCCAGCAGGATGCCCTCTTCCTCCCCTCCTCTCCAAATGGGATCTGAGGTTCAGTTCAGGACTCTGGGAATTCTTCCCTGGCTACTCAGTTTCATCCCTGATGTCTGTAGTTCCTTCAGCAAACGTAGCAACAACTGACACATCTGTGGCACGGGGCTGTCTGGCCCACCCTGCTCTGCTGTTTCTGGAAGGGCCTTGGGCCATCTTGAATTCTCTACTTCACCCGGCCCCCACCCGCACCCATGCCAGGCACAGAACCAGACCCCGCTTTCAGTAGAGACCAGCCAAGGTCAAGGGCCAATGACAGGAACACCAAGAGAGACTCTCTCCTTGAGACTCCAGACACCCAAGACCCACCTGCCTCCCTGTGCAGCCCTAGCCCTACTCACTGAGGTGCACTGAGGTCATGCTTCCTTCCTTAAAAATCCCTGCAGCTTACACTTGAACTTTAATAATAGCTCTTTGATGGGCCTTGCTGGGAACCAGGCCTGATTCTGAACACTTCTTGTAGGTTAACTCCTGTACCCTTTACAACGCTGGGCAATAGAAGTGCTACTGTAGGTCCATTTTACAGATGAGGAGATTGAGGCTGTTGGCTCAAATTCAAGCAGCCAGTTGGTAGCAGGGCTGGGACTGAAACACAGGCAGCCCGGCTCTAGAGTCCTTGCTTAAAACCGTGGTTCTCTTGTTCCTGTCATTTTATCACATGCCCCCACTCTGCCTGCGAACATTCAGTAGTCAGGCCTTCTCCTGGGTGCCTCACCCATAGCCCCAGCCTTCTGGGCCCGTCCAGTGAGCTGGGCAGGCTGGCTCTGAGTTGGGGGGAGCAGCCCAGTGCTTGCTGTCTTCTCGCCATGGACTCTACGGAGCCTTCCAAACTGACGTAGCCGCTTGTGCTAATGGTCTTGGAATCCGGGCCTCAGGCGCCCAGGGAAGGTTCTGGGGCCCCGCTGGCCTGAGAGCCCCATCTGGGGGAAGGGAGGGCCATGGGCAGCAGAGCAGGGATAGGTGCCAGAGATGGAGCAAGAAGAATGGGTCAGGCAGGAAGGCAGAGGCTGTGGGGGTGCTCTGGGAGAGACTGGGGGAGCCCTTACCCGCTCCTGTTTGCTTTGGAGCGAGGCGGCCGCGTGCTGTGAGCTGGAGTGTGTCTTGGCAAGAGGCCTCCGTGACAGCCTTCTGGCCAGGGGAGGCCTGGCCGAGGGTGGGCTGCCTTTCGTTGTTCTTAAAGGCACAGCATAATTATGGGCGGCCAGCCCTTCCAGTGTCTCTGGTTCCTCTCAGGTCGAAACCTCCGATCTGCCCCGAGGTCATGGCAAAGGGCTCAGGGCAGATCCAGGGCAGAAGCAGCCCCTGCGTGTGGGGTGGTGGGGTGGGCAGCATGGTCCCAGGTGCTGGCCAGGCCCCCTTCAGCACCCTTCCCCTTCTCGGCACCACGCCCCCATTCAGGGCTCCCAAATCCTTGCTACCTCCCCCCCCACCCCCCGGCTCCAAACCACTGCAGGGGAAGAATATGGGACTGCCTGGACCAGGCACTGTCAAGGGAGCTCGAGTCTGAGCCCATGCCGTGCCTCTGGGGTCCCTAGCTCTGTCCCCCACCCCACCCTGCCGGCACGCCCTTGCCTCCGCTGAGGCCCGGCCTTGCAGTAGCTCTCCAGGGACGACCCTCTCTGCCTGAACCTGTTAGACCCTGCGAAGGTCCTGGAGGAGGGAGCCTAAAGTCTGTGGGCTCTCTCAGACTTGGAATTGAGATTCCCTGCCTGTCACCCTCTGGTGAGGAACCCGGCCCTCTCCTGCCCGCATCGGCGCCAGGACGCTGGCTGTGCTTGGGCTCATCCTGTGTGCCATGCAGGGGGCAGGAGGGGAGAGCACCTGAGGCCCGTGTGTTCTCCAGAGCGCCCCCATGCCTGAACACCCAGCACAGACCAGTAGGCAGTTGGTTATGGAGTACAGTGCATGTCGCCGATGTCAGCCTGTCCCACAGGCAGATCATAGTGTCCTGGTATGATGAGGCCCTAGGGAGGCCAGCAACCTGTCCCAGGGCACAGCTAGGACGTGGTGAAGCCAGGGTCCAAACCGAGGTCTTAGAAGAAGGACTAAGTTGTGCCCATGGGCTGAATCCTGGGGTGAGCAGGGCCAGGAAGGCAAGGGGCAGTCAGGGAAGGCCTCCTGGAGGACAACACCTTGACGAAGAGGGAGAACTTCAGGGGGAGAGGACGGAGCAGGGCCCCCTCCCCCGCCAGCTATTTTGTTCTAGGCTGAGCTGTGACCTCAGAAGACTTTATTAACAACCTAATTGTGTGCAGCTGGCCTCCTCTGGCCCTAAAGAGCTCATTATCTGCTCTCGTTAAGGAGGCCATTGTGGCCTGGTCAGCCTGGGGACAGCAGTGGCCTGGGAGTGCCCATCACTTCCTGCTGGCCTTGGCCAGGCTCAGCCCCCTCTTGGAGAGGTTAAAGGCTCCGGCCCCTGGCCCAAGTCCTCCCAGCCCCACCTTCTGTCCATCCCTACCTCTGACTCTCTCTCTCTGTCTCCATTTCCTCTCCACTTTTTCTGTCCCTCCCCCAATGCTAGCATCGCCCAGCCCCAGTTAGAGTCCATTTTAGAGGGCTTTGAAACTGGCCCAACATCTGAGGATTATGCTCAGCCTGCAAAGAGGGAGGGTCTGGCTTCTGAGCCGAAGCTTTTTCCTCTTGGGACTGGGGGTCGCCTTCCCTATCCTGAGCTGGAGGTGCTGGCCAGGCTGCCCCAGTGTGGCCTTCTGCCCCCCTCAGCCCCCACGCCACTGTGAAGTGGGTTCTCACAGAGGCCCCCAAGCAGAGTTGGCCGCTGTGACAGGTGACATTGCTATGACAGGTGACATTGCTGTTCTTTCTGGGCCTTTGCCCTCTGGAGAGGGCAGCCTGGCTGAATGACACTGTTCTGGTGCTGTAGAGACACGGCCCTCAGAGAAGGAGTGTTCAGGCAGACTGGCCAGCAGGGATTCTCCCAGACAGCTTCTTCAGTCTGGGGACTTAACTCCAAAGATCACACCTAGAGCCCCCAGAATGAAGGCTTCTCCGGCACCTCCGGTGGTGGTGGTGGGGTTCCCTTCTCAGGGCCCCTCTGCCACAGTTCACAGCTTCCCACACAGAGCAGCAGGCATGGTAGCCCCTCTCCTGTCCCCTGCCGGGGATGGGGGGACCTGGCTGCCAGGCTGGAGGGCAGGGGTCTGCAGAGGGGATTCCACGCCGTCTCAGGCCCCTTGAGGGTCTCTGCCATCTCCTGTTCCACTAAATTCTCTGCTCCCCACCTCCTTCCAAAAAAGAGCTTCCTCCCCTTCTGCGTGGAAACAAGAGTTGACTTGTCGGGACAAGGCCGAATTTGGCAGCTGGGCTGAACCGCCCTCCCGGTCTGAGCCCAGCTCTGGCCACTTCCTCAGTCCGGGGATAGGCCCCTTCATGAAACCTCACCACATTTCCTCTCCCAAGAACGAAGGTGGAGAGGATGGAGAGAGGAAGGCTGACAGGCCCATTTGGAGTGCAGACCCATCTTCCTGGGGACATGAAAAACGCAGAGGTGACGCGGGCCTCTGGACATCTGTGAGTGCTGGCCACCCAACCTTCCACATCCTGTGGATTTAGTCCCCCAATAAAGCTTACCGCTTCCGTTCAGTGGACACCTACTGTGCCAGACCCTCCACGCTGTTCTTGGTCTTCTCCATCCTCCCGCTAGCCTGCAGGGCAGAAGGTGGTCTTACAGATGAAGTTCTCGTGCAACAGGTTCAGTCCCTTTCCTGAGGCCACAGAGCGTGGAGGTGGCAGGGCTGGGATTCAGGCTCAGATCTTTGACTCCAGCACTTGGGTCCAGTGCCTCAGTTTCCTCCTCTGCCGGGCTGCTTGCTGCAAGCTCAGTTCTGTCCTAGAGACAAAGCAGACACGGTGCTTACAGTCTCAGCAAGACCAGTACTCCAAGTGCCGCTGTGAATTGCGGGGTTGACGTTCGGGATGCTGTTGGGATCTGGAGATGGGTCGGGGAGAGCTTGCTGAGGTAGTAGGACAGGGGAGAGGAAGCTGGAGGACCTCTGTTCTGGGGCCCTGTGTGAGCTGAAGGACAGGAGCCAGGCTGAGGATAACCCTGGCGTGTGGAACAGGGAGGGAAACCCCAGAGACCTCTCCCTTCTGGCCCCATTTCCCACCGTGCTTGCTCTCATGAATTGCATCAGCTAAGGAAAGAGCAAAAGGTAGCCCCTCCCATTCTTCTGGAACCCCTGAAGGCAGTCCCTGAACTACACAGATTAGCTACGTGGGTACGTGGGTGCGCAAGCACGCACACATGTGTGCACGCACACACACACACATCCATTCACCAAGCTGTACTGAGCATCTCCTGATCTACTCTGCAGGCAGACAGCACCTGGGCACCCGTGGTGCTAACTGTTAGTCTAGGGGAATACCGAACAGCCACCATCCTGTTGATAACAGCTCAAGGTTTTTGACCTCCGAGCCTGGGTTAGGCCCCAGGCTAAGCTACTTTCATCTCATTTGTCCACTTCAGCCTGAGGAGATAAGTGCCATTAATCATCCCCATATCAGGGAGGGAAGACTGAGGCTCAGAGAGGTTTACTGATTTGCCCAAGATCACACAGGAAGTAGCAAGCCAGGACCTGACTTTGTCTTTCTGACCCTAGATCCCTAATTTATTACCTTCTACTTCCAGAGGACCATCCCCCGTATACAGACACTCAAGTTCACACAGCCCTGTATCTCGGTTCCTGGCATACACACACGGGAATCACACGCTCAGCGACAGGTGTTATGTACCAGCGTCCAGAGTCACATCTGCCCTTGTGCACACACCAGACAAGTTCCTTATCTACTTCTGCAGTGGCGAAGATATGGACCCTGGCGTCCAACTGCCTGTGTTCATTGAGGTCCAGCTCTGCCTCTTCCTAATCATGATCTTTGCCTCAGTTTCCTCGTCTGTAAAATGGGGATGGTGATGACAGTAACACTTCATGAGATTCTTTAAGATTAAATACCGTATATAAAGTTTGCATCTGACCGTAATCATCACGTAGAACCAATGCACACCCCCACGGAGATATATACGCAGGCATAGCACACTCCCATGTACTCAGAAATACGAAGCCTTGTCCACACCTACCCCCATATGCAGCCCACACGTGTCCTCCTCTGTGGAAGAGCGGATGCTGTGGGCACTGGAGGTGAGCCAGGGAGTCCCGAGGGGCTGGCTGATGCTGGAGCCCTCTTGGCCAGCCAGGCTATCCCCAGGGGTTCAGCCTTTTAATTGCTCCTTGGTGGAGCAGAAGGGACTTTGGTCGGGAGCCCCAGTTACAGCATCTGACGTCTGAGCTGCTGGCATCTGGGAGAGGCTTGTCAGCAGCTGTGGGTGGGCGCAGGCCCAGGGAGCCTCCCCCAGAGGCTCAACTGTGTGACTCGTGCCAGGGCTCCTGGGAGGTCTGTAGGGAGCTGGGGTGGGCACCTCTGCCCACATTCCCCCATGCCCACCTGGGCGGTGTTGGAGCCTGTCTTTCTTTGCTCGGTGGAGAGGCCCGCAGCCACGCCAGCAGCAGGCTTCTCTTTGCAGGGCCTGAGGCAGGAGTGACCCGAGACTCGGAGCCACTCAGCCTAGTTCTGCACATTTCAGGGCTGGAGTGGAAGCCCAGGCCATTGTTCTCAGCAAAACTGTCAGGGACTCCGGCTCCTGGGGGCAAGGAGAGAGTAGGATGTACAAGGAAAGATTCTCAGAGGATGAAATAAGGGGATAGGGGAGACAGTGCCAGCAGCAAAGAGACCTGAACCCCGGGATTATGAAGTTCTTGGATCCAAGGGGAAAGGCCCATATAGGGGCTGGTCCCCAGTATGGCGCTGGGGGGAGAGGGAGGAAACAGGAGGCAAGTAGGCTGATGGGCCTCGGTTCACACTAGGTGAGGACACAGACAAGCTCGGTGGGGACTGATGGAGAAAATCTCTCCCTCCCACCCCCTCCTCCCCCCACCCCAGCCATCCTGGTGCCCACAGAGAGGCTTGCCTCCTTTGCCTCTACTGAAGATGGCTTTGTGGAGCCCAAATTCCAGACACAGAAGGCTTAGAAGACATTGTGGCCATCCAGGCGACCACCAAGTCGCCTGCTTTCCTGGGAAGCCCTGGGCTCATACAGAGAAAGGAGGGAATAGTCTCCCAGTGGAGACAGAAAGGGATTGTTTCTGAATGTGGATTTGGCAGAGGCGCACCTTGGTATAGACGAGGCTGGGAGGGGCCGCGCATGGAGGGATGTTGGCAAATCCTCACCAAGACGCATGCTTCCAAGTTCCACTGTTTCTTGGGCACATCCCCATTTTTTCCGATGACCGTAAGATCCCTGGCTCCAGCCCAGGCCCATCCTGGGGAAGCCCTCTCCTGGGAAGCAGAGCTCCCTTTTGACAGCAAGCCTTCAGGGGACTTCCTTAGCCCACTGTGATTTGCCTTGGCTTTGGGGGGCAGAACTGGGGTGGTCAGGTTGGTGAGGGCCTGGAGGTATGGGAACCAAAACCTGTGTGCTTTCAGCATTGAGGCCTGGACCTGGGGCTCATGGGAGAGACTCAGCCTTTAAGACCCTCCTGAAAGTAACTCCAAGTTGGGAATTATGGTGACTGTTCTTTGGGGCTCTTGGAGGTTATCCTGCTGAGTGGGAATTTGGGGGAGGTACCGGTTACCGAGAGTGGCTCAGAACAGAAGGTCCTGTCCCCACCTGCTGAGGTCTGTGGGGGCAGATGCCCCGGGGACTTGAATTTTGTCGCCAGCTTTGACTCACGATGGCGGACCTTCGGTCATGAACCTTGGTGGCTGCTGGGTAGAGATGGCGTTAAGTGAGGACACTCAGGTTCCGGTGATCAAAACCTGCTCCGGCTTCATTAAATAACACAGAAGGTCAAGGGCTCGCTGTAGTTTGGGTGCTCGGCAGGGTGGTCCAGCTTCAGCCCACTTGGAACCTGAAGCCTGAATGATGTTCGTGAGGACTGACTTTCTCCATCTCTGGACTGCGCGGCCGCTTTACTGACTTGGCTCTCATTCCGTCTCTTCCCACATAGCCCTGCAGTTCCTGGTTTACAGGGGACTGAGCCTTCAGCGCGCCAAAGCACCCGTGTCAGTTCTTGGGAAAGCCCTGGAACCGTTACAGTGTGCAGGGAGAGGGCAGATGGGTCCGATGATGGAGCGGGTGTGCCCACCCCTGCGGTCAAGGAGGCAGAGCCACCTTCGTGGTGGAAAAGCTCTGAGGCGGGAACCCTCTTGCATGGCCTCTGGTCAGGGCCTGCACGGGAGCCCCTGGGGCTGGTGCTTCGTGATGGAAATGGCTGGGTTCCAAAAAGTGCTCCCCCAGAAGTCAAGAGAAGGGGAAAAGACCCCTGTGAGTCCACGCCTTCTGGTTTCTTTGTGGCCTGGGATCCTAGGAGCATAGCTGGGCTACTCCAGGGAGCTCCCTCGGTGGCCCAGGATGTTCATGTGCCCCCCACCATCCCACTCTGGGGAAAGACCAACTCTGTTGGGGGAGGGAGTGGAAATGGGGGAAGGCATCCACCCTGGGTTCCAGAGGGGACAGGGACCCAGCTCAGGCCCCTGAGCCAAAGAGGCCTGGGGAGGGCCTGGCGATGGGGAATTCCAGACTGCTCGTGCAAGGCTTTCCCTGTTTGTTGGTTAAGACTGGTGTATTTTAGAGCAGTTCTAGGTCTGGAGCAAGGCCGAGCTGCAGAACAGATTTGCTGTATGCTTCCTGCCCCCACACATGCATAGAACTCCCCCCCCACCCCCACTAGAGCAGTTTACTTGTTATGGATGAAACTGCGCTGACACACCCCAGTCACTGAGATCCGTAGTTTACGTTGGGGTTCACTCTTGGTGCTGTGTGGACAAGCAGGCAGTGACACACGTCTGTCGTCATGGTGGCGTGCAGACCTAACTGTCTCACGGGCTTTGCGGAATTGTGTGCGGAAGGTCCTGGAACTCCTGGGAGGGCGAGGTGCGGTGGGTGTTCGAGACAGCAGCACAGGCTGCTCACTCCCCCAGGCCTGTCCCGTGAGGCAGTGGGGACCCAGCGGAAGACCTTGGAGGTGGCTCGGGGTGCCGAGGGCCTGTGCAGGAGCACCACTGTTTTCCTCTGTCCCTCAGGCAGTTGCCTCCACCTCCTAGCAAGGAGCAGCCAGGAGGCTCCCAGTATCCTCCTCCCCAGGCAGCCACTCCCTGCCGTGGGCAGCGGAGGGGTCTCTGGGCTGCCCCAGGAGAAGCCCAGGATGTCTTCCAGGGAACCATCCATATTTGGAAACAGAGAGCTCAGTCGTAGACAGAAAAGGGAATTGGTGCCAGATGGCTTTGGGCGTTTAGAAGGATCGGAGTGGGATGGGGGCGAAGACAAGGTCCTGTGACGAGCACCTTCTGAGAAGAGACAGACAGCATTGGAGGGGGGGGTCCAGGACCCAGGTGCTCAGGGTGCTTTGCTTGGTCAGCATTTGTTTAAGTGACAAATGAACGTGCTACCGAACAAGAAAGAAAACGAGTGAGCTTCTATCGTTTGGCCATGACCGTCAAGTGTCGCTCAAGGGTGTGGTGCCCACTTAGGGTGACTGACATGTCAACACAGTCAAGGGCAGCCGTGAGTAGCACCGATGTGCAAATGCCACTGACCCGCGATGGGGAAAGGGGCACAACGACCATCCGCAGGTCACCGTGACGCATTTATCTCTGGATCCCTCTGAAAGCCTTGAACGCCAAACTCCCAACCACACCAGTAGTTCCACTGGGTTTCAGAGACCTGAATGGTCTCTATGTTTAGCTGGAGCGTCCTTGGCCTTTCCTGCAGGGTGATTTTCACACATTTGATATATCCTTGTTTCATTCCCATTGTTAAATTTTTCCATCACTTGTGTAAGTGTGGATCACTGTCCATCGGGGCCTCCCCTCGGGGAGTGCGTCTGGCTTCTTTTCAGTGTTGCACAGGCTTCTGGAGGCCAGACGTGACCCAGGCATTTGCTGGATGCCCGGGCTGTCCGGCTCTGTGCCCTGTCCCCTCCCGCCCCCCATCCCGCCGGGCACTCATGACTGCGTTCTCTCTTGTCCCCTCTGCAGGCTGGTGGTTCGTGAGCACCTCTGAGGAGCAGGGCTGGGTCCCTGCCACCTACCTAGAGGCCCAGAATGGTACTCGGGATGACTCAGACATCAACACATCCAAGACTGGGGAAGGTAAGGGCCTGCAGGTTCAAGGAGTGGGGAGATAATGAGGCACATGAGGAGGCACATGTGGGGACCAGGCTGCCTCGAGATCCTCAGGGTTTGGTGCCCACCCCATTTCTGGCCCTTGGAACCCAGTTCCTCTGGAGGGAGCTTTCCCACTCTTCTCCCTAAAACCATCAGAACTGCTCAAGAGAGCTGGGCCATGTCCCAGCCCCTTCCCTGGGGACCCCATCTCACTGGGGCCAGTCCATGAGCTTACCTCCCTTCCCAGGTCTGTCTCTGCTTGTCCCTACATGGGCTCACATGAGAGGAGAAATTTCCCTGGACTGTGAATCTCAGGCTTTGGCAACTCTGGGCAGAGACTGGAGAGAACAGTCTTAGGACTGGACCCCAAAGCTCCCTTTTCCTGCAGAAGCCCTCGGTTCCTCGGGGCATCCCCACAGAGACCCCCAGCTTTGCCTCCCCAACCCCACGCCGTGCTCTCTTCTGCAGGGATGACCCCAAAAGGCTGTGTGCACATAGCTTCTGCTGCTCTGGGCATCTGTTGCCCCGGCCAAAACTACAGACGCAGACAGCAGGTCTGAGTCCTTTGTCAGTGTAGCAGGCACCACAAGGTGGCCCTTGCACCACCAGCCCCTCTGATGAGCTCGGGGCTGGTGGGGTTTTTCTGGTGTTTTCTCATGGGGTTTCAAAGAGCCTGCCCCTCCCCCCAGCCCTCCAGGCCAGTGCTGGCCTGGGCAGCCTGTCTATGGACTCAGGTATTTGCCAGAGCATGCCGCCGGAGCCCAGTGAGTCTGAGCCACCTCAGTTCCTGGCTGCCTGCTCCCAGTGACTGCCAGCACCCCCATGTCCTGGCAGGAATGCTTGCCCTAACGGTCAGTATGGACGGTCCAAACGGGCCTGTCTGAGCGCCAGGGCGAGGGAGGCCTGTCACCCGGGCCTGAGGCCCGCCTCCGGGCCTGCCCTCCCCTCCCCCCCATACACACACACCCTTCATTCCATGCTGCCCAGGCCAAAATAAGCAGCCCGCCAAGCACAGCGCCAGCTGCCCGTTCAGCCTCCCCTTGACTGTCAGTTCCTGTGGGCGGTTGCGGCCCTACCCTTCCTCCTGTGTAAATGCTTCATTTCAGTCCCTTGACCAGGGCTGCAGCCCCCGGGGCAGGGCGGGGGGGGGGGTGTTCCAGAGATTAAGCTCTGTCGGGAAGGGTTTGCATGTTCAGGCTGGGTGGTCGGTCCTTCCTGGCTGCTGCAGAGCTCTGGGGCTGAGTCCGCACCCAGTGTCGTCTCTGGGTCTCTGCGGTGCTGGAGGACTTGAGCCCCCGAGCTCCTCCCACCCACTTCCTCGTGCTGGCCTCACCCCGGGATCTCTCAGGACTAACAATCCCCAGGGTGTAGACTGAGGTCTTACTCACTCCCAGGTGTGTGGCCTGGCGCTTGAAAAGCCTTCCCCACCCCCCCAGGAGGCAGCGTTATCATCCCCTTTTTCCAGATGCAGGAGCTGAGGCTCGCAGGCCGTTAGCTACACGTTCATCCTCGTAAGGCTTAAGGCTCGGTCGAGCTTCCCGGCCCGATGCTCCTCACCACTGCACCCTATGTCTGTCAGTGAGGCATTTCGCCCTTAAGCAACTCTGAGGGGGGGTGTGTGTGTATGTGTGTGTGTAATGCGAGCGCCGCCTGAAAAGGCTATGCCACGAATGTCAGCAGAGACATCAGGAGAGGGAGGACAGGACACTGAGTAGGCGGGAAGAAGCAGGAGAGGTGCCAGTGCACAGAAGCCTGTCTGGTCTGAAGAGAGAGCTTTGCAGAGGGTGAGTAGCAAGATGGCAGATGACCTTGACCTTGCTGGACAAACAATCAGGCGGCAGTGCAGATTTGTGTGTGCGTGCCTTTTCACTCGGGGTGACCCTCTTTCAGACAGATTCCTCGGCATGCTTCTAATAGGACCCGGTGTGCCAGTCGCCTCGGCAGCGTTTGGGCAGCTGGGAATTTCATCACCATACCTTGCGCATCTCCACCCCACTTGGCAGGAGGGCTCGGGGCTCCATCTCCCAGCCCGAGGCTCCAGCGCCTGTGGTGTGTCCGCCAGTCTCTCTCTGTACCCACCTCCGTGTGGCTAAGAGATTAGCCCACCTGGGTCCCCTGTCTGGCCATCTCTTCTCCAGGCCTGTTGCCATCCCATTGTAGGTCCCTGGGTCCTGAGAAATTGGAAGCCTTCATCCCATCAAATCTCCCCTAATGATTTACTTTGGAAAAAAGAGACAGTTGGCTGTTTGGGTTTATTTCTCTTATCAGACATTCTGGCCTGTACTCCTCTTCCTCTGAAATGCTAGTGGTAGGAGGTAGGAGGCCCGGGGTGGAGGTTGAAGACCCTCTTACCCACTGATGATGATGGTGATGGCCACGCCCAACACTGGCCAGATGCTCCCATGAAGTGCTTGATCCATTGCCTTCCAGATGTCCTGAGAGGTGTCCCCTCCACGGAGGCCCTGGGTCAGTTCATGACAGAGGCAGAACTGGGACCTGGGTCTCTGCCCGTGCCCCCATGCCCCGGAGCTTTCCTCCCTGGTGGGTTTGCATCGGCACCCACCCCCTTGTTGGGGCCCTTTCCATTGCCAGTGGGCTAAAGGGCACAGGGTCAAAGGGGAAAAACATCGTCAGGCCAAGAGTCTGGGCTCCAGAGCCAGACCACCTTGATCTGTGTGCTCCCCAACCCTTAGCTGTGTTACTCAGAGGATTTCTTAACACCCCTGTGTCTCTGGCTTCCTGTTTCTAATGTGGGGATGGTGCTAACGGCTCAGGGCTTTTGTGAGGCTTCAACGAAGCGGTCCTCGTGCATGGCTGCAACTGCAGAAATAGCACTTACGAAGGGGCCCCCGGCCTGGGTGTCAGCCGAACCCCTCTGCCCACAGGGAGACCACAGGACACACCCGCCAGGGAGGTCAGCTGTCAGAGTCCTTCCCATCTGGCCTCCCACAGAACCTCGTGTATGTTTCACAGAGCCTGTTGAGTCCCTTGTCCCCTCCCATGCCAGGGTGGGGATGTCAATGAGGGAACAGGCTTGGAGAAGGACAGAGGCCTGCCCCAGGTGACACAGTAACCTGGCAGTGAGGCCTCCGCTGAATCCGTACCTCCAACCTTTTGTCTCGGCCTCCTGCTCACCAGAAGCAGTCAAACGAGACACCCCCTCCTCCCTCAAGAAAAGCAAACGCTCCCCAGGAGGCTTTGGCGGGGCTTGGCTCTGGTGTGTCTGGACAGTTTTGCTTTGACCCTGACTGCTGGCCTCCCTCCCCCATTCTTGGGCAATGTGCCACCCAGCTTCCGCCGTGCCGGGAGGTGGAGGCTTCCAGGGTGCTGCCCCGGTCTGGGGTCCATTCCCCGTGGCATCTGAGAGGAAGGCAGAGGGCTTATCGAGCTGGGCCCCCAGCAACCAGAGGAGCCACCCCAGGGAAGGCGAGTAGACGAAAGGGGTCTGCAGCCCTGAGAAGCCCTGTTGTGGCAGATCCAGTGGGCAGTATGCAGGGAAGGAGCAGAACCAAGGCCCGTGGTGTCCATCCCTGTGTGCATTTTACTCCGCGACATTTCCTGGCTTCCGGCCCCATACCAGGCCCTGTGCTGGGCCCCTGGACTGCCTGGAGGGCTGTCCCTGTGCCAGGCTGGGGCCAGGGACCCTTTTCACCTCTCAGGTGCTAGGATTCAAAGTTCTCAGCCCCTCCTGGGCTCACGGGTATGAACCGTGGCCTTTCCCCAGGTGTCGGCGGTGTCACCGGGCAGATCTGCCCCCATCCAGCAGGTGTGTGCCACTGGGGCTTAGTCCTGGCGAGGAGGACCTGGGGGCCTGAACCTTCCCTCCTGCCATCCCTCCCCTGCCCCATCCCATCTCATCCTCATCTCCATTCTCTCCGCCGGTTCCGTCGGCCGCGTGTTCCATTGCCATCTCCCACACCAGTGTCCAAGAGACGCAAGGCCCATCTGCGGCGTCTGGATCGCCGGTGGACGCTGGGCGGGATGGTCAACAGGCAGCACAGCCGAGGTGACTGGCTTCTCTCGACCCGCAGCTGCCACCTCTTTTCCTCTCGCTCACTCGCTAACACCCTGCCTCCTCTCCCACCTCTGCCCCTCTCTTCCCTGTGGCCTCCTCACCCAGCTTCGGTGGCCAGACTTTTCTTACCTTCTGCGGCTGGGGCGTGTCGGGGAGGAGGGTGCAGGGGGCTGCCTGGGAATTGGGGTGATTGGGAACTGGGGGCGGGTCTGGCTTCTGCCAGCATCCTGTGGGTGAGGTCATGGGAGACTCGTGACGTGACTGTGGGAGCAGCTAGACTAAGAAAGGCTGCATTTGCCCTGGAGGCCTCAGGTGAAGAGAACTGGGGGTGCGTCTGGAGCGTGTCCTGCTCGTCCTCCGCCCTTCGCTGCCCGCTTCCTCTGAGGAGGTGTTCCCTCAGCCGAAGCTGCCCCAGCAACTGCTTAGGACCAGCCCACAGCCCTCCTCCTTCAGCCAACTCCAGGGAAACTAAAACGGGAGCAAGAGCCCGGCCCGGCTTCGTCCCGGGGCACGGCCCCCACCAGCGCTGAAGGCGGCAGCGGGCTCAGCCAGGAGCCTCCAGCGTCTTCAGCACTGGGCACTGGCACTTTGTGAGGGGCCTGATCGAGAACATTCCAGGGAGGCTCCTGGCCTGCCGTCTGGGACGATCGAGAATCGAGACATTTGTAGGTCTAGAGACTTTCCAACATCTAGGAGCTTGGGGAGTAGAGAGATTGGGCCGGGCCCCCAAACAAACCCCTAAACATCTCCAGAGCCTGCAGGTCGGTGGGGCCCGTTTCTCCAGTCTGCAGAGAACACAGCTGGGAAGGCATGTTCTACCACAGCAGGGAGCCCGTGACCCTCCCCCCACCCCCCAGAGCTTGCTCCTGAACAACTCAGAGACCATGCCCCAGGCAGCAGCAAGCCTGGGCCTGGAGGAGGCCACTGCCTGTGGCTGGCTTGGTGTCACGCCTGGAGCCCCAGCTGCGGGAGCCCTGAGCCCAGCTTATCCGGCGGGTGGAGCAAGGCTGGGACCCTGAGGCCTGGTGCGGGGCAGGAGGCCACCTCGTGGAAACAGCAAGAACAAGCTTGAACATAAAGCAGAGGCACCGTAGACCTAGGAGCAATGGGGCAGCGTGGCAGGGCGTGCCAGTCCAGGCCAGGACGTAGCCCTGAGCCCTGGCAGCAGAGGACAATGGGATGCTGGCCCAGGAAGACAGCAGAGACGAAGGTTTGGCCTTCCTCCTCCTCCTCCAGCATCTGCTCCGAGCACCATCATACACCGAGCCCCACACACAGCTCTGTCCCCATAAGGTCAGAGTGACGCATGCTCCTACCTGTGCATGGCCCTGATGGTGCCTCCAGCCCGCCCACACTGCTCACACACACGCACACACACAGTCCCACTTGTGCACGCACATGTAGACCGTTCCACACACACATTTACACAAATGCATCAGCTGGCTGCTCATGGCCGCAACTCAGGTGCCCCTCCCCGGCAGCGCCTGCAGCCTCACACCTGACCCCTCATCAGATATACACACGGTGCATTCACAGGTACACACAGTCGGGCACAGGGACATGCACACCCAGTGAAATGTGTACTTTCCTACAGACGGCCATACGTGTGCAAATATGTAAGTGAACACAAGCCCGCAACTTCCCTCCCTCTCTCTGTCTCTCTCCAATAAGGGACCTAAATAGCATTATTTCCCAGTCTTAGCCCTAAGTTAAATCAGGGCTAAGTTAAATCAGGCAGCCAAGACAAACTTGCAGAGAGCTGGCAGGGAGAAGCTCCGCGGCAAGCAGCAGAGCTGGTGGGGGGAAGCAGGCAGTGGGTCAGCTATAACTAGACGAGAGAGGCCATGCTTCCCCGGGGCCTCCCCTCCCCAGCCCCACCACCAGCCAGGCCTTTGGAAGCAAAAGGCCTCTTGCCGTGGGGTTGGGGAGGTTGTGGGGGCCGGGAGGGGAGCCAGGGAGACTGCTGACAGAGGGGAAAGCATTTGAAAGAGGAGGCGTCTGTGGTTTTGGAAACTGCAGGGCTCTCCAGCCCCCGCCTCCCAAACCAAAACAGGCCTGTCCACCTCCCCCAGCCAGCCACCTACCCAGCCAGTGGGCGGCCTGGGCAGCCCTCCCTAGGGCCAAGTTGCCACCAACCTTTGATGGCACATGAGAATGACCACAGCCTCGGTGCTTCCCAGAAACCCTGAGGTGCCTGCCAGAGCTTACAGAGCCCCTCTCCTCCACTTGGATTCCTAAGAGTCTCTTCTAGAGACCCGAAGCCCCCTGAATGATTCAGCCCCCACCCCAAGACCATTCCAGTCTGTCCGGACATCCTCCATCCCGGTTCCCTGCCCCCGGGTGGGGTTGAAGCTCTGAGCCAGTAGGGCCCCCCCCCCCCACTCTGCTGCTCCCTCGGGGAAACCTGGGAGCTAGAAACCTGAGGCCTGCGTGGCACATGTCTACATGGAGGTAAGCCACACCTCCGCCATCTAAGCCAACCCGGACAGAGAAGTCAGCCCCTGCCCAGACCGACTGGAAGAGTTGCCCTCAGAATGTGCATGTCTGGAACCTGCACAGTGACAAGGCAGGACACACCTCTGAGCTGGCCAGACCTCTTCCTGGGACTCTAAACTCCCAGATATCTGTGTTCATGGCAGCCTGAGGGCCACTAAGCAGGGGGCCTCTGGCAGGAGCCGCTCAGCTTCCCTGGGTAAGACAGAGGGGCTTGGCTCTGCCCTGCCTGAGAGGATCAGGGGAGAGCGGGGCACTTCCATGGCCCTCAGGGCTCTGTCCTGAGCACCCCCACACACTGGGGGCTGCAGAGGCTGCTGCTTGGGCCTTACGGCCCCGGAGCCCAAGCCCACATGTCCTGCTAGAGGCCCTGCTCACTGCCATGCAGCAGGACAGGGCCCCTCTGATCTTCCTAAGAGGAGGACTATAATTTTTCCCTGCAAAGCAACTTTGCCTAGGAAAACTTTAATGATGGCTTCCTGCTGGAACCACAGGCTTTTAAAAATAGTCTAGCTGAACAAAGGCAAAATGTGGAGCCCAGGCCTCGCCTCACCCTAACCTCAGAACCCTAGATCCTCGGGGCCTGGCATTGCCCTTTGGGACACGGCGCCAGCCAGGATTGACCCTGCCCCACCGGAAGATGGAGCGCGACCAGCAGCAGGCAGGAGCGCCGAGGGCTGGCCTGCAGAACACGGCACTTCTCAAAGGCCCGAGTCAGAATCTGGCTGGACGAGGTTCTCAGGCGGTCTTGGCAGCTCTCCTCAGAACTCCTGAAAGCTTCCAGGAGTTAGTGGACGGTGAGAAAGGCCTGCCTCCGGGAAGGACTTCACCGTTGCAAGGAGCACGCTGAAGAACAGTGGAGGCTCCCATGGGCCGTCACCTACTTCTGCCTTAGGCGGCCTCTCAGATGCGGCCTGGCCCGTCAGCAATGCCCCTGCAAGCCCGGCAGGGAAGCCACATCCACCCCAGAGGGAGCTGCCGTCTCGGCCCAGCACCCGGCTACAGACCGGACCCCGAGAATCCGGAGTGAACAGATGGCCCTCCTGCCACCGGGGGTTGGGGTGGCAGATGCCCCCCTCCCCAACTCCTGCCAGAGGCTCAGACCAGGCTGCCCATCGGAGTCCTGCCCAGGAGTCCAGGAGCTGGGAGGAGGGGGCAGGCATCTGAGAACCCAGCCTTCTGCTATTTTGAGCTCCTGGAAAGCCTCCCACTTAGTGCCCCTGCTCTGATAGCCTTGCCCTTTGGCAATGCGCCGCTTAGTCCCTTTGGAGCCCCGACCAAATTCGGTGTGACCCACTCAAAGGGTGTGGCGAGGGGGCCAGTTCTGTCTAGCTCAGCATCTCGTTCTCCCAGATGGTGAGGGTGGGGATGTGTGCTCCTTCCTGAGATGTGAGCGTTTCCCCTGGGGAGGCTCCCCACCCAGGCACAGGGTTTCTGTGGCCAGCCGGCTGTGGGTCCCGGGAGAAGCCCCTCCCTGGAAGCCTGAGCCAGGGCCCAGGCGGAGGCTGTAAGGGGCCCCTGCAGGAGAAAAGTCGAAGGGATCCAGGAAGCCAGGGCTGTCCCCACACCTGTCCTCCCAGGCTTTTTCTGAGTTCCCATAGGGCGCATCCTTCCCAGTACCAGGAGGGACCCTGAGCAAGGCTCCTGGGCACATGGGACTCTACGGGCAGCTCCCCAGATGGGTGCTGCCAAGCCGTGTGGTCAGCTCAGCGTGCCTGCCTGCTCGGTGCTCTGGGAAGCTGTACCCAGGGCTGCCTTTGATCCTTTAGCCACTGAATGCTTGTCATTAAACACAGGTCACTATTCCCGTAGAACACGTGTTCCCCATAGTTCTCTGGGGGAAGTGATCTGATGAGGTGTTCGGATTAGTAGTCGAGGGAGGCTTCACCAAGGAGCCCCTGGAGCTTCCGGAAAGTCAGACAGAGGCAGGACTTACAGGGTGGAGGTGGGAGAGGGCCTCAGAGAACCAGGGCATGGATGGGAGCGTGGCACGTTCAGGGAAGGGGAGAGCATCCCCGGCGGGGGGCTGCCAGACATCCCAGGGACTGACTGGCTCAGGCCCCACGAGGGGCAGGTTCTGCTAGCTGTGTCCTCCACCCAGGGAGCTTTTTGAGGACCCGGGCCCCAGCACCCTGGTGGATGTTATTGGGCTGGGAGGCGGGGAGAGCTAGGCCACCTGAGGCCCTGGCTGGCTTCTGCACACACTGGGAGCAGCAGTGAGGCCCCGGCTAAGCAGGACCAGGCCGGGGTAGGAGAAGACGGGAATGAGGGGCCTGCACTCCAGCCTCAGATAACCATGCCTCCCTGCTTTGCTCCCCCCAGAGGAGAAGTACGTCACTGTGCAGCCTTACACCAGCCAAAGCAAGGACGAGATTGGCTTTGAAAAGGGTGTCACTGTGGAAGTGATCCGGAAGAATCTGGAGGGCTGGTGGTACATCAGGTAGGAGCCTCAGTGGAAGAAGGAGCTCCCTCTGCCCCCCTCCCCGACTGCGGGGCGGCCGTGGGCAGGTGGGTGCCCCCAGAGCCCGGGCTTGGCTGCTTCAGCTGCACAGCTCAACTAGAGCACTCATCCTGCGGCTTCTCTCCAGGGACGTGGAGAGCAGAGACAGTTGCGGCCGGGGGGCACAGGTTGACGTGGAGAGCGTTGTGGCCAGGGGGACACAGGTCCCGGCTCTGCCTGCAGCTGGTGGTGCGATCCCAGACCCAGGCGTCTGCCAAGAGGGTCCAGCACATCTAAATTTGGTTTTCTGTGTCCGGCCTGGGATGCCTGGTATGCTGTGCAGCTCAGGCCGCCCGAAGCGCTGGCGTCTGCAGGCCTTGTTGAGGTCCCGGCGGGCAGCCCCTGCTGCCCACAACTCAACACGGGGGACCCCAGATGCCGACTCTGCCCATGTTGTTCCCCTCTGCGGGGCTGGCTCACAGGGCTGTGAGAGCCAGGGCAGAAGCCAGGCCTGAGCCCAGGCCCAGGTCAGAGGCCTCCTCCTTCTCCTGCCCCCCTCCCAACCTCTTGCAGGGCCTAATTGCATTTCCCAGCTGAGAAACCCATTTGGGAATGTGGGGAGGGGAGTGGGGAGCTTCCTTGGCAGTCCTAGAAGCAAACTCAAGCCTTTGGGCTTCACTTACCTCTTCCCTACCAGGTTGTGCCCTCCAGTCCCCTCTGCTCTGGGGCTCTGAGGCCAGCCAGAACCCTCCCAGGGGGGCCTTATTCACAGGAAATGTTTTTGGGTGCTTTGGAAGCAGCTTAGCTGTGGTGGTTTCACCCGGTTTCAGACAGTCCCATATCTGTGGGCTCTGGGGACCACTTCCTCAGCCCCTCGCACCTAAGAACCCCGGACCTGCTATGAGCAGGCTGGGTGCTCTGAGCTGTGTCCCACAGTGGGAACAGGATTGACCCAAAGGACGTGGGCACTCATCAGATGGTACCTCAGACCATGGCAGACCGTGGTGGTGTCAAGATTGGGCTGTGCTGACAGGTAGGGTGAAGGTCATTGGCCTCACGGGAATCAGCCTTAATGTGACCTGACAAGACGTGACCACCCCTGCCCATGGCCCCATACATACTGGTCAGGAGGGCTGAAAGGTCCCTTTCTGCTCTGTTGGTTGAGACAAGACTGTAAGCCTGGACACATGTTCCCCAAAGCCGCTGCCCCTAGACTTTGACGTTCTTTAAGAAACTAGACCCAGCCCCAAAATCCAGCAACTGCAAATCAACATGGGAAGGCCAGCAGACATTCGAAGGCAGGCTGGTAAGCTAAGCCACTTGCCTGGGGGTTATTTACAAGGCTGCTGGGTTTTTTCGTTTCTTAAGATGACCAACAAGGTCACCCCAAGCCATCTCTTCTCGCCAGCTCTTGTTCCCATAGCCCAAGTCTTTAGCTAGTGGGAGCTTCCACTGAGAAAACCATCCTGAAAAGCGTCCGCCTTAAAAAGGCTGCCAGACACCCCCTGAAATAGGCTCTTTCCCACCATTCCAGGCTCTGTGTTGATCCTCATTTCCTGTCTTTCTTCTCCCTTCTCCCCTCACACACACATACCCTCCCTCTCTCTCTATCCCTCCTTCTCCAGTTTGCTTCCCTCTGGAGTCATTCCGTGCTCCAGAGCTGGAAAGCAGATGTGAGCACAGTTGGACCCAGACACACACAGCCGCTCCTGATTCCCCTGCATCTCTCTGCCCAGAATCTAATTTTATCCATGTAACACCAGAGGAACACAACAGGGCTTGAAATGGGAGCACTCAGGGCGCAGGCCTGACCATCACTCCCATGAGACCCCACTCCCCATCTCCCCAGTATTTTTGTAGAAAAACACCGGCAACAGCCAGCAGGTTCTTCTTCTTTTCTCTGAAATGTGGGAGCACCAGGTTTTGGGCCTGATCCTGCCCACAGCTAGCCTGTGGCCCTCTGCTCCTTGTTTTGCTTTTCTGAGCCTTGGTTCTTGTCTCATATGTAAGATAGGGCATCTTTACATCTTCTGTTCCCAACCACCCCTGAAATTTTTGTGCTTCTCTCTGCACCCATTACCTTGGGAAGCCAGGCCAGCCCCTTGAGTTCCATCCATTTGGTAACTGATGTCTGCCTTCCAAGCCCCAAACAGGGGCGGGGGCCAGACCGGTGAGCTTGGGAAGCCTGCCTATACATTCCAGTGGTGGGAACATAAGAAGCCACCTCCTACCTGAGCTTTCCAGCAAAGCTCAGACATGCTGATAGAAACTTTAGCTTCCACATTCTTTTTTCTCTCACCTAATAAACACCCAAGAACAAGGTCAGATCAGGGAGGCAGGGGAGGGGGAATTGTCAGACATCTGGCATAGAGGAGTCATTCCAAGGAGCCAGATGTATCCCCAGGAGCAGACAGGGACATTGCAACCCAGACTCAGGGGCATCGGCCAGCAGCTGCTGGACCAGGAAGTAAGCTCTTCATGGGCTTGGGGAAAAAAGGAAAAAGCTTCTTTCAGAAGCCATCAGATCACCTCAAATTAAGTCAGCCCTGTCATTTGCCTTTTGCTCTTGTTTATGGGGTTTGATTTTGTTTTCATTTTGTTTTGTTTCATTTTGGTTTTGTTTTGCCATACCAAAGGTTTTCATTTTATCCAGTCATGTGCTTTTAGTCATTCCATTTATGGTTTTGGCTTTTGGAGTCCTATTAAGAAAGATTTTCTCAACCCCCAAGATAAAGCAAATATTCACAACTTGCATTTTTTATTTTGCTCTATGGTGTGAGGCCAGGATTGTACTTGCTTTACCTAATTGGGTAATCTGTCATCTCCAAGTGGGTTATTGATACCTCATTCCTACCTACGATGCCATCGTACTATTGATACCATCCCTACGACTAATTTGCAATGTTATCTTTCTTGTTTTTTTAAGATTTTACTTATTTATTAGAGAGAGAGCATACAGCAGGCAGAGGGGTGGTGGAGAGGGAGAAGCAGACTCCCCTCTGAGCAGAGAGCCTGATGTGGGCCTTGATCCCAGGACCCTGAGACCGTGACCTGAGCCAGAGGCAGACACTTAACTGACTGAGCCACCCAGGCATCCCTGAAATGTTGCGTTTGGCATCAGTCTGTTTATGGACTTGTTCTGTGAACTTGATCTGTCCATCACCCCCGCAGTGGTATCTTACCCACTGGGTCACTCTTCTTTATAGGCTTCTTCCTGGTTGGTTTCAATATATCTATCTTTCTGGATAAATTTTTGCAGCTACTCTGTCCCTAGAGTTTGCAGAAGAGAAAAAAAATTGAGCTTCAGGGTGGAGACTTGTTCAAGGGACCAGAGGCCAGAACTCAGGGCTCCCGCCTTCTCCTACCTGTGCTGTCGCTTCACCTCTCTGATCGCTTCCCTTTGCCAGGGGCCAGCCAGCTAATGCATGGCGTCCACACCTGCTCTTGTCTTCTCTCTAGAGCTGCCCTCTCTGTTGTGAGGTAGGAGGCCATGGTGAAGTCTACCTTTGGGGCAGCTCAGAATCCGAGGACTCTTCTGATCCTGAAGTCCCACGTTTGCCTGACTTTGCAGAGCACGAGAACCCACACTGAGAAAGATCAGGCAGAGAACAAGGAGGCAGAGAGGAAGAACTGGTGTTCTATGTGTCCTTGCCACCTGCCCTCAGTTCCACTTCCCTCCAGAGTAGTGGCATTGCCAGGTGTCTTGGGGAATGCGGTACAAAAGGCTCAGCTGGGCTGAGCCAGATGGAGCCTGGGGTGGGAGGTCAGGCAGCAGTGCTCAGGAGATGCCATGTTCCCCCGCCCCCCAACAGGTACCTGGGCAAAGAGGGCTGGGCGCCAGCCTCTTACCTGAAGAAGGCCAAGGACGACCTGCCCGCACGCAAGAAAAACCTGGCAGGCCCAGTGGAGATCATCGGGAACATCATGGAGATCAGCAACCTGCTGAACAAGAAGGCGTCAGGGGATAAGGAGACTCCGCCGGCCGAAGGCGAGGGCCCTGAGGCCCCCATCACCAAGAAGGAGATCAGCCTGCCCATCCTCTGTAATGCTTCCAATGGCAGCGCCCTGGGCATCCCCGAGAGGAGCGTCTCCAAGCTGGCCCAGGGCTCACCAGCCGTGGCCAGGATTGCCCCGCAAAGGGCCCAGATCAGTAAGAGCCTCCCTGGCCCCCGTGGCCTCCCCATGCAGCTCTTTTAGAAAGTGGTCACAGGGTGCAGGAACCCCCATCCCATTTTCTTCGTGAGATCTAGACTGACCCCAACCCTAGCCTCACTCTGTGGACTTCTTTCATGCACATCGTGAACAGACAAAGCTATTCCTCACGACCCTTGCACTAAAGGTCAGTTACAGGGGTACGTGAGCTGGTGGTGGTCCCTCCTTCCTTAGAAGAGAGCCAGGAGTGGTCACCTTACAGACCAGGGTATCCCCCAGGCTGGGAAATAGGCCCGCACCCCGCGCAAGGCTGCTTTGACAGACTGACAGCCAGTAGAACCTCTTTCCTGGTCTTAGCCCTCCTTCCCTTCTTCCCTGTCACCTCCTGCCAGCTACTGGAAGCCTAAGAGACTTGGAAGGAATGGCTTCACCTCTCCCCAAGCAGTCCGAGAGGGCATGCTTCAGGATTATCCCCCATCCTTAAGAAACGCAGCTATCTGGCCCCCTCCCAATCTCTGCCCTTCTCCGGCTCAACGGCATCTTCAGTTCAAGGTTAAACTGTCCTACATTATAAGAGACCAGCTTCTGTTTATGTCCAGCCATCCTCAAAATCTGGAGGAAGGCTGTTTTTCGGTTTAGTTCTGAACTTGGTTTTAAGTGAGCTCTTGTGCCTGAAACCTTTTGGGCAGTCAGTTGGGAAGTGTTTCTGGGGCACCCACTCTTGCCTGGCACCGTGCCAGCTTCTAAGGACTTGGCAGTGAGTGAAAAACAGACACAGTCTCTGCTCTTGACTTTGAAAATCTGATAGAGCTACTTACCCTTTCCCCTGAAAAATGCTGCTGTGTCTCTACATTTTGAAACATGCACATCATCTTAGAGGGTTCGTGGATCCCCTGGGTTTCAGGGGAAACCCAGCCAAGGAAGCTTAAAGATCCATGGTTTCCTGGTGAAGAAACTGGAGTGCCTGAGAGCACAGGTTCTTCCAGCCTGTGGGACAGAACCAGGAACTTCCCAGGATCAGGAGGGGGCTGCACCTGGGGAAGGCAGGGTCCAGCACGGTTTGTTGCCCATCGTCTGGCTGGGCTTTCTGAAGCCATGTTTCTTGTTCTAGGCTCCCCGAACCTAAGGACAAGGCCTCCGCCTCGCAGAGAATCCAGCCTGGTGCGTGCACTGGATCTCTTCTGTTTTCTTGCCGCCTCCGGGGGTGCACCGTGTCGGCTCCAGTTCATCGACAGTCTCATTTCAGTGCCCATCAGTCCAGGGGTTTTCCAGAGCCCTACTGGGCTGCCAGCTTTGTAGGGCCGGGGGCAGAGAGGAAAGCCTGGGGATCTCAGCCATCGCAGGGCCCTCGCCGGACAGTTTATATTCAGAAACACGCTGCACTCCAAAGCTAAGTCAGTCCATCCCAGCCACTACACTGGCAGACATAAACATTTAGACTGGCCAGCGGGGTATCCGGCCAGGGCACTGCCAGGGGCTGGAAACGGGGCGGCTGTCCATGTGCGCCTGGAAGCCTTTCGGCTCCGCCTTCCTGGCCCAGGAGTAGCCAATGGCTGCGGTGGATGCCGGAGTCAGGGAGGAGGAGAGCAGCCCAGTGAGCACCCTCCAGCAGGGGTACATAGCCAGGACTCGCGTGTGCTGGAAGTGAGAGGCTCAAGTTGCTGGGGTCCCTGGCTCCTGGAGGTGGGGGTCCCAGGGTCCAGACATCGGGGAAGCAGATATATACTCGGGGTCCTGGGCTTAGGTGGCAGTGAAGCTGGGCAGGCCAGGAGCCCTAGTACAGAGAACTCTCCTCGGGGACAGTGGGGTGCAGTGGAAAGAGGGGCTTCAAGCCTGCTGGGCGCGGAGTCATAGTCCACTTCTGACACTTGGGAACAGCGAGACCCAAGGCAAGTCCATTACCTTCTGCGAAGCTTAATTTCCTCAGCTCCATGATGGGGACGGTGGCAGCCATTGCCTAGGGCTGCG
Organism: Martes martes; assembly: GCF_963455335.1. Classification (NCBI taxonomy): domain Eukaryota; kingdom Metazoa; phylum Chordata; class Mammalia; order Carnivora; family Mustelidae; genus Martes; species Martes martes. The sequence goes on from NC_137902.1 coordinate 25,091,490, forward strand.
GGAAGGAGGAAGTGGGGTGGTGTGGGAGGGTTTCTGTTTCCCGTGTCAGCTCTCGGAGGGACTGCCTGCCGCACCGTGTGGAGAAAGGTCTCGGAAGTCTTGCTGGGCTTAGTGGCAAGGGTCCCCATGATCATGCCTCTGCCCTGGAGAGGGGAGAGCAGCGGTCTCTGGAAGAGTGGGTCATCAGTAAGTGGGTTTTGAGGATTAGTCCCATGGGGATGGGACCACCCCTGCCCTAGCCAGAAGCCCCAGGGAAGCTCCTATATCATTGTCCCCTCGAGTTTTCCGTGACTTGATGTCCTCCCATCTCTCTCAGCTCCAGCAGATTATTTTCAGGCTGACTCGATTTTGGCAAGAATGGACTCATTCCTTCCACACGGACCTGATTCGGGGCTTGCAGCCACGTGGCTGAACCCCACCTGGCTGGGGGTCAGGGCTGGGCCGGGACCTGAGCCACATCCAGTCGCACACACGCCTGCAGGGCCCGACACCAGGGCAGGGCAAGTGCCTGAATCGCACCCGGTCCCTCAGACCAGCTCTCTCCCGCCCTTCACTCACTATGACCCAGGGCAGCTGGGCTGTGACTGGCAGGGTTTGGACAGGCCAAGTGGTGAGGGATGCAAAAGGTTCCAAGCCATAGGATGGTGTTGTAGAAGGAATAGTCAGCTCTGGCTTCTATTTGTGGAGCTCTTCTGTGTCCTTGGCTGGACCAGAAGTTATGTACATAGCTCAGTACTCCTCTTCATGGCCCATTTCACAGACAAGGAAATTGAGACTCAGAGAGGTCACAGGCTTTGCCCAAGGCCACACAGCTGGTGCGTTGCCGAGCTGGGATGGGAGCCCACATGTGTGCAACTGTAAGGCCGAGGTCTTTTGAGGTCTTCCTGTTACACCACAGCTGCTTCCCTCTCCCTTCCCGCTCCCCCTCCCCCAACACTTTTTGTTTGTTTTACTTTAACCCCTTTGTATGATACTGGGACCTACCAAAAGTAATGGGGCGGCATGAAATCCATTTTGATGAGAGCAGAGATGAGATGAAACTGGGGTGTCTGCTTCATGGGGACAAGGGGGCAGTCCTCGTGGTTCACTGTTAAATGCTCGGTGCCCTGGACCGATGTCTGGCACCCAGAAGATGCACAACAAATGTTCGTAAAGTAAACGAACAAGGCTCAGAAGTCATGGCCGCAGCCAAATTCTGAATGTCCTTGACCATCATGCTTGGGATTGGTGTCACCAATCCAGCACATTCTAACCTACCCACAGAACAGAGGGTCAGTTTTAGTCAGTGCTTGCCTGGCCATTTGGCGTCATCGCGATGACCCACTATGGGCTTTCCTCACCTGTCTCCATGCCCCCTTACACCCCTCCCCCCTCCCCAAAGAAATGGCAGATGTCCCCCTGCGGCCCTTCTCCTCAACCTAAGGATGTTGCTCTCCTCCCACAGGGCAGTTGGCACAGGCTTTGTTACAATGGCTTCTCTGATTTTTAATTTTACTTTGGGGACCTGGCCATTGAAGCATCTATGAACTGGACCTCAGAGATATCGGGGTAGAAATTACTATTACTAACTGATCATTTTGAAGCTCTGAGGTGTTTCAAGTGAATCATTGGTATTAGTGGAAAGCCTGCTCAGGAGAACAGTCTCCTGGGGGAGACGGTCTGAGCCTCAGGTGACAGATCCTTTCTCAGGCCTGAGTTCCAATGCCTGGTTGGACACACCATGTTCGGTCTCTACTGCCCTTCTGATCAGGTGGCTTTTGCTCACTGAGCCCTTCCCTGCCTTAGGGGTTCCAGCTGCCGAAGCCGCCTGAGCCCCCTTCTGTTGAGGTGGAGTATTACACTATTGCCGAATTCCAGTCGTGTATCTCTGATGGCATCAGCTTTCGGGGCGGACAGAAGGCGGAGGTGAGTCGGAGGGTTTTAAGTCATGCCACTCAAAGACCTGCTGTGGTTCCCATTTATGCCTGGCTGGCAACGTGGCGGGGCGGGGGGGTGGGCAGGAAAGATACAAAAGCAAGACCATGGGGCTAAAAATTGGCCTTAAGCCATTCTGTGCCATGGTCAGGGCCAGACTCCAGGACTCCTGTCTCCACCCAGTGCTACCCTCACAGCAGCATTTCCCAAAGCCGGCAGTGGGCGCTGGTCATGGAGGCACCTGGACACGAGGGGCTTCTGTGGCTGAGTAGGTTTGAAGGACAGTGGGTTACACAAAATCTACCCAGTCGTGTGGTTTTCATTGCAGAACTTGTCAGAGCCTATGCTGTAGGGATGTCACTGTGCATCGCTAAGAGAAGGGGACTAGAATAGCAGCATTGCCCAGACCCACTGGGCCCCAGCACACTTTATCTCCTAGAAGCACCTTGGGGGCCAAGATTCTGAAGAACTCCCATTAGCAAGTACTGCTGTTGGGAGACTGTGGTCCATGCAGCCGAAGTACTAAGGACCTGGGTTCTGGCCATGTCCACACCGCAGGCGCTTCTGGCCTTTGATACGGTCACTTCTCTCCCTGGGCTTTGATTACTTGTCTCTGCCAGGTGTGGTAACAGACCTTGTAGTGCTCCCCCACCCCCACCCCCAGCCTGGCATTTAGGAGCTTCTGCTTTGTGGCCCTTGCAGGGGGCAGAGATCTGTGATGTGGGTCAGTTCTCTGGAGTGGCTCTGTGTAGTAATGTGGTTAAATCCAATTAAGGACCCCCCCCCCACAAGCTGTCCGAAGAGCCCTCGGGCGGCCTCTGCCTGTGAGGATGGTGTCCCCAGTGTGAATGTTTTCAATCACATGTCTTGGATTTGGAACTAAATTGGAACGTGCAGAAGTCATTGTCAGTGGTGCCTAGGTTTCCAGGAGAGCCTCCAAAGCTCACCATCTAACCAAACTATCATACTTGAGATCTACCAAACTTAAAATTTAAGTATGGGGTGGGCAAGACAAAAGAAGGACTATAGAACCAAAGGAAAGAGAAAAGTCTTTCCTCTCTGGTGGGGCTACAGGGGGCTGATCTCAAGTAGAGCTTGCCTTTGGAGTCTCTCTCTCTCTTCCTTCCCTGCTCCTCTTGCCCTGGTGCCAGTTTTTCATGCTCCCCCACCGACCCCCAAATACCTCTTTCTCCAGGAGTGTCCCACAACCCAAAATTATCTTCCTTTTATGTTCCCCAGTCCAAATACAGCACCACAACCAGCATCGCACTCCTGGCCTTTAGCTGATCTCAAATTGTAGTTAAGAAAGAAGGTCCTTGAACTAGTTTATACTAATATGGAAATGACTAAAAGACCCTCATCCCTCCCCCAGGAAATCATTTAACCCAAAGAAATCCTTCCAGCCAGTGGGATTTTATTGGGATCCCACAGGCAGTAGGGACAGCAGGGAGGAGCTGTGCCGGGTGGCTCTGGGCACAGGCCCTGCTTCCCAGTTCAGCTCGCCTGCATCTTCCCGTTCTCTTCTGACCTGAGACACCTTTTCTATGCTCACCAACGGAGGACCTAGCGATACTGGGGGTAGGATGAGGAGCAGTGGAAAGCATTTTTTTGTATCTATGGAGCCTTGGTGAGTTGGATTCTGTAGGGACCAGAAGCAGTAGGTCCTCTAAGTACATAGTCTAGGGAGAAAAGGGGTCTGTGGATGAAAAAAAGAAAAGAGGTGGTGATGGAGACTTGGAGGACCAAGGGAGAGGGTCTGGGGCACTGGAAGGAGGTGATAGGGACCCAGGTTTGAATTCCAGCCCAGCACGTATTACCCTGGGTCACTTACTCAGCAGCTCATTTGGCTCAGCTGTGAAATGGAGACCCTGCGTCCTAGCCTGGCACGCTGTAGGGCCCAGCGATCGTCCCGGCTCACTGGTCTGCTCTGCTCTCCCCCAGGTCATTGATAAGAACTCGGGCGGCTGGTGGTACGTGCAGATCGGTGAGAAGGAGGGCTGGGCCCCCGCATCCTACATTGACAAGCGCAAGAAGCCCAACCTGAGCCGCCGGACCAGCACGCTGACCCGGCCCAAGGTACCCCCCCCTGCGCCCCCCAGCAAGCCCAAGGAGGCTGAGGAGGGCCCTGCGGGCTCTGTGGAGAGCCAGGACTCCCCACTGAAGCTCAAGTACGAGGAGCCCGAGTATGACATCCCGGCCTTCGGCTTCGACTCAGAGCCAGAGCTGAGCGAGGAGCCCACGGAGGACAGCGGCTCAGGAGACAGGCGGCCCAGCCAGGCCCACAGGCCCTCACCCGCCTCCTCGCTGCAGCGGGCCCGCTTTCGGGTGGGCGGCTCTTCCGAGGACGTGGCGCCAGAGGAGGAGACCATCTACGAGAACGAAGGCTTCCGGCCGTGTGCAGAGGACGCCCTGTCAGCCAGACGCTCCTCCCGGGACAGCCAGTCCCCGGGGGGCTCCCCTCTATCCCTGGCCAGGAAAAACTCCCCCAGATCGGGCTCCCCCAAGTCGTCCTCCCTCCTGAAGCTCAAGGCGGAGAAGAACGCCCAGGCGGAACTAGGGAAGAACCACTCCTCGGCCTCCTTCTCCTCCTCCATCACCATCAACACCACCTGTTCCTCCTCCTCCTCTTCCTCCTCCTTGTCCAAGAACAGTGGGGACCTGAAGCCCCGTTCCGCCTCGGACGCAGGCATCCGTGGCACCCCCCCAGTCGGGCCAAAGCGGGATGCCGACCTGAAGGCGGGGCTGACCTCGTGTGCCCGGGCCAAGCCGTCAGTCCGGCCCAAGCCGTTCCTGAACCGAGCAGAGTCCCAAAGTCAGGAGAAGATGGACATCAGCACTTTACGGCGTCAGCTGAGACCCACGGGCCAGCTCCGGGGCGGTCTCAAGGGCTCAAAGAGCGAGGATTCAGAGCTGCCCCCCCAGACGGCCTTTGAAGGTCCCAGTGAGGGGTCCCGAAGAGGCTCTGCTGACCTCATTACCCCCCCAGCTGCCACACCCCCGTGTCCCACCAAGAAGGGACCAGAAGGGCAGGCCACCTCCTACACAACGTGTAGTGCCTACCAGAAAGTCCAGGACTCGGAGATCAGCTTCCCCGCAGGCGTGGAGGTCCAGGTGCTCGAGAAGCTGGAAAGCGGCTGGTGGTATGTGAGGTTTGGGGAGCTGGAGGGCTGGGCCCCTTCCCACTATCTGGTGCTCGGCGAGAACGAGCAACCCGACCCCGCTGGCAAAGAGCCAGACACGGTAAGCCCCAAAAACAAGCAGCACGAGGGCAAGTCTGACAGCCTGGAGAAGATCGAGAAGCGGGTCCAAGCGTTGAACACCGTCAACCAGAGCAAGAGGGCCACGCCGCCCATCCCCTCCAAGCCCCCCGGGGGGTTCAGCAAGACCTCGGCTGCCAGCGCAGTGAAGATGAGGAACGGTGTGCGGCAGGTGGCTGTGAGGCCTCAGTCCGTGTTCGTGTCCCCGCCCCCCAAGGACAACAACCTGTCCTGTGCCCTGCGGAGGAATGAGTCGCTCACGGCCACCGACGGGCTCCGAGGCGTCCGCCGGAACTCCTCCTTCAGCACCGCACGCTCAGCCGCCGCAGAGGCCAAGGGCCGCCTGCCCGAACGGGCTGCCAGCCAGGGCTCGGATACGCCCCTGCTGCCTGGCCAGCGCAACGGCATCCCCGTGTCCCCTGTGCGCCCCAAGCCCATTGAGAAGTCCCAGTTCATCCACAACAACCTCAAAGACGTATATGTCTCCATCGCGGACTATGAGGGGGATGAGGAGACGGCGGGCTTCCAGGAGGGTGTGTCCATGGAGGTCCTGGAGAGGAACCCCAACGGCTGGTGGTACTGCCAGATCCTGGATGGGGCAAAGCCCTTCAAAGGCTGGGTGCCCTCCAACTACCTGGAGAAAAAGAACTAATGGTGGGGGGGCGGGCAGGGGTCCATCCAGCCTGGGTGTGGATGAGTGGTGGGATGAAGACAAAGGGAAAGGGAAAGTGGGAGGGGGTGGGGGGAGGACGTTAAATCCTGCAGAATGCGTGAGCTCCGCTGTGCTCCCTTCCGGGCTGTCCCACCCCCGGCTGGCAGGCAAGGTCTGGCGGGGACCCGCACGGAGCAGGGAAGCCAGCAGGCTCAGGTGCACCAGGCCTGGGACCAGAGGCGAGAAAGCTGAACCCCGTGTGGGCACCTCAGTGACTTGGCCAACGGACCCAGCAGCATTTGGGACAGGCCAGATGGGAAACTCCAATTGTGCCTTGGCTGCAGATCTGGAGGGGGCCTCCGGGGCCTGCCCCCCACCCCCAGCCTGGTTTCCGTGGCTAGCACCTCGCCACCGGAGGTTGTCCTTAGATCGTCCTAAACCTGTATTAGTGAATTATGCTGGTTTCCCCGGGACTGCTGCCACCCACCGCCGGTGGCACTGGAGCTTGAAGGTGTCTCCTGGGAGCTCAGCCTGTCCCTGGGCCAGGCTACCTGTCAGTGTATGTCGGTTCCACAGGTGCCAGCAAGGACCACCTTGCTTACCCATCACTGTCCCTGGCCTTGAGAAGGGGGTCCACCCTGCCTGGGGCACCCCGTCCATGTTGGACCAGCAGCCCCAGAGTTCCCAGAGAGGGTGGGCAAAGCTGTCGGTCTCTACACCGTCTGCACAGACTTTATTTTGGGTGTTTCTGGGTGGGCAGTTCTTTTGCATGTTTTGGGAGAGGTTTATTGATTTGGGGCTTCTATGTCAGCCCTTGGGTTTTGGTCTTATTTTAGGGGTTGTTCGGGGGCCCAAGGGCGGTCAGCCTTATGGGGGACAGGACGAGGAGCAGATGTGGCTTTTCTGTTGTGCTCTTGCCGGGAGGTTGTTGGTTTTGTTTGCGTTTCACTTTCTCTCCCTCCACAAGCCAAAGTCCTTTCATTTGCTTTCCACTGTTGCGGACAGAACCTGAGCATGGCGCTTGCCAGAGGACGTGGGCGCGGAAGGCCCAGCTCCCTGACGCAGCAGAGCAGACATGCCCCAGTAGGGGCAGAACCCCCCCGCCCCAGGAGAGGGGAAGGGGGCGCGTGTAGGAGAGAAGGCAGCTCTCAAGCTGCTGGGTGAGCATCCTTCTGCGTCCATTCTCCCGCCTGGGCAGGACCAAAACCCTTCCGTGTGAACTGTGGAGCAGCACCCAGCACCCCCACCGAGGGCTGAGGGGGGGCCCCCAACTGGGCGGCCGCTGCCAGTCACCCCCCACCCACACACAATGCCACAGGTACCCGAAAAGATGGAGGACCCCCAGGCTGGGAGTCGACCCAGTCTCCCCAAGGGGCAGTGCCCCCCGTGAAAAGAGGAGAGAATAAAGTCCCTGTCAACTGTGGGTTGTGTCTTTCAGTCGTTGACGTTTCGGAGGGGACCCTCTGGAAGCCTCGGCTTCCCTCAAGGACTCCCCCTTTACTGGGAGTGGAATTCCACACGTGCCTTTGATTGCGGACTGATCGGGCTTCGTGGCCACCGGCTCAGCTGCCAGAGGCCCGGATGAAGGGTTGGTGTTTTCTACAAAGGAGGAAAGGCCCTCCCTCTCCCCCTGCTCCCCACCCAGGCAGTGTATGTTGGCTGAAGGTCAGCACGGGACCCCATGTTCCGTGCCTTCAGTACCCTACCCAGCCCCCCACCCCCGGAGGCCTTGCCTGGGGACCTCCCCAGCCCTCCTCCCTCGCCGTACACTGATGCCTGGCAGCTACAGCAAACCGTGCCTGTTCTTTGTTGAAGGGCAGTGGTGAGATTTGGTTTCCTTTTGCTTTGTGAGTTTGTTTAAAATTGAAATTAGTTCTTTTCTTCTGCTGGACAGTATTAAATAGAGCAGGATACTGAGTTAATCTGCTAGGTTGCAGTACTAATGGTAGTGGTTTAGTGTCTTCCTATTAATATTATTTGGACTTATTTGAACAATAATGATAAAGAAGTGGTTCATTATTTGTTAATTAATGCACTTTACTGAGGTGGAACGGGAAGAAACCCAGAGAGCAAAGTGCATTCCTTAAAGATGCAGTATATACTTTTCTCATTTTTAAGCAGCACATATTTATTAAAAGAAGAAGAAGTAATTTATGATTATTTAAAATAAAATTTAAAAGTAGAGTGACTATTGGGTGATAGGACCTTCCGCGTAGCCGTCTTCCAGGGGGAGGGCCCCAGCGGCCTGGCACCTCCACCGTCTCCACTGAGCCAGTTCAGTCAGTAACGTGCCCGCCAGGCCAGGGGGAGGAGGAGCAGGATGCATCTGCCAAGCACAGAGCATCTCGGTTGGGACTGGACCACAGTGTTCCCCAGAGCCTGCCTTTCCCGGCCCTTCCTCACTACGCTGCCCTGTGGGGCTCTCCCGCACCCACGAGGCCCACATTCTCTGAGCTCCCCTCTCTGCCCCATCCCCAGTGCTCTAAGCGAGGGTCCTTAAAAGTGACCTTGACAGTCACTCCATCCCATCCCCTCCTGCTACTGCAGCCCAAGAACAGGAAATTACTTTCCCGAAATCATGGAGCTAGTTAATGGTAGAGCACCCCACCGCATCCATCCTTGCACCCTTCCCAGGCCCGCTGTAGTTTATCGTGTGGTCAGCATGTTTACATGGTGACATCCAGCCCCCCAAGGATGGCTGGGAGTTGCTTGGCCATCTAGAAGTGGGAGATGCTGCCACCTGGTGACAGCGTATAGATTTTGGGCAGTGGAAAGGGATTGCCATGCCCCATCTTCGCACCTCACTCCCCCCCCCCCACCATCATCCCCTGACTCACAACACAGCACAAATCCTGCAAACCCAAAGAGAATATGAATACTTGAAGCAAGAAGGGTGCATGCCAGTCCCTCTCGGACACGGCCAGCGGGCGCCAGGCCTCGTGCCCCTGGACTCCCAGCCCCACCCAGGGCAAGAGGGCCTTTCCCTGGAGCTACTGAGCTGCTTTGTGATGTTGGAGGGTCCCACCAGCAGCAGGTGGAGGAGGGAGGGGCCTGCGGCTCTGACCCATCTGGAGGAAAACCAGATCAGACTAAAAAAGGAAAAAGAAAAATGAAATCTCAGCAGTGTCCAAACCCAGTTTCCCATTAGTTGTGATTGAAAATGTGAGATGGCATTGTATTGCTGTATACTGCAACTTTAATCATAATGAGCCCTTCTGAGGTCATTACTGAGCTTTATATAATGCCTGAAGATGCAGCGTTTGGTGCTTTTTCTTTCAGTTTAAAGACTCTTTTCTTTCATTACAAGGGGGAAAAAAATGTCTTCATCTCTCTCCCACTTTGAAGCAGTGGGCCTGGCCGGGGTCCCTGGCCCTGCCACAGCTGTTCCCACTGGGCGGGGGGACCCCGGGGGTGGCAGGAGGGACTGGAAGGGGCAGCCCTGGAGGCGAGTGTGCTGTCTGTCCCTGGCTGTGGCTCGGCCCTCCGCCCCTGGCCTGGCCCCAGAGGCTTCTCTTTCTTACTCTCGATTCTCCATCTTGACGAAGGCATTATATAGAATCGTTTTAATCACTTTCAGATGTTAGAGCAGCATATTTTACTGGTATTTATATCCATCGCTTTCCTCAGCAAGGCATGTTACTACTTTTATCGTCTAAGGAAGAAAGACAAGGGAATTTCGGTCGAGTGTTATTTTCATATTACTAGTATTTGCAGAGTAGACGTAGAACTATTTAAGTTTAGACCTTGGTTTGGTAGTTTGTTTTAGGGAAAAAAGAAAAAGATAAAGTAGCCCCTACTTTTCATATTTTTTTTTGTATTTAACTAATATATTACTTCTTTAAGGTTACTCACCTCCCCTACCCCTCCGAATACTTTGCATTCTCAACCAAAAATGAAAACAATCTGAGAGGCAGGAAAAGTGCAATATTACCGGGGGCTGCCAGGGCTCGTTGGGACGGTGGTGGGAGCTCAGTGGCCCGGTGTGTCCGTAGAAGGACGTGGGGTTGTGGAGCAGACAGGTGACCGTCTGGGTGTTGATCTCTTACCCCTCCTCTATCCCCCTTGCAAGTTAGCAGAGGGCAGCCCCTTTTTCTGTTGGGTGTTCTCCACCTAGGAGGGATTCAGGGATGTGGCTCGGGGCTCTTGACCTCCCGGGGCTCTGGCCCTTGGAGCAGAGCAAAGGACTCCAGGAACAGTTCCTTGTTTTCATTTCCATTGCTTTTCAGCCAGCTGCCCAGAAAGACCTGTCTTAAAAATCACTCCCAGCAGCCCTGTCTCACCCCAGTCTTCTGATGTGTGGGCCATGATACTTTTGATGTATGTTTGAGTCTTTTTAAAACTATGTAACCTCAGTTTGGTTTATGGGCAGGAACCCTAGATGTAACCAAATCCTTTTTTGGGGATGTGGGTGCCTTGAGCCCTACAGACCCCAGTGAGACACCGATTCCCACAAGCCTGCGGCTAGGCCTGGTGCTAAGCTTGGGCCACCCATTCATCTCAATGACTTCAGCCTGAGGAGGGAGCCCTGCCTCTTGCTTAACACCCTGACAGTTCCCAGAGGGCCTTAGGGAAGTGTCTGAGGGGCCTACTCGGGTCTTTGCGGACAGCTTACCCCAACAGCCACCAAGCCGGCCTCCTCCTCACTTGGCGCAGGTCGAGAAAGCAGCAGGATGGGAAGTCTCTGGGTCCAAGCCCTTGGAGCTCTGCCCTGCAGGGCTCCAGGGACGTCCTTGCTGGCTTGTGCCCTCCATCTCCAGTACTGTACGCTTGCTGCTCCAACCCCTCGGTTTGGTGAATTTCTGTACAAACGTGGATCTGCGTGCCCAGAGGGGGGCCGTGCCCCCGTGTGTGGGTGTCTCTCCTTGGAGTATATACATCTATATGTCCCAACTTTGAGAATCTCGATGCAGAGCTCTCTGGAAAGAGAATCATCCACATTGCTAAAGAATTAAGATTCCCTCATTTTTTTGAGGGCTGTGTGTTGAGAGAGAGCGAGAGAGAGAGAGAGTGTGTGTGTGTGTGTGTGTGTGTGTGTGTTGATAATTTCCCACTTGAACTAAATAACATGGGGTTAGAGAACAAATACCGGGCAAGCTGTCTCCATTTTATAAGTCCTTGGCATTGGGCAGGCCCCATGGGACTTGCAGTTTCTGGCAGCAAGTGTGTTATTATTCACACGTAATTTTGGCTGGAGAGTGCAATGTGTCTTTTTTTTTTTTTTGTAATTATTTTATTATTTCGTTGGAAACTTCACACTGGCATTAACAGATCTAGCAGAAGCAGCCTAGGCCATCATCCCGGGCTCCAAAATGAAGCTGTGGAAGAGAGAAGTCACTGGGTGTGGATGCGCTGAGATGGTTGAACCGGGTCACCACCTCCAGACGTGTTATCCGGCAGGCTGAGCCCGTCCGCTGCCGCCGTTCTTGTCATCACTTCGGGAGGCCCTCGGTTCCTGTTTCTGAGGGTGGTCAGGCTGCTGGGGGCGAGAACGTGCTCAAGGTGAGGTCAGTACACCAGACTGCACGGCCCAGCTGAGCATGTCATGGGAGCGGTGTGGGGTGCTTGCCCTTGACCCAACGGAGCTTTTGGCCTAAATCATGATCCCTATTTGAGGCAGCCTCAGTGGTTCTCAAGTTCTGCGACCAGAGACAGTGACAGGATGGGGTTACTGTCCTACAGCCTTGTTTCAGGAAAAGCAGCCTCATTGATTTTCGCTTTCCTCTTGTTTTGCCCTGCGCACCTAGATCCGCAGCCAGAAGCTGGGCTTACTGGTGCCCGCAGACCAAGTAGAAGGCTCTACCTTCTAGGGCTTTGATCCAAACCTGCCTGTAAGGTTGGGATTATCATGCAATCTCCTTTCCCCAATCCTATCTTTTTAATCTTGGGTTTTCACTTGACCTTGACAATCAGCCCCCTTTCCCATCCCAGTCCTAGAACTTAGTGGCCTTAGAGAATGGGTTTCTGAAGTGAAGGTCCCTCCTTTGTTTCCAGTTCCACCCTGGCTAAGGGCTGGACCTCAGGAGGCAAGAGGAATGGGGAGAGAGCATGTAAGAGAATTGTTTGAAGGCAGAAGGAGGGCTCGAGCACGTTGGAGGCAAGGGAGAGGCACGTTGGAGTGAGGAGTGTGTGCATGTTTGGAGTGGCTGGGGCTTACCGTCCCTTCCCTGGGAAGGTGGCTTCCAGAAGAGGATGTCTTCTAGGCAGAAAGGGAAAAGTGTGAGAAAGCTGAGAGAGGGTTTGGAGTCTGGAGTTTGGTCTTTATTCAAAAGAAGGAAGTAGTGAGTTCTGAGTGTTTCAGGAGAAAGACAACAGGTACAGAGGGAATTTACTGATTCAGCCCCCAAGGGTCCAGTCAGAGCAGGTTGAAAAAGCCCTAAGATTTGGCCACAGAAACAGACAACCTGAGGAGATAGCTACTTGCTGGGCTACAACCTGGGTCACCAGTATGCTGGTAATGAATAGTTACTCATTTACTTAGTGGAGATGGGAACTTGCTAGCAACAAACCAGTCTTTGAGTCTGGAGGCTCTGGCTCCAGAACATTCCTCCGTCTCCCAGGTTACCAGCAGGTTTTGCCCACATCCCTTTGTCCAATCCAGAGCTAGCCTCTTAAATTGCTTGAACTGGTTAGAGAGCAGTGACCGTAATGAGTTATCCAGTAATGACCCGCGACCCCCAAGCATGTCTGGGAGGGAAGTTGCCTCATTTCTTCTTCTGTTGACACCAGTCATTCTGGAGTATCTCTCCTGATACCTGCAGTGACTTGGTCTGCTGAGCCGGCTGCACAGGTGTGACTCAGAAGACAGGGGGCCACACACACTCCTTCATGGACAGGCCCTTTCAGTTTCCATGGCCTGTCACCAGGCCACCTTTCCGTAAGCACCTGCTTAGGAGAGAGAAGGGTAAACAGAGCCACCATTCTTGGATCTGCATCTTGTTCTCTGCAACAGGTTTTCTTGAAACCTGGGATACAGGCTGGGAAAAGGGTTTCACTGACTGTTCCTGAGAGGTCTGCGGGAAGGTGACTTCTGAGTGAAGATGTGAGTGGCAGGTCCCTGAAGTGTGGTTTGGGGAGCGCGTGGTTGCCTGTGAACTGTTGGGTGTCTCTGGGGCCCCAGAGCTTTGGGGAGTCCTTCCCAGGGCCCACTGAGCCCCTCGCAGCTCCTGGTGGGCTCTGTGGGGTCCAGAGGAGGCTGTGCCCTCTTCTACCCTTAGCAGAGAAACTGAAGGTAAGGACGGTGAATTCAGCGCAGTTGATTTGAGTGCTAAAACATTTCCAGGATCAATGGTGGTGCTAAACTATCTCCATGTTTCTAATATTTTTAATAGTGGGGTTTTTTTTTTAATTTTTTTCATCACAAGAATGCAGTGTCCTTGGGGAAGGGATGCAACCCCTTGGCCTGCCACTTTCCAGGTGTCCTTTATCCTGTTGACGGGACTCTTTGGTCTGCAGAAAATATTCTGTCTTGGCATGCTTCTAGACTGTAAGATTTGGGTTGTTTTGTTTTGTATTTTGTTTATGTTTACATCTTGTATTTCCCTGAAAACTAAATAAAGTTTTTGGCCTTTTTAACTGAACAGAATCACCTCTTAATTCTCCCTGCCATCAGAAAAGCCATCCGGCTGCATGGCAAAAAGCACCATTTGCATCCAGAATGCAGCATGAACTGCACGGTCCCGGGCCCCTCTGAGGACACTGGAGGGGCGGGGGGGAGGCAGGTGAGTTGCCACTTTCGTTGGTGAGAGCCATGCTCAAGTTTCCCTTCCCTTCCTCCCCACCCCCAAACCCCCTTCCCTGCCTATAGGAAACTTCTGGGCGGTGGCCAAGGCTTTAAGAGAGAGGGATGCAGACCTTGGGGCAAAAGACCCACATCTAGCAGGCCTGGCTGGCCCCTCAGCTTGGAGCCCCGGGTGCTCCCCTGCTTTTGCTGGACACCAGTAAACAGGGCTGGGCTGTCCTGCTGTAGGGACCAGAGCATCATCCCAGGAGAGACAACGGGAAGGCAGGCATGCTCTGTGCTGGAGTCCCAGACCCAACAGATGGGCAAGATTCCCACACTGTGCCTAGATCCGCTCCACCACTCCCAGCTTCTACAGGCAACCAGGTATACTCAGTACATTGAGAAAGTTTCACTAAAGGTCCGGAGCCAGAGGCCTCCCTTTTCTAGGCTGCTGTCACCCGGTAAGTATTGGCCCCTCCTGACCTGCATGATGGATTTGTCATCCTCCCATTAGCCCCTAGGTGGCAGTGCCACCCCACAAGGGTGTAGGGCCAGGTTTGGGCCCACCTCAGCCTTAACAGAGAGCTGAGGAGGCCTCAGGGACTCTGTTCCTGCCCCTCACGGATCCAGGGATCTGAGGGCACCAAAGGGCAGTGGCTTCTCTCTTTCAACTTACAAGGCTTACCTGGCATTCTGGCCCCTGCTGTCCAAGCCCCAGGTCATGCTCCTGTCCCCCGCTCCAGGGAGTCTCCCCTGATTGTTGACACCTGACCCTTCCCCTTCCTCCCCAACCCCATCTTAGTCCTCCCTCCCCAGCCCTCCACACAGCACAGCACAGCACAGCCCTCAGGCTGGTACGAAATCACCTTTATTCACAATCACAGCGACCCAAGTTCACAAAGGAGGCAGCAACTATCCCAGAACTAACAGAGACAGTGACACGGATGGCTTCCTCTCCCCAAACCACAGGCCACGCAGCCCCTGCACGTAAGACCTTCCCTTGCCTCTGAGAGGAGACTCCTGGTGGGACAGGGCCACCACCTGGCCCACCCCACCCTCGACTCCCATGGAGGGGGGTCTCCAGGGTCAGTGACTGGGAAATGGAGACCCACAGTGGAACCATGACTTCCTGGAGGCCCAGTGCAAGGCAGGGGCAGTCAAAGGCCCAGGCTAGCGTTCTGACCCCCCCCCAGTGCTATCCCACCCAACACCCCACAGCAGCCCCTCACCATAGAAGTCCCAAGAGTCCCACAGAAAGTCTGCTCTCCTCCCCAATCATTTTACAGAGGTGCCTGCTGAGGCTGAGAAGGACTCTGACTCGGCCAGGGCCACCCCACTGCCCAGCGGCCAGGTCTAGAATCCGAATCCCACACTCTGCCAGCTACAGAAGCAGCGGTCTCTGATGGGCATGAAAAGCCATCAGAGGGGGCAGAGGGCTGGGAGGCTGGGGGGAAACTAGGCCAAGCGTGTGGGAGCAGGCGCCAGCCCACGGTCTATTGGGTAGGGCTGGCAAGGTGAGACAACTAGCCTAAGAGCAGGGGTGGGGGGGCATGCCACCCCAGAACCAGAAATAACTCAGAGGGGCCGGGACCTGGCCCCTTCCCTCCTCATCTTTCCTGAGGGTAAAGAACCTTACTAAGAACAGCCTCCCCAACCCCTACTTCGAGTAGGCCCTCCCAGTCCCATTCCCTGACCCAAGCTCGGCTCCCTTCCTTCAGCCTTGCCAGAACTGCATACCTCCTTGTGGAAGGGGAAGCTCCTGGGCCTCCTGACGTAGCTGAGCCAACTCTGATGACCCCGCTGCAGCCCAGAGGGGAAGGGCACTTTGAGGCTCTGGGAGATCCACCAGCCTTAGGACACTAAGGAAGCTCAGTTTATCTCTGCAAAATAGACACACTTGGACAGGAGTCCTCCCAATTCAGCCTGTTTTTATGGAGTTCTAATTCATGGTAAGCAGAGATGGCTATGAACTTGGGGCTGGAGCCTGGGGAAGATTCTGAGAGCTATCCCTGCAGCCCTTTCTTGCCAGGCACTCTGCACACCAGGGCAGCATTTCTAGGGGCCCCAGGGGATTGGCAACTCAATCATACCCCCCCAAAAAACAACCCACAAACCAAATAAATAAATAAATTAAAATAAGAAAAAAGGCTGGTGTTACCCCCCAGGGTACCCCACCCCCACTCCAGGGTCCTGGCCTCACCTGGGGATACTACAGTCTGAGTAGCAGCCAGGTCCAAGACAGCACTGAGATCCGGGAGGACAGGTCTCAGAGGGCAAAGGTAAACCTGCTCTTAGAGAACCTTCCAGAAGACAGACGCTGCTCTCCAACCTACAGCAAGGCTGTCCCTGGGCGGCAGCATCTGGCGAGATGACTGGGGCAGAAAGGCTATGGCCAGGAAGGGCCCTTCTGCATCTCAGCCAGGGCACAGGGTCAGAGACCCAGGCCTGTCCATCTACCCACCCTGGGTAAGTGGGAGAGGGGAATGGCATGGGGGCTGCAGCCTGCCCAGTGTGAGAGGTATCTGCCAGCTGTACCCTGGCCGTCAGGCCTGAGGGCAGGGGAGAGAGGAAGAAGGTTGGTACAGGTCAGAGAGTAAGGCAGCAGCTCGGGCTGCCTGCCTGGGGCTGCTGTCAAGCAGGTTGTACACTGCTCAAAGACAGCTGGCTGAGAGAACAAATGGAGACTGACGTCCAGGCCATACTCCGAAGGCCCTAGCTCAGGGACACATCTGCCCAGAGGAAGGGACATGTTTTCTAATTCTCACATGGACTAGAGGACTTCCTAGCAATCTGCCCCAGATGGGGAAGGATTAGGAGAGGCTGAGACCCCCGTTTAGCAAGCAGGGTAGAGTGGGTGCAGAGAAGGGAAAAACAGGAAGAGTGCAGACTCCTCCCCTCCCCTCTGCTGGGCAATTTGTTTCTGCCCCTCACCTCCCTGATACTCCCTTTCTCCCCAAACCTTCGAGGGCCTCAGTTTCCCGTGTTTAATGAAGAAGGGAAAAGAGTTTCCAAAATGCGGAAGAAGAGAAGGGGCCCTGTGGGCTTGCCCCTTGGCTGGAGTGGGGCCAAAGCCTGCGGAGGCAGGCGTGCAGGCTGGGGCGCCACAAGGGGCTAGGAGCTGCGGTAGGTCTTGATAATGTCCTTGATGGGGCGGCGGCAGATGGGGCAGCAGGCGTGCAGGGCCTTCTTGAGGCGAAGGCCACAGGCATAGCAGAGGCACATGTGGCCACACGTGTAGATGACCGTGTCCACGGCGTGCTCATAGCAAATGGTGCACTCATCACTCCACTGTCCTGTGCCTGGGGTCACTGGCGATTCGGGCAGGCTTACTGGAGAGTTGGGGGCTGTCCCTGGGGATAAGGGGACGCCACTCAGAGGTTACATGGTCCAGTCTGGCCCCAGGTTCACAGGAAGAGAGCCCCCCGGTCTCCTGTCTCTCACTCCATCGATTAGCATCTGCCTATTTCCCCTGACAACCCACTTCCTGGGCGCTGGGAGGCCCCTGATGAGGGGCCAGAGTGCCCATGAGGCAGTGAGAGGAGAAGAGGGGTGGAAGAAGGGAGGGGGCCCAGAGTCTTTTAAGGAAGGCCCCCGCTGAGCTATCCTTTGTTCTTCCCAGTGTGCTAGAAAGTGCTCTGGAGAAAGGTGCCCAGCTGGGGGACAGGGTGGGATTCACCCAAGAGATCACCACCCGGGCGCCTGGGTGGCTCACTTGGTTAAGTGACTGCCTTCAGGTCAGGTCATGATCCCAGAGTACCAGGATCGAGTCCCACATCGGGCTCCCAGCTCCAAGGGGGGTCTGCTTCTCCCTCTGATCTTCTCCCCTCTCATGCTCTCTCACACTCACTCTCTCTCTCTCAAATAAATAAAATCTTTAAAAAGAAATCACCATCCAACAAGCGTTCGCCAAGTGTATCTCCAGTTCATCCAGTGCTCGACTCTGACATGAGGCTGTACTCCCACCTCAGCCAGGGGGTCTCGGGGTGTGGGGGTCCGCCAGGGGCACCACGGAACTGCAGTGGCCAGCCTACTTACCGCCCGCAGAGCTCCCCAGCGGTCCGGAGCTGCATGTGCTGAGCAAAGGGTCGGAGAGGCGGCTGCCCAGGGCGCTGGGCGAGGTTGGTGTGGAGGCAGGGGAACAGGAGAGTGATGGGATGCCCCGCTCTGCCAGGATGGTGGAGCCTGCAGAGGGGAAGGGAGGGACGCATGAGCCACTGAGGGGCCCACTGGGAGAAAGCGTGACTCTCTGCCCCTCCTAGAGGGTCCCAGGAGAGAAAGTGCTGACACAGCACCACCACACAGCCCAGCCACTGGGTGGGCTCAGGGCAGGATTCCAGAAAGAGGCCCACTGCCCTGCCCCAGCTCTCGGTTTCCACCCACAAACTGGAGGGCCACTTCATGCTCTGGTGTTACTGCATCAGCAGTCTCCAAACGAGCCCCCTGCCTGGAATCCCACCTCTACCCTTCCTACGCACCCTCACCTTCGAGGTTTCCCATGCCAGCAAACAAAGACCCCCTCCTCCTGCCTGGCGTAGCCCTTCCAGCCCTAGCCTGGCCCTCCGGGTCCAAGCCCCGTGCTCCCTCCGTCACTGCCCCTGGGTATCACCCACCGTCTCAACTACAATGGCACCTTTTGGATGCCCTTCAGCATCTCCCAAGCTCATTCTGTGCCACATTCTCTCCTTCCTTCCTTCCCTCTTCCTCTCCTCACCTCCCTCTTTTCTTCCTACCTCCCACCCCCACCGCTCTCCCTTCAACAAGGTACCAGGTACCTACCAGGTACCATCCACTGTGTAAACATAACACTGAGAAGAAGACCGACAGAGCCCTTGCCCCCAAAGAGCTAACTGTCCAGGGAGCCCCTTGGGGCTGTCCTCCTCTGGGCAGCTTTGACTACCCCCACAAACCACATTATTTAGCACTGACCAGGCACACACACCACATACATTGGACTAAACTACCACAAAGTTGGGTATTATTTGTTCTTTGCCCAGGTATGCAGCTTTGTTTTCCCAGGTGATGAGCTTTCTGAGAGCAGGAAATCTTATTCACCTGTGACTCTCCCAAGGCTCTAACATACAGCCCTACACATAAATGCTCCATGAGATCCTTTTATCATCACGTGTTCTAAGTCAATAGTCACTGTTTCCAAGAATATGCATTAGATAGCCACACGGGGTTTCTCTTCAAGTTAACTAGCCTCTTCTTTCAGAAATTCACACCTCCTAGTTTTCTTGCCTTATTGCACTGGCTAGCATTTTCAGAACAACACTGTAAGGCATCCCCCTATCATATTCCTGACTTTAATGAGAATGTTTCTCATATTTTGTCATTAGGTATGAAACTTAGTGATCGTTTTGGAATAAAGGAAATATCCTTCCATTCTTAGTTCATTTAGGCCTTTCATGAAGCACAGCACTCCTCTGTAAATAATTACCCTTCACACACTATCACTGGTTTGTTTTTCCTTTGCAGTCCACAGGATCCCCAAACACCAATCTGCTGAGATGCCCAGTTCTCCTACAGCCCAGGTGCACTCTGTTTGGCATACACTGTTTAGCATGTATCTGGATGATTACTCTTAAACACCCACCTTGGTCCACTTACCTCTCAGGACATTTAAGTCCTGATTTTTTTTAAGCTCCTCCTGTGTCTAGTAAGCCTCTCTGAGAAACAGGAATCTCAGTGGAAAGCTACTTATCTAAGATGGTGCTGAGGCAGGATAGTACCCACCCCTTATACAATTTCCTTCATCTGAGGAGCAGTGTCTCCCAGTGAGTGTAGCCAAGTAGTTCTGTTATTTTGTTTACCTCAGCCTGATTTTTTTCTGCACCCCAGTCTGATTTCTTTTTATCCCATCCTGAATTTTCACCCCAACTTCTTTCCTTCCTGATTTCTTTTCATTCCTTCCTGATTTATCTTCCCTCAATAATAACTTCTTAGCATCTTGCCTCATTTAATTCCTTTTCAGATTTTTTCACTCCGTCTTCATTTGGTCTTTTTCCAGAGTAGGAAGTCCCCACTTATTTTATCTGATTTCGCAAACTCCAACATAGAATCATCAACAACAGCATTACACACATAAATACACATGCATTTAGTTACTCACATGTGCCTATATACAGACATACCAATCTTAGAGCATAACACACATTCACTTGCATACACACATTACCCTGTCTACAAAGCCTCCTGGGGTGAGGTCTAGGATGGGGCTGTGAAGCCCAGGTCTCCAAACTTGCCTAAGCAAACCTATTTAAAGAATTCAGAGGGGTTCCTGGGTAGCTCAGTCAGTTAAGCCTTCGACTCTTGATTTCAGCTCAGGTCATAATCTCAGGGTCGTGAGATCGTGAGATCAAGCCCTGCATCAGGAGCCTACTTGGGATTCTCTCTCTCTTTCCCCCACTCTGCTTTCTCGCTCTCTAAAAATTAAAATCTTAAAAATAAAAATTCAGATGCCCAGGACTTAGCCAACATCTACAGAATCAAAATCTCTGCAGGTGGGATTCAAAAATCTGTACCAGGTCCTCCTGGTGAATTTAATGGAACTAGCCCAATCTACCACAGCTGGTTAGGAGGCCAGCTCTTGTAAAGTATGAATACCTGCTCATTCTGGGGAACCAGAGGTCCCTAGAGATGCTTTATGAGAAAAAAAGATTTCTGGTTAAATTAGTTTAGAAAAAGCTGTACAGTGGGGCACCTGGGTGGCTCAGCTGTTGGGCATCTGCCTTCAGCTCAGGTCATGATACCAGGGTCCTTGGATAGAGCCCTGCGTTGGGCTCCCTGCTCAGTAAGGAGCCTGCTTCTCCCTCACCCACTCCCCCTGCCTGTGTTCCCTCTCTCACGGTCTCTCCCACTCTGTCAAATAAATAAAATCTTTAAAAAAAAAAAAAAGCTGTACATGATAACCACCACCGCCTGCCTCATTAAAGATTCACATTACATATTAAAGGCTCTGAGAAGTTCTGCAGTAAAGATCCCCGACTTTTTCCTCACAGAACACTCTGAGAAACAACTTTCACAAGTCCATATCCACCAGTCCATTCAAATTCCGTCCATTCAAACCCAGGAAATAAAGGCCCAGACCTCTGCAATCCCATTTCCTCCAAAGCCCTCTGCTCGGATTCCCCATAGGCTCCCAACCCAGGCACCACAAAGCACAAACACCTGGCTTCGGACATACCAAACTTCCCATCTAGACATGCTGCCGCCCTTATGAGGCAGAGGCTTTAATTCCCATTTTGGAGAAATGGAAACTGAGCCTCAGAACGTTAACTGCTGGTGGAAACCTTTTTTCTCATTTTTAAGTGGCCACTGAGTTTATGTGCCTGTGGGGACATGGCTTAATCAGATTCTGGGAATGAAACTCAGGGATCCACACTTTTCTGCCTGCCCCCAGGACGAGGCTGGTGAGACTGAAGGACAAGGTCCAGCGGATGGAGTCCGGCCCAGAACTCATTTCGGTGCCTGTGACTCAGTGGCAAGACAGCGCGAGGCAGCGGGGCGCGGCGGACTCGCCCCCTTCTCCTTCCCCGGATGGGCCCTGTCCTCCAGGAAAGGGCACGGTCGCTGGCGCTGTCGGAGGGGCCCTCGGGGAAGGCACTCACCGAGGATGCGGATCTGCGTGACGGCTCCATGCAGGCCGAAGAGCATCCAGAGCGGCTGCGTGGCGTCCACGCACAGCTGCATGCCCGCCGCGGCGCCGTTGTGGCTGAGGTGCAGCTCGCCGTCGGCGTTGACCACCAGGCCCAGGATGTCGCCGCTGTGCAGGGGCCCAGGCACGCGGCACACGGCCCAGAACTCCTTGCGGTCCGCCAAGGCCTCGGGGCTGAAGGGCAGGTCCGCGGGCCGCAACGTGCCGGGGTCGCACGTGGTGACGCCGAAGGAGAGCGCCCCGGGCCTCGCGCCGCTCGAACGCGTGACCTTGATGAAGATGGTCTCGGCCACGCGCACGGGCCGGCTGGTGAAGACGAGCGCGCGCTCGTCGCGCCCGTGCTCCAGGCGCGCTACGGTCTGCTCGTCCAGGATCCGCACGTGCGCCCCGGCGCGCAGAGCGTGGAAGCGCAGGTCGCCGTCGAGCTGCGCGGGCAACGCGCGGCTGTGCTGCGAGTTGAGCGAGTTCTGCGGGATGGGGCAGCCGGCGGCCGGCGCGGCCTCGTCGCCCTCGGCGCCCGGCACGTTGAGGTCGCACAGGCTCACAGAGAGGCGCGCCTCGTCGGCGTCGCGCCGCAGGGACGGCCGCCGCAGGGCGGTGAAGGAGCGCGGCCGCAGGCAATCCGGGAGCACCAACTCGCTGTCTGCGGCCGGGGAGGGGGAGAGACAGGGTGACTGTCACACGGGCCCAGCAGTCCCCTCCTCCCCCACCCCGTCACCTGTGCGCTTCCTGCCGCCAGCCTTTCCAGTCTGCACCGTGAAATACCCACGGCACTGTGAACAGTATGGAAGAGGCTTGGGACGGAGGCTCAGCCGCAGGTCGGGGAAACCAAGTCACGCAGGACCTCTAACTATTTGTTTAAGTAAAGGATGGGGGCTGGAAGGAGGAGCACCAAATTGAACATTCCTTCTACATGCCACGCTTATAAAAGTGTTTGTTTGTTTGTTTGTTTTTTAAATGAACTTAACTCCCTTTTGATCCCCTGCAGCTAGAACAGCGCTGAGCACTCAAGTCGACAGCAGTAAATATTTGTTGAATGCACTGTGGACATCCTACCCCCTTCCCCAGAAAGACTCTTTGCATAAATTGTCTCATCTTACCCTAACAATCGCCTCTTGAGTTATCATTCCCACAGAAGGACACTGAGGTTGCGAGAACTTAAGTAAATTTATCCGGGATTTCCTTTTGAAAGTGACTTAACTAGAAATCAACCTCTTTTTCTTTTTAATCATACAAGCAAGATAGACTATTTTGTAGAAAAGACAGATGAGCAAAAAGAAAAAATAATCACTTCTCAGCCCACCATCTGGGAAAAAATACTCTTTTAATATTTGGGTGAGGACCTTCCAGCTTTTTTCCCTGTTATATTCCTCAGTTACTTTTTCTAATACAAAAATCAAATCATGCTATATAAACTCCAGTAGTTTTTAACCTTTTATGGGTAACAAATCCCTTTGAAAATGTGATAATTTTGACCTGTGTCCTCAGAAGAACACATATTCTTCCTAAATTCTGTGGATAACTTCAGGACATCTGTGAATCCCATAAAGCCATCCATGGGCATGGACTCCAGGCTAAGAACCCTGTTATACAGATTTCCTTTTCAAAACTAGCTTTTCCACTATGTCCTGAACACCTTTTCATGCCAATAACCATGTTTCCAACACCATATTTTTTTAATGGCTGTGTTATGTCCTACTTTATGGAGTCCTATCATCTATAATAAAAGTCATCATGCATGATAAATTACCCCTGCATTTCATCCTTAAAACATCCCATGGAAGTGTTCCCATTATGGAGATAAAGCTCAGAGATGTGACGTGACAGCCACCAAGTGACAGATCCGAGAATGAAGCAAGGTCTGTCCAACTCCCCACATCACATTCTTTGATTTCAGGCCCTCCTTCTTTATTGAACCTGCACCCTCTCTGTGGGAGTCATAGTCCCCAAATTTGGCTAGTGCCACTGTAGACCACATCACGGGCCAATCCTTCCCTGGGAGCCTTTTCGCTGAGCCTCCCCAAGGGAGGATCTGTGCTTTCTCTCCAGGACCTGGATAAGAATGGCTGGGGTGCTGGATGTGAAAGCAAATCTTGGAGGACTGGACTAGTATGGGCCGCTAAGGCCAGAATTCAGCTCCAGCTGAATCTAGAGACAGTCTCTAAAGCCTCCTTGTTTTTGTTCTCCCCCTGCACCTTTCAGGAACAGTGTTGTTTGGGCCCTGGCAAGAGAGGGTGCTGGCCACCACTGCCCCCAGCACCACCCAACCCCGCACTGCCGCCCGCCTGGAGAGGCCTCTTGGGGCCTGGCTGGTTGGGATTCCCAGCATCGTGCTTGGCAAGAAGGAGGGAGCCAACCGGAAAATGCGATTATTCCAGGGAATTGACTCTGTGACAGCGATGGTGCAGAGAGGCTGGGGGCTGCAGAGAGGCAGAGACAAGGTGGCCCAAATAGGAGGCGGAGGCCTGAGAGACGGTTGTAGGGACCTGGGACAGGCTGTGGGCTGACTGGGGGCCTCGGAGAACAGCTCCTGCTCCCCATACCTTAGGCATTGCGGGCACTGGCCCTAGACAACTCTAGGGTTGGAGATGGAGAGGAAGGGACAGGGACAGCAGGGTGACAAGAAAACAAAAGGCTCAGAGATGCCAGCCAGAGCCTACAGGAAGGAGACTGTCTCAGGCCTCACACACACACATATCCCCACACTCCCCTCCCCACCTCACCCCACCCCACGCACTCAGGACATGGCCCAGGGCCCATGGAGCTGGGCAGACCGTCAGCACAGGCTTCTGAATGGGGCTGGATGTGTGCTCCCCAAGCTCTGCCCCTTCAGGGGTCCTTCTGTACTTGAACGTGGCTGCTACTGGGCTTCTCAGGCAACCCGAGCCACTGCTGAGCTCCTCTAAGAAAGCAAGTTCCTTCTCTTAGACTGAAATCTAGCTCCCTATATCCAAGGATATCTTGGATAGATTTACTTAACGTCTCAGCTTCAGTGTCCCTCTGTGCCAATACTACCTCTGGGGTAGCCCCATGGAGAAAACACTCCCCTCAGGGAATACTCAGACCCACCACACACCTTCCCACCACTTAGACAATGAGCAGAACCAGACTGAGTGCTCCAGATGTTCCCCGACCCCCTCAAGGCACAGTGTGGCCACCGCCTCCCTGGATACTTGCGCTAGACTTCTCATAATGTAACCTAAGGGTATTTGGGGTTTTTTAGGAACCCGAATCCATATACTTGTAGGCAGGACAGAAGCATAGTTAAGTGTAAGGATTTTGAAGTCATCAGCCGAGGTTCAAATCCTGGCTGCATCATTTCCTGGCCATAGCACCTTAGATAAATAGCTTAACCTCTTTGGGCCTCTCTTCTTCAGCCGAGAAGTCAGCATTCACCGAGGTGTATAACATCTGTACTCTAACACCCGCTCAGCAGGGATGCAGTGAAGTCCAAATGCAGTAAGCTACAGAGGGCACCTAGCAGGGTACCTGGCCCTTTATAGTTACGAGGTAAGTTTGAGCCACTGTTATGGTTTACCCGCCCCAGGGCTCCGAAGAGAGTGCATGGGCTCTGGGGTGATACAGGCCTAGACTGAAATATCCAAGCCAGCACTTGAGTCACCTTGCCTCCCAGCCCCAGGTCACTCAGCTAGAGAACGGGGGGAATCACAACTGCATTGCGATGATGACGTGGGGGTCAGAGGTAGGGTGGGCAGCCCCTGAGCCCGAGGTACTTGACAACTTCAGGTACCAGTGCCTACTCAGGTCGTCTGCCAACCACAGTCAGGTTCCCCCGCAGCAGGCAATGAGCGTTCTGCACCAGACTATAGGACTTCACATGGGTCATGAATGGCATCCTTGACTGAGGACCAGGAAGAAGAAGCTACAAAGTGGAGATGAGAGGGGAAAGTAGAGAAGGCAGGAGAAACAGCAGGGGGTGGGGAGAGGAGGGGCAGGAAAATGACCCTTTCAGCCTTGCTTGAAATCTTGGAGGAGTCAGGCGGAAAGGTACAGGAGATGCTGGGAAACAGCTAAAAATGGAATCCCCGGAGCCAGTGCCCAGCCCAAGTCTGTCTTCTCTCCCAGCCAGGCTGCCCCTCGGGGTCGGGAGCAGCTACAGGCTGCTGGCCATCTCCAAAATAAGCATCCCCTCGGTGTGCCCAGCTGTGCCTGAAATAGATGACACTGGAGACGGAGCAGCCGGGCAGGGCGCCCTACGCAGAAGGGCCAGCGGAGGTCAGAGCTGACTGAAAGCCAGGAAAGGGGCCGGGCCCCCAAAGCCATGGGAGAGTGCCCTGGGGCCAGGCTCAGCCCAGGGTCCCCGCTTGGAGACAGGGCAGAGGGCAACCTGTCACCCCAAGGATGGGCTGGCCCATTCGGAAGCAACAAGTTCTACCCCCCAGGCCGGGGACACATGGCTGCCCACCTTGGAGGTGTTTATGTCGGGGCCCGGAGCAGGGAGCAGCGCGAGGCCACAGGAGATGCTGCTCGGCTGGCAACCCTCTTGGTCTCCCGGCTTTCATCTTTCGGGCAGGAATTTGTCAGTCTTCGGCTCCTGCAGAATCTGGCGCCTGGCGGGGTGGGAGGGGGAATGGCGATCCTTTGCGCCAGGGCGGAAATAACCAGGCCCCACAAGGCCAGTGAGGCCAGGGCCAGGGTTTCCTCCCCTCCAGGTGGCACTCAGGTCACCCACTCACTGACCCGCTGTGTGCCCAGGCCTAGGCAGTGGGTGAAGAGAAGAGAAGCCAGCACCTGGGCCCTAAGGAGCCAGTCGGATGTGAGAGAATCAAAGCTTGGAGGTGTGAAAATATTTGAATATAATTTCTTTACAAAATTCTTAGTGTCTCCAGAGGAAATCCATTTCTCTCTGCCAAACTCTCACCCAGCCTTGCCTAGAATACCCCCGGGGACAAGAAGCTCACCACATCCCAAGGCTGTCTGTCCCCCCCTCTCTGAACAACTACAGCTGTTAGGAAAGCTGTCCTTGCACGGATCCAGAAGTGTCCCCCATTCGCTCCTTGGGTCCCCCTGAGCCTTCTCTTCTTTAGGATAAATACCCCTCTTAGGATAATGCTCTCCAACTGAGGCTGAGGTGCCCTTCCCATTTCACAGTGAGTCAGAGACAGCCTCTTGGAAGAAACAAGATTTGTCCTGGGCCCTGAAGGACAAGAGAGTTCGGACTGACGGGCAGAAGGGAGAGGCGCTCAGTGGGAAAACGGCGCTAGCAAACGCCTGGAGAACAATCTGAGGCCAGTGGGGAGAAAGGAAGGGAGAGGAGGAGAGGAGGGGCCAGCCTTAGGGCAACAGGGCCAGCTCTGGCCCAGGACCCACTGGGCCCACATGCTGCCAGCAGTGCAGGGCAACCAGGATAGGGCCAGGGCACTGGTGCCAGGGCCCTCAGGGCCAGGCAAGGGTCTCCTTCAAAGCAGGACCCCCCATCAGCCCCAGAGTCTCGTTTGTTTGGATTCTCACCTCCCCAGCACTGGCTCATCTTTAACCAGGGGTTGGCCCGAAGCAGCAGGCTGGCTGGTGGGCGGGCATGTGCCGGCCCCTGTTTGGAAGGCGCTGCTGGCCCATTTACTGTCTCCATAAACATCCTCCTGCTGGTCAGCACCCAGCACGGGGCAAGGGAAGGAGCCCCAAGGGCGGGGACATGGCTTGGACGGGTAAGGGGTTTCTCCACCCCTCTGGGCAGCGCCCTGAAACCCACACCTGCCTCCACCCTCTCCATATACACCCAACTGCAGGAAAGCTAGGAGAAACAAATACTTTGTGAGGTTCATGGAAGGAAGGGTAGAAATAACTTGGAGTCACAGACTCTAAGATTTATGGAATCTTCAAGACAGAGGATCTTAGACATATAGATTCTGATTCATCTGGTTTAGTGGTTCTCAAACTTTGTTTTTTTAAAGCAGTGAAATCCTTTTGTCTAACAGAACCAAAAGCTCTGATTCAAGTCTAAGAGGAGGTCACAGAGCCCTGCCAACTCAGCTGCCTCAAAGATGCCTCTGGAACCCCAGTGTCCCAAGGAACTCAGCTGGAGAACCATGGATCTTGTTCAAAGAAACAATTTAGAGAGCATGGTTTGAATTTCACCCACATACAGGGACTAGGTTTCAAGGCTTCCCCCTCTAAGGAGAGGAATGGTTTGCGAGTTGTCTATTTGGTGGGATTTTTAAGTTAAGTATCCCTTTCTAACCTACAAACGATAGCCGTTGCCATTTGCGTAAACACTCTTACACATCCGTGAGCCTCAGAGACTCTCCAAGAGGTAAATGGCACAAGTCTAATTATGTCCAAACAACAGACAGGGCGGTTGGGCCACAGAGAGGCTGGAAGGCTTGCTCACGGCTAGCGAGTGGCCATGTCAAGTCTTGGCTCAGTCAGCTCTGCAGCTTCTGAAATGTGGGCTTTGCCTCTAGTCCTACAAGGCCCCAGCTTCTCTGCTACACCACCCCCCGCCCCGCCCTGGGACCCCCTGGTCTCTCCAAATCTCCTCAAAACTGTATCTTGGGCCAAAGAGATTGTAGGTGGAAAATCTGAAACTGCCATTTCTGGGTATTAGAAATAGTCTAATATTGCCAACCATATAAGATCACACTTTTCATATATTCATTCTGGTTTAAAAACAAACAAAAAAACAAAAAACCAGAGTGCACTGTGAACAAAAGAACCAGACGAAGCCCTCAGGAACCTCCAGGGAACTGTGAGGCAGACAGACTCACTGCTGAATCGGGGTGCTGGGTTCCCCAGCCAACACTGCTAGGGCTCTGGTGGCCTATCCGTGCCCAACATGTGCTGCCGATCCCTGACATCCTGAGCTCTCTATGAGCTCCACCCTGGAAGATGGAGGATGGCCAAATCTCCACCCCTGGGAGATAACCAGACTTAGCAGGGGGACCAGGTGGACTCACATTTAGAGAAGCTAGGAAGTAATACAGCCCACCTTCCTGGGCCCAAGGCCCAGTTCTCCTGAGCTGTGTGACCCTGGGCAAGTTATCAGACCTCTCTGAGCCTCAGTTGCCATATCTGCAAAATGGGCACAATAATAACATTCCTTACAATACATTTGAAGGGCTTACGACATCTTCTTAAAGAGCAGGACAATACATGATGCAGAACTGCTGGTACCACCGAGACCTCCACGTGCCTCAGGTGGTCAGGCGCAGGAAGGGTCGTAGGAACAGGGGAGATCAGGGCTTCCTGGTGGAGGGGAGGGCTTGGTGATGAGCCCTGATATGATCAGCAGAATTGAGGGTGAGCAGAGAGAAGTGGCAGGAAAAGTCCCTGAAGTAGGAGGAACAATAAAA
This sequence comes from Martes martes, assembly GCF_963455335.1. Taxonomy (NCBI): domain Eukaryota; kingdom Metazoa; phylum Chordata; class Mammalia; order Carnivora; family Mustelidae; genus Martes; species Martes martes. The sequence continues at coordinate 25,119,997 of NC_137902.1, forward strand.
TTTTGTTTTAATCAAGAAGAAACGAAAACTAGCAAAGAGGAAGAAATCGCCACGAGCATCCTCCGCTCTTCCCCCACCCCCAGAGTTTCGCTCAGCTTCCTTAAACTAATATTTGCCTCTCAGCCCCTGGCAGCCACAGTTGAAGGTAAATATTGGTTTAGTCCAGGAAATGGAAGCCCCAGATGGCAGTGTGGTCCTCTGCTGCCCAGTACGGTCACACTCTTTGTGCCGCCGCCCAGCTGATGCCCACCCTGAATGGGAGACCTAACCCAGGGCCGTATCTCCAGAGAGGGCCCAGCCTCTCGCTGCAGGGAAGCCAGGCTGGCTCACCAGCCCACAGACCAGCCCGACAGCAGCCTGCCCCTCCGAAAGCTCCCCTGCCCGAGTGTCTCTGTACATCTCCATCCTCAGTAGGCAGGTGTTACCAGGACCTGGGAGCCTCTGCCTGGGCTGGGCTGAAGCAGAATGCCATGAGCCCTTGGGAGCCCACCTCAGGGGCCCCCTAATGCCCTCCTAAGCTCAGCCACTACCGTTCAGACATGGTGATATCTTCTCACACTGACCTTACGCCCAGATCAGCCTGGAAGATAGGAACTCCAGGCCCAGCCTGGCTTCTGACTAGCTGGGAGAATTTGGGCAGGCCCTCTCCCATCTCTGGGCCACAGCTCCTCCTTTTGAAAGACTTGACAGCACGGAAGCCACAAAATTTTTTGCTTTCACGGCTCTCTCTCCTTTGACGCACGTGCATACCCCCTTCTCCACAAGTCACCTCTTCGCTTCGCTCCCTCCCCGGAAGGTTCTGTTCCCCAATGGCTAATTCCCCACCTCTGAGCCTAAGCACACCCCTCCTGTCTGGCCTCAGCTGTTCCTCCCCAACCAGGCCCTCTGTTTCACCTTGTGTGGTTCCTGACTCGAAACTCATCTCCTACGGGAAGTCCTGGATTACTCCCCACCTGTACCACCCCCGCCACAGTTTTACTCTTCAGCCACATTTCCCTGCAGAACTGGATTTAGGCCACCTCAGAGCAGTTAGATGATGACCCCTAAAATAAACACTCTGCAAGGAGAGGGGCTGGGTTTTCAACTCCTGTGTCTCCCCCTTGCCTCCCCACCCTGCACAGTACATAGGCTGTAGGGGGCCCACAGGGTATCAGGAGACCCTATATTTGAAGTCTGGGTTCACCAGCTTTCTGCCAGGACCCACAGAGCTGTCTTCCCGAGCCAACATTTCTGAGAAGAGCAGGGAGACCTTGAAAAACTGGGATAGGAGCTTATCTCTCTAAGTATTAATCATCCCATAAAACTTGTGTTTATTTGCTTGCTGGCAGGTCCCTCTTCCTGGAGGTAGGAAGCTGTTATTCTTGGAAATCCCAGCCCAGGCTTGGGCCAGGGCACCCCGAGGCCAGAGGTGATCTCCTGAACTCCAGCATGTCGGGAGCCTGGAAGGCATGAGGCAGGCCTGCAGGGGCCGTGATGGGGGCACAGGTGGGCCTGGCTTCGGTTCGGGCAGTGGGGGGTGGGATGGCGTGCCCGCCTGGAATGGTCACTGAGGGACAGACCCCAGCCCCTGTCTGCACTCTGTCAGGAGAGACAACCCATCTGTCCATGGCCTGATTTGCAGATCTGCTGGGTGCCAGGGGCCCCAAGATATCTCTGATCTGAAAAGCAGGTATGGGCCAGGTAGGGTTTGGAGAGTTTGGGCCATAGGTCCCACAGACAGACAGGAATGGAGGGGGCAGACCTAGCAGGAAGTCCCTAAAGATGAGACACTGGTTTGGGGGGCAATCACCTCAGGAAAGAAAGCCCATCTTCAGAGCTGCCAAGGCAGAGAGCAACCTCTCAGGGGATGGAGAAACTCAAAACTGACTGAGGAGGGAGTGCAGGGAAAGCCAGAGGCACTGGAGGGATCTGGGCCAGCCATGGGGAGTTGGGGGGATAGGCAGTGAGGAGGACGGGGAAGGAAACTGACCCCGGGACTATACAGGGTAGTAGGCGGACCCCAGAGGGGAGGCCACCGAATGAGGGTATAGAGCAGCATGCCAACCTCAGAAGAGATCTTGGATCTCTTTTGTTTTTACACCAAAAAATATGAGTTTAGGAAGAACAAAACAAAGAGATATTTTAATCTGCTAATTGAATTCAGGGGCCAACATCAGTGTTTGAAAATGCCCAGGGATTACCGTGATTTACAGCTCGGACAGGAATCTGCTGGGACCTCGGCCTTACCCGAGGTGCCCAGAGGAGCCTGCTGGGAGATCCAGGTGCAACTGAAAATACTTCCTGAAAACCCATTTAGAGCCTAAGAGGGGTAATAGGGCCAGGACCAGGGAGACTGCCCGGGCTGTGTCCCAAGGTGGGACCCATCAGATCACTCTCCAGGCCACTCTCTAGGCCCCAGAGGTTTGGAAGCCCCATCTCACCTAGCATGTCCCCTTCACCATCCCCTCTCTACCCCTTCCTGGACCTTCTAGACCCCGCCTAAGCCCCCTTCTCCAAGAAGCCTTCCTGGACTCCATCCTCCCTCACTGACCTCAGCCTCCTCTGACTTACTGCCTCCTTCCATACCTAACCTGCTGGAGGTTTACTGGGGAAGGTACTGCTTTTTGCATCAAAACACCCAGTTCAAATCCCAGCCCCGCCACATTCCTACACAGGTAAGCCAAACGTTCCATGGGTCTTAATTTTCTCCCTGACAAATGGGAATGAAAAACACTCTGTCTAGGGCCAGCTGCTGAGGTTAAATGAGATAGCTGGATGGAAACCATCTCAACAGATGGAAAGGATCCTATGACCACAGCTCTAAACAATTTACTGTCTTCTCGTGGGTTATGCCCTGATGGTGTCTGGAGCGCTTGTTTTTCTCTCTGATTTCCTAGTGAGGCTGGGCTATCTGTGAGCGAGGCTGGGTCTACCTCACTCCCCACCACTTTCCTTCATCTAACAAGTTACCTGCCCTCCCCACCACACTCCCCTACTGAGCCCCCAAATAATCCTTGGTGTCCTCCACACACCACACACAAGGTTCTACTCTGGAAAGAAATCCAGCATGGTAAGACATGGTTTCACTCTGAAAGCCTTCCCCATCTTGGGAAAGATCTATGGATGGGCCAGAAAGCTCAGCCGATGCCTCAGTGCTGAGAGAATCCCAGGCACCATGTGGTGGGACCCAAGAAACAGAGAAGAGAACTCACTCTGGAAGGCTTCAGGGAGGAGGTGGCTCTTGAGCCAGGCCTTAATGCCAGAGAGGGATTTTTGATTTCTGGCAACTGTAGGAAAAGGCATTCTTTGCTAGGAAAGGGGAAAGCAAGAATGCTGCCCCCTACTGCCTTTACCCCTGTCCCAACAAGACTATAACTTTTTTTAGAGCTGAGACACTTCTGTCTCCCACACATACTCCCCGCCCCCACCTCACCCCGGGGCTGAGTTATAGTATTCACATCTTCACAGATGAGAAGCCTGAGACTCAGAAGTGTCCAGACTGGAGCACAAACTCAGGCTCCGGAAGTCCAGTGCCTGGAAGTGTGAGGCCCTAAGGACATGAGAGCAGCTGAGGGTGTTCACTTGAACTTGGGTTAAGCTTCGCCCTCCCCAGGATGGGTGGGGAAGACTGACGGTCAGTGTGTACCTCCAATGTGTCAGCTACTTCCCGTAACTCGGCTCTTTAAGCCTCCAAAAGAACCCTGAAAACAGTTTACTCTTACCTACCCCTATTTCACAAATAAGGAAACTGAGGCCCTGCAGCTAGTACAGGGTGAGGCCCGGACCCCACCTGGGGCAGAACCAATACTCTTTCGGCCTCCAGCAGGAGTACCCACCACACGGAGCGAGAGGACAGCAGCTCCTTGTCGGCAGCCTGGGCTCCTTCTTCACTTACTAAGACCTGGAAGGGCTTGCTTTCAGGCTCTTAACTTGTCCACGTGAATGTGTACTTTTATGGAGTTGAAAAACAGAAAGTACCCAAACTATTAATTAATAAAAATAGCCTCCTGATGTTTGGAAGTCAACAGAAATGCTTCTGACAATTACTCATTTGTTTTTACTTTCACTGTCTTTTTTACTCAAATGAAGGTGTTTTGAAAAGAGCTTCACTGTTCCTTGGCTCTGAAGCCAGAAAGGAACGAAAGGGGAAAAAAAAAAAAAAAAAAAAAGGTTTTCCATTGCCTCCATGGCGTTTTTGTCCACAGAGAGATGGAGGCAGAGATGGGAGCTGGGACGAGCAAGCACAGGCCGGGCACTGACTGTGCTGGGCGCTTTACTTACAGCCTCTTGAATTTCCCTTCATCGTCCCACAAACCCATTTCATAGATGGGAAAGCTGAGGCTTCTGCCGGCTCTGCCTGGAGACACAGCCATTTTGCCTGTGTTCAGAGTCAGCATGTGCACAAGGGAGCAAGCTGAGAGCGATCCTACACCAGAAGTGAGGTGACCTGGATTCTAGTCCCAACTCAGCCACCAGCACAGCGTGGGACCCTAGGAAGCCTGAGACTCTCCAAGGCCCCTTCCAGCCCTGGAACTTTAGGGTAACAGGTGCCCTCGCCAGGAAGCCTGGCTCCTTAGCACCCCAGGCTGCCTTCTGCTTCTCCTCCTTGCCTGATTGCTGCCCCCAGTATGGAGGCCCTACTCACCCTGGGCACCCAGGAGCCGCCAGAAAAGTCTTAGCCACCCCAGTGCCCTCTGCTCTCCCTGCTTACCCCATTCACTCCCATCCCTGCAAGAAGCACTGGGATGGGGTTGGGCTTCCTGGAGGGCTGCACAGCCCAGGGGCCAGGGGCTCACTTGGAACTGATGCTGGCTCCCCCACTCAGCTGCAGCACCTCCAGCCAATGACTCAACCTCCCTGAGCTTGGGCCTTGTCTCCTCGGGCCGCACTAAGAGAGTCTGCCTCCCAGGGTCGCTACGAGCACAGTAGCAACGAAGTGCTTGGCCCACAGCAAGTCCTAGCTCAGCTGTGGGGTCGATGATTAATATTCACAACTTCCTGGAGGCGGAGGGTCTTTGAGGCTGGTTTCTGATGAGGGTTATGTGCTGCTCAAAGGCACAACCTGAGGGGCCTTGGAGGGAAGAATCCCACCCCGGAGCCCCTAGCCCCAGCTGTGGGCACAAAGGATGGATGAGCTCTGCAGGACACAGGAAGGCTCCCTGAGCTGTCCCCGTGCCCATGTGGCCCTGGGGCCCTGCCAGTGGGGGAGAGGTCTGCATGCCAGATGGACCTGAGCAGTGTCACACCCCAGCACCTCGGGGGCGCGGGGAGCGGGCACTCACCGAGCAGCTGGACGCCCCGCGTGAGGCCGTAGACATCCACCAGGGCCCAGAGCGGGTCGGCCGTGCGGACCCCGTTGAAGAAGAGCATGGCAGCTGAGTCGTTGATGCGGTAGAATACGCGGCCCTTCTTGTCCACCCAGAAAGCGATGATGTTGCCCTCGTTGGCAAACTCCTCGGGCAGTGCCTTGGCCCAGAAGCCGCTCTGGGACACCAGGTCGGGACAGGCGTACTTGGGCAGCGAGTCAGGGTGGATGCGGGACGGGTCCTTGCTCGTGAAGCCCAGCCGCAGCGCCCCGCTCCAGCAGCACTGCTTCTTGGTGATCTGGACGGGAAAAGAGACCCTCAGAGGGCGGCCCCTGCCCGGCCCAGCCTCTCCCGCACCCACCAGGGCCCAAGGGGGAGGGAGTGGGTCCTTCCCAGCGGACCACCTGGGGTGGACTCCCCTGGGGGGGGCGGTTCACGCCACCCTGCTGGCCTCCTCTCTCTCCTCTGGGAACCTTCCTACAGGCTGATGACAGCTCATGGAGGTCCCCATGGCCACACCCCTCCCCCACTCCCTCTCTGTCCCACAGGGAAGGTTGAGGAAGGAGGAGTAAGAGGGTCCAGCACGAGGGAGGTGAGGAAGAGCGCAAGTGGCAGCACAGAGGATGAGAAGGGCGGGGTGCAGCGGGAGCGGGAGGCATTGCTGGTCCCCGGGATGCGCAGAGAGCAGGGAGGGAAGCCCCACCTTCAGCCTGACTTGCTCGTAGATGAGGACCGGGCGGTTGCTGAAGGTGATGGCATTGCAGAAGCTGGCCTGCCTCTTGACGGCCTTGTGACTGAGGTCCATGAGGATCTGGGAGCCCTTGGTGTGCGGGTGGAAGAGCAGTGGTGTGGCTGGGAGCCCCCCTCCAGGTGGTCCCGGAGCACAGTGCTCCTGCTTGTGGTGGCGTCGGTGAGAGGTGACAGGGAAGGGGCCCCCGATGGAGTCTGCAAAGGAATGAGCCACGATGATGAGAGTGTGACAGAGACCCCTGAAACAGCAGAGGGCTGGCCCAAGCAGAAGTTGCTCATAGCCCAGGACATCCACCATCACTGAAACTCATCAGCAGGCACCTTTTGCCACCATCTCTTGCCATAGCCCCCTTCGCCACCTACCACCGTGTAGCATCCATCACCATCAGCCCTGGTCCTGTGCCCGTCACCTCCCACCACCAACTACAAGCTACTGCTACTCACCAGTATTTCTCGCCATCTACCCTCCACCACCCTCCTTTGTGATAAATCAGCATTTAATACCAACATCCACCACCATGACCTGCCACTCCCCACCACCATCATTTTATTTTATTCAACAAATATTAATTACAGACCTACTTAATACCAAGCCCTGTCCTAGGCACTGGGCATGCAGGCATGAAACACACATGGATCCTTTCTCAAGAAGACAACAGCTCAGGAAAGGAAATAGGACATACACAGGAATCATGATAAAAATGGCAGACAGTGATTAATGCTGAAAGGACGGAATGGCAGGTCACTTCTCAGAAAGGCCTCCTGGAGGAGGGGAGAAGGAGGAGAGGGCATGGAGCTGGACTGACAAGGCTGAGCTGCAGTGAACACATGACCTTGGAGCTGCCCTTGGAGACCAGCAGGGTAGGTGGGCTCCAGGACCACTCCCACGGCTACCCTCCTTCAGGGCCACCCCCCTCCACCTCAGGCTGCCCTCCTGCTTTACACCACCCATGCCCACAACATCTTGCACACAGGTGGGCCTTGGCACCCAGCCTTCCTGACAGAACTCAGATCGGCCTCAAGAACCTCTGGCCTCGAGGCACGCTGCTTTCTCCCGCTGATAGCTCTACCGCACCCCAAAATGGGACAGAGGAAAGGATGGGGCGTGGTCCACAGGAAGGCACGTTACAAGCACGTGGGGTTGGTGTCCAGGAGACAGGGCAAAGTTTAGAAGGATCGTGGAGGAGGTGGCAGGTGGCTTGTATCGGTCACTCACTGGCTGTGTAACCTTAGGGAAGTCACTTCCCTGCTCCAGCCACAATGGGTAGCTGGAGCCCTAAGACACGTCTCAGCAGCACCGGAAGTATTAATGCAGTCTTGGCAGTTGGGGACAAAGAGAGATGTTCATTTCTTCCCCAAGATCTGTATCCTGTCCATAAAGAAGGGCAGCCCTGCCCTGTGCCATCAACTTGAGGAAAGAGAGACATGGAGGAGGGGAAGTTGGGGTGGGGGAGGTAGGAAACCACAGAATGTGACAGAAGCCTTCTGGGAGGTGTCAAAGTTTGGTTCCTCCAAGGCAGAGATTTAATAATGCAAGAAGCTCAATCAGCATCAGGCCTTCTCAGAGGTCTTCCACTCCCTAAAGAGGAGAGTTTTCCAGGAAAGAGAGGAAGACAGGAAGGGAGGAGAGATGGAGAGAGCAATATCCTGAGCCAGGAAGACCCTGACTTTGGTCCAGGCCATATTTGCATCCCTTTGCATCACTTTGCATCTTTGCTTCCTTCTTCCCAAAGGGCCCCAGACACCAGCGTCCATGGTCCATGGCCAGCCAGACATCCTGCATGTGGGAGGTGGGGCTGGAACAAGGAGGAGTTCCTCTTGTTCCCACTAAGAGAAAAGATTGGAATCACAGAACAGTGCTCAAGGCCTTTAAAGCCACCAAGCAATGAAGGTTGGAACTGCTCAGAGGTGACCCAGTCAATCTGGGAAGGATACCTGGAAGAGGTTGGGTGGCTCCTAGATAGTGCAGAGTAGGCGAGGTCATCCCAGGGAAGGGGGCCATTGGGATGAAGGACAAAGAGTGGCCACAGGAAACCTAAAGGTGCCCTGCCTGGGAGAGGTGTCCTTTGGGATAGGCCAGCCTCAGGCACAGCTTGACTGCTGGTTTCAAAAAATACCAGTTGGGGAAAGGGATTAGAGATTGTGGTACAGGTATACAATGGAATATTACTTATCAGTGAACAAGGAATAGACTACTGATATGAGAGGCAACATGGATGAATTTCAAAATAATTATGCTGAGTGATATAAACCCATTTTTAAGAAATAAGCAAACACTTAAAAAATTAAAAAAAAATTTAAAAAAAAAAAAAGAAATAAGCAAACACAATCCATGGAGTAACTGTGGGGCTTCTGTTCCTTTCAAAACAGAAACCTACACCCTGTCCCATTTGTCCCGATCTGGGAAATGCACACTAAGGGCTAGTGATAACACATAGCCTGGAGGTCACCTGGGGATGGAGGGGGGAGGGGGAGGGATTGCCAAGGGGCACAAGGGAATGTTTGGGATGATGGATATGTTCATCCTCTGGATCGTGGTGATGATCTCATGGGTGTATACCTATGTAAACCGCCCCCCAATTGTACACTCTGAACACAGGTGGTTGAACGTATGTCAGTACAACTTACAACTCAATAAAGCAGGTTGTTAAGCCTGCTGAGCCCAGCAGCTGATCACAGCCTCTCCCACAGGGCCACTCCCCAGCCTCCACTCAGGACCCATGGACCAACCGTAAGACCTCAGCTTCCTTCAAAATGCTCCCTCTGCTTCCCACCCATCCTGGGTGGGGTCCTAGGGTTCTGCAAAAAGACCCAGAAAACACTGACTCTGGGCAGATATGGTGGAGACACCCAGGGTCTGAGATCTAGGCCCTGGGAGGACCATATCCCTGGGCCTCCCTTCCACAGGAGGACTTTGGGTGGGCAAGGGTGGCACAGGCCCAGCCACCCTGGCAGACAGCAAGACAGATGGAGAAGGAAGGTGAGGGAAACCCTGGTCCCTGGGACACAATGAGCACCCAGACGGGTGGCCTCACATACAAGTATGGGTACACGAAGGTACTCCAGACCCTAGGAGACAGAGACTTATTTCTTCCCTAATCCCTTGGGCCAGAAATCACATGTTTACACACGTATCGTGCACACACACATATTCATGTCCACAGGGATGTATGAAACGGCACACGTAGGACACAGGTCCGGCACCCATGGACCACACACCTCTAGTAACAAGGACAGCTGCGGGCCAGGCCCTGAACGGGGAGTTGATGTTCACCCACCGGTTTCAGCCTTAAGGCAAACTCTAACGGGAGAGAGGGGTGTCACTAGCCCATATGACTGATGAAGGCCCTGCACCTCAGAGACACTGAGCAGCTTGCCCACAGTCACCCAGCTGCCACAGAGAGCCTCCAGCGGCCGAATGCAGGCAGTCCCGCGGCGAGGCCTGTGGCTTCACCATGAAGTGCCAACAGTCAAGTCCACAGGGGTTCTGTGTGCCGGACACATTCTTTTAAAAGCACATTAAATTATACTCGCGACTGGTAAAATAGGGGGGGGAAATGTTTGTCCATGTGCCATGTAGAACCATTTTGAGTAGCACACTGGGGGAGACCCGGCATTCGGCTAGGCTGCTTTCATGATACACGTGTGTAGGCCACCAAGACACAGAAACACACACCATGTTGCCTGCATGGCCCTCCTACACAGCTGGATATAAAATGTGGCGTGTGCCTACAAGGCATCCCGCTCTGCGTTCACAAGGGTGTGAGGAGGAGGAGCCTCAAAACCATGCTGAGTGACAGAAGCCAGCTCAAAGCCTACCTATGCTCTGATGCCTTTTGTAGGACATTCTGGAACAGGCAAAACTACACAGCCTGAAAGCTGCAGAGTACTGGAGTTTGGGGAAGAGGAAGACACAGGGGCACAAAGGGAGTTTTTGCAGTGATGGAATGTTCTTTATCTTAACTGTGGCAGTGCTCACACAACTTGCACATTTGTCACAGCTCCCCAAACTATACACTTAGAAAGGATGAGCTTTATTATCTACAAATAATGCCTCAAAAGCAACAACTAACAAATCAGTGTCCACTGAGTTGGAGGAAAGGGAGGCTGACCACCACTGCCGCCATCAGCCCACGGCAGGGAGTGCCTAGGATGTGGACCATTGGACAGGAGACACCGAAGCCGGGTTGGCCCACAACTCTCGGCCCCGAGCCTCTGGAGTGGGTATGAGGGGAGCGTTCTGGCCGCTACAAAGCACATTCACTGACTTCTAGACCTGCGAAATTATATGCCCGCCTCCTCCTGCCCACAGTGTGGCTCCCGGGGCTGTCCCCAGAGCTGTCACTGGCCTCTTCTCTCTGCACTCAGCTCTAAGGAATCAATGCACACTGAGCCATGTCTGTGGAGATGATTTGAAAACACCCTCCGGCTTGCTGGGTATCTTGAAGTGACCATGGTCCCCTGCCGCTTGGCAGACCCCCACCTGAACTCCTGACCCTAGCCCACTAAACGCCCCCCACCATGCTTCCAGGCCCAGTGGAATCCTTGAGCACCCCACATCCAACTGGCCAGTCCCACCTGAGAAAGGGACATCCGTGCCCGCTCCCGTCCTCCCCCCCCCCCCCACCCAAAGCCCTGGCCCCAGCCTCATGGCGTCTCTTCAAAGCAGGGCCAGAGCCACTGCTTATAGCCAGGAAGGCCCTGTCTGCCTGCCATTCACACAGACTACAAGAGGAAAGGGGCCCTCTGAGGCATCCAACATGCTGGTGTTTGTCACCTCACTAACCCCTGCTGTCCTTGCCTGCCAGCTCCCTCCTCCACCTCAGCTGGCATTGTGGTCCTGGGGGGAGGAAGGAGAGAAAGCGGAATGAGAATTAACCCTGGGCACAGAGGGGTGGCTGAGGGCAAGGCTCCTTCCCTACCCCATCCTAAAAGGCTCCCTCCCTGCACTTCAACACACACACACACTATGGTCCTTAAGGTCTCCATTCTAGGGATGAGTTATGATTCCGACTGGTTAACCAACTTGCTTGAGCTCACATGGCAATGAAGTGGCAGAGCCGGGACTTGGACCCTGATCTTCCAATGCCGCTCATAAGGGTCCTTTACCCTACTCAGCATCTAATACTAGAGCCCATTTTCCCCACCAGTCCAAGATGGCAGGCTTGGAAAGTGGGGAAAGGCTGCGTGGAGAAGGCGCTGGCCAGTCCCAGCTGGGGGAACAGCCACAGGAAAGCAAGCAGGCTCAAGATGCTGGGTCACTACTCCCCCACTGGGCCTTGGTCCTGGTGGAGCCCCAGTCTCCCCATCTGGCTCCCAGCAGAGCTCTCAGAGCTCCCATTAGTGACAGGTTTACAAGCTTCCCGGGAGCCACAGTGGGAGCAACCCCCTCCCCCCCGAGGCGAGGCTGCTGCTGACACAATGGAAACTCCCCCACAGAGCCTATTCCTCCTGGGCATTTACGAGGTGCCAAACACAAGCCTGGCCAGCCCTCCAGGTAACCCTCAGCTAGCTCTGGACCACATTCCTGCCTCTCGGTGGGGTTCCAGGGGGAGATGCCGGGACACAAGGCAGCCTCCAGAGTGACCTCCTCGCTGCCCCCATGCCAAGATCTGCCCCAGAACCATCCTGGCAGAGCCCCGCACGCCCAGGCTGAGCTGAGCTGAGCTGGGCTGCCAAGGAGAGGGCAGTACTAGCGACAGTGACCAAACCCCATGTGACTTTATAGGTGGGGTCTTCATTCCGCCCCCCAGTGCCACTAGGACACAGGTCCTCAGAAGTGAAGTTACCCAGCCAGAGCAAAGGGCCCTGATATGAACCCAGGCCTGCTGTCTCCAAACCCAGCGGCTCTGTCACTAACTGTGAGACCTCTAGAGCCTCACTTTTCTCACCTGTAAAATGGGGGTCATGGCAGACCTTCTTCACGGGGTTCTTGTCAGGATTATATGAGATGATGTATGCAAAACTAACACAGTAAGTGGTTGCTATAATAATGATGATTATTAAAATAATTATTATAGATAACAGCTAATAATTATATTAATAATTAAGACAGTTAGCTTATCAATACTTATTATATAACAATAACAATTATTAATGCTACTGACATCAACCTGTGTTCTCGTACCTCCACACCTTTGTTCAAGCTCTTTGCCCTCCTCACCATACAGCTTTTTCTTTCCCTGCCCCACCTCCCACCTCCACTTCTCCAAGTCCCGTCCCTCTTTTAACACGGAATCGCACTGTGCTCAGGACCGCCTTGCTCTGAGTCTGTGACGCTGATCCCCAGGGCTGGCATGCTTGTCTGCATCTCCGATGAAGGAGGCCTGTCTCACTTTCTAGACAATGGGAGTCAGGGAACAAAGAACTTGAACCCTGGAGTCAGGAGGCCATGGGTTCAAACCCCAGCCATGCCACAGACTTGCTGTGTGACTTTGGACAAGTCACTTCACCTCTCTGGACCTTGATCTCTTTCTCTCTAAAACAGGGTCATCTTAGCTGCTCCGCCCATCTCTCCTGGTTGCTGTGACAACCCAGGGAGTTCATAGATGTGAAAGAATTTTGCAAACTTGAACACCAGATCCCAACATAAAGTCTTATTTTTTCTAATAAAAGCAATAAATCCCACTGTAGGAAATCACCAGCTCTTTTCAGTCCAGTGGGAGGCCAGACACTCTGGTTTTATCTTATCCCAAACACCCTAATCCTGGATTGCCAGGGTAGTCCTGATTTAGACTAGCTTATACACATGCACTGAACAGGGCTTGCTCTCTCTGGGGTAAAGACTGTGGCAGCCAGTTTGAAGGGTGGGAAAGCAGGTGGGGAGGGGGCCTCAGTGAGAGAGATGATTGTAAAACAGGGCAGATGTGACCTTCTTTGGGGTCATTAAAGGGGCCCACCTCCCTCATGTGCCTCTTGCCTCCAGGCTTGGTGCAAGCGCATTTCTCTGCTGGGAATCTTTCTCTCCTTCCCACCTACTTACCTGCCTTTCTCTCACTCATCCTTCAGACCTGGATTTTAAAGCCCACTTTCCCCTAGAAGTCTCTCTGGCCCCAGACCAGGTTCAGGGCCCTGCTATGGACCCCCAGGGACTCTACCCACACACCCCTAACAGAGTCTCCAGCACCCAAGCAGCCTCTCTCAAGTCTGCTCCCTCTGTAGAATTCAGTGCAAAGGCCCTGAGTTGCCCACTATATGCAGGACACTATACATCTTCTCCACACCCAGAAAGGTCGAGAAGAGAGTCACTCGGATCATTTTCTGTGCTCTGCAGTGCAGCTTTCTGGCGAGGAAAGGCTGCAGGGTTATTTGTGTCTGTCTCCCAGATGGACCCTGAGCCTCCTGGGGGCAGAAACTCTTTTTGTCTTTTTTACTGCTGTTTCCCCAGTGCCTAGCTGAGAGCAGAGAGCGGGTGCTCAACACGAGTTGCTGAACGGAATGCCCCTTTCCAATTCTTCAATCCACTGACCAACTGGCAAGTGCCCGGGGAGTACCCACTCTGTGCCTTGCCCTTTCTGGTGTCCTGTGGAGAAATCAGAGAAAGAGGGGACTAAAAGGACAGCTTCCTTTACTGTCCAGCACCAGGATCCCACCCATACCACATGCCTAAGAACCTGTAACAGCTTCCCACTTGCCTGCCGGAAAAAAGAGAATATGAAGGTCATGAGAGTTGATGGTTTCTTTGGTATCAAATACTGCAGCAGATGTCCTTCTCACACAACCTCTCCTCACCCTCCCAGTCCCTGCAAGACAGGTGTCTGAAGGAAGCGGCCTCCAAGATGGTCCCAGTGATCCCCAAATCCCCCTCCTGGCAGTCATGCCCTCTTGCAGACCTGTCCCTTTGCATGTGGAGCAGACCTAGCAGCTAGCTTCTAGTGAATGGAATACAGCTGAAGTAATGGGATGTCATGCCCAAGACCGGGTATCAAAAGCCTTCAGTCTCCATCTTGGTTACTTTCTCTTGCCTCTCTTGGGTTTCTGTCTCTGGGGGAAGCCAGCTGCTGTGTTGTGAGGAAACCCTGTCCAGAAGCCCATGTGGCAAGGGACCAAGGACTGCCAATACCCACGTGAGTGAGCTTGGATACGGATCCCCCTCCAGACAAGTCTTCAGACTTGGAGACCACAGCCGCAGCCAACAACTCGACTATAACCTCCCAAGAGACATTAGGCAGGAGGTACCCAGCTAAACTGTGTCAGGATTCCTGACCCACAGAAACTGAGATAATGAAATGTTTGTTATTTTAAACCACTAACTTCTGGGGTAATTTGCTGTACAGGAGATGTGCTTTGCAACAATATATCAATTAGTCCCATTTTATAGATGAGGAAACAAAGGCTCTGAGAGGTACTAACTCGCCCAAGGTCACATAGCTTTCAAGTGGCAGCTCTGGGTTCTGAATTCGGGTAATGCACTCTCTAGCCGCCCTCGGTGGTCCCCACCTCGCTGGCCAGCTGGCCAGGTCCACTCTCGGTGACATGAACTCTGCGGTCCACCCTAGTCGGTTTCTGCATGCCCACGTATATCCACCTTTGTGATTCAGGGTTAGGGGCCACGTCAGGCCTCTCGTCTCTCCTCAGGCCCTGCCTGTGCATACAGCAGGCCCTGCTGCTCCCTGGAAGACTGAATGAATCCATGACGACGAGTGGGGCGAGGGAGGACAGCGGGGAGTGGGCAAGATCGGCACCTTCATCACCAAGTTGATCTCCCCACACTGAGCCTCCTGCTCTCACTCATTCTGTGACATCCCAATTTCTGACATTCCCAACAGCCAGATGTGCATACAGCTGTGCCTCCCTCCCTGCTGGGAGGGGACCAGCCCTCCTCTTCCCCTCCCCGATCCTACCCCAAGATCCCAGATGATAGCTATCCTGGGTTCAGCTCTGGGTCCATCTTCCCAGCAGCTCCCCAAAGCCCCTGGGCCAGGCCTGGGAGACTGCGGGGTTGGGGGGAGCATGGCTTGGTCACACAAATCCATACACCACACAGACTGTCCCCCTGAGTTTCCCACACACAAAGCCATGCTCACGCATGTGTACATGTGTGCACACACACAACCAGAGAGTGTGGCTGATGGTGGACACGAGCCCCATCAGGGCTGGAGGACGCAGAGACACTTGGGGTCCCTCGAGGAGGCCAGGTGTGCGTGTGTGTACGCACGAACATACAGAGGCCAGGAGGAGCCTCCAGGGAAACCTTCACAGAAGCACATTCATTTCCAGGGTGCTCGAGGCTCACTAATGCCCATGACCTTACTTAACCCTTTCTACCATCCTTCAGGGTAAATCTTACCATCCTCGATGTACAGAAGAGGACAATATACAGAGGAAGAAACTGACCCAAAGTCCCACAGCCAGTGGATCCGGATTCAAACTCTCACCAAGAACACCTGCCCCACCATCCCCTTCCTCTCTAGCCTTGCCTGGCGTCACTGCCCAGCTCAGGTCTCACGTCCTCCAAGGCTGTCCTTGACAGCTCCATCCCACCTGTCCCCCAGGTCACCTACAGCTCCAGCTGCCACACGGCCCAGCCACCCAGGCCCTCTACCCCTCACTCTTCCCTCTTACTCAATGACCAAGGATCCACTGGGTGCCCACTGGGGGTGGGGGCAGACGCAGAGCTGGGTTAAGAGAATAAGACGGATCAAGCTAAGCCACCCCACCTGCGAGCTCACCTTGGCCTAAGCCTCCAGAGCTGCCGCCAGGAGACAGGCAGCCCCCTCCGTGCTAATCCCAGGTCCTATAAGCCACAGGATGCCCCTTCCCCTGCTGCCTGTGAAGGAACCCGAGAAGGAGAGTGGGGAGCCAGCTGCAGAAGGGGCAAGCCCTGACTTCCCACCCGAGCCACCAGCGCCATGACCTCAGCCAACCACTTCCCCTTCTGGGCCACAGCACCCCCCTCTGTGAAAGGACACAATTGGGGACCAACTCTCAAGTCTCTGCACCCCAGCATCTAGGGTTTGTTGATCCACAGATGTGCCACACATGTCGGGGTGAATACGCGTGTGCCATCCACGCATCAGCCCCTCAGCACTGGGCCTGTCCTTGCTGGTGGGGGAGCACGGAAGGAGGTGAAGCGGGAAGGCAAAGAGAGAAGAGGGGAGGGGCCGGGGAGGGAAGAGGAGGGAAGGCCGCTCAGTATGGCTGCTGCCTCCTTCCATGCTCTCCACTCCCCGGTTCCTGCCCTCAAGACTGGGAGCAGCTCTGGAAATCTGCCCAATGAAAGACATCAAGCGTGTAACTGCCGAAACCATTTTGCAAATGGGAATTAATTTCTCCCATGGGTCTCCTGCCAGGCTGGTCCCAGAGGAGCCTGACTCCTCACCACCAGCCCTAATACACACACACAAACATACACACACACACACCTCATGCAGAAACACTGACGTCTATCTACAGAATAATAAGGACATGTCCCCCGCACAAAGTAACACAAGTGTGACGGCTCACACACAAATACACAGGCATAGCATGAAATCCCTTAAATATTAGACAGATACATACATGTCCCATGCTACACAGCACGTGGTAGTCACAGACAGAGCCCCAAGCACAGGTACACCACCTGCAGACACCAGGAACACCGACAGCCAGAACACGTCCACAAACACACGGCTAGAAACCCACCCGCAAACACACACACAGTCTGGGGTCACATTCGGTCACATCCGCATCATCTCTGTCACCCAGCAATTCAAAACCTTCCCTTTGCACCAAACCCAAATCACCAGGGCCCACAGGGAAGATACGATCGAGAACTATGTAAGCATACTCTGGGCGTCAGGCTGTGGGCGGAGAGCGCCCCTAGGAAGGAGCCATACCCTTGCATCTCCCACTTCCTGCGCCCCCCAGAAGGAGGCAAAATGAGCGCCACTGAGGCAGCCAAGGCGTGGGTGCAGGCACGAGCAGTGTGAGGACGTGCACACCGAAGCTCCAGCTAAGGGGCCCTGTGACACTGGCAAGGACGCCTTCCCCACATCCTCCAACTGCCCTCTCCTACTTGTCTTGATGGTAGGTTGAGGCTAGGGGCTAGGGCCAGCTTGGCAGGAGGCCCGGCCTCTTGGGGGGGGGGGTCTCGGCTGAGGGCAGGGGAGGGAAGGAGGGCAAAGCAGATGAAGCATTTCATTAGCGCTCACCAATGTCCACCCAGCCTGGAGGCCCAGCTCCTAGAGCTCTCAGCCCACCCTAAGTATCCTCCTGTTCTGGGGGAAAGGGAGGGAGTATGACTCTAGCCTCAGAATGCTTTTCCAAGCCTGTGCTCAGTCCTCCTCATGTTCAGTCCTTGTTCACACCCTCCCAAGTAATCTTCACGACAGTCCTGAGGAGGGCACTCCTGTCAGCCCCATGAACAGACGAGAAAACCAAGGAAGACACTTGCCCTCACAAGAACACGTGTCTGTGGACCGTGGAGCAGGGGCTCGTGAAGTCCATGTGCTGTGTTGGGTGGTCTCAGGGTCCTCACTCCCCTCGGAAGCCCATGCTCCAAGCCAGCTAGAGGACAGTGGGCTGCATCCCGGGCCTGTTCTGAGGGCCTCTCTGTCCTTCCCAGGCCACAGGCTTGGCCAAGTCTGTTTCCAGTGGAAAATGCCAGTCTGCACCAGACCCTCTGCCAACAGGCCCTGTTGGGGCCAGTGAGCCCTGAGAGGAGCCCCCGCCCTGTGGACACCCAGGGCCAGGGCCAGGTCAGCCCAGTCCGAGTCTCGGGCCAAGGCCCAGGCCACTGGCCGGCTCCGGATTATGTGTCTTCCAGGACCTTCCATCTGTCACTGAGCGCTGCAGGCCCAGGACAAAATTTATTTCCTTTTAAGAGAGTCAATGATGTGCTTTTCCCATGTCTCCTTTCCTCCCTTTTTCTTTTTTAATTAGAAATTACTCTCGCAAAGTCCAGAGCCTGGAAGGGAAAAGCCACCTGGTCACCAGACCCAGACACAGCTTCCTGATCGCTCCTGCCACCACCCTCCTTCTTCCCAGGGCCTCTCCCAGGTTCTTCAGTGCCCACTGGACTCAGCAGATGAGGCCGCCCCATCCCCTAACGCCCTGTCTGAGGGGGGAGCAGGGGACACAGGGAAGTGTGGTGGGGACTACCCAAGGTCAGCCCACACTGCTCTGGCCCCAGCTGGTTTGTACAGAAAACCCATCTCCCGGGGCCCAGCAATGACAAAACAAGTCCCTGGGAAGTCTTTCCCTTCTGGGTCTGGTGCCACATCAGCCACGTTACTCCCAAGACCACAGCACCGGAGCCGGGCGGACGGAGGGGATGGGAGCCCAGGTGAGCAGCAGCTCTGCACACAGGGAGCCAGTTTGGTGCTCCTCCCTTCCACCCCTTCACCTGTCTGCCAGGCGCCCTGTCTGACCATAGACGTGAACCCCAGAGGTCAGAAGTTCACTGGCCTCCCCCACAAAGCACGCACTTTGCGAATCAAAGCCAGGCAACGTGGGGGGCTGTCACTTGCATATCTGGATGTTGAGGCATAAGCAGACAGGTACACACCCACAGACACCTCGAATGCACCCTTGTGAGCACACACACACACACGCACTCATGCACACACGTGTGGCCCACACATCTCTCCATGTCTCCATCATGGAACACAGCGCTGACCTCCGCGGCCTGCATCCCGGGACCTACAAACAGGTTCCCCCAGCTGTCTAGCTACGGTTTGCGTCAGTTCTGGGAGCAGAGGGTATGGACCCCCAGGACCTCACATCCCATGTGGGGGTTGGTCAGCACCCGGGGAAGGTGAGAGAACAACAAGACTTTGTGGGGAGACTTCACCTCCTGACCTCTGCTGACTATCGGGGAAAGCCCACCTCTTCCTGCTTTCCCCAGGCTCCCTTGCCGGCTCCCACCCCAGGGTCAAACACCCTTCTGTGGTTGAGAGGCACCCCCTCCCGTGGCCCCAGAGCGCAGCAAGGAGGAAAGAGGCAGGGGGATGATCATGCTCTAGCCCGAGGGCCCCAGGGCCCCGGCCTCCCCAGGTGGTCCCCAGGCTGGGAATGGGCGGACCCCCTGGCATCAGCTGGGGCCTTACCGTGGAGGTTGCTCCGGGTGATCTGTGCCCCCATCGTGGGCAGCGGTCAGCACAGCCACCTTCGTTTGGCCGGCTGGCCTCCTCACCAGGCCACCCTAGCCGCCAGCTCCCCTCCTCCTGCCCCTCCTCCCCTGCGGCCAGCAGCCGGCATGGCAGGGCCGGGCCCGCCCCTCCCGCGTCCCCACCAACTGCTTCCCGCACACGGCTGCCTGCCTGCGAGGCCAGCCACACACACACACAGCCACACACACGGGCGCGCGCGCGCACTCACGCACACACAAGCACACCCCTCTGGCCCTGCTCGCTGCCTCCAGCTCCCACCCACTCCCCCGAGCCTCCCCCACCGCCCTGCACTGGTACAGGCAATGGGATCTGTCATGTTTATTTACATAAGGAGGAGGAGACTGGAGGCTTCCTGAAATAGCCGGGCTCCAGAAAGCACTGGAGATGCCCCAGCCAGAGCAGACGCGCGCGCGCACACACACGCATGCACACACACACACACATGCACACGCACACATATGCTCATTCCCCATCACATACCTCTTCACAGACACCAGCATGCACACAGCCTCACTGTCCGCCCAGGCTTCCTGCCACCCACATGTGATTAGGCGCCTACTACCTGTAGACCTTGGACAAAGACACTGAGGGCACCACGGTGAGCAGAAAACACACTGTTCGATCCTCAGGGGGCTTACACTCTGGCTAGTGGAGCTTACTAACAAACAGCTAACATGGCTTCTGGTTTCTTCGAGGCCCTGTCACAAATGCTTCAGGAGTATTAACCCCTTCAGTCCTCACTGGCTGAATGAAGAGGTCAGTATTATTCTTATTATCAGTAAGTACCATTATTATTATTATTATCTCGCAGATGAGGAAAATGAGACAAAAAGAGGTTACCAGCCTAGAAAGTGGCAGGGCTGGGAAGCAAACCCAGGAATCCAGGTTTTCATCCGCCCCCATCACCCCTTTAACTGTAACATCCACAAGCACACACCAATATATAGAGACCTCACCACCTGTCTGTGCCACGTCACATGGAAACATACGACACGGGCTCTCATAAGCATTCACCATCATGCACACTTAGGCCCCTACTCCCACCAGACTTGTGTAAGTCAGGCACTGCGGGCACTCTCATGGGTATTCTGGATGGCAGAGGCTAGGGTTAGGTCCATTTTACAGAAAAGAAAGTTGAGACTCTAAAAGACTCAGGAAATTACCTGAGGTGACCCACCAGGTCAGAGGCAGCACCAGGACGCAAGCCTGGGTCTACAAGACACTCTCACAGTTCATCACCCTTTTGTAGGCTCTCTACAGAACAGGGGTCTCTCCCAGGCCCTGGCCCAGGCCCCAGCCCCTGTCCTCAGGGTCAAGGATCTGGGTTCCCAGGGAAAGATCTGGGTGGGGAGGGAAGGCCTGGGAGCAGAGGTGTGGGGGCTGGGGAAAGAGCTAAGGCAAAGGCAGGGTTGCCCCATATTAGATGGGACTCAGAGGCCTCGGCACTAGGAGGGGCGGTGCTGGGCTCTGAGCCTTCACCTCGACACCCTGCTGTTACCAGCCCTGAGTAGGTCTGGGGGACAGACATCAGGCCTGATTACCCAGAGGGTGAGGCGGGCCTTGAGTGAAAGGGTCCGCAGGCCCAGCACGCTAATCCTCCTATGAGACCAGAGGCACAGCTGGGGGTTCTCCCCAGAATAAGTGCTGACCCCCAGTCCACACAAGGCTGCCCCTTCCTCCCGGCACACTGTGCCTGTGGCTGTGTGGAGCCCCGTGTGCACGCACCCGCACACTCTGGGGCACACACGCCCAGTTCCTCTGCGGAAGGAAACTAAGTCAAAGTCTAACAGGGGAAATAACCTGAACTCCTTTTGTGGGATAAGTAATCATAATGATAGCAAATGCGGGACTGACTGCACCAGGCAGTTCTAAGCACATGACTTACATTAACTTGTTCAATCCTGAGGACAATCCTCAGGGATAAGTTGCGTTTTTATGCCCATTTTACAGATGAGGAAACCAAAGCAAATAGAGGATACTCTGGAGGCTATTGCTGGCGGCAGCAGAGTCAGCCCTCCTCATCCTGCCTGCCTCCTAATGCCCCTGCCTAGGCCCTTCCCAACCACCCCCTTTCACATGCCCCCCCCAACCTTCCCACTTCCTCAGCACTGGGAACCCCTCTTCCAAGAAGCCTCCCTGAGACCCTGGGTACAGGGTGAGTCTCCCTTTTTGGAGCTGGTCTCTCCTCTGACCCCAAGTTGTACCTCTCTCAACCCTTCATCCTACTCTGCCCTACCAGAGATGGCCAGGCCTAGCTGTGGTCTTCTTGTCTGCCTGTCCTGGGGGCATCTCAACCATTCAACCTGACCAACATTTATGTGCACCTGCTGTGCGTCAGATGCTAAGTTGGGGACGCAAGGGTAATCAAGAGCAGACAGGCCCTGGCTTTCGAGAACTTACAGTCCAGAGGGAAACATGTTTATCATGTAGTCATCCTAAGGAATATATCATCATCATCCTAGAAAAGTGTGCTGAAAGAAAGGAGCAGGGTTCTCAGGGAGGCTGAGGGCAGGCTTTCCTGAAAAGCAAAGGTGAAGGATAAGCAGGTATGTCCATGTACTGTGGAGGTAGCTTTGAAGAGAGAGCTCCAGAGAGTGAGCACAACATGTACAAAGGCCCTGTGGCTGGAGGAAGCCCACACATCCAAGAAGCAGGGTTGGTGCATCTAGAGCAGGGACCACAGTAGGAGCCAGGGGAAATTTTCCAGTGGCAAGCCGAGGTGGTCAAAGGACACCCCAGGAGGGCCTTGAAGATCAGGGTGAAGAATCTGGCCCTTTTTCTGAGAGCAGTAGGAAACCTGTGAGAGGGTTCAGCAGAGAGGCAACAAGACCAGACCTGCATTTCTAAAAGGTCATTCTGCCATCTGGTGTGGAGAATGCACAGAGGAAGAAAAGGTGCTGGGGGAAAAAGCAGCAGGGGGAGCACAGGCGGGCCTGGACCTGACTTGCCCTCACTCCCCTCCGGCCTAGCATCGGGCCCACACAGAGCAAGTGCTCAGGGAAGAACCCCCGAAACAGAGCTGAGTTCCTATAATTTTCTGGACACAGGACTGGGGAGGGTCAGTAACAGGCAGGAATGGGGACCGAGTGAAAGGTCAGCAAACCAGAAGTCCCTTGGGTGGACGTGGCCCTCCCTCTGGCCCCTCCCGGTGGACTGGGAGGTGCTTGGGTGGCCCCTGGCCTTCACAGCACCACTGTCTGAAGGGCCTTCCTGCCAGACCTGGCCCCTCTTCCCTATCATCCACGCCCCCAATTTAAATAGGAAGTGACAGTGTCCTGGGTCTGAGGGTCTCCCGACCGCGCCACCCAAGAGCAGTGGCCAGGCCTCCACAGACGAAGCAGCAGTCAGCACTGTGCCCTTCTCTGTCTCATTCACTGGGACATCACATAAAATTTCACTTGGCCAAAGGTTACTGTTTCTGCATGGGTGAAAGAAGCCCAGACCTACGCCATTCATTCATTCATGGAGCATTCGTAGAGCGCCCACCACGGACCCACTGGTGAGCAAGACCCAGCAGGCTCCCTTTAGAAGCCTAGTGGAAGCCAGGCTGGGATCAAGGAATGGAGATCCTCTGGCTGTGACTGAAATATTTCAGTGTTCTGTTCTCTGGCCAGAAAGGACGTGAAAGCAGATGTGAAGGGATGCCAAGGATGTGAATGGGATGGAGAAGCTATAAGCAATTCTACATACAGTGAGTATCTCACACACATAATTCCACGGACCCCCACAACATCCCTGGGAGATTAGAGCCAGGCCCATCTTGCAGGCTATAAAGCTGAGCTCAGAGAGGACACGTGGGAAGCAAGACACGCTAGGGCTCAAACCCAGACCGGCCTGCATCTCCCTCCCCTACTGGGAGGGAGAGCCTAGGAGATTTCCAAAGGACAGAGGGTGACATCCTAGTGTGGAACTTCAAGGAAGGTGGGGAGACTGTGGACTGGCATAGACGGGACTTCTTGTCTGCTAGCAGTAGAGACCGTCCTGGAAATCTTGCAGAAAGTAGACCCGTCCATGGCCTGCATGGGGCCTGCAGTGCTTCAGAGCCCACGGCAGAAGGCGGGGCTGGATGCACCCTGGGGGAGCAATTTGGTGTGTAAGAAACCCTGCCAATCTTCAGGAAGAAGCCCCTCCCTTTCTGCTGGCCCCTGCTGCATCCATCTCTGGCTGCAGGGAACCTCCACCCCCTCGGCTCTCGGAACCCACTCCACTCCCAAGACCCTCCTCTCCCTGTCATCTCCCTGTCTTCTGATTCCTTTCTGCCTGTTCCTCTTCCCTCTTGGGTGCTATCTTGGTCTCCATGGTGGGCTACCCAGCCCACCTCTCTCCTCACCAAGTCCCTCCTCACTCATGTCCCCAGGTGAACCTGTCCTCTTAGAACTTAAAGTTGAGGGCACACCTAGCAAATGTGGAACCAAACATAGAACAAATTCACAACAGAAACCATCACAATCATAGACTCCAAGATCCCTAAAGGGAAGGAGCCTCAAGAAAGCTCTGGATCCAGTCACTGCCTTCATGAAGGCCAAGGAGTAATGTGCCCATTTTACAGATGTAACAAATGAGGCCTCATAAGTTGTCGACTTTCCAACTGTCACACGGTGGGTATAGAATAAGGAGGACTTAAACTCAGGTTTAATGTCTTCTGTTACTTAACATGACATACGGGTCAGGGCATCCAAAGGCATGGAAGACAAGACTGGACAAGGAGAGGGGTAACTTCTCTTTACGAGGTGGGGGCACAGGGGACTCAGGTCTGGAGAGGACCATAAAGAGAGGTCAGAAAGAGGAGGTGGCCCTGCTGGGGAGGAACAGGGAGGCAGTTCCTGGTTGCTATAGTATCTTTGTCGTCAAGAACAAGGGATAATTTGATTGAGCTGATGAGTCACCTGGCATTTGAGGCGTAAGGCCAACCTACCAGGGCCATCCTCCTGACCCTATTAGACGAGGCCTGGTGCAGGAGAATGGGAAGCAGGGAGCCCCACCCTAAAGCTTCCTCCCTTGCCCAGAATCAGGACGAGAGTGCGAGACAGGCAATGTGCATGAAGATGAGGATAGAAACACACAGGGACACAGACAGAGAGCATGAGCCGTGTGCTGTAGGGAAAGCAGAGCCAGGGAGTCTACAGGACGTCCTCTGGGGCTGGGACAGGTGCCCCAGCAGTGACAGCTGCCAGCCGCCCGGGATGATGGGAACACAACAGGTGCAGAGGCGGGGGCGGAAACTGAAAGGGAATCTGAGAAAACAGCCTGGAGTTGGCCGCCCCTCCCAGACCCTGGGCCCCGTGCCAAGCAGCCCTTTCTCAGACCCTCCAAGACACAAACACACCTACGCCTGCTTCCCAGGGCCAGCCTGGCCAGCCTGGACCAGACAGAGGGGTCACCGTCCATGCCAGGCAGAAAGGACAGAACAAGGAAGAAACCAGGCTTCAAATCCCAGGACAGAGTGTGCCAGATGGAGCCCACACCCTCAGAGCCCCTACCCGGAAGCAAACATTTGCCTATGATAAGACTTGTGTCACCGGCCAGGGAGGGTGGATGGATGCCCTCCCCGCCTTGTGCAGGTTGGGAGCTGAGAAAGGCAGGCTTTCCCACCACATGACTGGGCAAGCTACTGAGCTTCTCTGAGACCCTGTGCTTGGATCAACCAGCAATAGTAACGATTGCCGTCAATGTTGTTGCTCAGAGACCCTGAGAGCCCAGGAATCCAGGTAGTACCTAGAGGGGCCAAGGTTGCTGCCCAGCCTCAGCAAGGAGAGACATAGGATGCAGAGTATGGGGACAACTCTAAGCATAAATGTCACACCAAGGAAAAGAAAGGGAGGACTGCCTTCAGAGACAGCCCCATCTCTCCCGTCAGGTTAGCATCACTTGTTCAGCGTCGCTCCCCGGCACCTGGCACCCACACCCGGCACCGGCGGGGGCTGTACGTGCCTGATTGCACACATGCCCAAAATGCAAATGCCATCTCGGGGTGCTGAGTACCAGCAGGTTCTTCTAAGGAAGCTGATTCAACATCGTCCCTTAGGCAGGTGCTTTGTGTCTGTTCCGGGGCAGAACGAATTTTAAACTTGAAGCTGGTCCTTGTCCCGGGGATCACCAGTGATAAATGGCCAGGGCCTGAATTCATAAGGCGCTCCCTCAACTACAGCCTTTTTCAGGAGGATGAGGAAGTGCAGACAAGGAGGCATTTGGGGGGAGGCAAGGCAGAGAGATGAGGCCCAGAGTGACGCAGGAGACAGCCCACATGTGCTGGAGCAAGACACGAGCCTCACCCCTCCGAGATGCGTACGCGTACGCGTACCCGACTGATCCTGCCAGGCCTGTCCGGATTACGAGAAAAGCCGGCAGCTGAAAGCAGGAGGTTAAATCCTTTCTCTGCTGGCAGAGACCACCCTCCCCCACACCCTCCCCAACACACACACACACACACACACACACACACACACCTTTAGACCCCAGGACTCAGGCAGAGCTCATGGTGCCCACCCCTTCTGGAACCCAGCCCCCCAGCCAGCTGAAGCCACCCCCAGTCTGGGAGTCCCTACCCCCCTGCCTCTAAGGAGTCTGCTCTCAGGCTCTCTCCTGCTTCCTGCCCCTCCCAGGTCCAGCTTAAGGAGGAAGGGCAGCACCCAGGACCAGCTGGCTCAGCCCCCACCCCCACTTCTGTGCCCTGGCCCTGCTCCCCGCCCACTGCAGACCACCCACTCCAACAACCGGGTTCCAACTTCGGACACTAGCAGGTAGGTGGGTATGACAGTTAGGACCCCCAGGGGCCAGGCCCCGGGGCTGGGGTGCTCCCAGCAGGGCCGCCGCAACCAGTTCCCACTGAGCTGACATCAGTAAACGCTACTCGATGTGGCCACTTAAGCGCGTGCATCTACACTGGGCAGCTTCATAGGTGGTGGTGGAGAGCAGGCTCCAGAGCCAGGCTGCATGGGTTCAGATCCTGGTTCTAACACCTACGAGGTATCTATCCCCTCTTCTGAAAAGGGGGTTGATGATAATGGTGCCTGCCTCAGAGGGCTCCGGGGGGCGGGGGGTAAGTTCACACACACAGGGTGCTCAGAACAGTGTGGGAGGCAGAGGAGCACACACCTGACAGGTGAGAAACGGGGGCACAAGGTGGGGCATGGTGGAGTGGCATCCGCCCGCAGGTCAGCTGGCCTCCGGGGCCTGCCCTCATAAGCACTGTGGGGTGTTCCTCCTAGGATGGGGGGGCAGTGCCTCCTGGCTGACCAACAGTAACAGGTACAGCCTAGGTGAGGACGAGGCTGGTGACCACACAGGGCCCAGGGCAGATCAGGGTGCGGGAGTGAGGCTAGTATCTAGGAAGCCATTCAGCAGAGTGGAGAGAATGAGCTGAGTCCCAGGGGCCATCTGAGAGCAAGTGAGGACCAAGGCCTCAGAATCCCAGCCCAAGAGAGAGAGACGCTCCTACCAGAGGTGCTTTTCCAGCTGCCCGAGGGCCTCTGACCCTCAGAGCTCCTTCGTCCACCAGGGTGAGCTGCCTCCCACCACCCACCATGATCGCTGACACGGCTCCCCTGAAAAGCCTTCACTCCTTCCGCAGGGGGCCCAGCACCTCCTCCTCCTATAAAAATCAGGCAGGAATTAAGACAAACAAGTACCCAAGTCAATTAAGAAAATCATATCTGCTGCCAGCATCTTGAAACACCTGCTCTGGGCAGGCAAAGGAAAGCACTGGAACTCAGTGGCCTAGATGGGGGAATGGAGGCTCGGACAGGCTGGCCACCATGTCCCAGTCACACAGCTAATATGCAGCGAGGTTGGGATCTGTCTGTATGACCCCCAGACACGGGGCCCCAAGCCCTGGCCTCTCCGCCACGGGGCCTCTTGGAATAATGACCCAGCTCGTCACTTTCACCAAAACAGTACTGGATTTGCAAAAACATTCGGTCCCATTGGGCAGAAACTCATCCCTTTTAAGAGAAGAGAAAAACGGGCTCAAGGAGATGGAAATGAACTGCCAAAGCCAGAAAGTGCCTGAGCCGGCCCAGAACCTCGATCTCAGACAGGAGCCTGGGCTCCGGGGCTTTGTCTATGACACAGTGCTGTCCTGAGAAAAGCCCCCTGCAGTGAAATAAACACGGTGTCATTCCGAGGGGCCCAGGGCAGGCGCAGGCACAGATGTAAGAAATTGCCGATCCCAATGTCAGCTACCTCTGGACTTTAGCAGGTGTCCCTGCTGTACATCTAAGCACTCGCCCCCATCAGGGTCTTGGCCCCACTCCCACACTGGGGTGCTCTGAGTTCTGGGAGCCAGAGCTTTACACCATATACGTGTCCCAAGGGGAAGGGCAGACAAATGCAAGGAGACACCAGGTCTCCCAGGCCCTGAGACACAAATGCTCTGAAAAGACAAAGGGAAAGGCAGGTGCTTTTCAGCAGTAGAGGGGCTCAGCTTGGTTCTGAAACAGGAGCCAAAGCGAGGGACTAAGCTGAGGTCCAGCCACTGAACTAGGCCAGCTCTGTGCCCAGCCCCAGGGGCCCTGCCCCGGAGCACAGCAGACATGGGCCACACTAGCCGCAGAGTACAGGGCGTCACCGCCAGGCCTAGGGAACCTGTGAGTGAAGTCTATTCACTTCCTTTGGAGAGGCTGGTGGCTTTCAAGCCTACTAAGCCTATGAAGGAATTCTGGTCCCCAAGACCGCACCTGCAGCCCAAGGCCCAGACGGAGTCCCCAGTCCCAGCCCCAGACAGCCTCACATCGCAGCCTCAGGAGGCCCCACAAACGGGGACTCTTAGTCCCTAAAGGCCTGGGGACCATGAGAATGTGGCTGGCTCAGGGCTGGCAGCCCTTCCCTCTGGAGCCAGAGCTCAGGCGTGGCTGGACCAAAGGCAGCTGCGGGGACTGTGGTCTTCCTGCCTAAAGAACAGCCCAAGAAGGGCAGAAACGACCACAGGGTGAAGACAACGACAGAAAACCCGTCTTCCGCCCCGCAGCTGCCCCATCTCCCAATTTGCACTGCCATCTTTTGCTCCGCCTTCCTTTCCTCTTTCTCTAGTAAGGAATCTCGGGCTCCTCCCCCAAGATGTCACAGGCTTCGGGGCTACTTTCTCCCTCCCTCCCCCCAGCTACTGGAGCCCAGGGTCAGGCAGGCCATGAGAGACCCCAGGAATGCACAAGGTCACCTCTCCAGCAAGTTTAGAGGAAAAAGCCCTCCCTGGGAGTCAGGGCTCCTGGGTTCCGGGCTGGTCCTGTGGTCTGTGGGAAAACTTCATAAGGCTTAGGAAGATCTGTAGAGGCCTGCTTGGGTTCAGGGGGACTCAGGGAGGGTGGCCCCTTTTAGTGTCTGTAGAGGTTCCTCCCTCCTGGCCGGGTAAGGGCTCCAGAAGGTGGATTAATGCAGATCCTGGGTTGGGTCCCACTGCCAGGCAGATGGGAGCAGGGATTTCTCCCTCCCCGTTGGCACCCCTCCCTTCTCTAAAACAATGCCCTGCCCCTCACACCTTCTACCCTGCTTAGCCACTGCTCCTGCCCAGAGGGGAGCTCCTTGTCCTCAGGGCCAATGAAGGGAGGTGATTGCATTAGCCTCTGTTGGGGGATCTATTTTTACTAGTCCTGATGTCACCTTCACATTTTACCATATGACTTTGGGTAAATCAATCCCCTCTCCCAGTGACAGTTTTCCCATCTGTAAAAGGGAGGCACTGGACACATGCATCTTTAGCTCTGAACTAGGATTTTCCTGAGTCAGAGCTATGGGGCAGGGGGACCATTTGGTGGGAGGCCATTAAGAATTCCTCCCTCTCTGCCACTTTCCATCAAGTTCTGGTGGACAGCCGAGGATGGGCGAGGATGCTTTCAGCTGGGTGTCACTGCTTCTCAGTCCTCTTCCTGACCCCACCCGGCATGGGTACATCCCACAGGTTTTGTGGCCTAGTTTCCTCCTTGAGTTCTACTAGCCAGGCGAGAAGTCTGGTGTCATCCTGGACTCCCCTGTTTGAGTAGTCACTGTGTCCTTCTATAATCTATCCTCTGGCTACTCCCGAAGTTCAGGCCGCCAGCATCAACCTGATCTGGACAATTCTTCCCACAGCCCTTGGCCACCCATTCCTCTTCCTCAGGGCTGCCAGGCTAACCTTTCTGCCTGACTAATCTAGCTGGGTCACTGTCCGGCTGAGAGCCCACAGTAGATAAACTTGACCCTCCTTTGGGAGCATTCAAGATCCTCTGTGAGCTGGCCCCAGCACATGCGTCTGGACTCACCTCCTGTGCCATCCCCCCAGACCAAGCACCTACACCCCATGCACAGGAACCACACAGAGGGGCGCCTGGGGGGCTTAGCTGGTTGAAACGTCTGCCTTCAGCTCAGGTCATGATCCCAGGGCCCTGGGATCGAGCCCCATGTTGGGCTCCCTGCTCAGCAGGGAGCCTGCTTCCCCCCTGCCCCACCCTCCCCCGTTTATGCTCGTTCTCACTCTCGCTCATGCTCTCTCTCAAATAAATAAATAAAATCTTTAAGTAAGAATAAAAGAACCACATGTCTACTTGAACATGGCGCCATGTGCGCTGCGTGTCACATGGACGTGGCCCTTCGAGCCCTGCTCCTCTCCTTGGAAGGTTCCTCAGAAACTCTGACCTCACCTTCGTCTCTCAGCTCCGAGGGCCCTCTCCTCTGAGATCATCCTAACACCCCAGGGCAGACGGGACCTTCGTCCTCCAAGACCTGTCCAGCCCTTTGTGCAGCCCAGCCCTGAAATGATGGAGGAGGGCCCCCTTCCACACTGGGACAACCCAAGGGCAGATGTTTTAGCTCTGGATCCCCAGCATCTACATGGTAGGTGCTGGGTAGTACATGAGGTATATCTTATGAAGGAAGAATGAAAAGAAGAAGAGGAAGAGGAGGAGGGAGGAAGAGAGACCAGGGCTGCTGGTCTTTATTGGGCCCCATGTGCCCCTTATCCAGGCTCCAGAGAGCATCTGTAAGGTCCCCCTCCCAGCCATGATGCCCCAGGTCCCTGCAGACACAGTGGTAGCCGAGGGTGACAGACTGCCTGGCCCCTGACCTCACAGCACCCCCAAGGCAGGGTTCCAGGCTCCCTCACTACAATGGGCAGCACCAGCCAGAGCTCAGCTCACTCAGACAGAATCAGCCCAGAAGCTGAGCAGCCAGGTGTATCCTGGAGCACAAAGGAACCAGAGTCTTAGCTGACCATCTTCCCTGGAGGCAGCAGGGGAGAACCAGCAGCCCTCAGCCAGGCAGGCAGGACTGCAAGAGGCGAGGCTAGAAGCCCTGTGCCGGGCTATCTCCTGGCCCTCACTCCTGCTCCTGGAGGCAGGTGGCAGGGGGATGCGCCCCTCCAAGTCGTTTGCATAAACCATCTACAGGAGCACATTCAAACCCACACTTCCAAGAAGAAAAAAACCCCGCTGCCATTGCCTGTGGCTTCCTGGTCTGCCGTTTTTTCCTTCTCTTTCGTTTTTTATTTTAACGGCAGGAAGCCGTGCTTCAGGGAGATCACTCCCCTGCCCTGTTCCTGGCAGCACCCAAGCTAAATTTTCCGTCCAAACTGAGGGAGGAGGATGAGCAACCATCCTTCAGGTGTCGGTGACTTACAGTTTGCAAAGTCTGTGAGCATCCATGAGCTCGCTCCGTCTTCCCGGGAATGGTGGGAGGGGGACTCCTGCCAGCTCCCATTTTACAGATGGGGAAAGTGAGGCCCAAAGAGGTTGTGACTTGCACAAGCCACACGGAAGTAGTAAGAGACTGTAAAGAACCCTGTGGCTGCCTCCCCAGCACCCATTCTACTCCAAATTGACAGTGGTTCTCCACCCCAGGTGCTCACCGGCATCGCCTCAGGAAGGTATTAAATGCCCAGTTCCCACGCCAGACCAAGTAACACAGAAACTCTGAAGACAGGCCCAGGCATGGGTGTTTCTGAAAGTTCTGTGGGTGGTTCTAATGTGCAGCCAGGGTGGCAATCCACTGGTAAAAGCCGATCACCATCGTATAAACCATGGTTCCACTCCGTTTGCCAGGGATTGGGTCAAGAACTGCCACGTGGCCCACTTTGGGCCAATGACGCTTAGTGGAAAACCTGCCAAACCCCTCTTGTTCCTCATAAAAAAGCCTAAGAGACAGGTTGTTCTTCTTCCTCTAAATATTGTTGTGTCTAGTGGTGATTCCTGGGATGGCCATGGTCATGTCACTACCAGTCCAGAAGGAAGCCAACCCATGGATGGCAGAGCAGAGATGGCACGTACCTACCTCATCCTTGACTACATCCTTGATGGAAATCCACCCACCCCTGGACTTCCTGTGATCTGAGGTGGTGTGGTTCCTCATTTTTTAAGCCATTTTTTAAGTTGTTGCTACTTGCAACAACAGCCCTAAGACACAACATTCGCCTTCCTCGTCCCTCACCCCACTCATCCCCTTTTAGATCTTCCACCATAGGAAGCACAGCTGACTGAGGGCCGCGGCTCTGGAACTCTGAGATCCATCCCAGTCGTTGCTCCATGGCCAGGCTTCCCACCCCAGCTCCCAGCAAATGACCGAGTGGGGCAGGGATATAAAGGCAGGCTCATTCCTGGGAGAGATGGCACTTCTCTGACCAGCAACGTGGCTTGGGCTTGAGGACTCCCCGTGGGTTTGCAGAACTTGCCTGAGAATGGACTGCAGTCTAAAATACTTCGCCAAACATTCTGCCACCCCTCTCCTTCACTGAGGGTCACACTTGCATTGAGGTCTGATGATTCACCCAGGCTCTCCCCACTTCTTCCCTATTTTTCCTCACACAGGTACTTCCTCTGGTAATTTTTAAAAATAACTTTTGCATGTTTAATCTTCTCCTGATGTCTGCTTAACTGTTCAATACTTGGTCCGCCTAACACTTGACATTGACCACTTCATGCCTGGACCGCCACGAAAGCCTCCTAAGTGGCCCACCCACTTTTGAGTCCCGCCACCCAACTCCATCCACAATCCTTCCTATACAAACCTGCTACTTCCCTACTCAAGAACCTTCACTTGTTTCTTATTTCTTACACCATCGAGTGTAATTTCCCCAGCCTTTCTTTACAGGCACTGCTGACTTTGAACTGCCCCACAGGCCAACCCTGGCAAAGGACTGAAATTCATCCCTGTTATTTCACTTACATCCCTGGAGAACTTCCCCATGGGGGACAATACTGGCTATCTGCAGGGCAGAAATGACTGGCATGGCCCATGACCAATAAACACCGAAGCTGCCTAAATCTGATTACTAACGTCACCCATTTCCACAGATGCTCCTCAATGTCAAAGCTTCCCTCGGTCTCCCCTTCCTTTACCCCTCAATGGAATATATACCAAGAGAAATACATTTCACATACAGACAACCCTCCATCAACAAGAAGTGAATTCTCTCAAAGACTGTTATAATAATGAAAATTATTAGTATTCATGTGACAACATGAAGAGGAGCATGATAGAGGTGAAGATAATTATAAAGACGGAGGGAACAGCAGTACTGATGACAGTAAGTATGAAGAGTACAAAAGCAGGAATAAATACCGTAACAGTATGATCTCAATGACATAAATACATATGCGGAAGAACTGACTTTCCCTTGACCCACTGCCATATTAACCAAATTCCTTTAGAAATTGCATTTGGTTGTTAGTTACAAAAACCAGAAATAATATGGATTTTTTAAACACTGAAGGTGTTTTCTCTCACATAGAAGAAGTCTGTAAGAACATAGTCCAAGGCTAGTATGTCAGTTCAGTAGTCATCAGGTACCTAGGCTTCTTTTATCTTTCTACCTCACCATTCCACATGACACTTCAAGTTTGCTTCGTGATCCAGGATACCTGCTGACACTCCAGCCCCCTTGTCCACATTCCAAGCAAGAAGCAGGAGGAGCATGGGAAACCAAAATCAAAGGACCTACACCAGCCATCTCCCCCTCTTTAAAGGAAATTCGCTTGAAGTCTGCCCAAAAATTCAAATTTACACTCATTGATCAGAATGTAGTCACATGGCTACCCCATGCTGCAAGGGAAGCTGAGATATGTAGTCTTTTCATTGGACACACTGTCATCTCAGATAAAAACAAGGTCCTTGGCCATTGTGATGAGCTCCATTCCCTCTGGAAAACATTATGAGGGACGCCCGTAGCACAAAGACTCTTCAAAACTGGTGGGGGTTCTTTCCTGGTGTCCCTACATGTCCTTCTGTTCCCCCCAGCTAAACTATATGCTCAATATGAGCCATTGTGTTGTCCCTGAACTTAGTTGTGACAGGTTGGTATGCCAGGAAACTATGTAATATATTTAAATATCGTATAAAACGTATCAAAAGTCTCTTTAAAGAGAATGAGAAGACAAGTCACAGACTGGGAGAAAATGACTGCAAAGTACATATTTAATTGAGAATCCAAAATATATAGAGAAGTCTCAAAACACAAAAATAAAACACAACCCAATAAGAAGTAATGGGCCAGTAAGAAAGTAGGGACCCCTGCTTTTTTGTAGTAAGTTGGAAGAACCTTGATAGCATTATGCTAAGTGAAATAAGTCAGACAGAAAAAAAACACAGTACTGTATGATATTACTTATATGTAAACAGTCAAACTCAAAGAAACAGAGAGTAGAGTGGTGATTACCAGGGGATGGGAGGTGGGGGAAATCAGGAGCTATTGGTCAAAGAATACAAGCTTCCATTCGTAAGATTAACAAGTTTGGGGATCTAATGCACAGCATGGTGCTTATAGCTAATAATACTGTGTTATATACCTGAATGTAGCTAAAAGAGTAAACAATAAACATCCTCATCACAAAAAAGAAAAGGAAACTATGTGATGGGTTGGTGGTGGTAGCAAGTGCACTAAAATGGCTACCAAAATCATGGCACTAAAATGATTACCAAGGTGGTAATCATTTCACAATATATAAACGTATCATACCAACACACTATATACCTTATACTTACACAATGTTATGTGTCAATTATATTTCAGTAAAACTGGAGGCAATTTTCAGTAGGCTCTTCACCAAAGTAGACACATGGATGGCAAATAGGCACATGGAAAAAATGTTCAAAATCATTCATCTTTACGGAAATGCCATTTAAAGCCCTGGTGAGATACCACTACACATCTATTAGAATGGCCAAAATTAAAATGACTGACCATACCAAGTGGTGGTGAGGATGTGGGGAAATTAGAACTCTTGGGCTCTGCTGGTGAAAATATAGATGGTACAACTATTTTTCTTTGTCAGTTTCTTTTATGCTAAACACACACCT
This sequence comes from Martes martes, assembly GCF_963455335.1. Classification (NCBI taxonomy): domain Eukaryota; kingdom Metazoa; phylum Chordata; class Mammalia; order Carnivora; family Mustelidae; genus Martes; species Martes martes. Next base: position 25,154,378 of record NC_137902.1, read on the forward strand.
ATCATATAATCTGGCCATTCCATTTCTAGGTATTTACCCAAAGAAAAGGAAATGCATGTCCATACATAGACTTTCTGCAAAAGTTCTCAGCAGTTTATTTGTAATAGCATAAAACTGAAAACAACCCAAATGTCCATCCACAGGTGAACAGATAAACAAACTGTAGATACATACATGGAATACCACTAAGCAATAATTTAAAAATGAATTATCAATACACACCACAATATGAATGAATCTTAAGTGAGTGGAAGAAGCCAGGGGGCAAGAGGGTACATGCTCTATGATTCCATTTATACAGAACTCTTTAAAAAGATAACTTAAGGGGCACCTGGGTGGCTCAGTGGGTTAAGCCTCTGCCTTCAGCTCAGGTCATGATCCCAGGGTCCTGGGATCGAGCCCCGCATCGGGCTCTCTGCTCGGCGGGGAGCCTGCTTCCTCCTCTCTCTCTGCCTGCTTCTCTGCTTACTTGTGATCTCTGTTTGTCAAATAAATAAATAAAATCTTCAAAAAAAAATGATAACTTAAGGGGCACACAGGTGGCTCAGTCGTTAAGCATCTGCCTTCAACTCAGGTCATGATCCCAGGATCCTGGGATCGAGTCCCACATTGGGCTCCCTTCTTGGCTGGAAGCCTGCTTCTCCCTCTCCCACTGCCCCCTACTTGTGTTCCCTCTCTTGCTGTGTCTCTATCTGTCAAATAAATAAAATCCTAAAAAAAAAAAAAAAAAAAAAAAAAAGACAACTTATTCTACAGTGACAGAGAGCAGATCAGTGGTTACTTCAGTATCAGGAGGGGACAGGGAGGAGAAAGACAGCTGGTTACAAAAAACACAAGGAAAGTTTTGAGGATGATGGAAACGTTCATTAACTGGATGGTGCTGATGGTCTCAGATACACATGTCCGTCAAAACTCATCAAATGATACATTAGAAATATGGGCAGTATTTTGTATGTCAATTATACTTCAAAAAAGCTACTTTTTAAAAATCCATTAAAGGGGCACCTAGGTGACTCAGTGGGTTAAAGCCTCTGCCTTTGGCTCAGGTCATGATCCCAGGGTCCTGGGATCAAGCCCCGCATCGGGCTCTCTGCTCAGCGGGGAGCCTGCTTCCTCCTCTCTCTTTCTGCCTGCTTCTCTGCCTACTTGTAATCTCTCTCTCTGTCAAATAAATAAATAAATTCTTTTTTAAAAAAAATCCATTAAATATGGGTGTGAGAGGAGGGGATGAGGAAAGAAAATTATAGGTTTTTTGGTAAAAACTACGTTGAATCAGTTCCTCAAAAAATGAAGAACAGAATTACCATATGATCCAAAAATCTGACTTCTAGGAACACACTCGAAAGAATCGAGAGCCAAGTCTCAAAACAGGTATTAGCGCACCTGTGTTCATGGCTGTGTTATGTACAACAGCCAAAAGATAGAAACTACATTAAGTGTCCGTTGACAGATGAATGGCTAGACAAAACGTGACCTATAAAGAGACAGATATATACATAATGGCATATTATTCAGCCTTAAATAAGGAAATTCTGTTTCACACTACAGCATGGATGAACCTTGCGGACAATAATGTTCAGTGAAATAAGCCAGTCATGAAAGGACAAACACCGTATAATTCCACTTATATGAGGTACCTAGAGTAGTCAAATGCATAGAGACATGAAATAAAATGGTGATTGTCAGGAGCTGGAGGCAGGGGAATGAGGAGTTAGTATTTAATAAGTACAGAGTTTCAGTTTGGGAAAATGAAAAAAGTTCTGAAGACAGACGGTGGTGATGTTTACAAAACAATGTGATGTACTCAATGCCAGTATACTGGCATTTACCCCCCAAAAATGGTTAACAAAACAAAAACAAGGTTGAAAGCTTTGAAAGGGTGCACTAAAAGCTAGTCTCCCCCAAAATGCTGTCACATTATATGCAGAAAAGACAAGTGCAAAATACTATCCAAAAAAAATTAAGAAAGCAATCCCATTTACAGTGGCATCAAAAAGAACAAAATACTTCAGGATAAGTTTAACCAGGTGGGTGAAAGATCAGCACACTGAAAACTATAAGACACTGGTGAAAGAAATTAAAGAAGACACAAACAAATGGAAAGATAGCCCATTTTCATGGACTGGAAGAATTAATATTGCCACAATGTGCATACTCCCCAAAGCAATCTACAGATTCAAGGAAATTCCTATCAAAATTCCAATGTTATTTTTCGCAGAAAGAGAAACACAATCCTAACTTTCATATGGAACCATAAAAGACCCTGAAAAATCAAAGCAATCTTGAGCAAGAAGAACAAATTATAATAAAGCTCTAGTAATCAAAATACTCTAGTACTAATATAAAAACAGGCATATAGACCAATGGAATAGAAAATAGAGCCCACAAATGAATCCAAGCATTTATGTTCAAGCAATCTTTGTCAAGGTATGGAGAAAACTGGATGTCTATATGTAGAATTATGAAGTTGGATCACTATACCACACCGGATACAAAAATCAACTCAAAATGGATTAAAGTCCTAAACATAAAACCTGACACTGTAAAAGTGTTGGAAGAAAACATAGGCGGAAAGTTTGACATTGGTCTTGACAATGACTTTTTAAATATGATTCCGAAAGCACAGGTAACAAAAAAATAGACAAGTGGGACTACATCAAACTAAAAAGCTTCTGCCCAGCAAAGGAAGTGATCAACAGAGTGAAGAGCCAACCTACAGATGGGAGAAAATAGTTGCAAACCATACATCTGATAAGGGGTTAACATCCAAAATATACAAGAAACTCAAACAACTCAACAGCAAAAAAACAAAACAAACAAAAAACCCCAAATAACTAGATTTTTTTTAAATGAGCAAAGGACCTGGAGAGTCATTTTTCCAAAGAAGACATGCAAATGGCCAATAAAAATTTGAAAAGGTATTCAACCTCACTAATCATCAGGGAAATGCAAGTCAAAACCGAAATGAGATATGACCTCACACCTGTCAGATGGCTATTATCAAAAAGGCAAGAGATAACAAGGGACAGCAAGAACATGGGAAAAAGGGAACCATTGAACAATGCTGGTGGGAATGTACATCCATTATTAAAAAAAATATGGTAGTTCCTCAAAAAATTAAAAATAGAACTACCACATGATCCATCAGTCCCACTTCTGAGTATACATCCAAGGGAAATAAAATCACTATCTTGAAGAGATACCTCCACTCCCGTATTCACTGTAGCACTATTCACGATAGCAAAGATATGGAAAGAACCTGAGTGTCCATCTACAGATGAATGGATAAAGAAAATGTGGTTTATATACAAAATGAACTATTATTCAGCCTTAAAAAGGAAGGAAATTCTGCCGTTTGGGAAAGCATGGATGAACCTAGGGGACATTATGCTAAGTAAAATAAGCCAGACAGAGAAAGACAAGTCCTGCGTGATCTTACTTACATATAAAATCTAAAAAAGTCGGGCACCTGGGTGGCTCAGTTGGTTGCGTGACTGCCTTCGGCTCAGGTCATGATCCTGGAGTCCTGGAATCGAGTCCCACATCGGGCTCCCAGCTCCATAGGGAGTCTGCTTCTCCCTCTGACCTTCTCCCCTCTCATGCTCTCTCTCATTCTCTCTCTCGAATAAGTAAAGAAAATCTTTTAAGAAATAATCTAAAAAAGTAAGATTCATAAAAGCAGACAGCAGAATGGTAGTTGTCAGGAGCTGAGGGGTGGGGGGAATGGAGAGAGATGCTGGCCAAGGGTATGTTACTCACAATAATTTAAGCAATAAACTGTTTTGAAAGCATCTGTTGCTGGTGATGATAGTAGAATTTAAAATGGTGACCAAGGGGTTCCTGGATGGTGCAGTCAGTTAAGTGTCTGACTCTTGATCTCAGCTCAGATCTTGATCTCAGGGTCGTGAGTCTGAGTCCTGCATCGAGCCCCACATTGGGCTCCTCGCTGGACATGGAGCCTACTTACAAACAAATAAAAAGTAAAATGGTGACCAAAATGATGAGAAGGATACAGTGTGACATCTCAGAGAGGGGCTCCAAAAACTACATGCATGCTCCAGGCGGCTTTAAGGTCCTCCAGATGAGTCCTTACAGGGTTATCTGATCACTATGGAGGGGAACCAGACCTACCCAGCCTCCAGAGGCGTGAGAGTTTGAGCCCTGGCACTGATTCCCAGGGGCTCCCAGTAAGGGCAGTGAGTTCAGGATTGGCTTGAATTTCACCCATTGTCATTATGTACTTTTGGACACCTAGCCCTGTCCTGGGCACTGAGGGGAAAAATTAAGAAGGAAAAGGAATTTAACCTTTATTAAGCACCAGGCACAACCACTGGCCATTATATACCAAGAATCTCATTCATTCCTCAATACAGTTCGACGAAGCAGGGAGTCGACTCTGTTGACCACACTCTCTCTTTGGGGACAGGGCAGGGATACGGAAGTTCATTTTTAAAAAAGTTTAATGTATAAAAGCACTATTTATTTGATCATTTAAAATAAAATAAAACCATGCCAATTAGTGTAGAGTACAAACAAAAGCATCCCATTCTCCCACACCACTCCATCCCCAGACTAGTCTCCAAAGGTAGCCACTGGTAAAAGTTGGGTGGGCATCCATTCAGCCTTGGTCTGTGTTTGTACAAAGAAAATATGGATGGGCAATGAACAGATGTATAGATAGTTAGCAAGACATCAAACCACAGAACAGAGAGTTGTTCCTCTAGACATCTGCATTTCTCACTCCTTCACCTCCTTCTGGTCATTTTCAAATGCCATCAGGCTTTCTCTGGCCAATTTATTTAAAGTGTAAACATTGCCAGACTCCCCACCCGTAATCCCATCCCTGCCACACCCCATGATTTATTTCTCTCCAGAGCATTTATCACCATCTGACATCCCATATGTCATCTTTTTTTTTCTTTCTTTCTTTTTTTACTGTGTGTGTGTGTGTGTGTGTGTGTGTGTGTGTCTCCTCATACTCAGAAGAATGTAACTCCGTAAGACAAAGAATTAGTTCACTGCTATATCCTAATTCCTAGAACAGTGCCTGGCACATAGTAGGTACTAAATAAATATTAGTTGGAAGGAAGAAAAGAAGGATGGAAGGGAAGAGAAAGGAAAAATATAAGACTCTAGACACAAAGAGGACCATATTATACACACTAGACATATGTGCAATTCGGCTTGGGCTCTAAACAATGTGGCGGACATTTTTAAAAACAGTACCACTGAATATTAAAAGTTGCAAAGTCGGGGCACGTGGGTGGCTCAGTGGGTTAAAGCCTCTGCCTTCGCCTCAGGTCATGATCCCAGGGTCCTGGGATCGAGCCCTGCATGGGGCTCTCTGCTTCAGCGGGGAGCCTGCTCCCCAGCCCCACTTTGCCTGCTTGTGATCTCTGTCAAATAAATAAATGAAATCTTTAAAAAAAAAAAAAAGTTGCAAAGTCATCCTGTGTATAGAGGTGCCATCACGGACTTACCACATGCCCTCCTTCCTGAAAGCCTGTATGGACCATAAGTGGGGAGAGGGCCACCATGAGGTGCCTCCCCAGTGCACTTGATAATAAGCTTTGCCGGATTTTCAGTCTATGAAATCAACTGGTCATGAATCAGAGCATGCAAAATTACCCTCGAGAGATGAAAGAGCCCCAGTAAAAGAGGCCTGACCGGAGGTATTAACAAACCTAAAGCAAAGAGGTGTTCATTGGATGCCAAGGAATCAGGGAAAAGGGGGTGTCCCTGAAGCAAACTGTAGTGGGGTCCACGGGAGCACAGCCAGGGCTGCCCCGGTGCTGGGTCCACCCGGCAGGCATCTCCCTGCAGGTGAAGTGGTCTGGGTGGAGTTCAGGGCCCAAAGGCATTAAATCCTCAGATCGTGGCCTCAGTTCCCCAGCCAGATGCCAGGTTCACCCAGCACTCAAGGAGCGTCCTGCAGCGGGAGAAAATGGCAGGCAGTTGACACGCTGTCTGGTCCATCTGACAGTAAATTTCTCACTGCCAAGTGGTAAGCTGACTTCTGATTTGATTCATGAGATTAGATGAGCCAGGAGCCCCCCAGTCCTATCAGCTCAGACAAGACAACTTGGAGATAGAATCTGGGGCCAGCTGGACGCTAGGCAGGGGAGGACTCCCATCGGGTTGAACCCTGTCCCGTCACTCACTATCTTCAAACTCCTAGTTATGAACAAGAAGTGGCTGCTGTTTACTGACATTTTACTACGGACCAGGTCCTGAGCCACACAGTGACCTTGTGAAGTGGGAACTAGAATGCCTGCTTACCAATAAAGATACCAAAGGTTTGGAAGATCAAGACACTTGACCAAGGTCAAGACCCAAGAACCAAGATTTGAGCCAGGATCTGACCAACTCCCAGGGAAGTGTTTCACAATGGGTGGTCCATAGAACTCTCACATCAGTATCACCTGAGACTCTTGTTTAAAAAAGCAGATCCCAGAAGCCCACGCCTAGACTCACTATGCCAGATTATCCGAGGTTAGGCTCCAGGAACCTGCATTTTTACAATCTGCAGGAAATCGGATGGGTCATTAAGGTCTGAGAACCACTTCTTATGCCATATCATGATCTCTAAACTCTAGCCCCATGGCCTCCATCATCTTCTCTGGCCCGTTATCTTTTCTTGGTTTTTCCTTACTCCTCACCCCACTCCTTCAGTTTTGTTCTGTCCACCCTGGGATCCTTCATTAACCTTCAAGGTTTAAGTGGCACCCATTGCTGACAACAGGTTGTAACCATGACTTCCCCCTTGAGCTCTGAGCTCACACATGGAGCCGCTGACCCAAAAGTCTCTCCCAGAATGCCTCAGCCCTCCTCTGGCATCCCAAAACTCAACCCACCATCTTCCCCTCCGATCCTCCTCTCCTGCCCAGGGTCTCAATGGAATTACCATCTTCCCAGCCACCTGAAAACTTGGGCACCATCTTGGATTCTTCCCTCTCCCTTACAAGCCCCACCACCTGTTTACCAGTGCTGCCAAGCACCCCGCTCAATGTGTCTCAAATTCCTCTCTTTCGCCAAAACTGCATTTCAGGCTTGGGCATCCTTCCCCGAGACAGCTGTGCTCCCACCATAACTGGTCTCCCTGCCCCCATCTTGTCCCTCTTAAATCCATTGTCCACAAGGCAGCTAGACTGATCTACCTAAAAAGCAAATCTAAAACCTTCAATGGTGGGGCGCCTGGGTGGCTCAGTGGGTTAAAGCCTCTGCCTTCGGCTCGGGTCATGATCCCAGGGTCCTGGGATCGAGCCCCACATCGGGCTCTCTGCTCAGCAGGAAGCCTGCTTCCTCCTCTCTCTCTGCCTGCCTCTCTGCCTACTTGTGATCTCTGTCTCTCAAATAAATAAATAAAATCTTTAAAAAAAAAAAAATAAAACCTTCAATGGCTTCCCACCGCCCAGAGATGCCCAGGACCAGTGTGGATGTCTTTACGTTATCTCCATTCACTTTAATGCTGAGTTTAATGTTTTGCTAGGGTGTGGATGGCTCTTGGCAAGGAGATGATCTTTTGTAAACTAGCACCTCAACAACCATCTAGAAGCAGACGTTTAACGTACCTTGATACGCAGCTTTGGATACTAGTACTAGCACTACTGCTAAAAGAGCTGTGAACGGAATGTTCGTAGTAAACAACGCTGTGTCTCCTGCCCTGATTTCCCCAGCACCAGGGCCTTCTAGCTGTGATTTCTCAGGCCTGCGCTTTCTAACATCTTTCCTTTTTCAGACCCAGGGATTCCTACACTGGTCAGTTACAGCTTCCTACGTCCCAGCTGTGTGATCTCTGCGAAAAGAATCAGTGAATAAATGAGAAGCTCTTTCTAAAAGGATGTTAAATGGGGAACTCCCGCTAGAAAGAATATCTAAACATGCGCTTGCTGCTTTTCCAGTAGGGGCCCAGGATAGAGCAAAGGAAGCGGGGCCACAGGGAGCCCCGGCGGGCCAGGGTAAGCTGTGTGGCTCAAAGGCAGCAGTCACCATGGTGGCCTGCTTCCTGCCCCACCCCCCACTCTATTTTTTGGGCATCGGGGAGACATTTTGAGTATATGAGTTCACATCCTCCTTGCAAAGACCCCCACTGCTCCCTGTAGAGCCCCAGGTTTTGAAGCCTGTGTCCTTCATGAGTAGCCCAGCTAAGAAAGTATCAGTCAAGGGGCATCTGGGTGGCTCGGTGGGTTAAAGCCCCTGCCTTCGGCTCAGGTCATGATCCCAGGGTCCTGGGATCGAGCCCCACGTCAGGCTCTCTGCTCAGCGGGGAGCCTGCTTCTCCCTCTCTCTCTGCCTGCCTCTCTGCCTACTTGTGATCTCTGTCTCTCAAATAAATAAATAAAATCTTTAAAAAAAAAAAAAAAAGAAAGAAAGAAAGAAAAGAAAAGAAAGAAAGCATCAGTCAAGACCGAAACCTCATGATCTTGCAGAAGATTCATGAAGGGGCCACACGCCGCTTTGCAAGGAAGGGAAACCTGGGCCCAGAGAGGGATAATAAGCTGCCGGGTGAGCCGGTTCATACAGCCCATCACTCCCTGGCCTTGGTTTATCCAAGGCACACCCTGGGGGAGGCACAAAAAAGGCTGAGCCTCTAGGACAAGTAGGGAAGACCAAGGTCAAAGAAGGAATCCAAGAGCCAGAAGTCACAGCAAAGCAGCAGTCAGGACTAGAACCAGTTCTCCTGGACCCTCCGCCACCACCCCTTCCCTTGCACGCCCTCTACCTTCCTTGCCTTTCCTCGGCTCTCATACCCCGGGGCCCCCAGCTCACAGCCCCAGGCCTCTGTTTAGCCGCTAGGCCAGAAGCCTTGGATGATTCCCAGACTGAAAGGCCACTTCCAGCCAGATTCATCAACGCCCCCCTCCACCCTTCACCCCCAACTCCCCCGCAAAACTCCTAGGCCAGAGGCATCCTGGCACAGCACAGAGATCTGAGAGCCAGAGAATCAGGAGCCTTCTAGACCTCTGTCTGCTCCAACTTGCCCTGGGACTCTGGGCAGGTCCCTTCTCCTCTTTGAGCCTCAGTTTCCCCCCTGAAAAAGGTCAGTGCTGGACAACATGATCCCAGGCCCCCTCCATCCCTGAGGTACTGGGGGTAACTGGTATCCTAGCGACAGGCTCTATGTTCCGGACACTGCGGTGACCTTTGGAGGGGCCCTACAGACCACATCATGAAGAGGGGGCCCAGAGGGGCCTCCCCAAAACCCCCACTGCCTCCCACTGAAAAACAATAAATTTCATTCCAAATAAGGGAACTTACAGCAAAGTCCCCGCCATGGCCCAGTTCCGGCTGGTTTATGTTAGCTGGACAAGACTAAACAGACCTTCACATTCTCAGTATTAAGCACTAAAAATGAAAAAAAACGACTGTTTGTCTCTGGAGCACGGGTCGAGGGAGAGGTCAGTGCTCCCCTGAGGCCGCCCGAGCGGACCTGGGGGGTAGTGCTGGACTCCAGGAGGTGGGGGTGTTTGGGAAAGGCCGCTGGGGAGGGAGAAGGGTTTCAACAGGCAGCAGTGGGGTCAGTACAGAGTAATAGCGCCAAAGGGGCCTGGGACCTGGGGGTTCAGGGGGCAAGTGGTGCTTTAAGTCTGCAGAGGTGAGAACGTGAAGGAGAACCAGACAATGCCAAGGTGGAGACAGGGAGAAAGAGAAATGCAGGGAAGGAGTGACAAGGCCAGAAGACCCTAGAAGAGTACCTACTCCCAGCACATCTGCCATGGCCAGGGGGCTGGGAGGGATGATAGAGGGGAGGGAGGGGACTCCACCACTTCCTAGACAATACGGCACCTTGTTCCCAGGTGCCCCACCTGCCTCCTGCAGTGTGGGCACCACAAACCCCAGATAAGAATTTAATTATTTACAAAACAGAAGCCTGAAGCAGGACTGCCTTCCTGTTTTCCCACGTACACCCACCCCCATACCTGCCTCCTAGCCTCCCCCCCTTCAAAGGCCTGCCCTCTGTCCCTCTATTACCTGGGCCATCTCCTTGCACAAAGGGGTTTGCCACAGTGGTCTGACCATACTGAGAGGCCAGCATCACAGCTCCCATCCTAGAGGTGAATACACCAGCACTTGGGGCGTGCCGTGACCTGCCCAGGGTCACTCGTCTATGGATGGCAGACTGAGGATCAGTGTTACCCACAGCTTGTGAACCCATCTTTAGCAACACCCTCAGGCCACAATGTCATTGGCCAGCTTTGCCTTATTTCCATACACAGGCAGCCTCATCTTCTCTATCTGCTCTCTCCGCCCACCCCCAGGAGAAGGCCCATCTATTATCTACCCAAACTTTCCCATCATTCTTTTTTGGGGGGTATATAATGATTTATTAAATATCTTTAATGAGACCATTATCTGACAAGTAGAAAACAGTAGAGTTTGGGGTTTAAAAAAAAAAATCCCTCAAACTGGTGTTCATTTTGGAGCGTTTCTGTTGTTTGCAACATAAAATAAGACATGTAATATTCCATGTGGAAGTTTATCTTTTAAATCCAAAGTGTGTGCTCTGCCCGTTACAGTGGAATCACGTGAATTTAGTCGTCAGTTCCTCTGGATTCTCAGAGCAGCAATAAGATAAGTCTCGGAATCATCATGAGGCTTAAACCTGCAACCAGCCCAGCTGGCATGATCTTCTTAGATCTCTTATACCTCACACCCATTATGGTGGCCAGGAAGAAAGCTGTAAACAGTGACAGCTTGACATCTCGCTTGTCATTGGAGACACGGTAGGCTCCCTAGCCAGCCAAAAATCCAACAAAAAGACCAGCGATCAAAGATGGAACACCACGTCTCCGCTTATATCCCAAGATGCTACCAAACGTCACAAGGGCCGCATAACCGAAACCTATCAGGTCCATTGGCAGGCAAGGTTGAGATTCTACTGCTGCTGTCTGGAAGCGATCCCCTCTGCCAGCGCCTCCCGATTCTGCCTCCCATCATTTTTCAAAGCCAATCTCTCCTCCGGGAAGCCTTCCCTGACTCTACTCAGCCTAGCTGACCACCCTCCTCTCCTCTGACCTTTGCCAACACCAAGGATCAGCAGCATGAGTGCTGTAAGGTTGGAGCCACATTCATCCCCAGAGGTTGGCATGAGGCCCGGCCCCCGAGAACATCTGTGCCATCAGGGAATGAATGAGTGAACCAAGAGTCCCACATCACTCTTCCTTTCTCTGGCCTTGGCCCCAGAGCCTGGTATACAGCAAATGTCCTTTCAACCAGGGAAAGAAAGAGGGCTTTTGCAGCACTGAGGGGATGTGAAAGAAAAGTCTGACTTGCCCAGAATCAGCCCATTCTTGCATTCATTTCAAAATATTTGTTGAGCACCTACTGTGTAAGCCAGGCCCTGGGGCATTAATGCAGTGGGGAGTGCACAGACCACACGGGACACTGACAGCTGAACAGGCCCTGGAGGCTGGTCAGATCCATGCTGTGAGGGGGGCACAGGGCTGGCAGTGAGGAGGACACAGAAGCCATCTAACCCAGGTGGGGGATGGGACAGGGGTCAGGGAAGGCTTCCCGGTGGAAGTGATGTCTAAGCTGGGACCTGCCAGTTGAGCCTAATGATGAGCACAGTAACTCATATTTATCATGCATTCATGACTCATCAAGCATTCTCCCCGATAAAGGATGAGGGTATGCAGAAGTTAAGCCTCTGGCTCCAGGTGGCACAAGGAGCAAAGACAAAATCTGACTCCTGAGTCCATCCCTCAACCACAGAGCCTCTCCCTCGCCTGCCCTTCCTCCTCCCTCCTCGCCCTGGGCTCCCCCTCCATGCCCATGGGGAACTCCAGAGGCCTGCTGGACCACACCAGAGTCCAATGTCCAGGTTGAGTTTCCTAAGCACAGGGGGATCCCAGGACTCTCAACCTCCCAAGTACCTTGGCCAGGCCCACACAGTGGGGTTCGGAGAGTCCCTGCAGACCCAGACAGAGCACCCCCTCCATCCCCAGACATACCTGGTGGGGGAGGAAACTCACCAGTCTTCTGAGGTGCCTGAGTTTCCTGGGTCCTAGGGAAGGGGCTTTGTCCTAAAGGAGAAGTTCTTCTCAAACATTAGAGAAAGTGTCCCTGAGCTGGGAACTCCCTGTATGGCCTCACCCTGGCTCTGCATTACTCACCGCTCTCTCCCACTTGGGTAGAACAGAGGGGGACCCCTGGGACAGGCAGGAAGGTGCACCTGCCAGAGGGCTGTCTGAGGGCTAGGAGGCCGCGAGGCACGCACCCTTGCTCACAGCCCCCTAGGCAAGCGGGTGCAGGCATCATTGAGGGTACCCTGGAAATGTCCACCCAACTGGACCTCAGTCTGCTTCTCCAGGAAATAGGGCCAAGACCACCTGTCCCAGCAATCCCTAGGAGATCTCGAGTAAGATCCAGGAGGGAAGAGACAGAAGGAGGGCTTCACGAAGCTGGAAGACCCAGACAAACACAGTGGGCTTTTTTCTTCCAGCAACTTTGGCTCTCTGAGAGGATCCCCAGTGGAGTAACAGGAGAAGGAAATGAGGGAGGGGAGTTAGGGCAGTGGCCCTATATAGAAGTGGATGTTTCTCAGCTGGGCGCACCAGCCCGGCTGGGGGCAGAGGACACAGCAATCCCCCTGCCTCCCTGTCCCTCTACTCTGCAGACCACAAGGCAGAGAGCCAAGCTCCTTCAGATCATGGTTTCTGGTCTCTCTGTACCCACCGCCTAGGCTAAGTGAGAACTGGCCCACTAGGAGGGAAGCTGTGGGCCCAACCCAGCCCTGCTCCCACCCGCCAGAGCCACACACCAGGCCCCAGGGCCCCGGATTTAACATATCCCACTCAGTGTGCTCCCTCTCCCCAGGGCCCCTCAGCACAAGTTAAGATCCGATTGGCACTAATTGGACCAAGCTGACAGTGCCCAGGGCAGCTTGAGCGCTGTCATCACGGATTTGACTCACCGAGCGATGGCCACCGGTGCCTATGGACCCCACCATTAGTGTCACTTTGGGAGGATCAGGCGAGCTTGGATGGTGCTTTGTGAGTCAACACCACTGCCCGGCCATGCTTCCAGCGGAGACCTAAAGCTTACAAGTGATGTCTCTTCCGTCTCACACCCAGGCAAGGGCTGGAACCCAGGCCTCCTGACCACTAGCTCCTGAGTCTACTGGCCCATTCCTCTGCTGCTGGTCCCAGAAAGTCTTCCCCAGAAGTGAAAGTGGGTTCTAGCTCTTCTCTTCCTCCTGGGGCACAAGACCTCCAGCCTGATAATCAAACCCCAAGCCCAAGAAGAGAACCTCAACCCAATCCTAGAATATGGCCCTCCTAGAATATGGAGAGCCAAAGTATTGGCCCTAAGACTCAAAGCTCAACTACAATCAAGAATCCGGGGCCCTGAAGTGAAAACTCCCTCCAGGAATGGAACTCTCACCCCAGCCTGGAAATCAGACCCCCAAAACAGGCACCTCAATACCAAGCCAGAATCTTGTCTACAGAAATTCACCCCAAAATAGAACCTTGTGCCCTAGGATCTGAAACTTAGCACTAGACAGTAAACCCCCACTTTCAGAACAAGCCCTGAATCTTGGGAAACTTTCTTCTCAACAACTGATCTAGGTTCTTGTGTTTTGTTCTTTAACACACTCTCAACTTGGGGACCAGACGAGGAGACCCAAACTCCCTAAAACAGTTTCCTTCAGATTTTACAGTGAAGGAACCAGAAGAATCTCATGCAACCAGAGCCCCAGTTTCCAGAAGGGCAGCACCCTGATGCAGAAACTTCCATGTGAGTGGCATTCTGGTCACTCACAGCCTCATCTCACCACTTCCTCTGTGCTCTGGGCTCCATACCAAGGGCTGAGTGGCTAGTTGGTTTTCTCAACCCCAAAGGATCTGCCAGCCCGGCCCAGGAGATGGAAAACCCCTCTGCAACTCTCAGGCCTAGGTAGGCTGTCTCTGCCCTGAAGAAATTTCCTCACTCATTATTGGTCTGTTCAGAATTTTTTTTTATTTTTATTTTTTTCAATTTAAATTCAATTATTTAACATATAGTGTACTATAAGTTTCAGAGGCAGAGTTCACTGATTCTTTAGTCTTATATAATATCCAGTGCTCATTATATCACATGCCCTTCTTAATGTTCATCACCCAGTTACCCCATGCCCCACCCCACCCCTCCAGCAACCCTCAGTGTGTTTCCTATGATTAAGAGTCTCTTGTGGTTTGTTTCCCTCTCTGGTTTTGTCTTATTTTATTTTTTTTCCTCCTTTCCCCTATGATCCTCTGTTTTGTTTCTTAAATTCCACATATAAGTGAGATCATATGATAATTCTTTCTCTGATTGACTTATTTTGCTTAGCATAATACCTTCTAGTTCTATCCATGTCATTGCAAATGGCAAGATTTCAAATTTTTGATGGCTGAGTAATATTCCATTGTACATATATACCACATCTTCTTTATTCATTTATCTGTTGATGGACATCTGGGCTCTTTCCATAGTTTGGCTATTATGGACATTACTTCTATAAACACTGGGGTGCTGAATTTTCTACTTCTTCATGATTCAGTCTTGGTAGGTTGTATGTTTCTACGAATTTATCCATTTCTTCTAGGTTGTCCAACTTGTTGGCATATTCTTGTTCACAGTAGTCTCTTATGATACTTTGCATTTATTTGAGTCTTCTCCCTTTTACTTAATCTAGTAAAAAGTTTGTAAATTTTATGTCTTTTCAAAAAACCAACTTTTACTTTTGTTGGTCTTTCTGTTATCATTCTAGTCTTTATTTCATTTCTTTCATTATTTCTACTCTGATCTTTGGTATTTCCTTCCTTCTACTAACTTTGGCTTTAGTTTATTCTTTTGCTAGTTCCTTGAGGTGTAAAATTAGGCTTTTTGGATCTTTCTTTGTTCTTAATATAAATATTTATTGTTATAATCTTCCCTCTTTGAACTACTTTTCTTGCATCCTGTAAGTTTTGGTGTGTTGTGTTTCCATTTTTGTTTGTCTCAAGATTTTTTTTTTATTTCCCTTTGGATTTCTTCTTTAGCTAACTGGTTATTCAGGACTATGTTGTTCAATCTACACGAATTTGTAAACTTTCCAACTTTCCTCCTATAATTGATTTCTAGTTTCACACCATTGTGGTTAGAAAAGATATTTCTTCAATATGTAAGCCTTATTTTGTGGATAACATATGATCTATCCTAAAGAGTTTTCTGTGCACACTTGAGAAGAATGTGCATTTTGCCACTGTTTGATGGAATGTTCTGTATATGTCTGTTAGGTCTATTTGGTCCAAAGTGTAGTTCAAGTCCATTGCTTTCTTATTGATATTCTTTTGTTTTTAAGATTTATTTATTTATTTATTTGACAGAGAGATCACAAGCAGGCAGAGAGACAGGCAGAGAGAGGAAGGGAAGCAGGCTCCCTGCTGAGCAGAAAGCCCGATGCGGGGCTCAATCCCAGGACCCAGAGATCATGAACTGAGCCGAAGACAGAGGTTTAACCCATTGAGCCACCCAGGTGCCCTCTTGTTGATTTTCTGTCTGGATGATCTATCTATTGTTAAGAGGGGAGAACTGAAGTCCCCTATTATTATGGTATTACTATTTCCCCTTCCAGATCTGTTAATATTTGCTTTACATACTTATGTGTGCTGATGTTAGGTGTGTATATATTTACTATAGTTATTTCCTCTTGATGAGTCGATCTCTTTATCATTATATAATGACCTTTTCTCTTTCTTTTACTTAGTCTATTTTTTCTCCTGTAAGTAGAAGTACCCTGCTTTCCTTGGTTTCCATTTGCCTGGAATATCTTTTTCCATCCCTTCATTTTCAGCTTAGGGGTAACCTTGAAGCTAAAGTGAGTCTCTTATAGTTGGGTAGTTCATTGGGTCTTGTTTTTCTATCTAGTCAACCACTCTATGTCTTTTAACTAGAGAATTTAGACTATTTATACTTAAAGTAATTATTCTTAGAGAAGGATTTACTCTTGCCACCTTTGTCCATTGTTTTCTGGGTATTTTATAGAACCTTTGCTCCTTTATGCCTGTCTTTCTTTGTGCTCTGATGATTTTCTATAGTGGTATGCTTTCATTCTTTTCCCTTTATCTTTTTTTGTACCTACCATGGGTTTTTGGTTTGTAGCTACCATGGGGTTTACATAAAACATCTTATCACAGTCTGGGGCACCTGGGTGGCTCAGTCTGACTCTTGATTTCGGCTCAGGTCATGATCTCAGAGTCGTGAGATGGAGCCCCGAGTGGAACCTCAGCATGGAGCCTGTTCGGGATTCTCTCTCTCTCCCTCTGGCCCTCCCCACCCTCATGCACCCACACACTCTCTCTCTCAAAAACAAAACAAAAAGCCAACATCTTATCACAGTCTATGTTAAGCTGATAGCAACTCAATTTTGTTCACATACAAAAGCTCAACACTTTTACTGCTTCCCAACCATTTTACACTTTTTTTTTAAATATTTTATTTATTTATTTGACAGAGAGAGACACAGTGAAAGAGGGAACACAAACAGGGAGAATGGGAGATGGAGAAGCAGTCTCCCCACTGAGCAGGGAGCCCAAAGCGGGGCTCAATCCCAGGACCCAGGGATCATGACCCGAGCTGAAGGCAGACACTTAAGAACTGAGCCACCCAGGCGCCCCCATTTTATGTTTTCGATGTCACAATTTACATCTTTTTATATTGTATATCCAGTAGCCAATTATTACAATTATAGCTTTTTTAAATTCTTTTGTCCTTTAACCTTGGAATATCCTGAATCTGGCATACATTTACATTTACCAGGGAATTTTATACTTTCATATGTTTTTATGTTACTAGTTAGTGTTCTTTCTTTTCAACTTGAAGAACTCCTTTAGCATTTCTTAGAAGGCAAGTTTAGTGGCTATGAACTACTACAGCTTTTTTTGTCTGAGAATGTCTGCATCTCTCATTTGATTCCAAAGGATAGCTTTGCTGGGTAAAGTATTCTTAAATCTCCCAACACCAGGACCACACGGCTTCACTGGTGAATTCTATCAAACATTTACACAAAAATTAACGTCAATCCTTCTCAAACTCTCTCAAAAAAAAAAAAAAAAAGAGAGAGAGAAAGGAACCATTCCAAAGTCATTTTATGAGGCCAGCATTACCCTAATACCAAGATCAGAAAGGAATGCTACAAGAAAAGAAAACTACAGGCCAATATCCCAATGAACATAGATGCAAAAATCCTCAACAAAATATTAGCACACTGATGTTTGATCTTACACCATGATCAAGTGGGATTTATCCCTAGGATGCAAGAATGGTACAACATATGTAAATTAATAAATATAATATACCATATTAACAAATATGGTATATAATAAAGATAAAATATCATATGATCATCTCAACAGACGCATAAAGAACATTTTACAAAATCAACATCTTTCTATCACACTCAACAAATTAAGTATATATGGAATGTACCTCAACATAATAAAGGCCATACATGACAAGTTCACAGCTAATCTCTTACTCAATGGTGAAAAGCTCAAAGTTTTTCCTTTAAGATCAAGAACAAGACAAAGGGACCCACTCCTGCCACTTGTATTTAAACAGTGCCAGAGGGACACCTGGGTGGCTCAGTCAGTTGAGAATCTGACTCTTGATCTCAGCTCAGGTCTTGATGTCAGTATCGTGAGTTCAAGCCCCAAGTTGGACTCCATGCTGGGAGTGGAACCTACTTTAAAATGTTAAAACAGTGCCAGAAGTCCTAGCCAGGGCACTTAGACAAGAAAAAAATTTAAAAAGGCATCCAAATCAGAAAGGAAGAAGTAGAACGGTCTCTATTTGCAGATAACATTATCTTATATATTGAAAAATCTCAAGACTCTACCAAAAAACTGTTAGATTGATAAATTCAGTAAAGTTGCAGGAGATGACATCGGCATAAAAAAGTCCATTGTGTTTCTATACACTAACAACAAACTATCCAAAAAAGAAGAAAACAAATCTATTCATAATAACATCAAAAATAATAAAATACTTAGGGATAAATTTAACCAGGGAGGTGAAAGATCTATATACTGAAAAATATAAAACATTGATGAAAGAAATTGAAGAAGATACAAATAAGCACAAAGATATCCCAGTTTCATGAATTGAAATAATTAATATCGTTAAAATGTCCACAACATACAAAGAAATCTACAGATTGAAGGCAATCCCTATCAAAATTCCAATGGCATTTTTCATAAAAATAGAAAGTTACAATCTCAAAATTTGTATAGAACCACAAAAGAGGGGCACCCAGTGGCTCAGTGGGTTAAGCCTCTTCCTTCAGCTCAGGTCATGATCTCAGGGTCCTGGGATCGAGCCCTACATCAGGCACTCTACTCAGCAGGGAACCTGCTTCCTCCTCTCTCTCTGCCTGCCTCTTGGCATACTTGTGATCTCTGTCTGTCAAATAAATAAAATCATAAAATCTTAAAAAAAAAAAAAAAAAGAACCACAAAAGATGCTGAATAGCTAAATTGTAAGTAAGAAGAACAAAGGTGGAGGCATAGCACTTCCTGATTTCAAACTATAATACAAAGCTATTGTAATCAAAATAGTGCGGTATTGGCATAAGTGCCAACTGGCAGATATATAGATTAATAGAATAAAATAATGCATAAATAAACCTATGCATATACAGTTAACTAGTTTTCAACAAAGATGCAAGAATACACAATGGGGAAAGGATAAATGGTGTTGGGAAAACTGAGTATCAACAAACAAAATAATTAAACTCACTTAAAATAATTAAAAGGCCTTTACCTTACATCATATACAAAAATCAACCTAAAATGGATTAAAAACTTAAACATAAGACCTGAAACTATAAACTCCTGGAAGAAAACATGGGAAAAAGCTTGACACTGGCCTTGACAATGATTTTTTGGGTAGGATCCCAAAAGCACAGGCAATAAAAGAAAAAAAAAATAAACAAGTAAGACTATATCAAACAAAAAAGTTTCTGCACAACAAAGGAAACAATCAACAAAATAAAAAGGCCACCTAAGGACTGGGAGGAAATACTGCAAACCATATGTCTGATAAGGGGTTAACCTCCAAAATACATACTGAACTCTTCAACTCAAAAGCAAGGAAATAATAACAGTAACTCAATTTAAAAATGGACAAAGGACCTAGAGAGTCATTTTTCCAAAGAAGACATACAAATGGCCGAGAGGTACATGAAAAGGTGTTTAACATCACTAGTCATCAGGGAAATGCAAATCAAAACCACAAGGAGATACCACCTCACACCTGTTAGGATGTTTCTTATCAAAAAGACAGATAACATGAGGACATGAAGAAAAGGGACCTCTTGTACACTGTTGGTAAGAATGCAAATTATACAGCTTCCTCAAAAAATTTCAAGTAAAACCACCGAGGATTCCTTTGTCTTGAAATCCTTGTCTTGAAATCTTTGTCTTGAAGAGAGAGACGCACCGCCTGCAGCTTCATTTCTCAGCCCATTCTTCCGCATTCTGTTTTACTATATGGCCATCCATCCAGTCCCTCCTGCTCTCCCCTTCCTTGACAGTTTAATAATTTAATAAGAACCAAGCCCCAGGGTGAGGGTCTGGGGCTTTGATCTCACTCTGGGAAAACCAGAGCAACCTTGGCCTGTCCGGGCTGATTTATGGCCACCTTTCATGGTTTGTGTGTGAACGCTGAGAGCCAGGAGCCACCTGAGAAAGCCTGGCTAGATCAGGACTCAAGGCCCCTGGCTCGGGGGCCAGAAGCCAGGTGCACATCACCCCGCAGATGTCAGCACCCTGAGTCTGCCCACTCTGCAGGAGCCACCTGTGACAGGCAGAGGCAACATCAATTATGGATGGTTTCCCAGGTGGTAGAGATGGAGTTAAGAGCCCAGAGCCAGCCCTGCCCTGCTCACCTGACCCTCCTCCGGGCTCTAAGACCTCAAAGCCTGGGTGGGACGCAGCACTCAAGGGAACACCCACACGTGTCTGAATTAAATAAGGCTGGGCTGTGAGCACCTCAAGGGCAGACCCAAAGCCCAGTATTCACGTCTCCGTTCTCCATACCCAGCGCCATGTCGGGCGCCAAGAGGGCACCAATACACCAAGTAGGTCACCCGGAGGCCCCCTGCGGTTTTATTCACACTGATCGAGGCTAAGTGGCTCCTCCGCTCTCTCTCAGAGGCATCTGGATGGACGCCCTCCCTGGGACAGACACACTCCAGGCTGACCCATCCCCTGGAGCAGATCTGCCTTTCAGTGGATGCTGGGTGGAAACCAGGACGAGCCACTTGGGGCGGGGGGGGGGGGGGGGAACGAAGGTGAAAGCCAGGAGCATGTGGACCTGCCACCACCCTTATCGTAAGACAACACCTCCTTCGGCTGTGTTCTCCCTTGTCCTCGTCCCCTCCCCAGCCGCCAGGCTGGTATTCCGGGGCAACAGAGGCAAAGAAGGCCACACAGATAAGCCAGCAGACATACCCCCCTTGCCCTTTCCTGCATCCCAGAAAAGATCCCCTCTCCTGCTGCTGCCCCAGCCTTGCACAGGCAGCCTCCGTGACCACAGGAGAGAGACAAGGCAGTGGTCTCTTAATGATTTTCTGCTGAAAGTTCCTTGGCCCAGGGGGTCAGGATGACATCAGCCTGGGATCACTCCCCACCCCCTCCACAGTTAACAGGAGCCAACTCTAAACTCTGCCCTCAAGCATGGGGGCTTATGCCAGGCCCCCTGCCGGGAACAGCCGGCCCCGCTGCTTTCCACACCCAGCTCAATGCTCTCAGTTAGGGCTGGCACTGCCTCCTTTGGAGAGCTTTTAAAAATATGGGAGATCTTTCTTTCTTTCTTTTTTTTTTTAATATATGGGCGCTCTTGAGAGAACAAACAGATGGTTCCCAGAGGGGAGGTGGGTGAAGGGGATTAAGAGCACACTTATCTTGATGAGCACCAAGTAATTATAGAATTGTCAAATCATTATATTGTACACCTGAAACTAATGTAACACTGTATGTTAACTACACGGGAATTAGAAGAAAAAAGAAAAAAACCTTGGGAGAGCTTTTTTTCTTTTCTTTTTCTTTTCTTTTTTTTTTTTTTTTTAATGTCACAATGACATTTAAGGTGGCCAGTGGTATTGAACAGGCAGGGGTCAGGGGTGCCAAATGAATAGTTCCACACCCAATAGGCCAGGAGCACCCCTCTGGGAACATAAAGCCGACCCCGACTCATCCTCAGATCACTTCCCTAGAGAAACCTCCCAGACCCCAGAACCAGGTGAAGCGCACCCCCGTAGCTCCACAGTCTTCTCTTTCACGGCCCTTATCCAAATGTAACTGATCTGACTAAAGAAACCGTTGACAGAATGAAGTAGTGCTTGGACCTCAGGGAAGTGGAATGTAACTCCCATCCCTTAAGTGAGGACTGTGCATGGGGACTTTCTTCCCAACAGTGCAATATGGAAAGGGGGAGAAAAGTATAACTTTAACTTTATAATGAAGAAATCGGACAAGCACTACCTCAACCAAGTGATCAAGGTCAACATCACCAGGAATAAATCATGTTGATTGCATTTACTGTTAATACGTGATGGAAATGGCACTTCACCTCTATGGTCTCGCTCTCCAAAACCTATATAGCAATTTAATCATGAGAAGAACATCAGAGAAATCCCAGGAGAGGGGCAGTCCACAAGACACTTAACCAGTTATCCTCAAAACTGTCAAGGTCACCAAAAACAAAGAAAGCATAAGAAATTGTCAAAACCAAGAGGAGCCCAAGAAAACATGACAACTACATATATAAGATGGGCCCTAAAAATATAATGTGGTATTCTGGATGGGATCCTGGTACAGAAAAAGAACACTGGGAAAACGAAGGAAATCTGAATAAAGTATAGACATTAGTTAATAACAGTGTGTGGATATTGGCTCATTATTTGTCACAAATTTTCTATACTAAGATGTTAATAATGGGGAAACTGGACATGGGGTATCTGGAAACTCCCCATACTATTTGCAATAATCCTGTAAATCTAAAAGTATTCTAAATAAAGAGGTTACAGGCATACCTCATTTTATGGTACTTTACTTCACTGCACTTTACAGATACTGAGGTTTGGGGGTTTGTTTTTGTTTTGTTTTTTGGGTTTTTTTTGTTTTTTGTTTTTTGTTTTTTTTTGCAAATTGAAGATTTGTGGCAACCCTGAATCCAGCAAGTCCACTGGCACTGTTTTCCAACAATATTTGCTCACTTCGTGTCTCTGGGTCACATTTTGGTAATTCTTGCAATATCTCAAACTTTTGCATTATTATTATATTTATTATGGTGATCTGTGATCAATTATTTTTTTTTTTTTAAAGATTTTATTTATTTGCCAGAGAGAGAGAGAGAAAGTACACACAAGCAGGCAGAGAGGCAGGCAGAGGCAGGGAGAGAAACAGGCTCCCCGCAGAGCAAGGAACCCGATGCGGGACTCGATCCCAGAACCCCGGGATCATGACCCGAGCCGAAGGCAGCGGCTTAACCAACTGAGCCACCCAGGCGTCCCTGTGATCAATTATTGATCAGTTATTGTTCAGGGTTGCCACAAACCATTCCCCTATGAGGTAGCAAACTTAACCAGTAAGTGTTGTACGTGTTCTGACTGTTCCACCAACAACAAAAGGGAAATTAGGCCAGTTGGCGACCCTGCCTTGGCCTCTAAGTGTTCAAGCACAAGAGCTTTGCACTTCTCACTTTAAATCAAAAGCTAACAGTGATTAAGCTTGGTGAGGAAGGTGGGATAGGGAAAGCGAGGACTCTTGTGCCAAACAGTTAGCCAAGCTGTGAATGCAAAAGGAAAGGTCCTGGAGGAAATTACAAGTGCTCCTCCAGTGAACACATGGATGATACGAGAGCAAAACAGTCCGATGGTGGATACGGAGAAAGCTTTGGTGGTCTCAACAGAAGATCAAACCAACCACAACATGTTCTTAAGCCAAAGCCTCAGCCAGAGCAAGACCCTGTCTCTTCAGTTCTGGGAAGGCTGAGGGAGGTGAGGAAGCTGGAGAAGAAAAGCTTGAAGCTAGCAGAGGCGGGTTCATGAGGCTTGAGGAGAGAAGCCGTCGCCACAGCATGAAAGTGCAAGGGGAGGCGGCAGGGGCTGCTGGAGAAGCCGCGGAGAGGCATGCAGAAGATCCAGCTAAGATCATTCTCGAAGGTGGCTGCACTCAACAGCGGATTTTCCATGCAGATGAAATAGCCTTCCAGTAGAGAAGATGCCTTCTAGGACTTGCATAGCTAGAGAGGAGAAGTCAGTGCCGGGTTTCAAAGCTCCCAAGGACAGGCTGACTCTCTTGTTAGGGACTAATGCAGCTGGAGACTTCAAGCTGAAGCCAGTGCTCCTTGACCATTCTGAAAATCCTAGGGCCCTTAGGAGTTATGTTAAATCTATTCTGCCCGTGCGCTATAAAAGGAACAACAAAGCCTGGATGACAGCACATCTGTTTACCACATGGTTTACTGAATATTTTAGGTCCACTGTTGAGAACTACGGCTCAGAAAAAAAGATTCCTTTCAAAATATTACTGTTTGTTGACAATGCACCTGGTCACTGTAGAGCTCCGACAGAGACAGACAGTGAGATTCATGTTGTTTTCATGCCTGCTGACACTACCTCCATTCTGCAGCCCATAGATCAGAGTCATCTTGACTTTCAAGTCTTATTATTTAAGAAATGCATTTCATAAGGCTGTAACTGCCTTGGATAGTGATTCCTCTGATGGATCTGGGCAAAGTCAACAGAAAACCTTCTGGAAAGGATTCACCATTCTAGATGCCATTAAGAACATTTGTGATTCATGGAAAGAGATCAAAATGTCAGCATTAACAGGAGTTTTGAACAAGCTGATGCCAGCCGTCATGGATGCCTCTGAGAAGTTCAAGACTTCAGTGGAGAATGTAAGTGCAGATGGGGTGGAAACAGCAAGAAAACTAGAATTAGAAGTGGAGCCTGAAGATGGGGCTGAATGGCCGCCATCTTGTAATAAAACTTCAACAGATGAGGAGCTGCTTCTTATGGATGAACAAAGTGGTTTCTTGAGATGCTGCAGAGATTGTTGAAAGGACAATGAAGGATTTAGAATATTACATAAACTTAGTGGATAAAGCAATGGCAGGGTTCAAGAGGATTGACTCCCATCTTGAAAAATGTTCTTCTGTGCTTAAAATGCTATCAAAGAGCATTGCATGTTACAGAGAAATCATCCGTGAAAGGAAGTGTTAATTGATGCAGCAAACTTCATCATTGTCTTATTTTAAGAACTTGCCACAGCGGCATCTGGTTGGCTCAGCTGGTGAAGCGTCTGACTCTTGGTTTCAGGTCATGATCTCCCAGGTCATGGGATCGAGCCCTGTGTCCGGCTCCAAGCTCAGCAAGGAATCTGCTTGAAAATTCTCTCCCTCTGTTCCTCCCCCAACTCAGGCCCTCTCTCAAATGAACAAAATCTTTAAAAAAAAAAAAAAGAAAGAAAGAAAGAAAGAAACTGCCACAACCACCCCCAACCTTCGGCAGCCAGGACCCTGAACAATCAGCAGCCATCAACACCAAGGCAAGACCCTCCACCAGCGGGAACACAACTGACTGAAAGCTCAGGTGATCGTTAGCATTTTTTAGCAATAAAGTATTTTTAATTAAGGTATGTACACTGTTTTTTTAGACAGAGTGCTACTGCACATTTAATAAACTACAGTATAGTGTAAACACAACTTTCATATGCACTAGGAAACCACAAAATTCATTTGACTCGCTTTATTTTAATATTCGCTTTACTGCAGAGATTGGCAGCACAACCCACAATATCTCCCAAGTGTGCCTGTATCAAAAAGAGAAAGAGCAATAGGTCCAAAATCAGAAAGATTTTGCCCAGAATCCAGTGCCACCTCCTATCAGCCATTTGACCTTGAGCAAGTTGCTTAACGTCTAAGCTTCGGTTTATCCATCCATAAATGGGGTTAATAATCATACTTACTTCACAAGGAGGTTTTAAAAAATTACACGCGATAAGGGGTGCCCGAGTGGCTAGTTGGCTGAGCAGCGAACTCTTGATTTCGGCTCAGGTCATGATCTTGGGGTCACGGGATCGGGCCCCACATCCAGCTCCACGCTCAGTGCAGAGTCCGCTTGGGATTCTCTCTCTCCCTCCACCTCTGCACCCCCCCAACTTGTGTGAGCACATGCTCTCTCTCTTTAAAATAATAAATAAAATCTTTTTAAAAAAATAAATGAGGTAATAGGTGTAAAGAGGCTCCAGCACACAGCATGTTCATACTTATTATCGTATTCCGATTTATTTTTGTGCATTTGTCATTTTTCCTCCCATCTGCCTCTCCACTGGAGGGAAGCTTCCTGGCAGCCACAGCAGCAAACCTTCATCTAGTTTGTATACCACTGTATTCTCATGCCCGTGAGAGTGTCTGGCCCTTCATCGATGCTTAGTATGCATTTGTTAAACAACAGAATGAGCCCTTCCCATCAGAGCGTCCCTGGAACCCCAACTCTTACCCTAGGAGAATCACAGTTCCAGAGCCCAGCCCTACCCCCCGTTTGCAGTTACAGCAGAGAGAAAGCCAAGGCCTCCCACCTGCCTGCCAGTGACTCTTATCTATTTCCTTCCCTTCCTCTCCTAGACCTTCTTTTCTCTCCGCCTGGTCCCCCACAGGCGTCAGCACCTGCTCATTTCCCAAAACAGCAGGATCTGGGTAATGACCTCTGATAAGCATCTTTTAATAAACCCTGTAGCTGGATCTGTCATCCAGAAGCTATATTCTTCCCCCCTTCCCACTCTCAACCCCATCTCCTCCCACTTCCTGGGCATTGGAGCCTTTGGTGTCGCCAGGCCGGCCCCCAGTTCCCCTGGGCCTCTGGACTCTGGCTTCCTGGGCAATGGCCATCAGGCAACCCAGGCTACTCCATAAGCTTGGCCCTCCCCAAAGGCCTCTGAGCTCAGCAGCCTAGCCCAGCTCTGCCTGTGCCACCCTGCTTGACCGCTGGCCAGTCCACTTCCCTCCATCCCCACAGGCAGGTTTCCCAGGCGTTACCAAGGAGACCACTTGCATCCTGCCCAGGGTTGCCAAAGCAACCAGTTCAGTGAGAAGCAG
Organism: Martes martes; assembly: GCF_963455335.1. Lineage (NCBI taxonomy): Eukaryota > Metazoa > Chordata > Mammalia > Carnivora > Mustelidae > Martes > Martes martes. The sequence goes on from NC_137902.1 coordinate 25,180,487, forward strand.
CCCCTAAGCCTCTAGCCCTTGGGAGAGTCACAGACCAACAAGAAATAGACCTAGGCAGCTGGCACACCAGGATAGAGGCCTCCCTGGCATCCCCTGGGCAGTGCCCAGCTCCTGCCCTCCTTCCCCCACCCCTTCCTCCCCCTTGCTCTTGCCTATGTGGCCTCCATGTTGGCCTCTGTGATTGAGAGCAGATGCCTGACCCTCAAAGTCCATATCTTGGAAGTGAGCACATCCCATCCCAGAGGGTCAGGGAAAAGAAAGCCTAATGTGCAAAAATTCCCCCAAGACCAAGTTTCTTCCCCATGGGCTCTGGTGTTCTGTGTAGAAGTCCCAGTTACACCACTTCCTAGGTCAGTGATCCTGGACAACATTCTTTGACAAGGATTCAGGGGAGGAGGTAATGGAGAGTGACTGCTTACTGGGTAGGTGATGAAAACATTCAGGAACTTGATAGAGGTAGTGGTTGGACAACACTGTGAATGTACTAAATGTCACTAGACTGTACAGTTTAAAATGTTAAAATGAGAGCACGTAGGTGGCTCAGTTGGTTAAGTGTCTGACTCTAGGTTTTGACTCAGGTCATGATCTCATGGGTCATGGGACTGACCCCCACGTTGGGTTCCATGCTCAGCAGGAAGTCTGCTTGAGGATTCTCTCCCTCTGTCCCTTCTTCCCACTCTCTCTCCCTCCCTCTCTATCTCTCTCTCTAGAATAAATAAAAAAAAAAAATAAAATATTAAAATGGTGGATTTCATGTAAATTTCACTACCATTTTTAAAATGATGGGAGGTGGCCCATCCAATCCTCATCTATAGGTGACCACTGGGGCTGGATAGTCCTCCACAAGGTTTTCAGTTACCTTTCCCTCAACACTAAGCACCAAGCAGACAAGCACTCAGAGAGAGCTGGGAAAGGAGAAAGTTCTTTATTCTCTGTATTTGTCTCCATGAAGCAAGTGCCCCTTGCCCCAGTTACCCTGTGCCCCTCACTGAGAATATATACACCCAGTTACCGATTCCCACCTCCAAGCCTCTGCTGTATGTCCCTTTCCCCCTCTCATCCGCATACCCTAGCACACCTGCTGCACCCCTTGTCATCTATCCAATTTCTGCAGTTCCCTCCATGACCAGCTCAAAGCTGCCTTGCCTTTTCAAAATAGATCTTCAGCCTATGAATATATAGGGATGTCAGAAGACCTCACCTCTAGTCCAGGCACACAGCAACTCCTCATAACTGTCTATTGGTCCTAAGCCCAGAGCTATGCGTTGGATCTCTCCCCTGGACCCTCCTAGACCAACACTGTTCAGACTCCAGTGGGAATCACCAGCAGTGAAGTCAGTGTGTCTCCAGGGAGAATACCAAAGCCTATAACCTGAAAGGTGATGGACGAGCCTCATTTCATGTCAACCGGACAGCCAGGCCAATCTTAGATCTCCAGTGTGTCCCCGGGTTCCTATTATGCCAGACCTGTTCCAGTTGTTTTAATTAAAATGGTGAGAAATCAATAGAGATTGCAATTATAGAAGGAGAGAAAAAATCGAGAGTTCCCCACCCCCAGCAAATTTCTAAGACAGACACTAATATGAATTAGAACTAGATTCAGGGTGAGTACAGAAGCAATCTGAGCAGAAGTCTGGGTGGACAGGCTTAGAATCACAGCCAGTATTGAGGTCAACACCAATACAATTAGAATGGAATTCTGGATGACCACTGATACATCAGAGAAGACTACTAGGTCAATGCTGATACAGTTAGAAGGGAATTTGGAATGGACACTAAAACAATCACAGAATAAAGCTGATGGCTTTATTAGGGTGGGGAGAAGTCAGGATCAGTGTAACCTGGGCAAAGGACAGAGGGTACCCATAGGTGGCCGTCATGGGCACACTCTAATCCTTCAGCTCAGGCTTGGAAGGAGCAGAATCAAAATTCTCATGGCCACCTCCTGCAGGCGTGTGGGAAGGGAGAAGAGAGTGGATTCTGGTAAATCAAGCCTGAAGGGAGACGGGCAGAGGAAGGGAGACAGGTAGGGGGAGAATTTCACCACCATGTAGTCCCCAAGAAGAAGAAACTCAACCCTGTAAATCAGGGAGGCAGCACAAGGCGGGGGCGGGGGGGTTTCCCAAGCCACACAGGTGGGGAGTCAGGCAGAGGAGAAAGATGGGGTGGGGGCAAGAAGGTGGGAGGCTCCCAGACTTTTTCCCACCCCTTCCCTCCCTTGCTGAAGACCCAAGCCATGGAGACTTCACATCCCCACAATCCCATACTTTAGGTAAAAAGGGATGCAATTACCAAAGCCTTTTCTGGGCTTCCCTAGGGTTAAGGATGGAGCAGGCCTGCCTTCTTGGGACAGTTTGTGAGCAATTAAACCCCAAGTCAACTCATTGGCCCAGCTACCCTATCCTTGAAGGGTTCAGCCTGACTTAGCCACCTGATCCACTGAGTAAGTGGGCAAATCACTCTCCCTTCCCTTCCTTCTTCTCGCTTGTGAGGGATGACAATGAACGAGAGGATGTCCACTGGTTCTTCCAACATTAGGAGTCTGTTTCCAATACTCAGAAATAGTCTTTATACATGTTAATACTTACAGCTTATTTCTGATGATAAAAAAAATACTTGCTTATTGTAGAAATGTTTAAGAAGAGTGAAGTATAAAAAAGAAAAGAAAAAATCTTACATGATCCCATTACCGAAAGAAAAACCATTGTTAACTTTTTGGTAACTTTCTTTTTCTTTTGTATTCATATTTTCTTAACAAAATTTGGATCTCACAGTCTATACAACTTTGTATCCTGCTTTTTTCAACCACCATGATGTTGCACTGAACATTTTCCCAAGGCATCAAATATTCTTCAAAAATACAAATTTTAAAGATTGCAAAATACTCCACCAAGAGGATATACCATGATCATAGGGCATTTAGGTCATTTTCCTAGTATAAATAACACTACCATGAACATCTTAGCCTGATGCATAAATATTTGCCTGGATCTCCATTTTGCTAGGATCAGTTCTTCTGGGGAGGATCACAAGGCCAATGAATGTGTTCTTTTAAAAAGACTGACACGTACCACCATATTAATTTCCAGAAAGACACAACAAACCCACTGATTTTCCCAAACGCAGTGAAAGCAGAAGTTCTGAAAGGTTTGGAGTTAGAATGCAGAACGGGGGTCCTGTCTCTCCTCAACTCTCGCAGTCTGGAAAGTTAACTGTCCAGCGAAAGAGAGGACAGAATTCCAAGTCAGAAGATACAGCTCTGCAGCCTAGCTCTGCCTCTCACTGGCTTCAGGAACCTAAAACAAGCATTGGTTCTCCTCAACTGTAAAATGGGTATGGTTAGTTTTGCTGACCACTCAGAACAGTTTCCAAACGCTCAGGCGTTTGTGAAAGTTCTTTGTAAACTTTAACGCTTTGTCAAGGGGTATGACTATTATCCTTCTCACAACCCAAGGGGCTGAAGAAGTGGGTGGTTCTTTGTGGAAGACCAAGCACTTCCCTTCCTGTCTCTTAGTCATCAGAATGCCCAAGACACGTGCTAGCTGGTTCTAAGGGTGAGAGAAAAGCAGCTTTCTGAAGGGAATCAGTGGCTCTGAGGGTCTGGGAGGACCCAGGTGTGTCTTACAAAGGTCAGAGACAGCACTGGAAGCCACAAGGCTGAGGACTGGGCCCAGGGCTTCCCTGGGGGTGCCGGGTTGGTCTGGGGATTTAGACAGCAAAGACATTCCTGGTAAATGTTCCTCTCTTTCAAGGCTCCCAGCCTTTCCTTTCTAAGGTTCTGACTGGACATCTGGCCCTTGGAGGAACCAGAAAGCAAGCTGAGTCAGTGGATGCAAAAAGTCAACAGCTGCAGAAGACTCCAGAGGCCACCAGCTCTGGCCCCTTCTTCCAGGCTGCTATAAGTCAGTCCTGGATCTTTAAGATCGTCCAATTGGAAATGCAACTAGTGCTTCCAGCATGACCTCCCCAGCCCTGGGCAGATGAAAAAGAGACAGAGATGCCGCCCTTAAAAAGCACAGCTGTCCGGTCTGAGCATCCTGCCACACTCCCCTACCCACTGGGCAAATGCCCTTCCCAACGCCTGCACGTTAGCCTAGCATCATGGCCTGAGTTAACTCCAGTGACGTTCCCAGTGCCGGCAGGGACAACTGCGCAGACCCCACGGAACGCCATCCTCCCGGTTTTCAACATCAGCATCAGCAGCCCCCTACCCCTAGCCCACCTCCAGGGCCAGATGAGCACCTCGAGTGTCCAATTACGAACAACAGGTGGCACCTGCCCGTCCTCCCCAACTACACAGCTGCACGTCTCCTTGTCCCTCCACCTGCGCCCCAGTCCTCAGGCTGCGCCCGGCCCAGCGGAGCCTTCCTTACCTTTGAGGGTTTGGGGGTGACCCCGCGGCGCCCGGCTCGGGTTTCCTCGGGGCAGAGAGGGGATACTGGAGAAGTTGTTACCCATGGCATCCGGCCCCAGGGGGTTCGGCGCTCGCGGGGGGCAGGAGAGGCCGGGCAGGAGCGGAGGTACTGTGTGCGAATGTGTGCGCGCGCGGGCGCGCGCCGCCGGGGGAGGGCCCTGCCGGGGCTGCGGCCGGGGGCGGGCGGGCCGCCGCTCTCCTCCCTCTCTCGGGGCCGCGCAGTCCTCGGCGGTTCCTGCCCGCCGCGGGGGTCCTCGCGCGAGCGGGCTACCTGCCTGCCATTCCCCGCGGCGGGCGCGGGGGCCGCGGGCGAGCCCCTGGGCCGGGGCCGGCGGCGGCGCCCGGGGCTCCCCCGTTCCTCGGGCTGGCGCTCGGGTTCCCGCTGCTGGTGGGCGGCGCGGAGGCTCCTGCGAGCTCCCCCCGGGCCATAGAGTCAGGGCTCCCGGCGCGAGCGCTCGGCGGCTCGGCGGCGGGCTCGGTCCCCGCCCGCGGGGACGGCCGCTGCGGCGACGTGCGTGGCGCCCTCCCGCCGGCGGGTCCGCATGGAGCGGGGCTCTGTGGCGCGCGGGGCGTGCTGGGCGCTCCCGCCCCCGCCGGCTTCCTCCCGCGACCGCCGCCCCCGCCCCCCGGCCGCTGGCGTCGCCAGGATTCCCTGGCTCCGGTTGTTATGGTGACAGCTGCGCCGGTGAATGAGCGTCTTAGTGACACGCGCGCGCCCGCCCAGCCAGATGTGTCCCCGGGGCGCGCCGCGTTCCCGCTGCCACAAGTTCTCCGGGGCGCTAGGGGCCCGGCCCTGGCCGGGGTGAGGGGCCAGGCAGATGCCGGGGCCCGGGGACTTGGGCGCGTTCCTCTCACGGGCGGTGGGACTTGGTGTCGAAAACAGAGAAACAGCAAGAACGTTGAGCTCCCTGGGGGCCAGGAGCAGGGCGAGTTAGCTCTACTTCGCAGCCTCCCTAGCACCAGCTCAGGGCCTGGCCCACAGGCAAAGCTCAAGAAAAAAAAATTTTTTTTGAGGAGTGAATGGTTGATTCGATGAGTGAGGTGAGGTTAGAAACGCCAGCACTTGACCCTCGGCCCGCAGTTACATCTGCAGGTGCGCTGGGGCAGGGGCTCAGGACCAGAAGCCCAGCTATCCGGTTTCTGCGCACTGGGAGCCTTGGGGTGAATACGGGGCCGGACCTAGGAGACTGGGTTGCTGGCCAAGCTGGGGGAACAGATCTCGGGGAAAAACCATGAGAGAACCACCAACTCTGAACGCATTGGTTCTGACAGCTGTAAGACTTGGGGGGAGCCGACCCTCTGGGGCGCTTAGCAAACACAGAAGGCTTCCTAGAGGAAGGGGCCTCAGCAAGTTGCCTATTTGCATGACTCTCTTATCCTCCAGCTCAGTACTGCTCCCAGGAAGCCTGCAGGAAGGCGTAAGGGAGGCATTCTCCTTCTACGTGGTCATAGGCTATCTCCTTCTCCCTGTCTGCTGGGGTAGAAGATGAGCCACTGTCCCCCCCAAACAATCGGACTTCCTGCTCCTCTAGGTCACCTCTGGTTCTCTAACTGGCTTCAGCAACTTTGATCCAGAATGCAGTGAGGGTGTGAGCTTACAACAAGCATCTCATCCGTCCTCTTAGGGAAGGTTCTTCCCTCAGGAGTCCATGACATGGCTCCTCATTATTCAGGCACAGTTCACGTGTCACCTCCTGACCTTCCCTGTCCACCCCAACTAAAGAACTCCCACCTCCTCGGCCACTTCCCACACCATTATTGGGGGGTTCTTTTGGGGGGGAGGGATTAGCGTGAAAGTAGCCTTTCCCTCTTATTTATGTTCTGTCTCCCCCACTAGAACATAAGCTCTGTGAGGCTAGAGGGCAGGTCAACTCTGCTGACCGTGATGTTCCGAGCCCCTAGGGGAGTACCTGGCACATGACAGACTATCAAAAAATACTTGTAAAATGGATGAATCTGCCTGCCGCCAGCAGAACTCCACTAAGACCCCTGGGAGTGAGGCTCTTTACATCCATCTCCTGCCCCCTGACCCCCACCCATTGCAGGCATCACAACCATAAATGTCTGAGACTCCAGGCAAGCTAGAAATATCCATGGCAGCTGCTCTGTGGGGTCTGAAGGGAAAGACAGCCCCCACCCCCGCCTCCAGCCTCTTAAATGCCCAAGATCACGTGCCCAGCCAGCTGCAGAATGGACACAGGGGCCAGGGGTGCTGTCTTATTTATGGGCATATCTTCTCATGGCTGGCTCCCAACCAGTGACTCATGCATCAGAAATCCATGGGCTCTGAATGGCAGCACACTCACGCATTGACACACGCACCTCTCCACTCTCTCGCACACTCATTTCTACACTAGCGTACACATACTCTCATGCATACGCACACACACCCCTGAAGTCTGCTGCAGTGAGTTCACCGAGAGCTGCTGCTGGCCTCAGAATAAATCTGAAGGCCTGTATAGACCAGACTGATTCCCCCAGAGTGTGAGTGAAGGGTGGGGCTCCTGGGAGGATTTGCAGAGGGCGGCTGGGGCGTGGCTCAGGCCTGCCCTGGGGTCCCAACCCTCCCTTCCCCAAGGAGGAGGAACTGGTGCTTGGGCACCAGGGGGTGGGGGTGGGATGATGGAGGCCCCAAAGGGAGAGAACAGCAGGGATGTCACAGGACCCAGTAGTCTAAAGCTGGGACTGTGGGCAAAGCAGGGGAGAGACAGAGAAGGTCAAAGGGAAGAGGAAGTAAGGGCCAGAGACCAGTGCCTGCCAGGGGAGCCCAGAGGCAGCCACAGGCCCTACAGCCCAATCCCAGGAAGTCTCACAGGAAGGTAAGAGGAATCGGGGACCCAGGCGGGGAACTGAGAGCAGGAAAGAAACCTCCCCTACCCCAAGAGGGTTGAGGAGGTAATGGGAGCATCTGCGGAACCAGGAGAAGATAAGGGATGCCTCGCGCTGGCTCTCGGGGTCACAAGGGAGTGCCTCTGAAATGTTGCACCCCAAGCCACCTCCCTGGCCTGGCCCTCGCCCTTCCAGGGAGCTCTGTACTGTTGAAAGGGATGCCACGGCCAAGTGTCAACTGGATGCAAGTGTCTGGCCAGGCAGGGTCCTAGAGAAGGCAGGCGTGATGGCATGGGACTCAGAGATGCTGAGAATTAAGCCCTGGGAGGGTCCTGTGTCTCAGAAACCCTTTTCTGGCAGGAGCTGTGGTTAGACCAGCTCAAAGGATCAATGAGCTCTGCCAGTCCCCTTCCAGACACTGGGGCAGAATCCCCGAGACATCTAGGCCATTCTTTACCAAGGCAGCTGCCAGGAGGCAGGGAAATGGCATGTGTGGCCCCATGTGTCCTGTCTAGCCCCATCCTGGTAGGGAGGAGGGAGGAGGAAGCTGCCAGGGAGACAAGGCTGGATGAAATCACTGTTTTGGTGACTTCAGTGGAAGCTATTAATACCCATGAGGTGGGGCTCTGGTACCTGTCACCGTGGCAACCCCGCCTCCCCAGTGGTATGGATTCCAAAGGCGGTGCCCAAGGGGATGGGTATTGGTGCACACGTGTTTGCATGTATTTACACGTGTGTGCTGGTGTGTGCACCTGTGGGTGCTGTGAGTGTTCACACCAGTGTGCAGGAGAGCGGGGAGCCTAAGCAAGGACATCCGGCAGAACTGGGGCTCCTTTGACAGCAGCTCTAGTCCCCGTTTCTCTCCCTTAAGGCTGACTTCTTTCTCCCTCTCTCTCTGTCTCTCCCTCTTTCCCTCCCTCCCTTTGTCTTTGTCCCCTTCTGCCTCCCCTTCTCTGCTTCTTGTCACTTTCTCTCCTGGCCGTCTCTCTTCTGTTTTTGTTCCCTGCCTATCTCCTCCTGGTTCCCCTCCCTGGTTCCCTGCCTGTCTCCTCCTGCTGGTTCCCCTCCCTCTTCCCCTTCTCTCTCACTCTCCACAGCCCCCAATTTCCGTTCAAGTCTTGAAGAGTCTCCACATTGATAAATAATAAAATATTGGACAAAATAACAAGTCCCTCCCTGAGCACCTGGATGCTGGGCCCAGAACCAGCCACAGGGAGGGGCCGTACCAGGCAGGCAAGAGTGGGGTTCATTGAGTCCAAGCCAGGCTCCCTGCAACTTGAGACCACCCCAGTCCATACCGTGATATCTTCCTCCCTGTCAAGAAGCTAACCTTTAGATAGGGAAAAATCACAACCATCCTGAGGCTGGGAGGCAGGGCTCCCCACCATCCCCCAAGGCCCAGTCCATAGTTATCAGGCCATGAAAAAAATCTATGCAGGGTTGTCCTGCCTGAACGGCAGGAGGTGGCTGGACATGTTAGAGGGGGAGATCTCTGAGTGCCTGATACATAATAGATACCCAATAAATATTTGTTCAGTGAATCAATGAATCAATAAATCAGCAAATTCTCCTGTTAGTACAGCCACCCTATCAGCCAGAAGACTTGCTCAGACCAGCCCACCTGGCCTGTTCCCTTCTCAACAATGTCTTTCTCACAAAGTTTTTCCTGAGGCCAGGCCTTCCCTTGGAAAGGAGTCTGTGCTACCATCTTAGCATGAAATGGGCCCCACATGGCCCAGGTGCTTTGGAATTCAGCATCTCTTATTGACCCTGTGACCATTTGTTGAGCACTACCTGTATGCCCAGCATTGTGTGGGGTGCAGTTTCCTTGCCAGCACCATGGGGGAGCCTCTCCTGTGCATTTGTGCATCCCAGTTTCCTACCTCCCCGGGCTAAGGTTAGGGCTGAGAACACAGTAGGTCTCAGTATCATCAGATATCAGCTCTTCCTGACTTGATCTATGGATTCAATGCATCCCAATGAAAATTCTAGCAAGTTGTCTGGGGGGGGGGGTCAAGAAACTGATTCTTAGTGTGTAGGAAGAGGCAAAGGACATGGAATAACCAACACAACATTGAAGAACAGAGTTGAAGGACTGACGCTACCCAGCTTCAAGATTTTCTATGAAGCTACCGTAATCACGACAGCACGGTGTTGGCGAAAGCCTAAACAAGTGGAGAAATGCAACAGACTAGAGAGCCCAGAAATAAACTCACGTAGATACAGTCAGCTGACCTTTGACAAGGAGCAAAGGCAATACAATGGAGCAGAGGTAGTCTTTCCAACGAGTGGCACGTGAACAAGTGGACAGCCACATGCAGAAAAAAAATCCGTTCTTTACACCCTTCCCAAAAATTAACTCAAAATGGATCACAGACCTAAATGGAAAATACAAGACTACAAAACTCCTAGAAGATAATAAGGGATGAGATCTAAATGGCCTTGGGTTCGGTGATGACTTGTCAGATACAACGCCAAGGGCATGAGCCATGAAAGAAAGAATTCATAAGCTAGACTTCATTAAAATTCGATTCTTCTGTTCTGCAAAAGACATGGTCAAGAGAATAAAGGACAAACCAGAGACTAGGAGAAAAATATTTGCAAAAGACATATCTGACAAAAGACTGTTATCCAAAACATGTAAAGAACTCTTAAAACGGAATAATAAGAAAACAAAGAACCTGGTTTTAAAAATGAGCCAAAGGCCCTCATAAGCCCTTCACCAAAAAAGATCTACAGATGGCAAATAAACACATGAAAAGATGCCCCACATCTTATGTCAATGAGGAGATACCATACACGCTAATTAGAACGATCAAAATACAGAACACTGATGACACCAAATGCTGGTGAGGATACAGAGCGCAATAGGAATGCTTATTTGTTGCTGGTGGGAATACAAAGTGATACAGACACTTTGTAAGACAATTTGGTGATTTTTATAAGAAAACATTCTCTTACCATACAATCCAGCAATTACACTCCTTGATATTTACCCAAAGGAATGGAAAACTTACATCCACATAAAACCTGCACAAGTGGGTTTAAAAAAAATTTTTTTTAAGATTTTATTTATTTATTTGACAGAGAGAGATCACAAGTAGGCAGAGAGGCAGGCAGAGAGAGAGGGGGAAGCAGGCTCCCTGCCGAGCAGAGAGCCCGATGCGGGGCTCGATCCCAGGACCCTGGGATCATGACCTGAGCCGAAAGCAGAGGCTTTAACCCACTGAGCCACCCAGGCACCCCACAAGTGGGTTTATTGCAGCTTTACTCATCATGCCAAAACTCAGAAGCAATGAAGATGCCCTTCAGCAGGCGAATGGATAAACAGACGGGGGTACATCCAGACTCTAGAATATTACTTGTTGCTAAAGAGAAGTGAGCTATCAAGCCATGAAAAGACATGGAGGAAACTTAAATATATACTACTAAGTGAGAAAATATATGAAAAGGCTACTTACTGTATGATTCTAACTATAGACAGACTTGCCCCCTGGGAGGTGGCCCCCAGATCCATGACCAATTGTAAGATCTTCATAAATCCCCAAACTCTTATCCTTGGAGCTCAACTGTATCAGCTCAAACACACTCAAATATACTACACCCCGCATTAAACATAATTTTCCTGCCTTATTCATTTTGAAAGGATTTTTATAAATTTGGCTTTTGGAATCATTGGACTACAAGTATCTCACTGAATTTATAATTGGTTTTATTTCTAAGCAATCATGCATGTGTTGGATTTCTTGCCAAGTGAGAAAAACCTACAATTGTCTTTAAACATAATGAGATCTTTATGAGTATTCATGTAATGATTTTTTTAAAAGATTTTATGTATTTATTTGAGAGATCACACATAGGCAGAGAGGCAGGCAGAGAGAGAGAGGGAAGCAGGCTCCCCACTGAGCAGAGAGCCCGATGCAGGGCTCGATCCCAGGACCCTGAGATCATGACCTGAGCCAAAGGCGGATGATTAACCCACTAAGCCACCCAGGAGCCCCTTTATGAGTACTCATGTAATGATTAATGAAGTTGACACATTACATTCGTATGCAAGTAAGTAAATATTTATTAATTTTGACTTTGAAATTTTTCCATCATAATTTGGAGCCAATCATTTTTTTTTCCAGTCTTAAACAGACCCTTAGAAAGCCCATAGACCTGGGGCACCTGGGTGACTCAGTGGGTTAAAGTCTCTGCCTTTGGCTCAGGTCATAGTCTCAGGGTCCTGGGATCAAGGCCTGCACTGGACTCTCTGCTCAGTGGGGAGCCTGCTCCCCGCTCCTCTCAGTCTGCTTCTCCGCTTGCTTGTGATCTCTCACTCTCTGCCAAATAAATAAATAAAAACTTTAAAAAGAAAGAAAGAAAGCCCATAGACCTAAGTCCTGAGGTTAGCATGCCAATGGATAAAATCCAGGGCTGAGGACAAGAACTCCCAAAGTTGCTTCTAAAAGGACAGTGGAGGGGCCTCTGGGTAGCTTAGTCAGTTAAGCATCTATCTGCCTTTGGTTCAGGTCATGATCTTGGGGTCCTGAAATCAAGTCCCACGTCAGGCCCCTGCTCAGTGGGGAGTCTGCTTCTCCTTCTCCCTCTGTGCTCTCTCTTTCAAGTAAATAAATAAAAAATAAAAATCCTTTTAAGATAAAATTAAAAGAAGGACAGCAAAGGTCCCTGATACACAAGAAAGCAAAATACCCAACATCAGAAAGAGGAGCACAAGATCCCTGCCTAGGAAATTTGTCTAGTGACTTCAAAAGAGTCCAGCATCCCTCTTAACCCATCCCAGGGCCACTGGCTCTGTAATAGTGGCTGTATGACTTGCACTCAGTCGTATGGACCAGGCCTTGATCTAAGCAATTTGTCTGTAGTAATTCATTCAAGCCTGGGAGGTAGGTACTATTACTACTACTACTGCTACTACTACTACTACTACTACTACTATTATTATTATTATTTCATTTCATCATCCCCATTTTACAAATGAAAATCTCAAGGCTTAGGGAAGTTGAGACATCTGGCTAGGAGCTGATAAAAGAAACACTGAGTTACAGCCCTGGGGTGGTCTGAATCCAGATCTCTGCGATACTGTGCCTGTCCCACAAAGGGGTTCCTCCAAGTGCCCCACCTGAGGAAGACACCTGTTGCAGAAGAGGTGTCCTCACTGGGTTCCTGAGCCTTAAAACTTCTGAGAAACCCTGAAGACTCCCAGGTGCTTTGGCTCAGCTCCTGGAAGTTAGCCAGGCAGCACATGACCATAATGAACATGAAATAGATTAACAATAACCAAACTGAAAAACATTTCTTTAATGATCAAAATGGTGGTAATACCTCAGCACCTTTTTTCTCTCACAGATGTTTGCTTTTTCCATCACTAGCGGAGAAGAGCCCAACTCGGGGTTTGAACTCGTGATCCAGAGCCAGATTCTCAACGAACTGAGCCACCAGGCCTCATAGATGTTTTAAATGACCCTTACTTGGGACACCTGGGTGGTCCATCGGTTAATCGTCTGACTCTGTTTCCCAGCTCAGGTCTTGATCTCAGGGTTGTGAGTTCAAGCCCCTCATTGTGCTCTGCACTGCCCATGTGGAGCCTACTTAAAAATATACATATAAAAATAAAATATGGGGAATCTGGGTGGCTCAGTCGCTAAGCATCTGCCTTCAGCTCAGGTCATGATTCCAGGGTCCTGGGATGGAGCCCCGCATCGGGCTCTCTGCTCGGCGGGAAGCCTATTCTCCCTCTCCCACTTGCTCTGTGTTCCCTCTCTCACTGTCTCTCTCTCTGCCAAATAAATAAATAAATAAATCTTTTAAAAATAATAATAATAAAATAAAAGACCTTTACTTGTCAGGAAAGCCTTCCTAAGAATGTTGAAAAGACCAGAGAATCATAAAGGAAAAATATGATAAATATGACTACACAAAAATTTAAAACTCCTTCCTGGAAAAAGTTGAAAGACAGATAGGAGTCAGGAGGCACATGCCCAATAAGCCAATAGCCTTCAGTCACTTCAAATGCCCTTCACCCCTAGACCAGGCATCTCTCTGCTGTGGCTGGTGGTGTGACATCTCCCTCCTAGCCACCTTTTCCAAGAGAGGTGACAGAGGTACTCGCTTGTTCCGACCTTCACCCAAAGACCCCTCAGGGGAGCCTTTCTGCCCACTGAGGGTAGCCAGTGGGAAGTTTTCTCTCAGCAGAGTGAGCAGGGACCGCCGCCCAGTGTCCCCATGTCTCCCCTCCTCTTCCCAGCTCCTCAATCTCTCTCCAGCCACCACTAGGTAGCGCTAGAACTCCATTAGAATCCCCTTTGTCCCCAGCAAACATTTTTGGGGAAACACTCAAGTCCATCAAAACACCTTTAAAAATGCTTACAGATTGCCCTTTTTGTCTCTCAAAACAAAGAGAGCTTTTGGGGGATGGGGATGAGGGAAATACATACTTTAATAGCTTCCCTTAGCTATTTCATTGTAAGGAAAATGTATCAGTGAGGAAATCAGCCCTTGTCTTGAGCCACTGAAATTCTACCCTCTAGGTATTATTTGCTTCACTAAGGCCCCTTTCTCAACGTTCATCCTGAGATCGGACCTCCCAAGAGTCCTCCTCATCGCGATGGCTGCCCCAAAGGAGCTCCAACCTACCAACAAATTCCCTCTTCCTGGACTAAGGGAGGGTAGGTCCTCTCCAGAGAGCTCCAGTTCAGAGACGCCCCCCTGGCTGCATCTGGTACTTGAATTGGGCACCTGTGTGCCCAGCACCAGCACAGCACCTGGCACTGGGCGGACGCCCAGGGAACAGCTGTTGCCTGTGGCTAAAACTTGAGGGTATGTGGCCAATAACAGGGGCCCTTCCTAGCTTAGTTCTCTGATCACGCTCAGAGCTGAGATTTGCAACTCCAAGCCCAGCTGTCTTCCCACAAGCACCTCTACATCTACTCAACCACAAGGAGCAATCTCGGAAGACTCCAGAGTTTGTGGGACAGCCAACAAGGGAGCCACTCTGGCTTTGATATTTATTGAGTAGAATCCAGAAAATCCAACTGGATGGGCTCCCCTCCCCCCAGTTCAAGCCACCTGTGTTTGTCCCCAAGTCTCTGCATTTGGCCCATCATCTCGGATCGGATGTCACCCCTGGCAAGATCTCCATGCCAGAAAACCAGCCCTCCTCAGCAGGGGCTAGAAACAGCTTCATGTCAGTTTGGTTAGAAAAGCCATGTTCACATCTTGTTAGTCATGTGAAAAAAAAGAGAGAGGTGAAAATAATATCATAAAACCAGGCTTATCTCTTTCTTCTGAGGAAAGGAGTTAGAGATGTATTGTGAACCAAGAAAATTATTCCACAATCCGTATCCTATGGGGTGAAGACCAGAAATTTAAGTGTAGAAGGATATTAACGTCTGAATTGGGATCTGCTCTTTTGTGTATGTCATGTGTTTTAACCCTATTTTCTAATAACATTTCTCAATGTATATATGGAAACATATTTTTTAATTCCATAAATCCACTGCCCAGGTAGCCTCTTTTTTCTTCTTCTTCTTTTTTTCCTTTTGGAAGATCAAAAACAGGCTTGTTTTTTTATACACAGAACGACTTATTTACAACCCCTGGAGTGGATATGTACCTAGCAATACCGGAAGCATTTGCTTCCATGGTAGGTGCTATAGAAATTAAGATTATAAATATGAGGAGTAAGCCCCCCCACACCAAGGGCACAAAACAGCCTCTTATTGATATTTTAAAAATAAAATTCATATGTACACATTGTTTGAAAAATCAACAAGGGCTCCTGGGTAACTCAGTCGGTGAAGCTTCTGCCTTCGGCTCAGGTCATGATCCCAGGGTCCTGGGAGCCCTGCATCCATCCCCCTGCTCAGCAGAGAGGCTGCTTCTCCCTCTCCCACTCCCCCTGCTTGTGTTCCCTCTCCTGCTCTCTCTCTCTGTCAAATAAATAAATAAAACCTTTTTTAAAAATAATAAATAAATAAATAAATAGAATTTTGCTTTCACTGCATTACCAAATGGTCCTAGAAGATCCCTACAAATTTGTACTCTAACCATCAGCTTATGAAAGCAGCTGTTTCCCCAAGTGCTCATTGATATCAGATACCTTCAACCCTTTAGTTTCCAACAATATAGTAAGTTTAAAGTGGCACCTGGTTCTTAAGATTGTATTTAATTATAGGTGAGAATTAGAATCTTTGCAGGATTTGGGGCCACTTGTTTTTCGGTGAAAGGACACCCATTGATGTCCTTTGCCAATTTTCCCATAGGAGGATTCACCTCTTTCATTGATTTATATGATCTCTCTGCAAATTAAGGAACGTAGGCCTTTGTTTGGCAAATGTCTTTTTTTAAGTTTGATATTTTTACTCTGTTTACTGGTATTTTGCCCCCAGTTGGAGCCTGTGTTAACCCTCTTCTCCTTCAGAGCGGCTGACTTCTGGCTCTGTTCACCAAGGCCTCGCCTAGCCTCTGGTCATGAATACATCCACCTACATTCTATTGTAGCATTGTTATGCTTGTAGTTTTTACACAGAAGTCTTTGAGCCATTTGGAATGGATTTGGGTATAAAGAATGGGAAAGGAATCCAGGTGAAGATTTTCTCAGAAGGGTTGTTCCCACGCCATTTGTCAGACTCACAACCCGCCCCCCCAACCCACCGCCTTCATTTTCATCCTCTTTCCAGTCCTTGAAGGGCCACGGGGCTCCATGGAGTCCCCAGAGCAGAGGTCCACATTGATTTCCCCCACGTCTGCCAGAGACAGACCCGAAGGTCATCACCAGGATCCTACAGAGGCCTCCGTCATCAGAGTGGAAGACCAGGTGGGCTCCCGAAGGTGGGAAGGGCACCACCACTGCTCTGCTAGACACGAGGGAACTATAGTCCTCCCATCCTGATCCACAAGAGGGACACACTTCCGGTGTCTTCCTTTTGAAGCAAAAAGAGAGAGAACCCTCGGGGGAGAGTGTGCTCACTACAAAAAGAAGAAACAGAGCCATATCTGTATTTCGGAAGACACACACTTATACACAAACACTATCCATACGTACCACACACACGCATGCGTGTACACACATGCTACCCACAAGTACATATACAGCCAGACACACACACTCACACTCACAACTCACACTCCAAATAGGCTGAGTTTCTCCAGTAGCACCTAGACCCAGCGAACCCTTCAGTCACAGGAACTCCAAGAACAGCAAAGCCAAGGTTTCTCAAACAGTATTCAGGTTCCTGTTAAACGGAGAAAAAAATCTGAAAGACCCCCAAGATATATTTGCAAGACCCCAAGGAAAAGAAAAGAAACCAAAGACTTGTTCTATACAGGTCTTCCGATTACAAGTTAACCCATGTTGCCAACCACTAAAAAGATTGAAGTCACCATTTCAAATGAAAACATGCACTGAAAAAATTTCCCTAGAATGAAAAGACCCAGAAGAACAGAGCCACAGACTCCTGGGTGTGGAAGGGGTTTAATGAAGTAAGGCTGCTTTAAGGTATTATCACGCAGCAGATCTGCAATTTAATACCCTCCCACCTACAGAAAGAAAATCAGTCTCTCTCAGGTTCTGTGCTCTGTCGCTGCCTCTCCTGGTCCAGCAGGCCCCAGGCTCCTGGCAACAAAATGTGATCCTCCTCCCCTTTTACCTTGTTCCATAACCCCTTTGCGTTTTTCCAGTTGAAATAGTTGATGATTTATTGGGAAATTTCTAAAATCATTACTATAAAAGTAGATATTTAGAAAATACAGAATGTTGGGGGATGCCTGGGTGGATCCTTCGGTTAGACAACTGCCTTTGGCTCGGGTCATGATCCCAGGGTGCTGGGATTGAGTCCTGAATCAGGCTCCCGGCTCAGCAGGGAGTCTGCTTCTCCCTCTGCCTGCCACTCCCCCTGCTTGTGCGCTCTCTCTCTCTCTCTCTCTCTGACATAAATAAATAAATAAATAAATTTATTCTGATAAATAAATAAAATCTTTTGGAAGGAAGGAAATTCAGACTTTTTTAAATGTAAAGCTACATCAATTAAGTTACGGTGAGCGGGCCAGGGGACTCTGTCCCACCTCTCAGGTTGGACCTGTGAACAGGATAAACTGGGAGAGACCTTGTCCCAGGTTCCTGCCATGTTCTCCCAGAAAGATCATTTGCTTTTTGTGGAGAATCCCTAGGTTATCAGCCTAGGGGCTCTTGAGGTCAGCTGCCCAGCAGGTGAGTAGGGCCTGGAAGTCACAGAAAGGGGATCCCAGATTCCTTCCTGGCTCTGTCCCCACTAGGCTGTGTGACCTATGACAAATGTCCAGCCCCTCTGGGACCCACACCCACCCGAAGAATGGTGGTGGTGGTTCTCAGCTACGTTAGGAGCCTGAATCAGGCTAGAAGAGTTTCTCACTCAGAATCACGCTTGCATACCCAGGATGGCCCTCCCACCTCCTCCAGCTCCCTCCTCGTTTTCCCTCACATGGTGATCCTGTCTCATAGGACCCACACTAACACTCTCATGATGTAAAATACAAATAATAAGTAAGACCCCGGTTTCTGTCGCTACCTCATTATAGGTATAGACTGCACAGCTATGAAATTCGCAGGACATATGTGGGATGGTCTGCCTTAAAATACAGGCTAAGTGACCCACACAAAATTTATTTTGCAGGCCCAGGGGTCCCTCAGAAAGCTGGAACCAAGACACAACAGCAGACCCAGGTGACGAGTGTCAAGAGAAGAAAGACCATACCTCAGAGAGGCGGCCTGAGCTTCTGGAGGGCAACCCCACTGCTGCCATGACTAGCGGCCCCCCAGTGGCAAATTCACAGTGGGTAATGAATGGTTCTCCCAGGGAACACCAGTCTGGCTGGTCGCCTTGGGTCCGCGTGGGCCCTGCCACAAGTCTGGAAGGACATACACTGAAGCAAGGGCAGGGAGACCCCCTGGGGGTTGCAGGGATGGGGACACGTTCATGTTCTCTAATTTTAAAGGTTCCATAATGTGGTGCTTAATCAGAAAAACCAGAGATTTTTCTCGAAGATACTTGAGAATAGAGAAACAAGGCTGGTCAGAGCAGTTGCGGTCCAGGCGAGTGTCATGGAGATGGGAGTTGGACCGGGTCTTGGAGAAGGGGAAGGAGACGGAAGGATGCTCACCCCGTGTGCCCTACAGGGTCAATGTGAAGTGGCATTCATAACTGTGAGGACCCTGGGTCTGAGGAAAAGACACCAGAGCTGATGCATGACCTTGACTGAGGCCATCACTTGGAGCCAAGGGTGACCAGTTGTCCAGGCTGGACAGAGCAGGGGTCAGTGGGATCAGGGCCATCCCAGTCCTGAGGTGTTCCCTATCTCAGAGGCCACCCTGGACCGAGTGAGGGAGCCCGAGTGATGGTAGTAGCCGGGGTCTGGCCACCTCACCCAGCCCCAGCCCATGCTCCAGGCCCAAGGCCCACTAACCCCTGACCTCAGGGACAGACCCCTGGGCTTCTGTGGCAGCCTCACTCCTCTGCCAAAGCCAGGCAGCCATTGTCATAAGTGAGGACCATTACGACAGGGGTGCTATGGGGTGGACAGCAGATGAGGAGAAGGGAAAGACAGAAATAAAGAGGCAACAATACAGAGAGAGAGATGGAGACAGACTCCCAGAAAGGCCCAGAAACACACCCAGAGGGACATAAAAAGTCACACAACTGCACGCGTGCACACACACACACACACACACACACTCTAAGGTAGAGTCAGAGAGACAGAGACAGAATGAGAGAGAGAGAAAGGGAGACAGACCGACAGAAATTAGGGCAGGCCCTACACTCCACGGATTGGCTTCCTAGAAGCAGAGAGGCAGGCAGGTGCAGGCCAAGTGGCCAGCAGAGAGGACAGAGCTGGTGACGAAATAAGGGGGTCTGGGCATCAATATCCCAGAGAACAAACTTCTGTTGTCCCTTGCTGTGCCCTCAACACCACGCTCGATGCTACAGAAAACAACATTGCAGACCACGTCACTGCCCCCACCCCTGAGGAGGATTAATAACAGGCTGAGGCAATCTTTCAGGGGCCAAAGGGGAAAAGAGGCTCCCCCAGAGCTGAGGTCACCAGGGGGTGCTGGGGGACAGCTCTGCGGTTGAGCTGCCTCTTGAAGATCAGAGGGGAGGGAGGAGCAAGGGCTTTCCAACGGGAAGAGGGTGTCAGCAAAGGTGTGGAAACAGGAGGGCATGCCTGGGTACATTTAGGAGGGCCCTGAATGCCAAGCTAGGAAGCTGAGGGGGCCCTTGGTCCCACCCAGGCAGACGAGTGATGTGCGGGAGGCCATGCTTTAGAAAGGCCTGGGCTGACCTGGGGCCAGTGGAATAAAACAGAGAGGAAGGTTGCAGACCCCCACTGACCCCTCCAGCCCCCTCTCATGACACTCCCTGTCTGATACTACATTCCAGCAACCCCAGACTCCTGGCCCACCCCAGGCTGCTTCTCACCTCCTTGCCGTGTGCTGCCCTCTGCTGGGAAGGCCTTCCCTTCCACAGCCCCTCCCCCAGCAAATGCCAAAACACCATTTAGACTCTTCTCCAGGGTCTTTTCCTCCAGGCAGCCTTCAGGCAGGGGGAGGTGCCCCCTGGGCCCTCCCAGCATGAAAGTCAACACAAAAATCTCCCTCAGCTCAGCTGCGTCAAATCGTTTTTTTGACCGAGACCAGAAAATATCATTGGTCCCCTCAGCATCGTTGCCTTACCACACCCAAAATTTGCCTATCCCGCCACAAGAAGTGCCACCAGCTCTCGGGCCTCAGTATCCAAACCCTGAAGGGAGGGAGGATTGGGCTGGGGAGGGTGGAGTGACAGGGCAGGGCACATTTGCCTAGAGGTGCTTTGGGCTGGCGGGTCGCAGAACAGTGACTCTTTCCCACAGAGAACAGAGGAGTGGCACTGGGGGACAGTCGTGGCTGGGCAGGGGAGCCTTTGCAGAGAGATCCTGCCTCTGCCTTACGTCTGTGGCTGAGCCCCAGGAGGCTGGGCTGAGGGCTGACCATTGCCCCTTCCTTGTCCCCTCAGGCCCTTGGAAGACAAGACCCCAGGCTTGTCCCCAGAAGGATCTGGATTTGGCAGAAGGTGGCCAAAGCCTCAGTGCTCTCCCGGACGCACGGCTGCCCACCCCCGCCAGGCCGAGGCTATGGAAAAGTTCCGCATGTTCTTCCAGCACTTCCAGTCCAGCTCAGAGTCAGTGATGAATGGCGTCTGCTTGCTGCTGGCCGCGGTCACCGTCAAGATGTATTCTTCCTTCGACTTCAACTGCCCCTGCCTGGCGCGCTACAATGCCCTCTACGGCCTGGGCCTGCTGCTCACACCCCCAATCGCCCTCTTCCTCTGCGGCCTCCTTGCCAACCGGCAGTCCGTGGTGATGGTTGAGGAGTGGCGCCGGCCTGCGGGGCAGCGGAGGAAGGATCCGGGCGTCGTCAGGTGCGGTCCCACACCACCCAGCTACCCTGGGTGGGCACGGTCAGGGCCTCCCCCCTCAGACACTGCCAGGTGACTCCCCAGGCCCGGTGATCCTCATGGGTATCAGGAGGGCTTCCCCCCGCCATGGACACTATCACCTGTGTCCCCTCCTTTCCCCATCTGGGGTGACATCAGCTCACAGAGACCCCTTAGCCACTTCCCATGCCGGAAACAAACATTTCCTTTCCTGTCATCCGTCACCCTTCCGTGGCCAGGACTGGAGACCCATGGATGATACAGGATTCCCAGGTTTTGCCGAGGTCACCTATGTTGGCTGGCCAGGAATTGTAACTCAGCACATACATGAAGGACCATCCCATGACATGCACAGCCGGCTTGCACACGTAGTCGGAGATGTGACTGGCTTCAAGGCTGCATTCCCTCTCCCGTAAGCTCCCCCAGGGTCCAGGACCTCACCTGCTATATTGCAGGGCCCTCAGAGCCTCTCACCTGCTTGGTGCACCGCATCAAAACCAGTTGATGGGGGCGCCTGGGTGGCTCAGGCATTAAGCTCAGATCATGGTTCCAGGGTCCCAGGATCGAACCCCCGCTCCATGCCAAGCTCTATACCCAGTGCCATGTATGCGCAGCCTCTCAATTCTTACCTCGGCCCTGGGTCTGCTCCAGGAGTAGACCCATTTTTAAGGATGAGGCCCCTGAGGCAGAGAGGTTAAGCGACTTGACTGAGCTCCCAAAACGAGGAAGAGGCACGGCCCAGATTCAAACACAGGTGCACTCCCAGAGCAAACTGACACCACTCCCCTCAGTGTTTTAGACAAAAGGTCTAAGTGCTCTAGATCTGTGGGTAGAGGCCAGAGGGGCTTGGTGGATTTCAGCCTGCTGACGAACGCCTCCTTTCCCCCGTTGTTTGGTATGGACAATCCCGGTGTTCTCAAGCGTATGTAATGTAAGTCCATAACACGTCCTCAGGTCCACCTTCCAACCACAATGCCCCTAGAAAACACCGGAGCCACCCTGATCTCTGATGTATTTGTAATTCCCCGCTGGGGAGGCGGTGCACCCGTATACACACCCCCAGCAGACACCATTGTATGTTTTGTACGCAGTTCAAGTCAGAAACAGGTGTTCAACCGCCTCTGCTTCCTGACACACTGGGGGTCCCGTGCTCCCCGTGATTCAGCCTTCCGGCGAGGATCACATGCACTGGCTGTGCCCTTTGCCTTTTCCTCTAGGGCCTGGGGAGTGCAGCTCCATGGGGCTCCTGTCCTGGGATCAACACCCAACCTCCGGAAGAGCAGAGGGCAGGAGAGCCCCCCGGGGATGGTGCTGGGGGTGGGGGGTGCACTTTGGACTTGGAGGGAAGGGTCTGAGGCACAGCTTCTGGAAGGGTTATTGGGCGGGGCTGGCCCCCCCCCCAGAAGCGGCTCTGAGGAGAAGGTGATAATGAGTGGCTCACCAGGGTCAGTCCTTCTGGGGACCCTCTGAGAACATGGGTAGAACACACCTCAGAACTGTGCCACTGAGAGTCTAGGAAGCTGGGGTCCCTGTGGACAGAAGGTTGATTGGGGTCGTTAACTCTCCTGGCTTCCAGCGTTCCCCTCTGAGAGCAGAGACTCCTCCAAAGCCCTCGGACAGAACCACGCAGGTAGTTGAGGTCAGAGGCCCGCAGTCCTGCCACATGAATGGAAGTCGTCACCAAAGATCTAATGTGCCTCTGGCATGGGAAAGGCACCAGGAGAGCCTGAGAGGAAGAGGCATACCCGCTCCCCAGTGTTCCAGTCCTGGGCTGCCAGTCCGGACTTTCCTGACCTCCCAGGGCCCCAGCCCTCCAGACCTCCCTGCCTCTGCTGCTGGGAGCCACCGCCCCAGGCATCTCCTAGACCTCCTGGGAAGTCCATCCTTGTATCCCTCCTGTGGCCTTCCTGCTGCAGCTGAATCCCAGCTGCCCTTCTTAACTCCCCCACTTCCGCTACCCTTAGGTATATGTGCTCCTCTGTGCTGCAGAGGGCACTGGCCGCCCCCCTCGTCTGGATCCTCCTGGCCCTCCTTGATGGGAAGTGCTTCGTGTGTGCCTTCAGCAGCTCCGTGGACCCCGAAAAGTTTCTGGACTTTGCCAACATGACCCCCAGCCAGGTGCAGCTCTTCCTGGCTAAGGTGCCCTGCAAGGAGGATGAGCTGGTCAGGGACAGCCCCGCTAGAAAAGCAGTGTCCCGCTACCTACGGTGCCTGTCACAGGTAATTCGGGTGGTTCTCCCCCAGCCCTGGAAAATCTCCTGCACTGGTTCTGAGTGGCGTGGGTGAAGAGGTACAGAGGGTTTCCTGGGGCCCCTCCCCACTGCTGGAAACACAAGCAAGGAGCAGGTGGTCCCTGGAAGGCTAGGAGTGTGACCCATATACAGGACACTGGGGGGGGCCTTAGGAAGTGGACACTTCGCCTTCAACACTAAGTGCCTCCAGGGCAGAGACCAGAGACCCTCCAGGAGTCAGTGCATTCCACCCCCAGGAAGCTAGATGACAAAAGCCCCAGAGATACATTCCTCTGCCCTGTCCCCCAACCCATATGCACATTCTCAGCACCTCCCCGAAATAATACTCATTACTATTACTATTTATTGAGGACTTATGTGTCAGACACTGTGTAAGCATTTCATATGCATTACTTCATTTATTCTCAGAACAACCCTATGAGGGGGTGCAATCATTATCATCCCATTTTGCAGATAAGGAAATGGAGGTCCTGAGAGTTTAGTTCACAGGCCCAAGTTGCACAGCTCCTAAGAGGCAGGGCGGGGAGCTGAACTGTCATCACTCCCAGCCCTCTGAACCACCTCCCTGAAATGCAGGTCCTCCCCAGACCCCTAGATCCCCACACTGGCACCCCCACTCCATCAGCCTGGGGACAGACTCCAGCCCCACTCCTGGCCCAGACTCCAGATTCCTCCCAGAGCCCCAATCAGGGCTAGGTCCCCCCGAAAGTATTTATATGCAGAGCAAGCTGGGGCTACAGGGACTAAAAACACAACCCAGCCCTCTGTGGGAGCCAGGACAAACTTGTGGCAAATGCAGGCCCGTGTGTGATGGAGAGAGGGCCAGCACTCAAGACACATTTGATACTGGGTCAGACTCTGCCTTGGCCACATCACTCCCCTCTGGGTCTCAGCCTCTCCTACAAAATCAAGGGAGGTATTGTCTCCTCCACGTGGATGGGTCCTGTAGGATTAAACTCTCTGGGCTCTCGCTCGTTCGCTGGAAAGAGTGTAGAATCTTCAGTCACACCAGGGTTTGAGTCCTGACTCAGATGGAGGTTATCAGGCACATTAAATGCCCCTCATGTGTAAAACCCCCACACGACTATTTTTAATCGGTAGGGGAAAGGAGGGATCCTGAGAGAGGCCAATGAGAGAGCTTTATGAACCACATCCACTAATGACAAGGGTTCAAATACATCTTTGTGGCTTAGAGGAGTGATTTCTCTGCCCCGGGAGCACACAGTTGCTTGGTCTTAAGCAAGCCCTTGGTGAGACTAAAGCTTTGGGTGGGTAGAGAGGAGGGAGGGGTGTCAGGCACATGTGGGTTCCAGGCTCAGGGAACTCTTCAAGTCTTTCATCATGCTTGGCTTGGCACACTGTTCTCTGTTTATGTCCTATTTAATTGTTACTCATCCTTCGGGGCTCAGCATCTGCCTCACTGTTCCCTGAGCCCTCAAGTTCAGGTTGGGTGTCCCTCCTCTGTATTCCCATAATCCCTTATACATCCCTCAACATGGCATTCAGCCAGTCTATCACCAATTTCATTGTTTCCTCCACTGAAGTGTGAGTTCTAGAAGTCCCCAGTGCCTCTCCCAAGATATAGGACGGGTGGCTTCATAGATGGGCTACATAAGCACGTGTGAGGATAGATGAAGAACCGGATGAAAAAAAATGAAAGGATGATGGATGGATGCATGGATGGGTGGATGATGAGTGGGGGAATGGATGGATGGATGGATGGGTGGGTGGGTGGAGTGTAAAGGAGGCAAAACTTTGCCTCCACCCAGCTTAAGTTTTCAGCTGAGACTCTAACAAAAAGATTAACAGGAGAAAAACAGTTTCTTAATATGCACAGTACACATCACATGGGAGAAACTTGAAACAAAGAAAGAGTAACTCAAAGTGGTAGCTTAGAACTGCAGCTTATCTGCCATCTTCGAAAAGAGCAATACCGGGGCTCCCGGGTGGCTCAGTGGGTTAAGCCTCTGCCTTCGGCTCGGGTCGTGGTCTCAGGGTCCTGGGATCGAGCCCCGCATCGCATCGCATCGGACTCTCTGCTCAGCAGGGAGCCTGCTTCCCACCCCCCTCTGCCTGCCTCTCTGCCTCCTTGTGAGCTCTCTCTGTGTCAAATAAATAAAAGAAATCTTTAAAACAAAAAACAAACAAACAAGGAGCAATAGCTTTGGAGAGCAATGACTGGACAAAGGAGAGCAGTGTTAGTCTCCAAGGACACTAAATGAGTAAGGTTTGTCAGGAGAGTCCTCTGGTGCTGTCCCTCGACTGGTGAGAGTTGTCTCCCAGTAAAAGGAGAATGTATTTCCTGCCTTGGGTACAGAAGAGGAGGGTAAAGAGAGCTGTTCCTATGGTTGCTGCTTCTTATCTTCCATTCAAGATAATTTTTAGGTCAAAGAGGCATACTTTGGGGTGACATATTCTGGTTTCTTCAGGAGGGAGGTTGGGAGGATGAGTGGTGGGTTGGTGGGTGGGTGGACAGATAAATGGAAGAAAGGATGAGAGTATGGGAACAGGGATGGATGGGTAGGAGGATGTATAATGGACAGACAGAAGGTCTGCTTCAAGGATGGCTGGATGGGATGCTGATACATAGTATCAGGTGAGAAGATAGATGGCCGGATGGGTGGATGGAGAAATGGTTGGACAGATGGATGGTGCAAGGATGAGATTGAGTGCAAGGGAGGATGGGTGGAGGCGGATGGTAGGAGGGATGACTAAGTGGGAACATGGATAGATTTGGGAGAGATGGGAGGGATAAGGGAGAGACTTTGGGACACCCTTGCCAAACGGCATAGCACCGGACCTCGAACACAGCTAACCTGGTGCCCCCACCCCCCAACCCCCAGGCCATCGGCTGGAGTATCACCCTGCTGCTGATCATCGTGGCCTTCCTGGCCCGCTGCCTGAGACCTTGCTTCGACCAGACAGTCTTCCTGCAGCGCAGATACTGGAGCAACTATGTGGACCTGGAACAGAAGCTCTTCGACGAGACGTGCTGTGAGCATGCGCGGGACTTCGCCCACCGCTGCGTGCTGCACTTCTTCGCCAGCATGCAGAGCGAGATGCGGGCGCGGGGGCTGAGCCGGGACGCCGCGGGCAGGGGCTCGGAGCCACCCGAGATGCCCAGCGGCCTGGACGGCGACGGAAGCAGGAAGGCCCACCTGCGGGCGGTTTCCAGCCGGGAGCAGGTGGACCGCCTCCTGAGCACGTGGTACTCCAGCAAACCACCGCTCGACCTCGTGGCATCCCCGGGGCTCTGGGCGCGTGGCCTCAACCACCGCGCTTCCACGGTGGCCCCAGGCACCAGGCTGTCCCAGCATACTGATGTGTAGGGACCCCAGCAGTGTCCCCACATAAAATACCCGTGCTGGCAACGGCCTGGGGGGTTCCAGGTTGTGGGGATCCCGAGGCTGAACAACCTAACCCTTGCTGGCTTGCTTCCTCAAAATAGCCCAGTCCCTGGCCCACTTTCAGGGCGTGGCCTCCCGTGCGCTCTAAAGCAGTGCTTCCAAACTTTAGGCTGCTCACTGTTCTCCCGAACTCTTGCTAAATGCAGGTTCTGATTTGGTGCATCTAGGATTGGGTCCAAGACTGCCCTTCTGTCAGGTTCCCAGGGGATAGTAAACTTGTGAACTAGCAAGAGTCTGAGTATATCTGCCTGTGGATTCTGGATCCTAGATGTACAGATTCTAAATTTGAAATAATGATACGATAACAAGTAACAGCTGTCGATGGTGCTTACTACATGTTCTAAGGTCTTTCCCTGTATAACTAATTTGAGCCTCATGATAATCCAATGAAGTAGGATGATTATTAGCCCCATTTTAGAAGAGAAAACTGAGGCCAAAAGTGGTTAAGGTGTCTGGGGTCCCCCATGTGGGAGCTGGAATTTGATCCCAGGAGGCCTGTCTGCTACATAATTCTAAGCTGCTATATACTCCTGGGCCCTCTAGAGAGTTTGTGCATTGGTTTTCAGCCCTCTGGTTAGGCTTCCTGCAGCTTCCGTCAAGTTTCCCTGAGCAAGCGCTAGCAAGCTCCAGGTGTGTGGTATTTGGACCGGCTTTGAAAATCCAGGCGGGGTGGACCCAGACACCCACACTTAACAAGCACCCCAGGTGATTCGATAAGTTCCTTTTTTTTTTTTTTGGTTGGGTTTGTTTTTTTGTTTTTTTTTTTTAGATTGTATTTATTTGTTTCAGAGAAAGAGAGAGAGAATAGGTGGAGAGGCAGAGGGAGAGGAAGAGACAATCTTCAAGCAGACTGGGCTAACCACGGAGCCCAACACGGGGCTTGCTCCCAGGATCCTGAGATCATGACCTGAACTGAAACCAAGAGCCCAACACTTAACTAACTGCACCACCCAGGCGCCCCTGATAAGTTCCCGGGTTTAAGAACCTCTGTGCCAAGTGTGAGTGTGGAGTCTGGCTAGGAAGGAAAGCCCTTAAAACACCAGGGTGAAGTCTTGCTGGAAGAACGGCCACTCCGTCTCTGGCAGCCCAAACAGGAAAGGTTGGGAAGATCTAGCCTCTGAGCTCCTCTGGGCCTCTGCCCCTCCCTGATGACTCATTCAACACACACACACACACACACACACACACACCCCACCACCACCACCACCACCACCCCCCCGTGCCTCCATTAGCACAGATGGTGACCACAGACAGACAAACCTGAGTCACCCCATACTTTTCTGGTGCTCAGGGCCTGGAGGGCAATACGGGGGCCCCGGACGCTCCCGCTGGAGACCAGCCCCCTCTGTATCCAGCAATCTCTGCTCTCCTGGACTCTTGCCAAGAGACCTGTATGACCAGACAATCCTTGCTACCCAGCCTCCCCCCACCTACCCTGCTGTGGTCAGGCCATGCAAATGTTTGAAATGCAGCACGATTTAACGAAAGTGCTAGCAAGGATTGAGTGGGGAGGAAGGAGAGAAGTCTTAGAGATGGCCCAGTCAGCCCAGGGGAACTCTCAGCTCAGGGTCCCCACTTTGGGCTGCAAGAAAGCAGCATTTGGCCCAGGAAACAGCCACCAATTACAGTCAATACCGCTGCCTCCTTGTACTGTGCACTTATAAAGCACCTAGTGTCCAAAAAGCATCGTGCCAGGGAATAGGGAAGAGAGAATACACAGATGATACACCCTCCCTTCAAGGAGCTCACTGTGGGATACAGGGACAGAGATGGGTACAGAAACAATGATAATCCAGAGCAAAAGGTGAGATGATAGAGGCAAGCCCCGTGCCACAGAGATTTTGCATGGAGAAGAGTGGCTCCAAGCTGAGGGATCAGGGAAGGCTTCACTTGGGTCTGGAAGGAGAGGGGATGGTTTTGTCTAGTGGAGAGAGAGATGGGGGTGGGGCCGCGGGACACCTGCGGCGAGGAAACAGCAAGAACAAAGCCAAAGGAGGGGGGGGCAGGGAGGGGGAAGGGCAGGGTATGTGTCATTTATTCATTCAGCAAGTATCAATGGAGTGCCTGGAGGGGCAGAGAGTAGTGGCCGGCTGGACAAGCAGAAAAGAACTAGAAGCTGCCTGGGCAACGGCGGCTCTGCATGAGAAGGGGAAGATGGCGGAAGCCTTGGGGGGTTAGGTCAGGACTTTGGCTTGATCCTGCTAGCAGGAGAAGCAAGCACATGTGAGCAAGGTCAGGAGGAAGGACGTGGCAGTGATGTTTGAAGCTGCGGAAAGGGGCAGGGCTAGAAACAGAGAGAAGCTTGAGTGAGAAGAGGAAGGATTAAGACCTTAAGAGCTTTGGAGGACCAAGAGGAGACAGTAAATGAGAGAAAGAGGAAAAATCATAGAGGAAGAGTCCGGAAAAAGGCCAGGGACGAGTGAATTTCAGGATGGGAGAAGGATAAGCCATAAATCCAGAGCTTCAGAGAGACCCAGGAGTGGGAAAACTGAGGGAAAAATCATTGGTTTTTGGTAACTGTCCAGGGCAGGGGGACTGCTCACCCAGGGAGGTGTCCTGGTGAAGCAGATGGGTGGGTTTCTGTAGGATTCCTATAAAGTCCTGGGCATGTGCCTCCCAACACACACACCCAGGGTTATAAAGAACAGGTGAGAGGTTTGGACCTTGCTCTGATACTGATATGGCAGGGATCCTCAGCATCTCTGTTAAGGAAAAGACACCAGGACCCTAAAGTACGATGAGAGTAGAGGAGTCACGTCCACGCTAACACACTTCTACTTCCAGGGTCTCATAGAAGGTAAAGGAGTTCTCTTCCAGCTCTATCCAGCTCTTTGGGACCAAATGAAATGACCTCCCCTCCTCTCTGTTTGATGTGCTCTGCAGGGGAAGGGCAGGGAGAGCTGTAGGATGGGGAGAGCATCCCTGAAGAGCTAGAGAAGAGCAATGAGAGATGGTCTGGAGTAGCAGAACAGAGGTGACATTGGTTGTTACTGTAAGGACCTATTTAGCAAGAGGCTTCCATTAAGGTTAAACAATAACCTTGTTGTTTAACCCTTAAACTGTCCCTGCTCCCCTTCCCCCAGGGGACTTAAAAACAAGTCCCGGAAACCAGCCCCGGGTAACAAAGCTCAAATACAAGGGTGGGTCAGGCCTGGTGGAGACATCCGATCAGCAGGGGGGGGGGGGGATGCATACTGTCTCCCTAGCTACCAAGGAGTGTGGGCCCCGCCTTTTGGGCGCCAATTCTGACCAAGGTGATAGGCTAGTTCAAATGTCTACTATAGGGTAAATTGTAGTTCAATTGGCCACCTGTGTGGGACCTAGTGTGACTGTGCAGCTTTCTCTGTGTGTCACAGTTTTCATTGGCCACCTGTGCGTGGCCAGGCCCGACCGCATGGCCTTTGCCCTTAAAAGCTAGTCTGTGAAACAGAAAGGTTGCCCTCTCTTGTAAGAGGTGCGTCCCCGAAAGTTCGGTCTGATTCTTGATGCTTGGCGCGAGATAAAGCTTTGCTTGACCTTCGCTTTATATCAGTCTCGTTCCTTTAATCACGGACCCATTTTGGGGGGGACCTAACAGTTACCATGGTAGTGAGCTTTGAATGGGCACCAGCCCCTCCTGCCCACCCCTCCCACCCAGGCACCCTTCATGTGAAGGAGGGACCTGCTCTTCTGCCCTCCCCACTCTGCTCACAGAACCTAACCCCCATGGCAAGCTCGGAGCCGATGTGGCAGGACTGTTCCCTCCTTGTATCTGAATTCCTGCCTCCTCTCAAGCTTCTCTTGATCTAAGGCTCACTTTTTCCCCTTATTCGCTTATTCATGTATTTATTCATTCAGCACTTATTAACTGAACGTCTGCTAAACCAGCCACACCAGGCCAAGCACTAGGAACCCAGCAGTGAACAAAAGAGGTGTGGGCCCTTGACATTTATGATCCAAGGGGAACCCTAGATGTTAAATAAACACACCCCTCCAAAATAAGGAATTGAAATTGTCATCAGATCAGTGCCGGGAAGGGAAAGTACACCCAGGGGGGCTGTGAAAGCCCATGTCAGCAGAACTTTCCGAGCTAAGGGTTCAGGAACTTCTCTACGGATGACCATCAGGCTGTCTTAAGGATACAAGAAGGCACAGAGCACATGCAAGGTTCTGAGGCGGGGACGGGTATATCCCATTTGAGGAAGTGCAAACAGACAACTGAGCTGGACAGCAGATATTGGAAGCAGAGTGGCCCCAGGGGTCAGCTCTCACCTGGGCCTACAGAGCCTGGTAAGGATTTTTTTACTTCAACCATTGAAGGGAGTTAAGAATATGGTCATAGAATCAGATGTCCACCCTTTTATTTTTTTTATTTTTATTTTTTTAAGATTTTATTTCTCTAGTTGAGAGAGAGAGAGCACGAGAGGAGAGAGGTCAGCGGGAGAAGCAGACTCCCTGTCAAGCAGGGAGCCCGATGCAGGACTCAATCCCGGGACTCCAGGATCATGACCTGAGCCAAAGGCAGTTGCCCAACCAACTGAGCCACCCAGGCGCCCCCAGATGTCCACCCTTAAAAAATTACATCGTCTACAGCCTGGGAACAGCTTGGCAAGGGCCAGTGTGCCCTGCAGAAGGAGGCAAGAGCTAGTGGAACCTGGATTAGGGTGGAGATGGGCAGAAATAGCAGGTGAGAAGTATCTAGAACTCTGGGTATTCTTTTTTGTCAGTGTCCTGCTTAAAATGCAATGCACAGAGCAGACCACCGTTAGGTCAGACCATGATATAAAAACAAAATGCAGTCAACATCACACCAGATGTCAGCGCCTTAACACAACAAAGAGATTTCTCACTCAGGCCAAGTCTGAGGTAGGTAAAAGGGAAGGGAGGGCAGGAGGGGAGGAGGGAGTCTCCTCTGGTCCCCTGGGGACCCAGTGGACGGAGACTCCCCCCATCTTGGGATGCCACCATCAAGACACATTGTATTCCCCAGAACCTGAGACAAGGAAGTGAGTGCAAGTTAGTTTATGTGGAAGTTGCTCTCAGGAAACACGGAAAAGGCACAGGGGAGGTAATATAGGAAAGGGAAGAAAGCCAGCAAAAGGTGGGGAGCCAGCCAGTCACTGCAGTGAGCAACTCTGAGAGCCATGCACAGGAGTCATCCCAACCCAGGAGGGAGGAAAGTGGAGTGTTTATTACCAATTTCTAACTGTCGTTTTTTGGGACACTGAGGCACCTCCAGCTTGCCTGGGGCCAAATGTCTCAGGTGTGCTGTGAGCTGCCTTTGGAATGTACAGGTGAGTACTGGCAAGGATGGGCAGGGCCCAAAGGCACCAGTTATACTGGTGTCCAGGCTCCAGGAGACAGAAAGAAAAAGAGCAGGAACAGTGGTAAGAGGTGGGGGGTTCCGTGCCAGAACTCAACCACATGCTCCCAATCTACCTGAAGCCCGGGCTGGGAATTGTAGGGAAGCACACAGAATATTTGATGAGCCCTATTTGTTTTTGCCACAAGATACAACCTCCAACACAGTTTGGATGGTGCAGAAGAGAGTGGCGCTATATCCTTCTTGGGTAAAGGCTTCATACCTCTGATAACACAGCCTGACAACACCAAGCACATCTCGCTGATGGCCCTTGCCTCCTCCATGGCCCTGCTCTCTGGGTGTTCCCACAGCTGCTGGTAGAGGGCAGTACCCACTGGAGCACCACACACGCGTGCCCTCCTACGCAAATCGGGCATTTTCCTAGAGGTACAGCACTCACTCCCCCCAAGGCCCCCTTTGCATGCTACTTTTCATGACACTCTTAACTCTTCCAAGCCAGAGGGGCCTCGCCAGCACTGGCGTGGGTGGCAGGACAACTTCCAGAGGCAGAAGGGGAAGGGGCTGGTGCACATCCCACAGTGGCAGCTGTGGGTAAGTCTGCTGCCCAAGGCATCCAAAAGTTGGAGCAGGATCATGACGTCCTGTTCTTGGTCTCTGCCCAGTCACTATCTAGGAGCTATGGGGCAGGGGTGCAGAAGACACAGGGCACAGCTCTACCAAAGATCCCGCTGCGGTAGATAAGAGTAATGGGTCCCCAAGGCCACCTCCTGGTCTCTGGCAACTATGAGTGTGTTACCTGCAAAAGGGACTCTGCCGGTGTGATTGGGTTAAAAATCTTGAGATGGGGAGACTCTCCTGGATTAGCCAAGACTACCCATGTGATCAGTGTCCTTAGAAGAGGGTAGCAGGAGGGTCAGAGGCAGAGAAGCGAGGATGGAAGCAGAGGGCGGAGGGACACGGGGATGGGGCCCCGGGGAATGTGGCTGTCTTCTTCAAGCCAGGGAAGGCCTGGAAATGGATTGTCCCCCGGAACACAGGCTGCCAAGCCCTTGATTCTTAGCCCACTGTGACCCATTTCAGACTCCTAACCCCCACCACCCCCCTCACCGCCAGAACTATGAGAGAATATACTTGTGTGGTTTTGAGCCAATAAACTTGGGGTAATTTTCTATAGTAATGGGAAACGAATATATTTATTTATTTATTTATTTATTTATTTATTTATTTATTTTTGTTTATTTTTAAAGATTTTAGTTAGTTATTTGACTGAGAGAGACACAGCGAGAGAGGGAACACAAGCAGGGGGAGTGGGAGAGGAAGAAGCAGACATTCCGCCGAGCAGGGAGCCTGATGCGGGGCTCGATCCCAGGACCCTGGGATCATGACCTGAGCCAAAGGCAGAAGCTTAATGACTGAGCCACCCAGGCACCCCAATATAGATTTTTTAAATGCACTACTGCAACTCCAGTGCAGAGATGATCATCATTACCATTCAAGGTTATCAGAGTCATTTCCTGAGAGCTCACTGGGGGCCCAGGATTGCACTCAGTTTCTACCCGCAGCATCCCCCGGAATTCTCACAACAGCCTGAGACATAAGCTCTTTAATGTTCCCCATTCCACCAACGAGAAGACTTAGAGGTGAAATTACCTGACCAAGGTCCATGACTGCTGTGTAAGGGGGTCTGAGACTTGAACCCAGGTCATCGGCTACGTTGCTCTTAACCATTCTGTGATGTGGTTTCTTGATTGTTCAATGAAAGAAACAATGAGCGAATGAACAGGGCCTTGAGATGGATTTCAGTGGGCAGAATGAGGGCAGCTGGTGTTCCCAGAGGGGAGACAGCACAAGTAAAGGGGTGATGGCTAAGGAGTTGTTCCCAAGCAGCCTTGTATCCCTCCTGTGGTCGCCGACTCAGTCCTGGTCTTCGCTGGTACTCAGGAGGCCACCTCCTCCTTCTCCCCAGTAGAGGACCTGCCCCTGCCCCACCCCCACCCCCCCTTTAGAGGCAGAAGTTCCTAACCTTCCCATTGCAGTGGATCAACACACTGATAACCCTGGTACAAGACACTGGGGCAAACTGAGGGGAGTTGGGAGACATCTATCTATATAGAGCCTGGTGGGGAAAAAAATATCACATCTTCCTTATCTTCTATAATTATGGTAAGAAAGTTGTGGTACAAAGTACTAGGAAAGATATTAGATACTGAATTGGTATAAAATATCCTAATGAAATCTCCCAGCCCTCTTAAAATGAGAAATTTGGGAAATTCGATAAACACAACCTTTGAACATCAGATTTTTTTTTTTTGCATGAAATGACCAGTTCTACTCAAGGCTTGTTTAAAAAATTGAGATGTAATTGACATATAATCATGATGGTGATGTCAGTTGCACAACCTAATGATGAGATATTTGTATTGATTGCAAAATGGTCACCACAGTAAGTCTAGTTAACACCCATCACATGCGCATAGTTAGAACATTTTTTTTCTTGTGAAGAAAACTTTTAAGGTCTACTCTCCTAGCAACTTTCAAATATATGATATAGTGTTATTAACTGTAGTCACCATGCCATATATTATGTCCCCATGACTTATTTCATAACTGGAGTTTGTCTTGATCTCTTTCACCCATTTATCCCAACCCCCACCTCAAGGCTCTTTAATGATGATTTTTCAAAAATTTACAAGAGTTTGAATGGTGTGTAAAGAATCTAACACTCATTTACTTGCCGTAACTGTAAATAAAATTCTCGTGATAATGAGAATAGAGTCTTTAGAATTCAGTCAATCTGGGTTTCTTGGGGGTGGTTTAAAGATTTTTTATCTATTTGTTAGAGAGAGAGAAAGCACAAGAGCATGCGAGAGAGCAGGGAGCAGGGGTATAGGGAGAGGGAGAAGCAGACTCCCCTCTGAGCAGAAAGCCCATTGTGGGACTCGATCTTAGGACCCTACGATCATGATCTGAGCTAAAGACAGACGCTTACCCAACTGAGCCACCCAGGTGGCCCCCAAGCAAACTGTTTTTATCAAGTATTTTAAAATAATGTTGAAGGGGCGCCTGGGTGGCTCAGTCGGTTGGGTGTCTGCCTTTGGCTTAGGTCATAATCCCAGAGTCCTGGGATCGAGCCCTGCATCGGGCTCCTTGCTCAGCAGGAAGCCTGCTTCTCCCTCTCCCACTCCCCCTGCTTGTATCCCCTCTCTCGCTGTGTCTCTCTCTGTCTAATAAATAAATAAATAATATCTTTAAGAAACATAAAATAATGTTGAAGTTAGAATTGGCAGAGAATGTATGCAGCCCAGCATAGAGTAAAAAGAGGTTCGAGCTGGTAGCCAGCTCGGGTGTCACTGAAAGGACCCATCAGCTACAAACAGGGAGCCACAGAGATTCCAGGCAGCCCCTGGAGCCACACTCCTTCTGAGCTCCGGAGCTCCTGCACCACCCCATCCCACCACTCTATACGTGGGGCTGTGTACTAGGCTCTGCCAGGAGCTCAGAAACTTTGTCTACCATGCACATTGATGCTGCAGCAGATGTCTGGGAAGAGACACCTCCTTGGCTGGATCGCCCTCATCCTGCTCTCCACCTGTGGGGGCATCCCCTGGAGAGCCCCCAGAAAGGGTCCTCCAAGGGCCACCAGCCCACGTGCTCGAGCTTGAGGACTGAGGAGACCAATACCCTTCCCCATAAAATCCTACTTGTGGTATGCTAGCATTTCCATCCAAACTAGTAGAATAAGAGAACCTGATTCAGCCTGAGGAGGAAGGCCAAAAACACACTTCCTTGCCCCTCCTTCATCCCCTAACTCCCACCTGGTCTGAATTCAAATCCTGCTCCTCCACCTACAAGCCATGTAACCTGTTAGGTAGTAACTTAACTTGAGCCTCAGTCCCCAGTTCTGTAAAATGGGGACAATAACACCTTTGCCATAGGATTGTATGAGCATTACACAAGGTGATGCATCTGGAGGGCCGGCATTAGACCTGACCCAGGGTAAGTCCCAGGCAGGGCTTGTCTTGTCGGGCATACAAAGACACACAGACACAAAGACCTCTCCCATGGCTATTCACACACATGCACGTACACAAAGGCCCAAAGCCACAAGAAGTTCACACGTGGACACACATAGGGACACACAGATCTGGGGGCCCCACAGAGCCTCCATATCCAGGCTCTTGCTCTGCTTGGGCTTATTTGGTTGGAGCTGGATCTGACCTGTTTTTCTGGGAGAGCTGGCAACATCAAAGGGAGCGCTTTAAGCTTGACCCCACTTTGATATGCGGATGGAGGGGCCCTGGCCTGGTTCCCCAGATGCTCTGGAGGCCACCGCTCCAGACATGAACCCCACAGCACCACCTCGTTAATTTTTGATCTGGGGGAGTAGAAGTAGGAGGGGCAGCCTGGAAAGGATTTGTCATCCACAGTCCTTAAACACACAGACATGCCCACAGAGACAGGAGCAGACAGAACATAAAAGCCCCTGCAGTGTGCTTGCAGGCAGAGCTTCCTGGCCGGCCAGGAGGGGACCCCACAATCTTGCATATCCCCATCCTTTGACTCCAAATTTAGGGCTTTTTACACTATGCCAGCCTACCTGAGCCCTATCTCCACTACCACCATCAGCACCACTGTCGTCCCCACGGTGGCCGCCATCACCAACAGCATTGCCATCCCCACTCCCACCACGACCCTAACTGCTGTCCCCACCACTACTAGCACCACCACTGTCACCACCATCCCCACCAGCAACACTGCCACTATTGCCATCCCCACCCCCACTACCACCCTAACTGCCATCCCCACTACTACTAGCACCACCACCACGGTCACCAGCACTACCCCATAACCACCACGATCACCACCATCCCCACAACCATCCCCATGACCATCCCCACCATCCCCACCACCACCATCCCCACTACCACCATCAACACTACCCCATCACCACTATCACTGCTACCACCACTGCCATCCCCAACACCATCACCAGCACCAGCACCACCAGGAACAGCACCAACAGCATGTTCACCTCCACCGCTGCCGTCAGAACCACTCTCACTTTCACCATCCCCACCACCATTACTGCCCCCATCACAGCCGCCACCATCACCGCTGTGACTATCTTGTCAAATCATCACCGTCTGAACTGACAGAGGAGCCCTCGTGAGCCCTCATACAGCATGGAGGAAAGACCCATAAGGAAGGGCAGAAGGAGGAGGACTCCCCTGCTTTCTAGGAACCCGGGGGGGAAAGGTCAAGAAGCTCAGGCCCTGCCACAGCCCTGGCTTCTCCCACACCCCAACCCTGCTGGAGACAGTGTCTTCTCAGCCTGCCTCTGAGCCCTCCCCCCACACCCATAGAGAGCTGGTCTCCAACAGGTGTGACCCCTGTGGTTTCCCAGTGCCGGAGGCAGTCGTGGAGAGAGAAACCCAGGCAGGGAAGGGAGGGGAGGGGCCGAACCTGGGCAGGACCCACAGGATTGGCTGATGTGTGCCTTCCCAGCCAGCCCCTGACCAGAAGGTTCTCAAAGAGACAGTGACCTCAGCCACAGCCCTGAGCTCTGCCCGTCCCAGCCATGCGGTGGGCACCTGCCAGGCGGAGTGGGCCCCGGGGGCCGTCGTGAAGCAGGGGTGAGGTGGGAGGAGGCCGCCAGGCCCCACGAGGGGCACAATGGACAAGTTCCGGATGATCTTCCAGTTCCTGCAGTCCAACCAGGAGTCCTTCATGAACGGCATCTGCGGCATCATGGCCCTGGCCAGCGCCCAGATGTACTCCGCCTTCGATTTCAGCTGCCCCTGCCTGCCGGGCTACAATGCGGCCTACAGCGCGGGTATCCTGCTGGCGCCCCCCCTCGTGCTCTTCCTGCTCGGCCTGGTCGTGAACAACAATGTGTCCATGCTGGCCGAGGAGTGGAAGCGGCCCCCAGGCCGCCGGACCAAGGACCCCGCCGTGCTGCGGTACATGCTCTGCTCCATGGCCCAGCGCGCCCTCATCGCGCCCATCGTCTGGGTGGCCGTCACGCTGCTGGATGGCAAATGCTTCCTCTGCGCCTTCTGCACTGCCGTGCCCGTGACGGTGCTGGGCAACGGCAGCCTGGCCCCTGGTCTCTCTGCGCCCGAGCTCGCCCGCCTGCTGGCCCGGGTGCCCTGCCCTGACGTCTATGATGGCGACTGGTTGCTGGCCCGCGACGTGGCCGTGCGTTACCTGCGCTGCATCTCCCAGGTGAGGGGGCGGCATGGCCTTGGCCTGCGTCTTCCTTCACGGCCCGGGGTCCTTCTGGCAAAGGTCCAATCCCCCGCCTCTTGAAATGAGGCTTCCTCAGGGCACAGTCATGTTTACCCCATAGATGGGAGCTCCCCACACTGGGCTGGGACTTCCCCTCAGTCGGAGCTCTTTGGGGGCAGCGGCACTTCCCAGCGGAGGCCAGGGCTTCTGAAGGCAGAGCTGTGTGTCTTCCCTGGATCCAGGCCACCTGGAAAAAGTGCTGTGGCTAGCTTAGTCCAGAGGCCTGTGTCCTGTCTTGAGGTCCCTAGAGTGGACCTAACAGCTCGGCCAGCCCCACATCCTCCATCCAGAGCTCCAGCTGGGAAGCCTGGTGTATTTGCATCATTTTCTCCTTCCAGGCCAGGGCAGTAGTGAGGCAGGTGGGTGGCTGGGCCATTTGGGTATATTTCCCTAGCAAATGCCCCCAGCAGGTGCCTCCCTACTCAGGGAGTGGGATCCGAGGGTCCCAGTACCCCTGGAAGGGAGGGCTTGGGTGAGGGGTATGCTCCGTTGGGATATGCCCTAAAGGCAGGGTTGGAGGGCAGGAAAATCCAGGGGAAGACCCCACCATCTTGTCTTCTGCCCCTCTGGACCCCCACCCCCACCCCCACCCCCCGTCTAAGCCCCCAGGCCTCCCCTGCAGTCCCGGCAGCACGGGGAGGAAGCAGCCCCATGTCACGGGGTCAGGGAAGGTGCAGGGGGCCTGGCCTCCTGGGCCAGGGCTAGAGGAGCGCTCTGCTCTGGCAAGTCCAGACAACCGGCTCGCTGGCTCTGGCCCTCCTGTGGAGCCCACATCCCCACCCGAGGCCCCACGTGAACGTCAGGCTCTGAGTGCCCCAGCTTTGCCTCCCAAACCACTTCCTCCCTGTGGGCACTTGTGCCATTTTCCCAGGCCTCAGGGCCTCGGACAGTTGTCCCTCTGCCTGACCTTTAAACCACCGCATCATGAACTGAAAGGGCCCCCAGAAGGCAGGCTGCCTGGCCTAGAGACATGTTTCGTCTGGCCTTCCGGGTGAATTCAAAATTCAACTTGGCAATTTTGGAAAACCCGACGTTTTCACACAAAAATCAGACTTCCGGCTTTCCCCGAAACATGAGGAGACCCAGCCCCACGGGGGCCACATTGCCTGACAGGCACAGTGGATGCCTACACCCCCAGACCCAACACGTGCTCTATAGCCTGGCAGCCCACGTGTGCTCGGCCACAAGTCCCCGGCCCCGATTACAGGCGTTTACCCACCGCTCTCATCCTGACCCGGCCAACGCTTCTCTGTGCAGCTGGGGGCTGACCCGCAAGTCCAGCTTAGGAGAGCCTCCTGCCCCATGCATGTCGCTGAATTATTGGCAGAACAGGTCTGGCACCCAAGTGTCTAGCACTCTTCGGCACAGTTTGAGCAAGTGTCTGGTTTGTCTCTGTGACCCTTGAGGCCCAGCTCAGAGCCCACACAGAAGAGGCTCATTTAAGGCCAGCTCCCAAAAGGTTGACAACACCAGGAGCCAGAGGAGAGGAGCAAAGCTCAGACGAGGGTCCCTATGTCTTGGGAGGTCAAGGAAGAGGCATGGTTAGTGAGGGCCTGTTGACGTAATCGTAGTGGCTCATCGTTACTCAACACCAACTGTGTACCAGGCACTGTGCTAGTCGTGATTACATTTAGTCCTCATGACAACCCGACGAGATCAGTACTACAAAGAGCCGCATTTTATAGGTGGGGAAACTGAGCACAGAGAAGTCAGATACCTTGCTCTTGGTCAACTAGTAAGGACTGGAGACAGGGTCCAAAGCCAGGCGGCCTCAGTCCAAGGTCTGCCCAGTTATCTCCTGTGTATTGAGTGCCAGGCCCACACATGGGGCGTTTTCCACACCGGATCTCATTTCCACGAGATGGTGCATCTATGCCCATCGGACAGAAAAGGAAACGGAAGCCAAGAGGGGAAGTCATTTGCCTAGTCTGCACTCTCTCCCCTAAGGGCCCTGAGGGAGGGTGCTTTGTGGGGGTGTAGATAGGCCTGGGAGGCCAGAGGGCGGGGCCGGCCACTCTCCCCGTCTCCCCTGCAGGCCCTGGGCTGGTCCTTCGTGCTGCTGACCACACTGCTGGCATTCGTCGTGCGCTCTGTGCGGCCCTGCTTCACCCAGGCCGCCTTCCTCCAAAGCAAGTACTGGGCCCACTATATCAACATCGAGCGCAAGCTCTTCGATGAGACGTGCACGGAGCATGCCAAGGCCTTTGCCAAGG
Organism: Martes martes; assembly: GCF_963455335.1. Taxonomy (NCBI): domain Eukaryota; kingdom Metazoa; phylum Chordata; class Mammalia; order Carnivora; family Mustelidae; genus Martes; species Martes martes. The sequence continues at coordinate 25,220,643 of NC_137902.1, forward strand.
TCTGCATCCAGCAGTTCTTCGAGGCCATGAACCACGACCTGGAGCTGGGTCACGCCCATGAGGCAGCGGCCACGGCCCCTGCTGGCTCGGCTGCCCCCGCGACCATGGACGGGGCTGAGGAGGAGAGGGAGAAGCTGCGAGGCATCACGGATCAAGGCACCATGAACAGGCTGCTGGCGAGCTGGCACAAATGCAAGCCGCCCTTGCGGCTGGGCCAGGAGGAGCCCCTGCTGGGCAACGGCTGGGCAGGGGGCGGGCCCCGGGCTCCACGCAAGGAGGTGGCCACCTACTTCAGCAGAGTGTGAGCTGGAATAGAAAAGTGAAGCCTGCCAGTGCCACAGCACAGGCCCCTAGGACAGACCCACATGCCCAGGTGCTCACCTGCCCATTGAGGCAGGAAATTTGGGAGCTGGAAGGGGACATCAGTGCCCCAGAAGCGACACAGCAGTATTAGTCAGAAGGGCTCAGAACTGGCTGGGGGGGTCTGGGTGGACAAGCTCCCACCTGCCCAGCCCCCTCCCCAGCCAGTTCATCTCTACTTCACTGTCTCCTCTCGGGTCCCATGGCCACCCTCGCTGTGAATTTTTATGATCTCTGTTCCCTTATGCTCAAGGCTCAGGGAGTGGGAGGGCATCCGGCTGTCTCACAAAGCAGGAACGCTCTGATTTGGGTCCATCTCCTGAATAAGGCTATAAGTGGGCCGAGAGGACATGGCCCCCAGCCTCACTTGATGTAACACACCTGCGGTGGCAGGAGAGGAGACAACACGCCAGAAGTTAGGTCTACTCAGCAGAAGCCAGAGCGTGTGGTCACATGGAGGCCACTCAACTCTTGTCAAGTGGACTGTACATTTATTTAGTCCCGAGCACGAGAGTCTTTCTGTCTTAGCCTTGTGAAGCTGCTATAGCAGAACACCACAGACTGACTCGCTTAGAAACAACAAAACTTGACTTCTCCCAGTTCTGGAGGCGGGAGGTCCAAGATCATGGGCCTGCCAAGGTCGCATTCTGATGGAGGCCCTCTTTCTGGTTCAAAGTCAGGGCCTGCTCGCCATGTCCTCACAGGTAGAAGGGGCAGAGGGGCTCCCTGGAGCCTCTTTTCCAGGCACTGATCCCATTCATGAAGCTCTGCCCTCCTTATTTAAGCACTTCCCAAAGGCCCCACCCCCTCATGCCATTCCCTTGGGGAGTTAAGATTCAGCACATGAATCTGGGGGGACACATTCAGACCACACCACCCTCCCTTGGAGGGCTCCTTGGAGACCACCTGAATGCCTCCTTCACATCCAAGTCTCAGGGAAATCAGACCTCCCCAGAGCTTGGGCATTTAGATAAGAAAAGAAGTTGGTATCTTTCCATTTTCTCAAAACCCCTACCCTTGGGGAGGGGGCTCCAGAGTGCTAAAAGGCTTTGGCCTGAGGTAGGGATGAGGGTGGAGGGGTGGGGTTGGGGAGCTGCCTAGAGTAGAAAAAGCTCAGACTCCAGAACGAGAGAGAACTGTGTCAAAGGCTGGTTCTACCACTTACAGAGTCTCTCAGGCCAATTGTTTCCATTTCTGTGCCTCAGTTTCCTTATCTATACAATGGGGATGAGGGCACCTACCTGACCGTGTTGTTGTAATCAGGAAACAGGCTAAGCATGTGAAGCTCGTGGGACAAAACAGGCCCTAGATTCATGGTGGTTAATGTGTTTGTAGATTCCTGAACCCAAGTGCTTATCCTCCTTCCCTAGAGATAAGGGCAGGGTGACATGAGGAACTGGAGCCATCTTGTCAAGGAGGGAATTGAGGGCCAAGAAGATGTAAGTCCAATTCACCTAAGAATTAATTGCGATCTTGATCCCCACAATATTGCTTTCAGGATTTCCCTTTTTCCCACCTATTCTTCCCTCCATTCCCACTTCTGAGACCCGGTCTGCATTCCTTTCATTATTTGGGAGAAGGACGAGCCTTGTAGGCCCAGGCGGCTGATGGAGAGGCTGGAGGGCTCCTCTGGGGGTGGGACTTCATCTAGGCCCTGAATGAGGACAGGGTTCAAAGGCATAGAGACCAGGTCTGTGTTGGTGGGTGGGGAGGGGCTTCCAGTGGGAAAAGCCAGCCCAGGATATCAGGAGGTACAAATGTCAAAGAAAGAACAAAGATTTGGGTCGAGCAGATTGGGGTTCAGGAACTAGAGCAGTAAGACTCACCAAATCCCTCTAAACCTCAGTATGTCTATCTGTAAGACAGAACTTTAAAAGGACCCACTTTTCACAAGTATGGTGAGAACAAAAAGGGTAACTTTTTATCTGGAGTGGTGTTTGGCACATGGGAGGACCTGGATAATAAACACTGGTCTTTCCCTTCATCCCTGCCCATGACAAGCACAGCTCAGGGAGGCCAGCATGGCACTGAGCAGTTCCGCCATCCTAGAACCACAAGCTCTTGCAGCGCTAATGGGAGACTGGGGGTCTCCCTTAATCATAGGTGTCATCTAGCCTGTCCCTGGACAGGGCTCTCCCCTTTGACATTCTTGATCTTTTCAGACTCAGCTTGCACATGCCCACGGATGGGGAGCTCATGACCAATTTCTGGGACAGGCTGGGCAGCTCTGATGGTAACAAACCTGCCTTGTTGTAATTTCCACCCACCACCCAGAGCTCTGCCCACAGGGCCTCAGAGAATCACTTGCCAGCCCTCCTGAGATTGGAAACAGTACCTGGGAGTCAGCTGAAGTATCGACAGAAGAGTCAGCAGTCAGGAAGAGGATGGGCAGGGGCAGGAGGGCTCTGAGGGAGAAGAGCCAGAATAAGGTGCAGAGGCCCTGGCCCGTGCATCCTACTAGGGCTCCCCGTCAGTCTGATGGCATGACCCTCCCCTCCAACCCTGCTGGGGTCCAGCAGGAGTCCAGCATGGGGAGTTCTCCTGAACCTGGCAGGGAGGACAGGCCCAGGCAGGATGTCCCAGCAGGCCCCCCTGCCTGGCCCCGGAACTGGTCCCACTGGTGTGCAGGCCGCTGCGGCAGCTGGCTCAGGGGGGAAGGCAAGGCCAGGCACAGGCTGGGCCACTGCTGCTGGCCGCCGAACAGGCAGCCCAACTTCCTCTCCTCTTGCACCGCCCTCCCTGCCCGCCCTCCCCTGCCTGGCGCCAGAGGGAGGCTGTTTTTCCACTCGCTGCTTGCTGCACGAGTTCCATCCTGTTTCTTTCCTCTGCTTCCCTGGAGTTTAAAACTTCTTTGAAAACACCACCGAAAACACCACCGGTCCCAGGTCCTGCTGGTCTCAAGCTTCCTGCTCCGTTGCAGAAGCACGAGGGAGCCCGTGGACAGCAGCGCCGGCAGCACTTGGGGGCCCGCCCTGCAGGCCCACGCCCCGCTAAAGCTGGAGCCACTGGTTGGCACCACAGCTGGCCCCAGGTAAGGAAGGGCCCCTCCCTGGGGTGTGCCGGGCAACGGGGGGAGCAAGGCTGCCCAGAGGGATTGTCCTGGGAAGAAGGGCCTCTCACTGAGGCTCCTCTGGGCAGCCCTCTTCCAGTCTGTCTCGTCTTCTGCCCTGATTGCTGTTGTAGCAGGTCCCACCCAGACCCAGATGCGACCCCTCCCTGGCCTACAGAACAGATGTTTCAGTAGTCTCAGATGATGGCCTCATCCCTCCACTGCTCACCATCCTCTGTGTTCTGATATCTTGTACCCCACTTTGGGCAGTTTATGAACCCAGGGCCCCATGAAAGTTCATGAGAAGCCCTGAAGTCAAGAGGTGAAAAGGAAGAGAGGAGCCTGCCTTTAACCCATTCAGTCCTGGCAACATTACAAACTCTTTCCCAGGGTGTAGGATGGAGTCCCTGCCCTGGGCATGGGAGGAAGAGTCAGATCCCTCCTCCCCACGTGGTCACTGAGCTCTGCCCATCCCATCTGGCAACACTGGCAGAGACCGGCGTGGGAGGGCGGTGGTAGTGCTGGCATAAAGAGGCACAGAAGAAAATGTGGCACTTCTCCCCACCTCTGTTTGCTGCCCACCCTATTCCTCCATTCCCTGGCTGCTTCTGGCTGTGGACTTTTGTTTTTCATCCCCCAGATGGGGAGAACATGGGCCACACCCTAGGCTGTGTGTCTGCTTGTGCGGGCGGGGCCTAGAAAGGGAGCCCACTTCCTGGCACCGCTGGAGCCCAGATCATGGCCGAACAAACGGGATGGGCTGGTGGGGATGGATGGTCGAGCCTTGGCCTCCAGTCCCTGTCACTGGCAGGCTGGGCAGCCCCCTGGGAGGCTGCTACATAGGGCAGGGGTAACGGGTGGGGAAGGGAATGTTCGCCAGGACTCTCATAGATGAGCACAGAGCAAGGGCTGGAGACCAAGAAAATAGAGGACTCACTTGGCTTGACCCACCCTTGTCTGCTTCCCAAACCTCCTTAGGTCAGGCTCAGAAGTCCTGCCCAGACACCTCTGTGCTGTCATGGCCTCAAGGGAGGCGTGTTCTCCTCTTTAGGCCTCAGATCTTGGCAGGAAGGAGAATCGTCCTCACTGCCTCACCTCTGGGAGTCACCCTAAAGTCTTGACAGGGTGAAATGGAGGGTCTCACACGGAGCACAATGGTCAGGCATCATTTATTCCCTTTCTTTTCCCGCCAGCATCCCTACGGGGAGACCAAGGGCCAGGAGGATTTATCCTCTTTTCACGGGTGAGGACACAGACCCAAAGAAAAGTCATGGAGTGTGTTGAGAGCCAGAATCTCCTAAACCGGTCTGGACTCTGAGGTCTCTAAAATGGAAACACTGCTTTGCTGGGCACTGACCAGAGGCTCTTTCCTCCACCCCACCCCACACCACTGAGGCAAACCCATGCCCTTATCTCCCAGGACACCCACTGCAGCTGGGATGCCCATGGGCTAGAGGCCTGGACGACAACAGCTTGCAATAGTCCTAGGTCCCTCAGCGCCCTAGCACTCCTGGAACCCCACCTTCCCTGGCGCCACAGGGCCATCATTAACCCCGACTGCAAGGGAAGCCTGTGGGAGTAACAAAAACCCAAGCGCCTGAGGCAGACAGACCTGAGCCTGAATCTCAGCTCTGCCACTTCTGTGAGTCCCTGGCAAGCCCCTCACCTCTATGCACACGGGACAGGGCAGCTCTGTGGGGGATCGTGACGATGGGCAGTGAAGGACAGAAAGCACCTGACACCCAGTGGGAGCTCCGTGAGCAGTTGTCACCATGTCCCCAAGGTCCCAGGGTTTCCCAAGTCTCCTCCTTTCTCACTAGCTTGGCCATACAGGATCCCCTCGATTCCTTTCAGTTTTCCAAGGCAAACATTTATCAGCCTGCTTTATCCCATAGGAAGCACCAGACTGGCCACTGGAGGGGATAAAATGGCAAGACCCTGCCCTGCCTTCAGATACCCACCAGCTTCCACTCCCTCCTAGTCCCGTCAGGAACTGTCAGGAACCATTGATCCTGGTCTCCCCCGCCCCCAGCCTTGCCGACGGTCCCCGCTGCTGACACGTCACCATGGCGGCCCTGATTGCAGAGAACTTCCGCTTCCTATCGCTCTTCTTCAAGAGCAAGGACGTGATGATTTTTAATGGGCTGGTGGCACTGGGCACAGTGGGCAGTCAGGAGCTGTTCTCTGTGGTGGCTTTCCACTGCCCTTGCTCGCCCGCCCGGAACTACCTGTACGGGCTGACAGCCATTGGTGTGCCGGCCCTGGCGCTCTTCCTCATCGGGGTCATCCTCAACAACCACACCTGGAACCTAGTCGCCGAGTGCCAGTACCGGAGGACCAAGAACTGCTCAGCTGCCCCCAACTTCCTCCTCCTCAGCTCCATCCTGGGCCGTGCGGCTGTGGCCCCCGTCACCTGGTCTGTCATCTCCCTGCTGCGCGGTGAGGCCTACGTGTGTGCTCTCAGCGAGTTTGTGGACCCGTCCTCCCTCACAGCCGGGGAGAAGGGCTTCCCACCAGCCCATGCCGCCGAAATCCTGGCCAGGTTCCCTTGCGGGGAGGGCCCTGCCAACATGTCGGGCTTCCGGGAGGAGGTCACCCGCAGGCTCAAGTATGAGTCCCAGGTAAGGCTGTGCAAGGGGAAGCTCCTCTTCTTTCTTCCCTAGGCAACAGCGGGTGGGGAGGTACTGGGAGGGTCCAGTGTTGAAGCCAGAGCTGGTCCTCGGGGGCTAGGGTCTCCAGGAAAGCACTAGATCATCAGCATCAGTATCTGGCCTGGGTAGCCTGTGGCTTAGGACTTGGTGAGGCAAGTTTTAAACATTAAAGGAACGTTCTTCTGGCTCAGACTTAGGCTTGATCCCAGTCATTGCTACTTGTCCCAGATTGAGCACGAGCCCCTGTAAGCTTACGAAACATCTGCTGTCAGCTAGGAGTTGACAAGTTCCTATTCCCAGAAGGACCCCAGCCCAGCACCGAGGGAGCCCAGGTGTTGCTGACCTCAGGGAGTCCCCCGAGCGAGGAAGCGGCGGCTGCTGCCCTGATCTTAGCCTCGGCGGTGGCTCACTTCTGAGGGAGCACGGGTCCGTCGGGGCAGAGGCCTGGGCAGAACACGCAGCTGGAAGCGCTCCCTCAGAGCAGCAGGGCACACAGGGGACAGGAAGGAGCCCAAGGTTTTCTAAAACACAAAAACCAAAACCAGAGCATGTGAGTTCAAACGAGTGAGGACGGAGTGGAATCCCAGCCAGAAGGGCCGGCTTCCCTCAGAGAGGGTGAAGCTGCTCTCACGGGGTGTGGCCCCCACAGGGTCAGCCCAGCCCGAGCCCTCTGACCTGCTCGTCCGGCTTCTTCCTGGGGCAGGTGAGGGTCCAGGCAGCCCCTTGCCCCTCCTCAAACCTGCCCCTTCCCCGGCCAGCTCTTCGGGTGGCTGCTCATCGGCGTGGTGGCCATCCTGGTGTTCCTGACCAAGTGCCTCAAGCACTACTGCTCGCCGCTCAGCTACCGCCAGGAGGCCTACTGGGCGCAGTACCGCGCCAGCGAGGACCAGCTCTTCCAGCGCACAGCGGAGGTGCACTCCCGGGTGCTGGCCGCCAACAACGTGCGCCGCTTCTTCGGCTTCGTGGCGCTCAGCAAGGAGGACGAGGAGCTGGTGGCCAGGTTCCCGGTAGAAGGCACACAGCCTCGGCCGCAATGGAACGCCATCACCGGCGTCTATCTGTACCGGGAGAACCTGGGCCTCCCGCTCTACAGCCGCCTGCACAAGTGGGCCCAGGGTCTGACGGGCAACGGGGCAGCGCCCGAGACCGTGGAGATGGCCCCGCTCGCCTCCTAGGGGTCTGGGCCCCACCTTCTCCACAGGGGACAGTACTTGGTCTCAAACTGAACTCCATGCCTGCTCCCACCAGCATCAGAAGGGGATTTTTTTTCACTTGGGCCAGGAGCCAGGAGCACAAAGTAGCCTGGGGTGTGGAGAGTAAGTGGACAGTGGGGTCCACTCCAACAGGAAGGCCCCAGCCCTGAAGAAATCCCCTCTCCCGCCGACAGCAATCACTCAGTCAACAGCTTGGGAAAAAAGACCCTTTTGTAGAACTGGTCCTTCCATAACTATGATGTGGACGAACTTTTACTGGTGGGACTCCAAGCCTGGGCAGCCCTGGCTAGTAGAGCCAGGTAACAGGGAAGCTCACCAGCAGACGCCTCGTACAGGATACCGTGTGGTTAACATATGCGTGATTGCACATGGTTGCCTGGCTCAGGGGCGCTCAGCCGGGAGATGCCCTCCAACATCCACCTCTGGCTTTATTTTATATACTTAAATTTTTGATAAAGTTTTTCTTAGTATAAAGCACTAGCTTGGTGTCTGCATGATTGGATGGGCCATGCCACAGTAGGCTGGTAGTCATGGGGACAGGCCCGAATCCCATCCCCTTTGTGGGAGGGGTGGGGGGGACAGAGAGACCCTGGGTGAGATTAAAATGGATGGGAGGGAGGACAGGGGTAGAGGGAGAAAGCCAAGTGCTGGGAAGGCCCTACGGCTGATGATGTCTTGACAATTAGATTCAGTTATCTGATTTGATCCGGGGAGGTGAAACCTGGCCTTTCTCAGAGGGAAAATTGGCTTCAATTTCATGAGTCAGAAGATTGCACACTCAGTAGGGCAGACTGGCTCCTACAACCTGTCTAATGCCCCAAAACCAGGACAGCCTCAGCTGGGCCTCTCCCCCCTCCACACACACGCCCACCCTTGTCTGGTCACCTCCACCACCTCTAAAACCTTTGATGCTCTCCCTGTCCTGCTTCCCGGCATTCGACCCAGTCACTTCCCATGGAAAAGCTCTCCCGCTCTCATGGCACGTAAAGCTCTCTGCCAAAGAAAACATTTAACCCCCTTAAGACCAAGCTGAACAGGAAATGGCTTCAACAACTACAGGGTCTGGTGCTGGTGTCCAAGAATTCTGAAACATACAGGATTATTACAATCAAAGGAGACAGAGTCCATCTTTCTAGGACGTTTACAAGGGTCACAGGGAGGTATGGGTGTAGTGGACCCACCTTGTCCCCGTTCCCTCAAGTCTCATGGAAAACCATCAAGCCAATCAATGCCCTCCACCCAGCAACCTCTTCCCAGAGGAGCCACAAGGAGAAACCGTGCAGTTCTTCCCAGCTCACACAGCATGGCAGTCTACATCCTCACGGAGCCTCCTACCCGCAGGCTCTGTGGCAGCACACAAACATACATTCTCATTCCATCCACAGAACTCTTCAAAATAGGACTTTTTGTCCCCATTTCACAAATGAGACACCCACCTTGGAGACCTTAGATAATCGGGGCCTGGTGGGCCTGGGAGGGACCACCACCAGGTAGTTTAGGCTAATACCTATGGCTTTCCTCTCAGATGGCCCGGTTCCCCAATGGTCCTTCTCCCCAAAGGGGTCTGCCTTTGTCCTCCTGTCCCAGCCTCGCATACTCCACAAAAGGGCACAAGAACTAGTTGAGCTCAGGTTGAGGGAATGCCCAGAGACTCCGAGACCTAGGGAAGGAGGCCTGCTCCCTGGGCTCTGCTGATTCCCTCTGGCTGGACCAAGAGGCTGCCAGGGCCAAAGTGGGATCCTGACCACAAGATAGTCAGGATCCTCCATAGCCCCTCCATCCCTCCTCCCCAGGAAACCCCCAAGAGGGAGAGAGTCTTCGCTCTTTTAGGAGTCGAAGAGCCTGCTGTTTATAGCAACCTCAGAAAAAGGGAAAATGGGCACCTGGGTAGCTCAGTCAGTTAAGCGTCCGACTCTTGATTTCAGCTCAGGTCATGATCTCAGGGCCGTGAGATCGAGCCCCATGTTGGGCTCCATGCTCAGCGGTGAGTTTGCTTGAGATTCTCTCTCCCCCTCTGCCCCTTCCCCCTCATGTGCGCTTTCTCTCTCTTGCTCCAAAAAAAGGGGGGGAGGGAGGATGAAATAAAGTAGTACTAAAATAAAACATGCAAAAAGAAATTATAGGAAAGCTCAAATTCTTTTTCATCCTGACAGGATTACCATAAAGTTGCTGCAGAAAGGGGTGCCTGGGTGGCTCAGTGGGTTAAGCCTCTGCCTTCAGCTCAGGTCATGATCTCAGGGTCCTGGGATCGAGCCCCGCATCGGGCTCTCTGCTCGGCTGGGAGCCTGTTTCTCCCTCTCACTCTGCCTGCCTCTCTGCCTACTTGTGATCTCTCTCTCTGTCAAATAAATAAATAAAATCTTTAAAAAAAAAAAAAAAAAAAAAAAAAAAGTTGCTGCAGAAAAAGCAACACTTAAATAAGAGTCCTCAGGCAACACAGTTTTCCAGCTGCCCAGGGGCCCGAGATTCAGCCGGGCTGGCTCACTGCTGACGTGGTCTTCCGAGGCCAGCTTGGCCACTAGTCCTCCAGCACGGAGCTCTTAGCTTCCACGTATTCCAGGGCCTTCGCCTTTACTGCCTGCACATCCTTCTCAGTGCCATGTTGTTTCTCATAGTCCAGGTAGCGCTTGAAGAAGAATTTCATTCGCTTGGGGGCCAGGCTGAGATGAACGACCCGTTCGAAGATGTCCCTGTGAGGAGGAGCAAAGCAGCATTTGCCTCCCGCCGGCCACTTGACCGCTGACTAGTTTTTGTCCACTTGCCCTGTGGCTCTGCAGCCAGGCCCCCTGTTCCCCAGCACCCTCACTCCTACCTTTACATTTACTACCATCTTAACTCCTAAGGTGTCCATGGGGAGAGGGACTGCCACCCTCACTTTCCAGATCAGACAGACACCCACGGGTGTTAAAAGGACTTACTGGCCTGAAGTCACACAGTGAGTCAGGACAAAGCTGCTGGGATGGGGATACACACAAGGTAGGATCTGTGAGAAGAGCTCTGCTTCAAACTCACTGATGGGCTTGGGCGAGGCACTAGTTCTTTCTGGACCTCAGTCCACCTGTCTCTAACCCTCTCTGCCCCTTTGGGGATGTAGCTGGCAACAGCAAGCCTGTGACCATTCTCTACCACAAGAGCCAGGTTCAATGAATTATGTGGGAAACCCAAGTCTTCTGACCCCCACACCAGGGCCAGCCTACTGCCCACCCAAGACTCCAGACACAGACCAGAGGCTGGCCCCTGAGGCAGCAAAACAAGTCGGAAAATGAGTACCACAGGACCTGGTATGTAATGTCAAAGCTGTTCTTCCAGGCAGTGAGAGAACTGGGAATACTGGAAGATTCCAGGGGGTAAAACTCATCCACTTGGCCCACATCCCCAACCTTTCACAGTTAATTCAGCCCTGGCCTATCTTTGCCTCTCACCGGACGTCCTTCTGGCTGCCATGCTTAATGGTCATGTCGATGTAAACCGACCAGACATCGGTGCGCTTCGGGTAGGTGCTCAGTGTGTTCTCAAAAATGGCTTTGGCCCGTTCCGCATCCCCCAGCTGGAACTCCAGCTGGGCAAACTTGGCAATCACATCCACATCTGCAGGGAGAGACAGCTCAGACACACAAAGCAGACAGACCCCTCCCCACACCATAACGTGCTGCACGGACAGTCTGACTCCTGACTCCCTATTCATAGGTTCCAAGACCTAGGTGATGACAAGTGAACACTGTGAAAGTTTGGGGCCAAATACACAAATGGGCACTGATGTAGGATTCCCACTGCAGACACCCCACGCTCTGGGCTCAGAAAGGAGATGGGGCAGGGGCAACAAAATCAGCGCTAATTATTTTTTGTTCCTCCATCTCTGAAAGTTTAGCATCTGAAATGCAACACATGTGATGTTCATGAGCATATAATCAACAGTGAGCTCCATGCCCTCCACCAGGCTTTCCTAATACCACATCACCCTCAGATAAGAAAACCTCCAATCCCTACGCCCAGATATCACAGAGCATAAAGTGACCAGGAATGGGGTTGGTGGCTAGGGATGAGCACTCACGCTCTTTAATGGGCAGACACTCGAGAGCTCGCTGCATCACACGGTGACTGGCCCCAGCCTGGCCCCTCCGCAGAAGAAAGGCGCCATATTTGATCCAGACAGCTTTCTCCTGCCTGAACCGCTTCAGCATCCGGTTGTAGAGTTCACCAGCTTCCTGTGATATAAAGTGTGATATGACAGAAGGGGCAACAACAGAGACAGGGAGAACAACAAATGACAGACAGCTATGCTCATGAGAGGCTAGACGTGGCTTCAGACTCTGGTCACTATGTAGGCACAACTCTAGATCCTGAGGAAAGCGGGTGGGTTCCCAGAGATGGGGAGAGCACAGAAAGGGCCTAACAGGGTAGGGAGTCCCCCTACTAATCCTGTGCTGTATGGAAGTCCTAAGAGTAGAAGAATATGAGAATGCCAAGGAAGAAGAGGAGAGACGGAAAAGGGACATGTGGCTGAGGGCTGCCTTGTGGCTGTATGCCCACGAGATACACGACAGGGGTCCACTGTCCCCTTTACTTCCCTCATCTTCGCCCTGCCTTCCTAAAACAGACGTGAGAGGAAAGGACTCCTCCCACTTGGAAGATGAACAAGTTGGGGCCCAGAGGTCACAGAGCAAGCCTGTGTGGAAGACTCCCTGGACTTCCCAGGAATTAGTTTCCGAGTTGCCGAGGACTGCCTGACAGTGGGATGCCTGGCCCAGACTCCTACCTGGAATTTCTCTGACTTGGCATAGATGTCAGCCAGATGGAGAAAGACCTTGAGAGGCTCGTTGTACTGCACGGCCCGCTCAAAGACCTTGGTCAGTGACTCCTGAGAGCCGTACATGTTTTCCAGATTCAGCAGTGCCACCCACACGTTCAGCTTCTCCTGCTCCTCTCTGGAAGGAGAGTCCGCACATGAGCTCCATCACCTCCACCGGAGGAAGCTTGCACTACCACCCAGGGGTCCTGCCTGGAACTACTTCTTCCTTCGCAGGCTCCATCCACATCCTCAGCTCCCGCCCTCAAGAAAGCCCGTGGCCCCCACTGCAGCTCTCACGGAAGCAGGAAAGCCCGGCCCTGACTGCTGGGCTTCCCCTGGTGTCTGCCTCCATTCCGAAAAAGGAAGCCCATGAAATTTTAACCTGGCTCAAGGTTTGCCCAGAAAGGAAGAGAACCTCTGGTCTGGTTCTGTCTCCAAACTAAGAGAATGAAGCAAAGGCTCGCCAACCCTCCTCTTAGCTGTCAGGAAACTCAGTCTACCCTGTGCCTGGCACGTGGCCACTGAGTGTCTGCACCCAGCTACGCACAGTCATTGTCCCTGTTCTACTTCTGTTCCAAATTGGGCACCTTATCTAAGCACAGGGACTCCTGTAAGTGTCACCCTTCACTACCTCAGTGAATAGGACTATAAAATATAAACGAGCAGATCTGTTTCGCTCGGAGCTGAAGCCTGAAAACCCACGGGTGCTGATGGCAGCCACCCAAACTGCTGTCGGCCTCCTGAGGAAGAAATGGTCTGCAGGCGACAAGGCCTGCAGCCCGGGGAGACACCTCCCTGTCAAGAGCCACCCCCTACCCAAGCAGGGGGCCAAGCCAAGACCTGAAGGAAATGGTCTTGAGAGCCCTCTCGGCCACGGCCCGGGCCTTCTCGATTTCCGTGGCCTGCAGGTGGAAGGCCATGTACTGTAGCCACAGGATGGAGCTGTTGGGGGAGCTCAGCAGGAGGCGGTCAAAATCATCCGCTGACTCTGGCTGTCGCCCAGGATCCATGAGCGCCTCCTCGATGCGGGACAGCTCTTTCTCTGCCTTCTGCTTCTCCAACAGCCTTTCCTTCTTGCTCTTCTTCTGCTACGGAAGGCACAAAAACTCGTGAGTAACCTGCTCCCCAGGCCACTATGGCGGTCTGTGCTGGAAGCCAGAGCTGGCAGGGCGGTCCGTGAGCCCTAGGATTGCTCACAGGCCTGAGACTGCCCTGCCCCGTCAGAAGGGACACTCGGACCCAGGGGTCCCTGCTAAAGGACAAAGCTCCGCAAAATACGCTACCGTGGCCTGCTGTGGCTCGTCGTCCTCCTCGCTGTCTGAGCTTTCTCCTCGAGGTGGTAATGCCGGGGTCAGAGAGTCTAGTCCCACGTCCCAAACGAAACCAGAGGACAGCTGGAGCCGGGGCACTTCTGCTGGCCTGGTCAGCTTCTTCTGAAGGATCACAGAGGTGTGTGAGGAAAGCACTCAGCTCAGGCTGCACCCTGTTCCCCCTGAGGAGCCAGGGCCCCCACCACGCCCAGAGACCTTCCTCTCCTCCCAGGGCCAGGCTACGTGAGGCCCACTCCGCTGGAGAAACTACACAGTAGTGATGTAAAAGATTTCCTTGTAAATAAATTCATTTAGGAAACTAGCTTTTAAAACATATGTATGTAAAGACAAATTAAAAAATCCCATACATATGTGTATTCATATGTACCTTCTTGTATGAAGTACCATATGCGTATAATGTGATAGCAGAGCTGGGACAGAGACATGACAGGTGTTCCAAGGGTGTAGGGGTATGAGTACCTAACGTCTGGGCAGCCCTTCCACAGTCAGGCCTCTGTCCAAATGGTACCGTCCTCATCTTTCAGAGGGAGATATAGGCTCAAAGAGGTTAAGCCTTTATTTGCCTACCACACTGATTTAATTCCACTCTACTCAACAAACACTGATGAGAATTTATTTTATGCAGCCCACTCCTTGGGTAAAGCAGGGTCTCTGAACTCAGGATGCTAATGACCAAGTGAAGACCTAGCAGCCCCGCCTTAGGCCATGGGAGAGAAGAGGACGAGCCGAAGACTGCCCAGCTCTCAGGCAGGGGACCAAGGACCTCCCTCCCCAGCGCAGCCTCTCCTTCCCCACTCAGCGCTGTCCCTCACCTTGGGCAGCACACTCATCTCTTCCATCTCCTCATCTCCTTCCCGATAGTACACTTCAACACCGCTGTCATCCTCCTCTGACGGAGCAGCTTTCTTCTGCTTCTTGTTCACTCTTTCCTGAGGTCAACGGGGTGGGGGTGGGGGGGGGAGATGGCAAGCCGCCCTCCTGCCCCGGAGAACCCATGGGCAGCCCAGGGCCATGCCCTCCCCCTGCCCCTCCTGGCATCCCCCAGGGCCTGGCTCTAAACTCACACGGCTCTCAGTCCAAGAGAAGGCTACTTGGCTAGCCGGCTGGCTATGAAGAACAGTCCCTTTCCCGAGAGGGGGCCACCCTCCCTGAGGGACGCACCTGCTCGCCTGCAGACTCCCGGCACCGCCGCCTGCCCCGCTTCTCTGCCTGCGGTTTCGGGGCTTCACTCTTCTCCTGGCCAGGCACTTGCACCTCCTCTGGCCCCTCCTGGTTCCTTTTCCTTTTCCTTTTCTGATTCTTCTTCTTCTCTTCTTCTCGTTTGTGCTCTTTCTCTGCCGCCTCCCTTTCCCTCTCCTCTTGTTTTAGAAGTGGCAGTCCTAGGGAGGCAGGAAACACGTCCGGCTTCCCAGTGTCATCAGGAAGGAACGAGAGCTCTACCAGGTTCTTCTCACGGTTTAGGCTACAACAGGGAGGGAAGGAGGACAATGACGACAACAAACACAGCAAGTAGCCCGGGCCTTCCTCTCTTGAGCAGCCCAGTTTTCTGGGCCCAGCACCCCCTGCCTTGGAATCCGTTCAGTATTCTTCAGAACGACCTGCACATTTTACCAGGCTGAACAGTGAAATACAGGGGGTGGCTGCGATGGTCCCTTACTCTGTCCCCAACAACAACTGCCTATGTACAGAAAAGTCTCCGCATCAGCTTTCAGGAGCCAAGACTAGGGCTGAAGTAGAAGCCTCCAAACAATGGGGCTGTGTTCATCTGAACACTGCACCACTACCCCCCAAGCCATTGTGTCTAGTTTACCTCTGAATTTCCTCCCAGGGCTCCCAGGGAAACAAGGGGGTGCAGGGCAGGGTGCGGCAGGGGAGACACCTACCTCAGGACCTTGGCTGTGAGCAGCTTCCCTTCCGGGAGGTGTTTGTTGTAAAGGGCTTTCGCAGATGGACTGTACTGGGAGACATACGGATATCGGGCCAAACCCACAACAGAGGGGCCAAGGCTGACAGGAGAGAGACAAGGGTCCTGTGGTCATAAATACAGCAACAGAGTCCCAGCCTAGCCTAGCGCCTCCACTTTCCCAGGGACCCAAGTTGTGACAAGGATTTAGGACAGAGAGAAGTTCCCGGCACTCAAAAGGATACAGAGAGCTTTATAAACTAGCAACAGTTATCAGGCATAATGGGACTGAAGGGAGTCTCCCACTCCACACCAGAACACCAGAACACATGAATCTCAACGACTGGAGATGAAAATGACGAAGCTGTGGCAGAAAAGGCTGTGCTCCCTGCTGGCTGTGAATGCTACGTAATTTCAAAGAACATTTACGAATCACGATCAAATACTAAATCAAAGAAAATCCAAATATATTTAAAATTGAAATTGAACATGCCATGCTCTTTGTCCTAAACACCAATAAAAATAATTCAAAACTTTTTTTAAAGTCTAAAAACATCTCAGAATTTTAAAAAACTGATGGGAACTCAGCCTCCCTTTTCCTTTGTATGTTCTTCAGAGAAAGTGACCAAGGAACGCCACAGACTAAGGACCAGAACAGGCCCGGGGGGTGGGGGATGGCGCTCACATCAGGCCCACCAAGCGCCACCTCACTCACCGGAAGAGCACACCATGCGGCTGGACAGACTTCACGTAGCCCCTCAGGAGCTGCCCTTCCTGAATGTCCTGGATGGAGTTGATCTCAGGATCGGTTATTTTGCTCTTCGTCTTCGGGTTTGTCCTAAAGGAATAAAAGGCTTATGTACGCGTACCCCAACCCTCCTTTCCCCACTCTCACCCCCGACACATTTGCGATAAACTCTACATGTAAGAATAGAACTCTGGACCCGTCCGTAGGCTTATACCTTCAGAGCCCAGCCCTACTCTCTACTGAATTCCTGTCAGGACTTGGCCTCAAAAACATCCATTTCTAACCACAGAACAGGCTGACTTCAGGCCAATCACTCCATGACACATGCCATGAACTATGGAACCCAGGGATTGGACCATCTCCCCTCACTGGGGTCACTGCATGGCCACCATGAATATCACATTCAGATGTCTGAACCTCGCCCTGGGCAACAAGAGTCTGCGCTGACAGGATCTTCTAGCAATGTGAATGCCTGCTGCTTTTCTGGATAGACAGGGCTGGGTAGACAGTGCACGAGCAGAGAAGAAAGGGGGGAAGCCCCAAGTTCTGTGTCAGGTCTATACAGCCTACCCTCTCTTCCATGCCCTCCTCGTCCCCACCACAGACACTCACCTGGATGATCGCAGTGACAGAGTCAGTACGTGGCCTGTAGTAGCCAGGATGTAACACCTGGAATGAGAGCCGGAAAACGAGATGCTGACTTTGCAGCACCCCAGGAGACAGCAGAAGGCTGGAGTTTCCTCTCCATAAAGCTGATTAACAGGCCAGAGTGAGGGGACAGGACACCTGGGCTCTGTTCTTCATTCTGTTGAGAATGTGCTGAGGGACTCTGGACAAGTCACCTCTCTGGGCCTCAGTTTACTAGCCTCTCACTACCTAGTCTTCTTACCCTTTTGAATGGTGCTCGGAGAAGAAAACGAAAGGAGGCATGGATCCCTTGGGAAGACACACAGAGCCACATGGGTACTCAGAGGAGGTGACACCAGCCTGATGTTGGATCCCAACGGTATGCAGTCTTAGCCACTAACCACTGGGAACTGTAACCAGGGGATGGATGACCTAGGTCCTAGAGCAGGCTCGTGGCAGCAGATCAGAGGAAACAGATCAGTGAGGCCTGAGCAGGGGAGGCTTCCAGGAGGGAAAGCAACGTTTACTCTTTGGTTAAGTTTCCAAACTTCTTTCTCCAAAAACACCACTTAGCAACACAAAGTCACAATTTCAAAGTATTGAATCATAGCAGTGGAAAGAAATTCAGCAATAGTCCAAATTTTTCCCATGACAATAGTCCCAAATTTTTCCTGCCTCCTAGCCCCTAAAGCAGGAAGGACCTTAGGGATCATCTACCTTTAGGCAATTAGTTTATTATCCACATTAGACAGATATCGTAATTGAATACAACTCACAGATTTGGCTATAATAAAATATATTTAAAGTAAATATTTTGGGGTGCCTGGGTGGCTCAGTCGGTTAAGTATCTGCCTTCGGCTCAGGTCGTGATCCCAAGGTCCTAGGATTTGAGCCCCGCATTGGGCTCCAGTAGGGAGCCTGTTTCTCCCTCTCACTGCCACTCCCCCTGCTTGTGAGCACATAGACTCTCTCTCTGTCAAATAAATGAATTCTTTAAAAAATAAAAATTTTGCTAAAAGCCACAACCACATTTTTAAAAAGATTTTTATCTATTTATTTGAGATAGAGATGAGAGAGAGAGAGAGAGACAGAGAGAGAGAGCAAGCGAGCGAGCATGGTGCAGTGAGGGGGTCATAGGGAGAAGCAAACTCCCCGCCAAGCAGGGAGCCCAATGCGGAACTCAATCCGGGGACCCCAGGATCATGACCCGACCCGAAGGCAGTCGCTTATCTGAGCCACCCAGGCACCCCACAACCACATTTTTAAGCCTCAAAGAGACAAAGCAAAGATAATCCTGGATTTCTCAGATGTGTTCCTTTTCTTCACCCAGGGCCTGGATGTCTCTGTGCTGTTCAGCTCTGATAAGTGGTGGTGGGTTTATTAGGCAGGTGCTGGCAGCTGGGATACTTGAAGTGGGAAAGAGTATTACAATTTTCCTCCCTTTCTCCTCAAGGCTTCTCACTCTACTGTCAGCCAACCTGATTCTCAGAAGTCTGTACAGTATCATACTGAAGCCTCCCTCTTCAATGCTAATTTATTCACCCTAGAAAATGACTTTAAAACTCTGAACCAGGGGCACATGGTTCTGTTGAGCATCTGACTCTTGGTTTTGGCTCAGGTTATGATGTCAGGCTCCATACTCAGTGGGGAGACTGCTTCTCTCCCTCTCTCTGCCCCTTCCCTCACTTGTGCTAAGATAAATAATCTTTTTTTTTTTTTAAGATTTTATTTATTTATTTCACAGACAGAGATCACAAGTAGGCAGAGAGGCAGGCAGAGAGAGAGGAGGAAGCAGGCTCCCCGCTGAGCAGAGAGCCGATGTGGGGCTCGATCCCAGGATGCTGGGACCATGACCTGAGCCAAAGGCAGAGGCTTAACCCACTGAGCCACCCAGGAGCCCCTAAGATAAATGATCTTAAAAAATCAAAAACAATACAAAACTCCAAACCAGCCTCATTTTAGTGCATATAATATAGTTCATAAAGTACCCCTACTGCAAAAGGTCTCTTTTTGCAGAAATCATGTATAGATTAATTTTTTTTATTAAAAAAGATGAATGGTCCAGTAGAAAAATGAGCAAACAAAAGCAAAGAACAAGACAAGCAAAGCACAGAACAAATGTAAACTGCCAATAAAGAGGAAAAATGACCAGTAAGAGAAATGCAATTTAAAATGTGAGATCAATTTTTGCCTATTTAATAGCTTAGATTAAAAGTTAAGAATACCCACTGTTGGCAGCGGTGTGAGAAACAGTCATATTTATGGCAGGAACATAAATCAGCAGTCTTTTTGGAGAGCACTTTGGCAAAACGTGTAATGCCATTTGGCCCATCAATTTTAGTTCTGGTAATATATTTCACAATACATTTCCACTCGTGTCCAAACACATGCACAAAGATATTCACTTCATTATTATTGTCCATCAACAGAGGTTTTAGATAGTAATAAAAAAAATTATGGAACACCAACAAAAATGTTAAAAATAAGGTAAAAGAACAAGGTAAAGGGGTGCCTGGGTGGCTCAGTTGTTAAGTGTCTGCTTTCAACTCAGGTCATGATCCCAGGGTCCTGGGATCGAGCCCCGCATTGGGCTCTCTGCTCAGTGGGGAGTCTGCTTCTCCCTCTCTCACCCTCCCTGCTTGTGTTCCCTTTCTCACTGTGTCTCTATCAAATAAATAAATAAAATCTTAAAAAAAAAAAAAAAAAGAACAAGGTAGATTTAGATATACTAGCACAGGAAAAGAAAAAGTCCATGATAAACTGCTACGAGAAAAAAAGCAAGCTGCAGAATATATCAAATGGAATTCTATTATTACATTAAAAAAAGTACACCTCCATGTGTGTAAAAGTCTTGAAAGATAGAAACCAAGGTATATAATGATGAAAAGTGGTAGAGAAAGCGAGCAGCAACAGAACTTTTCCTTTATTATTACAATTTTCTTCTGGTACAAAATCAGCTATCACATCCATATTTTTTAAAAAAAGAAATCTACAATCCCACATAGATCTGAAGAGGAAAAAACTGAACAAACTAGGCCTACCTGACAACCTTCTGGGGGACGAAGTCTTCCAGGGGCGTCTCTGAGTAGGAGTCACTCAAGTGAAATACACTGACTCTTCCGATCTTCCCAAAGGGGAAGGAGACAGTCAGCCCCTCCTTGGGAGTCACCTTTACCACTCGGCCCATGGCCACTTCCCCCTTCTCAAGCTTGTGAGGACCTGGTAGGTAGGAGAATAAACCTGATTCAGGGAAGGGCAAATGAAGAAAGAAGCTGGAACACTGGCCAAGCACGGGCTGGGGAAGTCAGAGGCTGCCCAGACTTGGGGATGTCTAGGCAGAGCAGACCAAAACAATCAACACCCACATTAACATGCCATGTAGTCAGGAAATCTCAGGGCCCTGTGGTGGACAACCCCTTCTGAGAGACTTGAGAAAACCAACCAAGTCAGAAAAGGTGACAGTAGCAGACTGACACAGGCCAGAGAACAAAGCCCCCAAAGAAAGTATTCCCAAAAGACACAAGCCCTACACAAAGCCTTTTGTGAGACTCCAATACCAGAGGCATCCTTGAACCTGGGCACTACCTGATGACTCTTTCCCAATCCTTTCTACCCTCTCCCTTCTCTGACCAGGCAGTATTTTTCACCACACCTATAAGTGAAAGACACAAGAAAGCCTTGGAAGAATCTGGGCCAACCACAGTAGCCTTCAGGGCCTGGCCAATCCGGAACTTCTTATCTGGATGTTTTAGAACCTGGAAGGACAAGAAAATTCCTTTAATGTTTGGAGAAAAGGTCTGTCATTTGCCCGAAACTAGCATTTAAGTCTCTATACCAAGTATGTCCCAAACCAATCCCCGGATAAGTACATGGTTTCTTGTACCCACTGCACACACCAGACACAGGCCAGCTTAGGAGCCTCGATTTCCTCTCCAGGGATCTCAAGCTCACTGACCTTGAAGCTGAGAGAAGTGAGCAACAAGGGAATCCTGCCCCGGATGTCTGGAGCAATCTCCACCTCGAGCCATTTCTTAACCACGTTGTACTGGAGAAAAACATAGGAGGAGAAATGGAATGGGATGGATATAAACATCTTCTTTTCCCTTCATCAAAATAGAAGACTCTCCTAAAAATCGCATGGTTGAAGGGGCCCTAATCCTACATTTTTCCCAAGGGACAGGAATTCACCCCCTACATCCTACTGCCCCTGTCCAATCTCCACTTCTCACAGACTTCACTCAAGAGTCTGGCTCAGAGCCTCTGCTAGGCTAGCCGACCATGCATCCCTCTTGGTGCCTCAACTGATCAGGAGGCAAAATGATCTCAGAGGTGTCCTCAAGCAGCAGGAACAATCCCACTAACCTCTGTAGACTCCTCCAAGATCAGCTCTGCCGAGTGATGGTTTAATCATCTCTCGCCAGGGCTCAACATCTGATTTCTAAATCAATTTAGATTTTGATTCTTCCCTCTTTACAGTGTCCTGCCCTAAACATGCAGCCCCAGTTTTCAAAGTGAATTCAACAAACCATTTATCAAGCAGCCACTATGTACGTGGCATTATAGTGATAAATAAAAGCCAAACCCTACCTTCAAGATTACAGTCCACAAAGAGTAAGTCAAACAATTGTGCAAATAACCAGAGCAGTAGAAACACACTGTGCTATGGGAATACATAGGTGAACTAGGAATATGGGGCGGGGGTGGTGGGGATATCTGTGCTGGGCCTTCAAGGGTTATAGGAATGAACAGAGGGTACTCTGAGTACAAAAATAAAGACAAGAAGGGAAAGAGGAGGTTTTCAGGCTGACTGATACACAAGGTGTATGAGGTCAGATTATAAAAAGCTTTAAATACCACTCTAAGATACCAGGGGTTTATGAAACCCACCGAGGCACAAGAGGTAACTAAAGGGCATCAGTGACATGCTCAGCCAGATGCTTATGGAAGAACAATCTGGCAGCAGTGAAGAGGAGATATCCGTCAATGTCAAGCCCAATCCAACTTTCTCTCTGATATATTCCAACGGGTACAGCTTTCACTGATCGCTTCCCTTTCTCCCTTTCATGAACACCTGTTCCACTTGGGGCTAGAACACATAATCTGGCACCCAGGTACATTGTATTCTGCATTGTACCTGAACTTCATGAAAGACAAAAATCTAGACTCCAACAGCACATTTACTTTAAATCTTGCTCTCTATTTTTTCTTTCCCTTTCGCATCATTAATCTATAAACATGTTCAACTGTGAGCTGCTTGCTAAGTGTTTCGTGAGCCATAATTTTAGCTCCTCAGGCTTCTGGTCTCCCACAAACCAACATGGTAGCAAACAGAAGCAAATGTTAAGTGCTAATGGCTGTTGTCTCCAGCTTCTCCCTTTTTTCTTCTGAAAAAGGACGGCATCATGCTGCAGAGTGTGCACTACTCACCTTCTTCAAGAAGCAAATCAAAGTCTGCCCAGCCTGGTACTGTTTAACCTTCTCCAAGGGGCTAACAGAGTGAGTGTTGAGAGCAGTGCAGAGATCCTTCTCCAGCTCACTGTTTGAAGAAAAGCAATGGAAAGAGTATGCCAACCTCTGGGTACTGCTTCTAGCTTAAAACCATCTCCCCCACGTCGCCATGGATTGACTGTACCCCCCATGTTCATGCACACCACCCACATGCCCACTTCTTTCCTCCAAGGGGAATGGTCATAATACCTGCATGACAACTATCTCCTCCACTTCATTCACCTAGGTATGAACAAGCTATAAAGTAGGTAGCCTACAATCTTTAAAAATTTAGGAAACAACATTGCTTTACTACTTCTTTTGTAATACTATTTACCTATTGCTTTACAGTTTGCAGAACTTTCCCAAATAATCTCTCAATGAATGTGACAACAATCTTACGTGTGCATGAGTCAGGGTAGATATTATTAAACTCATTTTATATTATTAAACCAGGAGTTGAAGTCAGGGCTCTTGATTCAAAAATCCAGGGCTCTGTCCCCTATGCTACCTTGAAATTATTACTGCCTTTCCGCTCAGTAAAGCAAAAAGGGGATGTGGTTATCAGTCCACAAAGCACTTCAAAAAAAAAATCACAGAACTCCCCACCAAGCTTACCAAATAATTTCCAAAACAAAACCAAACAAGAAAATAGTACAAGTAATGCTAATCAACTATCACATATAATAGTAATCACTGGTGAATATAGAAAAACAAAAACTTTCATATACTAGTAAAGTTAAAATGCATATACCTTATAACCCAGATAATTCCACCTTACAGAAATCCTTGCACAGACGCACAGTGGAACAAGTTCAAAGATGTTCCCTGTGGCATTATTTATAATAGAGAAAAACTGGAAACCATCTTAAACATCCTCCATCGGTTGGAGGATATATATAGTTGGGCACATTCATAAGATGAATTACTGTTTTAACTACAAACACAAAAGCAGATCTCAAAAACAAAATTTTAAGTGAAAAAAACAAGTTGCAAAATATTAAGTACAGCATGCCATTTATGTAAAGTTTGAAAACACACAAAGTAATTTTGTAGACATACATGCGTGTATATATACGTATATATACCCACACATATATATATGTACATGTAAATATGAAAAAGTTGGATGTATATCAAATGAACAATGGGTAATTCATCCTCTGGAGGGTGGAGAGAGAGGCCTAAGGAAGGGAACACCTATAAAATGTTATTTCTTAAAACATCCACATACAGAACATCTCCATGCTGGGCACTGAAATAGGTAATTTATATACAGTATCTATAATGTTTATACAGTAGAATGAGAAAGCTTAGTCACTCAAGAGCTGGCACTGGAATGCCTCTGTTACAGGCTAAACCGTGTCACCCCAACCTCCAAGTTTATACGTTGACAGGTTAACCCTCAGTATCTCAGAATGTAACTGCATTTGGAGACTGGGAATTTAAACAGGTGATTAACTTAAAATGAGAATGTCAGGGTGGGCCATAATCCAGTTATGATAATACTAATAATAGTAACTGTTATTATTATTATTAGGGTTAGCCTATAATGCAACAACAAAACCTAATTAAAAACCAGGACTTGAATAGACATTTCTCCAAAGAACATATAAAAATGACCAGCAAGCTGAGAGCCTAGGTGGCTCAGTTGGTTAAGGGTCTGACTCTTGATTTCAGCTCAGGTCATGATCTCAAAGCCGTGAGATCAAGTCCCAAGTCGGCTCTGGCACTGAGCATACAGCCTGCTTAAGATTCTCTTTCACCCTCTCTCTCTGCCCCTCTCCCTCACTTAAAAGAAAAAAAAAAAGACCACAACCATAGGACAAGGTGCTTCACATCACTAGCCATCAGGAAAATACACACCAACACCACGGATGAGACATCTCACCTCACATCTGTGAGGATGGCCATTATCAAACACACAGAATACAAGCATTGGCAGGGATGTGGAAAAAAGGGAACTTCCTTGCACACTGTTGGCAGAACTACAGGATGTTACAGATACTGTGGAAAATAGTATGGAAGAGCCTCAAAAAATTAAAAACCGCCATATCATTCAACATTCCCACCTCCGGGTATATATCCAAAAGAACCGAAAACAGGATCGCAAAAAGATATCTGTACACCCATGTTGACTGCAGTGTTATTCACAATAGCCAAGATCCAGAATAATCCAAATATCTGTTCATGGATGGATGAAGAAATGTGATCTATATGTACATGGAATATTATTCAGCCTTTATATTATTTTATTTTAAGATCTTATTTATTTATTTGACAGAGAGAGACACAGCGAGAGAGGGAACACAAGCAGGGGGAGTGGAGAGGGAGAAGCAGGCTTCCCGCAGAGCCTCAATGTGGGGCTCGATCCCAGGACCCTGGGACCATGACCTGACCGAAGGCAGACGCTTAACGACTGAGCCAGCCGGGTGCCTTGATTACTCAGCCTTTAAAAAGAAGGAAAATCCTGCTACATGCTACTATGTGGATGAACCTTCAGAATGTTGTGCTGAGTGAAGCTAGCCAGCCAGAAGGACTGACCATGATCCACTTACATGAGTTATCTAAAGTAATCAAATGCAAGAAACAGAAGTTAGAATGGCAGCTGCTGGAGGTGGGGGTAGGAAAAAATGGGGAGTTGTTCTACGGGTATAGAGTTTCAGCCATGCAAGATGAAAAAGTTCTGGGGATCTGTTCTACAATAATGTGCACACAGTCAACAACACTGTGACGCAAACTTAAAAACTGTTAAGAGGGTAATTTTATGTCTTGTATTTTTACAATAAAACAAAAAAGCAAAATGAGGAAAGAGATTGGGACACAGATATACACAAAGAGAATATCACATGAAGACACTCAGAGAAGATAACCACCTGCAAGCCAAGAAGGGAGGACTCAGAAGAACCAACCCTTGTTAACTGGACGTATCTCCCCTTAAGGTGAAGAAACTACCCGACCCCAACTCTTAATTAAATAAGGCATCACACCTCAGGTGAAGATCTGGTGGACTCACAACAAAGGTCTGTTTTCATGACAAAGACTGGAGGGGATCAGGATCAAAATCGACAAAACTAAGGAGCCCACACAGTAAACAAATAGGAGTGTGTGCATCCACCAAATCTCACTATTCTGCAACTAAAGGGCTTACTCTGAAGTTCAGCCGGAAAAAGGAATGAGATCTTGCCATTTGTGACAACATGGAAGGACCTAGAGAGTATCACACTAAATAAGAAAAATGGAAAAAAAAAAAAAAATGATCCCAGACAAACTGGATCCAACATTAAATAGAACTAGTTTTTCCTCCACACAGAATCCCTCACTGAACACCCCTCTGTAAAATCCACTAGAATGTGACCTAAAATTCCAGTCACTGAGCAGTAGTCTCTACACTCAAAGAATGGGTATTGGCTACATGTTGTTTATTTTTGGAATTACTGAGTTCCAAAAAATTGAACTGAGACCAAAAATGTGCCTTTTTGTTACATGCTGACAAAAAGAACTGCAACCAGAATTTTAAACCCTAAATACAGCTTTTACATTAAGTTTCTTATAATCCCCCTACCTAGCCCTATCAGAGCCTAATATCATTATTAGAGAAATAAAACAACCTAGACAGACAGAGGCAAAATAAGTCACAATGCTGGCAGAATCTTGGCAGGAACTCAGGCTCCTGACTCCAAAGTCCCCCACTCTTTCCATGAGACCATGCTACTGGGGTTCCCCTCACCTTGGCCGTACACTCAGCTCTGGAATGGTTCGAATAAATCTGGGATGACTTATTGGGAGAAACCTGGAGAAAGAAATAAGGTCAAATCATTTTTCTTATTCTCTGTACCACCATAATCTGGAGATCAGATTTTCTCTCTACTCCCAGGAAACCCAGC
Source organism: Martes martes (assembly GCF_963455335.1). NCBI lineage: Eukaryota > Metazoa > Chordata > Mammalia > Carnivora > Mustelidae > Martes > Martes martes. Next base: position 25,246,689 of record NC_137902.1, read on the forward strand.
TTAAAAGCCCCCCTGCTCGCTGGCAGCGTGCCAACTGGTGACGTGTCAGGTCTGAGGGCTTCCTCTCTCACTCTCTGCAGCAAATGCTGGGCAGCTGACTCATCTGCTCTTTAGCGTTGTCTTAGTAAACCCTGAGTAGAATTTTCCTTATAGACTACATTCTCCAACTCTTTTACTCTGAAAGTAAGGAAATGGAGGTCTAGAGAGTACGGTTACTGAAAGTAATATACAAATTATAGACTAAGAAATATTTTGCTTTTCTCAGTACAGCAAAGATTTCTGGTACAATAATAATATTGCAAATAGATTTAAAGAAAAGGAGGATGACTACAGTATGTAGTGGAGAATGGACTATTACAACCTCTGATGTATACTGAGCAGTAACTGCGTCAGGCAACCTGCTAGGCACACTGGGTACCAGATGTTCTCTCAACCTCTGCACGAAAGGTGCTAACTGCCCATACTCCCATTTTACAAATTAGGAAAATAAAACTCAGAGTGAAGTAACTACTTAAGTCATGGTCACACAATTTTAAGTGGTAAACCTGAAATGTGAACCCAGGTCTCTCTCACTTTAAACTAATGCCCTTAACCACTGCACCATATGCCATTATTTTTTCAAAGGAAAAGAGACAAAAGGATTCTTTTGGTGAACATTTCTGCTAACTAGAAGAAAATCTGATTCGTGCACAACTTTTTTGAGCCTGCCTCAGTGCCCATTCCTTCTCCCACAATTACAACAATGTCCCCTCCAAACCAGCCCATTTCCCAAAGCCTCCGTACTTGAACGTCTTCATGTCTCGCCCACCAATCACTCGGGCAGTGACTGTCTTCCCAACTTTCAGCTTGGCAGTAGGAGATGTGCCCACTGGAACATCATCTAGAATGTGGGAGGCGTGAATGCAACCAATGATTCCGTCTTCCAGTGTCACAACCACATGGGTGGGCTTAATGGACTTGACAGTGCCTGTGACCATGTCCCCGATGGACAGGGTGTGCTTCTTTACAGCCCCCACAACCAGAGCTGGATCTGCTTCCTCGTCCTCATCGATGGTCTCAGAGTCCTTCCGGGTCTGTCTCACAGTCCTCTTAGCAGCTGGCCCCTCAACAGCCAAAAGAAAACCGGTCACTCCTGGTTCTGTGGTCTTGAGGGTTAGGGAGACACCCTGTCCCACCTGCAACTTCTCTGAGTCGAAGCGGAAGGTGTCATTGAGGTGAGAGGTCAAGGAGAAAGCTGTCAGGTGGCCAGTCTCGACCAAGGAGGCGACAGCAAAGGACTCCTCCAAGTGCTGCACGACTGCCTGGTACTCGCTGCCTTTCTTCAGCTGGAAAACACAGAAAACCCGCCATCCCCACTTCTTACAGGGCACAAATGCTCGGTCATCACCCACTGGGCAGGCCGGGGCTGTGGAAGCCCCCCGAGTCCAGGGAACCAGGGTTGGGATGAGTTGTAACGAACTAGCCTTCACTCCCTCCACCTGGCTTCCTCTCCTGTTACTGAGCTGACCTGACTAAACTCAAAGCACCGCATCAGAATCCCTGGAACTTAGCTTTTGCTTTGAATTCAGATTCCTAGGTCCTATCCTAGAACTTCTGAAATCAGAATTTTAAAGTTACTGGGGTGATTCTTAGCACAGTTCAAAGACACTGTGTCCCCAACTCTGGGAGTTCTGCAGTGCCCCCCTGGTTTATTCACCCTTCCAACCACTCACAAGTCACCACTGACAGCTCATTGTGTACGAGGCATTTACCCCACCCTTTCCTCAGAGTCCGACCCTCATACCCTTATGTATGAGCTCACCAGCTTCACTTGGAGATATGGAATATGGATGTTAGGAAAACTCAGTGAGGAGTCAACACTGTTTCTATTTCTCTTTGTTTCCCCATGTCTTATAATTATAGGCAGCCAGACATGAGGAATTATACCTAGGTAATTCTCTCCACCTACCCTACACAGTTAGATGCTTAATAAGTACTTTATTTATTTATTTATTCATTTGTTTGTTTATTTAAGTGGAGCCTCATGTGGGGCTTAAACTCACGACCCTGAGATGGAGACCTGAGCTGGGATCAAGAGTTGGGACGCTTACCAGGTGCCCTCTTAATACGCACTTGAAATGAGGACCAAATACATACATTATCCAGAGAAAAATACATGTGTTGAGACACCCCTTAAACCCATTCTTCTCTTACACAGAAGTGTACGGGAGGGAATGTGGATGAGCAGCCTGGAGGTCAGAACTATACATAGACCTGTTTTGTTTGGGTTATAGGTCTTAAAAAACAGTTTCCAACATTTCCCACATTTATTTCAAATAAAAGTCAAATTCTGCCTCGTCTTAAAAATCAGACTCGGCAACAGCAGATGCTGATGTTCCCACATGGTAACAAACAGATGGAAGAGAATCATCTGTGTCCCTCTGTGGGCTGGCTGTGCCCACCGCACTCATTTACACTATCCACCCGGCCCTAAGCCAGGGGACCACATCATTTATCATTGGCACCAAAGTGCAAGTCGGTACTATTACTAACCCCACCAAGACCAGAGAAGAGGTATGGGAATGACCCACACCAACCCAGGCAGACGATCACCTCATCCACAGGCATTTGCACTGAAACCCCTGAGCAAAGTGTGTGGGGCTGAAGAGGTGGCTGATGCCTCTGAAACCTTGGGAATGGAAGTCATTGCCAGCTTACCTTTTTAGCTCTTCTGTTCACCAAATCGTGGCAAAGGGAAACATGTACCTCCAATTTCAACATATCAACAGTTAAGATGACAACCTTCTTCTTCTGCCCAGGTTCCACCTCCTGCCCTGCAGGGCAGAAGCAAACACAGCATGATCGCCCTCCTGGAGCAGGGAAGGAAGCGTCTCTCCAAGAGCGCTGCAAGCCCTTGGGGACAAAAAAGAAAAGGGGAGGGGCACCTGGGTGGCTCAGTGGGTTAAAGCCTCTGCCTTCGGCTCAGGTCATGATCCCAGGGTCCGGGGATCGAGCCCCGCATTGGGCTCTCTGCTCAACGGGGAGCCTGCTTCCCCCTCTCTCTCTGTCTGCCTTTCTGCCTACTTGTGATCTCTGTCTGTCAAATAAATAAATTAAAAAAAAAAAAAAAAAGAAAAAAGAAAAGGGGACATCCATCCTGGGATGATATGAGCGAGGAAAACCAAAAGTGTAGCTCCCATACTTCAAATTTAGGTGTGCCTTAATTTATGCAACCTGATACATAAAAATCTAGATTTACCCAATTGTAACAATAGGATTCATACTTAGACCTTCTTTGGCCCGCTCTCAGTTGTCTTGATTTACATAGCTATAAGACAGGGATGCCAACATTTTCTACTGACTCAGCTCCTCTACATTACACATTTGGGAATTCTGTACCCAAGAGAGGGAAGAATGGACGAAGAATTTCCCCCATGAGCCACTAGAGGCGAAATAGCAGTGCTCACCTGCCCGATGGTATCTGCTGGCCCTCAGAACCAGGCCAGGCACGGGGCCCTCACTGAACACCACAGAGCCATCCTCCAACACCTCCTGCACCTCCAGGTCAAGGACCATCCCGGGTGTCATCTCAGCCAACGTCTGGATCAACACAGAGTCTGCCAGAGAGACCCAAAGGAAACGGGATTAACAAGCAGAAACAATACTCACCGTTCTCTTCCTTCGGCAATGTGCTGCCCCACGGAGAGCAGAATCCTGGAGCATTGCGAAGGTAAGATCACTTTTGGTAGAAATATGTGACGCCTGTGAATACTCCGATTGCCAGGAGAGAGACCTGCACCTCTTGCTGATCCTCCCTGGCCATCACTCATGAAAGTAGCCAACAAATACCACAAACACACACTTTCCTTTGCTTTCTGAATTTTCACTGCTTCATTTTAGAATCTATCCTCTCAAGCTTCTTATTCCCAAATCCCATCAGGATTCCATCAATCCTCCCTGATGGCTGGAAACTTTAGAAAACAACATAACAACCCCTCAGAGTCTTCCAGCAGGTCCCTGATCCATTCTCTCATCCACCAGGTATTGGCTGAGTAAGTGAGCAATGAAGACGTGAACGGATTCACAACAAATGCAAACCTGAGGACACAGAGCTAGGGGAAGTTCTGACTTTGGTCTGGGAGGGAACACAAGGGGGACCTCTGGGATGCTGGTAATGATCTTTATCTGAATCTGGGAGTAAATCAGGGTCTTCATTTTATAAACATTTACTGAATTATACCTTAAATGATGTATGCAGTTTATACAAGTTATATTCCCATTAAAAAAGGGGGAGGATGCCTGGGTGGCTCGTTGGTTAAGCACCTGACTTTCAATTGCTACTCAGGTAGTGATCTCGAGGTTGTGGGATCAAGATGAGCACGGAGCCTGCTTGCCATTCGCTCTCCTTCCGTCCCTCCCACTCATGTGCTCTCTCTGCCTCTCTCTCAAAACAGACGTTCCCCACCCCCCACCCCCTCGGCCCACGTGCCCCCACCTCGGTTGCTCATGAGGCTGCGCACACCCTGCCGCTCTTCCAGGCACTGGCTCAGGAGGAGGAGGCTGGTGGTGGCCAGGTCGCCCAGACCGCAGTCCGACAGCCGCAGTGACAGCAGCATGCGCTGCTTCTCCTCATCCACGTTGGTCACCTTCGCAACCACTGTCTGCCCCTCGACGAAGTGGTCACTTGTGGAAGTCACAAACTTGTCACTCATGATCTAACGAGCGGGCAGAAAGTAAAGACAGGAAGTCTCTATCAAGACAACTCACTTCATGCCCCCAGGAAAGGATGTGTGGGGGAAGGAGCGGGGAGAGATGGAGGCCAGGGAGATTCCTCAGCCCTCTCTTGAGCACAGCTCTACTCCCCTTCCAGAAAACCATGCAAGGCCCTGGTCGTCCAACCCAGCCTTCTAGAGGGCACTCAGCCAAGGAGGCACATCACTGGCAAGCCACGTCTGTAACACCCGATGGTAATCCTCTGCCCTGTGCTATGCATGTTTCTGCAGGCTTCCCCTCTTCTCTCAAATTGTTCTGGCAGGGAATACAAATAAGAGCCGTCTAGGGAATTTGTCAGGGGGACAAACCTATAGAAGGGAAGTATTTATGAATAAACCACAGGCCACCTGCTCTCCCACCGTCTTACACTGACTTCGCTAAGACTCCCTCCGACTCTGGGTCACAGTTTAGTCAGCAGGCATGAGGGGTTCAACGATGGGGTCACTAAGACTTTTTGCAGTCTGAAAAGTTCATGACTTCAGTGACACTGTGGTGGAGGGGATCCTTCCAAGGTATTCTGGTATCATGATGCCTCAAAAACCCCAGAGGTTGCAAAACCAGTACTCAGTGGCTCAGGAAAGTTAACAGCCGTGTCTATACATGCTGAGAGTGTAAGTCACTATTCTGGCACTGGAGACTAGTCTTCACAGCCCCTGCCCACCTACCCAACGCTGTACTGTGAAGTAAAGACGCGCCTCCCTCCAGGACACAGCCCTGCGCCAGGACACATGGCTGGGCAAGAATCTCAGCCCCATTCCCCTCAGCCAGGTGGCCTTTCTGCCTTGCCCCTGAAAATCTTACAAGGATTAAGGTATCCTGCACCTTCCCACTCTCAGGTTCCATGACTGTAGTATCTCTCCCCCAAGGCTCTTGTGCATGGAGCTGAACTTACGGCTTTGGGGGCCAGTCCACTAAGACCTGACGGGAACTGGACGAACACACCATAGTCCTTGATGCTCTTCACAAAACCGATGAGCAGCATCCCAGGATGGATTTCTGCGAAGCTTTTAGGATCCTGGCCACCCTCCACGGTGGAGACCAAAGCTGGCTTCCTACAAAGGAGCTAATGGCACTTCATCAAGGAACATTCCAGAAAGGGCAGATGAAATAACCATCCCTCCATCTCCTTTTTCCACTCTACCCGCTTTACTGCTACAGTAATTCTCTAAGCATGCAGACTAACAGCACTAGCATCACCTGGAATCTGTTAGAAATGCAAACTCCTGGGGCGCCTGGGTGGCTCAGTCATTAAGCATTTGCCTTCAGCTCAGGTCACAATCCCAGGGTTCTGGGATTGAGCCCTGCATCAGGCTTCCTAGTCAGCGGGAAGCCTGCTTGCTTCTCTCTCTCCCACTCCCCCTGCTTGTGTTCTCTCTCTCTCTGTCAAATAAATAAATAAAAATCTTAAAAAAAAAAAAAAGAAATACAAGCTTCCAAGCACTGTCCCAGACCTACTGAATCACAGACTCTGGGGTGGGGCCCCACAAGCTGTGTAAACAAGGCTTCCAGGTGATTCTGATACACACTCAAGTTTAAGACCCAGTGTTCTTCCTTTCTCTGTTAATTTGTCTCCAGGTTACTGAAGAGGACCAAAAAGAGACAGGCTCATCTCTGTGGTTTGGCAGCTGGACCAACCATGACAGGATCCTCCACAATCTTCACACTAACCGACTCTGTCCCACCTCCTCTATCTTCACCCTACAGAGATTTCATTTTACATTCTGTGAGAAAGAGGCAGTGTTCTCCTTTGAAGTACACATACCAAGACCAAAGGGAATACTCGGACCCCCCATGGGGGTGGTGGCGGGGTGGGGGACGGGTATTGGGAAGGAGGACAGCAGCTGCCTCATTAATTGTTCCAGCTCAAGGGGCAAGCACTATATATAAGAAGGCAAGATGTGCTACTGGAGATATCCCACTGGACCTGGCAGGCCACACTGCCCCCTGTCCGACACCTTAGACTCCCACTCTGTCCTGACGAGCATCTACTGGTAGAACTTCAATCCTCTTACTTTCCATGAGGGGAAGGCAGGGAAAATACAGTCTGGTCACTGGTTTCATTTTATGGAGGTATTTCTGAAGTCAAATGACAGACTTTTTCCCATGGAGTTTCCAGTTCGGAGCAGAGCCTGACCCAGAGTCTTCCCCCAAGGGCCCACAGCTCACCAGATGCCAGTAAAGGATACAATACGTCCCTCGCTCTGGCTGAGACAAAGTACTCTGTGAAGGGTGTCACCAGTCTGAAGCCAGTGATACAACAGAGGGCCATTGGCAACATGGTCCGACAGATGAGGCGTGGGGAGGAAAGCAGGGGTGTTGTGGGGCAGGACAGCCACCTCCAGCCCTTCTTTGGTCTTCTCTAAAACCTTCACATCCACCAACTACTCAGGAAGAGAAAGACAAAAAATGGTACTTGTCCTGAGCAGACAGCAACCACATCTGGCTCAGGCAGAGATAAGTCCCAGCACCAGGGATCATTGAGAGGTCAAGATCAGAGAAGAAGTTTTCTTCCACACCCCACACCACTGCCCCCAAAGACCCGCCAGGCACGGGCACACACACCAGGACCCATTTGAGTGCTCGCATCACTCCTCTCCCAAGGCCCTCCACTGAGTCCCAGGGAAAGGTAGTCTCACAGGCTGGTCCTAAAGACCAGAGAGGAAAGAGGACAGCAGGACACTGCTGAATAGCCATACGATAATGGCGCCTTCCTTTCCTGGACAGCTTCCATTTGCTCTGACACACAGAAAAGAACCCTCTTTCAAGACCCTCAATTCTGTCTAGCCCTAGAACCTTATCTAGCTACCTTGATCTTTCCCTCCACGGGTCCCAGTGCCCCACGTGTCAGTGGCACCCCACTTTCTGCCACTGCCAACTAAAGCAGCTTCTCTGGAGAAGTCCAGGTACCTGTCCAGGGCTAACAGTTCTTCTTTTCTTCTGACTGTGTCCCAGATGCTCCTTCTTTGGATCATCCAACAGCTTGAAGGACAAAAGCATCCTCTCTTTGGATGGCTCACAGTTCAGCACCACAACCTTCACCACCTAGTGAGAAATCACACTTGCCTGGCTAACTCTTCCCCGCAGGCCAGCCAGGCCCTAGAGAGAGCTGCCCTCCATGAGCACTGCAGAGGAAGAGGCACCTAGACCTGGGATCAAGTCAGAAAGCAGTGGAGAGTAATGTACTGAAAGATACACAGAATCTCCCCCACGTCCACCTTTCGTGGGAGAGGAAAACATGAACAAATTTTTGATACAACCCCAAGCTTTCAAAACTTATTTTTCCTAGATAGATCCAGACTCACTAGTTTTATGGCACTGCCACCTTGTGGTGACAGTGACCTCAGAACAATTTCTGATGTGAGGGCCACCAGCATGTTTGTTATAAGTAAAGACTAATTCTTCAAGGTTGTGGGGCTGAGGTCACTTAGTTTGCCAGCTTCTGCTGAAACCCCCTGAGGGTTCCTCTCAGTTCTGTTCCACATCTCCTCCACCTAGCTGGCTCCAACCCACTGCCCCACATGCAGCTTCCTTAGCCCTTAAAAAGTAGTCCTCCCACTACTCCGTCAAATCTGTGTTCATGGGGTCACCAAGGATATGGGCCTGTCCCAGGAAAGGGTTACCTGGCCAGCGTAAAAGACCCTCTCTGGGTCAGGGACATACTCGGCACTGAGCTCATGCTTGGGCACCAGTCCCTGCACATCGTTGTAGAACTTCACGATGCAGCCATAGTCCTTGACCCTGAGGATGAAGCCATGCGTCTGCAGACCAGGCTTGGCATCAGCGTAGCAGGTAATGGCAGGCAGCTTGGACTCAATTAGGGTTTTTTTCAGCGTCATCATCAGCTTCTTGGCTTCAGGATCACAAAGCAAAACCTAAGGGAAGAATACTGGTTGTCATCAAGTTACCCATTATCAAGAGAGCCATGGAACTGGTGTCTGCAACCTCTGAACCCGAAGGCCAGGGTCCATCCTTAAGAACCTATCTCTTTCCCTGCTCCCTGCTGGATGACAATCTGGGGAGTATTCACCTATTTCAAAAGCACTTCCTCCCATACGTTCCCTCCTGGGCCTGCATCCACACTCACCATCCCCCTGCACCTCCAGCGTCCTGGGTCAGTCCCTTCAATGCCACCTCAGCTCCCTCCCAGACCACATGCATCTCATATAATAGAATGAACGACCGAGCCAATTCACCACCTCAGTACTACTGTGTATTAGCTACTAAGACTGAGAGATCCAACCATCTCTCATCCCTCATGTCATCTCCTTAAGGGCAGAGAAATTCCCTTGTTTCTAACTTCCTGACTCCACTACTATAAAATTTCACACCGATGGGTGATCAGTATCTTTCTTGACTCAATAATGAAATAAAACGAAAAGAAGAAAATCTAACGTTGTGAGTGCCTGCACACACCAGGCCTTGTGTTAAGTACTGCGTATCACATTTAATCTTCACAACTCTGTGAAGCTTCTCTTGGGATTCAAGACTTTGTTATAAACCACTCAAGTTTCAGCAGCTAAGTTTAGGTATTTCTGTGCCTGACACACCCCTTGCTACTCTTTAAATTCTTTCTAGTTCAAGTACCACCTCTGCCAGAAATCTAGAAGATAATACTGTCATATAGACCTGAATGTGAAAACTGGTTCTGCCATTTATTAGCTGTGTGACTTCGAGCGAGCTGTGTGACTTCACTTCCTACACTTTACTTTCCCCACTGCAAGACAAGGATAACAGTACTTACTTTATAGGATTGTTTTAAGGATTAAATGACATAATGCATGTCAGGGGCTTAGGATAGCAAATGGCACAAAATACATGTTACGGGGTGGTTACTACTGATAACACCAATGATTCCTGCTGGCCCAGCCCACCTGTGCCTCCCCTCTGAGATACGACCATAGCACAAAGCCTGCGCCAAACCATGTGACAAAAAGACACACAATGGCTTGCTCTCTTCATGTATGACTATTTTAACTCTCAATTATATTACACAACTCTCAAGGGCAGAGACCCGGTTTTCTCTTCTCAATGCCAGATACAAACCACAGATGTTTCATGGTCATTCTGTGGAAAAAGGCAGAAACTTCAGCTGAGAAGCACTGCTCTCTTCCCACCTGGCTTAAACCCCAATAAGACCCTTCAGGAGGCTCACCCGGCACTTGACCTCATCCCCGATGTGGTACTTCTTTTCCGGATTCTTCATCAGGATGTCGGCCAGGTGCATGGGCGGTATCAGGCCCCGGATTTGCTCGCCCACCTTCACCAGCATCCCGTATGGCTTTATGGTCAGCACTGTGCCCTAGAGAATCCAAAGAAAAGATGCCATCATGCCTCAAGAATGGCTTTTCCCCCTCTACTTCTTACAACAAAGCAGGTCACATCTCTCTTTTGGGAAGAGAGGCTAACTCTTCCCAGGCTAACTGCCTGTTATTCCAGATATCACAGGATAAAGCACACACCCCACACTGATGTGAATGCAGTCTGTTTTGTTTACAGGAACCTTCGCATCTTTCTGTGGGAACATGTTCTCTGTCTACCTCATGAGCACATTCTTCGCAGGAGGGGATTCTGTCTCCTAAGGAACAAACTCTACCTATAAAGGAGATCTGCTCAACTAGGGCTAAATGGCTGGACACAAGAGGCAACTGCAAGTGACCTCGTACTAACATCCCAGGAGTTCAACTGGCATAGAACTAACTTTTGCCCAAATCTAATAAATACCATTAAATGCCAGGATTTATGACCTACTGCCTCTGTGTATTTGAGTGATGCTATTAAGACCTTACGTTGAAATGAATTACATGTTACCCAAGGGAAGAAAAAGAATCTCCAGTTAACAGGCAGGGGTAAGGAACATGACTTTAAATGTGTTCATGTGAGAACTAATGAGTGGCCAGTTAACCTGTGAACTAAAGAATGTCTGAAGGTGAACAAGTATCTAACTATATGCTTGAGTCTTACCTCTACCAGTGCCCCAGGTTTGATGTCATGATATCTAAGGTACTGAGCTTCAATAATGGACCTAGAACAAAAAGTAAATACAAGATTAAATAAGCCAGGGCAGAGACTACCTAAAATTCAGGGCTCCCAAAATCATGCTGGCAAGAAAGAAAATAGTCACCACGTCAGGCCAGGAGAAACTGAGCGAGCAACCCCAGAGAAGCACACTTCTCCAGCCCCACACGTGTCGATGACAGACTTACGTCCTCAGAGAGAGCAGGGCCAGCTCATCCATTTGGCTGTAATCGATGATTCTACACTTGTGAGTGTTCCCTGGCTTGAAGGACTCAGCACTGAAGACGTTCTTCGAGTCCGAGAGGTGGCTGAGCTACAAAGTACCAAGTGATTAAGCACAAGCCAGACACTGTAGATCTGAGGCAATCAGATATGAAAACACATTGACACATTTAGCACCTACCATAAAAACACTGTCGATCACCTATTAAAATAATTCCGCTAACTAAAACACTGCTTTTTACGGTCATGGACTATAAGGTCAGAGAACAGTCTAGATCATGGGTCTGAAAACTATAGCTCATAAGTCAGTGCCTATTTTGTAAATAAAAGTTTTACTGGAACACAGCCATGCCCCTTCATTTACGTACTGTCTACGGCTGCTTTCTGGCTACAACAGAGCTGAGTGGTTAGGACAGAGATCGAATGGCCCACAAACCTGAAATATTTATTACCTGGCCCTTTCAAAACCTTTGCCAAGCTCTGGTGTAGATCCGAACTCATTCTTGTACCTACCATCGACCAGGTATCAAAGTCAGTCAAATTAATCCTAAAGAATTCTAAGAACAAACGGATATTGTTCTAATCCCTCTGCAGAGTCTGCCACACCCGGGGATACTCAAAAATAGGCAACTAATATAAGGGATGTAGAAAACAGAAAAGGACCCACGTGTCCCTACAGTCTCTCTAGTGATAAGATCCTGCTGAAATGAAACGCTTCCTCACCCGGGCATAGGCCAGTGCCCCATCCTTCAGCCTGAAGGTGGCGCCAGCCTTGCTGATAAAGCTCTGGACAGGAACGTCATCCAGCACGGCTCCCAGGTGCTGGCAAGAGAGCCGGGTGAGGGAGCGCCCTGGCTGCAGGAAGACGGGACGCAGGCTCAGGCGCACGGCCCTGGTCCGAGGATGGACACAGAGAACACAGGCCCTTACCTAGACAAGAGAAAGAGAATCATGAGCAGGAGGAGGCACACAGAAGATCAGACCCCCAGAGCAGACTTTCGGAGCTCAAGACTCCACATCTGCTGCCCAGGTTATGGATGGAAGCAGGAATATCAACTAGGGCAATCCAAACAAAATTGCGCAAAAGTCAAACAAAATGCCCCAGAGAAATGGCGTCTAACTAAATCCATGCTCACTCAAGGCCAGGAAAACATACCAGGGTCCCCTTAACACCATGAGGCTAATAACACATATGCGACAGAGGCCATGTCCCAGCATCACTGTACCAGAGACCCGCCTAAAACACACCAGGAACAGCATGCTCTGATCACAAGGTCACAGCATGTAAAACGTCTGCATCTTGTACACAAATAGGATTGTAAGGAGAAAAAGTTACAAGAAAAAAGTTCACCAAACAGTTAATATTATCCTAAGTGCTGGGAAAACTTGTTTAGCTAAAAAACATGTCTCTGTAGAATCCGATAGCATATATTACTGTTAAAAGCAAAAAAGAAAAGAAAGAAAATCATTTTAGGATTCTTTTAAAAACTCTGAATAACATATATTGGGACTTTCTTCCCAAATAGTCACAATCACTGCAGAAAATTTGGATATTTAGGTAAATATAGAAAAATCAGCCAGTTAATCATTATTAACACCACACGGTATAATCTGCCAGTATTTTAACCAGGTGTACCATTAAAAAAATTTTTCAGGGAGACCTTGGTGGCTCAATCAGCTAAGCATCTGCGTTTGGTTCAGGTCACGATCTCAGGGGCCTGGGACTGAGCTCTGCATCAGTCTCTTTGCTCAGCAGGAAGAGTCTGCTTCTCCCTCTCCCTTTACCCCTCCCCGGTTCATGCACACACACATGCACACTCTCTCCCTAATGAATAAAATCTTTAAAAAATTAAAAAACTTTTTGAAGTAAAAATAAAACTTTTTTCAGAGCACCTAGGTGGCTCAGTTGGTTAAGTGCCCAACTCTTCATTTCAGCTCAGGTCATAATTTCAGGGTCATGAGATTGAGCCCCACATTGGGTTCCATACTCAGTGCAGAGCCTACTTGAGATTCTCTCTCTCCCTCTTCCCCTCCCTCAGCTCACACCCACACATGCACACATTCCCTCTCTCTCTCTAAAATACATAAAATCTTTTTAAAAATAAATAAAATTTTTTCAAAGTTGGATCTACTCTATCCATAGCGCTTTTAAATTACATTTTCTATTTAAATGCATATTTTGTTCTTTTACTTTAAATATTCTTAAACACCTTAAACGATAACAGCAAAAGATTCACTACCCTCCCCTGCCAAAACCAAACTATATAAAACAATAAAAAATACAAACTACAAGTTGCCTTCTTTTTCATAGACTCCTTCTCTAATCTTAATCCACAGAAATAACCGCCGTGGCTTCCTGTGGTCCTTCCAAAACACATTTCATTCCCCTCACTGCCTCTAATACCTGTACACACGCAGCCCTAGGATCTGCCCATAGCTAGCTGCAATACCAGACAGCTGTTTGGGATACAACTGGAATTAAGAAAACACTTCTTACTGTTTGATTTGAGAAATATGTTCCAGCTTTCTTGGGATCCAGGTGCATAAAGTCAACCAGGCCAGTGAAGAATGAGAGGAAGTTTAGTGTAACGCCAACTGGAGTCACCTAGAAATATACGGAACAAGAAAGAACCAAGAATGAGAGACGCTGTTCATACGAAACCCTCACTGCCATGTTTTCCACAACTGCATCTCTCCCCTGCCTCAGCTAACCCTTATCAATTCTTCTTCCTTAAAATTAAGTGGCAGGACAACACCCAGCACTATTTTTTTTTTTAAGATTTTATTTATTTATTTGACACAGAGAGAGAGAACACAAGCAGGCAGAGTGGCAGGCAGAGGGAGAGAGAGAAGCAGGCTCCCTGCCGAGCAAAGAGTCCCATGTGGGGCTCAATCCCAGGACCCTGGGATCATGATCTGAGCTGAAGGCAGGCGCTTAACCGACTGAATCATCCAGACATCCCCTAGCTGTTCCTTTGTTCAGTAAGCTCACCTCCCTTCTGGCATGAGAGGCATCAATCCTCCCAACTTGAGATTTCCTGATGGGATGGAGGGTCATTTGTACAAGGATCCTTGGGGAACTGCCAGCCCAAACACCTGGGCAAACTGTTGCTAACTTGGTGATCTGCCCAGACCGAGAATGCAAAACCCTAATGCCGGCAAAAGGGAGATATTGCCCATGCTGATCTGCCCTAAGGAGCCCCCCAGAAGCTAAAGAATTAGAGGTGACAAGCACCTCAAAAGAGATCAATGAGGCAGAAGACTGAAATCTGGAAAACAAAGTTAAACCCCCAGGTCCTCTCCTCAAACTATAGGGTCTATGCCTCTCCTGCTTCACAGAAAATGAGAGTTATTCTCTAGGAAACTTATACAGAGACTCAAAAGACAGGGAGAGTGCAAACCCTGAAAATGTAGATTAAGAAAAGTTCTGAGTATTATATACCACCTAGCTCTCAGGCCAGGATTATACCCTCCTGAGGAGAGATTAACAGATCCTTTCTAGAGAAATCTAACATACTAGAGAAGACTTACACCAATGACATTGAGAGCTGCTCAAAGTCTGCTAGTGTGTGAGGTCCTGAGTGTGAGGTTGTCAACGTGCCACACTCGACCATGTATACAAAGTGTTCCAGCACCTCACTCATGCAATGACAATCAAAACAAACATTTAAGAAAGAGCACAAAGTTAAAACTGAAGAGAGTCTCCCAGTAGGCACGATACAGAAAAATACATGCACATACCAAAACAAAGGTGAGATGAAAAAATAAGAAAATTAAAGAACTGAAACATTAAGCCCAACATTATCCAGAGTTCGAGAGAAAAAAGAAACTATATTTAAAAAAAAAAAAAGTCTGATAAGGGGGTAGTTAGTATCCAGACTATATAAAGAACTCTTACAACTTAATAAAAAAAAGACAACCCAATTTTAAGATGGACAAAGAACTTTTGAATAGATATTTCTCCAAAGAAGATACACGAGTGGTCGTTAACACAATCAGCATGTGAAAAGATGCTCAACATTGCTAATCATCACGGAACTGCAAACCAAAATCACAAGGAGATACCACTTCACATCCACTAGGGTGGCTATAATAAAAAGCATAATAACAACTATCCATGAAAATGGGAAGAAACTGGAACCCTTAACCGCTGATGGGAATGTAAACTGGTGCCGCCATTTTGGCTGTTCCTCTAAAAGGTCAGTTACCATATGACCAGCAGTTCCGTTCCTAAGTACATGCCTAAGAGAAATAAAAACTTACATTCACACAGAAACTTTCACACCAATCTCAGAGCAGCTTTACTCATATGAGCCCAGAGCAGAAACAACCCAAATGTCCACTAACTGATGAATGCAGAAACAAAATGTGCCATTTCCACACTGTGGAATAGTATTAGCCATAAAAAGGAATGAATCACATGCTGCATCATGCTACAACATGGACACTACATGCTAAAACATGCTACAACATGGATGAGCCTTGAAAACATGCTAAGTGACAGAACCCGACACAAAAGGCCACATATTGTATGATACCATTCATATGAAATATCCAGAATAGACAAATCTAGAGACAAAAAGTAGTGCCACGAGCTTAAGAGAGGGAGAGATGGAGAGTAACCACCAATGTGTACAGGATCTCTTACTGGGGTAATGAAAATGTTCTGGAATCAAATAGTGGTGATGGCTGCACACCTCTGTGAATACACTAAAAAATTACTGAGTTACATTACAAGGGGGTGTATCCTCCTATATGTGAATTATATGTCAATTTGAATAGAAAAAGAGGGGTGCCTGGGTGGCTCAGTGGGTTAAGCCTCTGCCTTCGGCTTAGGTCAAGGTCTCCGGGTCCTGGAATTGAGCCCCGTGTCGGGCTCTCTGCTTGGCGGGGAGCCTGTTTCCTCCTCTCTCTCTGCCTACTTGTGATCTCTCTCTCTGTCAAATAAATAAATAAAATCTTAAAAAAAAAAAAGAAAATAGAAAAAGAAAAAAACCAGTAATACAAGAAATTTTCTCAGAATTGAAAGATCTGCATTTCTGGATTGTAAAACAAATAAATGGAGAGAGATCATAACAAAACACATCATCATGAAATCTTTTTTTTTTTCTTTTTAAGATTTTATTTATTTGACAGAGAGATAGCACAAGTAGGCAGAGCGGCAAGCAGAGGGAGAAGGAGAAGCAGGCTCTCCTCAGAGCAGGGATCCTGATGCGGGACTAGATCCCAGAACTCTGGGATCATGATCTGAGCTGAAGGCAGCCGCTTAACTGACTGAGCCACCCAGGTGCCCTATCATGAAAGCTTAAAAGGGATAACAATAAAATTCTTAAACTCTTCCAGGGGGTCCCTGGATGGCTCAGTTGGTTGAGCATCTGACTCTTGCTTTCGGCTCGGGTCATGATCTTGGGGTCATAGGATTGAGCCCCAAGTTGGGCTCTGCACTCATTGGGGAGTCTGCTGGAGATTCTTTCTTTCTCCTTCTCCCTCTGCACTTCCCCCACCTCTCACTCTCCCTCTTTAAAGTAAATAAGTATATCTTTAAAAAAAAAAATTCCTGGGGCGCCCGGGTGGCTCAGTGGGTTAAGCCTCTGCCTTCAGATCAGGTCATGATCTCAGGGTCCTGGGATCGAGCCCCGCATCGGGCTCTCTGCTCGGCAGGAAGCCTGCTTCCTCCTCTCTCTCTCTGCCGACCTCTCTGCCTACTTGTGATCTCTGTCAAATAAATAAAATCTTTAAAAAAAAAATTCCTTAACTCTTCCAAAAAGAAAAAACATATACAAGAAAGAGAAATCAAAGTATCACTAGACTTTTTAAGAGCACCAGAGGCTAGATGACAATGGCAACAGGTCTTCAAAATTCTGTTATTTTTGACAAAGAATTCTAATCCTAACTTTACTACCAATCACATGTGAGTAAAGATATTTTCAGACATACTAGGTGTGCAGAAAAGAGTAACACAGGAAGACCCAGAACGTGATCCTCAGAAAAGCCTGCTGGCAAGGTTGGCCATTGGCTGGTGTCTGAAAATTTAGATTTTACGAACGTTCCCACAACTCCCAGAACCAAGGGGCTCTCAGCACCTGAACTGTTTGTGTCAACAGCATGGTATCTGGAATTTTGGTACATGTCAGGAAGACGGTACCTACATGAGCAGCCCCAGTAAACTGAGTCTCTCATGAGCTTCCCAAAGAGACAGTTACACCCTTTGTGACTCCACTGGGAAAGGACTTTTGGAAGCTTGTGCTCCTAGTGCCTTTTCCCTTTCTGATTTTGCTTGGCTTCATTCCACTGTAATAAACCACAGTCACAAGTGTCACTATATGGAGTCCTCTGAGAGCTTCTAGAGCATCAGCAAGCCCGGGAGTGGTCTGGGGGATCCCCAGCACCCTAGGTCGGGAAATTAACCTCCCGTGTCTCTTACCAAGGATGCTTCTGGAGAATGCACCACACAAAAATGAGCAAGTAAACCAAAAAAGAGGAATATGTGGAATCAAAGAAGACTCCAATATAGAGAAAGAGGGGAAGGATCCAGGATGACCAAGAAAGGAAATCCTAGAATATCAGCTCTGCAGGAGTCCTACCAGAGCAACTGGTCTAGACAGGAGGAGGATAACAGTAAAAAGAGCTCTAGGTAGGTAAAAAAAAAAAAGTAACTAAGGTTTAAACACCTTTATGGAAAAATGTAGTATGAGGAAAATAACTACAAGATGTATTATCCCCACTCGTGCTCGCTCTCACTCTTTTTCAAATAAATAAAATCTTTAAAAAAAAGCTGGGCGCCTAGGTGGCTCAGTGGGTTAAGCCTCTGCCTTCGGCTCAGGTCATGATCTCAGGGTCCTGGGATCAAGGCCCGCATTGGGCTTTCTGCTCAGCAGGGAGCCTGCTTCCCCCACCCCACCCCACCCCACCCCCCCCCCCCCCGCCTGCTTGCCTCTCTGCCCACTTGTGAGCTCTGTCAAATAAATAAATAAAATTTTTTTTTTTTTTAAAGCTGATTATCAGCTCTAGGGGGAAAAGCTATTTGAGAAACAATCACAGTACATTATCTAGCTCAGCAGTAAATAATATTTATATAACCATAGTAATTTAAGCTCTGAATAACGATTTAACCAAAAATTTATTTTATCTCAGGAGGGTGAAGGAAGGAAAGGGAAAATTGAGAGAGCCAAATCGTCTTATTATCAACTTACCATGGTAAGAAGTTAAAACTCAATGCCTAAAATTGATAAACCAAGAGATAACCAGCAGAAGCTTGTTACTTAACAAATACAGAGGTAAATTTCCAAAAATAAAAGTTAAAGATGGAGTTAGAAGAGATGAGATAGTTCTTTGTTATAAAAGCCTTCTAATAAAAGCTTTTATAAAAAATAAAATATATTTTAAAAAAAAAAAGCCTGACTTTTTCGGGGTGCCTGGCTGGCACCATCAGTTAAACATCCAACTCTTGATTTCAGCTCAGGTTGTGGTCTCAGGGCCCTAGGATTGAGCCCTGCGTTGGGCTCTGCTCAGCGTGGAGTCTGCCTGAGATTCTCTTCTCCCTCTGTCTCTCCCCCTCCCCCAAAATAAATAAAATCTTTAAAAACAAAAAATTATTTGACTTTTTCAGTCAGCACTGTCCAAAAGAAACATAATCCATATGTAACTCTGTAACTAACTTCGCCAGCGGTCACATTTAAAAACTACAAAGAAATAGATGAAATTTATTTTAATAACTGGTTAACCCAATACATCCAAAATATTATCATTTCAACATATGGCACTTGCTACATTTTCAGTGTGCAATAAGCCACAAGCGACCAATGTCTACGCTATTGGGTAGCATAGTTTTGGACTGTGCACACGCACTACAACACAAATTATCTCTGTTTTATAAAACATTACGGATAATGAATGGCTTACCTTCTGTACCTGGGCTTTGACCACCAGTCCTGGTAGCAAGTTATTAAGGGTCCAGTTTTGCTCCTCAGTAGCAATGGCAGCAGAAACTTCAGAATGACCAATAGACAGACCAACCACTCCTCCGTTGCCTTTGACCTCCTCAATGATGCAGTGCAGGTACTGCCCCACCTTCAGTTTAGCACCTGCAAGCCCCGGCCCCAGCCCCAGCCCCCAAAAGGAAAAAATACCTTCATGAGAAGGGCTCTTAACTTGGGCTCAAGCACTATCTGTAAAGATCTATGGTCTACCTGCTCAGTTACCATGTAATACCCACGTTTCCAATCTCTCAGTGACCAACTAAAAGAGGGGAATAAAGTAACCCTGACTGATTTGGTATCAACACCGCTTAAAAATATGAAACTCTCAACAAGGCAGGAAGAGTGCTGGTTCAGGGCCCAGGAGGCCCAAATTTCAGTGGAATCTTCTGGGTGAGAAAAGTGAAACTGGTCCATTGGATCTCAGACCCTGTCACTCGCTGGCCCTTCACACACATTCCCTTTCCTATCAGGTAGGATTAACACTGATTTTAGAAAAGTCAACAGCCTTTGGGGTCACCATTCTGTCATTTTATTCACCAGATGGTCTTCACACACCATCCCCACATGCACCGCCTCACTACCATGCAGAGGGCCCTCTTCCTCCCCTCACCTTTGTTCTTCTGTCGGATATACTCCTGGGCTTTCTGCAGTGGCAGAAAGGCTCTGGCCCCACTAACACCAATGTCCACCACGTAGCCATGGTCTTCCAGGCTGGACACAGTGCCTGTGAGCAGCTGGAGGAAGAGAAAGCATTCTCCAGAGTTCAAAAGTCAAAGATAATGGGACACACAACAGAAATCCACTACGGAACACAAATGTTCCCACCATCAATCTTGACCCATCATCCCACAATCCTCCCCCAAAGCCTCCCCCAACAACTTCGGTCCCACTTGAGGATAGAAAAGGGAAAGACATCAGCTTTCATTCTCCCAGGGCTTGAGGAATGTTATGGTTTCCAGACAGCAAGAAGTGTTATACACAGCTGAATGGAATGAAAAAGAGCGGTTTCTCCCCTAAAGAATTTTCAAAAGACAGGAAAGACTATTGTTACACAAAGAGGAGTAAACCAGATTGCCCTGCAAGGTCACTCCCAGAGCCATGACTAATCCAGAACTACTCTTCTAGCTGTCACCATGTCTTTTCTAAGTGTCTCCAAGACTTAAAAAAAAAAAAAAAATCTTGCCAGCCTCCTTTACATTACATGGGAAGCAGTGTGAAATCAAATCTGGCTCTTACCATTTGGTCATTGGCAAGTCATAAGCCTGAGAGTCCATTTTCCCAAATACATAAGAGGAATATCTACCTTTTGCTTCACAGGATTGCTGTGAGAATTTCTTCAGATGAAATGTCTAAAATAGCCCCTGCCAAACAGCAGGCTTTTGACATTTGTCAATTTCCTGCACCTTGGCTTACTTTTATTCCCCTTTCTGGCCAGCTTTCAGGGCCTGTCCCAAACTGGTTGCTTCTAACTAAAAGTTAAAAAATCATATTGATCTTCTTTCTCTTAATTACAAGAGCACCAAGATGAGTGTAGTTTATGAGTGTGTTTTATACCTACCAGACGTTGGGACTCAGAGCTAGAACTAACTTCTCCTGACTCTCCACAGGACTGGGAGACTCAATAGTGAGCTATCCATCAGTACAGCTGATAGACTCACTGCCCTATCTACCCTGTCTCTTGCTCTCAGAGACCAGCCCTCAAGCATTCCCCAGAGATGCCAGAAAACCTCTGAAAATGACTTTATCTGTAAAGAACAAGTCTTGGTAAGTAAGGCACTTTGAGGAACTCCTCGCCCTGCTAAACCTCCTTGGAGGTATTTTTTTTTTAATTGGCCACCAGTGAATTTTCCCTTTCCCCTCTCCAAGGTATTGTGATTAGGCTCAAGCCTTCGATTTCCATTAAGTACCCAAGCACCCTAGAGACCTTCTCCCCAGGAAAAAAACCACCCCTGTGTATAACAGTTAAGCTGAAAGTAAAAGGTGGTCTAGATACTCCCTAGGAAACAAGGCAGGAAAAAGGCACATTGTCCGCTCCTCTTCCTTGACCCCATACGTACCATGCCAGGCTTCAGGGCCTCAGCACTTAGCACTTCGTTGACATTTCTGGGGTTCAGAGATAACTTGACACTCTTTTTGCCCCTCTCTGTAATGCCCACACTGCTCACCACACACCTCACCAGCATGCCAGGTGAGAAGAGTTCAGGCAAGCCGACCAGGTCCTGCATAATACAAATGAGAACAGTCTGATACCCACTCTTCCCATGAACCAACATACCACTGACCAACCCTCGCTCTGTGGTTTCTCATCCTCAGACCCCAAAGAGCCCAAAGAGTGCATGAAGAAAGTAACCACTCGCCAAAGGAAGAGGGATCTGTGGCCAAGTCACAGTCTTCAATTTCAGCATAAGACCTCCAAATATCTCCACAAAACAGGCAAATGTAGATGACTTGTTAAGAGTCGTCTGTATTCACGTTCTCCACTCTTCATCTCCTGCTCGCCCTTCAGCTCACTGGAACTGTGTTCCACCCCTCACCCACCACTTTAGCTCCCAATAAAATCGCCAGTGATCTTCATGTCGCTAAATCCAATAACTTGTTTCGCAGTCCTTCTTATATGTGACCTTTAGGGAGTATTTAACACTGGCTGGGGGACCTGAATGGTTTAGGCAATTGAGCGTCTGACTCTTGGTCAGCTCTGGTCGTGATCTCAGGGTTGTGGGATGGAGCCCTGCATGGGGTCTGTGCTCAGTGAGGAGTCTGCTTGAGATTCCCTCCCTCTCCTTCTGCCCTTCCCCGCTGCGCACAGATGTGTGCATGCGCGCACTCATTCTCTCTCTCTCAAATAAATAAATAAATAAATAAAATTAAAAAAAAAAAAAGTACTCAAGACTCAAGTCTTTCTCCAGGGTCAGTATTCACTTGAGGGACCATCTTTCAGTCTCTTCTCACTTTTTCCGCTCCTTCTAGGCCCTTCCTCCCTCTTCTAGCTTCAGTTACCACCTACACGTAGTCGTCTCACACATGTATGTGTCTAGTCCAGACTACTCTGAGCTCTGAAATCACCTGTCTACTGGATGTCTCAACTGCTCCTCAAATTCAACACAACAAAAAATAAAATCGTGATCATCTCTCCCAACCCAGGTCCTCTCTCAGGGTTTCTATCTCAGAATGGCAAGGCTGACCATCAACTCACACACAACAGAAGATTAGGATTTATCCCCATCAAATCCATCAGTGGGCACTGACTTGACCTCCTCAGTAGGTAAACCCTAAACACAGCCTGCTGTCAATCTCAGAGCTGGGCTACTACGGTAACCCCTTATCTGGTCTCTAGGCAACTACAAGCCTCTTCCATCTATTCTCTATGCTGTCTATGCATCACCCGCGCCAGTGAGAACACTTCAAGGGCTTCCCATTGGTTCTAGAATTAAAAACCAATTTGAACACGGTCCAGCCTCCACCCACCTCTCCTGCCCCAACCCACACCACTCTCCCTTGCTCTCTCTGCTCTAGCCACACAAGCCTTCTCTCTGTTCCACATTGTGCTCCTTCTGCCTGAACTCCCTTCCTTCTTTACCCAGTACACACTCATCCTTCAGATCTCAGTTCAAGCATCCCTTCCTCAGGAAGTCCTCTAGGCTCTCTGGGCTAAGTCAAAATCCTCTTATTTGAGAAAGGAAAAAAAAAAAAAATCCCGTTATAAACTCTCATGACCCCTTGTGCCTTGACTTCTTAGCACTCAGCAAAGTTGTAATTTTACACCTGCTTTTACGCCACTTAGTTCCCATCGAGTACATCCAGGCTTCCCTTACCTTCACAGGTTCTTCTTGAGCCACCTGCTCATTCAGCTTTTTGGTGTAGGCATCACAGATTTCAGTCACTTGCACAAAGCCCCGGAGTCCATTGGGGAGACTAATCACCAATTCCAGTTCATTTACTTCCTTCACGCAACCCAAAATCCGCATCCCCTCACACAGGGACTAGAAGAGGAAAAGTGAAATGTGCACAAGAGGGAAAGAACAATGACTGAGGATGTTGGGGGGGTCTGGCTTCTAGTCCCAACAAACAAAACACTTCTGCACGCTGAATTTGAATCTTTTCCTTAGGAACCATTTAGCTTTTCTTTTTCTTTTTTACAACACATACCCAAGTTATAATCTAAAAATGTTAAGAACATTAAAAGACCACTTCACTTCTCCAAAGGAATTTCCATAGCTATGAAATGAAAGAGTAGAAGTAGAAAGGTTTAAAAGTTATCGCCAGTTCTAACCTATGAATCTACTGAAACACATTTCATGAAGACACAAGCACAATGAGGGACTCAACAGCTAAAAAGAAAAATGACACATGACCCCAGGCATTGGTTAATACTCAAAGGTGATAATGCTCAATTCTGAGCACGAACTGCAATAATCTTCACGCGTGCATGTGCGCACACACACGGGTATATATACAAAAGGAATGGAGGAAACAAGAAAGGGAAGAGCATATAAAATATAAGCAACCCAGGTAGTTCATTTAGAACAAAACCAAACTGTAACAAACCTCAATATTAAGGATTTCAAACTTCTCTCTTACAGACTTGCTGCTTTCTCTCTTTTCGGTTTTCAACTTTTTTGTTTTTGCTGGCCCTTTCTGGCTCTTTTTCCTTTTGGTGGATTCCTCTTCAGTAGAAACCTACAGAGGGGGAACAAAAGATCTGAAAGAATGAAGAGAAACAATCCTGGGCTTTCCCTTCAACTTCAGGTCAGATGTCACCTGTCACCTTGTTTTGTTACTCCTCCACTGCACCACACCCCCAGTGTTCCTGTAATTCCTGCTCCAATCCCATCTCTCCCATTCTGTCACCAATGCTCCCTTTGCCCAAGGTGGGTACCATCTTCATATTCTCAAAAGCCCCTTTGCTCTCATGTTCTTCCTCCCTTGAGTGGGATGGACACTGGGGTCCCTACACTATGAGAAGCAATTAGGAACAATGTGTAAAAATGGAAGGTAGAGACACTGAGACCCGAGTTAAACTCCCAACTCCACCATAACAAGCTGTGTGGTTTCAGTTAAAATATGTAACCTCTCTCAGCCTGTTCCTCAACATGGAATGATGTTCTCTACTCCAGTATAGTTGGGAAGATTACATAAAATACAATCAAATGTTAGTTCCTTTCCCTCTAGCATTTGGAGCCTACTTTAGGTGAAGATGAATTTCAATGCAAATTCTGACCATTATATGTGGCAAGGATCCCATTTAAAAATCAATCACCAACTGCTTTCTCTCCATCCTTTATTTTTAATTAACTGAAGTACAGTTAACACACAATGTTACATTAGTTTCAGGCATACAGCATAGTGATTTGACAACTCCACACATTATGCTATGCTCACCACGTGCAGCTACCACCCATCACTGTATGATACCATTACAACACCACTGACTATATTCCCCATGTTGTACCTTTCATGACTTATTCCACAACTTTTCTCTCCAACCTTAAATGACATAGCACAAATTTCCTAAAAATAAGGAACAACACTGCACACCCAAGTACTAAATGCCATGCTTTAAAAAACAGCCTCATGGTGGTATGGACTCTCTAACAAGTTCAACTTCCAAAAGTAGACTTCAAAAGAAACAAATATGGAAAATACCACATTCTCAAACAAGGTTCATTCTTCACAAGAATAAATGCTCTGTGAGTCTTATCAAACAAGCATACCACTTACATCAAATAAGTTGTCTTGTTCAACTGACTTCTGCAAAGCTTTCTCTGATTTGTGGGTCTTTCTTGTACCCCCTCGGGGGAAGCTTTCTTCCATGGTTGCTGTGTTTCAGTCTCCTAAAAACAATGCAAAGAGTATCAGTGTGCTGTAACCTTGGTGCCATTTCCTAAAGGTTGTGATCAGTGAGCAAGAGATAGAACCTTCTAGCACCAATGTACTAGACAACATTCAGGACTAAGAAAAAGACAGTTTGATGCTAGGCCCCAGAGAACCCGTAATTCTTCTTTCCAAAGATCTCTGCTCCAAAACCACAAGTCCATACATTTCTATTCCATACATTACTAAATTGGATTTATAGATCCAATTTAGTAAATATGATAGAGTAACTACAGTTAAGTCAGAGATACACAAATGAATATATAAGTCCCTATCTTCAAAGAACATGCACGATTTTGGACCGCCTGGGTAGTTCCGTTGGTTAAGCATCTGATTCTTGCTCCTGGCTTAGGTCTTGACCTCAAGCCCCATGCTGGGTTCCACGCTGGGCGAGTAGACTACTTAAAAAAGTTTTTTTAATAAAAAAAATAAGAAGAACATGCAAAATTTTAAGAAAAATGAAACAATTATGCAAATAAAACACAAATTGGGGGGCCTTCCTGGCTAAGTCAGAAGAGCATGCAGCTCTTGATCTCAGGGTCATTAAGTTCGAGCACCACGTACGGTGTAGGCATTACTAAAATAATAATAATAATAATAAACTTTTAAAAAGTAAATAAAATACAAATGAAACTATAAACAAAGAAATAGGAAGTGATGAGGCTTCAGTAAAGAGGGCAAGCTTCCTAAAGAAGATGTGTTTGAGCTGTTAAAAGATGAAAAAGATTTTGACAGGTGGAAAAGGAAAAGCAGAAGGAATGTGAGGAAAAGCACAGAAACAGTTAAAGCAAAATATTTCAGTAATCACCAGCAATTTCTCAAAATATTGTTCAAGAAGTTGCTGCTTTCTTTGAAGAACTGTTTAACTAGGCCACAGGGAGAATACAGCATAATAATCAGAGTTAAATTGTAGAATACAAGGCAACTGTTTTGTGAAAGATATTGAACTAGATATGAATAGTTTAATGTTTACTTTGAAAAGTAAACATTAAGTAGTGGAAGAAGGAGAATAACAATCAAGAAAAATATACTGCAGGCTATATATTGGACAGGTAGGGAGAACTAAAGGAAAGTAAATAGAGTATAAGTCAATTGCGCTACAGCAGAGAAACCATGCCAATGAGAACTAGGTCTAAGAATGAAAGAGAGCAGAGATTGGTTCTGAGAGACCCTGGGAATAAGGATCTAGAAAGCGCTGACACTGTATTAGAAGTGAAGACCAGTGGAAGCCTTGGATTTGGAATCAGGAATCGGTGGGTGCATGCTTCATAGAAATAGGAAAGAGTCCAGAAGTCTAGTTTGCGGGGAATGTGACCCTTAATGTTATTTCAGACAAGGGGAAACTGAAGCTTCAAAGAGACATCCAGAGGCAAAGAACGGACATAAGCAACTTCCCAGGGACAGAGTCTGATGTTACAAGGGCCAGTTTCTGAGCTGCTCTGGGGTGGCTGAACCACTCACCACCCAGCACTGTTACGTGCATGGCAAGGACCCAGAGGACCTAGCCCTGGGATAGACCTGGAAGCCACAAGGTTTCCTCCCTTCTCGCCTTTGTCCTCACTCACCAGTTCCGCGACGCCAGCACCTCTCTACTTCAGAACCCGTACGGCTGGAAGTCACACACGCGGAGACCCGTATACCAGGAGACCAACGACGCTACACCGGAAGCGTGGGCCCAACACCCTATTTCCGTTACCAAGAAGAGTCCTACTGGCCGGGCGGAGGAGAGTTAGAAACAGGAAGCGGAAAGGCGGGACTTCAAGCCATAGCCAATCGACGCTGAAGGCTGAATCGCTCTGATAGTGCAACGCGTGCGGGGGAGGAGGCTTCTTCCGGCCGGCTGCGGGATAGCTGCGTACGTTGAAGGACACAACCCGCGGAATTGGTGTCTTCTGCAAGGTGGGTGTGTGGACGAGAACCCTGGCTCAGGCCTCGTGCCTCCGCTTTGCGGGGCTGGCATAAAAATCCGACCATATCTGGTCGAGGAACACAGTTAGGTCTTCGCTGTGGGGTGCGAGGACAGTGGAGAATGGGAAAGGAATTAGGGATAACGAGAGCCGAGGCGCGAGGGGTTGTACTGGGCTGGGAAGCCTTGGGGCGAGGCGGATAGGAGGTCCCGAAGGCCCTTAGATCGTATATCACAGTAGAGAAAAAAGAGGCCCGCAGCGAAGGGAGTTCCCCCAAGGTCACCCAGCAACGTAATATTATTGAATGGAACTCGGGCTTCTGGCCAGATTAACCTCTTTTCCTCTGTTTGCCCATTGCAGTTTATTTCCCCTGTGCTGTGCTTACGGAGCCGGCCAGCAAGGCCTCCTTTAGCGGCACTGCTGCCTTTGTCAAAGGGAGTGTGTGTGGCCCAGCCCCTGCAGGTCGCCAGGCCCGCAGTAACGGGCTTAGATTTCAGCCTGTGTCGACCAGCCGGAAGGCCTTTCCCAAGAGATAGCCAGAACAGAGAGCTGTATACTCCTTGAAGTGCAAGCGGCTGCTTCTGGTACCCGAGTAGCTCTCGACTTGGCTGCTTCTTACCTCGTGATCTCACCGTTCCAGGTAGATATTCAGTCAGACAGGAAAATAGCAGTTTTAAAAAGCAAAGTAGCGAGGACAGTTGGTCACTTGGGGCCTTTTCTGAAATTCCCGTTTCACAGGTGAAGAAAGACGTGGAAGGCTTCATTAATGTTTAATAGCAGTGGGCCGGTTAATTAGAAACAAGAGGTTGCTGGGGGGCGGGGGTAGGAGGGTTCGGATAGGGTGGCTGGGTGATGGACATTGGGGAGGGTATGTGCTATGGTGAGTGCTGTGAAATATGTAAGCCTGACGATTCACAGGCCTGTACCCCTGGGGCAAATAATACATTATGTGTTAATTTTTTAAAAAGAAGAAGAAGAAAGAGAGAGGAAGACCCCCATGCTTAGACTTCTCTACAGCCTATCTTTTAACAGTTAGTGCAATTATTGGTCTTAAGTAAATTTTCCCTTGTTGTGTCTATCTAAACTTCCTACTATTCGAAAGGGAAGAAGGTTTCAGTTTGAGTTATTCCACAGAGGGTGCTCTAGCTACAAGGGTTCCTGGTCTTTGTCCAAAAGTAACTGTGCAATTTGCTGAAGGGTGCAGACTCCAGTGCTTGTAGGCTTTTGACCCATTGTTTATTTCACCAGCAACATTTTACTCCCCACTCCTGCCTCCATCTCACCTTCACAAGAGTTTTCAAGACCCAGACTAAATTCCAGTTCCTATACCATGCCCTTCCCAGCAGTCATATTTAGTCCTCTGTGGAATATCACAGGCTTCCTCCCATACTGTGTAGGGAGAAGTTTAAAGCACTTTAATATTATTTCATTTGGACACTACCATCCTCTGAAAAATTTTGGTTACACACAAGGTAGTGGGGTTATCAGTTAATAATTTGACCAAGCTCCTGTTTTATGTAGGGTTTCTCCTAGAAACCCACTTGATACCGTAAGAATCCAAAAGTGTATCATGAAAATGAATGGGGGGGGGGATATTCCTTTAGTAAGTCTAGTAAAGTGAAACCGTTACTATAAAAGCTATATTATGAAGATTTATTTTAATGCAAATTTTCCTGCTTGGGCTGAAAGGCCAAGGTCCCTGAGGAGGCCCAAGGAAGCTTGGATTTCCTTCATTGTTCCAAGAACCTTCTTGAAACTGTTTAGAATTAAGGTCATTTGTCCAAATTTTCATTGCCAATTCTGTGCACGTGAATGCCTCTGAAGGCCTTTGAATGGTAAATAGGGGGAGTGCCAGTTTCCATAGCAACGACTTCCTCACAGATCTCTCCCTCTTCATTTCATCAAGAGCCAGCTGAGTCACGGCCACTGCCTACCAATCTCGACCGGACCTCGACCGGCTCGTCTATGTTGCCAATCGACTCGGCGTGGCGTCGGTCGTGGTAGATAGGCGGTCATACATACGAATTGTCAAGTGTTGTTTTGGTGACCTTTGAATGTGCCTTTGCTATTTTTTATTATGACAAATAATATACTTGTGTAAAATATAGGTACTTATAAATATAACTCCAAAAAGTTTGCTGCATATTTTTCCAGAGTTTTTCTATATAATTACTAACAAATATTTGGTTTTCTATTACTGCAGTGTCTTTCAAACTTTAGCTTACATCAGAAATGCCTATTAAAACAGATTACTGGGCCCCAGAGTTTTTGATTGCATAGGCCTGAGTTTGGGCCTGAGAATTTGCATTTTCAACAAGTTTCAAGTGATGCTGTTGCTGCTGGTCTAGGAACCGGACTTTGAGAACCATTTATGTGCTCTGTAATATAATGTCCAAAAATAGAATTTTTTTTTTTACTGTTTAAGATTACAAAGGGACATCTTTTGTTTCAGTACATAAGGATCTGTGCACATTGTATTTCCTCAAATGGAAACCATCATTTTCTCAGTCTCCTGTATGTAGATGGACTTTTAGTTTTTCCAGTTTCTTATTTCATGAACAGTATTTCAGTCACTATTCTTGAACCATATAACATGTCTCCCTTTGTGATATCTCTGTAAGGGTAAATTCCTAGAGAACAAATGGACCAGCTACATAAAAGGGTATACTAATTTTATAATTGGATGGGTATTGCAAAATTGTACTTGAGGAAAAGTTGTACCAGTTTATACTCAGGCAACAGAGGAGATGCTTATTTTTCCCAGTCTGATAGGTAAATATCGGCCTCATTTTACATTTCTTTGATCACTTTTATGTTTTCCCTTCTAGTTTTTGTCCTTTATATTTCCCCTTTCCTAAGATAATTGGAATTTTGGCCCATGTTTTCTTCCAGGATTCTTTGGTTTTACTATTTATATTTAGATCTTTTATTTTGCTGTGATGAAAAGGTATTCCACCTTTCTTGCTACCACCAATAGCTAGTGTGTGTCCTGGGGGTGAGGGTTAGGAGCTGACAGTACTGCAGCCTAGATGGTGTATATGTGCTCTTTATAACTTGTTGACAGACTTCGATAATTTTGGTAGGATTTAATTTAGGTAGCATTTTAGTAGGCTCTCCATCTTTAAGAACTTGAACCAGCATGCTCTTATTCCTTCAACTGTGGAAATGATTTTCCAGTTCTTACACTCTGATGTGCATCCCTTTTGTTAAAATAATGCTAGTTTTTTAAAAATGGGAGTATATATCAATTCCATTTAGTAAATGATACTTTCTCTTCCTTCCCATGGAGGTCCTAAATTATTTCATAAGAAAAATTATGAAAGGAGTTGCAAGTTGAGCTGTTTAGCTAGTGGTTACCTTTCTTAGAAACTTTGAAATGTATCACAAGCTCCAACTTTCAGCTACTCTTAAAACTGATTGACTCCATACGCAGTGTAACATGCTGTAGCAGAGCCAGGAACGAAAATATCAAGCAAGATTAGATTAAAGGAGAGGGAGCCTTAGAGAAAACTGTGTTCTCTTCCTGTGCTAAGTGATTTGATGTATGTTTTGGAATGTTATACAATAGCAACTAAGGTAAAATCTTCCTTCTTAAAGTTTCTCTTATTGGCAAGCCTCTTTCAACCATCTCTGCTACTTCTGTGTTGGGCAAGGCATTAAAATAAAACTCATAATTCTTCTGTGCAATGACTTTTCAGGTTTTTAAACTTTAAAAACAAACAAACAAAAGGGTGCCTGGCTGGCTTAGTTGGTGGAGCATGTGACTCTTGATCTCCGGGTTGTGAGTTTAAGCCCCAGGCTGGGTGTAGAGATAACTTAAAAAAATAAAATCTTTGAAACAAAAACAAAACTTAATTTTCTTTTAAATTGCATCCAAACCAATTTATTGTTGTTTTCTTTTTTTTTTTTAAAGATTGAAATCATGGCAGGTCCAGAAGCTGATGCCCAATTCCATTTCACTGGTATCAAAAAATATTTCAACTCTTATACTCTCACAGGTAGAATGAATGTAAGTATTGGTGATACCTTTAAGCAGTTACGTTTTAGAATAATGTAAGTGGCAAAAGCTCTTGCTTACTTTCTCCTTTCTTTTTTAGTGTGTACTGGCCACATATGGAGGCATTGCTTTGATGATCTTATACTTCAAGTTAAGGTCTAAAAAAACACCAGCTGTGAAAGCCACATAAACAGTAAGGAATTGACATATAAGTAAACTAACAGCCATTTTGTTGTTAGGGCTTTTCCCCTCACTATGGAAGTAATTGTCATTGTGCAAAGTTACATACAGAAGGAAAATACTGTTCATATCCCATTACCCTGACAATTTTTGTTAACATTTTGGTTTGGCTCTTTTTAATATTTTTTATTTGGTTTCCAGTGGCTATGAGTCATGTCTGTAATATTGTCTTATAACAAATATTTTCTCTATTATTTGAATGCATGAGTATTTATGGATATATGATTTATGTTTCCTATTGAGATTTTTTTTTAAATATAGATAACATTGCATTGAACACTTTTGAGCATGATGTGTTGTCTGTATGATAGTTTTAGGCTTAACTGCTTTCCCCAAGGGTTAATGGGGCACCCAGCTTTGTTAGAGGGTGTCTCTTTTGCCCTAGCCAGTGCTCAATAATCAGTTTCTGATCTTTGCTTATTTGATGAGTGAAAATATTTTTTTGACGAAGTTACACATTTTTTCCATTTGTTTACCATTTGTATTTTTCTTAAAATTCCCTTTATGTTTTTCTTATTTAACAATTGAGTCTTTCTCTTTAGGAAGACCTTATTTCTCTTACATAAGCCCTTTATGTAATAATTATTAACCAACCTTGTAAGTACATTGCAAATACATCTTATATTTTTGCTAGTTTCAGATTTTTATACACAATTTTATATTTCCATTTAATTCCCATAGATTTCATTTTCTTCTTATGGTACACCACAACCTCCATTTGCCCATGCTTGAGTGAATAAATACTTGTTTTGGTAGTAGATGATGTGCAGAAAACCCAAAATCGAGATCTTAATCTACTGTAGTTCTCCACAGAAAATTTTTCTTCTATTAAAAGCTTTTCCAATCTCAAAACTGTTGACTACATACCCATCATGCAGTGGTCCATGACTTATTCCTGACAAATAGGTATTCTTTGCCCACTTTTCCGTATTAGGTACCTCCCAACTTTGGGGAGAGTGGTAGTATCCCCATTATAAAAATGGATAAATTTTATCTGATACGTTTACTACTGTTTAAAATGTACTTTGTATACTAGACTTTTCCAGTAGCATACATTCAGGGTCATGCTGAAGTCAGCTCTTTTGTTAAAGGTAAACCGTTAGGTTAAACTGTATTAAGCTGTGACATTTTGGGGTGGTTACTGACTCTGAGAATCTGATGAATTTGCATTCAATTTCAGGGGGTTCAAGGATAGTCCTATACTTGTAATTACTGAATGTCTTAAAAGTAGAGTTGAGCACAATTGTGTCTAAATTATTTTTACTTTTTTTATAGGATTTTAACTTGTACCTCATCTGTTAAGTTCCCATGCCTGGAGAAGCTAATGTCAGCTCATCATGTGATATTCAATTTGTACAATAAATTATGAACCTGGAAAAGCTGGTTGTCTTTATTTACAATATATCAAAAATATAAAAACTGTACAAAATGCAACGAAGGCAAAAAACTGGCAGTGACTTGGTCTAAATCTTTTAGTTTCCAAAGCAAGGCTCAGTACTGGAGGTAAGCAACTGAAATGTCTGTCTGACTTCAAGTGTACTAGGTTTTATGTAGCTGTTTTAGCTGAAGTAGAACATGGAAGCTAAATTTCTTCACCTGGTTTATAGAGTGTTTGGGTGCACTCAGAATCCAACAGATATAAATTCAGATGTCAGTGGATGGTTGTACTTCATCTAGTTCTTAGAAAGAAATTGTAGTTCACTCTACCTAATAACATACATTCCACTAATCATGGGCCAAGCAAAAATGTTAGTGGATCATTTAACATAGTACTTGAGTGCCATACAGTAACTACATTTTTACAGCAGAAACATACATGCTCATAGAATTCTTCAGCTAAAATTCAAGATGGTATTACATTACTCAGTTTGAATCTTGAAGCAGGATGAATTACTGAAGTCAATTGATTTTTTTTCTAAATATAATAAATTAAAATAGCATTTGAACAGAAAATGCATAGTTTCCACACAATCCAAAGCACCATAAATGTCCCCTCCACGAACATAATACCTCTTATTCAACTAACGGAAATTAGTTAAATGTGGTTGCTATAGAAACGTGGAACTGTCCTGTTCAGATTTTCCAAGCAGCATCCTTCCAGATCCATATAGACAAAACATTCTTTGTAGCTTAAATATTAATCACTGAGGTATTTGCTTTTAGTCTCCCTTTTTCAAACAGTAGCTTCCGAAAGGTCTTTAATACCGATGATTTATTGCGGACTATAAGCTCCTGCAGCTAGAACCAAGTTTCTTCGAGTAAAATGGAGGTGTACAACTGGTGTTGATTTGGTCATATATGTTCCCAACAATAACTCCTGTGAATTCTCAGGTAAATTTATATGCCCAGTGGCTGTAGTAAAGTCATCGGTCTCTAAATCTTCAAATGCTTTGACAGCATCCCACAACCGGACTGTATTATCCATTGAACCTAACAGGAAGTCAAAGGAAACCATTTAGTAGCATCTACCGTATTTAGAGTCTGACATATAGTTCATATATTTACTGTATATTTATGGTGAAAAAAATCTAAACGTGATTAATAAGCTCTTCTAAAGGACCATTTCAATCAGTTTAACCTGAGAAGTCAACACACATATCAGGGGATACTCTGGAATCATGGCTAAGAGAAGCAAAACCTAACACGGTCAACCTAAGTGTTTCATTTCAACGTACCATTTACCCTTTTAACACAAAGCCATTTCTAGTCATTTACCTGATGCCAAAATTTCACCATCTCTACTAAACCTAAGTGAACAGACTGTATCAGTGTGGCCTTTTAATTCTCCAACCATCAAACCATGTCCAATATCCCAAAGGAGTACTCTGCCATCTGTGGCTCCTGTAGCCAGGAATCTCCCATTGGGAGAAAATGTCAAGGAATGAATTGGTCCCTAGAAAAGAAGTCCAGGGAAAGAATCAACAGTGGGTTAAAAATATCTCAAAGTAAGAAAGTTAGAATTTTAAAGCTTAGAGTGGAATTGAATAGTTTCTTTAAAATGTGTTATTAGTTAATTTTTGAAATATTTTTATCTCAAAAACAACCTTGTATGCCATAATGAAGGTATAAAATACCTTGTGTCCAGTGAATATTCTTACACAGTTTCCATTCAGGACATCCCAGAGCCGCACAGTTCTGTCTGCAGAGCCCGTAGCAACATAATTAGAATTTGGATGGAATCTGGTACAATTCACATCAGCAAGATGGCCAGCAAATATCCTTAAAGGCTGATAGTGGTCTGTAGCCCAGAGCCTTTTAAAAAAATGCATTGAAAGAAAAAGAAAATAATAATAGTTAACTGCCAAAACTCTAAAATAAATAACAGAAATACCCATGTGAGATTATTAGCTCCAAATAGGTCCCCTTCACTGGCTCCATGAGGAGAAAAAAAAAAAATGGAATGAGATGAAATAACATTCTTAAGGAAAACTAAGTTGATCTAGTACAAAATTTTTTTAAACTCAAGTTCTCTGTATGTACCCACCTTTCCTACCCCAATTCCTAGTCTAACCCATAGAAAAGTGTTTTTTGCTAGTTTTGGCCACCATAAAATTAGTTTCTAACCTGAGTTACCTCATCCTGAACTTTCAAGGAGATCACAGGAAAACACCAGCAATGCTCATAGTGGTAGTGAAAATCTAGCTGGTGGGAGCTTAAGGGGGAAAAAAGGAGGACTCTTGATATGGACATAAATGCAGACATAGTAATACTCCCCAAATTCATTTTCAAATAAGGAGCTATAAATGCTGACAATCTCAAAAAGTTGATCCCAAATAACT
Organism: Martes martes; assembly: GCF_963455335.1. NCBI lineage: Eukaryota > Metazoa > Chordata > Mammalia > Carnivora > Mustelidae > Martes > Martes martes. Next base: position 25,281,451 of record NC_137902.1, read on the forward strand.
GAAGTGAAAATGAGTTTGGCTGGAGCTTGTAATTCCCTTAAAAAGAAACCATTCTGCCATTCATAAGATCACAATGTTCTTACCGAGCTACTCGATCGTGGCCCCCTGACACAAAATAATATCCATATGGAGAAAACTGTGTGTCCCATACTGGGTAGTTGTGTCCTTTATATCCCACCAAGCAAGTAAATGTTTGAAGACTCCACAATCTAACAGTTCCATCCTCTGAAGAGGAAAGCAAATAGTTCCTGAGAGAAGAGAATGTGATATATTTGATTCCCAGAATCAAATAGTTACCTATCCAGTTTCTCTGTACATTTAAGTATGATAAGTACAGCTAACCTGACATGCTACATCTTTTACTTTATACATGGAATTCACAGTAGATAACAAAAGTTGAAAGTAATAACCAAACTAATGTTAGCTCTAATAATCTACATCTACTGAGCATATACTAAGTGAGGTTAGATCTTTTTTTAAGATTTTATCTATTTATGAGACACACAGAGGGAGCACACAAGCAGGGAGAGAGGCAGGGAGAGGGAGAAGCAGGATCCCCGCTGAGCAAGGAGCCAGATCCCAGGACCCTGGGATTATGATCTGAGCTGAAGGCAGACACTCAACCCAAATGAGCCACCCAGGTGCCCCGAGGTTAGATTATTTTTAAAAGTATAATGGAAAAACCACACTTATAAAAAATTATACCAAAGGGTACCAATAGAAAGTCGGTCAAAAAGGTTAATTGAGAAAAGCTAAGAAATGTGATATAAGATGTCACTCAAAACTCAACAATTTTTTACTTTAAAATGGAGATGCTCTTTTCCTCTCTTGACTTGCATAAGCATTTAATAGGAAATGTCTTTTTGACAAAAAAAAACTATAGACATGTAAGTAATAATTTAGCTTTTTCAAAGATAAACACAAAAGCTGAATCACTGAAACTATTATGGTTTTCACTGAAATTAGAGATTTCCCTCAAGCAAAAATGTATCATCTGGCTAAACCCTACCAAGATTTCATAAAGATGAAAATGTTGATGGATTGAAAGTTACTATCCAATTAAGATACAAATGGTTATTATGAATATAAAATTCCCTCCCATTTTCACAGAATATTAGAGATCATAAAAAATAAGCAAATACCTATTTGTGGGTTTCAAATTCCCTTTTCAGTATCCTCTTAGTTCTTTTGATTACACAAAATCTTTAATTGACAGCTAACATGCCTTTAATATCAGGAATCTACTCTCAATTTGGAGATGATGGAATACAGCAGTAGCCACAAACCCAAGGCAGGAACCCAAAGAAGCCCCTATCAGGGTTATACAAAAACTGAAGCTAATTTTTAAAACCAATAAACCCTGAGGCTGTGCATCTTTGATTCTATAAATCTGGGTATATATTAAGTTGTTATCTTGTACACCAGTACCCCAAGATGAATTAGCAAATGGCAAGATTCTAAAAGATAATGCAGAAGAGGCAGCCATGAGATTTCTCTAACAGAATTTTTCCCAACATGTTTCCAGTAGTTAACTTATATATTATCTCAATATAATACAGCAGTATTTAATTTTTCATTGATTGTATGTTACCTATCCGGACTGAAGCTGGCTCCATAGACAGGCCCGCTATGACCATACAAAATCTTCAACTCACTTGCTGTTTTCTCATCCATTATTCTTTCTAAGACATCATCTGATTCTTTGTCTATGAGGCTAAGATCTAAAACGGTCCAAAAATATTGATATTTTAAAATATATTCATTTTTTTAAAAAGTACATTCATTAGAATATTTCAAGGCAATCACATCATGGTTCAGAAGAACTAACATTTGAACAGTCCTCCTACATACCACCCACAGTGTTGATGCCTCTAACCATCCCAGTGTACAGAAGAAGAAACTCAGGTTCAGGACAGTTAATAATTTGCTGGAGTGCACATAGCTGCTCAGTGTCGGAACTATGATTAAAACTCAAAGTAACCTAATATATCATACAAATATGGAAACTATGGAAGTATTAAAAGTTTTTTGAAAATATATTACCTTGTTTAAATAATACATTTAGCAAGAAACTCTTTAAAGATACTAAAACTAATTCTTTTTAAGCCATTTTTAGAGCTAACACAAAGTACTCTCCCATTATTTAAAGGCATTTTTAAAATTCACAGGCAAACAGTCATAAAATTAGATTTTAAACTCATGGAGTTTTCTAGCCCAACCCCCTCATTCTACAGATGAGAAAACTGAGGCCCCAAAAAGTTAAACCAGTTTAACACCCCAGTCTCCTGATTGCCACTCCAATGCACTTTTTGCTTGGGAATGTTAGCATTTTGAGCTAAAGTAAAATCAAATGAAATTCTGTTGAGATCACAATCTCTTATGCATATTCCATGGAATCCAGATTAGTGTAAACTAAGGGCGAGTTCACATCCTCACAAGTCATCTCAGTTACCTGCTGCTTGTTTAACACTACGAAGCTTTTTGGGTGTCACAGACCACACCCTAACAGTTGAATCTGCAAAACCTCCAGCAATCAAACTAGAATCATCAGTGACATCCACTGCAGTGAGGCCCTGCCAATAAAAAAAAATAAAAACTTTATACTACACAATATGGTCTCGGGATAAAATTTACATATTAGAAACAACATAATGATAACTCCTGCTCTCATAGAAAAGATTTCATTCTCCCATGAAACACTGAAAGTATTTACTTTGAGAACATGTCATCATTCACCCCTTTTGTCCTCCAAATTTAAAGCACATGATATGAAGAAAATGTTAATCACTTTTGTACTTTAGTAAATATATCCTCAGCAGCTTATTACAAACAATCTATAAAGACATACAGAATCCTTAATAAAAAGTATCAAGTTTATATAAGCCAAGTTCAATAGAGCTAAACTACAGTTTCCTCCTCCTCAAAAGTTAACAGAATTCTGATCAGTAAAACAAGGGACACACATAAGCAACATTCTGGCACCTGCAAGTTGCTAAAGGTCTTTTCAACATTGCCTTCTAACTATTCCAAGCAGGGTCCAATTATCCTTTCCTAACTTCTGTCTTCAAGCTATATTTACATCAAGAGTTTAAAAAAGAAAACTCCGTCTTAGTTAACACATCTAAGTTTCTTTTAGTGGTAAGTCACCGTATTACATGACTCTCCAGCCAGAAATTGCACAATTATCTTACTAACCTGGTAAGCATTGAGGAATGTATAGAAACAAATGGAGGGTAAACAGTCTGGCCCAAGGCGGACTCGTTTGGTGGTTTCTTTCATATTCATTATCTTATCCAACTTATCTGAGTCTTTCAACTCTGGAAGAGGGATTCTGTGAAAGAAAAACAGACTGAAAATCACTCTATTAAGAAACTGAATTCTCTGCAATAACAGTTCATCTTAAACTTCCACACATTTTCCTGAAGTTTTTTCCTCACCTGTTTTGAGGTGGAGCATTGGGATCTTGTTTTTTGCTTTTGGATCCAATGCTATCTTTTTTAGGCTTCTTCTTTTTAGGTTTTCCTTCTTCATTTTCTCCTTCTTCATCTTCATCATCTAAAGGCACCTCAATTTCTGGCTCTTTTAATAAACCAAAAAACACCTACAAGTCAAAAGAGCCAACATTTTCAAAATTAATATTTCATTCATTAATACATCATTTTCATATCTTGATAGGATGAATCACGATTACAATACAGTAATTTATACCCTGAAACAGATTCTGTACTTATCTACCCAATAGCCAATCTCCCCGTCCTCCTTACTAACAGAACCCTGATTTTGTTGGAGCAGCAATATGCTCAGTTAAATTATTTCTGTTCCCAGACTCCCCTGCAGGTAGGAATAGCCATATAAAGTCATTCTGGCCAGGAGATGTACACACAAATATACTGGGTAGGGTTTTAGGAAAAAAATACTGTTTTCCTGATAAGATTTAGCAGGGATATGCCTTCTGTCCTCCCCCTTCTGCCTTCCTGGAATGCAGGTGCAATGCTGGAGCTACAACAGCCATCTGTGAGCACAAAGAAGAAAGCCACATTCTAAAGATGATGGAGGAGAAACTAGAAGGAGCCCTTATGCCAGAGCAAGAGGGCTTTCTTTTGCAATTCATTATATGTATGCAAAATCCCTTGTTTGTTTCAGTCACTGTAGTCAGGGTTCTGTTAAATGCAACCATTCCAAATTCTCACTAATTTACACATCATCCTTAGAACATGAAACTTAGCATACAGGGTTCAGTTATTCCCAAACTAGCTATAAGAAAAATGTGTATATTATGTAGATGGAAATGCTACAGTTTTTCATAATCTGCATTATATAGTTCTTAGGTTTATTCCCATACCTTTGATTTGTTTGCCTCTCGTTTAGCCTCTCCTGCCAAACTTCCCACCATCGCATCTATCTGTTGCTTACTACGCGGCATCCCATCAAAGATGTCAATGTAGAGGTGCTCCTGAACTATGTTCCATATCTGATTGTTCTGTTTCTCCTGAAGATGCCTCTTCAAGAGTTGGTACGAGTCACGGGAAATACGCAGAACAAATTTACTTGTTCGAAAATCCAACATGGTCTCATTCCCTTTCATGTGTTCCTTTTTGGTAAGACTAGATAATACTCGTAGGTCATCCTGGTAATAACATTCCTGATCTCCATGGAACCTGTTTCAGTGATTTTAAAAAGTCATTTTTCAATGTAATCATTAAGGGATCTGCTCTCCCCCATATATTTATAAACATCCCAGAATATTTTCAACGTAGCAGTCTAAATAATCCTGGACTAAGCTACAGGATCAGAAGTAACTCATTTCAAAATGATCACAATTCAGTTTCTGAATTCATCCTAAAATTTAAAAATTTAATTCTCTAATGAAATGTACCATTAACATTTTAAGAGAATTTGAAATAAATACCATAAGTGAATGAAAGATATCCACCACTGGTAGACATTTGAATTAGAATTTCTGCTTTACTAAATTTTATGTTCTCTCAAAACCACTTTTAAAAACTTTATTATGGAAAGTTTCAAACATATACAAAAGTAGAGACTAGTATAATTAACTCAATGAACCTATCACCCAGCCCCTTATAATATATATAATAATCAATTATTATATTATAATTACATTATAATATATATTATATAATATTATAATAATCAATACATGGCATTCTCATAAAACCCAACATTTTCAATGACTTCTTGTATTCTTCATACCAGACATATTTATTAAACATCAGTATAATAATATGACTAAAGGACAAACAAATGTTGATACCAAAGAATGAACACTTCCATTTACTCACCAATACCAAAGGTAATTAAGTAAAGCTTTCAGCCTTGGTGACAATTAGTAAATTTAAATGTACTTTTGTTTCTATAAATCTTAATATTCCTGATAAAGTAAAATTAAAGATCATATATTTGGCACTCACTAAGAGCAGCAAACAATGCAAAAACATTTAAAGAAAAATGACTAAACATAAGATATTAGGCTCTAGCTCTGATACACAGCCAATAGATGCCCGTGTTACCCTTTTGAGACTCATCAAGACATGAACTAAGGGTTTCTGTCCAAGATTTCAGTGAAATTAGAAATCTCAGCCTCTTGGTGTTCACATCAGTTACTGCCCATAAACTCATCTGAGCATGGTGTCTAGGCAATGGCTGAGATTGTCCATAACAAGGAGACAGAGTTCCCCAGGATATTCCAGCTTCCTATGTAAGGAGGTGGCTATCTCATGGGACTGGGAGAGAAAGAGGTTTTTTGATGACAATACTGTAAGAAAAATTAGGTTAGAGTATAAGTTCTGTCATCAACAGCCTTTGTTAATTTTTTGAAAAATGCTGAGCTACAGAACATTCGCTTTATAAACCTTCTATTAGGCACCATACAATAATGAATGGACATAATGGCAAAGAAGCTAAGTGTCTGGAGTTCTATTATTCCTGTATTACCACTACTTGTGTTATCTGACAAATGCCGGCTTTTGGGTCTATTGCTTGTACTAAAATGTTCTCATTCAAACTGTTAAGTACTGCCTCCTTTTTAACCACTCCTTTCTTTGACTTCTATTAACTCAATACCCTCCCCGTTTTCTTCCTACTTCTCTGACCTTTCCTTATACCTCTTCTACTTGGCCATCTCTTCTACTCTTTTTCCATCTCTTCTACTCCATATGTTGGAGTTCCTCAAGGCCCAGGTCTAGCCCTCTCGTTGACTTATTTCATAACCCCCACCCCCTCCCCAGACAATCTCATCCATATCCATCAATATTACGCACAACTGCAATTTATGGCTCTAGACCCTAGTCTTTTCAGAGCTCCAGAGCTTTCTATATCATTCACCTACCGACTTGGTATCTCTTAAATGAGTCAAAGGCATATTCAAATCTGAAGTCAAGATTACTGCACAAACTGACAAACCAGGTTCTCTTCCAGGGTTTTCTATCTAAGTGAAGGTCACTCCCCCATCCAGATGGGGAGCCAGAAACCTAGGGGTTATCAATACCTTCATCTCCCTCACCTCCATATCCAATCCATCACGAACTGCCTCACCAATATGCTACTTATTTTCACAAACACTACTGTACCCTTGTCTAGTGTTTCTCAACAGAACATTTTGGGGCAGAACAATTCTTTGCTACGTGGACTACCTGCACATATTAGAACATTTGACATCCCTAAGCCACCTGCTCTTCCTCATTCTAGTCATGACAACCAAAACACCTCCACACATTTTCAAGTAGCCCAGGGGAAGCAGGAATACTACTACTCTGGGTTGAGAACCACTACAATAACCTTCCAAACTGGTCACTCTAAAGTCACTCTGTTTCCCCCTCACCACCATCTATTTTCCCAACCACATAAAGGTCCTTTCAAAATGCAAATCAGGGTGCCTGGCTGGCTCAGATAGTAGAGCGTTCAACTCTTGACCTCAGGGTTGTGAGTTCCAGCCCCACACTGGGTGAAGAGATTACTTAAAAAAAATAAATAAAATTTTAAAAAATGCAAATCTAATAATGACATGGTCCTTCAATGACTTCTGTAGCAGAGACACCTCACTGTCCCCAAACATCCATTTTTCTCCTTTCTTCCTCCACGACAGAATACCTGAATATTAGTTGAGCACATAAACACCTAGGCAAAGGCCACACGTCTTACTTCCCTTGTAGGTAATTGTAGCTGTTGCCTAACGACATAAAAAAAAGGAAGAGGTGTGTGCAACGATGTGCCCTCCCAGCTGACTATAGCACTGATGTGATTGCTCAGAGCCAAAGAGCCATCTTGTGTCACAGGAGGAAGCTGCATGACAAGGATGGAAGAGTATCAAGATGGAGAAAGCCTAGGTTCCTGGTAATCAAACACTCTATACCAGTCCTGGACTACCTAATCTTTATGAGAGAGAAATAAACTTTTATCGTATTTAAGCCTCTATTGTTTGGGTTTTCAGTCACTCTCAGTCTAATTTAATCCTAACACAGCTTCCTATTGCTTAGGATAAAAACAAAAAATAAACTTTTATTTTATTTATGCCATTATTGTTGGAGTTTTCAGTGAATCTCAACCACATATAATGCTACCCAATACAACCCATGACTGTTCTCAGGAAAACAAAGAGCCTCGACATGGCCCAAGAACCTGCTTGTTCCCGCCCAGCTTCGAACCCATTATTTATGCCATTATTGTTGGAGTTTTCAGTGAATCTCAACCACATATAATGCTACCCAATACAACCCATGACTGTTCTCAGGAAAACAAAGAGCCTCGACATGGCCCAAGAACCTGCTTGTTCCCGCCCAGCTTCGAACCCATACTCTGCTCCAGCCACACTGGCCCTCTTTCGTCTCTGTACCTACCATGATCCTCTCACCAGAGGTGTCACACATGTTTTTCCCTCTTCTCTTCATCTGGTTAGCTCCCACCCAATCTTCAGATCTTATCTCAAGCATCACTTCCTCTGGGAGCCTTACCTGACTTCAACTAGATCACACTCCCTCTTTTTAGGTTCTCCTAGCACCAGGTACCTCTCCTTCTTGAAACACTTGTTCAGTTACAATCTTACATTTGTTTGGTTACAGATGTGTATATACATTATATATATGTGCTATATATATAATATATATAAAATTCACATACTTCTCAAAAAATGATTTTGCTTCATTCTCATGTTGATTGTAGACTAGTTCCAAGTACATGTGTACAAACAGAGGATAAAAGAGTTGGGATAATTCTGCCCGATGGCAGTCCAAGGAACATTCAATGAAGTGTTTTAGTCCGCTATAGTATTCTTCATACATTGTGGGGTCTCCTTGTTGGTTGTAGGCTGACAGCACAGCACTGACATCCGGCTGGTCTTCTACAGCTACACTTCCAACTGTTTAAAAAATGAAGAACAACTTTCAAAAAATGTATTTCAAAAATATATACCAAGTGACTACGGCTGTTTTGCTACAGTCCAGAGGTAAACTGTTTCTTAGACGTTTGTTCCTGTCCTCTCAAAGTCTCTTCCCCAAAACAATCACACGATCTGTCAAGGGACTGTTTCAGTCCCTATCCAAAACTCTTTCAGCTTGCCCATATCTTAAAATAAAATGTTCAGATCAGTAACAAAAAGGTTCAGTATTTTCCCTGCAGCTACCTCAAAGACAAATTTCATAAAACACGGTATGTGCAAATCAAACAATTATATTAATCTTTTCTCAAGGCTCAGTGTAAATGGCACTCACCACCACCAAGACATGCCCTGAAGTAATATTCCCAGATCTCTAAGCTACTAAGTATTTTGTGACTAACCTGTAGGATATGTGCACATCTATCACTCCTTACAAAATGCAAGCATTTCAAGAGTGTGATGGATGAGCCTTACTTGTTTCCAAAAGATAACTCAATCTACATGCTTAAGATAATTTCCATAAACATCATTCCAAGGTAGAAAACACGAGTATTTATTTGGAATATACCAATACCAAACAATGATACACCTGTCAGTCTAATCAAAGTTTGATTGTTGGAACATTTTAGGTTACAATTATAATACTGCTGTGCTCTTCACTGCACAAATGCTTTAAGTTCTTTTGGTTATTCTGATAGCCTCTTTTCCTTCTTACTGGTTTCTGAGTTATGATAGGTCAAGTTTCTGAAGAGATGAGAGATTACAGAAAAATAACCAACATAATCCATCCATCTTATAGTTCATTCATAAAGTTCAGCATTCAGAAAACATTCCCCTCAGTCACATTTTTGCACATTTCTATTAGGTCAAGTTTCTGAAGAGATGAGAGATTACAGAAAAATAACCAACATAATCCATCCATCTTATAGTTCATTCATAAAGTTCAGCATTCAGAAAACATTCCCCTCAGTCACATTTTTGCACATTTCTATTTGTGGGATACAATGCTACATATTCATACTTCACTTCTGGCAATGCTGCAAAGATTAGGTGTCATAAATAGAGATTAATTTGGCTAGAGGCTCTGCACTAGATAACTTAATTCAATAAATGTTTATCATCAGCTCAGGATCACCTTTGAGACCATATGCTGTGTATGAATTTTACTGCACGGGCTTTGCAACACAGTTGCTAGGAAAAGGCTGGGGAGGGAGGTCTCAGGTGTTAAGTGTTAGGTGCTAGGTATATACATATCAGTACCAGGCATTTTATATGTATGTATTATATCTGAGCCTCACAATAACCCATCTAAAAAGGGGGCCAAAAAAAAAGCCTTAACTTCAGGAAGAGCCGCATCACACAAGTAAAAGCAACAGAGACAAGAGTCTGAACCTAGGTCTGTCCAAAGCATAACTCCTAAATGAATGGTTCTCAACCTCTGCCACACATTAATAATCCCTTGGAAGCATATATTCAAAAATGGAGATTCCTAGACTCCACCTCTACATGATCTGATTCACTAAGTCTGAAGTGACGCCCAGAAATCTGCGTTCCCCAAAAGGTTTAACATTAGTTAGCCTAATATTTTGCGAAATACTGGCTACACTATGTTCCATCACTCCCTGGCTGTCTGGTCCAAAGCAAGTCCCTTGGCCTTTCCGAGTCCGTTTTTTCATCTCTAAAACAGAGATAACATCTAAGCTCACAGCGGAATTATGAGAATTAGGATATGTAAAGTATTTTTAGTAATTACTTAAAGAAGCTAGTACAGAACTGTATAAGTATTGTTGGGTGTTAATGCAGACCTGCCAAGCCTCAAGAACCGAAAAAAGAAGAAAGGGACCAAAACCCTGAAGGTCCCCGCCTCTCAGCGCCCACCCTCCCCAGACATCCCTCTGCTCAACAGCTCTCCTCAGCCTCTCACTGGAACTGACAGCTTGGAAGAGGGTTTGACTGCGCAGCCGGCGCACTAGAGAAAGGGGCGGGCATGTGGCCCTAGAGGCGGGCCCAGGAAATTCAAAACAAGCCCGCAGAGGTGCAGGCCTGCCAGCCTCAGCCTTCCCGGCTTGCTCCCCCTTCGTGCCCTGCCTCCCCGGGACTCCGCGGCTCACCTTTCCCCGGAGCCGCAGAACCTGTCGCTAAACCCGAGACCGTGGCGGCCCCCGAAGCGCCGGTGCCCGGAGGGTCAGGGGCCGCGGGGCCGGGGGCCGAGGCTGTGACCCGGCTGAGAAGCGCGCTAGCCGCCTCTGTACCCGCGCCGTCCGCCTCTGGGGCTCCGGTGCCCGCCACTGCCTCCTCCAGCAGCCGGGCCTCACGGCGCAGCGCCTCTTCGGCCTCGCGGAGGTTGCTCTGCCGCAGGAACTGCAGCACGGCCAGCAGAGTCTGTCGGTCGTGGGGAGCGCCGGCCTCCGGAGCAGCGGCGGGCACCGGGGCCGCCCCCGCCGGAGCAACGGCGGAGACAGCCACCGAGGGTTTGGGGGTCCCACCATCCCCGCCGGCCGACGACGCCGCCGTCGCAACGTTCCCGCCGCCGCCGTTGGGGCCGTTGTTAGTAGTGCCGCCGCCACCCTCGCCAGCGCCGTCCCCCGCCTGCGGAGGTAGCAGCGTCGGCGGTCCCTCTGGTTCCAACTTGACCGCCACCTCCGTCTGCTCCTCCGCCAGCGCCGCCATCTTGCGGCTGAGCCACCTCGCGCCGTCAAGCGTGATTGCGTTTTCGCCACATGGAGGGCGGGGAGGAGCATTTTACGACACCTAGGGAAGGCAATATACGGCAGTAGGAGGGGCGAGAAAGAAGGAGAAAAAGAATAGGAGCAAGAGCAACTTTCAAAAATGAGTGACAGAAAGGCAGGAAGTGGGAGGTGGCGACCGCCCGTAACATTTGACTGTAATAATTGCCGTTTATTGCAGACCCTCTATGTTTAGGCACTGTGAGAGACATTTTACATTTTATGACCTCCTTAATTCAACAATCTTATAAAACAGTATTATCCTCTCTTTACAGGTGGTTGAACTGAGACCCAAAGAGGGTGAACAACTTGCCAAAGTCTCGCAAGAAGAAAGTGAAAGTGTTAAGATTTGAATCCAGGTCTAAAACTCAAAAGCAAACCCGATAGCCAGAAGGAGGCTTCTGAGATACTGGTAATATTTTATATTTTGATCTGGGTGGTTGTGACTTTTGTGTGTTTGTGTGTGTGTGTGCAGTTTTTACCTTAGTAAAAATGAATCAAGCTACACGCTTGAGTTTTGTGAACTTCACAGTATGCGTGTTACAATTCGGTAAAAAGTTTTTAAGTACCTACATTTTGTCATTATGAGATGTGTACGTTCTGTATTCGTGCTGTGTTATCCTTTATTACAAATAAACTGCGTTTTAATTGTATATTTTTAAATAGTATGTGCCGGGGCACCTGGGTGGCTCAGTGGGTTAAGCCTCTGCCTTCGGCTCGGGTCGTGATCCCAGGGTCCTGGGATCGAGCCCCGCATCGGGCTCTCTGCTCAGCGGGAAGCCTGCTTCCTCCTCTCTCTCTGCCTGCCTCTCTGCCTACTTGTAATCTCTATCAAATAAATAAATAAAATCTTTAAAAAAAATAAAATAAAATAAAATAAAAATAAATAGTATGTGCCATTTTGGAATATGCTTCATAGGTTATAAAACCTTGCTGCATATTTTATTTCATTTGGATCTCAAAATTCTGGGGATGGGTGCAGACAAGAGAAGTGAGCCTGGGGAGTTGGGAAGGTCTAGCATAGTTATTACTGTTGTTGGTTTTTAAGTCCCACCGGTTTCTTTCAACCCTGTTTAGTAGCTGAATGACGTGGATTGAGTTACTTAACTCCAGTTGCCCAATTTCTAAAATAGAGATAATAATAGTACCAACCTCACAGAGCTGTGTAAGGATTAAATGAGATTATGTGTATATGATACACCTAACACACATCAAATAGCTGTTGGTTGTTTTTCCTTCACCATAAAAGCTGTTCTGTAAATATTTGATAAAGTCCAGTTATGATGTTCAAGGTGATCACAAGACTGGAATATGAAGCTAATCTAACTGGATATCTAGAGTAAAATTATGGAACATGGTGGAAGTGGGGGAGAGTGGAAGATGACTAAGAATTGGTTAACATCTTTTTTTAAGATTTTATTTTTTTAAAGCTTTTTTTTTTTTTTCTTTTGACAGAGAGATAGAGAGAGAGCACAAGTAGGCAGAGCAGCAGGCAGAGGAAGAGGGAGAAGCAGGCTCTCCACTGAGCAGGGAGCCCGATGTGGGGCTCGATCCCAGAACCCTGGGATCATGACCTGACCAAAGGCAACCGCTTAACTGACTGAGCCACCCAGATGCCCCAAGATTTTATTTTATTTTTTTAAATAATCTCTACACCCAATGTGGGGACTCAAACTCACAACCCCAGGATCAAGAGTTTCATGCTCCGTCAGCTAAGCAAGCCAGGCACCTTTTTTTGCTTGTTTGTTTAAGAGGACTTGCTTAGCATTTATCCAGCATTGATCAACAGAGAACCTGAATCTCATGTGCACACTTATGAGGTGGGGAGCATTTGTCCTTTTCCTTAGGATCATTGAACTGATTTTTCTGATTCAGTATTTACTAAATAACTTGATAATTAATTGGTAAATAATTGAGCACCTAGTTGAGAGAAGCCATGGATAACAAGCTCGGGCATACTTATTATTCCCTGGAAGGTTGTTTTATGCCCTTACAAATAGTAAATTAACATTCTGATGCATATTTTTGTCTCGAGAATCAGATCCTGGGAGCTGGATCCACCTCTACAGCTGAAGCCCAGATACTAGGACTCACAAAAGTACAGCCACCACCTTCCCTTCTGTAGTGTCTGCCTTTCACCTACCTTTGTTTAAGTTCCAAAAAGTCTACCTTACTCCAGGTAGAATGATTTTCCTGTTATACCATGGTAGAGATAAGTATATTGAGTAACTGCAAGGCCAGCTTTTTAATTTTTGTTTCTCTTTTCCTCTTCCTTTCTAATCCCTACTCCCATTCTTCTACTCTCTTCTTAGGATTTTTTTTTTAAAGATTTTATTTATTTATTTGACAGAGATCACAAGTAGGCAGAGAGAGAGGGGGAAGCAGGCTCCCCACTGAGCAGAGAGCTGGATGCGGGGCTCGATCCCAGGACCCTGAGGTCATGACCTGAGCCGAAGGCAAAGGCTTTAACCCACTGAGCCACCCAGGCACCCCTCTTCTTAGGATGTTTTAAGAAATCTAGTATCAATCTGTATCTTATTCCTTTACAGGAGAGCTACTCTTTCTTTCTGGATATTTCTCTTTCACTTCAGTGTTCTTTTATTTTACTCTAATGTATCTAGGATTAGATTTTTCATATCTTTCCTGATTGGCCCTTTATACACCCATTCAATCTGAGATTTTTTTTTTAAATTCTGGAAATTTAGAACCATTATATCTACAGATATTTTCTCCCTTCTATTTTTCCTTTTCTTCTTATATTCTTGGGGTTTTTTAAAAAAGATTTTTACTTATTGAGAGACAGAGAGAGCATGAGCAGGGAGGGATGGGGAGAAGAGAAACAGACTCCCGCTGAGCAGGAAGCCCCATGGGGGACTCAATCCTAGGACCCTGAAATCATGACCTGAGCCGAAGGCAGATACTTAACAGACTGAGCCACCTAGGCACACCTCTTCTTGTATTCTTGTAATACAGATATTGATATTTACACTTCTATCTTCTAGGTTTGCTTTCATATTTTCATGCTTACCTCTTCCTGATACCTTCTAGCAGAGTTCCTCTATCTGATTTTTCAGTGAAATCATTCATTCTCAGCCTACATCCATATTGCTACATACCATTTATTAAGTTATTTACTTCAACCATTATATTTTCCATAGTATTTTTTTAAAGATTTTATTTATTTATTTGACAGACAGAGATCACAAGTAGGCAGAGAGCAAGGAGGAAGCAGGCTCCCCACTAAGCAGAGAGCCCGATGCAGGGCTGATCCCAGGACCCTGGGATCATGACCCGAGCCGAAGGCAGAGGCTTTAACCCACTGAGCCACCCAGGTGCCCCTTCCATAGTATTTTGAATTGGTTCTTCATGATTTATTATCCTGCTTCAATCCAGTTGGGAGATTGTTGTCCCCCCCTGGGGACATTTGGCAATATCTAGAGACACTTTTGGTTGTTACATCTCAGGGTAGTGCTTCTGGCATCTAACTGGTAGAAGCTAGGAATGCTACTAAACTTCCCACAATGCACAGGACAGCCCCATCCCACCACAGCAAAGAACTCTCTGGCCCAAAATGTCAATAGTGCCCAAATCGAGAACCCCTGACAAAACCAATATGAATTCTTTTCTTTTTGAGGGTGTGTATTTATTTAAATTCTATTTCATCGGATGCATTTAATCTGTTACCTCATCCCTCCTATATCTCATTACTTTTTTCTATGAATTTGTATTTCTCTGAAGTTATCAGCTCCTTGGCTAGTATGTGTACCCAGAGGGAGAGGCAGAAGCTCAGCATTGGGAAAAGGTAAAGGATGCACCAAAAGGAGGAAAGTCTGTAGTGTCACTGTCTGGGCTTCATCACTCCCTGTTTGCCAACTCCCATACACACATGTGCACACACACATATCCTCAAGATTTTCACAGTTTTTACAGCTCTCTCAATTTTGGTGCCATCTCAGGTTGGGTGTAATGGGGTGCCAGCCACCAGTGTGATTTTACCATCTTGTTTGGTTCCAAAATTAAAAGTCACATGGAGGGGGGTGGATGAGGCTGAAAGTTCTAACCATCCATGGTTGGTTCCAGACCTCATCTTGAGGCTATCCAGATGTCCTCAGCCACCAATCATCTCATTAACATACAAAAAGACACTACTTAGGAGACCCAATGGGTTTTAAGAGTCCTATGCTAGGAGAGGGAGGGGTCAGAGACCAAGTGCATATTTCTCATCACATCACAGTTTCATTATGTCCTTTCCAATCATGTGCCCCTTATTTCTTTTTCTTGTCGTATTGCATTAACTAGGACTTGCAATATGGTGTTGAATATGAGTGGTGAGGTGAAAGTGGACATTCTTCATTTCTTAGCGAGAAAGTACTTAGTTTTTTATTGTGAAGTGTGGTGTTCACTGTGGGATTTTTATAAATGCCCTTTCTCAAATTAAGGAAATTTCTAGGCAGTGGTATACCTTATATACCAAGTATCTCAGTTCCTAAAACCTGTGGAATATTGATTAGGCTCAGATCATGCATATGCAGCTTGAGGATAAACCCAACTTTATGGGACCATTTTATTGATCTCCTTAATCTTCCTAACACTTCCCTTTCTGGTCCTCTAGCTAGAAAAGGGAGTGGGCTTTAGTTTTCTCACTCTGTTGTGTACCCTGAAAATCCAACTGCTGTGGAACCAAGAAGCAAGAAGATATACAGTGAAAACAGTAGCGGAGATCCCCCCTTGCTCTTCGCATCAGCGTTCTCCCCTCAGAGTTTTAGGTGCCTACTTGGACTCCACTGCCATCCCCTGTCCATTGCTACTGTGGATGAGCATATGGACTGGTGTGGGAGAGAATGGAAAAACAAAAACAAACTTTGGATTTCCATCACACTTTGTGACCTACAGAGGCCCCCTTTCCTGGTCCTCAAACCGTGATAGAGGATTTCTCTTGGAGTTCTCTCTGACCACACTAGGTATACAGTTCTGGGTTTCAGCTTATGTTTGAATCCAGGCCAGGAGATACCAGAGGAAAAACAAAATGGGAAATGTAGTGATGAGTCAATTGTAGTTTGAGTTCCAATTGCCTTCCCCTTCCTGCCTCTTACCGTTTGCATTCTAGAGTCTGTAGATAGTTATTCCATGCATTCTGTCCAGAGTTTTTACCTGTATTAAGTGGAAAATACAGAGTAAAGCACTAATTATCTTGACCAGAACCCCAGTAATCTCAGCTACCTTGGTCAATATGTATTTTAGTTTATGTTTTGTCTTATCATGAGAGAGTTTGAACATCTTTTCACATTTTGGAGCTATTTTTATATTACTGTGGGGGGATTAAGTTTTATCTTTTTCCTCTAATTTTTAAAGTTTTTTTTATCTGTTTAGCGTATTAGTTCTTTATCTGAGATATGTGTTGCAAATACTTTTTCCTAGTTTGGCCAAGTTTGGCCATTGTCTTTTGATATTGTTTACATTTTGGGGGCCATACAGAAGATTTTTTTTTTTTTAGATTTATTTATATATTTGAGTGAGAGAGCACAAGCAGAAGGGGCAGAGGGAGAGGAAGACAAAATCTGAAGCAGACTTCGTGCACAATACAGAGCCCAAGATGGAGCTCCATCTCATGACCCTGAGATCACAACCTGAGCTGAAACCAAGAGTTGGATGCTTAACCAACTGTGCCACTTAGGTGCCCCCAGAAGTGTTGTTGTTTTTTTTTAAGATTTTATTTATTTATTTGATAGAGATTACAAGTAGGCAGAGAGGCAGGCAGAGAGAGAGGGGGAAGCAGGCTCCCTGCCGAGCAGAGAGCCTGATGTGGGGCTCAATCCCAGGACCCTGGAATCATGACCTGAGCTGAAGGGAGAGGCTTTAACCCACTGAGCCACCCAGGCGCCCCCCAGAAGTGTTTTTTAATGAAGTCAAAGTTACAGACTTTTATTTTATTGCATCTGGATTTGAAACCATAGAAAGATTTTCCTCTCATTTAAAGAGGAATTCACCCATATTTTCCTCTAGAGCTTGTATAATTTCCAGTGAGCTCCCTAATTGCTTTGGGATTGAATCTTGAATATGAGGTGAGGTATAAATCTATTTTTTTCAAAAGTGATTCAGAAATCCCACAAGTAGATAAATAAAATCTTTAAGGAGAAAAATAAAGGGGGGGATTCCTAGGTGGCTCAGTTGGTTGAATGTCTGCCTTCTGCTCAGGTCGTGATCCCAGGGTCCTGGGATTGAGTCCCACATCAGGTTCCCTGCTCATCGGGGAGCCTGCTTCTCCCTCTCCCTCTGCCTGCTGCTCACCTTGCTTGTGCTCTCTCTCTTTCTCTCCCTGACAAATAAATAAATAAAATCTGGAAGGAAGAAAGGAAGGAAGGGAGAAAGGAAAAAGGAAAGAGAAAGAGGGAAAGAAATCCCACAACTGGAGTGCCTGGCTGGCTCAGTTGGTAAAACATGTGACTCTTGATCTTAGGGTTGTGAATTCCAGCCCCACATTGGGGGCTGTAAAGATTACTTAAAAATAAAAAAAATAGGGGCGCCTGGGTGGCTCAGTGGGTAAAAGCCTCTGCCTTCAGCTCAGGTCATGATCCCAGGGTCCTGGGATCGAGCCCCACATCGGGCTCTCTGCCCAGCAGGGAGCCTGCTTCCTTTCCTCTCTCTGCCTGCCTCTCTGCTTACTTGTGATCTCTGTCTGTCAAATAAATAAATAAAATCTTTTTTTTTAATAAATAAAAAATTAAAATAATATATTTTTTTTAAAATTCCAAAACTTTCTCAAGTTTGGCAATTCACTAAAAGCATTCATAAGACTCAACTGCAGGTTATACTCAAGGCTGAGGTTTATTACAGCAAAGGATGCAGAACTAAGGCGGCAGGAAGATATGTATTGGCAGAGTCCAGAGTCCAATGCCAAACCCAGGCTTTTGCATCTTTCCCATCCAAGCCCACACAGACATGCTTTCTTTCTACCATCAAATTAAAGAGACAAATGTGATATAGTCTGCCCAAGAAATTTTGTTTGAGTTTTGAGATCTGAGTCATTTGTGGGAGGGCTATTCATATGAGAGGCCTATCCTGCTACACAGCCAGTCCTGGCAACCCACATTCAGGACCCCACCAGTGAAATCAGATGCATGCAAATCATCAGTCTTGATGTTGTTGAAAGTAATCTGACAAGGTGGGACAGCAGCGTCCATTGCTTCAGGTGTACGCAGCAAAATCATCAATCACTGACACACACACATACACAAAAATATTCTGAGGGCCATATTCCCAGAGGCTGACCAAGGGTCAATCATGGTTCTAGGTTCCCATGAAGACAGGAGACAATGAGCAACAGACCTGCTATTTTAACTTTTTCCTCACAGAATCACTGACTAATTTTCCTAAGCACCTTCATGAAAAAAGTCTAAGTTTGCCCCAGTGATTTGAGATGCCACTCTTATCATATATTGAGGTTCTATATGGACTTGCATCTATTTCTGGATTTTCTATTCTATCTCTGGTTTATTTATTCATGTAGTAGTTAGTAATGCAATGTTTTCATTAGAAAGGGTTTATATTGTGCTTAATATTGTAGAGCTTGTCTGTCCTTGTAGCTTTTCTAGTCTTTTCCTGACTATTCCTACATGTTTATTTTTCCATATGAAGTTTAGCATCAACATGTCAATCTCCATGAAAGCTTGTTTCTACTCAACTTTTCTTCCTTTGATAAAGTCTGTATTCCAACCTTTAACAAATATCATTTTTTTCTACAAAAATAAACCACGTTACAGAAAGATGACAAAAACTACATTAATCCCAATACTCTAACATAACATGGATATCATTGTGTTTCTGTTTCTTTTTACACAATTGTAATTATATGTATAGATATATATTTTACCATGTTATTACAGTCCTCATAACCATCATTTTATTGACTGTATAGTATTCTAATGGAGACTGTCAGAATTTTTTTCATGACTTATTTAATCATTCCCTCACCAAAGAATATTTAAGTTATGCCCCAGTCATACCATAAACAATGCTAAATACTACTTTTATGTTTATTTATCTCCTTAGGTAGTGACTCCCAGAGTAGAACTGCCAAAAGGTAAAAGGTGTATACATTTTTCGACATCTTGATATATGTTAATAAATTATTTTGTTTAAAGTTGTAATAATTAAACTGTCACCAGCAATAACAGGGCCTATTTTCACAGCATCCTTATATTTCATTGTTTACCATGACTTAAAATAAATTAAGAACCACAGGTGTGACCAAAATGTAAATGTTTATACCTTCTGACCCACTAACTCCACTGTTAGAATTATGGAAATAACCATGAGGCACCTGGGTGGCTCAGTGGATTAAGCCTCTGCCTTCGGCTCAGATCATGGTCTCAGGGTTCTGGGATCGAGCCCCTGCATCGGGCTCTCTGCTCAGCGGGGAGTCTGCTTCTCCCTCTCTCTCTGCCTGCCTCTCTGCCCACTTGTGATCTCTATCAAATAAATAAATAAAATCTTTTAAAAAAAAGATTTTATTTATTTATTTGATAGAGAGAGATCACAAGTCTCTGCCTACTTGTGATCTCTATCAAATAAATAAATAAAATCTTTTTTTAAAAAGATTTTATTTATTTATTTGACAGAGAGAGAGATCACAAGTAGGCAGAGAGGCAGGCAGAGAGAGAGGAAGGAAGCAGGCTCCCCGCTGAGCAGGGAGCCCGATGCGGGGGCTCGATCCCAGGACCCTGAGACCATGACCTGAGCCGAAGGCAGAGGCTTAATCCACTGAGCCACCCAGGCACCCCAATAAATAAAATCTTTAAAAAAAAAGAATTATAGAAATAACCATCTGGTGTGCATGTGCAAGGATGTCCACCATAGAATATGGCAGTGTGATATCAGGCATTTTTCTTTTTTAAGATTTATTTATTTATTTGAGAGAAGGGAAAAGAGGGAAAGAGGGCGCACGGGGAGGGAAGGGCAGAGGGAGAGGGAGAGAATCTCAAGCAGACTCCATGCTGAATGTGGAGCCGGATGCAGGGCTCCATCCCAAGACTCTGAGATCATGACTTGAGCCAAACTCAAGAGTTGGATGCTCAACTGACTGAGCCACCCAGGTACCCCTCACATTTTCTTTTGATGATTATCCAGCATCCTAAACACAATATATACGTCCATAAGTGAACTCTACACTGGCTCCTTCCCTGTCTCAGGAATTAGCAATACCATCATCCTGGTTTCTTAGGCCAGAAACCCAGGCCTCATTAGCTCATGTTCAGTCTGCTCCAAGTCCTAGTTTGAAACAGCCCTCTATTCTGACAACCTGTCTCCCTCTTCACTGCTATTATCCTAGACCAAACTATGAGCATCAATCATCTGGCTTATTGCAGTGGGCTCCTAAAGGGTCTCCTTACTTCTTTTCTTACGCTATGTATTCGTTTCCTGAAACCGTATTTGTTTCCTGAAACCGTTGTAACAAATTATCACACAATTGGTGGCTTTAAACAACAGAAATGTATTCTCTCACAGTTCTAGAGGCTAGAAACCTGAAGTCAAGTTGTCAGAAGGGCAGTGTTTGCTCTCAAGGCTCTAGGGAGTGAATGCGATCCTTGCATGTTCTACCTTCTAGTGATTGTTGACATTCTTTGGTGTTCCTTGGCTTGTGACCACACCATTCCAATGTCTATCTTCACACCACCTTCTTTGTGTGTTTGTGTCTCTTTTTCTTTTTTATATATACATATATATGTGTGTGTGTGTGTATATATACACACACACAAACACACATATATATTTTAAGATTTTATTTATTTTAGAAAGAAACAGCATGAGTGGGAGGCACAGAAGGAGAGGAAGAGAAAATCTCAAGCAAATGCCACACTGAGTGTGGAGCCTGATATGGAGCTCCATCCCAAGACCCTGAGAGCATGACCTGAGCTGAAACAAAGAGTCAGGACACTTAACTGACTGCACCAACCAGGCGCCCTACCCTCTGCCTTTTTCTTAAGAGAACACTTGTCATTGGATTTAGGGCCCACCTCAATAATACAGGATTCTCTCCTCATCTCAAGATCCTTATTTTAAGGGTATCTGAATAGCTCAGTCGGTTAAGCATCTGCCTTTGGCTCAGGTCATGATCCCAGAGTCCTGGGATCAAGTTCCATGTCAGACTCCCTGTTCAGTGGGGAGTCTGCTTCTCTGCCCCTCCCCTGGCTCATGCTCTCTCTCTTTCTCTCTCTTTCACACTCTCTCATATTAATTAAGTAATTAACTTTAAAAATCCTTATTTTAATTGCATCTGCAAAGGTCCTTTTTCTGAATAAGTGCATTCACAGAATGCAAATTTGATGTGGATATCCTTTGGGGTGAGCCTTTTTCAGCCTACCACCTCCCCTTTTTTCACCTAGTAGCCACAATGACCTTCTGAAATATAAATTTATTTAAAATTTTACATGCACGGGGCACCTGACTGGTTCAGACTGTCGAACATACAACTCTTGATCTTGGGGTCCTGAGTTGAAGCCCCACATTGCAGGTAGAGATTACATTAAAAAATTAAAAAATAAAATCTTTAAAATTTTACATGCCTCAGTGCCTTCCTACTTCAATTATCATAATATGTAAATTCTGTCCCTTGGTTCACATCTCCTGCCTAAACTGAAGCCTATCTCTTCAACCTCAACTCCCATTCGTCTGCATCACATTTTGCCTAAGCAGCTGTTCACATCCACTAACTCCCACTGTACCTTTCCTTTTTGCAGGTTTGACTACCGACTGGCATGGTAGTTCATCTCTAATGCTAGGATATTAGTTGTTCTATGGCTGGGGTCAGCACACTATAGTCAGTGGGCCAAACTTGGCCCACTGCCTTTTTTATAAATAAACTTTTATTGGCACAAGGTCAGTTATTTGTCTGTGTATTACCTATGGCGGTTTCTGTGCTAGAGCAGCAGAGTTGAGTGGCTACAACAGAGGCTAAATGGCCCACAAAGCCTAACATATTTACTATATGCAACTTTCCAGAAAAAAAATTCGCCAGCCTCTATTGTAGGCTATCGGTTTCCTGTTTAGTGCTCTCAGATCCACTATTTGGTTTCCTCTTTTCTCTAGATAGTCAACTTCTTCCAGGTGCTATTGCTATCTCCTCTAGTAAATTCTTTAAATTTTCAATGATCTGTAGTTGTAATAGACTGCATTGTTGGGTCTATTAAGTGTAATAGGATATGGTGTGACTTATGGAATAGGCAGCAGACATCAGGCAGCAATTGGTCTTCTGTCAGGCCAAATGAGCCTCTCCTAATGAAGAAAAGGAATAACCTCCTCCATTTTGAGGGAATTTAAATGACTATCACATTTTTATTTTATGAATATTTATTTCCGCACTCCTCCAGCTCCTGTGTCTAGGCCAGTGACAAGCCTTGACATATGAACATGAATCTTCTTGTTCATGATACTCAGCAGGTACCTATGCCTAGTGAAATTGCAGACTGGCTAACTTACATCAGCCTCTCTCCCTCCCTCTTTCTCTCTTTCTCTTCTCTGCCCTACCCCTCTCTCCCTGTCCGAATATGCTTTTCTTCATGGAACAAGATGCATATGATCCATTTTTACAACACTGGACCCCTGACCTGTCTCTCCTGTGGGAGCCTTTACTTCCTGGGGTGTGTGTTTGGCTGATGCTTTATCCCCTCCTGTGTGAATAACCTGTAGGACATAACCATTGTACTCCAAATTGCAAAGCCCTTCTGCCACCTGTAAACATTTGCAGGACTTTACTTGAAAAGCTCATAGCCTCCTTTCAGACTTGGCTTTGGCCTTTTCTGACTCCTACCAGGTAGAGGGTTTGCCTCAGAATTCCAGTATTTCCAGTGGAAAAGCATCGTATTTCTCACAGGGAAAAAGTGAAACAAAAACAGCAAACTCTCGGGGCACCTGGGTGGCTCAGTGGGTTAAGCCTTCGGCTCAGGTCATGATCTCAGGGTCCTGGGATCGAGCCCCGCATCAGGCTCTCTGCTCAGGAGGGAGCCTGCTTCCTCCTCTCTGCCTGCCTCTCTGCCTACTTGTGATCTCTCTCTCTGTCAAATAAAAATTAAAAAAAAAAAATCTTTAAAAAAAAAAAAAACAAAACAGCAAACTCTCAGACCTGAGAAATTGTTGCCGGAAGGACTTCGACAGGATATGCAAACGCATTCATTTTTCAACTATCGGCTAAATGGTTCTCTACCTCTGTGGACCCAAACTGATCTTAGGGAGATTGTTGCTCTATTTCAATATCTTCCGGTAGTTTGCCACAGGCTGGTTCCTTTTCTTTCCTCTGTGGGCACTCCTGATAGTAGTCTCAACCAAGAAGACATGGGTTGCCTCATTGTGCAGAATATCTGGTCTGAATTAAGCTAAACCAGCACTGAGTGTCTACCGACATATCCATACCCTCATCCCAAGTGACAAAATTTGCCTTATATACTTTGAAAGATTTCAGAGTGCCTGGGTGGATCAAGTCAATTAAACATCTGACTCCTGATTTGGGCTCAGGTCATGATCTCAGGGTCATGAAATCAAGCCCTGTGGAGCCTACTTAAGATCTTCTTTCTCCCTCTCTCTCTACTCCTCCCCTACTCTCTCTTAAAAAAAAAAAAAATGTTTCGGGGCCCTTGGGTGGCTCAGATGGTTAAGCATCTGCCTTCAGCTTGGGTCATGATCTCTGGATCCTGGGATCAAGCCCCACCTGTGGCTCCCTGCTTGGCAGGGAATCTGCTTCTACCTCTCCTTCCGCCTCTCCCCCGTTCATGTTCGCTATTTCTATCTCTTTGTCTCAAATGAGTAAATAACATCTTAGAAAACAATTTGGATCTCAGAACTATCAATCAGGACATTGCATTAGCACAATAACACATATAAAACTCTTTATTATTTCTTTTTAATTTTTTAAGGACAGGAAGGGGCTATCTAACATTCATTACACATAATGATGATGTGCACCAGACATGTATCTGTGGGTTCGTGAAAGCATATCAGAAAAACTGTGCTTAATCTTATTTAGTCTCTCTTTCTTGGGTCCAGTGTCATTTTGCATGAAGACTTATTATTATTATTCAGGAATTATTTCTATTATACAATTTTATGACCTCTTTTTTTTAACTTCCAGGTCTGAACATAATTTTGAAAAGAAAAATAATGGAATCATTTTCCATAACCATAATATACTATTTTCATGTCTGCTAATGTACGCTCACTTTTTTAAGCTATTACATTTAAGTCTGCGATCCATTTAAGCTAATTTTTGTAGATGGTAAGAGGTAGAGGCCCAACTTCATTCTTTTGCATATGGATATTCAGTTATCCCGGCACCATTTGTTGAAATTCTTGCCCCTTTAGATGTTTTGGGAAATTTGTGAAGAACCAATTGGCTACAAATGTGAGGGTTTATTTCTGCACTCTCAATTCTATTCTGTTTGATCTGTATGTCTGTCCTTATGCTAGCACTACAGTGTTTTGATTACTGTAGCTTTGTAGTAAGTTCCAAAATCAGGATGTGTGTGTCCTCCAGCTTTATTCTTCTCTTTCAAGATGGTTTTGGCTATCCTTGGTCAATTTTTTGTAGCAACAACAAGAAAAAAATGGATGTATTGATCCATTGCCTTTAATCAGATTCAGTATCGTTCCTACAAACCTCTATAATGGAATTCTAAGGAGGGTGTTTGGGGATGAGGTGTTTGGGAAAACATGTTTTAATTTGGGAAGGGACCATGATGCTTAAAACCTTTGGAATCTGACTTGTTTCAGAGGACTCTAAAGTTTTATTTTCTTTCACAAATACAATTTGTTGTATAACATCAGAACACAAGATTTGTAGGACCTGATTAGTAGTACAGAATTTTAGATCATTAACCATGTGATCCTTGAAATCAAGACAAAGCTGTGTTTCAGGAACCCTCATTATGTTAGCAAATCAGCACAAGAAATAGGTGTCAAGGGCACCTGGGTAGCTCAGTGGGTTAAGCCGCTGCCTTCGGCTCAGGTCATGATCTCAGTGTCCTGGGATCGAGTCCTGCATCGGGCTCTCTGCTCGGCAGGGAGCCTGCTTCCCTCTCTCTCTCTCCCTGCCTCTCTGTCTACTGTGATCTCTCTCTGTCAAATAAATAAATAAAATCTTTAAAAAGAAAAGAAAAGAAAAGAAATAGGTGTCAATATCTTTAAGTCTTGACCTTGATTGGAGTCTGTATTTTGCTCAGTATCAGTAATTATATATATAACATATGCATTTGATGATTTGAAACTGTTTTAATAATATTTTTTGAAGTGAATATTGATACCATAAAGTCCTTTGTTGGGTTTTTTGTTGTTGTTGTTAGTTTTGTTTTTTTTTTTTATTTAAGTAATCTATTTAGTTGGGTAAATGTACTTGGGTACATAGGGCTTGAACTCACAACTCTGAGATCAAGAGTCACATGCTCTTCTGACTGAGCCAGCCAGGTACCTCAGCCCTTTGGTTTTTTTTTTTTTTTTTTTAAGATTTTATTTAATTTGACAGACAGAGATCACAGGTAGGCAGAGAGGCAGGCAGAGAGAGAGGAAGGGAAGCAGGCTCGCTGCTGAGCAGAGAGCCCGATGTGGGACTCGATCCCAGGACCCTGAGATCATGACCTGAGCCAAAGGCAGAGGCTTAACCCACTGAGCCACACAGGTGCCCCAAGACCTTAATTTTTAAAAGCAGATTAAAAACCAAAGGGCTTGGGCGCCTGGGTGGCTCAGTGGGTTAAAGCCTCTGCCTTCAGCTCAGGTTATGATCCCAGGGTACTGGGATCGAGCCCCCCTCATCGGGCTCTCTGCTCAGCAGGGAGACTGTTTCCCTCTCTCTCTCTCTCTGCCTACTTGTGATCTCTGTCTGTCAAGTAAATAAATAAAATGTTTTTAAAAAAAATTAAGGTCTTCAGTGAATTATTTACTTACATCAAAGAATACCAGGAAATCACTCCAAGTCCCAAGGAGCATTTATGATTTCTTGATTCCCCAGCCAGTCCCACAACATGGTCATGGATCTGCTTTAAAAATTTCATACCCAGAGACTCACTATCCTTCACAATTGACCAACCTCTGCCATCTCCCAGTGAATTAATGTGTGAAACTTTCATAAGTTTTTAGATATGTTTTTTTTTCTAAGTAGGCTGTGCACCCAATGTGGGGGTCAAATGCACAACTCCCAGAACAAGAGTCACATGCTCCACCAACTGAACCAACCAGGTACCCCTAGATACGATTTTCTGTTTGAAATGTCAGAGCAACACCTCCTCCCTTCAAAAAACCAACTTTATAGCATCTCTCTTGGTCTAATCATCATACAAGGAGTATAATTACTGTTTGTGTTAGATCCACTTTTGCTGTTTTACACTTACACCATTTTAACAAGTTAGCATCCAGGGTAAGAGTGAAGTTCTAGCTCAGTCTAGAACATGATTCAATTCTGATGCTTTGTCAAAATGTAAAGTCCCTGATAAGTGCTAAAATATAACTCTGATGTGGAAACACACTTGGATCACAACAGAGATGCAAGAAATTCTCATTTTATGAAATAGATATATCCCGGAAGTCCTTGCATATTTATAAATATCACATAATTAAGCCATTTACCATATGGATTAATTGGTCTACCATAGAAACATAAACAGTAGGATATATACATTTACTAAGATACTTATTACAAGGAACTGCTTTACACAATTATGGGGGCTTGCTAGGCAGGTCTGAAATCTTGTAGGGCAGGCTAACATGCTGGAAACTCCTGGGAAGGATTAATGTTGCAGGCCTCAGGAAAAATTTCTCTTCCAGGGGAATCTCAGTTTTACCTCAGGCCATTCAACTGATTGAATAAAATCTGTTCAGATTATACAGGATATCTCTTACTTAAAATCAACTGATTGCAGATGTTAATTATATCTACAAATACCTTCACAGTAATACCTAGGTAAGTAAGTGTTTGAATCACTGGGTGGTATAGCCTAGCCAAGATGACACATAAAACTACCTTTCATACCATAGGACTAGCAAAGCTTGCAGATATTTCTGTTTACCAGCTAAACTTTAGTTTAGCTGACACGACCCAGTAGCAGTAATACAAATTTCATAATTCCTTAGCTTGCCAGCTTTGAAAATGTGCAATTCTTGATTGTATTTTTTTTAATTTGGGGATTAACAATATTTTACATTATCATATTATACATAAAGTAAAACTTTGTTAATATTAATAATATTTCATATCATACTACTTCAAAATTTTATAATTAAAGCTCATGGCACAAGTAATTCTTTTTCATCAGGTAGCTCTTAACTATGCTGAAAGGTTAGAAGCTATATGCCTTTATCCAATGTAATCATGTGGAAGTGCTTACAGTTTTAGAGCCCGGTAAGGAGAGTATCTCAGGTATCATGTATGTTTGTCTCTTTCAATCCCTCTCTCTTCAGTGTCCTCTTTCAATATCCTGGTCTAAGTTCCCATTCCCCTCCCTTGAGGCTTTATACTCCTCCGTGTAGAAGGAGACATTTCCTTTCTTCCACTTTTTGGATTTTGCAAATTTCAGTATCTTAGGCTTGACCAGAGTTTGGGGATTGCAGAGAGAAAGGTAGAGGCTAGTGCAGGAGCAATGGGGGCACATTAAATCTGATTCAGTTTTTCCCAAACAAGCATAGTGACTTGATTTCCTCACCATTCCCTAAGAAAAATGTACACCACTCCCACATGAGCATTAATTTTACTCAGTGACCACCCAGTCTCTCTCAGATATTTTTCCCCCAGCATTTTTTCGTTAAGGAGCTTTTGATTCCTTTCTGAATCCAGCTTGCAAGCATCATGACATTAGCTGGCACTATGTTAGTCAGCAACTCCAAATATCTTTCCTAAAAAAATTGGTGGTGGGGGTGGGAGTGCCTGAATAGGTCTCAGTCCCTGCTACAATAGACCTTCCATAAATGTTTGTTGAATTAAATATAACGGACTTTCCTCTATGTGTTGGGAACTCATGGATGGTCTTCAAACAGCGATTAAATTTCCATCCTGTGGCAATACAAGATTTAATTGCTCCAAATAAGTAAACTTACATATTTCAAAATAGAGACGTCATACTTCCTAATGGAAATAATCTTGGATGAAAGAAACGCACAATGGCTCTTCAAGTTTAAGTCGTTATTGTTCATAATATAACATTACTTTAACGCCCATTTAAGTGCTCTGCGCATCAACTGATGCAGACAGAATACTGCTGTCTGGAACGGTACCAATTTTGTCATTTTTAAAAGGGAGTGAAGAGGCTGTGCCGGGTTGGCTCAGTCGGTAGAGCCTGTGACTCTTGATCTCAGGTTGGGAAAATCGAGCCCCACGTTGGGTACACGGATTACTTTAAAAAATTAAATCTTAAAAAATAAATAAATAAATAAAACGAAAGGGAGTAAAGACAGCGTCAGTCTTCCAAACAAAAAATTCTGAATACGACCCGCAGGCCCCACCCTATATGCACAGTGGCTCTGTGCACGCCCGACCAGGTTTAGGTGAGGGGCAACGAACCACATTTCCCAGCGGGCCCTGCAGGTCTCCCGCGCCTGCGCACTGGCCGCCCAGGCAGGTAGGCAGAACTCCCGCGCTATCCAGCCGCCGGGTCTCGTCTCCCCCGGTCTCTGCCCCCGGCATGGAGAGGGTCTCGGTGGCCGCAGGGAGCGCGGGCGCCGACAAGGCCGAGGGAGCTGCAGCCATGCCGCCCCCGCCTGCCGTCTCCCCGCCTGCTCTCACCCCGGCACCCGCAGCGGGTGAGGAGGGCCCGCCGCCTTTGCCCGAGGCGGGGGCTCCAGGCTGCTCGGGCTCCCGGCCCCCAGAGTTGGAGCCCGAGCGCAGCCTGGGCCGCATGAGGGGCCGCTTCGAGGACGAGGACGACGAGTTGGAAGAGGATGAGGAGCTGGAGGAAGAGGAGGAGGAGGAGGAGGAAGAGATGAGCCACTTCTCGCTGAGGCTGGAGGGGGGTCGGCCGGACTCAGAGGACGAGGAGGAGGTATTTATAGCCGGTGCCCGACCACGCGGGGCCGGAGGGGCCTGAGGGTCCGAGCCAGCCCTCCCCAGTAAGGGCGGGGCTGCGCCCCCAGCTCGCCGCCCCAGCCTTTGGCACTCGCGTCGACCTCCACCCCTCCCTCTCAACCTGCCTAGGCATGTGGCGCGGACTGGTCCGCACCCGATTCCTTGCCGACTCTTTTTGTGAGCTTCCTGCCAATCACTTAGGCTCTCCAGGTCCGACTCTATTATTCTGTAAATAATTATTAAATTATGCCAGGCGGGTAGGGGCCAAGGGTGCAGTGCTCCTGCCTTACAAGAGCTTACGGTCGGACAGGGAAACAGCCCCTTTCAACAGGATGTTCAGAGGATGGTAAACCCCTATCTCATAAGTCTAATTGGGAAGGGTTTTTGTTCGTTTTTTTAATGTGGTAGCGCATACTTTATAAAGTTGGTAACACCTAGCCAGTCAGAATTGATATATTAAACGTAAACACCAGTATCTGGAAAGTTTGCCCATTTTGTAATTAATGCATAAAGTAAGATACCCCTCATCTGGTAATATAAAGTATATCCAAAAGAATGAGATCTTTTTGAAACATTGGTTTATATTGTGTTATTGTAACTTCGATTAGGATTTTGAAGGGTTGGAGGTACTGTAACATGTTTCCGTGTGGCAAATTAAGTTACACATTGTTTATAATGAAATGTGGGGATTATGGTTTAAGAATTTGAGAAGACAAGTACTTGTATTTTACAACTATTTGCATTGCATTTCCAGCGCCTGATTAATCTCTCTGAGCTGACACCATACATCTTGTGTTCCATTTGCAAAGGTTACTTAATAGATGCAACTACCATTACAGAATGTCTTCATACGTGTAAGCATATAGTTCACATTTCGAACTAATACATTCAATTTTTGAAATGTCTCTAAAGCATCCTAATTTAAACATCTTCTTTTTCAACAGTTTGTAAAAGCTGCATTGTAAGACATTTTTACTATAGCAACAGATGTCCAAAATGCAACATAGTAGTACATCAGACACAACCTCTTTATAACATAAGGTAAGACAAATATATAAGTAAAATTTGTATTTTAAATATACTTTTTCTGAAGGCTTCTAGTTGTGTAGTTGGGAATAAACTCTTGACCTCTTTTGAAAAGGGAACTACGTATTCTCTAAAATACATATAGAACACTTACTCTGTACCAGGCACTGTGATATCTGCTGGGGACAAAAAAATAACAAAAGCACAGGCCTCTCTTTTTGAGGATTTTAATTCCATCACTCAAGTTAATGAGACTAGTTTAGGCTTGTCATTTTGGGGATATTTAGAATTCTTTTTTTTTTTTTTTAAGATTTTATTTATTTATTTGACAGATCACAAGTAGGCAGAGAGGCAGGCAGAGAGAGAAGGGAGGAAGCAGGCTCCCTGCTGAGCAGAGAGCCCGATGCGGGGCTCGATCCCAGGACGCTGGGATCATGACCTGAGCCGAAGGCAGCGGCTTTAACCCACTGAGCTACCCAGGTGCCCCTAGAATTCTTTTTAAAAAGGAATTTTTAAAAATTTATTTTGAAATTACTTTTTAAAAGTAATGCCTGAAACAACTGTCCTCTTTAGAAAAACCTGTGTATCATAGGTCATTGTGGGTTTTTTTTTTTTTTTTTTCAAATTTTCCGTTCATACTCCATTTCCTAAGGGAAGAAAAATACTAAAGGTGGATTACTTTCATTTGTTCAGCAAATACTATTACGTTTTTACTCCTTTATAGAAGAACGCTTTGTAGATGATGCACAGAAGTTCAAAATACAGTCTCTGCAAGGGAGTAAGACCAGTACACATGGAATAATTGAGCAAACTATTCAAGAGTCTATGATTACTTATGATTACATAGAATTAATTACTTGAGGTCATCTCAGGTGAGAGCCAGTGCTACCTAAAAGTAATTCTCCTCTGAAAAAGGAGATAATCTACTCCCAAGAGAAAACAGTTGCAAAGAGCATCATTCACTCTCACTCTGTACCAAAATGCATTTTGCTGAATTCTGAGGTATTCTCCATCCTTTCCTTTTATTAGGTTGGACCGACAATTACAAGACATAGTGTACAAATTAGTGATCAATCTAGAGGAAAGTAAGTTTGTTTTATTACATAGTTGTGAATCCCAGAATCTCTGCTGACTCTACTAGTTACATTTTAAGTGTAATTTAGTCTGTGTTTTATCATTTTTTAGGAGAAAAAAAGCAAATGCATGATTTCTATAAAGAAAGAGGTCTAGAAGTACCTAAACCTGGTAAGTTTGGGTGTATATCATAATGTATTTGTAGCTTTAAGAATACTAACTTAATAAAATTTACTCCCTTTGAGGTTCTTTTGGTGATAGCCAGTTATTTTATGATCAAAGAGGGAGAAAGATTATGAAGGTTAAGATGTAGTATAATCCAATTTAATTATTTGTAAAAATGAAAGGGCATAGGCTCTGGAGCTAGACTGTCTGAGTTTGATCCTAGCTCTGCCCCTTTACTTTCTGTGAGACTTCAATATCTCAGTTTCCTCATCTATAAAGTAGGGATAATGATAGCACTTCATAAAATTGTTGTAAGGATACATTGAGTAATACAAAGCACTTAAAACAGTGCCTGGAACATAGTAACTGTTCAGATAGTTTTTGTGATGATGGTAATGTCACAGTATAGAAGTTAGATAAATTTCTGTTTAAATCCTGGTTCTTCCACTTACTACGTATTGCCTAATCTCACTTAAACAGTAATCTCAGTTTCTTTGTAGTTTTGACTGTTAAAAAAAAGAGTAGCAGTATACTTAGGGGATTATAATAAGATTTAACAAGAAGGTGCATGTACAGTGCTGAGTATGAGCCCTGAACCCTGGCACACAGTAGTGCTTGTTAAAGATTACATCTATCTGTTGTGTAGTGATGAGCTCTCTCTGTGGCCCTGATAAACCAGCCACATGTCTGCCTTCCATTGTGGAGTGGTCCCCAGGTATAATTTCACTGGCTTTGACAGATTAGTTAATGTTATTAAAGAAAGGGAGATTGAGTGTTTCATGATCTTTTAAATAGTCAACATAGTTATAATATGTGTAATTATTTTTCAAAGATCTCAATTCATGAAATTTTTACTCTAACTCAGCTTTTTTCTTTGGCTGTTAAATAGCTGTTCCACAGCCAGTCCCTTCGAGCAAAGGAAGATCTAAGAAAGTCTTAGAATCCGTGTTTCGTATTCCACCTGAACTTGATATGTCTTTATTACTAGAGTTCATTGGGTGAGTACCCTAAACCTCTACTTCTTAACCATAAAATAAAGAACTTGTTAAGTCCCAACAGTTACAAAATCATCCTGAACTCAGGTAAAATCAAGTTCTTCTGATAATCCTTTTAAAAATTAATCTTGAAATATTCATGACTTAGAAAAAGTTCTAAAGAATAGTACTATAATCACTTGTATCACTATCATCTGGCTTAAGAAATAACCCATGCTAGTATGTCAGAAGCCCTTCGGCTACCTCTTCCTGTTCACCACCCCCTCTCTGCCTTTAGAGGTTAATAACCACTCTCCTAAAAGTAATGATTGGTATTCCCATGATTTTTAAAATATGTTTATCTCATGTATCAATGCTTAAGTAATATGTAGAATTGCTTTTGTTCGTTAAAAACTTCATATAGTATCATTGTAAGTGTTTTACAACTTGCTTTTTTTTTTTCAACTTTTTTTTTTCACTCAGCATTCAGTGATTCATTTGTGTGGAAATGTGTAGCTCTAGTTCATTCATTTTCACCATTGCCATACCATAATTTATCTTTTCTTGTACTGTTGAACATTTAACTTGTTTCCAGTTTTTTTTTGCTGTTATAAACAATGTTACTTTATGTATTTCTATACACATCTCCATATATATGTTATATATATATATACACACACATATATATGATAGTTCTCTAAGAGTATAGGTTTGCAGTCTTAGCATATGTTTGTTTTTAACTTTACTTGGTTTTGCCAAATTGTTTTTTAAAGTAGTTGGATATCCTTTTAATTCATATAAACTGCTTCTTTCAAAAGTTATATGTAGCATATGGTGTACTCTGTTATGTTGCAACACTGTTAAACACTGTCATGATCACGGAGTTGGCATGTATCAAACTGCAGTTTTCAGAATACTTGGTTTGCAGAATAAAGTAAAGTGCTTTTTTTTGGAAAATATGGACTTCCCATTTTATGTCACTGATGACTACTTTACTTTTTAATTATTTCCACCATATAATTCTAGGTTGCCTATATCGCTTACTAGTATCAGCTTGTGCTGTATTGTATTTATCTTTTTATGTAGTCACTCTATGTTATCAGCTGATATTAAGGACCCCTAAGAGGCCAGAAACGTTTCTCCTGCCTACACAAATCCCACATAGTAATGGTGGATAATGAAATAAAAATCCGTTTGGAAGAATGAACAGAAACTATGTAATACCAAACTTTAAACCAGCAATTTCTTATAATAAGGAGTGTGTTCCAATCTAAATGTCCAAAAGGGATCTGGTTAAATAATGGTATATATCACATGAGTATGTGTTAGCGTGATAGCATATGTGCTAATATGGAACAGTCTCCAAAAGAGGAGGCTACATAGTGTGTTTCTGTTTACTTATTTACTTATTTATTTTAAAGAGAGTGATGGAAAAGATGTGTGTAGACATATGTTTTACATGCACAGACCATTCCTGAAAGGATATATAAGAAAATGTTAATGGCAGTTAGTTGCCAGAAACTAGTATGTGAGTCTATGATGGGAAAAAGTCTTTCTTTTCATTGTATTTGAATTTTTACCATGTAACTTGACTTTTAATAAGTCTAATTAAAATTTGAAAACTGAAAGGAATTTATATTTCCAAAAAATATTTTGGGAAATGTAACATTTCCTACCGTGCTCGGTAAGAACTGATGATTAGGTTTTTTAATACATTTTTTGAAAAGTGGCAAGGATGCAAAGATAGCAGATATGTGATGGATGTGCCACCATTGCCTCTTCCTTTGCCCACCTGCAGAAATCAATAATTAATCATGCAGGCTCTCCTAATGAGTGAGACTTGACCACAGTACTCAAGGCAGTCATTACCACTTACCAAACTTATTATATCATTAGTACATCCCCTCCTATAGAAAAAAGAGCCCTCACGCTCTTTCCCTGCTGCCAGTTGCTAGGAGGCTGAGGCTTAGGTGGACTCAGTTTGGTTCCACCCGAAACCCACCGCCAAGGCCGAGAAAGGCATTGCTGCTGGAAGTATAATGGACATTAATACTGCTTCGCAAGAGGTGCTGAAGACCGCCCTCACCCATACGGGCCTAGCATGTGGAATTTACAAAGCTGCCAAAACCTTAGACAAGCACCAAGCCCATCTTTGTGTGTTTGCATCCAACTGTGATGAGCCTATGTATGTTAAGTTGATGGAGGCCCATTATGCTGAACACTAAATCAGCCTAACTAAGGCTGATGACAGCAAGAAGCTAGGGGAATGGGTGGGCCTCTATAAAATTGACAGAGAAGGAAAACCCCGTAAGTGGTTGGTTGCAGTTGTGTGGTGGTTAAAGGCTATGGCAAAGAGTCTCGGGCCAGGGATGTCATTGAAGAATACTTCAAATGTAAGAAATGAACAAATAAAAAACTTGGTTCCCCCCCCCCCCAAAAAGGAGCCCTCACTTGGAATAAAGGATCTAGATTTAAATCCTTACTTCTCTATTATCTAGCTTTGTAATCACTAACAAATTGCTTTTTGTTTATTCACGAGATGTTTGTTAAGGTCCTGCTATATGGACTGCCACAGCCTTCTGCTAGTTGTTGAGAATACAGTTTGAATAAGTCAGCCATGGCCTTTGCCCTCATGGAACTTTTAGTTTTAACTTCTCAGAGCTTCAGCTTCCCTATCTGTGAAAAGAAAGAATTGAGCCTTTTATGTAGCTGATTATGATGAGTAGTCTAACTCATAATATAGCTCTTTATCTGTTTTCAACTGGTTGAGGGGAAGAAAGCTTCCAGTGTGGCAAGGAGTCCTTTTGAAAGAAAGCTTCCAGAGGCAAAGAATCCGTTTGAAGTCACCAGTCCCCAGAGTTCACTACATGGAAGAGCTTTTATGTCACCACAAAGTCAGGCTCCTGAGGGTAGCCCATACGCAGCTCTTTCACAGCAGGGCAAGTGGCAGAGGAGTTTTAACCTGATGCAAGTACAAAAGCAAATTTGGTCCAGCTTTTGAGCCCACTTAAGTTGGAGGAGCAAAAAAACTGAGGTAGGTTCAGCCTGTGAACAGTGATTTTTCAACTACTGGAATATGAAGTTAGGTCCCCACCCCCCCCAAACTGGGTATGCTGTGTTTTGTGATCTTTAGATAGTCTTGTACTTGTCCTTTTTTGTTCTTTAGTTTCTGTGTGTAAAGTAGAAGATGATAAAAAGAAATAAAACTTGAGGCAGGAAGTATAGTATGTGTAGAAAACATAGACTTTGAAGAGTCAGTAAGTCAAGGTATATAACCTTTGGGATGTAGCTGAACTCTCGTCATCAGTTTCTGAATTTCTGAATTGAGGATTATAATAGCAACTAATAGGATTGTTCTAAGTATCAACTTATGGTATTCCTACCATGTCTAAACTATTATCAATATGTGAATGTTGAAATAATGCAGGGTCATTCAAAAATAAAAGTTAAAGTAGTCTATGGTACTGTAATTTGTACATGTGTCTAGTGTGGAAAATGGACTCACATGACATACATGTGATACAGCAGAAATTTCATGCAGTCTTAAACTCAGTAACATTTAGTGAACCAGGGAGGTGATAGCCAACTGTATGCTGTATTAATCCAGCTAGAGTATTATGTTCAACTCTGTGCACTACATTTTAAGAGAGATGGTAAGCCAAGGTATAACCAGAACAGTAAAAGTTTTGAAAACCATGGCATACGTGGTAAGGGAAGGAACAAAAATAATCTGAAAAAGAGAAAACGGTCATAAGCCCCTTAAGTTCATTTCAGATCTTTAGAGGGTTATCGTATAAAAGAAAGATTGAGTCTAGTTCGTAAGACTACTAAAAGGCAAAACTAGGATTAGCGGGTGTAAGTTACAGGGAGAAACATATTTGCTTCAGTGCAAGCAAGCAATTCTAACAAAGTTGTCCACACATGGAACGGACTGACTTGTCAGATAAACTCTCTTATCTCTTTAGGTGCCTAAGCAGAAGCCAGATGACCATATATCATGGATTCTATAGAGATAATTCTTGTAACAAATAGAATATTACAACTCTAAGCTTATATATTTTAGGTTTCTAATATACACATATATAACATTTATCTTAATGTAATATTAGTAATATAGCTCATATGTTATATCTTAATATATATATTTGTATTATAAGAATATTCTGTAGCTGATGCAATTGTGATCTGGCCTACTCTTCACAACATCATAGGGAAGAGAGAATGCGGGTTTTGTTGCTAGGTACACCTGAGTTTGAAGCTTTATCGCTTAATAGCTCTGTGACCTTAAGCAAGTTATTAAACCTCTCTGAGTTTTATTGTCCTCTTCTATAGAAGGGGAATACTAATACCTGATATGCAGGGCTTTATGAGGACTAAATGAAAGAAAGACATGCATCCTATTACGAAGGCATTACAGTGTAATGCCTGGTACATAGAATATGCCCAACAAAAATTAGTGCCCCTTGTCTCCTCATGACATAAACATAATTGATTTAACCAAGAAATCTCTTTGTACTTCAAGATAAAGAGCAAACTGAGTAAATCATGCCCATTATTGCTATAAGTAAAACAATAGGCAATCTAGTAGACTTCTTGTAAGAAATCTATTTTGTAAGGGTTACTGTAAAGAAAAAGACACATTAATTATAATAGAAAGAAGCTTTACTTTAAATTGGAAAATGTTAGAATGCTACATGTGGGGGAAATCTAAATATTAAGGATATACTTTTAACTCCTGGAGGTATACAAAGTAGTGTAAAATAGTAGGTAACACTGCCTTTGCCTTACCAGTAGGTGGCAGAAATGACAACTACATTTATTTGTTTCGTAAAGGGTTAGGTTTTAAAATTAAACTGATGTTCCTCAAATATTTATATTCATGTTATTTTTCTGTGTTATGTGATTTAATGTATAGCTTAAAATATTGATTAATTTTGCTTTCGTTTTTCAGTGCTAATGAAGGCACGGGACATTTTAAGGTATTTTATTTTTATTTTCTTCACAGGAGGACCCTGTAGTCCACAATTAAAGAGTCAGATTAGCAATCATGTGGAGAATGTTTTCGATTACAGTACAGTTTTATAAATAAAAGTTGTAGAAATATGAAGTACATTTAGTAATGCTCTCATAATAAGTTTATGAGAAAAGAGTTATTAAGTAGGGATTTGTTATTAATTCAGGACAGTGGTCTAAGTAAACAAGTGAGAAATTTTTAGAACTCTAAAACCAAATACTGTGATAATTTGGTGACTTTAAAAAATATTTCAAGGTGGGCAACTCAGTGGCTCAGTTGTTAAGCATCTGCCTTCGGCTCAGGTCATGATCCCAGGATCCTGGGATCAAGCCCCGCATCGGGCTCCCTGGTCAGCTGGAAGCCTACTTCACCCTCTCCCAGTCCCCCTGCTTGTGTCTCTCTCTATCAAATAAATAAATGAAATATTAAAAAAATATTTCAAAGCATTTTTTGCATAGCTGACATTCAGAGTTAAATATGAGCTTAAATTTTTACTTGCATGTAACATTTTGGGCTCAAGGTAAACCTGCCCAAACTTGTTGCTTCAATCATTTACTAAAATTAGAGGTAAGAATAAAGTCCTTTGTTAAAGTACCTAAGTTCAGAGTTTGTCTTAAAGCCTCTATTATCACAAGTCCCATTGTACCCAGTGTTGCTCCTATAGTACGAGTCATTCAGGAAGAGGTAACTTTTCCTTTTTTTTTTTTTAAGGTAACTTTTTAAAAAGGGCTAAATCAGGCCTTACTTGGGTCTGTAAATATATAGGAAATAGCTGACTTTGATCTGTATAGATTTTTTGACACTTTTTCAAAGTCTGTACTAATATTTGGATGAATTATACCTGGTTGGGTATACTGTTTTGTGAATACAGTATTGGCTTAGAGATGTGGATTAAAGTGTAGGAATAGACAGGTAATTCTGTGGATGAAGTATATTATAGATGTTTCCCAGAGATTAGTGGGATGGAGGGAATGCAGTGTTAAGTTTGGTAACTTTGAATTTATTCTAAGTTGTCAAATATCAGATTTATGGTGATAAGGGAGTTCTTTCCCTAGTAATATGGTGGGTGGGAAAATAGCATATAAATTTCTCATACGGGACAAGTACAGTGTCATATGATCCTAGAGTTTGCCAAAGATGTTTGTCAAATGACCTGTAGTAGCCACACAGACCAACAGAGTATAAAAACTTCATGAAGAAAGAACTAGACATTAATTTGAAATATTAACCTGTTGCTTCCACAAAAGCACATATGGACCTAGAATATTTATGTAGTTCTAATAGTCACACATTAGAAAAATCTGACAATACTACCTGTGAAGTATTCCTGCCAAAACAAATGTGTGGCTGATCACGCTCCCTAGATTTAATTACTAATTTACAAGAAATTCAGGGGACAAAGGAACATGTTAAATGACACCGTAGGAATATAATAAGCCAAATCTAGACAGTGGAAAGCTACAGCACAAACAGTTGTTTCTTTGGAATAAAAGGGAGAGGTGAAGAGGAAACATACATAGAACATATTAATTAAAAGAGACTCAAGGGACATAACTAACTACGTATGGCATTTATTTGGATCCAAGTTGAAAAATAAACATTTATGAGAGAATAACCCCAAATTGGAAACAACCCAAATATCCATCAATTGGTAAATGGATGAACACAGTATGATATTGCCACACAGTGGAGTATTATTTGGCAATAAAAAGGAGTGGAGTATGCTAAATGCTACAACATGGATGAATTTTGAAAATATTATGTTAAGTGAAAGAAACCAGGTGCCAAGAGACCACATAATGCATGATTCCATTTATGTGAAATGTCTAGAGCAGGGAAATTCACAGAAGCAGTAAATACTATAGATGGTGGTTGCCAGCGTCTTGGGGGAGAGGGGGAAATTGGGAGTGATTGCTCTTTGGTGTGGGGTTTCTTTTTGGGTGATGAAGATGTTCTGAAATTAGGTAGTGGTGATGAATTGCACAACTCTGCTTAAATAAACTAAAAGCCATTGAATTGTATACTTTAAAATGATGAATTTAGGGGCGCCCGGGTGGCTCAGTGGGTTAAGCCTCTGCTTTTGGCTCAGGTCATGATCCCGGGGTCCTGGAATCGAGCCCTGCATCAGGGGCTCTGCTCAGCGGGGAGCCTGCTTCCTCCTCTCTCTGCCTGCCTCTCTGCCTACTTGTGACTTCTGTCAAATAAATAAATAAAATCCTTAAAAAATAAAATAAAATAAAATGATGAATTTAATGATACATAACTTCTATCCCAGTAAAGCTATTAAATTTTTAAAAAGTAACTAAACCAAGATCCAGTGGGAACTTTTTTTTTTTTTTTAAGATTTTATTTATTGGGGCGCCTGGGTGGCTCAGTGGGTTAAAGCCTTTGCCTTCAGCTCAGGTCAGGATCCCAGGGTCGTGGGATCGAGCCCCGCATTGAGCTCTCTGCTCAGCAGGGAGCCTGCCTCCCTCTCCCTCGCTGCCTGCCTCTCTGCCTACTTGTGATCTCTGTCCCAAATAAATAAATAAAATCTTAAAAAAAAAAAAAAGATTTTATTTATTTGACAGACAGAGATCACAAGTAGGGAGAGAGGCAGGCAGAGAGAGCGGGGGGTGGGGGTGGGAGTGGGAAACAGTCTTCCTGCCAAGCAGAGAGCCTGATGTGGGCTCTGTCCCAGGACCATGAGATCATAACTTGAGCTAACGCACTGAGTCACCCAGGCGCCCCCCAGTGGGAACTTTGAATAGAAGCGTTGTTTATAATATATTTAGTGTATATATTTTGGAAGTACAAAAATATATCTGATGAAAATAATATATGTGAAAATTAGAATTCGAATTCATAGTTTGAGTTCGTATTTGGTTATTATATTTTTTCCACAAAAACTTTGTTTTATTTTTATTCTCTCTTGAATGACAGCCCTAAAAACAATAAAATCATTTTCTGCTGGGTGAGAAAATGGAGGCAATTGGTAAAATTTGAACATTTACTAGATATTTTCTG
Organism: Martes martes; assembly: GCF_963455335.1. NCBI lineage: Eukaryota > Metazoa > Chordata > Mammalia > Carnivora > Mustelidae > Martes > Martes martes. Next base: position 25,321,859 of record NC_137902.1, read on the forward strand.
ATATCAAGGAATTTCAAAGTATGACAATGGTATCATGTTTTTAAAAAGATCTCTTATCTTCTGGGGATATGTACTGAAGTGTTTACAAATGAAATATGTCTGGGGTTTGTGCCAAAACAAATCTGGGGAATGGGCGCTAGGAAGCAGTTGCAGTGGGAAATGGGTATGGTATATTTAAAACAAGTTTGGCCTTGAGTTGATAAAGCTAGGTGATAGGCATGTAGGAGTTTGATTATACTATTCTCCCATAGGTTTGAGACATGAAGTTTTCAGTTTTAATTGATGATACAGCGATTAGTTTGAAGGCCTTATATCTGTGAGAGATGATGAACCTTTTTCAGAAACAAATGGTCCTATTAATTCTGCATTTTGTGATGAATTTTACTTTGCTGAAACAGTCTTATACTTTCTTAGTTAATAGATTGGCAATACTACTGTTTTTCTTTTTATTCTGTCATTTTAACAATTCTAGTTATAGCTTTTGATATTAGAGCTCAGTATTCTCTGCTACTTAAAAAGCTGTGTCTTTGAGTTTAAGTATGTCTGTCTAGGTGATGCCTAGTTGTTCTACTTTTTACTGTGTAGACCTGTAGCATGAAAAGTCATAAATAGCATGAAAGTCATAAATCCTAATTACTACACTCAGTTTCACACTGACTAGGCAGTAATGAAGTCCAGATAATTTTCTCCAGGAGTCATTTTTTTAACTTTTAATTACAAAAAAAGATTTATTATTATTATTATTATTTTTAATGAGAGAAAGAGCACATGTGGGCAAGGGGGGAGGCGTAGAGGGAGAAAGAATCCTAAGCAGGCCCCTCATGAGCTGGATCTCATGACCCTGAGTTCACGATCTGAGCCAAAATCAAGGGTCAGGTGCTTAAACTGACTGAGCCACCCAATCACCCCACTAATTGTGAAAAATTTTAAACATAGGGAAAAGTAGAACCTCCCTGTGTCCCATCACCCAGCTCTCCCAATTAACTAATGGCCAATTTTATTTCTTCTATACCTCTGTCCATTTCCCTTCTAGTATTTTTCTGAAATAAATCCCCAGCATTTGCCACTTCATTTGTAAATATCGCAGTATTCTTAAAAGACGAGTCTCTTTTTTTATGACCAAGTGTCATAACCAAAAAAAAAAAAAACCAAAAAAAGTTACTTAAGTGTCAGTATCATCAGAGATAATAAAGTGGCAGAGCTATTCTAGATTAAAGGAGATTACAGAAACATGACAACAAAATGCAGTGTGTGAGCCTTCAGGACATAAGAACAATTTTTAAAGGATATTACGAGGGCAATTTATAAAGGAATTTGGACTTTTTAGATGATTGCATTGTATTAATGTTAAATTGCCTGAATATTCCTTATACTTCCTGTTAATTATATTGTAGTTATATAAGAGAATCCCTTTATTTTGAGAAGATAATTGCTAATATGTTTAGGTGTAAAATACCTGTCTTCAAATAATTCTCATGTGGTCCAACAAAACATTAACATGCACTTATACATACATACATATAAATTAAAAGAGATAAAATGAATATAGCAATATACTAACAGTTCGCAAACTAGGTGAGAGCTATCTGAGTTTTCCTGGTACTCTCTTACAATGTTGTAAGTTAGTCATTTTTCAAAAGGTTGGGGATGGTGAATGAAAAAAAATTTTAATGATTTCTTACTGTCCAATATCTACCCAGTGTTCAGAATTTTAAATTGTCTCAATCACAGTGGGTGTTTTCTCTCTCTTTTTTCTGTAACACTTTAAATCAGGATCCAGGTAAAGTTCACATATTGTGATTGGTTGATAAGTCTTCAAATCTAGAGGTTTTCCATTTCCTTTTTCTTTTAATTCATTGTTGAAATTGAGTCTTTTGTGCTACGGTTTTCTACAGAGTGGGTTTTGATGTTGCATTGCCCCAGTATAATTTAGCATGCATTTCTGTCTTCTGTATTTCCCATAAACTGGTAGTTAAGTCTGAGTGTTGATCAGAAAGGTTTGATTTCAGGGGAGCAAGGCTACTTCAAAGGTAGTGGTGTTTTTTCTTTCCATCTAGAGGCACAGAATGTCTGGTTGTCTGGGCCTCTTTATAATGTTAGTAGCCATTGGTGCTCAGTGACTAAGCCCATTAACTAAATAGGGTTTGGAAAATGATGCTATCATTCCTTCTTTTTTTTTGAAGATTTATTTTTTATTTTTTATTTTTTTAAGATTTTATTTATTTATTTGACAGAGACACAGTGAGAGCTCAAGCAGGGGGAGTGGGAGAGGGAAAAGCAGGCTTCCTATGGAGCAGGGAGCCCGATGTGGGGCTCGATCCCAGGACCCTGGGATCATGACCTGAGCCGAAGGCAGATGTTTAACGACTGAGCCACCCAGGCCCCCCAGATTTTATTTTTAACTAATTTCTACACCCAATGTGGGGCTTGAACTTACAACCCCAAAATCAAGGGTCACATGCTCTACCAACAGAGCCAGCCAGGCACCCCTATCATTCTTTCTTTTATTAGTTGAAATACTTCTATAAAGAGAAACTTCCCTTTGTCTGTTTGGTTAGCCAGTGGTATAGTTTATATAGGAAAAGCAGGATAAACGCTTGATTCTTTCCCTTTACCAAGTCCAGAGTAGTGAGTTGGTTCATTAGCATACTCCAGTCATGATCACAAATAGGTTTTGTTGTTTTTGCTTTTACTTTAATATGAACTCATGAATTTAAACATATTTGTGATTTAAACCCATTTCATTAAGCCCTTCATCCACTCCCTGCTCAGCAGGGAGCCTGCTTCTCCCTCTCCTGGCTCGTGTTCTCTGTCTCTATCTCTGTTTCTCTCGCTCTCAAAAAGATTTTAAAAATTAAAATTAAAAATCTTTTAAAAAATGTTTACTTCTAAAAAAATAAATAAGCCCATTTCAGTTATTTTCTTTATTGATGTTCAAATTGTCCTTCTTAGATATCATAGTCTGTAATATTTTCTTGTTATCTGATATGACGAGGTGTTCCATGCTCAACTTGTACCTCTGTTGACCCCCAGACATGGAATTAGTCCTTTCTCCAAGGTGTCCTGGTTCCTTTTGGTGGTTTTAAAAAATCAAAATCTGGCTACCAAGGGTTCATCTAGCTACTGGGTTCTTAACTGTTTCTAGGCCTTTTCAGTTGACAGAGATAGGAATTTTTTCAAGGTAAAATGTAATTATGAGTTGATACCATCTTTTTAAAAGCTCTTTTTAGTAGTATGCATTATCTAAAGCAAGAAAATAACCAGATGTCTTTTAAATCTCCCTACAGATCCTAAACTATCTTACTCAACTTTATCAACTTGACCTTTTGTGCTATAGATGGCAGGGAAGACTGCTGTCAGTTAATTTCAAAGAAGTGTAATTCTGTGGATTTTTTTTTTCTTACTTAATTGCAGATGGTAGGAGGCTGTTAGGTGTAGCAGAAAAAAATGAGTTGACTATGTAGGTAAGAACTGGTTTTAGAGCTTTTTTTTTTTTTTTAAGATTTTATTTATTTATTTGACAGACAGAAATCACAAGTAGGTGGAGAAGGAGGCAGAGAGAGAGGGGGAAGCAGGCTCCCCACTGAGCAGAGAGCCCAATGCAGAGCTCCATCCCAGGACCCCGGGACCATGACCCGAGCCGAAGGCAGAGGCCTTAACCCACTGAGCCACCAAGGCGCCCCTGGTTTTAGAGCTTTAAATGAAAAACAAAACAAAAAACAAATTGTTTTCTTAAAAACTGGATGTGAATTATATGGGGGAAAAATCCAGTTACCTTCTGAACCTGGGGCACGAGGACTAAGGTTAGCCACCCTAGCTTTGAAAGCCCAGACCATTTTTTTTCCCCAGGTATTGGCACATGTCATACTTCTGTTCTGGATTATCTAAACAGTACAGTATTTATAACTTTAGCTAAGATGGATTAATTTTAATGAACACCTGGGGTAAGGTGTTCACCAGGAATTTAGAAATAAGGGAAATTGGACTGTCCTCTGCTGGTATACCAGAGGTAAGCCCAGGAAATTAACCTTCAGAAATGCACTGGTTGCTGGACAGACATAGCTAGATAATTCAGAATAGCAGCTTCGTAAGAAACTTGATGGGATTCTCATTCTCATCAGGCATTGCCACCTACAATGAGGTATTTTCCTGGGGACTGCACCAGTGGGATGGCTGTCCCTCCTCCTCAGTGAGACTGCCTTAGCTTTGTGAGCTGATTCCTGTACCTGCATTAAAAGAACATGAAACTTGGCCATTTTTGTCTAGTTTATATCAATATCCCATGGTGATTATTAAGCCCCCTATAAGAGTCCAATTCTTTTACGTTAAGAGTAAAATGGTCACGGTACGCTGGTAGTAACTACATGTCAGGAATTAATAGGTATCTGCATCAATTAACTCACTTTCCTCTTGATAAATATAAGAGATGTAGTAGGTGCTATTATCTCTTTTACAAATGGAGACAGAAAGGTTCAGCAGCTTGCGTACAGACTTATAGCTAGAAAATGGCAGAACCCCAAGACCTATAGCCAAGCAGTCTGTTTCTGGAATGTCTGCACTAAACACTTAGGCTATCTGCTACATACACTGTGGTAAGAAGAGATAGCTTTATTGTTTTTTGTTTGTTTGTTTGTTTTTGAGATAGCTTTATTGTAAGGAAGGATCTTAAGAAACCAAAATACAGGTAGGAAAGCTGAGCACTGATAAATGGAGCAAGTGTTTGCCTGACCTGTCTAGGTCCTCTGGTAGCCATTCTGGGCTCCCTCTCTTTCAGTTTTGAAAAACACTGCTCATGTTTTCCTAAAAGGTAGCCTTTTAGTTCTGATTACTTCAGCTTTTTGTTTGTATTAGATAGTAGCCTCCTTAAAAATTGCCTCAGAGACAGAAGTAGCTGGCTAAGCATTAGTTTCTGCTCTAAAACCCCGAGGCCTCTCTACCTATCACATTAGACCCTTGAATCAGACTCCAGTCACATATGTCTAGATGTTAATCTTTTTATTTTCCACTTAAAAAAAGAAAACCCTTTACTAAAAAAAAAAAAAGAAAGAAAAAGAAAACCCTTTATTATGGAAAATTTCACACTTATACAAACCTAGACAGAAAAGTAAAATGAATGCCCATGTATACAACTCCGCTTCAGTAATTATAACCTGATGGCCAATCTCATTTCATCTCTATCTTCACCACTTCTCATGCTTTTAAAGCAAATCCCAGACTATCATTTTTATCAGTAAATAATTAGATTTCTTTCTTTTTTTTTTTAAAGATTTTATTTATTTATTTGACAGAGATCACAAGTAGGCAGAGAGACAGGCAGAGAGAGAGGAGGAAGCAGGCTCCCCGCCGAGCAGAGAGCCCGATGTGGGGTTTGATCCCAGGACCCTGGGATCATGACCCGAGCCAAAGGCAGAGGCTTTAACCCACTGAGCCATCCAGGTGCCCCAATTAGATTTATTTCTAAAAGATACGACTTTTTACAAACATAATAATGGTACTCCAGTTTTAAAAATGAACTTAATCAAATTCCTTAATCAAATATGCACATACTATTATATTTCCTAGATTATCTTGTGAAAATTGTTCTATAGGTTTGTTTGTTGTTGGTTTTTTTTTTTAAGATTTTATTTATTTGACAGATAGAGATCACAAGTAGGCAGACAGGCAGGCAGTGAGAGAGGAAGAAGCAGGCTCCCTGCTAAGCCCCGATGCGGGGTTTGATCCCAGGACACTGGGATCATGACCTGAGCCGAAGGCAGAGGCTAAACCCACTGAGCCACCCAGGCGCCCCTATAGATTTGTTTAAATCAGGACCTATGTAAGATCCATACATTGTAATTGGTTGACATATCTCTTATTTATATTCCTTATATCTTTTTTAGTTTAGAAGTTCATCCTCCATCTTTTTTTTTTCCTTACAGTTTTTTTGTTGAAGAAACTAGATTGTTTCAGACATAATTTAGTCTTAGGTATTCTTCCTCTGTCACTAAATTTTACTCTAAGTTTTATTTTTGATGAGGTATTAAAATAAACCAGTAAGCCTTTCTATTAAAAAGTATTTATGTACTTTTCAGAGAGGGGAAGCTAAGCAAGAATTCTTTTTTTTCTTTGATAGGTAAATTAGCTCAAATTTCGTAGTAGTTTTTCTCATAAATCTGTTGAACATCTTTGCTATAAAATTTGTTTTATGATTTATACGTTTTATGCATATTTATTCTGAAAATATTTATTTATGTTTATTTTTGTAGCCCTTGGAGAAGAAGTTTGTCCGAGTTTCAGGAGAAGCAACTATTGGGCATGTAGAAAAATTCCTCAGAAGAAAAATGGGCCTTGATCCAGCTTGTCAGGTAGAGTACATGTGTGTGAAAGGACAGATAAAGTTGTGAGATCACCTTTAGCATATTGGAGAAAGAGCTGTCTCTAGGATTTCATGCCAAGGCTTTTGTTTTAGGATATGTATATATTATAAATGTTCATTAAATATTGGTACAGTGATTCTAGCCCCACTTGAATCACACTTGACTTACGGTCTGCTTCTCACTGCCACTGATAACCACCTGTAAGTGTCAGAGAAGAGCTGAAAATAAGAGCCTCAGTTCCCCTCTTTGGTACTAGCATAACAGATTATCTGTTAGTCATCCACTTCTCTAAAGAGAAGTCCTCTAAAGAGGACGTCTTTACAGCAAACTGGCTCCAAGACACCCAGGAAAGTGAAATAGCTGTCTAATATGAGCCCTATTTGGTTTTTGAGCATTAGAAAATAAGCTCACCCCTCACAAAAAAAAAAAAAAAAAAAAAAAAAAAGGAAAGAAAATAACCTCCCATTCTGGCTATGTAATTTGTTCTCGTTATAAGGTGGGAACTCAAACCTCACGTATTGTTGAACATAACATAGAATGTGGGCCAGTAACAATGCACATCAACAATGCACATAGTTTTCCTTTTTTATTACTTAAATTTTAAAGGGGTTTTTCTTATCCATCGTGTAAAATTTCATAAAATAATTTTTATTTAAAACACCTCTATTTGCTGTTAATTCAACTAACATATTTTAAAGTTGGCTGAAAGTTTGGTAGTGTTTTTAATACTGGTATTTGTAGGTACGAAAGAAGTGTCTAATCCAGAGGAATATGACTTCTCTTACTGAGTTTGACATAATGCTGGCTGTATCTCATGGCAACTAAAAACTGGAATGACTTATCTGTAACTTTGTAGCCGTAACTTGCTTGAGATTATTCCTCATCTTTTGGATAGAGATAGGTAGCTGCTTAGAGACCTCTGGACAAAGAACTGTGAGTGATCCCATTAACAGTCTATTATTTCGAAAAACAGAAGTCAGAAGACTTGCACCTGATTATGTAGAATATCTAAGAAGAGGGGTGCCTGGGTGGCTCAGTGGGTTAAAGCCTCTGTCTTCGGCTCAGGTCATGATCTCAGCATCCTGGGATCGAGCCCCGCATCGGGCTCTCTGCTCGGCAGGGAGCCTGCTTCCTCCTCTCTCTCTGCCTGCCTCTGCCTACTTGTGTTCTCTGTCTGTCAAATAAATAAATAAAATCTTTAAAAAAAAATGAAATAGGGCGCCTGGGTGGCTCAGTGGGTTAAAGCCTCTGCCTTCGGCTCAGGTCATGATCTCAGGGTCCTGGGATCGAGTCCCGCATCGGGCTCTCTGCTCAGCAGGGAGCCTGCTTCCTCCTCTCTCTCTGCCTACTTGTGATCTTTCTCTGTCAAATAAATAAAATAAAATCTTAAAAAAAAATGAAATAAAAAATTTTAAAAAAAGAATATCTAAGAAGAGCCACCCAAGAGGGCTTTATTACGATATAGATGATTTCTTCTATGGCTAGATAACTGAGCACTACACAATTAGCATTTAGAAGTTTTACATTGGTGTTTTAAGAAACGCAGTTGCAGGACACCTGAGTGGATTAGTCAGTTAAGTGTCTGACTCTGATTTCGGCTCAGGTCACAATCTCAGGCTGTGGGATGGAGCCCCTCATTGGGCTCTGTGCTGGGCGTGGAGCCTGCTTAAGATTCTCTCTCCTTTGAGGAGCCTGGGAGGCTCAATTGGTTAAGCATATGCCTTCGGCTCAGGTCATGATCCCATGGTCCTGGGATTGAGTTGTGCCTTGGGCTCCATGCTCAGCAGGGAGCCTACTTCTCCCTCTACCTGCCACTCCCCCTGCTTGTGCTCTCCCTCTATCTGTCAAATTAAAAAATGAATAAATAAAATCTTTAAAAAAGAAAAAAAAAGATTCTCTCTCCCTCTTCTGCCCCTTCCCTCCACCCCCTCTAATTGGCTTTACTGTGTAAAAATGTGGGGGTTTTTTTCCCTATCATAGAATTCAAGGCTTTTAGCATTTTGAGATAAAATTATATAAAATCTGTTTCAACATTTAATTTTTTCTGTCAGTTCTTGGCTCTCTTAGTAAATATTTCTTACCTGTTCAGGTAATACATAGCTGGTAACACTCATAATTTACCATTTCACCAAAATGTTGAAATAATGGAACAGAGAATTATCAGGTATGCAGATATTGTGACTAAAGTTGTTTAGACCTTCCAAATCCAAGAGAGAATAAACAAGAGTTACATCTAATATGAGCAGAACATTGAACTAGTTAACCGTTAATCAAAATAAAATGCTTGGCCAACCCAGTCACTTGAGCCTGCCGTGCTGACCTTCTTTAAACAGTTATTCCCAAGTAGGAAATGTGTGCTTTGTTTACAGATATGTGACCTTCACTTATGGTTATTCACCAGCGGGAATGGATGAGACTATAGAACTGTTAAATGCTAAACTACCTTTAAAGTTATTTGTGGCACATCAGAATTAAAAAGGAAGATAATTCTGAAAAATAATAAAATACAGATCATGTATTCTTAAGAGATTTAAGTTAGTTCAAAATTACAAATCAGTAATTGTCTGGATAGATTACATCATGTAGAGATCTCAGTGCCTCTGGATTACTGTGGTTGAGGTAGTGGTGTTTTGAACTCATTTATGTCTTTTTTTTTTTTAAGATTTTTTATTTATTTGACAGGGAGAGACACAGCGAGAGAGGGAACACAAGCAGGGAGAGTGGGAGAGGTAGAAGCAGGCTTCCCGCTGAGCAGGAGAGCCCGATGTAGGGCTCGATCCCAAGACCCTGAGATCATGACCTGAGCCAAAGGCAGAGGCTTAACCCACTGAGCCACCCAGGCACCCTGTCTTATTTTTATTTTGTTTTATAATTATTCTTGTGTTCCTTTGTACATTGTTTGGTCTTAGATCTACTTTGCTTTTATGAAATGAGACTTAGAAAATAAACATCATATTGATCACTAAAAATTCTTTATCTAAAGGAAGTGATACTAGATTTTGTTTTTAATCCTGCCATAATTAGTTATATCTTAAAAGATAGGTTATTATTATTATTACTTATTTACTATATGACTTCGACCTTGCTATTAAATTGTTTCCAAATCAATTTTTGAACAGACTCTAATGTATCATATGGTGTATCCCTGCCATTTACTTATTACCTATTGATATTGAATTGAGCATCAATGTACTTGGCCGTAAGAGTACAAAGATGAGACAGAAAATTGATGCCACCTAGGGATTCGGTTGTGTGGGAAAGATGTACAGTACAACAACTGAAAGACAGTAGGATATGGTGAGTGCAACAAGAGCACAAGAGTGAACGATTTAACTCTGGAGGAGTCAAAGAATGGACTTGAGTACATAGGAATTTACCAGACAAAGGAAAAAGAACTTTCTATAAAAGAAAACAACAAGTGTGACACTAGCTTATTCAGTGAAAAATCCTATTCTGAAACCTGTAGTGTGATCTTGCTTATAAAAACAAAACAAAAAACAAACGAACAAAAAACAGGTTTTAAAAATAAATAAATAAAAATATACAGGTTTTTCTTGCCTTAAGACTATCCTCACATTCTGATTTCTGCTCTGAGATTCAGAAATATTATAGTTATCCTTTCTGAGAGTTGATATGCCAGAGGATAGAAAGATTGTACAGGAAAAGAGTTAATAAAGCCAGCTTGAAGCTGCTGTCTGTAGAAGGACCTGCTTACATGGTAGCCCTTGCCTGGCATCTAGGAACTTGGCCTGCAAAAAGTTCACGACAGTGCCCTAACTGATTAAGGGTGTTACTCTGTGCCTAGACTGTATAAACAGTGGGTCTGTGATGAATACCAGCTTTCCTTTAGGGAGTCTGGAATTTACTAGTTGCTAGGCAGAGAATGCCAACATGACCAGCCCTCAGTAAAAATCTATACTCCAAGCTTCAAATGGGCTTCCCTGGGTAGAAACGTTGTACAAGTTGCCTGCATTTCTAGTGCTGGAGAAGGAGTGCTGTGGGTGTATCTTTTCCTAAACTGAGGTGACGGTGGGGTGTGCATAGCAAGCCTGTGCATGAATTTGCCCAGACTCCACCTACATCATTCTCCCTTACTGATCTGGCCATGTATCCTTGCTGTGTTTCGTGAGTCCATCTAGCAGATTACCAAAAATGTGGATCATGTTTGTGGGAACTTCGGAGATCTGACAATTTGAATGTGGTAATTTATGAAATATTTACAGTCAGGTGACTTTTAAAAATCAGTATGTAAAAAAAAAAATCAGTATGTAAAATTGGAAGCAATTTAAATGTTTATCTAGGGAATGGGTACATAAAATATGATATATTCATACAATGTAACACTATGTGGCTTTTTTTTTTTAAGATTTTATTTATTTGAGAGAGAAAGAGAGCACAAGCCAGGAGGAGAGGCAGAGGGAGAAGCAGACTTCCCACTGAGCAGGCAGCCCAACACAGGACTTGATCCCAGAACCCTGGGATCATGACTTGAGCCAAAGGCAGGTGCTTAACCAACTGAGCCACCCAGGTGCCCCCACTATGTAGGAATTAAAGAGAGAGCTAACTGTACTTCAAAGATGTCCATGGTATATTAAGGTTTTTTGTTTTGTTTTTTAAATAAGTTGTAGAACAATTTGTATGGTATAATCCCATTTTTTAAAAAAACAAAAAACCCACATGGTCACATAGATCTAGGGCTGTGCACATCAAAATGTTAGTAACTGGCCAACTTCTGGGGGTTAAGATTAAGTTGAAAAATATAGTAACCAAACCATTAATGTGGTTTGATCATGTGGTGAAGCTCACGAAGAGTGACGGCCCCTGGGTTGCTGAATACTAAATCAGAACATAGTGATCGTTTCCAAATTCTTTAATTTTTCATGGACCTAAGTTCTGTGCTCAAGCTACACTATCATTGCTTTTAAGTCATTTTGCAAACAAGTATTGCTCAGTATTGAAACTACTAAGTGTGAAACACAAAAGTTGGTACTAATCAGTGTTTATGCATTATGATATATAGTTTGGGTTTTGACAAACTATAACCCATGGGTCAAATGTAGCCTGCTCTCTGTTTTTATAAATAAAATTTCACTGAACACAACCCAAATAGGCTGTTTTCTTGCTATATAGTGGCAGATCAAGTAGATACGACAGAGATCCTACAGCCTACAGAGCCAAAATATTTATTATCTAGCCTTTCATAGAAAAAGTTCACCAACCCCTGACACGCACTTAGGCTTTGGAGAAAAATAGACCTGGGACAGACCTGGGTTTAGATCAGGACTTTCCTAGTTGCTAGCTTTGTGACCTTAGGGAAGTTAAATGTCTTCACCTCTTAGTATTCCTGTCTGTAAAATGGGAATTATAATACCTAGCTCATAAGAATGAAGATTAAATGAAATCACATGTCAGGTTATGTGGTATAATATATGGTATACATAGTAGCTTCTCAGTGAAATGCAACTGCTTTCACTGCTCTTCCCCATCCATGCTTAAGGTCGGGTCATGACTTGAGCCAAAGGCAGGTGCTTAACCGACTGAGCCACCCAGGTGCCCCCACTCTGTAGGTATTAAAGAGAGAGCTAACTACTTCAAAGATGTCCATGGTATATTAAGGTTTTTAAGGTGCGTGCGATTTTTAGAGTAAACAGAATTTGAAAGTAGGAAATCTGGTTAGGAGGTGGTGTGGTTTCTGCTTTAAGCCTCGGGGCAGCAGCTGAAAGGATAATATGAACTCTAAGAGGTATTCTGGGGGGGCTCCTGGGTGGCTCAGTGGGTTAAAGCCGCTGCCTTCGGCTTGGGTCATGATCCCCACGTCCTGGGATCAAGCCCCGCATCAGGCTCTCTGCTCAGCAGGGAGCCTGCTTCCTCCCTTCTCTCTCTGCCTGCCTCTCTGCCTACTTGTGATCTGTCTGTCAAATAAATAAATAAAATCTTTAAAAAAAAAAAAAAAGAAGTATTGTGGGGGGAAAAAAAAAGCCATAGGACTTGGTGACTGATCGCATGTAAGAAGAAAGGGAAAGAAGAAATAAAAGTCAGAGGTGATACTCTATTCCGGGTTAGAGGACAAGGAGAAAGGTCATGCCATAAACTAAACAGGGGTATTACGAGATGCAGCCAGTGAAGGGATCTATACTAATAAGACATCAAGGACCTGACCCCATTTTAAGGCAATGGGAAAGGAGTACTCATTGCAGGACAAAGAAAGATTGAAAATTGCATTTTTGCCTTAGGAAGTAAGTATACTGTAATCTTATTACCATATATTATATAACTGTACAACATCATTATTTCTAGAACATCCAGTGTAAAAGTAGATTTCTCTTAGAGCTTTGATATTACTAAAGGACTAAAACGATCCTAAGATGTTGCATCCATAAAATAGTTCCCTCAGTGTGTACTTTATGTTAGGGTTAGACTTTCCATTGTTGGAAAATTAGATATTCCTTATAAGGGAATTATTCAAATAACTAGAGATTTTCTTTTTAAGTATTGTATACCTTTTTAATCATTTTATCATAGAACTTTAAAAAAATGTATCTTCCTCTGCCACCTTTATGCTGAATATATCAAATGTGATTTTACTTGTTCTCAGAGAGTCAAGGAAATAATTTTGAGTATCTGCTGTACTATGCTATTGTCCTGCAATGTCTTCTAATGCTCCCTCTATTTTATTTTTGTAGCAAGTTTCTAAAATCTGTCTTGAGAGTGTTTTATCAGTCTAAAATAAAATAGCAAAGTCTAGTCTGGAAATAATTACATTGGTTTTTCTTAATTTTTTCATGCAGTTTTTTGAAGCAGGAAAGCAATTTGATACTCTTATTTGCCCATAGGTAGATATCATCTGTGGTGATCACTTGTTGGAGCAGTATCAGACTCTAAGGGAAATTCGGCGTGCAATCGGTGATGCAGCTATGCAGGTAGCCCTTCCACTTTCTCATGCTTATGCCCGCAGGGAAGCTATTTAATGAAAAAAACGTTATCAGCATTGCTTGGACTATAAATAGTAAAGCTCATATTTATCAAATGCTTCCTGTGTGTCAGGCACTTTTCTAAACAATTTATATGGTTTAGCTCTTTTGTTCCTACTATTTCTACCTTTTTGTGTGGCCATGTTTTTAATCTCTCGTTGGTGTTCATCTAGGAGTGAAATCACTGGGTTGTATGGTAACTCTGTGTTTAACCTTTCAAGGAACTGTTAAGACTGTTTCCAAGCAACGTCACCGTTTTATAATCCCACCAGCAGTGTATATGGGTTCCAGTTTCCCTCGATCCTTGCCAGCACTTACTACCTATTTTTTTTATTACAGCCATCCTGTTGGGTGTGCAGTGGTGTCTCATTGTGGTTTTGATTTCATTCCCTGGTGACTAATCATGTTGAGGATCTTTTCATGTGTTTATTGGCCCTTTGTCTTTCTTCTTTGGAGAAATTTCTATTTAGATCCTTTGCCCATTTTTAAAAAAAAACTGGGGTTTTGTCTTTTTATATTGAGTTGCAAGAGTTCTTCATATGTCCTAAATACTAGTCCATCACTATCAGATATGATTTGTAAAACTTTTCTCCCATTCAGTGGGTAGTCCTTTCATTTCCTTTGTGGTGACCTTTGAAAGACAAAAGTTTTTATTTTTTTTATTTTATTTTATTTTTTTTAACACAAAAGTTTTTAATTAGAATGAAGTCCATTTTATCTGTTTTTCCTTTTGTTCCTTCTGTGTTTGGTGTCATATCTAAAAACCATTGCCTAACCCAAAATCATAAATATTTGCAGCTATGTTTACCATAGATTAATTTTGTTTGTTCTAGAATGTCATATAAGTGGAATCCTAGAACATGTCCTCTTTTGTGTCTGGCATCTTTCATTCACCATACATTTTTTTTTTAAGATTTTATTTATTTGACCGAGACAGAGAGAGAAGGAATACAAGCGTGGGGAGTGGGAGAGGGAGAAGCAAGCCTACTGCCAAGCAAGGAGCCCGATGCGGGGCTTGATCCCAGGACCCCGGGATCACGACCCAAGCCGAAGGCAGATGTCTAACGACTGAGCTACCCAGGCGCCCCTCATTCACCATACATTTTGAAATTTATCCAATGTGGTTGCGTGTAGCAATCATTTGTTCCTTTTTATTGCTGCAAAGTATTTCAGTGTATAATATGCCATATTTTATTATTTTCCTATTCATGGACATGTGGGCTATTTCCAGGTTTGGGCTAATACAAATGAAGTAGCTATAAACAGTCTTATACAAGTATATATTTTTTTCTTTTCTTCCTCCTCGTTGTCTTTTTTAACTAGTTTTTTAAAGAATATATGCTTTCACTTATTTTGAACAAATAATTAGAAGTGGAATTACTGGATCATAGGAAAGGTGTATGTTTTGTTTACAAGGAAACAACTGTCATTTTTTTAAGATTTTATTTATTTATTTGACAGACAGTGATCACAAGTAGGCAGAGAGGCAGGCTCCTTGCTGAGCAGAGAGCCTGATGCGGGGCTCGATCCTAAGACCCAGAGATCATGGCCTGAGCCAAAGGCAGAGGCTTAACCCACTGAGCCACCCAGGTGCCCCTTTTTTTATGTTTTGTTGTTGTTGTTTTAAGATTTTATTTATTTATTTGACAGAGATCACAAGTAGGCAGAGAGTGGGGGGGGAAGCAGGCTGCCCGCTGAGCAGAGAGCCCAATGTGGTGCTCGATCCCAGGACCCTGGGATCATGACCTGAGCTGAAGGCAGAGGCCCCAACTGACTGAGCCACCCAGGTGTCCCACTTTTTTTTATGTTTTTTTTTTTAATTTTTTTATTTTAATAAACATATAATGTATTTTTATCCCCAGGGGTACAGGTCTGTGAATCGCCAGGTTTACACATTTCACAGCACTCATCATAGCACATACCCTCCCCAATGTCCATTTCCCCACCACCCTCTCCCATCCCCCCTCCCCCCAGCGACCCTCAGTCTGTTTCTTGAGATTGAGTCTTTTATGGTTTGTCTCCCTCCCAATCCCATCTTTTCATTTTTTCTTTTCCTACCTCCCCCCAACCCCTCCCCCGCCTTGCATCTCCACTTCCTCATATCAAAGAGATCATATGATAGTTGTCTTTCTCCGATTGACTTATTTTGCTAAGCATGATACCCTCTAGTTCCATCCACGTCGTCGCAAATGGCAAGATTTCATGTCTTTTGATGGCTGCATAGTATTCCATTGTGTATATATACCACATCTTCTTTATCCATTCATCTGTTGATGGACATCTAGGCTCTTTCCACAGTTTGGCTATTGTGGACATTGCTGCTATAAACATTTGGGTGCACGTGCCCCTTCAGAGCACCACGTTTGTATCTTTAGGATATATACCCAGTAGTGCAATTGCTGGGTCGTAGGGTAGCTCTATTTTCAGTTTTTTGAGGAACCTTCACACTGTTTTCCAGAGTGGTTGCACCAGCTTGCATTCTTTTTTTATGTTTTTAAAAATATTTTATTTATTTATTTGATAGGAGAGAGAGAGAGCATTTGCACAAGCAGGGAGAGTGGCAGTGGAAGGGGCAGGCTCCTTACTGAGCAGGGAGCCTGATTCAGGGCTCAATCCCAGGACCCGGGATCATGACTTGAGATGAAGGCAGATGCCTAACCAACTGAGCCATTCAGGCGCCCCTATTTTATTTTTTTAAAGATTTTATTTATTTATTTAGAGAGCATGCGTGTGCAAGGGGGGAGGGAGAGAGGGCACCTCAAGCAGACTGCTGGCACAGAGCCTGATGCAGGGCTTAATCTCACAACCCTGAGATCACATCCTAAGCTGAAATCAAAGGGGGGACACTTAACCAGCTGAGCCATCCAGACATCCAGAAAATTTTTATCATTTTAAAAAGAGATTTGAAACAAACAAGGCAAAGTGTTAATACTCAATAAAACTGAGTACTGGTTACAAAGGTGTTACATTAATCTTTGTATTTTGAAAGTTTTTAAACTTTCAGAGAAGTCATAGGAATAGTACAGTGAACATCCATCTGTGCTTTACCCAGGTTCACCAGTTTTAACAGTAAGGATTCCATCTGGGAAACAACCAGTATGAATGGGATGAGGGATTATACCTTAAAACATTCGTAGGGGCTGGTGAAGAAGTGTGTGAAAAGATACTGCCTGTGGATTAGTAGTCATTGTATATCAAGAGGGCAGGAGTTGGAAGAAAAGATAGACAGAAAGTGGGGAATAGTGAGAATAAACTGGGACCTGGAAGGAGAAATAGGAATGTGTGTCTCATCATTTCCATCTTCAGTGATATGTGGGATCTGAAGACAAAGCTGGTGGTCTTTGGCCCAAAATTCAGAGAGGCTGAAGCTGGAGCTTCAGGCGTGGCGTGGCTGCTGCCCTCTACCTACAATTCGAGCCCGTGTACCCCCAACACTGTGTGTAAGCTGGACGGGCATCTGGTGCCCTGTGATGACCTGAACGTAATGGCTTCTGCCTCCTTCCACTCTGCAAGTCTTGTACAAATCTCTGCTGGCTAACTCAAAAGGGAAGGGAATTCTGGGACATATAGTTCCAGTTTGGCTAAATTGGCATATCAAAATGCAAAAGAACCAGCTAAAATGAAAAAAGACTCAGAGTTAAGTGTCGGTGTGGATGTGGAGTGACTAGAATTTATATACGTTGGTAGTGGGACTGTGAACTGACCCATCACTTTGGAATTCTGCTGATAATATCTACTAAAGCCAAGTATATATACCCAACTCCCCCAGCAATTCCATTCCCGAGTATAGACCTAATAGAAATGAATATAGGGGTGCCTGGGTGGCTCAGTGGGTTAAGCCTCTGCCTTTGGCTCAGGTCATGGTCTCAGGGTCCTGGGATCGAGCCCCACATCGGGCTCTCTGCTCAGCAGGGAGCCTGCTTCCCCCTCTCTCTCTGTCTGCCTCTCTGCCTACTTGTGATCTCTGTCAAATACGTAAATAAAAAATTTTCTTTAAAAAATGAATATTATGTCTACCACAGGACATGTACAAGATACTTTATAATACTTTTATTCGTGATAGCCACAAACTAGAAGCAACCCAAATGTCCAACAAAGAATGAGTAAAAAATTGTGGCATATACATGCAATTGAATACAACTATCATATTCAGCGACAGGGATGAATTGTACAGACTTAACAGTGAGCGAAAGAATATACAGTTGGTAATCATTATTCATGGATTCCATATTTGTAGGTTTGCTTACTTATTAATGTTTTATTGTAACCCCCAAATTAATACTAATAGCCATTTCATGGCCATTCACAGTTTTTCTTAACTTTTTTTAATGGTATTTGGATTTTTTAAAGAAATCGAAGTCTTAGAATTTTGCTAATAAAATTTATATGTAATTGAGTATTGGAAAGATGCTCCAAGGCTGATTGTTCTTTGTTGCAATATTACAGGTTATAATTATCCTTCCGTTATATAGGTACACTATAGGTGTGGTAACAGTTTGTCAGAGTAGCAAAAGTAATTGGCAATACAATGATTAGGGACCATTAGTTTTTCAAACAGCTATCATTATTAACTTGAATTTTATGTGTGATTTACAAAGAAGGAAGAGGACTTAGTTACCTTTCTGTTTCTTTGGAAAAGTAACCGGCTTTTCCTTGAGCAACAGTTCTCTTATTTCCAAAAAGAAGATGAAGATGTATGAAATGTAATTATTTTTGCAATACAGCCAGCTTAGTGATGGAACGAAATGGTGTTACGACTCAGTGAAAAAAAAGTCTTGAAGTGGTTTGGATTGGAAAGTGAGAAGAAAAAGGGAAATCTGTTGATCAGCCTGCCAGGGTAGTTGAGGAACAATACATATATGATGTAGAATCTCAGAAAAAGACAGTAACATTTCTCAAGCCCTTACTCAAAGCTACTGTATTCTAGGTGCAAAAGAGCATGTGTTACATACTGAAAAATGATTAAAAAGGCACAATGGCAGGGAATGTTTGGTGATGAGAAGAATATGAATAAGCAGGTTTATTTATCTTGGATCCTTTATTTTCTTTAAACCAAAGAATTTCACATTAGTGTTGGGCTATGAAAAATAAACCATATCTGACTTAATCATTTACACAACTGGTTTTCAAATAACTGCAAAACACTTTTTTTTTCTTTTCAGGATGGTCTTCTGGTCCTTCATTATGGTCTTGTAGTTTCTCCCTTAAAAATTACTTGAAGATTCTAGCAGCATTAGGAGGAGGGAAACAAAATAAGGAGGCTTCTGCAGGATTGCATTTCACCAAAGATTTCCACAGAACATGTAATTGCGACCACTTTGTGCTGCTGGAGACATAACTTACCTATTTTCAGCACCAAGATTCATAGCATTTATAAGTACAATTTGGAATGACAGAATGCATCTGTTTTACTAGAGACTATATATAAAAAAGCATCCATAGCTCAGGGGGAAATTTTCAAAGCATTAAATTTTTAAATTCCTTGTGATTTCAAATACTTTGATGTTGATTTTGCTCCCGAATCTTTGAGGTAAATCGGTTACTGTTTTCTTCTTTATTGAGCCATATTCCTTTCAAGTTGGCGGTTAGGATTCTGCCCTCTGGAATGGTATCGGTTGGATGGATGGACAGTCATCCTTTTGTACTGAAGACTCAAAGCCAGTCTTTGCTGAACTACAGAGTTTACCTCTCAGACAAAGACCAAAACTGTTGACCACTTTTGTATGTTACCATCATATTTTGAACTTGTATCTTCCATTTACCAGCAATACTACTACAGAGACAATATTTACTTCTAAAAGGGATGAATTATCATTCTGTGTGAAGAGACTATCTCCTGCAGGGTTTATTACCGTAAGCCTTCAGTGTGCTAGAGACTTCTTTAACAGATCTTACAACAAGGGGTGCCTCTTTGAAACATTATTTTTATTCTTTGAATGTTAATTTGATTAACATTCATTTTATTTGAGTACATAGTTTGGTTGTCAATACCTTGTAATGCCACTGCTTCTGAAAGTAATAAACTTGAGTGAATTTGCAAGTTTACAGAATACTTATTCATTGTTTCCTCAGTCAATTTAATGTTCATTTTCCCATTACTTTGTCACTGGGATAAAGAATACGGGTGCTTGAGAGTTCACTCACATGCAAAGATTTCAGTTTTAAATGTTATTTTGCCTAAAACTAGCATTGTGATGCTTTCTAAAAAAATATTTTATAGACCCTATTTCACTATAAAATTTCCAAGTCTGCACAGAAACAATTACAAATGAATAAGGTTTGGCAATTGTTTTGTAAAGAATTTGTGAATTGTATATAAATCTCTTCTAACATTTAATAAAAATTTTTAATAAAAATTTATTTTAACCTATTCTGAAATGTTCATATTTATTGTGGGTTGAAGGAAAAATAACCACAATTCTTTAAGAGATGAGGCATTCAAATTAAAGTTAAACTGCCATCAAACAGATATTTTATAAACATCTTCACTGATTTTACCAGGTGCTGTTCCCTGACAGTGGGCAGAATAGCAACCATGGAGTTCACTGCCTCTTAAATGTTTCTTGCGCAAATTACTTACTATTTTTATTCTTGTCCCATGTTAACGTATCTACGTCAGGGATCCCCAAGACTACCTTCAGGTTTAGTGGTTCACTAGAAGGACTCATTATATTTATCCTTATGGTTTATTACAGTGAAAGGATAGAGATTAAAATCAGCAAAGGGAAAAAAATGTATACTGCAGAGTCCAGGAAAAACCAGGCACAAGCTTTCAGTTGTCTTCTCCCCGTGGAGACACGGGGACAGTGTTTAATTCTTTCAGCAATGATGTGTGACATGGGTAAACTGTTGCCAACCAGGGAAGCTCACCTGAGCCTTAGTGTCCAAGGTTTTTCTTGGGAATCCTGCAGTGTCCATGATTGACTCAGCTTTTGAGAGTCCAGCACCCACCCAGTGGTCAAACCAATACAGCATATCCTGGGGCCCCAGGTATACAAAAATAGTCATTCACCATAAGTCACATTGTTAGGATAAACTATCTGGTGTGGCCCAAGGTTTCAGGCATACAGACAGGATATTCCAAGGGCTCAGTGACATGGGAAAATACTATATATATATATCTATATATCTATATATATATATATATAAATAATTTTTTTGGTAGATGAGTTTTTCTAGTAAAGTAGAATATTAAATGTAATTATTTGATAAACACTTCTGCAATGAACAAAAAGAATTGATAAATTCTTGCTAGATGTTGTGTGGACAAGATTAAAATTAAAGGGGTGGTCTGCTTCAAGGAAATCACAGCTTATAGCTACACACAGTTCTCAGAATCTTAGTAAAAGGCAGTTACTGGTAAATACTATAGGAGTCAAAAGAGGCACACCTGGGTGTCTTGGCTGAACGTCTAGCTTCAGCTCAGGTCATGATCCCAAGGTCCTAGGATCAACTCCTGCATTGGGCTCCCTGCTCCTGGGGTCCAGCCCCATATGGAGGGCAGGGGGCTGCTCAGCGGGGAGCCTCTCCCTCTCCCTCTCCCTCTGCCATTCCTCCTGCTTGTGCTCTCACCCTCTCTGTCAAATAAATAAATAAAATGTTTAAAAAAAAAAAAGTCACAAAAGAGCTCTACCTTTTCTATTTTTGCTCCCTCCAGACTTGACCTCCAAGAATCCCAAAGAATTAAGTCATACATGGTTATATGTATTTGACTTATTGCTACTACTAGGCAGTAAACAAAGATTGCTGATTGGCTTTCAAATCTGTACTCCCTAAAATCAGTGCAATCTTGGGCTTCCATCAACAAAAATACGATTTCAGATCAAGGGAGTTTACTTCAAATATCCACTTCGTGTCGTGTCCAGTTCTGGGTAGCATACCCAACTACAGAGAGATGGGAGGGTAATGGGATAGGGAATCAAGAGAGACCTAGGGCAAAAACAAGAGTGAGGGTTAAGCAATTGCTTATGGTTAACTCAGAGAAGCTAAAACTTATGGATAAGACAAGACAAGATCTCTGCAGATGACCGAGGGCCCAAGACTTAGATGTGGGAAAAGCACAAACAAGGACAAACAAGGGCTGACTTGTTGCCTTGGGTTAGCTTGGCTGCCATCACTGGCAGCATGCACTTAGTTTAGATGAAATAAAGTCAAAGTTTTTTTCAAAAGTCATTTTTATTAGGAACAAGATTAAATTCCCAAATCTGCATGAATAAGGTATATGAAGTACAGATTCGAGAGCCCAACTTCAGTGGCTAGAACTAGATTCATTTGGCATAGCTGCAGGTCCCTTTGGTTTTGCCTACGCCCTCTCTGAGCTGACACTAAGCAAAGATGTCCAGAGGGATAGTTTGTGGTGGTTGTAGTTTGGCAGAACATGTGCTTGGCAGGTTTCTCAGTTTCTCCCTTATTTACCATCCCAATCTTTTCTTTCTAGTATAGGCCATAGTCATTTCCGGTGACCTTGGGTTTCACTGAGCTTCCCCTCTGCTTCTACTGCATTGCTCTTCCCTCTTTTTTTTTTTTTTTTTAAGATTTTATTTATTTATTTGACAGAGATCACAAGTAGGCAGAGAGGCAGGCAGAAAGAGAAAGAGGAGGAAGCAGGTTCCCTGCCAAGCAGAGAGCCCGACGCGGGACTCGATCCCAGGACCCTGAGATCATGACCTGAGCCGAAGGCAGAGGCTTAACCCACTGAGCCACCAAGGCACCCTTGCCCTTCCCTCTTGATTGAGATATATTCTTATTTCATCTTTAACAATTCCTTCTCTCGACTTCAGACTAACACAGAACTTGCATACACACACACACACACACACACACACACACACACACAAAATGACTCTCCTACAATGACTTTGAATTCTTGAAGTTAATACTCTGACCCATTTATCTGTCCTATATTTCTTGCTCAAAGTATATCCTCTGTGATTCAATCCTAGATGAATATTCTTGTAGGATCACCAAGTTGTAACCGACTTATCAAATGTATGTGCGACTAATTTTACATTTTTAAATTTTTTCTCTTTAGAATTCTAATAGTTGCAACCTCTGTGAAGAGAGAAGTTTCAAGCAGATTCTGATTCTGAATGTTCACCTTTGTTTTCTTTAGGAGGCCATGACCGGAGTGGGTCCTCATTTTTATCCCTTTTCAGTATGTTGTGCACATGAGTTTGATTATTGGCCTCTCTTCAAAACTGGACTGATGAAATATTTTATCATCTATTGAGCTTAATAGTCATTTCACAAATGAAATGTCATATTGATCTCCTGAAAGCTTGCCAAACATTTACTTACATGGAATGGATATTATGGTTTAATCTTTACTACATTTTGATTTTGTTCTGATGGTGTCTGTGGTTTCCCAGAGGTTCTTATTGTGATACTATTTTCATTTAAATGAGGACAGATTCTTTGTTTCCTTCAGAGGTTTCTAAGAAAATGTTTTCCCAGGAGAAAAGCTGATTAAATAATATTTTAATTTAGAGGTTAAGGAAGACAAAGGTTTGCCAGGACAAACAGAGAGGCAGTATTGCATAGCGCTTAAGGACATGAATTTTGAAGTCAGACTGCATGGTTTTGATTCCCAACTTTGCTCCTTGCAAGTTATATGATCTTGGACATGTATAATTTCTCTGAGCTGTAGTTTTTCTTACCTGTAAACAGGGGCAAAGGAACCTAACTCAAAGAGCTGTTATGAGAATTAAAGAATATGTAAAGCATTCAGGACCACAGCTGGCGTAAGCCTACTACCAAGTTCAAATGTGGTCCCTATGTAGTCACTTCTTAGATTACTTTGCTGAATTAGTTCCTTTCTAATGAGTAAGGGGGGTCCACTAATATTAAAAGATTGATGTTGAACCATTTATTTTCCCATCTTCTTTCCTTGCATATTTTCTTTCTTCACATCCTTCTACGGATAACTGGCTCAGGGGTGGGGGGACACAGGCTCTGAAGTCAGACGTGGATTCTGCTTTCACCCTAACTCTAGTCTTGGCTCTGTTGCTTATACTTTGCAGACTAGGTTAGTCCATAGACAGTTTCAGTTGCCAGGAGTTCCTTTTGTTGAGCTCCAGGCTGACTTGAGGTGAAGATCAAAGATTGTCTAGCCCTGAAGCACATCAGGAATTGTATATGCCATGTATGAATCCTTATGCCAGGAAATCATGGGAAATGAAAGTTACACTTCTCATTTATTCATACTCCCAGCATAAGAGATGAACCTAAGTGAGTTAAATTTGTTTTGTTTTGATTTTAAGTAGGCTCCACGCCCAATGTGGAGCTTGAACTCATGATCCTAAGATTAGGAGTCACATGCTCTACTGACTGAGCCAGCAAGGACCCCTTAAGTTTGTTTTAGGGGCACCTAAGTGGCTGGATCAGTCAGTAGAGTGTGCAACTCTTGATCACAGGGTCTTGAATTTGAGCCCCCCATTGGGCATAGAGATTACTTTAAAAAATATATAATGAGGGGCGCCTGGGTGGCTCAGTGGGTTAAAGCCTCTGCCTTCGGCTCAGGTCATGACCTCAGGGTCCTGGGATCGAGCCCCGCATCAGGCTCTCTCCTTGGCGGGGGAGCCTGCTTCCTCCTCTCTCTCTGCCTGCTTCTCTGCCTACTTGTGATCTCTCTCTCTCTGTCAAATAAATAAATAAAATCTTAAAATATATATATATATATATATATATATATATATATATAATGAGCACTTCCAAGAAAAAATACTTTTTTTTGCCCAGCGCAATAATTAGCAATTAACTAGGCCTGCTACTGATTGTATTCAAAACTCCAGCCCTTATGCTAATGACTCTGGCTACGCTCTGCTAGCATTCTATACCCCCTACTAATAAGAGATATGATAGAGCTGGAATGAAGTGTCTCAGACCTACCCAGCAGAGACCACTTACCTCACCAGGGAGAGAGTAGCCATGGAGTGATTCACGATAATTAATCGATGAGGAAGGGGGCCTGGAGACCCCTCCAAGATCAATCTCCATTTTCCTTTGTATCCTGAGCTTTCTCTATTTCTTATTATTTGGAATCATTGAAGAATTGTAGAATCATACATGTTTAAACATCTGCAGTGTGACTCACTGTGTCTTATTACAATCCTGGGGTATGTGTCTCTGTGTCTGCGTGTTTCAAGGGATTGTGAGAAAGAATTTATACATTTTAGCTACTCACAACCCCCACCTAGTAAGCTTCTGGAACATAAAAACATGAGCTCAATCAAAGCATCTAAGAAATCAATAGAGGAGGAGAGAAGTTATTTGATCTACATAGTAACAGTTTTCTCTCATCTTTTGAGGATTTGCAGCAGGGGATGGTAATTTAATAAAAACAATCCTTTGTTTGGCAGGATTCAGGAGTATACACCCCCTTTGTAAATGGCATATCCATATAAGATATTTGAAAATAGTAAAGGCATGATGACCAATCTAAACTGTACATTAGGGGCGCCTGGGTGGCTCAGTGGGTTAAGCCTCTGCCTTCAGCTCGGGTCGTGATCCCAGGGTCCTGGGATTGAGCCCCGTGTCGGGCTCTCTGCTCAGCCGGGAGCCTGCTTCTCCCTCTCTCTCTGCCTGCCTCTCTGCCTACTTGTGATCTCTGTCTGTCAAATAAATAAATAAAATTTAAAAAAAAATTTAAACTGTACATTAAATTTGAACATGCCGCCAAGCCAGTAGTAGTGTATGTTCTATAAAGAAAAATGAAATTTCACATATGAGCTCTATTTTAAGATCTTACAAAGCCCCTCTCAGGTTTTTTTCCATTTTAAGTTACTATGCTTTCAGGCACACCAGCTTATTTGGTTCTCAGGGGGAAAAAATGTATTCTTATGATTCAGATGTTTTCCAGGACTTTAGAAATTTCTGATGATATAATAATAAAAATAATCTCAACTGGAAATCAATGATGGGTGCTCATAAACAAGCAGCCTTTCTAGCTATTCTTTCTTTTGTTTACATCCAGCCATTTCTGGTGTTTTTCTCTAGGTCCCGTTTGGAATCAATACTCTTATTAGATCTGGCTTATGTTGTCCTAATAGAATTCCTTCTCACTGAGATTGAACCAGCTTGACTGTACATAGCGGTCTCAGCTGGAGCAGAAGGTATAGTAGACTTTGTAATTATATTTTTCTGATAGTTCCATAAATTCTCTATCAGTGGATTTTTTTTTAAATTAAAAGACTTTATTTATTTATTTGACAGACAGAGATCACAAGCAGGCAGAGAGAGAGGAAGGGAAGCAGGCTCCCTGCCGAGCAGAGAGCCCGATGCGGGGCTCGATGCGGGGCTCGATCCCAGGACGCTGGGATCATGACCGGAGCCGAAGGCAGAGGCTTAACCCACTGAGCCACCCTGGCGCCCTCTATCAGTGGATTTTTTAAATTGAGGTGAAATTTACATGTTATAAAATTAGTCATTTTAAAGTGAACAATTCAGTGGCATGTGCAATGTTCACCATGCTGGGCATTGTGTCCAAAATTAAACCCCAAACCCCCTGAAGAGCTACCCCCTATCACCCCCTCTCTTTAGCTCTAGCAACTGCCAATCTGCTTTCTGTTCCAATGAATTTTTTTTAAGATTTATTAACTTATTTTATTTTTAAAGATTTTATTTATTTATTTGACAGAGATCACAAGCAGGCAGAGAGAGAGGAGGAAGCAGGCTCCCTGCTGAGCAGGGAGCCTGATGTGGGGCTTGATCCCAGGACCCCGAGATCATGACCTGAGCTGAAGGCAGAGGCTTAACCCACTGAGGCACTCAGGTGCCCCTAGACTTATTTACTTACTTTAAAGAGAGAGCGTGCACACACAATGTGGGGGGCAGAGGTAGAGGGAGAGAGAGAGACTCAAGCAGACACCAGCACTGAGTGCGGAGCCCAACACGGGCCTCAATCTCAAGACCCTGAGATCATGACCTGAGCCAAAACCAAGAGTCAAATGCCCAACCGACTGCTTCATTCAGACACCGCCCAGTGAATTTTAAAATACATTTTCAAACTATTTCATGTTTGCCTCTAGAGTCATGAATGGTGGTTCTGGACTCCCTTGTTGCGTTCACAAGTAAGTTCTAGAAGTTTACCTGCAGGACTATATGTGACTTGCATCAGGTCTGGAGCTAAAATTTGGACTCTGGTTTCAAGACAGTTGCTCAAATCTTGCCCCCCTCTGTAGCTAGTGCAGTAAAATGAATTCTAACTATCCTGGATTTATTACCTCTTGAGGAACTGTCCCTTTTGCAACATCTCGTCATTTCCAGGCCCTTTCATACTGAGCTGCAGAGTTCCTTTGCAAAGTTATTTTTTAAAACTCCTTTTTAAAAATTAGGTAAAGGCACGCAATTCTATTTTGTTTTTACTAGGAGGTGACTCAGTTAGATGGGCTCAGAACCTAGTTTTGAGCTGTCACGACCTCATGGCAATGCAGGAAGCTAATAGGTTCAGGAAGTCTGCAAAGTGTAGCAATTTGCCTGTGGGACTTGGTGTTGTCAAAGGTTTCTGGGGCAGAAAAACCGTAAGTAAAACCCAGTGGGGAAGAGGGGGAAAAGAGGAGAAAAATAAATATTTTTACTCCCTCGAGTGAGAGAACTTTCTTTTATGTAGAGAGGCAATATAGGAAAGGGAAGCAGGCACTGCAGTCCAAAGACGAGGGTTCAAATCCCAGCTCTCGTATTCTGTGACATTAGACAAAGTGTTTTAACTTCATCATTCCCAGGCTCTATATCTTTATTTGTAAAATGTGTCTACAAATACTACCTAAAGAGTGGTTATGAGGTTTCAATGAGATGATTCTGTTTACTGCCTACTACAGTGTCTGACACATAGTAGGCAAGCACTGAAGAAATTAAAGCCGTTATTAGTCTCAGGATGCAGGGGAACCTCATTGTCTAAAGAATCTGAAAGTCGTCATCAGTTATCACTAACGTGCTTTATGGACAGGATTCCCCACAATCGCACAGACTCACTGTGGTGTCCTGTTCTGTCATTAACCGATGGTGTTGCTTCCTTCCCCTTCCCTTCTCTTCCCTGCCTTATGATTCTGAATGCTATGTTTCCTTGTTACTGAAATTGTCCTGATTTAATGATTTATCAACTCCTTAAGATGCTTTTAATCCTTTATAAATGAGGTCATGGCAATTAGTGGCAACTCACTGAAAATAGGAGATGCCAATTAGAGCTAGAAATTATATAAATGTAATAAAAGCCTGGCAGTTTTGCATCCAGAAGGATCCATTAATGAAATGGTATTCTTAGAAGTGGCAACCAACATCTGTATTTCAAACCCATGTATTGATGAGACTATTATCATTCCTTAAGAGGTCCTCAAAGATGTTTAATTGTTATAAAACTCTCGTTGTTGGTGTGGGACTAACATCCCTTTTCCCAAAGCAGTACGATCAGTGTATCTTTGCAAGGCATGCAAGCACTCTTAGCCAGATGCACTGAGAATGATGATATCGATCAGGATTCAGCAAGCTCCAGCTTCATACCCACATCAGTGTATTCCCCTCATTTAGTCTCTATCCCAGAACCTAACATGACATTAGGGGATCCCAACTTGGAAGTCCATGGATTCCGGACACCAGAGGTAGATGGTTCAACAAGGAACCCCAAGCCCCTTGATATTACAAAGCTTTGTGTGTGGATTTTTCTGGGAGAAATGTCTGTAGCTTTCTACAAGGGGTCTGTAATCCATAAAGGGTTAAGAATCATTACAGTAGAGGAAAATTCTATTACTGCTGCCAATGGGCTAAACATATGGGTTCTGCAGGAATATAAACCCATCTTCGAAAAAAGAGACAAGATACTGTTTTGAATTACCTTTTACCATATGCGTTCTGCTGCTTCATTCTCAGAAATGTTCAGGTTAAGCTAGTTGAATCATTATCCAGGCACAGAACATATTGTCTTGCGTTATTTGTTTGATTTCTCCACTCCTTGCCATAAACTGACCACTTAGTGCACTATTATGTTTCAGACAGTGTGAACACACGCAGACTATAGAACTCCAAAGCCTTGGCAAGGGGAAAAACCCCAAAACTGTAAATGTGGGTGCTTAACCGACTGAGCCACCCAGGTGTCCCATGTAAACATGGATGCAAAAGCAGAGAATATACAATTCCAAAATTATTTGGGGTCCAGCTGTCTCACTGAACCACAACAGTGCTTCTCTCTCTTAAAGATTTTGTTTGAGAGAGAGAGCGCATGAGCAGGGGCAGGGGCAGAGGGAGAGGGAGCAACAGACTCCCCACTGAGCAGGGAGCCCATCACAGAGCTCAACCCCAGGACCACGAGATCATGATCTGAGCTGAAGGCAGACACTTAACTGACAGAGCCACCCAGGCATCCCTCTCTCTTTTTTAAGTAAGCTCTAGGCCCAACATGGGACTTGAACTCACGACCCTGAGACTGAGTCACATGCTCTACCAAATAAGCCAGCCTGGAGCCCCCCAAAAAACACTTTACTGTAGCCACAAAAACCACAGAACACATTATGTTGGTGGGATTCGTGTGACTTTTAATTCTTATCTTACTAACGTGTTACAGTAAGTGTGGGGAATAAAGACAGGGATGGAGTGAGGGAAAGGAGGAAGAGAAAGTATTTTCCAGTTCCTTGAACTGCTGAAGCAGGTCCTAGGATAAGAAACTCAGTAACAGCATCACGCCCTATCACAACAGCACTTTCAGCGGAGGTGTGTGACAGAGACACGGCAACTCTTAGGTCTGGTGGAAGGGACTGCAGGACAGACTTAGCCCTACATCAAACTTGGCATATGTGGAAGGTGGGGCAATGCGGCTGCTACACAGTCGGGCAGGTGAAAAGCGGACTCTCCAGAGTGTCCTTTCTCGCACACGAGTAGGAGCACGTGTGCCCTTCTCTAGCCTGAGTGTCGCTGCCTCTCCAGCAGGGAAAGGAGACCCCACCAGCCATGCAGCAATGGGAAAACCGTGGGGCAGGGCTCTTTTTAGAAAAGAGAAGGATTTCATTTTTATGTTTGCTGGTGGTGGTGATTGGGCAGTAGCATTGTGTCCTGGTAATAAAGTAATTATACTCAGCACTCTTACAAGGCAAAGGAGAGTGAAAGCAAGGCCTCTTTAGGACCGAGACAGTGAGAAAGGGGCTATGTGTGTTCTAAGTGTAAGGGCCTGAAACAGCTAATTCTAGATCACCACAAAAGAACTCACACAGATCAAAGAGACCTCGACTTTTTCCATTCACATAAATACTCACCTCTTCTAGCTTCTACTATTAAATCTAAGGTCAGCTTAATCACAGCTTGGGGCACTATGACCGTGTTTCTAAAGTTAAAGTGAACAACTACATTCTTCATACTTTTTTTCCCCCTAAATTAAGTGGATTTGAAGAAGTTGAAAGCCTAAAATCTAGGGACTCTTTTCATTATTTGTTGGGGACAACCCTTAAAACTCATCACTGCCATTTTTCTTCACTTACAGAATTGGAAGGACGTGAAAATGGGCAGGGAGAAGTCATTACACGAATCACAGAAATGGTCAACATGCATCTAATTTCACCCATTGAACAAAGAGACCTAAAGGGGATAAGTTCTTTTGAGAAGAACCTAACTGTGTTTAAGGGGGAAGAATACTACACTAGCCTTTTTTTTTTCCTGAATGGAAGAAAAGGATAGATGGAATTTTGAGGGGAGGGAGGAAGTTTCTATTAAACAAACACCTATCACTTGTGAAGCAGTTTCATCGGAGTGCTGTTGGATGTGGACCATTGGTTTATCTTTGGCAGTGATCTTATGTTTTAGGTACCTAGAATGAGACTACAGGGCCGGGTGAGGACTGGGTATGGTGAGCGAATGTAAGTTTTAATTTCAATTCACAGCAAATGACGATGATCACAGATTTAGCACCTTAGTTTGTACTTCCTCTGTACCTGAATCATCTAACGCTGTGAAGCCTGAGCTTTAGGTGAGAAAGCTGAGTTCTTAGATAACTCCTCTGTGATTTGCTCTAGGACTGCACTTTGCTCCAACCTATGGGGTGGTTGTCTTATTAAAGAAAGTGGAGTGTTCAATGCTAGATAGGAGACTGAAGCCTTGAAGACATTTTCTAGTGGTGACAGGTGTTTTGGTTCAGGAATAGGCTCTTTAACAAGTCAAATGCATATTATCCCCTCTTAAGCATTAACTTTTTTTTTTTAAAGTGACAGAATTATATTTTTTGGCTTGAAGTGGTGCTTTCTTCTATAATTGATTTCTCGGTTTTCTTAGTAGATATTACTGTCTCCTCCAGTATTTCTTCAAAACTTTCCCCTATCTGGGAGGTTTTCTTAGAGGCTGCCTTAGAAGCCTCCTCCTCCTCCTCCTCCTCCTCTTTCTTAAGAGACAGCCCAGTGGATGAGACTTTGGAGGTTGTAGAACTGAGGATTCTAGGTGGGAGCAGATAAGCCGGATTGGGGGGTGGATTCAGCCCTGAAATGCTTAATCCACTGGTGCTAAAACGTGTCTCCTCGCCTTCCAGCAGTTTCCTGTAAATCCAACAGAGAAAAAGTCTTAGGAAGTCAACTTGTAACTTTAAAAAAAAAAAAAAAAAAAGAACTTAACCCTCCAGCTCCTATTCATTTTAGAAAGATTCCGAAAGACTCTGCAGTTTCTTTGTGAGGTTGAGACCAATTAATATTGTCTTCCAAGGTTCAAAGACTTGGGAGTTGATCTAGCACATGCATACATATGTGCACATACATGCACACGTGCATGTGCACACATACACACACTCACACACCTTTAGCATCAGCTGTGTTTAAAGTACCATCAAAGGGAAACCTACCCTATTCATGAATACATTCAAAAAGGAATTTTTGTACAATTCCCCTTGGTCTCATCACACCCATTTCTGGCACTTTAGAGTCTACAAAGCTCTAAGGAGAAGTAATTTTACTAATTAGAACCTTAAGTGCAACAGGGATAAGAAGGTGAGAAGCCCACAGAGGAGGAAGGAGATGCCTCATTTAGCCTGAACTTGAGATTTGTACTTTTTTTCAACGTAGAGGAGTACAAAGAAAAGGGAAACAGCAACTTCAAAAACCAGTGAATTCAACTGTTTCAGATACCAGATTTTTTCTCAGCTTAGCCTAACGAGCATCGTAGCAATGGGCCCTGTGTCTTTTTTTCTTATCTCTAATAATGTTTATCATCTTCTCTTTAAAACCAGAAACTCAAGACACTATCAAATACTTTTGGAATTTTGTTTTAGTATATGTGCTGCCGAAGAGAGCACTTTGGAATTTTGTTTTGAAGAAGTATATAGTGTAAAAGAAAAAGAATTCTCAGATCTGGGTTGAAGCTGAGCTCTTCCCTTTACCAGCACCATGACTCAGAACAAGTTACACGGTCAGTCTGTGGTTCAAGTTTCCTCGTCTGCAAAATGGAAATAATATGACCGGATACCTAGATCATTTAAATACAGTATCTAATAGTGCCTGGAACATAGTAGCCATTCAAAAAATAGTAGCTACTGTTATTACCTTTTTTTTTTTTTTAAGGCAAATGTTTGCTTGAACATTGAGAAGAAATTCAGAGGGATACTTCACCTGTTAGGATGTTCTACGTTGTGTAAACCCTATTTTTTTAAAAGTTAGAATCTTTAAAAATGTATACTCACATTATCTCCTTCAATCCTAGCAGAGGTGGGTGGACCACTCCAGGACTAGTAGGGTGGAGTTGGGATATAAACAAGTTGAAGGATAGAGGAGTCAGCTCCCCTGCAAGGGGCCAGAGATGACTTTCCTCATCCCTTCTCACCCATCAGAAATTGGAGAGACTATAAAACCACTTATCCACTTATTTGGGGGCGTTGCCCCAGGTGGCTGGATCTGCTTGGGGGAGCATGCCCTTTGAAATACCTGTAAGCGGCTATCTCAATATCAAGAGCCATTTTGACATTGAGCAAGTCCTGGTATTCCCGAAGGTGGCGCGCCATCTCACTCTTGGTGTTCCGCAGGTCGTTTTCCAGCTGCCCGATGCTATCCTGAAAAGTGACATATCCAGCATCTTTGAATCAGCTGCAATGCAGTGAGATTTCCACAAAACAAGGATTCTCAATCCTGATGACACATTAAAAATCCAGGCCTGTCCCCTGGCCCAGATTCTGATTTGCTTGTTCTGGGGTGAGGTCCCTGCCTCTGCATTGTTTCACAAGGTCCCCAGGAGACTCAGACGCGTGGTAAGGGTTGGCAACTTCTACTGCGTGGCATGTGCTTCTCAAATGCACACCAGGGAGGTATTTTCTCTCTCTCTTGTTAAACATGCACCTGAAACTGATACCGCGCTGTATATCAACTGACTGGAATTTAAGTAAAAACTTAAAAAAAAAACCCCCAAACCCACAACTTACTTCTCCTCCTTCCCTTGCTTATTTTATTGCTACTGAATAATCCAGGTGTTGTATGTCCTTTCCAAAACCCAAAGCTTCAGGTTAGGAGTTTAGACTTAGAAAATTCCAACTGTGAAAAGCACAGAGAAGATAGCAAGCCTCCATTCGTCTGGATGGTTTCCTGGAAGTCTGCTGCTCGATCACCTTACTGAAAGCATTTTATGCAGCAGGCAAGGAAGAAGCAGAAATACTGCACAGAATTTTAAAAATCCAAATGGCAGGCTGAAATTAGACTTTTAAGAAAAAAACTAGGGGGCACTTGGGTGGGCTTAGTCGGTTGGGCTCTCGATTTTGGCTCAGGTCATGATCTCGGTGTGGTTAAGTCTACCCCTAGACTGGGCTCTGCACTCAATGCAGAGTCTGCTTGCGAATCTGCGCCATCTGCCCCTCCCCCCACTTGAGCTTGCCATTTCTCTCTCTCTCCCAAATATATAAAATCTTTGAAAATAAATAAAAAAGAAACTAGGTCCATATAATAGTTTTGCTCCAAATTCTTTCAGGTGCAAACCCAGACACAGAAGAAAAATAGCTTAAAATTTTCTTCTTTTATTTATTTGAGAGAGAAAGAGAGAGAGAGCACAAGCAGGAAGGGGAGGGGAGAAGGAGAGAGAAACTCAAAGCAGACTCCCCGAGGAGCCCAGTGTAAGGCTCCATCACATGACCCTAGCTGAGCTCACCACCTAAGCGGAAACCAAAAGTCTGAGGCTTAACTGACTGCGCCACCTGGGTACCCAAAAAATAACTTTAATCTTTGATCCTTGAGCAGCCAGAGGGTCTTTTAAACTTTTTTTTTTTTTTTAAGATTTATTTATTTGAGAGAGCGTGAGAGAGAGAGTGCATGTGTGCACACTCGGTGTGGGGGTGGGGGGGGTGCAGCAGGAGAGAATCTTCAAGCAGGCTCCCCACTGAGCACAGAGCCCAGCTCTGGGCTTGATTCCATGACCCATGAGATCACAACCTGAGCTAAAACCAGAAGTCCGACGCTTAACTAATGAACCACCCAGGCGCCCCCAAAGGGTCTTTTGAACACACAGCAGATCTAGTCGCTCACCTGTCTGAAACCCTCTAACAGCTTTACAATAAAGTCCCAACTTCTCAGCATGGCCTGTACTATTCCCCTGGCTCAAAGGGTTTCAGCCACCTGGGCTTTCTCTTTTACTCCTTACGCTAAATTCACTTCTGCTCCAGGCCCCCCTTGAAGCTAGCTGTTTCGTCTGTTTGGAATGTTCTGTAGTGGGTCTTCTGTGGCTGACTCTCAGTCACTGAAGATTCAGTTCAAATGCCCTCTAGTCAGTCTTCCTTTGTGTCCAAATTAAGCAGCCTTGTTTACCTCAAGCCAGGGCAGTGGCTAGCATGGGAAGGGGCTTCATGCAAATGAGAAAAAGGCACCTCCAGCGGGAGGACTAATTAAAAGAAAGCACACACTTGAAACTGGCTGCTCTGCTTTATTTTATCTGAAATTCTTTCGTTCATTTTTGACTTTACTAATTTATTTTCTGTCACCTTCCTCTATCTCATGGTTTTTCCACCTAGGCACTATTGACATTTGGGGCTGGATCATTCTTTGCTGTGGGGGGCTGTCCTATGAATTGGAGGGTGTTTAGCATGCACTCTCCCTCCCGGTTGTGATAACCAACAATGTCCCCAGACACTGCTAAATATCCCCTGGAAGGCAAGTCACTCCTATCAGAGAACAACTGTTCTAGAAGGTACCCGATGTGGAAATGGGGGCTGATTCTGTATGGTTCACTCCTGGAAGAGCCTAGCGCAATGCACATTGTAGATGGCCTGTGAGTCATCGTTAAATGAATGAACCGTGTTACACCAGCGCCTCTTTTCCTCTGCCCTGAAAAGATGTGAGCAAATAACCCATATAATTCAGTTGCAACTTTGTCGACATGAAGAACACAGCAATTGAGAGTAACTTTTGTGAAACAGTGATGCAGATAAACATCAGAAACCTCAAGTAAGTGGTGAGGGATCCTTGTAACTTCCTGTGTGGTGATGATGAAGTGATGGTGGAAAGCAGGGCTGGTAACATTGGGAGGTGCAAACTTCCAAATCAAGAGAATCTGCAGAAAGAAGGAAAATTCATACCTCCTACCTCTTCTCTAAATATTGATGGGAATGCCACAAAGGAGAAACTCAATTAACCGATAGGTACAGAGCAAGGAATGACAAGCTGTGGGGAAAATATATATTATACGGACAGTGATGGAAATATTCCAAAGCGTGTTAAGAGATCATAAGGGCTTAAAATGATTTTTTTAAAGATTTTATTTATTTATTTGACAGACAGATCACAAGTAGGCAGAGACGCAGGCAGAGAGAGAAGGGAGGAAGCAGGCTCCCCGCTGAGCAGAGAGCCCGATGCGGGGCTCGATCCCAGGACGCTGGGATCATGACCCGAGCCGAAGGCAGCAGCTAGGGCTTAAAATGATTTTTACCAAACCTTTTACTTGATGGTTGTTAGTTGAGGTTAAACTAACCTACAAGCAAGTCTGCTAATGATGCACTGGGGGTAAGAGAAGCAATATTACTGTGGGAAAGGGGAGAGGGAGGAAGACCTCCCAATATGCAAAGGACAGGAGAAGTGAAATCTGAGGAAAAAGAGGAGGATTTCATCAGGATCTTGGGGTTGCATTTCTTGCTCTGCCTCAAATATCCAACATACCCCAGTCAGTTTTCTATATTCTAGTCTCTTCAAAATTTCCATTTCTATATATGGAAAATTATAATATTCTTTTCTGAGGTGTTCTGAGATCCTCAAGTTGGGATTTCAAACTAAGCACCTCACATTCTTATATGAGTCCATTATCTGTTAAATTAGGTAACAGGTATTAAAACAGCACTTGTCACGTAAAAATTGCTCAATAAATTATTGTTAGTATCATACCATGCGAGTCTATACCCTTTTTAATCACATGGATGAATTAATCATGAGGCCTTCCTGCAACCTCCTGGATTACCAAGGAAAACAATGTATAATAAGACGTTAATATTAGATAGTTGAAGACATATTCCTTAAAGCACCAGATTTTTTTAAAATAATGATTTTGGGGAAAAAAAGCCTTCCTAAAGGGGTTTGTACCATTTTTTTTTTTAAATTTTTAATTTTATTTATTTGACAGAGAGAAATCAGAGCTAGGCAGAGAGGCAGACAGAGAGAGGGGGAAGCAGGCTCCTGCTGAGCAGAGAGCCCGATGCGGGGCTCGATCCCAGGACCCTGAGACCATGACCCGAGCCGAAGGCAGAGGCCTAAACCACTGAGCCACCCAGGCGCCCCGGTTTGTACCATTTTTAAAAAAAATTTTTATTAAAGTACTGACTACATCCAACATGGGGCTCAAACTCAGGACCCCGAGATCAAGAGCAGCATGCTCCTCCGACCAAGCCAGCCAGGTGCCCCATGGGGGAGGTACCGTTCTTAATGAGGACATAAACATAATGCAGCCTTTCTTAGCAACTACAGGTTATGATAATGAGCAATTATTTTTCTATAATTCTATGATGTCTTTTGTCAACTGAGGTATATCAGATTATTTATTTCTACCCTAAATGGCCCCAAAGAGCAGTGTTTGAATTAGTGCTTGCTACTTATTGGTTTTCTTTGTTCTGAAAGTTGAACTAAGCTATTCTTTCTCCATGATGGCTGACTCCATTGGTCCCTCTTCTCTATCTTGCAGCATGCTTCAAATTCAAAAGACAATGTCCTTTAGAATCATGTAAAGTAAGAATGAGTAAGTTAGGAGCATCAGAGGGGTCAGCTTCCCAATATGTGATTTGAACATGGACGTTTTGTCTCATCAGCAGATTAATAAGGTCCTTTCTAAAAACAACATTTTTGTTTCAGAGCTGTGTTTGCTGAATAAATGGTTGTTGGGAGCTGAGTTCTAGATAGAGATTTTCTTGAATTTTTATGTTACACATTTCACATGTCTATTTTATGGATCAGAGTAGACAAAAAGCATGACTCTGCTCCTTTCAGAAGGAACTGGGCTGACTGCTGACCATTGCTCTTCAACGTCTAGTCCCTTTGTTTGTGCTGTCTTCAGCCCACACCAGACTGTCTTGCATTGCCCTTCAAAAGCCCTGCCAAAGATGGCCTCCAGCTGGAAATCTGAGCCGAGCGCTGCAGTCTGCCCCCTCCCCCAACCACGCAGCTGCTGTTGGCTTAGCCTGAGGGAATGGCAGAGGCACTCCCAGTTCCAGCTGGGGTCTCTCCTGGAGTAGTAGCTAAAACAAGTGCTGAGCATCTTCCCAAGGGCTGGAAGGATGCAGGGCCTGGAATAAGAGAAAGACCATGCTACCCACACATCTGCAGTGGAGGAAAGGAACCACAAATAGTGCTATGGATTTCATCACTTTTGGGAGCCCTCTGCCAGGTGAGCAGTAGTAGTGAGCGCAGCAGCACAGTCTGAATGAAAGAGCCCCTCCAGAATTACTGGGCGAGGAGAGAGGATTTTTATAGGTGGACTGTCCGTATGCCTTCCTCTCCCTCCTGTGTTGGCTTGCTTGTTTGCTTGCTTGCTTCCTTTCTTTTTCCCTATCATACTATGAAATCTTGCATTCTATGAGCTGGTTTATTTTGTGAAGTGTGGTTTAGGTTAGTGCACTGCCAAATCAGCCCAAGGACAATAGGGTGCAGGGCTTTAACTGAAAATGCATATTCCTGGGCCGCACCTGTGAACCACTGAATCCAAATCTTTGGGAGTAGGCCTGAGAATCTTTTTGTTAAGCCCCCAAGTGACCTTGGTGGATCAATGGGTTTCGGAACTGGAAGTTTAAATTTATTTCTGTAGAGAAGCTATCAAGGTGGCCTTGGTGACAGTAATACAATGAGGCAGGGAGGGGCAAAAACAAAACTAAAAACACATGGAAGAATTAAAAGGAAAAACAGGAACAAATGTAGTTTCTTCTTGGATTCTAGTTTCAGAGATAAATCTATCAAGCCATAGATTTATAAGCAGCCAGTGGCACACCCAATCTCCAAGGGGCCAACCCCTTTTTGCTATTTCATTAGGTTGTATTCCAATCTCATACTAGAGAGAAGAGGGCAGACTTGGCTCTTCTCCCTGGGGAGCATTAACTAATGGTGAGCTTGATTGTTCTGCAAGGTCTTTCAAGGAAAGCTTTGGCTTTCCAAGACTGACCAGAGTACTGGGCCAGGGCCTCTAGTATCCTGCAAAAATATCCTTACGCATCTTTGGGAGAACAGGGCCTCCAATGGTGGTGGAGCAGCTATGCAGGAACCAGATTCACCCTGGGTCAGAAATGGAAAAGGTTCAGCTATAGAGGGTGGCTACATTTGGCTTTTGAAGACAATGGCCCTAGCTCTCCATAATTTCTCCTGTCACCTGATTTGGACAATCTCATATATCATTGTGTACTTACTATGTCACCTTGAATCATTCTTTACCCTTTCAAAACTGTAATAAGCTTTCTGTCCTTGAATAGACTGTCAGCATTCTGGGCAGGGAAAATGTCACTTTAATGGGGCTTTCCTCTGCCTCTTAGAGGGTGGTAAGCTTGCAAAGGAAAATGGGCCTATCACTAATCTCTGAAGCAGAAGAAAGAGAACAGCCTCCCATTACTGCAGCAGAAGGGGAGGGGGGAGAGGGCAAGAAAACAATGGCTGAATTTCACTGTGGAGAAGGAGGCTTTTCATCTTGGCCAGCACTGCTAAAATTGTTAGAGAAAACCAGAGGATACCCTTGTGACTTCAGGCCTTCAGGCTTGGCAGGTGAGGGTGTGAGCCCCTCCTCAGCCTGAAGTCCCAAGGGGTAGGAAATAGCTTTCTGTTGTCTCAGCTGGTCTTCCATTCCACCAGCAGGTCCACTGAGGCTCTGAAGGCCAACTAGGACAGGGGCACACTGCAGAGACGCAGATGCCGCAGTTTCTGGAGGGTTTTTGTTTCCTGCAGACCGTGTCTGGATGACCCTCCTATTGTCTGACACTGAAAGCCGTTTAAAGCAAACAAAACAAGTCAGACAATACTGTCACTATCTCTTAGGGTGTGGGGCTAGACCAAGCAAACAGAGGGCATGGCAAAGACCAATTCAGATGGCAGTTGTAGTTGCAGGTAAATTAGCCTTTTTGTAGAAATACTGGGCTAGCCCTTCAGAAGACCCCGTAGCTCATCTTTTGAGGCTTCTAGAAGAATGCATGAAATCTCAGTTAACTAAATGTGATTAATTCAGGCCACGCAGGAGCTAGGCCATACAGTGAAAAATTCAAGTTACAGCTTTTGAAGCAGAATAGAAGTATTTACTTGAATAGTACTGTAATTCCAAATAACCCAAACAAATGGTCCAGGCAAGCTTTCTTCTTTTAGCAAATGGAGAAGTTTCAATAGACAATAAATACCTGCACGCCAATAATAATTCTTCAGCTATAGACTAAAACAGTACTTTTGAGGTTTTACTCCTCTCTTTGTTCTTTTTTATTAATGTTTCCAAGCCCTATTAATTTCATCAAATGTAAACTTCGATTTTGGCCAGAATGAGTTATTGCAAATTTCTGAATTAGTACCATTCTACCCAATGGAGATTTGATTGGACCTTGAAACTGAAACACTATTTAGATTCCTTTCTTTTCTCCTGTCTCTGTACTCTTTGTGGTCATAAGCC
Organism: Martes martes; assembly: GCF_963455335.1. Lineage (NCBI taxonomy): Eukaryota > Metazoa > Chordata > Mammalia > Carnivora > Mustelidae > Martes > Martes martes. The sequence continues at coordinate 25,361,220 of NC_137902.1, forward strand.
CAGAATGCCCTATACCGTAAAACTGAAGATGCCGTGGTCTTTGTTTGGAGAGAAAAGGAAGAAAGATCCAATTAACACCTTCAAAGGAGCTTAGAAGACATGGAAAGATGGAAAAAAAATAAGTGGCCTATAACAAAGATAGAATCACCCATCTCTGTGATTTATCACATACATTGAGGATGGAAAATTGTTAAGGAGATGTGAATTTCAAGTGGGACCTCACTGCTGCTGAGCAGATTAGGTGTTTTTTGCTAAGTGGTAAGCCATCCATGACAGTGAAAATTGATGCTATGAGGTGACCTTTGATTGCAGGTAGCCAAGACTGATGTGATGGTGTTGCAGAAGGGAAAAAAAAAAAACCAACAAAGCAGTTAATTACCTAGAGAGTCATAACTAGGGCATGAGACGGGAGACACATCATTTCTGAGATGGAAAGCACTCTAGATCAGCACCGCGGACAGCGCCCCTGCCATTCCTATTTGCTAAGTGGTATAAAGCTTTCTTTAGGAAGAAATACCAGCAGTAGATCGACAAGGAGTGTGTGTGTGTGTGTGTGTGTGCGTGCGTGTGTGTGTCTGTCTGTCTTGGAAGGGGAAGAGGGTAGAGAAGGGCGGTTGTAACTAGCCCAATCCCTCAGCTCCTTGGCTCCCAATCTCTACTCTTTTGAAGGCAAAACTCAAGAAAATGATTGGGCAGAAACCCTTCCCAGAAGGATCCAGCATTCTTCTCCCTAGCACATACCATAGTCAGTCCAGCATTCTTCTCTCTAGCGCAGACCATACTCCATAAATATCAATTCCGGGCGCACAGAAAGCCTTCCAAAGTCAACCTAACAATCCAGACAGCCGAGACAGCACTGCCAACATGAGAGATTGTATCCCAACCGCATTGTGTTCACTCCTACTTTGGATGGGGGACTGTTCTTCAGGTTACCAGGGTGTTTATGTCCACTTGCGGACAGAGAGGAATAAATTAGATTTCTGGATTCTGAAAAACATAAGCTTAAGGGTTTTTTCTAAAAGGGCTTGGACAGGGACTTGACGGGCAAGGAAAGAGGGTGACCAGGACTTTAGAATGAATAGTGTAGACTCCTGGGCTTTCGTTTGTCAGCGCCTCCAGTTGGGGTTCTTCCTCCACCCACCCACCCACCCACCCCCGTTCCTCTCAGTTCCTAGGGCCCCAATTGTGTGGGAAGGCATAGGTAGGTGGGGGGAGAGGTCAGGGCGCCCCTCCCTTTGCAGCGTTTCAGCCCTTACCTGGTAGCTAGCCACCTCTGCACTGTGCCGCTCCTCCAGCTCCAGGATCTGCCTCTCCAAGGACTCATTGGCCCCACGCAGCCCCTCAATCTCGATGGTGCGTGCCTGCAGCTGACGCCTGTACTCGTGAATCTCCTCGCGGCTTGCCCGGATGGCCTCCGTGCTGCGCGCTGCCTGCTCGTTCAGGTTGGCAAACTTGGACTTGTACCACTCCTCGGCTGACTGGAGGTTCTTGGCAGCCAGGGACTCATATTGGGCGCGGATCTCCCTCAGCGCCGAACTCAGGTCTGGTTTGGCCACAGCCACGTCCACCTCGGCCGCGGCCTGCGACGATGCCTGCAGTGTGGCCAGCAGCTCGGCCACCTCCTCGTCGTGCACCTGGCGCACAAAGGCCAACTCGTCTAGCAGCGACTCCACCTTCTTCTCCAGGTCCAGGCGGGCCAGCGTGGCACCGTCCACGTCGCGCTGCTGCGCCTTCAGCGCGCGCTCGGCGCCTTCTCGCCCTCGACTCTCCTCCTCGCAGCGCGCCCGAAGCCGCTGCACCTCCTCCGCCAGCCCGTCGCGCTCCAGCAGGGCCTGCGCGCGCGCCGAGCTCGCCTCCTCCAGCTGCGCGCGCAGGTCGCGCAGCTCGCGCTGGAAGAGCTCGCCGACGCGCGACGGTTCGGCGTGGCGCTGCCGCAGCGCAGCCAGCTCGGCCTCGAGCGCGCGGTTCTGCGTCTCCAGCTGGTGCACCTTTTCAATGAACACGGCGAAGCGGTCGTTGAGGCCCTGCAGCTGCTCCTTCTCGTTGGTGCGGATGATCTTGTACTCGTTGGTGCGCGCCGCCGCCTGACTCAGGTCGAGCCCGTCGGACGCGGGGGGCCGGCGGTAGGCCAGGCCCAGGCCAAGCGACGAGGCCGAGGAGCAGGCGGCCGAGGAGGCCACATTGCAGCGGGACAGCGACTGCGAGCGGAAGCTACCCGCGCCACCGGCGCTGGAGAGGCGCGAGGACAGACGAGAGCCATCGCCAAACACCTTGCGGTAGGAGGAGGAGGCGCACAGGTAGTGCTCCGAGCCGAAGCTCATGGTGCCGGGACCAGGGCCTGGAGAGCGGCTGCGGGTGAAGACACAGAGGAGAGGAGAGGTGCGCCAGACGGGGCGCGGCTGGGCGGTGTGCACCGGGTTTTAAAGCGCCGGGGCTGGGGCGGTGCGTTGGGGGCGGAGCTCCTGCTCCGGGTCTGGTGGAGAGAGGGAAGGGGGGCATCCAGAAGCGGGGGCGGGGAAGCGCAGTGAGAACTGCAGCTGCGCGAGCGGCGGACCTAGGACGCGGAGACAAAGCGATTTGCGTAGAAGCCGCTCCCTGCCCGCAGCACCCCTCCCCAAGAATTGTCTGGTTTGGGAGTGACTTGAGCGGAGGGGTGCCTAAACGACTGGGGTTTCCCATCCGCAGACCACCCGGCTCTGTCGCTGCCCTTGACCCTGTTCTCCTTGCCACCTTTAGCCCATCCAGAGCTAGGGTTTCTGGAAGGGGTCCCGTACGCCTGCCCATCCCTCCCCGGGAGCTCCTGAGGGTGAGGCCCTGTTTTTTCAGTTATAATGGGGACTTTGTCTCTTCCCTCAGGCTTTGTCCCTTTTCTTAGCCAGTTCGGGGTTCCCAGGGGGTAGAGTGGGTCTACGTCAGAGAGCATCTCATCAGCTGTTCCTCTGCAGCTCTCGGAAGCGCCCAGGGCGGGTGGCTGGGCCGAATGCTTGTGACGCCCTGGAAAAGATGGGAGATGGATAAAGAACACGAGCCTGAGTTGCGGAGAGTAGAAGGACGCGCGGGAAAGAGCTGGAACGCTGTAGTGGGCAAAACTGAAGTGCTTCCGACATTTGTATAAGTAAACGGGTTTCCTATCCGCAGACCACGCGGCTCTGTCGCTTGCCTTGACCCTGTCCTCCTTGCCTCCACCGTGAGTTACGGTTTTTCTGGGAGGTGGCCTGTATGCTCATACCCGCCCCGGGAGCTCCAATGAGGATGGGTTCACCACAGCACCCAGCATTCTCCATTTAATAACGCCCACCACCTCCTCCTCCTCCTCCTTCTTCTTCTTTTAAAGATTATTTATTGGGGCGCCTGGGTGGCTCAGTGGGTTAAAGCCTCTGCCTTCGGCTCGGGTCATGATTCCAGGGTCCTGGGATCGAGCTCCGCATCGGGCTCTCTGCTCGGCAGGGAGCCTGCTTCCTCCTCTCTCTCTGCCTGCCTCTCTGCCTACTTGTGATCTCTGTCAAATGGATAAATAAAATCTTTTAAAAAATTTTTTTAAAAAAGATTATTTATTTATTTATTTGTCAGAGAGAGAGAGAGAGAGCGCGCGCGCAAGAGAGCACACAAGCAAGCAGAGTGGCAGGCAGAATGGCAGGCAGAGGCGGAGAGAGAAGCAGGCTCCCTACTGAGGAAGGAGCCCGATGTGGGACTCGATCCCAGCACGCTGGAATCATGACCTGAGCAGAAGGCAGCGGCTTGCCTGACTGAGCCACCCAGGTGTCCTTAACACCCACCTTCTTAATTCATTTACTTTACCTATGTGGTCCTATAGGCATTAGCGATTTCAGGCTGTGTAAATCCTGGTCTGGTTTAGGGGTGCCCCTTCCTGTGGACATTTCTCTTTGAACAAAAGAGGCCTTGAACTCCAGGAGTGGGGAAGAGTGCTGGCCACAGGGCAGGCCTCGTTGGAAACACAGGGTGGAGGTGGGGGTTGTGAAAGACCAGGATCTGGAGAGATGAAGCCTTGGAGGAGTCAGTGTAGGATCTGTAGTGTGCACTCACCTTCTAGCTTCTCCTGTCTCTCAGGATGTGGCTATGGCTTAGGAGAGGGAGTTAGGAAGAACTTTTTAGTAGACTCCAGAATTCCAGACTGAAGTCCTTTTTGATTTGGAATCTCAAGGATGTAGTTCTAGGACAAGTTTTTTTCTTTTTTCTTTTTTTTTAAGATTTTGTTTATTTATTTGACAGACAGAGATCACAAGTAGGCAGAGAGGCAGGCAGAGAGAGAGAGGAGGAAGCAGGCTCCCTGCAAGCACAGAGCCTGATGTGGGGCTCGATCCCAGGACCCTGAGATCATGATCTAGGACAAGTTTTAACTTCACACAGGGAAATAGTACCTGAGACAGGCTACTAGAGGAAGGGAGAATAGGAGTCCTATGGGACTTTGGAATATACTTCTTGGCTTTATGCTTGATGTCGTGGAAGATGGCCAGGCCATGCCACAGCCTGTCCCCCCTGGTTCCTTATCACAGACCAAGACCTGAGCTTAATTCTGTGTTCACTGGGCTCAGAAATACCTGGTGAAGTGAAGGACGGAAGAGTGCTGGCTAACACTCCTGTGATTACTCTCTGCTGGCCATTGTGCCAGGACTTTTGTATAGGTTTGCTTCCTTCTGGCCACTCTTCAGAGTGGCCCTTTACCCCCATCTTAAAGATCAGAAACCAGGGCTCAGCTGCAGCACTCTGCACAAGGTAGCTAGCAAGCAGACATACATTGTTTCCTCATTACATAATTCTATTTCTTACAGCAATGAGGCTCTTGAAATCTCATTAATTTCCATGCGGCCAGTGTAACAGTAATAGTGGGCTTCCAAAGAGTTTTGGCCAATAACAAAGTAGCAGCTTGTTTTATAATTCAAAGAATCAGGGTGATGGGTTTGAATTGTGGCTTCTGCACTTACCAAGCTTGTAGGAATAATAACACCTACTTCCCAAGGTCATGAAAGATTGAGCTGATGCGTGTGAAGGTGCTTTGTAAGCTGTATGGGTATAAGGGATTCTCGTCATCATTGTCCTCTTTCAGATAAAGGGACATTGTTTCCCATCTGCCATCAAAAGGGTATGAATTGGGGTTAGTGATGGGATTGCAGGAAACTGTCCACCATTTCGTTGCACAGGCCTTGAGGCTGCCCCTTGGCAAAGACAAAACAGCCAACCTTGATTGGGGTACCTGAGGCCAGCATGACCGCGTGGTGAGTAGAAATAGCCACAGAAAAATAGATCTTACTTCTGGGCTCTAGTTCCAGTCTCATTTCAACTGAGAATAACTTATAACTCCTGTTATTCAAGACTGAATAACTAAATATCAGCAAAATGTCCTAGTTGGAGTTTTACCTTTTTTTCTCTTTCCATTCTCCAATAGAAGCAGTACCCCAAAGGTAAAACACACCCAAAGCAGAGGTGAGGCAAAAGGCCTGAATAATCCAACAAAGGGGTAGTGGCGTGGAAAATCTAGAGTGGGCTGCATTTTGTAATTTCTAAACAGTCAATCTTTGATTCCAAACTGAGATTCCCCCATGGGGCTTGTACCTCTCCTTTCTGGGCATACTACCCCATAGCCCAGATGTTTGGCTTTAATATTTTTAGCACAAAGCTCTATTACCAAGAAGTGATCTTGGCTGAGCCTCAAACGACAATTTCTTCCAGCTGGCCAGGTTTCTTGAGGGAGTGCCCTGCCCTGTGCATAGGCCATATCTTGATCTTCTTGTAATGTCAGACCCAGGCACTGCAGAAGCATGGACTAGGCATCCCCAGGTCCTCCCCCATGCCACATCCTCTGTGGCCTCTCTGTGGCATTTGGCAGTGCTCACTACTCACCTTGGTTTCAAAGATCCAGTTTCTGGCCTTCTGCTCTTCCCTCATAAACTCTTTTTCCAGATCTTATGTCTCACAGAGGCAAGGAAGCTTGTGGTAAAATTCTCTCCCTAAGGGATCTACTTTTGTATCATGGCTCTTTCTAGCCATGGGACTTTGAATAAATCACGGTTACTTGCTGAACCTTAGTTTCTTTATCTGTACAATTTCAATGGAACTACCTACCTGAGTGGTTTCCAAGCCTGACTGCTCATTAGAAGTCACTGGGAGCTTCAATTCAGATTCTTGGGCCTTACCTCAGACCCTGGAATTTAGTTCTGAGAAGCCTTGACCTGCCTCTCATAAAATTCCCATGAGGTTTAAATGAGATTATATATACAGAATTGGTATACTATGTCTGCCATGTGCCTGCTCAATAAATGGCTATTAGAAATATCTCTTTATTCATTCAGCAAATATTTCTCTGAGTGCAAGGCACTGGACTAGGTCCAACGTATAAGGCAGATATGGACTCTGTCCATGAGACTGGAATCCTAACAAGACAGATAGAGATTAAACGACTAATTACACAGTGAATTATTAATTATCACGTGACAAGTGCTTTGAAGGAGAGTACAGATTGCTGTGGGGTGTATAACAAAAGGCCTGACCTGTGCTGATGATGCTCAAATCCTTATTTCCAATGTCCAACTTAATGTTTTTTTAAGATTTTATTTATTTATTTGACAGAGAGAGATCACAAGTAGGCAGAGAGGCAGGCAGGGTGGGGGGAGCAGCATCCCTGCTGAGTGGAGAGCCTGATGTGGGGCTTTATTCCAGGACCCTGAGACCATGACCTGAGCTAAAGGCAGAGGCTTAACCCACTGAGCCACCCAGGCGCCCCTCCATTGTACAAATTTAATCTCACATCTCCAACTGCCTGTTGGACATCTCCTCATCAATCTTGCCGGTCTTCAAGTCCTGTATATCTAAAAGTGAACTCATCTAGCCTTTAGCCTCCCCACCCCAGCCCACTTCTTGATGTTGACTTTTCTGTCCTACCCCTGTTTCTTCACTTATGCAATTCTTTCTTCTTGGTATTTCCTCCTCTGCCCCTGTTTCAACTGTTCAAATCCTTAAGGCTCAAATGCCACCTCCTCCATGAAGACTTCCCTGCTATTTCCAGTGTAAGATGATGGTTCCCTCCCATGAACTCAACTCCTCCTACCCATAGCCTTTTCAATACTCACATGACTCATAATGGCCTACCATCTTCTGCTGTTAACTGTTTGCTTGTCTAAATTTAACTGAAAATCCCTTGAGCACAACTCTTCTCCTACATCTGTGAATCTGTCTCAGCCTCTAACACAGTATTAAACACATGTAAGGTGAAAAAAATGGTTGAAAATTCTTTTCTGGGGTTGCCTGGGTGCCTCAGTTGGTTAAGCCTTTGCCTTTGACTCAGGTCATGATCTCAGGGTCCTGAGATTGAGCCCCACATCAGACTCTCTGCTAAGTGGGGAGGCTGCTTCTCCCTATTCCTTTCCCTCTGACCCTAACCCTGCTTGTACTCTCTCAAATAAGTAAATAAAATCTTTTTAAAAAATACTTTTTTATACAACCACTTGGGAAGAATCTTCAGCATGACAGCATGGGTGCAACCCACAAAAGAAATCAATAGATTTGACTTCATCAAAATTTAAAAATGTTTGCAAAAGACCTTATTAAGAAGATAAGAAGATGATGATGAAAAGAGAAACCATAGACTGGGAGAAAATGTTTGTAAATCATATATCTCACAAAGGATTTGTATCCGTAATATATAAAGAACTCTAAACACAGCAGTAAGAATCATTCCAGTTAGAAAATGGGCAAAAGGGCGCCTGGGTGGCTCTGTTGTTAATTGTCTGCCTTTGGCTGGGATCATGATTCCAGGATCCTGGGATCATGCCCTGCATCAGGCTCCCTGCTTGGCGGGAATCCTGCTTCTCCCTCTCCCATTCCTTCTGCTTGCGTTCCTTCTCTCGCTATGTCTCTCTCTGTCAAGTAAATATATAAAATCTTAAAAAAAAAAAAAGAAAAGAAAATGGGCAAAAGATTTGAATAGACTTTTTACCAAAGGGAATATACAGATGGCAAATAAGTGTATGAAAATATGTTCAAATCACTAGCCATTAGGGAAATGCAAGTGAAAACCACAATGATATATACTATCCACCTTCTAGAGTGGCTGAAGCAAAATATTGACAATACGAACTGCTTACAAGAATTCAGTGCATCTGGATCTCTTATCTGTAGGATTGTAAAATGGTACAGCCACTCTGGAAGACACTTTGGCTGTTTTTTATTAAGTTAAACATATACTTACCATATGACCCAGCAATCTCACTCCAGAGTATTTAGCCTAGAACAAAATGAAAACTGGGCACCTGAGTGGCTCAGCTGGTTAAGCAGCTGCCTTAGGCTCAGGTCATGATCTCAGGGTCCTGGGATTGAGACAGACATCAGGCTCTCTGCTCAGCAGGGAGTGTGTTTCTCCCTCTGCCCCTCCCCACCCAATGCATGCTCTCTATCTCTTTCTCAAATAAATAAAATCTGGAAAAACAGAAAAATGAAAACCTACAAAAAATCTGTACATGAATATCCATAGCAGCTTTCTTTTTTTTTATTTTAATAAACATATAATGTATTTTTATCCCCAGGGGTACAGGTCTGTGAATCGCCAGGTTTACACATTTCACACCACTCATCATAGCACATACCCTCCCGCTTTCTTGATAGTAGACAAAAACAGGAAACAACCCAAATGTCCTTCAACAGATGAGTGAATAAACCAACTGTCCAATGTAATACTACTCAGTATTGAAAAGAATCAACTATTAAAACAATTAAAATTAAAATATGAATCAACTATCAATGAATAATTCTCAACAACTTGGATGAATCACAAGGGCATTGTGCTAATCTCAAAACATTACATAATACATGACTCCATTTGTGAAACATTCTCAAAGTGACAAAATTATAGTGAAGGAGAACAGATTAGTGGTTGATGGATTAGGGTTTGAGGGAGGATGTCACTATAAAGGGGTAACAAGGTTATTTTTTTCATGGTGATGGAGCAGTTGACACTCAAATCTATACATGTGACAATTTCATAAATGAGAGAAAGAGAGAAACTGAGAAACCTAGTGAAATCCAAATAAGATCTGTAGTTGAATAAATTTGCTGTGTCAGTGTCATTTCCCTGGTTTTGATAATGTACTATAGTTATATAAGATGTTATCATGGAGAGCAAGCTGAGTGAGTGATACCTGGGAACTTTCTGTACTATTTTTGCAACTTCTTGTGAGTCTTAAACTATTTCAAAGTATGAAATAGTTCTTTGGGAAAAATATATATAAATAGGCAAATGTTCTTTGGAGATACATGCTGGAGTATTTTGGGTTGCAATGTCATGGTTTATATAACTTACTCTCAGATGGTTTAGCAAACACACACACACACAGGAGATAAAGCAAATTTGGCAAAAAATTAACAGTTGGTGAATACAGGTATTTATTTTATTAGCCTTGCAACTTTTCTCTAGGTTTGAAATTTTTCAAAATAAAAAGTTAGGAAGAGGGGTGCCTGGGTGGCTCAGTCATTTAAGTGCCTTCGGCTCAGGTCATGATCCCAGGGTCCTGGGATTGAGCCCCGCATTGGGCTTCCTGCTGAGCAGGGAGCCTGCTTCTCTGTCTCCCTCTGCCTGCTACTCTGCCTACTTGTGATCTCTATCTCTCTGTCAAATAAATAAATAAAATCTTTTTAAAAAGTTAGGAAGATTGGTTAATATATAGATGGATAGGCAGATAAAGTAGGCAAAAAATGGGGGGGGGCACCTGGGTAACTCAGTTTGTTAAACATCCTGATTTTGGCCCAGATCATGGTCTCAGGGTTGTGGGATCAAGCCCCACATCCAGTTCTGTGCTGGTTGAGGAACCTGCTTAAGATTCTCTTTCTTGGGATGCCTGGTTGGCTCAGTCAGTTGAGTGTCTACGTTTGGCTCAGGTCATGATCCCAGGGTCCTGGGATCAAGTCTCGAATCAGGCTCCTTGCTCAGTGGGGAGTCTGCTTCTCCCTCTTCCCCTCGCTCTCCCTGCTTGTTTTTTTTTTCTCTCTCTCTCTGACAAATAAATAAAATCTTACAAAATAAAAATAAAAAAGATTCTCTCTTTCCCTCCCCGCCTGCCCCGCTACCCCTCTCAAATAAGAAATTAAAAAAGAGAAAGTGTCACCCAAATCTAGGGTTGAACTGATGACCATCAATCTAATGCTCTCCCAGTTTCATCTAATTTGAAGTCTTCTCTTCCCTCCTTTTGCCCAACAATAGGAAAATCCTGCTTTTTCTAGTGTAACAGAAAAAGATCAGAATTCACACTTTGTTGGGTGTATTTTAAGTGCTACTCTGAGTGCTTGGCACTATCCTAGTCATTTAACAAACATTAACTGAACCTTGGCCCTATGCCAGCTGCTAGAATTACAGCAGTGAATATAGAAGTGATAAAAATTAGTCACTATTCTTAGATTAAATTTTTATAAGTATAGAATCATATGCATCTTATATACTGTTCTGGAGCTTTTTAAAATGTCATTAATTGTGGCCATTTTCCCATAGCAGGTATCCGGATCTATTTACTTCTTTCTACAATTCAGTGTAGTGCTTGGATGTGCCATAATTTGTTTACTCAGTGTGTTGTTGGACTTTTATGTTGTTTTTAGTTTTTCCCTATTAAAAACACTTTAATTTTTTAAAAGAAAGAAAAAGAAAATACATCACCTGAATAAAATCCAGCTTCCATTTCTACTTTGCCTTAAGCAGTCAAACCGACCAACATTTATTGAGAACCTACTGTGTGTCCAGCTGCATGTTTGGTGCTGTTTGGGTCTGTGTAGAAGACATGAGACATGGTTGCTACCCCTAAGGAACTTGCGATTAGTTGGAGAGTTATGTCTAACTTCAGTTCCTAACCTAAGGACTAACATTAGGCAGTATGTATTTGACTGCAGACCATAAGTGCTAGGTACTCAGAGGGAAACCCATCCTCTCTCTGTGTCTGGTTTTAGATTAGTTATTTTTTTCAGCAAAGTTTCTTTAGCCTTGATGAAAAGATGCTTGCTTGAGCATATAGTTAAGGCAGGTAAGGAGGATCATGCTCCAAACTTCTGGAGAAGGGTGTATGTTTTTAGCAAAGACACGTGAAATAATGTGACATCAGGCTAAGTCATACTTCCAGTTGTCTTCTGTTCATAAAAATAAAACTTTTTCCATCTATAGAAGATAAAAATAAAGAGCTATGAGTCCATTGGTATGGCTCAGTTGATGGCAACACATCAATCTATGTGGTTGTAGTTTTGCTTATAAATTTGTGTTTAGATGGTTTTGTGTTGCATTTTTTTGACACACAGTTTCCTTTTCCTTTTCACTTGTGCCATATTTTTGCTTAAGACATTTGGCCTATCTTGGTAACCATTCTTACTTAAAAATAAAATAAAAATAAAAGTTTCTAGGTTAAAAAAAAAGTTTTCTGTATTTTGGCCTCATCAGTCTCTCTGTGCTTAAACCTATCTGAAAGTCTGTGAATTTGTGTAATTCTCTCTCTCTCCTCCTTTCCCCTTCCCAGAATTATCTGTTTATCCACCTCTTCTAAATCTGAGTTAAAGCCGAACCAGTGTTGCCAAGGCCACCCAGAGCCTACAAAGAGGCTTCGCTGCGCAGTTACACATCAGCACCTTGGACAGCTCTCCAGCCTTCCTAGTGTGCGTGCCTACTACTAGACTTTGTAGAATGTCAGAATGGAATCAAATTTGAGAAACATTTAGTCCACTGCTGCCTTTTGCTGATGCCCAGAGATAGGATCCCAGTCAGCAAATATTTCAGGATTATTAACAGCCTGGCTGTGGGATATACAAAGGGCTTGGAGGCCTCTCTTTATTCCAGCATTTCTTACACCTACATGTCCCTGATGCCTAAAAAAAATCTTTCAGTTTAAGTCAGCAAACTTAAACAGATTAAGTTTTTCCCTCCATGGAAAGAGATACGGCCTAAACACAGGTATACTCTGGGAAGGGGAATAAAGGGACTTCAGTTTGAATGAAAAAATAATCCTTCCTAAGGGCTGGTCTCCATAGGGATTGGAGGAAGGGAGAACAGCAGAGCAGTGGGGACCCAAAAGGGGCTAGAGAGGGAGTAGAAGAATGAAGTGGAGAAGAGGGGCATTCAGTGAAGTCTGGTCCCTGAAGGCAGACGTGGTGAGCTTCACAGTGTTTACACCAGTGTGCCCTGAGCATATAAAGGAGAAGCCTCGCTCTTTCCTGAAATGAGAATACAGAGACCTGTTGTCTCCAGTTCAAATATGCATAGCAAGTAACTAGACTGTTTTCAAAAGATGTTTATGTAATGATTTAATACATTTTTCTTCATTGTTTCTCACAACAAATTTAGAAAGGGTTTTATTATCTGTTTTTCAAATGAATATACTAAGAAGTTGGGTAACTTGACTAAAGTGACACAGGTAGAAAATGGCAGAGATGAGTCTTGAACCCAGTTTCTCTGACTCTAAGCTGCCGTTCCTTCCATCATACTGCATCCCTAATGGTGTGTGTGTGTGTGTGTGTGTGTGTGTGTGTGGTAAAATATGCATTACATGAATTTTACTATTTAAACAATTTTAAAATGTACAGTTCAGTGGTGTTAAGTACTTTCACAATGTCGCGTAATCATTATCACTAGATAGTAGTCACTATTTCTAAAACTTTTTTATCATTCATCATTTATTTCATCATTCAACAGAAACTTTCTAAACATTAAGTAATAACTCCCCAATTCCCCCAGACCCCAGCCTTTGGTAACTTCTATTCTACATTCTGTCTCTTTGATTTTGGTTATTCTAAGTACCTCATGTAAGTGAGATGATACCATATTTATAATTTTGTGTCTGAATTATTCTATTTGGCATAATGTTTTCAAGATTCATCCATGTCGTAGCACGTATTAGAACTTCATTTCTTTCTATGGCCTAATAGAGTCTTGCGACTGCAAAGGACAGATTCACTCAGGCCACCCAAGTAATGAGGGGGTGATTGTAAGCAACCTTAGAGAATTAAGGAAGACAGAAATCTCAGCAACAGGGCTAGAAATTCAGGAGTAGCTCTATGACTGGGCTTATTGGGGACTTAAAAGCAGTTTGGAATCTAATCAGCACAACTCTAGGGACCCAAATATCTCATTGCCCCCTTAATGGCAGGAATTTTCTAATTTTCTGATACTCAACCATTTTGCCAACTCAGTGATATTCTGCTTCCCCAGCTTCTGTATGGTCTGGCGCTATGAACTACCTACTTCTCTCACTCTTTGAGAAGCAACACTCAGGCTTTTGTTGACTCCAGATTTCTACTACTTCAAGGACATGCTATCTTTCCCCTGTGCCCTTCATTTCCAGACTATCTTCAAAAATCTCTTTTTCTGATTGGCCTGGTTAATCTCCAGTCATCTCCTATCATACCACCTCATAAGCCACTGGCCTGCCTAAGAAATTAGCTGCCCTCAAGTCAAGCATCTTCCTCTTCTCTAATCAGTGGTGGCTAGAGTGATAAGTCCTATGCTATTGAATCTGGCTTTTAATGGTAAAGGCCTGCTTCTCTCAGAAGGAGGTTGGGAGCATGACAGGCTGGTGCTCAGGGAGTCATTGACTTCATCCTTCTTGATCAGCTCTCCTGTGCTTTGTGGTGAGGCTGTCCATTGTACTATAACCCTATTATGGCCTGTCTCTACTTCTGTGACTTCGTAAGTCATGGAGCACAGGTATATATTCTGAGTTGATTTGTACTATGCAGATATTTCTGCACATATTTTTTAAATTGTGTGAATAATTACCATATGGTGATATGTAGTTTGGAGTTGCTTGAAATATCCCCAGCTTATTTCAAGCTGCCTACTTACAGTTTCTGAATGAGGTTGTTTCTCTCAAGACTGAAAATCTGTTTTCAGTTCTCTTGCCAAGTCTACAGTAACAAGAAGATAGAACACAGGTGTGAGCAAATGTATGCAGTGGGTTCCCTTTACCATAAACTGTCATAAAAAGGACTGGATTATGGGGTAAGGCCATTCCTAGTTCTGTGACTGTGACAGAGACTATAGTGCTCACCAAACAGCACATAAGTATCTCATGCCCACTTTCTTCCCACTACATTTCCCAACCGCTCTTGCAGTCAGGCTGGGACATGTGTCTAATTCTGGCCAAAGGTTGTGAGAGGAAGTGATACATATCCTCCATACTTTCTCATACTGGAAGGTATGAGTTGAGATGGCAGAACTTACAAGAGCAGACTGGATCCCTGAATCATTGTTCGGAATGGTGCTGCTCTGGGGAGCCTTCGGGCTCACAGTGAACTTTTTGTGAGTAGGAAATAAACTTCTGTGGGTTAAGCCCTGGAGTCTGGGGATTGACTATTACTGCAGCATAACCAAGAGTCACCTTGACTAGTACAGTTGCTAACTAACAGTGTGAGCTTGGGCAAGTTAACAGTGTTCTCAGTTCTCATCTTCCTCTTCTAAAACATAAGAGTTGTCCCAGATAATCTCAAAAGTCACCTTCTAAGATTCTCTGATTCCCAATTGATCATGTCCTGTTGCAAGGTTTTCTGTCTACTTCTTTACATTCTTACTGGCATTGATGTATATTATTTCTCATGTGATCATTCTAGAAGCCTTCTGATTGCCCCCATGTACCCAGGCTCATGCATTTCATCCCTTCCACTTCCTCAGTATGGATTACATCACCTTCCTCCTCAAAGGCCTTTGTCTGATATTTGTCTGATTTGTCTGATATTTGAAGTCCTTGATAGGAACGCCTGGGTGACTCAGTTGGTTAAGCATCTGCCTTTGGCGCAGGTCATGATCCCAGGGTCCTGAGACTGAGTCCCACCTTGGGATCCCTGCTCAGCAGGGAGCCTGCTCCTCCCTCTGCCTGCTGCTCCCCCCACTGTGTGCTTCCTCTCTCACTGACAAATAAATAAATAAAAACTTGAAGTCCTTGATAATCTATGGTTGTTTATCTGTGCAGAGCTCTCTTCCCTCACCTGTGCTGTGGGTTCCTTGAGGTCCAGTGCCATGCCTATCTGATTTAGTTTAGAGCCTCCCACACAGCTAGTTCCTCCTGAAGTAGAAAGTCAGATATCTCCAAACCAGGAATGAGGCTCTAATAAAATGATAGAAGCCATCAAATGAATTTCATTGATGACGTTCTGCACAGTGGTAACAGGCAGAATATGTGTATGTTAAAATGCAGAATATCTGTTAAAATCCACATCCAAAGACGATTGAAGATTATCTGAAGGGCATTGTGCAATAAGGGCCGTAAGGGAGTTACAAAGATTAAGGCAAGCTCCCTGTCCTCCAGGGAATGAGAGCTGGGGAAATGTGTGCTGGAAGCAGACTTCTTTGAACCGCAAAGGAGTCCTTAAAGTGGCTTCTAGGGGTAGCGGCAGAAGGAGACTGGTTATTTGGGTTGGCCCTAGAAACAGCCCTTCTTCAAAGAAGTGCTGTGACTCAGACCCTACTGGTTTCACCCCTATAGTGCCATGGGGGACGTCTGCTGGGCCTATGGCACAGGCGGAGGAGAAAACGAGTGGACTCAGAATGGAGGAAAGAAAGAGGAAGAGAAGAAGAGTGAAGAGGAAAATAATAGTAAGGGAGGTTCACTACCGAAGAACCTAACATCTACATCCTGCTTCTCAGTTCAAACAGCATTTTCATGAGAAGCCTGTGAGGTGGCTGTTGGTATTTTTATTCTGCTGATGAGAAACAAGTGTGAGAGGTCAAGAGACTTGCTCAAGGTCACAAATTGAGGTTTCTTTCTTTTTTTTTTTTTTTTTACAAATTGAGGTTTCTAACTCAAAACCTTATACTGTGTTCTCATTTGTCTCTCCAACAAGAGAAAGTACCACAATTCCCATACCATGAAGTAAATGACGATGGTTATGATATGTAAATAAAATTATAATACATAAATATGATAGTGCTGGATTATGATCCAAAGAATAAATAAATATCTGTGAACCCATACTTAGTGTTTTATTTAAATTCAGTTAATTGACATACAACATATTATTAGTTTCAGAGAGAGAGTTCAGTGATCCATCAGTCTTATATAATACCCAATTATGAGCCAATACTTACATAATTAAAAGATTGAATAAGTGGGACAAATCTCCCTTATAGAAGGATTTCAATTAATACATGTAAAAGAGATGAGAGAAACAGAAAATCACTATTAGAATACCACAGTAATAATTGCTGCAAGCAAGATCTGCTCATGAAGCTAATACTAGTGGGCAAAAGTTTGAGAAACAGAATATTTGCATAGCTTCAAAATAGAGTCCCCCAACTATTTATTAATTTTTTAAAACATATGTCCAAAAATGCTTTGATATTCCTTTCTCCACAACCTAGACCTTAATTCCCCTCCCCTTACACATGGGCTAAGTGTAGTGATATGCTTCTAATGAGTATAATTGGAGTCAGCAAAGAGCCAGGTAGGATCTGTATTAGTCTCTGTGAGCCATACAGTCTCTTTTGTAACAGTTCACCTCTGCTATTGTAACATGAAAGCAGTCACTGAAAATATGTAAGCAAATGAGTGGCTGTGTACTTTATTTAAATAAATAAAGTTAAACAAAATTTATTTACAAAAACAGGCAGTGGGCTGGATTTGGCCTTCCAGCCATAGTTTGCTGACCTTTGGAATGGCATAGGGAAAAAGAAAAAAAAATAACTTTGCAGTGGAGAAACCTTGTAGACACTACCTTCGCCAAGTGACCAGGTTAATATTACCAATAATAACTCGTATTGAAGCCCCATCAGCGAAACAGTAGAGTAAGGAACTCCAAAAGTTTATCCCTTCATAATAGCAACAAAAAAGGTGGCGAAACTGTCAGAATCAACTTTTTCAGAACATTGGACACTAATAGACTTATAATAAGTAATGAGATTAAATCAATAATAAAAAACTCTAAACAAAAACGACAGAAGTCCAGGACAAGTTGCTTTCACTGGTAAATTCTATCAGATATTTGAAGAAGAATCAGCAGTAATCCTTCTCAAACTCTCACAAAAAATACAAGAAGAGAAAACACTTTTTAAAAATATTTTATTTATTTATTTGACAGAAAGAGAGAACAGGTAGGGGGAGCGGCAGAGGGAGAGGGAGAAGCAGGCTCCCCTCTGAGCAGAAAGCCCAATGTGGGGCTTGATCCCAGGACCCCAGGATCATGACCTGAGCCGAAGGCAAACACTCAATCAACTGAGCCACCCAGGTGCCCCAAAAGAACACTTCTTAATTCATTATATGAGCCAGTATTGTCCTGATACCAAAGTCGGACAAAGATAACACATAAAAAGAAAACTACAGGACCAATATCCCTTATGAATACAGATTTAAAAATCCTTAACGAAATACTAGCAAATTGATTTAAGCAAGTACATTAAGAGGATTACACTTCTTGACTAAGTGAGATTTACCCTAACAATGCAATGGTGGCTCAGCATGTGAAAATCAATACAACACACCATATTAATAGAACAAAGTGTGAAAATACACATGGTTTCATTTCAATCAATGCAGAAAAATTTTTCAACAAAATTGAACACCCTTTCATGATAAAAACACCCAACAAACTAGAAATAGAAAGGAACTTTTTCAGGGCCCTTGGGTGGCTTGGTTGATTAAGCATGTGTCTGTTGATCTCGGCTCAGGTCTTGAACTCAGGGTCTTTTTTTTTTTTTTTAAATAAAAGAAAGGAACTTCCTCAACCTGATAAAAAGCATGTACAAAAAACCCATAGTTAATATCCTAATGGTAAAAGATGGAAAGCTTTCTTCCTAAGATCAGGAACAAGGCAAAGATATCCACTCTTTCCATATCTATCTAACATTGTATTGGAAGTTCTAGCCAAAGAATTAGGCAACAAAAGGAAGTTAAAAAGCCTTCAGATTAGAAGGAAGTAAAACTATTTCTGTTCACAGATGACATGATTTTATATAGAGAAAACCTAGAGAATCTGGAAAAACCTATTGATGTCAAGTTCATCAAGGTTGCAAGATACAAGATCAGTGTACCCAAACCAAGTGTACTTCTATAAACTAACAATGAACAATCTGAAAATTAAAATTTAGAAATTCCACTTATGGGGCACCTGGCTGGCTCCGTCAGTAGAGTGTGTGAATCTTGATCTCAGAGTAGTGAGTTCAAGCCCCACGTTGGGCATGGAGCCTACTTAAAATCAAAACTAAAAAAATAAGTAAAATGAAAATTCCACTTATATTAGCATTAAAAAGAATGAATACTTAGAAATAAATTTAACAAAAGAAATTCAAGACTTATACACTGGAAACTACAAAATATCACTGAAAGAAATTAAAGATCTAAATAAACAGAAATATGTCCCATTGTTCATGTGTCAGAAGACTTAATCTGATGGCAGCGCTCCCCCAAATTGATCTGTAGCTTCAGCGCAATACTTACAAATCTCAGTGGCTTTTTTTTTTTTTAATAGCTGGACACAGACAAACTGATTCTAAAATTCATATGGAATTACAAGGTACCCTGAATAGCCAAACCAATCCCGAAAAAGAAGAACAAAGTTGGAGGACTCACAGTTCTTGATTTCAAAACTTAACTACAAAGTTATGCTAATCAAAACATTGTTGTGCTGGCATGAGGACAGATAGACCTGTAAATCAATGGGATAGAATTAAGAGTACACAAACAATCCTGTACATTTTAGGTGACTTGATTTTTGACAAGGGTGCCGAGAACATTCAGTGGGAGAAAGAATAGTCTTTCCAACACATGATTTGGGAACAACTGGATAGATGCCTGCAAAAGAATGAAGTTGACCCTGTATTAATTTGCTAGGGTTACCATAATACTGTAGACTGAAATGACAGTATTGACTGTCATTGACATGACAGAAATTAATTTGCTCACAGTTCTGGAGGTTAAGCATCTAAGATCAAGGCATGTGGCAGAGTTCATTTCTTCTGAAACCTCTCTCCTTTGCTTGTTGTTGGTCATTTTCTCCCTCTGTTTTCACATGGTCCTTCCTCTGTGCATGTCTGTGTCCCTATCTCCTCTTCTTACAAGGAGACTGGCACGTGATGGTCAAGTATGTGGGAGTCACCTCAGAGCTGGGAGGTCCCGCTCAGAGCATCAGAGAGATCTAGAACAGCAAGCTACCTGCAGGGAGGGACAGAATGTTTCGGGCTGTGCATGGAGGGTTTTCATCAGCTGCATGTGTGGCAGAGAGAGAGGCAGCAGCTCCCCGAAACTGGCTCTCTGGTGAATGGAAATGTGTCTTCAGTTCTCTGTCCTTAAATTACTCAGAGATAATATTGGCCCCTTTGGTCTGAGTAAAACTGGGGATGTTGGACAACTTAAGGGGAGAAACAGATACTGGGCTTTCTCTGCTAATCTGGCGTATTAGGTGATAAGCTGATTTTGTTTTGAAAAGTAGAAGAGATGTGACCATATTTATCCCCTAGGCTACTGGTTCTGGCTGTTTCTGGTCATGCTGGTCACATTGATTAAAACTGGGCTTCTGAGAAACAGTTCCTTCATATCTTGTCATTACAGATATCCCCTACTTTTCCAAAGTTCGCATTATTACCGTTTTGTTTTTAGGAAAGACCTACATTAATTTCTGTTTTCCCTAACCAAAAGAAATCCAAAGAGGGTTTTGGCTTTTATGGAAAAAAGGCGAGAATTGAAAATAACATGCAGAGTTTGTTTTGCAGCAAGCCCCAGAGAAGCAGTGCGCACTCTGGGCAACAGGCATGGCCCAGCTGAACTCCTTCCTGGGGAACCACACTCAGCAGCTCAGCATCAAGCTGTCTATGAGCACGTGTGCTTTATCACAATTCATTTTGTGCATCATTGGCAAGATGTGTCCTAAGGTATCAGAAAAGCCTAAGAGAGGTTATTTTTGGGGTCTGAGAACTCTAAAAAAATTTCCATATAAATGAATGGCAATTGCTTCTTCACTCTATACCATTTTTTTTAGATTATTTATTTATTTATTCAACAGAGAGATCCCAAGTAGGCAGAGAGAGGGGGGAAGCAGGCTCCCCGCCGAGCAGAGAGCCCGATGTGGGGCTCGATCCCAGGACCCTGAGATTATGACCCGAGCCAAAGGCAGAGGTTTCAACCCACTGAGCCACCCAGGTACCCCTCTATACCATTTTAAAAGGTTTCATAAGGATGCTCTACTTTTTGATAGTGGGAAAATTTTGTGTATCTTTCCCTGTTTCTTTGGAGAGCAGGACAAGGATAGTGGAAAACAGGAATCCTGAAGTGAACAGAAGGGCCCTTATCCTTCAGAGAAGGCTGTCTCGGCACCAGTCTCCCATCCCCTACCACCACCGCTGTGTCTTAGTGTTTTGTGAAACATACCCCCTTCCTGCTCATCAGAGCTACATGATTTTCTCATCATTTGAGACAGTTTGCTTCCCAGCCTTTCCATTCTTGTTGCTGCCTCGCAGTCCCCTCAGGTGGACAAATGCTAGTGTTCCGTGATGGGTATTTACTGACCCATCATTGCTCAAGTAAGTTCATTTTTTAGAAGATTTTATTTATTTATTTATTTATTTGATAGAGAGAGAGAGAGAACAAGCGCATAAGCAGGGGGAGTGGCAGGCAGGGGGAGAGGGAGAAGCAGGTTCTCCTGCAGAGCAGGCTGGAGCCTGATGTGGGGAGCTTGATCCCAGGACCCTGGGATCATGACCGGAGCTAAAGGCAGATGCTTAACCAACTGAGCCACCCAAGTGCCCCAAGTAAACGCATTTTTTTTTTTTAAAGATTTTATTTATTTATTTGACAGACAGAGATTACAAGTAGACAGAGAGGCAGGCAGAGAGAGAGGGAAGCAGGCTCCCTGCTGAGCAGAGAGCCCGATGCGGGACTCGATCCCAGGACCCTGAGATCATGACCTGAGCCGAAGGCAGCGGCTCAACCCACTGAGCCACCCAGGCGCCCCAGTAAACGCATTTTTAAGAAATTAGTTAGGTTAGGTTATTCCTGCTATAAGAGCTTGTGATTAATGATTGACGTGGTGCTTCAGAATGTTTCCTGGACATGCAGGCATTGTCAGGACCTAATCTGAAGGCTTCTTACCCCCCCCCCCCCATTTCCTGATTTAGACAGATATATTCTCTCTCTCATAAAAATAGGTTCAAAGTAACAGGTAGCTTGCAGCAACTCCTTCAGAGATTCTCTTGGAATTAAGGCTCTTGTGGGAAAAAAAAAAAGAATTAAAAGTTCTTGTGATAATTAGAGAAATAAGTCTCAGAGCTTCCGTTCAGCCATGTGAAAAGAAAAAAAAGGTTTATTTTTTCCTCCCAATTTTTTGTTATAATTCTGTATTCTGCTTCTTAAAAGTTTAACTTTTATCATGTATTTTTTGTGTTCATATAGTCTTCAAATATTTTTAAAATTATTCACAAATTTTACTTTTTTTTTTTTTGTAATCTCTGCATTCAGCATTGGGGCTCAAACTCATGACCCTGAGATCGAGTCACATGCTTTCTTGACTGAGCCAGCCAGGCGCCCCATAAAAATTTTTTACTTTTTTTTTTTTTAAAGATTGATTTATTTCTTTGAAAGAGAGAGCACCTGCACCTGCACCCACACAGTGGGGAAGGGCAGAGGAAGAGGGAGAGAGAGTCTGAAGCAGACTCCATGGTGAGCACAGAGCATGACACAAGGCTCTATCTCATGACCTTGAGATCAGGACCTGAGCTAAAACCAAGAGTTGGATGCTTAACTTACTGAGCCACACAGGCGCCCCATCAATGCTCTAATATATATCCATATTCAAATTTCCCAGTTGTCTTTTTAGCTGTTTTCAGGTATTGTTTTTGGATCACACACTGCATTTGGCTGTATCTCAGTTTTGTTCTCTACGATTTGAAATATGTAATGTGCAGTAGCATTGCATCACAATTACCATGAAGAACAAAAGCATGTTTATAAAAGTACCCAGTGCCATATATCGAAGCATGTACCTAGGCTCTCAGAAATGTACAGCTTTTAAGAAATCCAGTTCATCTCTTCAGTTCATGTTCTGAAAACCTGGGAAACACTAAGAAAACCAGGAAATTATATCAAGGAACCAAAGTTTGGAGAGAACTACATACCAGCATATAATCAAGTATAGACTATGAGTTCTGCAGAGCTTTAAAAATAGGGTTGGGGGAGGAGCTCTTGGGTGGCTCAGTCCCTTAAGTCCAAACTCTTGATTTTGGCTCAAGTCATGATCTTAGGGTTGTGAGATCCCAGCCCTGTGTGGGGCTCAGTGCTGGGCATGGAGCCTGCTTAAGATTCTCTCTCTGGCCTTCTTCTTTCTCTGTCTCCCCACCTCCTCTCTTAAAAAACAAAACAAAACAATAAAAGATTGAGGGAGAGGACTCCAGGGAGGCCTTCTGGAGGAGGCAATATTTAAGCTGGTCTGAAGATTTAGGATTTGGGTGAGCCACCGGTGGGGAAGTGTAACAGCATGAGCAAAAGCAGCAAGAGAAAGTTAGGAGTATAGAAAGAAGACCATACTTTTTGGAATGGAGAGTGGAACCTGGGGAATGTCTGGAATAATGTGTGTGTGTAGGCGAAAAGGAAAGGCCCTTTGGGCATGGAACCTTGGGTTTCCCTCCAGTTCCCAGTCCGCCCCTGATCTTACCCAATCAGCAGCCCCAAGAGTACCCGCGAGGCCAGAGACGCTGCACCTTTCTTGGATACCACCAGGGGGCAGTATGACCCAACACCTCGGAATTTACCTGGTTGCTTCAGAACTTATTCTGAGTTCTATTACGTGCCAGGAGCTGAGCTAGGAGCTTAAAAGTAGGATCTATCCACCAATCTAAAGGATCTATCCACCAATCTAAAGACCGTATGTTTGTGGAGTGCTTTGCATGGAGGTTGCAACGTACTTTTCCCTCAGTGATCTCTTCCGATACTAACCACACACTGTGTGTTCTCCCTATCTGCAAGGAGGAACTGGTGTTCAGAGATTTACCGGGATTATTCAAGTTCAAATGGACAGGGAGGGAATCTGAATCAGAGCCCAGGGTTGAAATCTCCATCCCGCGGTGAAGGAGATAGGAGCATAACAATATTTAACCTAAGAGTTATGTGAGTAGTTACTAAAAGCTGATGGCAGAATTTAAGTTTGAGAAGACGAAAAAGTTCTGGAGATGGTTGGTGGTGATGGTTGCACAACAGTGTGAATACGCTTGATGCCACTGAGCGGTATGCTTGAAAGTGATTAAAATGGTAAAGTTTATGTATATGTTACACAATTTAGAAGTGGTGACTACTGGGGTACCGGGGTGGCTCAGTCAGTTAAACGTTGGACCTTTGGCTTCAGCTCTGGTCATGATCTCAGGGTTGTGAGATTGAGCCCTACATGGGGCTCCAGGTTTAGCGTGGAGTCTGCTTGATATTCTCTTTCTCCCTCTTCCTCTGCCCCACCTCCACCCCAGCCCCCGGCTCTGGCTCACGCTCTCTCTCTAAAACAAATAAATAAAATTTTAAAAAATGGCCACTACTAACAAAACAAAAAACAAAAACAACAAAAGAACCAAGGCAATGTTCAGTTCTCTAAACCAAGAGAAACCAGGGGTATAATAAAAGGATATAAAAGGAAAAAAACCAAAAAACAAATAAAGATGGCAACTACCGGGGTGCCTGGGTGGCTCAGTGGGTTAAGCCTCTGCCTTCGGCTCAGGTCATGGTCTCAGGGTCCTGGGATCGAGCCCTGCATTGGGCTCTCTGCTCAGCAGGGAGCCTGCTTCCCTTCTCTCTCTGCCTGCTTCTCTGCCTACTTGTGATCTCTCTCTCTGTCAAATAAAATAAATACAATCTTTAAAAAAAAATGGCAACTACTATATAACATTCATTAACAATAGTAAGTTTTTATTTATTTACTTTATTGATTTTTAAAAAGGTTTTATTTATTTATTTGACAGAGAGCGAGAAAGCACACAAGCAGGAGCAGAGGCAGAGAGAGAGGGAGAAGCAGGTCAGTCAGGTGCAGATCATGGCCTATATGGGAGTTGTTGGGCTGGGGAGTGGGGAGTCAAGACAAACCAAAGGACAAAACGACTTGTAAGGTTTATGTTTTTTTTTAAAGATTTTATTTATTTATTTGACATAGAGAGTGTGCATAAGCAGGGAGCAGTGCAGAGAGAGAGGGCAAAGTGGGCTCCCCAATGACCAGGGACAATGCCAGGCTCGATCCCAGGACTCTGAGATTACAACTCAAGCCGAAGGCAGATGCTTAACTGACTGAGCCACCCAGCATCCCATTAGTAGCTGTTTTTAAAGCATTTATGAATTTTTAAATTATTTAATTGAATCCTCACAACCACCAGTTGAGGTAGGTACTATCATTATTCCCATTTTACAAGTCATTTCGAGCCATATGGGTGACTCAGTTGGTTAAGGTCTGCCTTTGGCTCAGGTCGTGATCCCAGGGTCCTGGGATCCAGCCCCACATTGGGCTCCCAGCTCAGTGGGAAGCCTGCTTCTCCCTCTCTTTCTGCAGTGCCCCCTGCTTGTGCAAGCAAGCACACACACACACACTCTCTCTCTGTCAAATAAGTTAATAAAATCTTAAAAAACAAAAAGCCCAACAAGTTGTTTTGTCCTTTGGTCTGACTCCCTACTCCTGGCCCCAACAACTCGAGTATAGGCCGTGATCTGCACCTGACTGACCCCTGGTCGACCAGCACTGTGAAGTGTAATGGATTGGGAGGACCCAGGTCTTTGGACCTAGAGCTGATGGGGACTCCGCAGCTTTACCAGCTGAATGTTCTGGGCAAGTTACTTAATCTCTCTGGGCCTCGCTTTTTTCATTTGTGAAATAGAGATAATAGTACCTATGTCATAGGGTTGTTGTGATGAGCAAATAAGCCCTCAGAAAATAATAAATTAAATGGATGGGTTCTTCTGGAGAGTACCTGAAGCAGCTCCCGCACCTCCTGGGGTGCTGGAGGGAGGAGTCAATCAACCAGCAGACGGTATTTGGTCTGGTCAGCTCAGCTCAGGGAAGGATAGGACTGGCTGAAGTTCTTTGAGTCCGACTCCATCATTTTACAGAAGGAGCTGAAGTTCAAGAGAGGGAGTTGTTTTGTGTCAGGTCCCCCCCCCACCCCAATTGGCGCCAGTCAACCAGGAAGTTCCCGGGAGAAGCCGTGTGGTGTGGTGAGAGCCTCCCTGGGAGCCAGGCCTGGGTGGTGAAGGGAGCTTCGAGTCAGCCAGGGGCCCTCCCAGGGAAACAGGTTGTCTGCCCTCTCATCCCTTCCAGCCCCAAATCCCTCCCGAGAGCTGCTCACCTTTGCCCTTTTGCGGCAGAGTGGCCAAGAGGATTGTGAAACTGGGCAATCAGCAGCTAATCCTAGCTCCCGGAGCAAAGAATAAGAGGAGGGAGGCATGGGGAGGGGTCCTGGGCACCCAGCTCTAGAAGTACCTTTGGTTAATATTTATTTTTTCTCCTTGCGTGGCCTGGAAACCACAGAGAAGCCAAGCAGCAGCTTGTGAAGCAAGATCCCAGGGGCCCCGAGAAACTCGTTCCTGTGAGGGATGACTCAGCACAAGCCCCAGCACCACAGGGAGCGTCCCTCAGCCTGGATTTGGAGTGGGCCCCTGTGCAGTTATGTGGGCCACGGTTGCTCTTACTGCTCTCTGCTCAGGGGAGATTTTTGTCCCCTAGGAGCCTGAGGATGTCCCGCAGCCCCCTGCTAATGACTGGTATCAGGATCCTGGTTGCGGTTTGATCTCTGAATAATGCATGTTCCCCTGAAGAAACCCCTCATGTCTTGCCTGGGTGTAGCGACCCTCCTTCCCTCCAGGTTCTTGTCAACACTGCCTCCAGGTTGGGCTTTCTAAAACAGATGGCACCAGGGCAGTCCCAAAGGGATCTCACTGCCTGTAAAATTGAGGCCCAAACTCCTCTAGCACAATGTGATCCTGACCAAAATTTCTGCTTCGTCCCAAGCCCTTCTCCTTCCTCCCACCATTCACTCTATACTCTAGACCAGGGTTTCTCAGTGCGATCTGTGGACCGCCTTCTTCAGAATCACTGAGGATACTTGTTATAAAACTCACATTCCAAAAAAAAAATAAAATAAAAATAAAATTCAGATTCCTAAGACCACCAGATCAGTTGCTCTTGGTGCCTGGGAAGCGGCATTTTAATTATCTTGAGGCTGATTCTTGTGCAGACTGCCCTTTAAGAACTACTGGTCTGCCAGACCAGATTAGCTTCCTGACTCTTTAGGCCCTCAGTGCCCTTTCTCATGCTGTTCCTCTTCCTAGAATGCCCTTCTTATACTTCCTAGCCTGGGACACTCCGCTCCTTCGTCAAGGTTCATCTCATATATCAGCTCTTCTGTGCTGCTTCCCCCAAATCTAGGTCCCTTTCTTTGTGTTTACACAATCCCCCTGCACTTTCTACCTACCTCTGCTCTAGAATTTTCATGTTGGCTTAGGGCTGGCGCCCGTACTTGTTTGTAAGCTCCGTAAAGATTACCGATGACTCATTTTTGCATCCCCAGGGCTTAGCAAAAGTACCTGGCAGAAAGAAGGCATGGTTGTTGGATGCACGCGTGAAGGAGTGAGTGAATGAGTAGAGACCGGTCCTTAGTCTAACTCAGAAAGGTAGATTTAACTCATTTTGTAGCTGACGGAGCCGGGATTTGTCACGTAGATTCCTGCTTCGCAGTTTCCGTCTGTTACTCAGCCTGAATGTTTGGTCTACCCTTGATGAAGCTATCCATTTACATTTTAGCAAGAGGTAGTTAGATCAGCCATAACTTAGGTCTTGGAATTATGTTTTTAAATCCCCACATGTGATTCCGTCAGGCTGAGGAATTGCTTTCTCTTGATCTCTTTGAGAATAGAACCCACCAGGCTTTTTCTTTTCTTTTCTTTTCTCTCTCTCTTTTTTTTTTTTTTCCATCTCAGATCTGTTCCTGAGGATAATCCAACTCATAATTCTTGACCTTTTAACTCCAGGACACAACTGCCTCCTCAGCCAGCCACACCCTGGACATTGTCACGAATGTTCCAGCTCAGAAATACTCACCTACAGTTCTCTGGCCAGACTCCATTGCCCTCTGTTTACTCACTTGCCCCACTCCCGGTGCACTTGCTCTCTGACTGACATCATGGTTCCCTGGATCTCTGTTCTCAGGCCCAGCCCAGGAGCGGCCTCCCTACTTCTTCCCCTTCGACTAAACGTGCCCCTCCTCCTCCGGTCCTCCAGACAATGCCCTCAGCACCACCTGCACCGTCAGGATCTCCTCCCTTTCCTCCACCCTCAGTCTCTCTTCTGGCTTTCCCCTCTCAACACAAACACAGTCAGGCGTCTTTCATCTTTATGGCTGCCTTCCTCTAGCTATTAGTATGTTTGGGTTCTAGGACCAATCCAAGGGGAGGGGGTCTCCTCACCCTATCAAGCAATTCTTGGACACCAGCTGGGGTCCTACATTTCAACTCAATTCTGATGGTGTCTACACAGAGACAGCATCAAATGCCACAGGTCCCTGTGCCCCCATCCCCCAGCTTCAGATGCAACTCACCAGTCCAGGTCCCTACCTGTGCTTCTGACCGGCTGGCTATAGATCAGAGCTTCCCACAATCCTGTCCTTCCTCAGGTTTGATTAATTTGCTAAAGTGGTGCACAACTCAGAGAAATGTTTTACTTGCTAGATTACCAGTTTACTATAAAAGGATAAAACTCAGGAACAGCCAGATGGAAGAGGCATAGAGCAAGACATGGAGAAAGGGAGTGAGGAGCTTCTGCACCCTCTTTGAGGGTGTCCCCATATTTCCTTTGGGAGGGTCTCCCAAGTGTCCACGTTTGCTAACCTGGAAGGAAGCTCTCTGAAACCCTGTCCTTTTGGGTTTTTATGAAAGCTTAAGTATGTAGGCACCATAGATTCAGTCCCGAGCTGTTGCTGATTGATTGAATCTGCAGCCGGCTTCTCCACCCCAGAGACCAGTGGGTGGGACTCCTCACAAGGTTGGTTCCCCGCATCCAACCTCCAGTTAAGTGTGGTCCAAAAGTCACCACATTAACATAGCAAAGGGCACCTAGGAAATTCCAAGGGTTTTAAGACCTCAGTGCCAGAAAGGGATAAACGATAAACTTTTTTTAAATTTTTTTTTAAATTTTAATTCCAGTTATATTAGTTTCAGGTGTACAATATAGTGACTTAACAATTCTATTTATTTATTTATTTTTGAGAGAGAGAAAGAGTGACAGCTTGTGAGGAGACAGAGGAGCAGAGGGAGAGGGAAAGAATCTCAAGCAGACTCCATGCTGAGTGTGGAGCCCCACATCGGGCTCGATTTCATGACCCTGATAATGACTTGGGCCAAAACCAAGAGTCAGACGCTTAATCCACTGAGCCACCAGGTGCCTTGAATCAACAATTCTGTACATTACTCAGCACTCATCATGATAAATGGACTCTTAATCCCCATCCCCCCACCTAGCTCCTCTCTGGTACCCATCAGTTTGTTCTCTGTAGTTAAAGGTCTGTTTCTCAATTTGTCTTTCTGTCATTTTTTTGTTTTGTTTTGTTTTTAGTTTTTTTTTATTTTAGGGTGCCTGGGTGGCTCAGTTGATTAAGCAACTGCTTTCGGCTCAGGTCATGATCCTGGAGTCTGAGGATCGAGTCCCATATGGGGCTTCCTTCTCAGCAGGGAGTCTGCTTCTCCCTCTGACCTTCTCTCCCCTTTCGTGCTTTCTCTCTCTCACTCTCTCTCAAATAAATAAAATCTTAAAAAAAGATTTACTTATTTATTTTAGAGAGAGGTGAGAGAAGGGGCAGAGGTAGAGAGGGAATCCTGAAGCAGACTTACTGCTGAGTGAGGAGCCCACTATGCAATTCAGTCCTAGGACCCGGAGATCATAACCTGAGCCCAAATCAAGAGCCAGCCGCTTTACCAACTGAGCCACCCAGGTGTCCCTCTCTCTATCTTTTTTTTCCCCCTTTGCTCATTTGTTTTGTTTCTTCAATTCCACATATGAGTGAAATCATATGGTATTTGTCTTTCTCTGATTGGCTTATTTCGCTTAGCATAATACTCTAGCTCTGTCCATGTCATTACAAATGGCAAGATTTCATTCTTTATTTGGTTGAATAATGTTCCATTGTGTATATATACACCACATGTTCTTTATCCATTCATCAATCAATGGACGCTTGGGCTGCTTCCCTGATTTGACTATTGTAAATAATGCTATAAATGTAAGGGTGCATGTATCCTTTTGAATTAGTATTTTTGTATTCTTTGGGTAAATACCCAGTAGTGCAAATGCTGGATTGTAGGATAGTTCTATTTCTAACTCTTTGAGGAAGCTCCCTACAGTTTTCCACACTGATTGCACTAGTTTGCATTGCCACCAACAGTGCATGACAGATCCTTTCTCTCTACATCCTCTCCAACACCTGTTGCTTCTTGTGTTTTTTATTTTAGCCATTCTGACACATGTGAGGTGGTATCTCATAGTTTTGATTTGCATTTCCCTGATGATGAGTGATGTTGAGATCTTTATGTGTCTATTGGCCATCTGTTTGTCTTCTTTGGAGAAAAGTCTGCTCATCTCTTTTGCTCTTTTTTAAATTGGATTATTTGTTTTGGGGGTGTTGAGTTGTATCCGCTCTTTATATATTTTGGATACTAATCCTTTATCAGACGTCATTTGCAAATATCTTCTCCCATTCAGGGGATTGCCTTTCAGTCTTGTTGATTATTTCCTTCATTGTGCAGAAACTTTTTATTTTTATATAGTTCTAAAGTTTCTTTTTGCTTTCATTTCCCTTGCCTCAGAAGACCTATCTAGAAAAATGTTGCTACAGCCAATGTCAGAAACATTACTGCCTGTCTTCTCTTCCAGGATTTTTTATGGTTTTAGGTCTCATATTTAGGTTTTTTGTTTGTTTCTTTGTTGTTTGTTTTAAGTAAGCTCTATGCCTAATGTGGGGCTTGAACTCACAGCCCTGAGATCAAAAGTCACATATCTTATCCACTGAGTCAGCCAGGCAGATGTTTAGGTGTTTAATCCACGTTGAATTAAGAAAGTAGTACAGTTCCATTCTTTTGAATGTAGCTGTTCAGTTTTCCCAGCACCATTTGCTAAAGACTGTCTTTTTCCCATTGCATATTCTTTTCTCCTTTGTCAAAGATTAATTGACCATATAATTGTGGGTTTATTTCTAAGTTTTCTATTCTATTCCATTGATCTATATGTTTATTTTTGTGCCAGTACCATACTGTTTTGATTAGTACATATTTGTAATATAGCTTAAAGTATGGAATTGTGATACCTGCAGTTTTGTTTTCCTTTTTTCAAAATTGCTTTGGCTGTTCGGGGTCTTCTGTGGTTCTCTACAAATTTTAGGATTGTTCTAATTCTGTGAAGAATGCTGTTGGTATTTGATAGGGATTGCACTAAATCCGTAGATTGCATTAAATCTGTAGTATGAACATTTCAACAATATTTATTCTTCAAATTCAGGAGCAGGGAATGTCTTACCATTTCTTTGTGTCATCTTCCAATTTCTTTCATCAATGTTTTATAGTTTTCAGAGTACAGGTCTTTCATCTCTTTGGTTAAGTTTATTCCTAGGTATTTTATTATTTTGGGTGCAAGTGTAAATGGGCTTGTTTTCTTAATTTCTCTCTCTGCTGCTTCATTATTATGGTATAGAAATGCAACAGAATTAGTGTTTTTGTATTCTGGCTGGCTCAGTTGGCGGAGCATCCAATTCTTGATCTTGGGATTGTGAGTTTGAGCCCCATGCTGGATGTAGAGATTACTTAAAAAAATAAAATCTTTAAAAAAAGAAATGCAACAGATCTCTGTACATTGATTTTGTATCCAATGACCTTACTTTTTTTTTTTAAAAGATTTTATTTATTTATTTATTTGATAGGGAGAGACACAGCAAGAGAGGGAACACAAGCAGGGGGAGGGGGAGAGGGAGAAGAAGAAGCAGGCTTCACGCTGAGCAGGGAGCCTGAGGCGGGGCTTGATCCCAGGACCCTGGGATCATGACCTGAGCCGAAGGCAGACACTTAATGACTGAGCTACCCAGGCGCCCCTCCAGTGGCCTTACTGAAGGTCATTTATCAGTTCTAGTAGTTTTTTGGTTCTGGTTTTCTATATATAGTAGTATCATGTCATTTGCAAATAGTAGAAGTTCAACTTCTTTACCAGCTGGGTGCTTTTTTTTTTTTTTTTTTTTTTTTTGGTGGTTGTTGTCTAACTGCTGTGGGTAGGACTTCTAGTACAATGTTGAATGAAAGTGGTGACAGTGGACATCCTTGTCTTTTTCCTGACCTTAGGGTAAAAGCTTTCAGTTCCTCCCCATTCAGGATGATGTTTGCTGTGGGTTCTTCTTGAAAGGCCTCAATTATGTTGAGGTATATTCCCTCTAAACCTACTTTGTTGGGGGTTTTTGTCATGAATCTATGTTGTACTTTGTCACATGCTTTTTCTGCATCTATTGAAATGATCATATGGTTTTTATCCTTTCTCTTATTGATGTGATGTATCATGTTGATTGATTTGTGAATATCGAACCATCCTTGAATACTGAGAATAAATCCCACTTGATCGTAGTGAATGATTTTTTTAATGTATTGTTAGATTCTGTTTGATAGTATTTTGTTGAGGATTTTTGTGTCTATGTTCATGAGAGATATTTCTCTTTTTTTTGTTGTTGTGTCTTTGTCTGGTTTTGGTGTCGTGGTAATGTTGGCCTCATAGAATTAATTTGGAAGTTTTCCTTCCTCTTCTATTTTTTGGAATAGTTTGAGAAGAATGGTTATTAGCTCTTCTTCAAATGTTTGGTAGAATTCACCTGTGAAGCCCACAGGTCCCGGACTTTTGTTTGTTGGGAGCTTTTTAAGTACTGATTTAGTTTCATTGCTGGTAATTAGTCTGCTCAAATTTTCTATTTCTCCCTGATTTGGTTTTCATAGGTTATATGTTTCTAGGAATTTATCCATTTCTTCCAGGTTGTCAGATTTTCTGGCATATAATTTTTCATAATATTCTCTTACAATTGTTTGTATTTCTGTGATGTTGGTTGTTATTGCTCCACTTTCATTTGTGATTTTGGATTTTGAGTTCTCTCTCTCTCTCTCTCTTTATTTATTTATTTGTTTTTGATCAGTCTGGCTAGCGGTATATCAAGTTTGTTGAGCTTTTCAAAGAATCACTTCCTGGTTTCATTGATCTGTTCTATTAGTTTTTTTAGTTTCTTTATCATTAATTTCTACTCTAATCTTTATTATTTCCTTCCTTCTCCTGGTTCAGGGTTTTGTTTGTTTTTCTTTTTCTAGCTTCTTTAGGTATAAGGTTAGATGGTTTATTTGAGATTTTCCCTGCTTCTTGAGTTAGGCGTGTATTGCTATAAACTTCCCTCTTAAAACCATTTTTGCTGCATCCCAAAGATTTTGAACCATTTTTATTTGTTTCCATGCAATTCTTTATTTCTTCTTTGATTTCTTGGTTGACCCATTCATTGTTTAATAGCATATTATTTAACCTCCATGTATCTGTGCTCTTTCCAGATTTTTTCATGTGGCTGATTTCTAGTTTCATAGCATTGTGATCAGAAAAGATCCATGCTATGACTTCGATCTTTTTGAATTTGTTGAGGTTTGTTTTGGGGCCTAGTAGGTGATCTATTCTGGAGAATATTCCATGTACACTTGAAAAGAATGTGTATTCTGCTGTTTTAGGAAGGAATGTTCTGAATATATCTGTTAAACCCTTCTGTCCAGTGTGTCATTCAGAGATACTGCTCTGGCATGCCTGGGTGGCTCAGTGGGTTAAGCCCCTGCCTTCAGCTCAGGTCATGATCTCAGGGTCCTGGGATCGAGCCCCGCATCAGGCTCTCTGCTCAGCAGGGAGCCTGCTTCCCCCTCTCTCTCTGCCTGCCTCTCTGCCTACTTGTGATCTGTCAAATATATAAAACCTTTAAAAAAAAGAAAAGACACTGCTCCCTTATTGAGTTTCTGTTTGGATAACCTGTCCATTGATGAAAGTGGGGTGTTAAAGTTCCTTACTGTTATTGTATTACTACCAGTTAGTTCTTTTATTTTTGATATTAACTGTTTTATGTATTTAGGTACACCCATGTTGGGTGCATAAATATTTATAATTACTATATCTTCTTAGATTGCTCCATTTATTATTATTACTTTTAAAGATTTTATTTATTTATTTATTTATTTGTCAGAGAGATAGACAGAGAGAGCACAAGCAGGGGGAGCAGCAGGCAGGGAGAAGCAGGCTCCCCGCTGAGCAAGGATCCCAGTGGGGGACTCAATTCCAGTACCCTGGGATCATGACCTGAGCCAAAGGCAGATGCTTAACCAGCTGAGCCATCCAAGTGTCCCCATTATTATTTTTGTTAAGATTGTATGTATGTATGTATGTATGTATTTAGAGTGCACAAGAGCAAGTGTGGTGGAATGCGAGGGAGATGGGAAGAATCCCAAGGAGATTCCCTGTCCATCATAGAGTCCAGAGTGGGGTTTGATCTCATGACCCGAGATCACAACCTGAGCCAAAATCAAGAGTTGGACACTTAACTGACTAAGCCACCCAGGCATCTTGTCCCTTTATATATTTTTTTATTTTTTTAAATATTTTTTTAAAGATTTTATTTATTTGACAGAGAGAGAGAGAGAGAGACAGTGAGAGAGGGTACAGAAGCAGGGGGAGTGGGGGAGGAAGAAGCAGCTTCCCGCTGAGCAGAGAGCCGGATCCAGGGCTTGATCCGAGGACCCCAGGGATCATGACCTGATTTGAAGGCAGCCGCTTAACGACCGAGCCACCCAGGTGCCCCTTGTCCCCTTTATTATTATATAGTGTCCTTCTTTGTCTCTTGTTATAGTCTTTATTTTAAAGTTTCTTTTGCCTATGTAAATTTTTTTTTAAAGATTTTATTTATTTATTAGAGAGAGAGAGAGAGAGAGAGAGAGAACAAGCAAGCATGAGCAGGGGAGGAGCAGAGGGAGAGGGAGATGCAGACTCCCCACTCAGCAGAGACCCCTACACAGGGCTCGGTTCCAGGACCTGAAGATCACGACCTGAGCTGAAGGCAGATGCTTAATTGACTGAGCCACTAGGCGCCTCTGATGTGAATATTGTTACCAGGGTTTGCTTGCTTGCTTGCTTTTTCAGGGCTTTCTTTTGACATCTGTTTGAATGATAAATGTTTCTCCATCCCCTCACTGCAGGTATCTTTTTTTTTTTCCTAAAGATTTTATTTATTGGGGCGCCTGGGTGGCTCAGCGGGTTAAGCCTCTGCCTTCGGCTCGGGTCATGATCCCAGGGTCCTGGGATCAAGCCCCGCATCGGGCTCTCTGCTCAGCAGGGAGCCTGCTTCCTCCTCTCTCTCTGCCTGCCTCTCTGCCTACTTGTGATCTCTGTCTGTTAAAAAAAAAAAAAAGATTTTATTTATTTATTTGAAAGATAGAGATCACAAGAAGGCAGAGAGGCAGGTGGGGGGGGTGCGGGGAGCAGGCTCTCTGCAGAGCAGAGAGC
Source organism: Martes martes (assembly GCF_963455335.1). Classification (NCBI taxonomy): domain Eukaryota; kingdom Metazoa; phylum Chordata; class Mammalia; order Carnivora; family Mustelidae; genus Martes; species Martes martes. The sequence continues at coordinate 25,395,720 of NC_137902.1, forward strand.
CTGATGTGGGGCTCCATCCCAGGACCTGGAGATCATGACCTGAGCCGAAGGCAGGGGCTTAACCCACTGAGCCACCCAGGCACCCCTGCAGGTATCTTTAGGTCTGAAATGAGTCTGTTGTAGAAATATATAAATGGTTTTGGGTTTTTGGAGTGTGTAGTCTGTTTACATTTAAAATAATTATTGAGAGATATGTATTTATTGCCATTTTGTTACTTATTTTGTGGTTGTTTTGTAGTTTTTCTCTGATCCTTTCATGGTTTGCTGGCTTTCTTTAGTGATATACTTGGATTCCTTTTTCTTTATTCTTTGCCTGTCATTGGTTTTTGATTTGTGGTTACCATTGGGTTTGTATATAATATCTTCTGCATAGAGCAGTCTATGCTATATGGTTTGAAGTTATTCTTTACTTCTCCCCAAGTTTTAGGTATATGGTATCAAAGTTTACATTCTTTTATTTTGTGACTCCCTTGACTAATTTTTAGAGATATATTTATTTTTACTGCTTTTGTGTTTCTACTTGTTATGTGTATATGTGTGTTTACTAGTTTTCCTACTCTCACTTGTGGTCTTTTTCTTTTTCCCTCTCAAAGAGTCCCTCTTAATATTTCTTGTAGGGCTGGTTTAGTGAGCTCCTTTAGTTTTTGTTTGTTTGAGAAACTCTTTATCTCTCCTTCTATTCTAAATGATAGCTTTGCTGGATAGTGTATTCTTGGCTGCAGAGTTTTCCCGTTCAGCACTTTGAATGTATCATTCCACTCTCTTCTGGACTGTAAAGTTTCTGCTGAAAAATCTGCTGATAGACTTATGGGGCTTCCCCTGTGTGTAAATGTCTTCTTTTTCTCTTGCTGCTTTTAAACTCTCTCTTTCTTTCTTTCTTTCTTTCTTTTTAAAGTAATCTCTATACAGGGTGCTTGGGTGGCTCAGTCAGTTGAGTGTCTGACTCTTGATTTTGGCTAAGGTCATAATCTCAGAGTCCTGGAATAGAGCTCTGTGTCAGGCTCCACACTCAGTGGGGAGTCTGCTTAGGGATTCTCTCCATTTCCCTTTGCCCTTCCCCTGCCCTCTTTCCCTTTCTCTCTCTCCTTCCGCCTCCCTCTCTCTCTATAAAGTAAATAAATAAATCTTTAAAAAAGAAAAAGTAATCTCTACACCAAACATGGCGCTTAAACTCATAAGCCTGAAATCAAGAGTCAGATACTCTACCAGTTAAGCCATCCAGGCACTCCTCTCTCTCTCCATATATATATTTTTAAAGATTTTATTTATTTATTTGACAGAGATCACAAGTAGGTGGAGAGGCAGGCAGAAAGAGAGGGGGAAGCAGGCTCCCCGCCGAGCAGAGAGCCCAACGTGGGGCTCGATCCCAGGAACCTGGGACCACGACCCGAGCCGAAGGCAGAGGCTCTAACCCACTGAGCCACCCAGGCGCCCCTCCTCTCTATTTTTTTTTAAAGTAATCTCTATACCCATGATGGCTTAGACTCATGACCCCAAGATCAAGAGTCACATGCAACATCAACTGGCTAGCCAGGTGCCCCTCTCTTGTTGCTTTAGAAATTTTTTTTCTTTATCACTGCTTTTTGCCATTTTAATTACTTTGTGTCTTTGTATGGACCTCCTTGGGCTGATTTTTTTGGGGGATCTTTGTGCCTCCTAGGTTTGGATATCTGTTTTCTTCCCCAGATTAGGATGTTTTGAGCCATTATTTCTTCAAATAAATTATGTGTTCCCTTTCTCTCTTCTTCTTCTAGGATCTCTGTTATTATATTTGATGGAGTCACTGAGTTCCATAAGTCTGTTCTCATTTTGCATAATTTTTTCCTCTCTTTTGTTTGGCTTGATTACTTTCCTTAACTCTGTCTTCCAGGTCATTAATTCATTCTGCTGCTACTTCTAGCCTGCTATTTACGCCATCAAGTGTATTTTCAATTTCAGTTATTGTGTTCTTCATCTCTGATCAGCCCTCTCTGTGTTAAGGGTCTCACTGATGTCCTCCTCTCCGGTCCAGTGAATATCTTTATGATCATTACTTTAAATTTTCTTTTTTTTTTTTTTAAAGATGTTTTGACACATGCTTTTTTTTTTTTTTTTTAAGATTTTATTTATTTATTTGACAGAGAGAGATCCCAAGTAGCCAGAGAGGCAGGCAGAGAGAGAGAGAGGGAAGCAGGCTCCCTGCTGAGCAAAGAGCCCGACTCGGGACTCGATCCCAGGACCCTGAGATCATGACCCGAGCCCAAGGCAGAGGCTTAACCCACTGAGCCATCCAGGTGCCCTACTTTAAATTTTCTATCAGGCATATTACTTTTCTCTGTTTTGTGTAGGTATCTTGCTGTGGTTAGGTACCTGGCTTTCATTTGGGACATATTCGTCTGTCTCTACGTTTTGCCTGATTCTCTGTATCTGTATCAGTTTCTCTGTGTTAGGAAAGTTAGCTGCTCTCTTGCTCTTAGAAGTATTGGGTGAGGTGCACACTTTTAACAAGGTGGCACTGGTTCTTTTCCACAGACATGTAGCAGCCACTGTGGAGACTGGGCCAGCTAGGCCTGCTCTGTAAAGCACATGCTGGCTCGGTGAACAGTTTTAAGAAGGTGCATGTCTCCTCCACAGGAGGTTGGGAAATGTAGTGTTGACAATGTTTACATCATTCTTCTGGGGGAGGCACCCACAGTGCTGGGACTGAGATAGGCCTAGCTGAAGGGGGTGGGGTGGGGTGTAACCAAGTTAGGAAGTCAGTGCCAGGTGCTGCACTGGTTCCAGCAGGTGGCCGTGTGATTATGCTGGGGGCAGAGGGAGGAGGAGGGAAATGGCACCTGCTAGGTCCTTCATTCCTGGAGGAGTCCCTCAGGGAACTCTGAGATTAGTAACTAACTCTCCCTCCCACATGCTGTAGGCATTTTTCAAACTTATTTCTAAACTGTATCTCTAGATTGTTGTGCTGTCTTTTTAAGGACAGGGATTCAGCTTCTAACGTAGGCTTTAACATCTCCAATCCTGAGGTTGTGGGCTTTGGGAGACAAATTCTTGCACATAAACCTGTGTAGGTGCAGCACTGGAGAACAGGTCCTGGAGCTCAGACACTGAGTCTCCATGCACTTGCTCTGCAGTCTGTGCCAAGATTCCCCACTTTGTACAGCGGGGAGGAAGATGATATCCCTCTTCACAGAAGAGTAGGGAGATGTGAATCTATTTCAAGAAGTTACTATTTTTTTTTAAGATTTTGTTTATTTATTTATTTATTATTTGAGAAAGAGCTTGAGTAGGGGTGGGTGGGAGAGAGGTAGAGGGAGAGGGAGAAAGATAATTTTTTTTTTTTTAAAGATTTTCCTTATTTATTTGAGAGAGAGCACGAGCAGGGGGTAGGAGTAGAGGGTGAGGGAGAAACAGGCTCCATGCTAAGCTGGACCCTGGGACCATTACCCAAACTGAAGGCGGACACTTAACTGACTGAGCCGCCCGGGTGCCCCAAGGGAGAGAGAGAGAACCTTAAGCAGGGTCCACTCCTCACCTGAGATGAAATCAAGAGTCAGACACTTAAATGACTGAGCTACCCAGGCACCCCTGAAGAAATGATTTTTTAAAATCATGGTCACACACAAAAATAATAATAATAATAATAAAATAAAACCACGTTCACTTTTTTCCTAGAACTTCTTTTTAACTAAAAAACATTTTTTTTAGGGGCCCTGGGTGGTTCAGTCATTATGCAGCTGCCTTTGGCTCCGGTCATGATCCCAGAGTCCTGGGATCAAGCCCTGCATTGGGCTCCTTGCTTGGCGGGAAGCCTGCTTCTCCCTCTGCCACTCCCCCTGCTTGTGTTCCCTCTCGCTGTGTTTCTCTCTGTCAAATAAAATCTTTAAAAATTTTTTTCTTTTAATTTTTAGTTTATTTTTTCCCTAAAATTTCTAATGTTAAAAATGAGACATGTTCATTCTAGAGAGCTTGTAAAATATGGTGAGGTGTAATAAGGAAAATAAAACTTACCTGTGATGTCACAATATGTTAAATTTTGTATGGCAAAAAGATGAACTACATTGCTTCTGTTTTTTGGTTTTGTTTTTAAGATTTTATTTATTTGAGAGAGAGTGAGTGAGAGAGAAAGCATAAGCTGGTGGGACAGGGCAGAAGGAGAAGCAGGCTCTCTGCTGAGCAGGGAGCCTGATACGGACTCAATCCCAGGACCCTGGGATCATGACCTAAGCTGAAGGCAGACACTTAACCCACTGAGCCACCAGGTGCCCCTGAACTATGTTACCGCTTGAGAGATCAAGTAACCTTTTATTCTTCCTCCATTTTCATGTTTCTGGCTGACACAATGGGGTATTACTGAACAACTAATATTTAAATAATAATAATATTTAAAAAAAATAATAATATTTTTACCTTTTTTTTTTTTTTTAAGTAAGCTCCACACCCAGCATGGAGCCCAGTGCAGGGCTTGAACCCAAGACTGAGTTGAGATCAAGACCTGAGCTGAAATCAAGAGTTGGATACTTAAAACCAACTAAGCCACCCAGGCACCCCAATAACAATGATAAAAATTAAAAAAAATAATAATGATAATAAAGTTCTAGGCTTTAAGTCCCACTGATTGTGAAAACTCACAAAATTCAGCACCTCTGATTTTCAAAGCCAGATGCTGTGGGAACTCGTCTTCCCCACGCAGACTACTGGGTGCGGCAGTCTGTTTCTTATTCTTCTCAGCACCCAATGGCTCCCTCCCCTGGCAGCCAGGCCTGCTGGGTTTAGCTCTCCACTGTGTCTCTGCCCTTCCTACCCTCTTCAGTGTGGCCTCATCTCTACATTTTTTTTACATTTATTTATTAATTTTTTTTTTAGTAATCTCTATACCCAGTGTGGGGCTCAAACTCACAACCCCATGACCAAGAGTCCCATGGTCTACTGACTGAGCCAGTCAGGCGCCCCTTGTCTCTACATTAGTTGTGGAGTTTGTTCTCTCAGTCTTCAGATAGTTTTCTGGGCTATTTGCCCTTATGTGAGTGTGATCTAGTTGTATCCAAGGGATGAGGTGAATTTAGGGGCTTCCTACTTGCCATTTTCCCTCAGAAGTTTTTGGTTTTGATATAGGCCACTTTTTTTCTTCTGTTGCCTGGGCTTTTGATGTCTTATCCTTCAGTAATCGTTTAAACACATTTATATCCTTGGGGTGCTTGGGTGGCTCAGTGGGTTAAAGCCTCTGCCTTTGGCTCAGGTCATGATCCCAGGGTCCTGGGATCAAGCCCCGCATTGGGCTCTCTGCTCATCGGGGAGTCTGCTTCCTCCTCTCTCTCTGCCTGCCTCTCTGCCTACTTGTGATCTCTCTGTCAAATAAATAAATAAAATCTTAAAAAAAACATTTATATCCTTTCATTGAGTAGTTTATAATCATTTGATGGTTCCATTTTTCAGACTTCTGAATGATCTGGTCTCTGTACTTCTTCAATCTCACCACTTACTAATATCTCTACCCAAATGGACTTACCGGGTCATTCTGAATTACTACAGAGTTCTGAGCATCCGCTGAGCACCATGCTCTCTCGCGTGTCCTATCTTTGCACTTGCTACTCCCACTTCTCTCCTTTCTTTCTTTTCATAAACTACTTTTCATTCACCTTTTAAGACTTCTGCAGGTAACTCCTCCTCCGAGAAGACTTCCTTGACTTTTCCCAGAGTTAGATGACTTCCCTGGCCTTCCATTGTTTACTTCTACTGTCATGCTTATTAAACTGTTTTAAGTGTTGACTCACCTTTTTCCTCTTCCTCCGGATAGACTATAAGTTCCTTAAAGGCAGAGGCCCTACCCCTGTCTTGTCATCTGCTCTCAAATTTGGTTCAGCAGTTGAATAGGGATCTCTGCTGCTTTAGTTGCTTTAACTCTGAGCAAACTAAACCTTTTGGGCTTCAGTTTTCTCATAAGATGATTGTGCTGGCAAACTGAGATTATGTTTGTAAAGTGGAAGTTGCTTGCCAGTAAATGCTCCACAAAAATTAGCTGTTATTATCATCAACCTATTGAATTGATATTTCAAGCTCCAATCTGTTGTATGAATTTGGACAAAATTCTTTTTTTTTTTTTAAGATTTTATTTATTTATTTGACAGACAGAGATCACAGGTAGGCAGAGAGGCAGGCAGAGACAGAGGAAGGGAAGCAGGCTCCCTGCTGAGCAGAGAACCTGATTTGGGGCTCAATCCCAGGACCCTGGGATCAGGACCTGAGCCAAAGGCAGAGGCTTTAACCCACTGAGCCACCCAGGCGCCCCTGGACAAAATTCTTAAATGCCCAGTAAAATGAGCTGTTTGACCTGGATTATCAATAGCAGTGGTTCTCAAATGAGGCTGCATATTTCAGTCATCTGGGGAGCTTTAAAAATACCGATGTCTAGGTCCCTCCCCAAAAGATTCTGATCTAGTTGGTATGAGTTTACAGCCTGGCATGGGTATTTTTTAAAAGCTCCCCTGGTGATTCTAATGTTCAGCCAGAATAGAGAACCACCGATCTAAAGTTTCTTCCAGATATAACACACGAGGAAGTCCAGCTGCCAGGATTCCTTGGAGGCAGGGGAATGGAATGTCTCCCGGCATTCTCCTGCTATCACCCTTTGTTAGTTTAGCAGGAAGCATTCTTGGACAGGCTCACTAAGCTGGAACTCCAAGAATATTTGTGGACTCCTGGAGTATTTAATACTTAGGAGCTCATTCCCTCCTGGAGGGACCTGGTAGACCAGGGCTCTGAGAAAAAACAAATCAGCTCTTCCCTACCACACTGCTCTAACCTCAGAGTCTCCCCTGGAGTGTTGTGCAGTGGAGTCATAGTCAAGCCAAAGGAGAGGGTGTTTATCCTTGGTATAAACTCAGTAGGGAATCTTGGGGCCCTGACCAGAAGGGGTGGGGCCCGAGAGTTAGCAAACACCCATTCCTTTACAATGCTTTAACACCATATCCGTAGCCATTATTTATTTCATTCCCAAGACAAGCTTGAGGAATGCAAAACAGGTATTGCTGCCTCCATTTTGTAGAAGAGTAAATTAGGTCTCTGAACGGTTGAGGGCCGCACCAAAATTACACAGTAGATTCGCAGCAGCGTCAGCATGCCAGCCCCTGCCCCCTGACTCTCCTTCCTGGACACTCTCATTGTGTCTGGGAAGAAAAACTGCACACTCAGTGTGAGATAGTAGAAAATAGACCTTGGTCTCTTTCCCTGCTTCCTGGTACAGAGCTCCTGAAATCCTTGGCACTCCCTGGGTGATAGGCATGTCTTTTGTTCTAATGAGGTGACTCTTGTCAAGTCATAGATGAGGGCTGGTCACTGGAAAGAGCAAGCCATGATTAGAAGCTCAGCATTTTTAGTACCCCCCCTCCCGCCCACTCTCTTAAGAAGGGCAAGGGGCTGAAAATGGAGTTAATGATCAATCATGTGTGATGGCAGAACAAATCATGTGTTGAAGCCAAAATCGTGTGATGAAGCCTTCATGAAAGTGTGTGGGGTTCAGAGAGCTTCCAGGTTGGTGAACACATCCACATCCTGGGAGGGTGGCCCTCCAGCTCCACAGGAACAAAAACTCCTGTGCTTGGGACCCTCCCAGACCTCACCCTCTGTATCTCTCCATCTGGCTGTTGACTTTTATCATGTCCTTTACTGAGCTGGTGAATGCAAGTAGGTGTTTCCCTGAGTTTTGTGAGCGGCCGTTAACAATCAAATCCAAGGGGGAGGTCATGGGGACCTCTAATTTGTAGCCCAGTCAGACAGAAGTTGTGGGTAACCTGGGGACCTGTTACTTCTGACCGCTGTCTGTAGTGGGGGGCAGTCTCGTGGGACTGAGCCCGTACCCTTGGGGATCTGACACTGTCTCCAGGCAGACAGTGTCAGAATTAAGCTCAATTGTTAGCACTCAGTTGTCCCAGAGAATTGCTCAGTGTGGAAAAACTCTCATGCATTTGAGAGTGTTGTTGAGTGTGGGAGTGGTATGAGAGTAAAGAAGGCACAGAAGGACAGGGAGGTTTTTCTGAAACACCCGGGCAGCGCAGAGTCCTTGACTCCTTGCCATTAAGTGCTCCAGGAACAACTGAAAAAGCTCCTCCCAGTTGCGGCCCCTCTACCTCTGAGCACAGCAGTACTCTCTGGGATTATTAGCAAATGCCTTCAGTTTTGTTAAGTGTGGGGTGTTCAGGACTGCCTTTGAGAGGTGGAGAGGTGTTTTTGTTATAATGTCCAGTGTGCCCAGGAACACTCAGAAGGGCCAGGTAGAGCAGTGGTAGCCAAATGCTGGGTCTTAGACAGGGGTCAGCTCTTAGATCCTGGCTCAAGATGAAGTGGAAAAAAGCAGAAAAGGGCATCAGTTTTTTACCAAGCTCAATTTAATTTAAGGCCCTGCCTTTTATTCTGAGATTATGTTTTCCCTACCTTTTTTGGTGTTAAAATTGCTTTTCAAGAAATAGTAATGGCAATAGATGGCAGTTTATTTTATTATTTTTATTTTTTAAAAGATTTTATTTATTTGCAGGGTGTGCACACAAGTGGAGGGAGGGGCAGAGGAGAGGGACAAGCAGACCGCCACTGAACAGGAAGTCCAATGTGGGGCCAGATCCCAGGACCCCGGGATCATGACCTGAGCCAAAGGCAGACGCTTGACCCACAGAACCACCCAGGCATCCCGATGGCAGTTTATTTTAATGTCCTGAATGGTATAGTCCAAAGATGGCCACCCTACATGAATACCCAGACATGCTTTTGAAATGTCACTGAGTGAAGGAATCCTGAACCTGGTAACCACTTACCATTTCAGAGGGCCTTGTGACCCGAATTCCTCAGAGGTGGGGGAGGCCACAGAGAGAGCCTCCCTTGACAGACAGCAGTGGTAAAACATAAAATAGTAGGGGCACCTGGGTGGCTCAGTTGTTAAGCACCTGCCTTCGGCTCGGGTCATGATCCCAGGGTCCTGGGTTCGAGTCCCACATTGGGGTCCCTGCTCAGCAGGAAGCCTGCTTCTCCCTCTCCCATTCCCCCTGCTTGTGTTCCCTCTCTCACTGTTTCGCTGTCTCTGTCAAATAAATAAAAAAAATCTAAAAAAAAAAAAAAGAAGAAAAAGAAAAAACCACATTAAGTGTTAAGTAAATCGACTTGTAGGATACTACAAGGAAAAAAAACAAATATCAAATAGTAGAAGACTTAAAATGCCTGGATTTGGGCTTTGCCACCCATAAATTCATAAAAAAAGAAATGTACTGTTGCCACTTTGGTTTGATTTAACCAGCTTATTTATATAGTGCTTACTGGATGCCCAGCCCTATCTCAAATGCTGTACAAATGTGATCTCATTTGATCCTTATCAAGTATATGAGGTAGATACTATTATTATCCTCATCTCCATTTTAAAGATGGGGAAACTAAGACATGAGGGCATTGAGACACCTGTCTGGGTTCACATCTAGTTAGCTGCAGAGCCAGAAGTTGAAGCCAGAGAGTCTGGCTCTGGAATCCATTTTCTTAATCCCTACAGCATGCTGCCTGGTTAAAAGCAATTTAGGACTTTTGTGGCATGTAATGATCTATTTTCAGCCTCTGATTCCATAGACAGAAGCTGCCTGTGGACTAAGCTGCCTGATCTGTACTGAGCTGCTGTCAATGATCTCTTTTGAGGCCTTTCCACACCACCACGGGGAGAGTAAGAGTGGGAAGGTGGCCCTTTTGCAGAGCCTGGCAAGACAACAGTGGCAAAATCAATGAACTTTGGTTAAGATGGGCAAGCCCTTGTAGCATGGAACCTTGAGTCCACGCAAAGGTCTTCTGAGAGGTCTTCCAGAGCCTAGAATGCTAGCTTTAAAGCACACTTAAAAAAAAAAAAAAAGATTTATTTGTGAGAGAAAGAGAGAGAGAGAGAGAGAGAGAGAGCACACACCAGCTTAGGGAGGGGCAGAGGGATAGGGAGAGAAGCAGACTCCTGGCTGAGCTCATGTGGGGCTCAATCTCATGACGCCAAGACATGACCTGAACCAAAATGAAGAGTCAGATGTTTAACCAACTGAGTCACCCAGGCGCCCCCCCCTTTTTTTTAATCTCTTTTTAAAACAGATAAAAGTAGAGTTGTGTTGAAGCAGAAGTGGGGATCCGGCTGACCTTATTCTTAGCCTTTATGCAGTATTGAGTCGCTATCAGATAGTGACTCATTTCTGGCCTTTGTACCTACTGGTCCCTCTTTCAGGACTCTTCCAACCATCCAAGCAAGCCCATCTCTTTAGCTTAAGTCCTACTCATCCTTCAAGGCTCAGCTGAGATGTTATTTCCTTAGGGAAATGTTCCCTGAGCCTCTCCCTACCCCAAAACCTAGCCCCTATTTTGTTTTCCCTCATAGCATCTTTCACTTTTCCTGCATTTCTCTTTCCTAAAATTGTAGTAAAGTAATTGTTTATTTATCTAAAGCTCATCTTCCCAAGCAGTTGGAAACCTCCAAAAGGGCAGAAACCCATGTCTCTGTTGATGAGTGTTGGGCACAAGGTAGGAGCACACTGCATAATTTTGAAGAAATGTCCGTGCTCCTGAGTCTTACATGGATATCCTGTCTCTCAAGTTGGAGTGGACATTTCTAGCTAGACTAAACATTTTCTCATTGTCTCCTTTCATAGTGCCTGTGCTGGCACTAATCACCCAAGTGCTGACCCCATGCTATCAGAGAAAGAAGGACGAAAAACAGAGGAGACACACCTGAGATGGCTGATTGGATCTAACACTGAACACTTCCTGGGAGAAAGAGTTTTGGGCAGCTGGAGGCTGTATCTAGGCCCCAGGCCAGGGTGTTGAGCAATGTTTTCATTTCTCTGAGAGCTTCTGCCAACGAGAAGAAAACTGATGAGTGACCTGTGAATGCTGCTTACATTCTGGGTGACTCACAGTTCATGGTATTCTGGGGGAAAAATCATGTTGATCAGAGGGGTAGGACAGCCATGTGGGTACTGGGCAGAAAGTTTAGTGAGAGGCCATCCAGTGCCTCGGTAAGATGGCCCCTCTTGCAAAGCACTCACTGCCCAGGCCTTTCAGCCAATGCCAAGTCAGAGACCCCAGGCAAGCCACATAAGGCCCATTGCTTCCTCGGGCTCCCCAGTCTTCTGTTAGAAGTTTCTTTCATAGTTGGGACGCCTGGGTGGCTCAGTTGGTTAAGCGGCTGCCTTCAGCTCGGGTCATGATCCCAGCGTCCTGGGATCGAGTCCCACGTCGGGCTCCTTGCTCGGCAGGGAGCCTGCTTCTCCCTCTGCCTCTGCCTGCCACTCTGTCTGCCTGTGCTCGCTCTCTCCCTCTCTCTAACAAATAAATAAATTTAAAAAAAAATTAAAAAAAAAAGAAAAGAAGTTTCTTTCATAGTTGATATGGCTTCTCTTTCTCCAGAAACTCATAAAGCCAAATGTCCTGCCCTTTTCCTTCCTATTGTAATTAAAACATTAATTTCTGGTTACAAAAATAAAACACAAATACATGTATCTTCAGAAACAATAAAATAGGGGCATGTGGGTGGGTGTCAGTTAAGCGTTTAAGTGTCTGACTCTGATTTCAGCTCAGGTCATGATCTTAGGAGGTCATGAGATAAGCCCCAGAGCTCCGCCTTGGGTTGGGTACTGGGTATGGAGCCTGCTTAAGAGTCTCTCCCTCCCTCTTCCTTTGCCTCCCCACCCCACCTCCACATACATGCTCTCTCTTTCTCTAAAGAAAAAAAAAAAAAAAAAAGGAACAAAAACCCGCAGTAAAATGAAGCTAAACTCCCTTTTACCCCCACACTTGGCCCTTTACCTCATCTTCAGAGATAGCTTTTTTTTTTTTTTTTTTTAAATAACTTCTGATAAACATTTGGGATGTAGCCTTATGATCTGTTTTAAAAATCTTTTACAAACAATGTGTGGTTGTCTTAGTTTGGGCAGCTATAGTGGTATACCAGAGACTTGGTATAAGAAAATTTTCACAGTTCCAGAGGCTGGGAAGTCCAAGGGCAACACACCAACAGATTTGGTGAAGGCCTGTTTCTTGGTTCAGAGAAAGCGATCTTCTAGCTGTGTACTTACAAGGTGGAAGGGGTAGGAAGATTTCGGGGTTCTCTTTTATAAGGGCACTCATTCCATTTATGAGGGCTCTGCCCTCATGACCGAATTCTCTCTCAAAGGCCCTACCTCCAAATACCATCACGTTGGGCATTAGGTTTCAACACACGAATTTAGAATTTGTCTATAGCAGTGTTGATAAGAAAAAAATGGTGTTTATGTCTGTGTTTTAACATTTTATTTTGAAAATAATTTTAGATTTACAGAAGAGTTGCAAAGTGTTTTACCATTTTATTTTGAAATAATTGTAGATATATAGAAGAATTGCAAAAATAGTAACAGGGCACCTGGGTGGCTCAGTCATTAAGCATTAAGCATCTGCCTTAGGCTCAGGACATGATCCCAGGGTCCTGGGATCAAGCTCTCTGCTCAGCGGGGAGCCTGCTTCTCCCTCTTCCACTCCCCTGCTTGTGTTCCCTCTCTCACTGTCTCTCTGTCAAATAGATAAATAAAATCTTAAAAAAAAAAAGTCACAGAAAGTTCCAGTATACCCTCACTCCGCCTCTCCTAATGTTAATGGGTTCCATAACTCTGGTTCAATGATCAAAACTAAGAAATTAACACTGGTGCAATGTACTGTTAATTAAACTATAAACTTTATTGGAACTTCACCAGTTTTTCCACTAATATGCTTTAACTGTTCCAGGATGCCATCCAGGATCCTCTGTTGCATTTAGTTGTCTTGTCCCTTTAGTCTCCTCCAATCTATGTTTTCCTTGGCTTTCATGACCTTAACACTTTTTTTTTTTTTGAAGGCTCCAGTTCTTTTTTTAAAATAGTCTACTTATTTATTTATTTTTAAGTAATCTCTGTACCCAGCATGAAACTCAAACTCATGACCCCAAAATCAAGAGTCACATGCTCTCCCGACTGAGCCAGCCAGGTGCCCTGACTGTAACACTTTTGAAGAGTCCAGGTCAGGTATTTTATAGAATAGCCCTTAATTTGGGTTTGTCTGAGGTTAAGCATTTTGAAGAAGATTTAAAAAAAAAAATCAATTATATATATATAATTTGCATGTTATATATTATACTGCAACTTGAGTTTTATATTCAACTATATTGTGTATTTTTTTAAGCGAGAGGGAGCAAGTGAGGGGGGGCAAAGGGAGGAGGGGGAGAGAGAGAATCTTAAGCAGGCGCCACACCCAGCATGGAGCCTGAGGCAGGGCTCAATCTTAGGACCCTGAGATCAGAACCTGAGCCAAGGCACCTAACCAACTGAGCCACCTTGGTGCCCCTCAACTATATGACTATAGATCAAGGTCACTTCTCTTAAATTCTCTACAGAATTGCATTATGAGTATTGTGCATTTTATTTTTATTTTATTTTATTTTTTAATTAATTACTTTATTTGACAGAGATCACAAGGAGGCAGAGAGAGGCAGGCAGAGAGAGAGGGGGAGGCAGGATCCCCGCCAAGCAGAGAGCCCAACGCGGGGCTCGATCCCAGGACCCCGGGACCATGACCCGAGCCGAAGGCAGAGGCTTCAACCCACTGAGCCACCCAGGTGCCCCGAGTATTGTGCATTTTATTTAGCTATTCCCCCATTGGTGGGCACTTAGGCTGATTCCAGAATTTATTAACAACATCATAGGGATTATCCTTATACACATCTCCATATGCACATGAAGTGCGGTAGATAACTAGAAATGGCATTGCTGAAACATGGATTTGATAGATGTTGTCCTATTGCCCTCTAAAGTGGTTGTGCCAATTTATATTCTTTTGATATTATGAATATTGAAAATTGTTGCCACTCTCAGTTTCAATTTCCATTTCCCTGGTTACTACTGAGATTGCATTTTTTGTGTGCTTATTAGCAATTTGTGATTAGCAATTTCCTTCTGTGAACTGCCAATCTATATTATTTGCCCATTTTTCCAGTAGATTTTTTTCTTACTGATTCGTTAAGAGTCCTTTGTATGTTCTAGATACAGATCTTTATTTTATGTATTACAGATATTTTCTCTTCATTTGTTATTTCTTAAGTTTGTTTCCCAATTTTTAAAAAAGGTTTTATTTATTTATTTGCGACAGAGAAAGGCGGGGAGAGAGAGAGAGAGGGCATAAGCAGGGAGGAGGGTCAGAGGGAGAGGGAGAAGCATTCTTCTGGATGAGCAGGGATCCCAATGCCAAGCTCAATTCCAGGACCCTGAGATTATGACCCCAGCTGAATGAGGCCCTTGTTCCCCAATTTTTTAAGTTATTACATGTCCCTGATTTTTATTTTTTTAAACATTTTATTTATTTGACAGACAGATCACAAGTAGGCAGAGAGAGGGAGGAAGCAGGCTCTCTGCAGAGCAGAGAGAGGGAGGAAGCAGGCTCTCTGCAGAGCAGAGAGCCTGATGTGGGGCTCGATCCCAGGACCCCTGGGATCATGACCTGAGCCGAAGGTAGAGGCCTCAACCCACTGAGCCACCCAGGCACCCCACATGTCCCTGATTTTTAAAATTATTTTTTCTGACTTCTGGAGACAAAGTTCTTGATTATACAAGTAGTATAAATGATGTAGAAAATCTGGGAAATTTATGGAAAAGTATAAAGAAGAAAAGAAACTACCCGGAATCTTATCACTGAGGAAAAAAACCCCCACTACTAAAATATTCAATTACAGGGGCACCTGGGTGGCTCAGTGTGTCCCTTCTGGACCAGAAGAGGTCTAGGGTCTCTTTGACACTTTCCCTTAAGGGGAAGTGTTGGTGTATAGACCAAGGCAAGGTGGTCCAGGGCCTTGCTGAGGGGCCAGGCACAAAGCCAAGGGATGGAGACCTAAAAGACATGTAAGGGTTGTCAGTGTGCCTTATCCCACAGCTCGTCAACAACTGCTGTTCTGTTTTTTGTGGATCTCGAAAACCCGCGCTAGGGCCCCAGGCGCACGCCCGCCTCAGGGCTCCTCTCCGTCTGCGCTGCTAGGGAGCGTCGCGGCGGCCCGGTTCTTCGGCGGAGCTGCGGAAAGAACAGCACGCCGGTCCCTGGCCGGGCGCGAGCTGGGGGCGGCGCCGGGGCGGCGGGGGCGGGGAAGGAGAGCGCCCGGGCGGCTGCGGCAGTTGCGCGTTGGGATTGCTGCCGAGCGGCGGACCGGTGAGTGCGGCGGGACTCGCGGGAGGGCGGGGAGGGAGCGGGCGAACGAGAGAGCGAGCGAGGGAGGGAGGGAGAGTGCGCGGCAGAGCGCGCGACTTGGGACCGGGAAACGCCGCCCGCCCCTGCCCAGGCCCCACCAGGGCTGCTGCGCCCCTCCGGCCCCTCTCCTCTATCGCAGCGCCCGCGGACTCGACACCCTCGTCCCCGCACGGCGCCCCCCCACCCCCACATTTATCCCCAGCTGGCCCCCGCCTCAGAGCGGCCCCAGCCTCCGCGGCGACGCCCCCAGCCCCACGTCACGCTCGCGCCATTGTTTCTCTGCCGTCGGCTTGCGGGGACCCGCCTTACCCTCGGAGCGCGGCCCTTGGTCTCCTCAGAGCCAGCCTCGCCGTGTCCGGTTCCCCCGCTTTTCTCACGCCCGTGGCAGCCCCCATCCCGCCTCAGGCGGACCCCTCTTCACTGAGTTTTGGTTATTTTTTTCCGAAGGACGCCGCCTTCCTCCCGTAGGCAACCGAGGCCAGCCTTTCCGCCCCCCCCTTCCAGGGCTTCACCCCCTGCGCGTTCCGGGTGGCCCCCAAGGAACTAGCGGACCGCCGTGGTAGGAGGCGAGGTTGACAACGTTTTCGCCAGAGCCGCAGGAAATTGCCGGCCTGATAGCCCACATTCCAGTTTTGTCGTTTGCAGCACTTCCTGGAAAGCTCACGTTGAATCGCGAGCCGCCACAAAAACCATGCTCGTTATTTCCAAACGGCTCCTAAGTCAGGCGTCAGCTGTCTGGGGGCCGCCCGTTCCTTTTTTTTTTTCCTTGGGGTCCCCTGAAGCTGGTGAAAGCCAAGGGGAGATGCAGATCTGAGGCCTGAACCATTCGTTGTAAGCAAAACGTTTGGAGCTTTTGACGCCAGTAGGCCTCAGCTTTTAAAAGCAGTAGGTAGAGCTGTGGGCGTTGGGGCCGTTATGTTTGAGGGATGTAAAGTACAGTGATCCGCAGTGACTGGTCACCTTTATACGGTTGTGTGCGTGCGTGCGCCCATGCGTGTCCGGGTGCAGACAGGTTCTTGATTGAACTGTGCTTGTTTTGTAATGTCTGCACACTGTTCATTTTGCCTCTTAAGACAGCGGATGCAAATTCTAAGTGTAACCCGCAAGGAAGAATGTTGAAACAGTACCGTTTACCATGGAGACTTAATGTGATTGAGGTAGTTTTAGATAGTTACCACGACAGTCTTTTTTTTTTTTTCTTAATTAAATTTTATTTTAGTAGGCTTCACACCCAAATGTGGGGCTCCAACTCACAACCCTGAGATCAAGAGTCGCCTGCTCTACCACTGAGCCATCTAGGAATCCCTACTGGGACACTTCTCAACCACGGTTAGAATTTATCCAGATGAAGACATCCAGGCCTCTGCATGATGGGTTGATGCTAGCACACACAGACTACTTCTGAAATGCATTTCTTTTGCAATATAAGCTGCTACAATTTCAGCTCTTATAGGTTGTTGCTGCATTTAGATTTAAGAATTTAGTAATCAGTCTGTAAAATGAGAGGGCTGAAGGAGAGTTCTGCAAGGTTTCTTCCAGTTTTTTTTTTTTTTTTTTAAATATTTTATTTATTTGACAGAGAGAAATCACAACTAGGCAGAGAGGCAGGCAGAGAGAGAGGAGGAAGCAGGCTCCCTGCAGAGCAGAGAGCCCGATGTGGGGCTCGATCCCAGGACCCTGAGATCATGACCTGAGCCGAAGGTAGAGGCTTTAACCCACTGAGCCACCCAGGCGCCCCTCTTCCAGTTTTTTGGTTTGTTTTTGATGATTTTATTTATTTGTCAGCACACAAGCTGGGAAAGAGGCAGACAGAGAAGTAGGCTCCCCGCTGAGCAAAGACCTAGATGGAGGGCTTGCTCCCAGGACCCTGGGATCAGAATTTGAACAGAAGGCAGACGGTTAAGGGACTGAGCCACCCAGGCACCCTGGTTTCTTTCAGTACTAAGATTTGATTCCATGGTATGAAAATTTACAATTAGCTACAGGTTTCCAAAAGTTTATAATTGTAGGAAGATTTATATAGAGAGATATTTACTGATGGTATCTGCAAACCTTAGTACTGACAATAGGTATATCGTCCTAAAGAAAGCCAGATTATCGCGAAATGTTAGGGATGTTCATTCATCTGTCTCTAGGCTGTTTTTGCTTTTTTTTTTTTTTATTTAAGATTTTATTTATTTATTTGACACAGAGACGGATCACAAGTTGGCAGAGAGGCAGGCAGAGAGAGAGGGGGAAGCAGGCTCCCCGTTGAGCAGAGAGCCCAATGTGGGACTCGATTCTAGGACCCTGAGATCACGACCTCTGAGCCGAAGGCAGAGGCTTAACCCACTGAGCCACGCAGGCGCCCCTGTTTTTGCTGTTTTATGGAAGAAAGCACTTAAGCCTTTTTTTTTTTTCTTTAAATACATCTTTTCATTGCTTAGCTTTCTTAACAAAAAGCTTAATTCAATGAAATAGCAGAACAACAAACAGACCCCAACTTTATCATATGATGTATAACTAAGTTATTTTCCAATTCCTATTTAAACATAGTTTTTATGTAGTTTCAGTTGCTATGTACATATTTTTAATTTTCATTTACCCACTTTCTGGGGTGTCCATGTATCTGAAGAATTCATCTACTTTTCATTTGTAAAGGCTCTGTAACATACTTTTTACCCAGTAGTCAACAGTGCCTGGCATACAGGCTCTCAGTAAATTTTTGTTGAAGGAATGTATTTTGAGCCACTTAGACAACATTTGGGAACACAAAATGTTAAATATCACAGGGCATATGCTCAGTGACATTTGAGCAATAAAGCCCTTCAATACTTTGAGCCAGGAGATAGCATCACATATGTTTGAGGGTGTGGTTTTTGGAGTCTGGGTTTGAGATCTGGCTTGCAACTTAACCAGCCATGCAACCTTGGAGAAGGTGGAAGACCTCACTTAGTTTCTCTCACCACGAAAAAGGGGGAAATAGAACAAATTTCACAGGGTTGTATGGATTAAGTGGGATAATTCCATTGAAGCAATACTGGCATACATTAAATTATAAATGTTAACTCTCAACTGTTTTTTGTTCAGAGTGGGGATGTTACTGCATGTTGGTGGGATCAGAAAAGCATGAGTGATGGTGACAGGAGAGTAAGAAGATGCGAAGGTGGATATGTTGAGGGTTTAATGAATAGGTTGCTCTCACTAAAAGTATGTGGTAGAGTAATAGTATGAGATAAAGCCAGAGATAGAATTTCTGGTAAGCTGCTTACAAGATAGGCTATGTAGATTTTTGGAAGATACAGCACAATGAAGTAAGATAATCTTTTTTTTTTTTTTTAATAAAAGTTTTATTTATTTATCTGAGAGAGAGAGAGAGAGCAGGAGCAGAGGCGGGGAGAGGGAAAAGCAGGCTCCCTAATGAGCAGGGAGCCCGACTTTGGGGCTCTATCCCAGGATCCCAGGATCATGACCGGAGTTGAAGGCAGATGCTTAACCCACTGAGCCATCCAGGTGCCCCAAGATAACCATTTGTAATGAGTGGTAGGTGTTTGTTTTGTTTTTTAGGTTCAGACCTAAAAAAGTTCTTTCCTTTAAAGATTTATTTATTCTAGAGAGAGAGGGAAAAAAAAATATGTGAGTGAGGGGAGGGGCAGAGGGAGAAGGTGAGAGAATCTTGAGTAGACTCCCTGCAGAGCGGGTAGCCCAATTCAGGGCTCAGTCTCACAATGCTGAGATCATGACCTGAAGCCAAGAGTCAGATGGTCAATGGGCATAGTAACCCAGATGCCCCTAAAAGTTCTTCATTTTAAGGATGTTGATTGCAAATTGTTATAGATTACTAAATTTCTTGTCACTTGACACAGTAAATCTTTTATGACTTTTTATTATTTGAAATTTGGTTGTTCTGTGATTGGTTACCAGAGTTTGCAGTGGCTTTTTGTTCATTTTTTTCTAAAAAGATTTTAGTTATTTATTTGACAGAGAGAGAGAGGGAGTGTGTGTGTGCATGCACAAGCAAGGGGGAAGGGCAGAGGGGGAAGCAGACTCCCCACTGAATAGGGAGTTCAAGGTGGAACTCTGGGATCATGACCTGAGGCGAAGGCAGACACTTAACTGACTGAGCCACCCATGTGTCTCTCATTCTTTCTTAAATGGAAAACAACTTTAGCAATAAACCAATAAAAAACAATAAAAATAGCACAATTGTCAGAAGAGCAGCAAAACTGCCCTCTTTTTAGGTGGAATACAGAATCAGAAGGATTAAATTGACTTGGAGAGTGTTGAACTATTAGTTCCTACCGTGTGTGTGTGTGTGTGTGTGTGTGTGTGTGTGTGTGTGTGTTTTAAGTAGGCTCGGTACCCAGCTTGGAGCCCAACGTGGGACTTGAACTCACAAACCTGAGATCAGGATTTGAGCTGAGATCGAGTTGGATGCTTCACTGACTGAGCCACCCAGCCACCACTAGTACATATACTCCTCTTATTTAATACATTATACATATGATTTTGCAACTTTTTTTTTTTTTTTGGTTAAACATTTTAAAAAAGATTTTATTGGAGAGTGAGTGAGCAAGAGAGAGCATGGAGTGGGAGTGATAGAGGGAGAGGCAGACTCCTGGGGAGCCCAACTCAGGGCTCAATCCAAGGACCCTGAGATCATGACCTGAGCCGAAATCAAGAATCAAGTTAACTGACTGAGCCACCTGGGCACCCCAGCATTGTTTATAATATGTGTCCATGTTGATAAGACTTTAGTTCATTCATTTTAATCGCTCTTTAGTGTTGCATTATATGAATAAACCAGTTTGTTTATGGAGTTTTAGGTGTTTCTGATTTTTTTTTAAAGATGTTATTTATTTATTTGATAGAGAAAGAGAGATTGCAAGTAGGTAGAGAGGCAGGCAGAGAGAGAGGGGGAAGCAGGCTCCCCACTGAGCAGAGAGCCCAGTGTGGGGCTCGATCCCAGAACCCTAGGATTATGACCTGAGCTGAAGGCAGAGGCTCAACCCACTGAGCCACCCAGGCCCCCCCCCCACTTTTTTAAAGATTTCATTTTTAGTCTGATTTTTTTTTTTTTTTTTTTTTGCTGTTAACGAAGCATAAACATTCTTGGATTTTCATGTTGTTTACATGTGTGAGATAGTTCTTAACTTAAGAAAATCTTAGATTGTAGAGTATGAAGATCTTTTAACTTTATTAGATAATGCCACATTATTTCCGAAATACTAAATAATCAACAGCAGTTTGTGAGGGTTCCTATTTTGCAATATCCTTATAAACACTAATATTGTGTAGACTTTTAAATTTTAAAATGAAATCAAATTTTATTTTAATTGGCTTTTCCCTGATTATAAGTGAGGTTGAGCTTCTTCACATCATTTATTATAAGATTTCCTTTCTGTAAATTGCTATTTATAGACTTCTGTTGGCTTGTTTGCTTTTCCATCATTAGTTCATAACTCTTTATTTACTAATTCTCTTATTTATAGTGTAGCAAATACCTTCTCAGTGTTTAGTCTCTCATTGTGCAGAGGTTTTACATTTTTTTCAGCTATTTGCAAAATTTCAATACAAGAAAGGGCAGTAATAGTTCAATAAATTTACCTTTCATCTGGATTCACCAGTTAACATTGCTGCATTTATCTTTCATTTATACATTTTTTTCCCTGAACCATTTAAAAGTAAGTTGCAAACATCATGACACTTCATTCCTCAAAAGATCTACTTGAATATCCTAAAAACAAAGATGTCCTATAAAATTACATGTTTAACATGGAGGTAACATTGTTATCTATTATCTGGTGCATATTAAAAGTTTCGCATTTGCCCCCAATAATGACTTTTTTTTTTTTTAAGTAGGTCTGGTGTGGACCTCAGTGCAGGGCTTGAACTCACCATTCTGAGATCAAGAGTCAGACGCTTAACCGACTAAGTTCTCCAAGCCTCCCCGCCTCCCGCCCCAAATGAACTTTATAGTTGTTCTCCACTCTAACCCTTGGTCCTGGATCTAGTCAAAGATCTTGAATTGCATTTAGTTGTCATGTCCCTGTAATTACTTTTAATCCACAGCAGGTCCAGCTTTTTGTTTGTTTTCATAATATTAATATATTTGAAGAGCCCAGGCCAGTTGTTTTGTGGAACAAAACTATAATAAAAGTTCTGTGAATGTAATATCTTCTAAATTATCTTCTTGTACTGCCCTCACCCTTCTTGTGATGACATGAGATGATAAAATATCTACATAATGAGATGAAGTGAATGACGTAGGCATTGTGACGTAACCTTAAGCTACTATTGACCTTCTGACTATATGGCAGAAGGAGGATCATCTGCTTCTGGGGACTGCAACTGACCACGGGTAACTGAAACCGTGGAAAGGGAAACCATGGATAAGGGGCCGGGACTACTGTTCTACACTGTGCAGAAGCTGCAAGTATTAAACATTGCAGCCTCTAGCATTATAAATAATAAATGATTAAGCACTATGTATCAGCCATTGTCCTTAGTACTTTGCACTTATTAATGGATTGAATTCTTGTTCCAACTCTGACCATTTTGGAGTGGAAGAAGCTGAAGAGATTGTGTAATTTGCTCAGTCATAGAGCTAATTAGTGTTGGAGTCAGGTTTTGAACCCAGGCAGTGTGGCTTTAGAATCTATGCTCTTCATCACAAGTGTAATTCTATGACATAGGTCAAATTATTTAACTTCAGTATGCTTTTTTCTTCTTTGTATGACAGAGAGAATAGCACCTAACTCACATGGTTTTGAGAAGTCAGAAAAATATGTATAGTGCTTAAAATAATATGTGAAAAAGGTGAACACTTAGTAAATGTTAAATGTTAGCTGTTAAGTTAGGGTTATTAAGGCATTGAACTTAACACATCTCTGAATTTTTACCAAATAAGCAGACTAATCCATAAATGTGAATTTATAAACCAAGAAGTAGAAATACTGTGATTATTTCTGACTTTCTGATTTTTATTATTATTTTTTTATTTTGTGAGAGGAAAGGTAATAGGTACAACAGTGTAATGGTGAGCCAGGAATTCATCAGTAAAAGAATTCGTTCATTTTGAAATCAGACTTTTTTTTTTTGCCTCCTTTTTAAAAGAATATTCAAGAATCATTACTGAAGGTGAAAAATATTTTATATTGGCTGATTGTAAAAACTGTTAGGCTTCATTACCTTTATGTTTTTGAAAGACCATAGTTAATTATTGCAATATTTTGAAGAAATAGATGGCATACTACATATCATCCCGCCCATTCATTTAAAATGTTTTCTTTACATACTTGTTCTTTGTGTCAATGACCATGTTATTGTAGAAGGTCTTATATTACTCAAAACAGTTAGTTAGAAGCAGCCTTCAGGGGCGCCTGGGTGGCTCAGTGGGTTAAGCCTCTGCCCTCGGCTCGGGTCATGGTCTCAGGGTCCTGGGATCAAGCCCCACATGGGGCTCTTTGCTCAGCAGGGAGCCTGCTTCCTCCTCTCTCTGCCTGCCTCTCTGCCTACTTGTGATCTTTCTCTGTCAAATAAATAAATAAAGATTAAAAAAAAAAAAAGAAGCAGCCTTCATATGCTGATGTAGAACAGATATATAGCCTTCTGTGTGATAGGGCTGAGGTAACAGAATTCTAGGAGTAGCAGCAGTAGAATGTTAAAGAGAAGAACATTAACAAAATTCAGGTCTTGTTTGTATATATTTAGGAACTTTAGGAATAGATGAAATAAATTTATATTTTCCAGTTAGTTTCAGACTAGAGATTGGAGCATGTTATTGCTTGAAGAAAAACCAATTGTCAAGGCAACAGGTACTGCATTTCTCACTTGACAAGATCTCTTCTCAGTTTTGTTATTTTCCATCAGAGAACAAGGAACCTTTTGTTCCAAGGCCTGATGTCGAAATGTTAGCAAAATATTACGTTAATCAAGCCAAGAATCTTGTGTTTCTGAACCAAAAGTAAGATTTCACAAAGACTCATTTAGAGCATTAAAAGGAACTTGTGCAATATTCTTGCATTTTCAGGCTTACACAAGAATTAGCTTCTAAAAAGCAAAGACCTCCACGTGTAGAGGTTTAGGAGTTCCATTTGTTTCTGCCTGTCTGTATCAAGTCTACTGTTAAAGGAACTGGGGTTACAGCAATAAACGAAACAAGTCTCACACTCAGAGAGCTTACATTTTAGAGAAAGGGTCAAAATATATCATGTCTGGAAGTGTTAATGTGCAAAAAAAAAAAAGAAAGCAGGGTAAGAGGATAGCAAATAATACGCATGGGTAGGTAAGTGTGAGTTTATTAGTTGGAATTTGTTAGCTGTTTATATCACTTGGCATGCAAACTATGAATGGTTGCCTTTTCCTGAAATGTATAGTCCAGTTCAGGGCAAATGATAGAACCGAATGAAACTAATGGAATGAAAAATGAACAAAAAACTGCCAGGAACTATTCTAAAGGCAAGAAGTTAACGAAACATTTAACATGGTTTATATACAGCAGTTTTTTTTTTTTTTTTAAGATTTTATTTATTTATTTGAAAGACAGAGATCACAAGTAGGCAGAGAGGCAGGCAGAGGGAGAGGAAGGGAAGCAGGCTCCCCGCTGAGCAGAGAGCCCGATGTGGGGCTCGATCCCAGAACCCTGAGATCGTGACATGAGCCGAAGGCAGAGGCTTTAGCCCACTGAGCTGCCCACTGAGCCACCCAGGCACCCCTATATACAGCAGTTTTAGAAGTCTTCCTTTGGGGGAAAAATTGACTACTACATCTTAAAATACTTTATGTGATTATTTTCTTCCGTGTATTACTTTTAGTATTATTAGAAGGAGCAAAAGTTACAAAAATACTTTTAGAGTTATAGTTTCTTTCAGAGCACAGTTCTTTGGATTAGAGATGACACCATTGTCAGGAAGGATGAATTTTCTTTGCCCTTCAGAGTCCTAGCTGGATGAAGAATCAGATCGACATGAGACAAATTAACAGGAGAAAATCAAATTTAATAGCATACATAGGGACAATCCGCACAGACATAGAGATCCCAGAGACAGGCAACGTGATGCTTGTGTGAACTGAGGAGAAGGGTAAGGGCCTGAGGATACAAAGGGCAGAAAGACCATTAGCAAGAACGTGAGAGAAAATGGTTGGGAAACAAAGATTGCCTTATGAATCTAAGTGTCTTAGGGGAATCTCTGTTAATAGCTCTTCTCTTGGTACAAGCAGGCAGTTGAAGGGGAGGTAAAGAGCTTTCCTGAACCTGCTGGGTTTTGACTGCTTTTTTTTTTTTCTTTCAATTTTTTAAAAATTTATTTATTTGACAGACAGAGATTACAAGTAGGTGGAGAGGCAGGCAAGAGGAGAAGGAAGCAGGCTCCCTGCTGAGCAGAGAGCCTGATGTGGGACTCCATCCCAGAACCCTGAGATCATGACCTGAGCCAAAGGCAGAGGTATAACCCACTGAGCCACCCAGGTGCCCCTTGACTGCTTTTAACTCAAAATAATGTTCATGTCAAAGAGGCCCATCTTGGGGCAGCCAGCCCTTGGCCCCTGTGCTATTAATTATAGATACTATGATTTAGATTTTTAGCAGTATTTTTAGATGAATTAATCTAAACCTGGATCTGACTTCCCTTGTTTTCTAGAGAATGTATTTGTAAGTTAATTTATTTGCGGTCATGTTACAGAGGGGATGCTAAGCCACACATTGTTAAACATAACTGACCACTGGGGCTCCTGGGTGGCTCAGTGGGTTAAGCCTCTGCCTTCGGCTCAGGTCATGATCCTGGGGTCCTGGGATCGAGCCCCGCGTCGGGCTCTCTGCTCAGCGGGGAGCCTGCTTCCCTTCCTCTCTCTGCCTGCCTCTCTGCCTACTTGTGATCTGTCAAATAAATAAATAAAATCTTAAAAAAAAAATAACTGACCACTATACTTCCTTGGTTTTACTTGCTCATTGGTCAAGGAGTAGGGTTTTCAAGGGCTATGTGTAAAATGTGCCTACTTACCAAACAGATGTCCACAGTAGAGACTTATCAAGGATTGTAGTAGGGAAGAAGTCTCTCCCTTACTGTCAGCAGCAGCTTGGAAAGCTGACTGTACATATGTGCATTTTCCTCTTGGTAGAAATGGTCCATAGCACTAATTGGTAAGGCTTACTGTATAGTCAGTATTATCAGTATCCTTCGGTTCAACATACCTTATAGTTCATATATAACCTGTGTTAATTATATAGATTGTACATTTAAAGCTGTTACCAAGTTGCTGGAACATAAGAGCAGAAATAAGGTCATATCAGTTATTTTGTTAAGTATCCTTTGTATCATAACAAAGGAAATGTTTTCATTTTTTTTTTTTTTAAGATTATTTGAGAGAGAGCGAGAGAGTGCTCTCAAGTGGGGCTGGGGGTGCATAGAGGTAGTGGGGGAGGGAAAAGCAGACTTCCATGAGCAGGAAGCTCCATGTGGGGGTCCATTCCAGGATCTTGCGATCAGGACCTGAGCCGAAGGCAGACACTTAACTGATGTAGCTATCCAGGTACCCCACGAAGGAAATGTTTTTATTTATTTATTGAAACAAAATTTTTTTAGATTTTTTTTTTTTAAATTTGTTTGACAGAGAAACAGAGAATGAGATACTGAACGAGAAGCAGACTTCTTGTGGAGCAGGGAGCCTGACATGGGACTCCATCTCAGGCCCCTGGGATCATGACCTGAGCCGAAGGGAAATGCTTAACCAGCTGAGCCGCTCAGGTGCCTGGAAATGTTTTTAAAAAGTCAAGTATAATAAAGTGATTTTATTACTTTATACACGTGTGCACACACATACACAAACACAATGTGCCTACTTAGTTTAGTACCAGGCATACAATGGAGGATGTGCCTACTTAGTTCAGTACCAGGCATACATGGAGGATGTAACTTTAACTCTTCTTTTTCTATAAGCTAGTTTAATATGCAACTAAATTTGTATTTATGAAGCTTAAAATAAATTTCAAGCTGGTGAGAAAATTTTAATAAACCATTCAAAGTGATCCTATTTATTCAAGTTTCAGAGCAGTGTTCTTAGAATGATTATAAAACTTAGCAATGTCAAGTTTTATATTTCAAACAGAATAAATTCCAGTCAAGTTTAGTAAAACTCTGAGAGTTCATATTTATGTACTGTTATCATTACCCTGTTATCTGTTGAAAAATATTTGGTTCAATATGCAGTGTAAAACACTTTGCCGAATAGACTTGTACTATGTAATGTGTTTAAGTGCTATTCCTTTTTTTTTTTTTTTTAAGGTTTTATTTATTTGTGAGAGAGCATGAGGGGTGGGGAGGGGCAGTGGGCAAGGGAGAACCAGACTCATCCCTTAGCAGGGAGCCCAAAGCAGGGCTTAATCCCAGGACTCGAGGATCATGACCCAAGCCAAAGGCAGATGCTTAACTGACTGAACCACCCAGGTGCCCCTCAAGTGCTGCTCCTTTCCGAGTGAATTACTGATGTGATCTGAAACATTTAAAATGGTTTTGCTACCCAGGTTTATCCTGCAGTTTCAGTTACTCTTTGCTTCCTGTTTTTCACAGTTGCCTGGAGCTGTTGGGGCAGCTGGTTTCCCTTTTAGGGGGGAGAGTGGTGTTAGTGGTGAAAGGAGTATGTTTTGCCTGAAATATTTTTAAAGCGTGAAACTATGGTATTTCAAATGCTTGAAAGTTCATTTCACTTGTTGCTATTCAGACTGTTTATTTTATGTTGAAACAAAGAATTTTCTAACTACCATATTTTTTGAAAGGAATTAAAATTTGAGCTTTTTATTCGGTATTAGTCATTGCTGTACCTTAGTGAAAGAAACTACTCGAGCTTGACACTGTAAACAGGTGACAAATGTATATTTACCTACTTAGTAGAAATCTCTTTTTTTTGGCCAGTTGATAAAGCATCTTCATCTTTACTTTTAAGATTTTATTTATTTATTTGACAGACAGAGATCACAGGAGGCAGAGAGGCAGGCAGAGAGAGAGGAGGAAACAGATTCCCTGCTGAGCAGAGAGCCCGATGTGGGGCTCGATCCCAGGACCCTGGGATCATGACCTGAGCCGAAGGCAGAGGCTTTAACCCACTGAGCCACCCAGGTGCCCCTTCATCTTTACTTTTAATATTACTATGAAAAATAGTTAAGCATTAGATAGATTGATTCTGTGGATGGAGTTCAGAAGTCTGTCATGTAATGTTAAGATGGATGATAAGATCATAGTAAAATTGTCATATGTGAGGAATCGTTTGAAGATGATTTAAGACAATCTTACCCCCTTACCTTCACATAACTGTATAGACTTCATGGCAGATTTTATCCCATATTAATGATAATCATTTATGTTTACACTTTAGTTTTATGTGGTTTTTTTTTGAAGATTTTATTTATTTGAGAGAGAGTGCGCTCACAGCAGGGGCAGAGGAAGAGGATCAGACTCTCCACTGAGCAGAGAAGGCCAACATGGGGCTCAATTCCAGGACCCTGAGATCATGACCCAGGCTGAAGGCAGAGGCTTAACAGACCGAGCCACCTAGGCACCCCTGAAGTTGGATGTTATCTTTGCTGAGAGTGTATAACTTGAATTCTTAAAATAAAATATATTTTGTTTAGTCCATGAATGACCCAAGAGAGTGCTTTGAATTTTTGCTACAAATAATTTGAAGAAAGTAGTAAAAAAGTTAAAATACCTGGGAGAAATCTTTCTTAGTGTAATTACAACCTTTAATTTTTAAGAAAAGAAAAAAAAACCCCGGCTTTTAAAAAAGTTTCACTGAGGTATAAATACATACAGTAGGGGCGCCTGGGTGGCTCAGATGGCTGGGTGTCTGCCATTGGCCCAGGTCATGATCCTAACGTCCTTGTCCTCGTGGAATCTAGCCCTACTTCAGGCTCCTGGCTTAGTGGGGAGTCTGCTTCTCCCTCTTCCTCTGCTCCTCCCTCTGCTCATGCTCTTTCTCTCTGTATCTGTCTCAAATAAATAGAATCCTTTAAAAAATATATTAAAAATACATACAGTAAACTTCACAAATTTAGAGTGTACAGTAAGTTTTGACATGTATACACTCATGAAACAGTCACCATAAAGATAATAAACATATCCCTCCCAAAAGTTTCCCTGGGTCCCTCTTTGCCTTATTGCTTCCCCCTAGGGAACCACTGATCTTATTTCTGTCACTATAGATTAGTTTGCACTCT
This sequence comes from Martes martes, assembly GCF_963455335.1. Lineage (NCBI taxonomy): Eukaryota > Metazoa > Chordata > Mammalia > Carnivora > Mustelidae > Martes > Martes martes. The sequence continues at coordinate 25,424,122 of NC_137902.1, forward strand.
CTAGAATTTAATGTAAATAGGATCATATCATATGTCTTGTCTGCTTTCACTCAGCATAATTTTGAAATTTATTCATGTTTTCAGTAATTCATTTCTTTTTATTGCAAAGTAGTATTCCATTGTATGAGCATACTACAGTTTATTCTTTGACCTGTATAGACATTTGGGTTGTTTTTAGTTTATGGATATTACAAACAAAGCTGCTGTGAATATTTGTGTATAAGTCTTCACATGATATATGCTTTCATTTATCTTGGATAATTACTTAGAAGTAGAAGGGTTGGGACATAAAGTAGATCTGTGTTTAACTTTTAAAGAGATAGGAAACTTTTCCAAAGTGCTTGTACCATTTTTATAGTCTTACTGGTGGTGTATTAAAGTACTAGTTGCTCTATTTTCTCACCCAAGTTTGTCATGGTCAGTCTTTTTAAAATTTTAAATATTATAACAGACATGTAGTGGAATTTTTTTTTTTAAGATTTTATTTATTTATTTGACAGAGCACAAGTAAGGGGAGCAGCAAGCAGAGCAAGAAACAGACTCCCCGCTGAGCAGGGAACCCTATGTAGGGCTTGATCCCAGGACCATGGGATCATGATCTGAGCTGAAGGCAGACGCTTAACTGACTGGGCCACTCAGTCAGTACTACACTATACCACACTACCGTACACCAGTACTACTATACCCCCATGTAGTAGAATCTTATTATGGTGGTAATTTGCATTTCCCTGATGATAAATGGTGTTGAGCATCATTTCATGTACTTATTTGCCATCTGTATATCTTTATTGATGAAACATCAGTTCAGATCTTTTGCATATATATATATATATATATATGTATTTTACAGAGAGAGAGAGAGCGCGCGAGTGTGAGGGAGTGGGTGCTGAGGGAGAACAAAGAGAATCTTAAGCAGGCTTCTTGCTCAGCACAGCCTGGTGCGGGGCTCGACCTCATTACCCTGAGATCATGACCTGAGCTGAAATCAAGAGTCAGATGTTTAACCAACTGGGCCACCTGGTGCCCCTAGAATTTTTCTAATTAAAACATCATAACAGTAAATAGATACTAACATTAAGCCACTAAGTTACTGATTTTCTTTTCTAGAATTCAGCATACAATTGAAATAAAATGACAACCTCCTGGAGTGATCGGTTACAGAATGCAGCGGATATGCCTGCTAACATGGATAAGCATGCCCTGAAAAAGTATCGGCGAGAAGCCTATCATCGGTAAGTATTTTGTCTATTTAATCCTCAAAACATCTCTATAAAGTGGGTACATACTATCTTCATTTTACAGATGATGAAGTTTTAATGTGTAGAGAAGTTAGGCAGTTTATAGATCATATAGCTAGTTCATGGTTCAGACCCAGTCCAGAGTCTGGACCTTTTTTTTTTTTAATTAATTAATTAATTTATTTATTTAAATAATCTCTACACTCACTGTGGCCTTGAACTCACAACGCTGAGATAAAGAGTTGCACGCTCTGCTCTTCCGACTGAGCCAGTTAGGTGCCACTAAGAGTCTAGACTTTTAACCACTAGTACATCATACTGCTGCATTTTAAGAGGAGATTTCTTGTTTCTTACATCTACTAATAAAAGTCCTTGAGCCACCTGGGTGGCTCAGTGGGTTAAAGCCTCTGCCTTCGGCTCAGGTCATGATCCCAGAGTCCTGGGATCGAGCCCCGCATCGGGTGCTCTCTGCTGGTCGGGGAGTCTGGTTCCCTTCCTCTCTCTCTGCCTGTCTCTCTGCCTACTTGTGATCTCTCTCTGTGTCAAATAAATAAATAAAATCTTTAAAAAAAAAAAAAAGTCCTTAACTGAAGAAAGTCTTCAGATGCTGAAAAATTGTACCTTAATTAGTAAGAATGAATTTTTTTTTTTTAAGAATAAGCTTCTTATTTGACATTTTCTACAAATGGATAATAGTGTTTTTTTGTTTGTTTTTTAAAGATTTTATTTATTTGACGGAGAGAGAGAGCATAAGCAGGGGGAGCTGCAGAGGGAGAGGGAGAAGCAGACTCCCCACTGAGGAGGGAGCCTGACATGGGGCTTGATCCCAGCACCCTGGGATCATGTCCTGAGCCAAAGGCTGACGGTTAACCAACTGAGTGACCCAGGAGCCCCTCGATTATTGTTCTTAAGTAGATTTTTCTAAATTGTGTCTACTGGCTACTTAAGTAGATTGATTGTGGGTAGTACTGGGTATTAGCAATATTTTCTTATATTAAGACTTCAACATTTTCTCTGAATCATTTTTGAAGTTTAAAATGTGGGCAACCCTCTTGGGTCCCCTCCCTCTTTGGGAGCTTTGTGGCCATTATTCTGTAATTTTACTATTGCTCAAAACCCACCAAAAAAAAAAAAAGTTTAAAATGTGGCTCAGTCATGGGCGCCTGGGTGGCTCAGATGGTCAGGCATCTGCCTTCAGTTCAGGTCATGATCCCAGCATCCTGGGATCGAGCCCCACATCGGGCTTCCTGCTCCGTGGAAAGCCTGCTTTCCCTCTCCCATTTCCCCTGCTTGTGTTCCTGCTCTTGCTTTCATTCTCTCTATCAAATAAATAAATAAAATCTTAAAAAAAAATGTGGCTCAGTTAAACGCCTGACTCTTGGTTTTGGCTCAGGTCATGATCTCATTGATAGTGAGATCAAGCACCACTTCAGGCTCCATGCTCAGGTCTGCTTGAGGATTCTCTCCTGCCCCTTCCCCTGCTCACACTCAGTCTCTCAAATAAATAAATCTTTAAAAAGTTTAAAATGTAAATATTTTAAATTTATTTGTCACTTTTTTTTAAAGATTTTATTTATTTAGAGAACACAAGAGTGGGGAGGATCAGAAGGAGAAACAGACTCCCTGATGAGCAGGGAGCTGTATGCGGGACTGTAGGATCATGACCCTATTAAAAGGCGGTTGCTTAACCAGCTAAGCCACCAGGCACCCCTGTTTGTCATTTTAAAAAATATTAATGTTAAAATGCCCATATTTTAAATTTTAAAAATGATTCAGAGAAAATGGTAAAGTCTTAATTCAAGAAAATATTGCTAATACCCAGTATTACCCACATTCAATCTAAGTAGCCAGTAGACACAATTTAAATTAAAAAAAAAAAAGTTTATTTACTTTTTAGAGAGAGAGAGAGTGTGTATGAGCTATGGGGGTGGAGCAGGGACAGGGGAGGAGCAGGGACAGACGAGGAAGCAGACTCATCAGGGGATGAGCATCTAAGGCAGATGCTTAACTGACTGAGCCACCCAGGTGCCCCTTATTTGTCACTTCTTTTTTTTTTTTTTAAAGATTTTATTTATTTATTTGACAGATAGAGATCACAAGTAGGCAGAGAGACAGGCAGAGAGAGAGAGGAGGAAGCAGGCTCCCCGCTGAGCAGAGAGCCCAACGTGGGGCTCAATCCGAGAACCCTGGGATCATGACCTGAGCCGAAGGCAGAGGCTTTAACCCACTGAGCCACCCAGGCGCCCCTTATTTGTCACTTCTAATAGTTTGAATTACATGGCTATTTCTGCCTAATCTTGAGTAGCTAAGATTCGTGGAAGTAGGTACTGCATTTAGAAATCACTTGTTTTTGGACAGAAATTAGAGGTTTACACTTCCCATAAATTAATAGGATAGAAAGAGCTGGGCCCTATTAAATACCTCTGCTTCCCATGTTGGGAAAGCAAGGGATAAGTAGAAATGCTGGTGTACTGATAGTGCTAAAAAGTTGGCATGGGAACTCCAGGAATCTACAGCAACTCACAGTTACTCATTTGTTTCTAAGCTAGAGGAAGGAGAAAATATTTGGTATTTTATACTCATTCAGTATTTGTCTTTATGCTACATACATTTGGCTATGATGTAACATATTTATCAATGGAAACAAGGGCTAGAATTATGCAATGAAGAGAGGTCATCTAGTACACATCAGGTATCCTAGTTGCATTTAATATGTCATAGCCTGAGTCCTTCTGACTCATTTAGAATGATATTTCCTGGAAGATTTTAGATGGCTCTGCACCCTACATTCTTTATATAGTAGAGTGCACTCTGAAATAATAGAAACGGTGGGAAAAACACCTCCAAGGGTTTAAATTTTTAAATCATTTGAAACTTTTTATCTTTTTTCTTATTGTGGTAAAGTATACATAACATAGAATTGCTATCTTAACTGTTTTTAAGTGTACACTTCATGGTATTAAGTATATTCACACTGTTGTGCAGCCATCACTAGTATCCATCCCTATAACTTCATTTTGTACAATTGATACTATATCTGTTAAACAGTAAGTCCCTGCCACGTGGATGGAACTAGAGGGTATTATGCTTAGCGAAATAAGCCAATCAGAGAAAGACAACTATCATATGATCTCCCTGATATGAGGAAGTGGAGATGCAACGTGGGGGGTTTAGGGGGCAGGAAAAGAATAAATGAAACAAGATGGGATTGGGAGGGAGACAAATCATAGGAGACTCTTAATCTCACAAAACAAACTGAGGGCTGCTGGGGGGAGGGGGGATCGGGAGAGGGTGGTGGGGTTATGGACATTGGGGAGGGTATGTGCTATGGTGAGTGCTGTGAAGTGTGTAAACCTGGCAATTCACAGACCTGTGCCCCTGGGGCTAATAATACATTATATGTTTATAGAAAATTAAAAAACAAAACAAAACAGTAAGTCCCTGTTCTCTCTTCCCCAGCTCCTGACAACCAACCACCATTATACTGTCTGACTTTATAATTTTGGCTACTCTAAGTACTTCATATAAGTGGAATTATACAGTATTTTTCTTTTTGTGACAAACTTGTATCAGTTAGCATAATGTTCTCAAGGTTCATTCATGTCATAGCGTACTGCAGAATTTCCTTTTAATGTAAAATTTGGGTTCTTGAATTCTTGCAAGTATTTGCTTTTGTTAATTAAAAAATTTTTAATAGAAGCCATTTAAAAGGCATTTATCTTAGTTTTTCAGTTAAGTCAGTTTGTAGAATATTCTGTTTCTGGGGCTTTTTACTAAAGGCATTTACTGGAGTTGGTAATTTATCATTGGGTAAATTAGGCAGACAGTTTATCATAAACTACCTTGTATGTGATACTTTAGAATTCCCTTTTTAGAAGAAGCTAAATGTTTTTAGTTAAGTAAATAAACATCTAACTTCCGGCTTTTTCCTTGCTAATGTTAGTCTTTTAAAAATGATGGTCATGAGTCATTATTAAGAAACTGGTCTCCAGAAGGTATGCCTGTTGATCTTCTTCCATTTCCTTATACTGGTTGTTGAGTCTTCTAGACTGAGGGTAATCATCAGGCCAAACCCTTTGGAATAGTTTTACTGTGTGGTCAGAAGATAGGCTGAGCTGCTCAGATGTTACAGTGGCTTGAAGGAGGCAAGTTAGACAATTACCTCTTAAATAGTCTCTTGTTTAACACCTAGAATCTGAGAGGGATCAAAATAGATAAGAATTTGTATCTACCATATCCAACAATGGAGCAATTAGATTTTTCATCTGCTTTCCACGTTTGTGCCCAGGATGCTGAAATCAGGTATTTGTTTTTTTCTTTAAAATTTTGATGATTAGGGGTGCCTGGGTGGCTCAGTGGGTTAAAGCCTCTGCCTTTGGCTCAGGTCGTGATCCCAGGGTCCTGGGATTGAGCCCCGCATCGGGCTTTCAGGGGGGAGCCTGCTTCCCCCTCTCTCTATGCCTGCCTCTCTGTCTCCTTGTGATCTCTGTCGAATAAATAAATAAAACCTTAAAAAAATTTTTTTTGATGATTATATTACAGAAGAATTTCTGTAATTATAGAAGAAATTCTGTAAGTGAATTATGAAGACAGCTTATGAATTCAGCAGTGGTTTTATCACATTGAACTGTAATTTGGTAAGCATTTGAGCATATGAATTTTTGGTTAATCAGTCTTTTGCCTTATTTTAAAAGACATTACAATCACTTTCTCTTTGAATTTCTTTATATATATTTATGCCCCCCAAAATTTTAATTGAACTTTACACTTCCAAAGCCATACCAGTAATTATTTAAACTTGTTGAAAAATAGTTTATTCTTCAATCAAAGCTTTAAATTATTATATATGTTTAAAGAATAAAAAGGAATTTGTACATATATAAAATTATTTTGTAGTACCTGTAGCTTGGCACACTGGTAGAATTAGAAGTGGTTATGATTTTTTTTTTTAACTTCAAATAAAAAAACAGGTATGAGGTTTTATACAGAGAGAGACTGCCAGGTTGATAAATTTTAATTTCTTTGTCACTTAACCACTATGGATATCACATGAATGTCATTCAGCTTTTTAGTTGTATCATTGATTAAGCTGAATTAACTTGTCATTTTAGTTTGGATTCTCACATTCAAATGGCTAAGTTAAGATTTTAGTAGCCATCTTACAAATTCAAAATCACATGGAAGATACAGGTCCTTGGGAATGTCAAGGAGCTGTGTTCCTTAAATAATGTATAGATGGCATATATCTTGTCAAAATAAGAGTGAGGTAGCGTTATCGGAACTGTGTTAAACTTCTTTTGCTATTATTTCATTCTAATGTTTTGATTAGTATTTCATGTTCCTAAGGAATGACAAATAAAGATTCAGGGGCTAGTAAGTTTTTTTTTTTTTTTTTTAGCCTACTTATTTTGCTTAAAACATTAGATCTATAGAATACTATTCAACAATAAAAAGAATTGAAATATCAATACATACAACTTTGCTATACCAAGAAAATTATGCTTAGTTAATAAGGCCAATCTCAAAAGGTTACCTAGTATATGATTCCGTCTCTGTAACATTCTTGAAATGAGAACATTCTGGAGATTGAGAGCAGAGTAATGGTGGCAAGGGTTTAGGGGTTGGGGTGGGTGGAGAATGGTGGGCATAGCTGTAAAACAATGGCACAAGGAATCCTTGTGATTGAAACTGTTTTGTCTTGACTCTAGTGATGATTACATGAAGGCTATACACACATGACTGCATGTAAAACTGGTGAAATCTGAATAAAAGTTGGTGAACTAGGTCAATGTCACTTCCTGGTTCTGATACTGTACTATATTTATGCAGGATATTTTCATTGGGGGAAACTAGATAAACAGTAAGGGGGAATCTTTCTGTATTATTTCTTGTTACTGCATATGAATCTGTAATTATTTCAACATAAAAAGATAAATGCAGTCACACACTTTTTTTTTTTTTACATCATAGGTATTCCTTGCATCTTCTAGATATAAGTGCTTTTTATAATTCATGGTGATAATACTTTATGGAATACAAATTCTCTAAACCTTATTGTTCAGAAGAAGATACCGGATCCTAAAACATTCTTAGTTTGTTTCTCTGCCACCATTCCCTATATGCTTCTTCCAAAAACCTGCCTTAAAGTAAAATAGAAAAGGGGTGGTCGTAATAGTATCAGCCAGCAGTTGATGAGGGTTCTAATTTCTCCACATCCTCACAGTGACACTTGTTATTTGCTATTTTTTAGAGCTGTCCTAGCATGTGCGAGAAGTGGTATCTCATTGTGATTTTTTTTTTTTAAGATTTTATTTATTATTTGACAGAGAAAGAGCACAGTAGACAGAGCGACAGGCAGAGGGAGAGGGAGAAGCAGGCTCTCCACTGAACAGGGAGCCCGATGCCCGGCTTGATCCCAGGAGCCTGGGATCACGACCTGAGCCGAAGGCAGCCACTTAACTGACTGAGCCATCCAGGCGCCCCCTCATTGTGATTTTGATTTCCATTTTCTTTATGATTAATGTCATTGAGCATGTTTTAGTGTTTTTGTCATTTGCATATCTTCTTTTGAGAAATGTCTATTCAGATCTTTTATCCATTTCTTAGATTTTTTTTTAAAATTTTTGAGTTTTATATGTTCTTTATATATTCTAGATACCAAACCTATGTCTGCTACATGATTTTCAAATATTTTCTCCTTCTGTGGATTGTCTTTTCACTTCCCTGGTGGAGTCATTTGAAGCACAAATTTTTTTTAATATTGATGAAGTCCAGTTTATATTTTCTTTTGTTGCTTGTGCTTTTAATGTTATATTTAAGAAACCATTGCTTAGGTCACAAAGATTTATACTTTGTTTTCATTTGAGAGTTTTATAGTTTTTTTTGAAAGATTTAATTTATTTTTTTGGCACAGAGAGAGAACAAGCACACACAGGAGGAGTGGCAGGCAGGGGAGAAGCAGGCTCCCCGCTGAGCAAGGAGCCCGATGCAGGGCTTGATCCCCGGACCCCGAGATCATGACCCGAGCCAAAGGCCACCCAGATGCCCCGAGAGTTTTATAGTTTTATGTTTTATATTTAGGTTTTTGATCCAGTTTTTTTATGGTACAAGATGGGGGTCCAAAATCATTCTTTTGCATGTTAATATCCAGCTATTCTGGCACTATTTATTGAAAAGACTATTCTTTCCACATTAAATGATCTCGATACCCTTGTCAAAAATCAGTTGGTCATAGATGTGTATGTTTATTTCTGGATTCCCACTTGTATTCCATTGATCTCTTTGTCTATCCTCAGCTCAATACTATAGTCTTTATTGTTGTGGCTTTGTGTTAAGTTTTGAAATGATCATGTGAGTCCTTCAGTTTTGTTCTTCTTTTTCAAGATTGTTTTGGCTATTCTGTGGCCCACCTGTGTACATAAGAATTTTAGGATTATCTTGTCAATTTCTATAAAAAAGCTAGCTGGGATTTTGATAGGGATTATATTGAATCTATATATCAGTTTGGGGAGTATTGCCATCTCAACAATATTAAGTCTTCTGATTGATGAATATGGGCTATCTTTCCATTTATTTAGATCTTCTTTAATCACTTCAAACAATATTTTGTAGTTTTCAGTGCGTAAGTCTTATATTTCTTGTTACATTTATTACTAAGTATTTTATGATTTGAGGTGCTATAGTAAATGGAATTGTTTTTTTTAATGTCATTTTTGGGTTATTCTTTGCTACTTTATGGGAGTATGACTGGTTTTTGTATACGGATTTTGTATTCTTCAACTTGGTTTATTGCCTCTAAGAGTTTTTTTGGATTCTTTAGTGATTCTACATATAAGATCATGTCACCTGCAGATAAGGATAGTTTTACTTCTTTACCAGTTTGGAGGCCTTTTTTCTTGCCTAATTTTGGATAGACTGTCTAGTACAGTGCTGAATAAAACTAGTAAGAGTAGACATCCTTTTCTTTTCTTTCTTTCCTTTTTTTTTTTAGGATTTTTATTTTATTTTATAAAAATTTAAGTTCAGTTAACATAATGTATTATTTGTTTCAGGGGTACAGGTGTGTGATTCATCAGTCTTATAGAATACCCAGTGCTCATTACAACACATACTCTCCCTAGTGTCCATCACCCAGTTATCCCATCTCCCCATTCCCCCCCTTCCAGCAGCCTTCTGTTTGTTTCCTAAGATTAAGAGTCTCTTATGGTTTGTCTCCCTCTCTGGTTTCATTTTTTCCTATAATCCTCTGCTTGTTTCTTATATTCCACATATGAGTGAGAAAATATGATAGTTGTCTTTCTCTCATTGACTTATTTTGCTTGGCATAATACCCTCTAGTTCCATCCATGTTGTTGCAAATGGCAAGATTTCAGTTTTTTGATGGCCGTTTAATAATATTCCATTGTACATATATACCACATCTTCTATATCCATTCATCTGTCTGTGGACATTTAGGCTCTTTCCATAGTTTGGCTATTGTGGACCTTGCTGCTATACACATTGGGGTACATGTGCCCCTTTAGATCACTACATTTGTATCTTTGGGGTAAATACCCCATAGTGCAAGTGTTGGGTCATAGATACCTTTCTCTTTTGCCTCATCTCAGGAAGAAATCTTATAGTCTTTCATCATTAAGTATGATGTTAGCTGCAGGTTTTTCATAGCTGTCCTTTATCAGGTTGTGGAAATTCCTTTTTATTGTTAGTTTGAGATTTCTTTCTATTCTAGTCTGTTGACTGTCCTTTTCATGAAAGAGTATTGGATTTTGTCACATGTCCTTTTGTGTGTTTTGAAATGATCGTTTAGTTTTGTACTTTGTTGGATTTGGTTTGCTAGTGTTTTTTTGAGGATTTTTTGTATCTGGAAAAAGGATATTGTTCTGTATTTTCTTGTAATGTTCTATCTGGCTTTGGTATCAAGATGTAATTCTGTCTTGGGGTGCCTCGGTGGCTCAGTCGGTTGAGCATCAGACTCACTGTCTCAGCTCAGGTCTTGATCTCAGGGTTGTGAGTTTGAGCCCCATGTTGGGTTCCACGCTGGGCATGGAGCCTACTTTAAAAAAAATAAAAGACATAATACTGGCTTCATAGAATGATGTGGGAAGTGCTCCCTCTTCTTCCATTTTTGGGAAGAGTTTGATAAGGGTTGGTGTTACTTTAAACATTTGATAGAGTTCACCAGTGAAGCTATCAGTTTTCACATTTGTTGGAAGATTTTTTTATTACTGGCTTAATCTTTTTACTTAATTATTGGTCTATTCAGATTTTCTATTTCTTTTCAAGTCAGTATTGCTAGTTTGTGTGTTTCTAGGTAGTTGTCATTTTATTTCTGTTACCTATTTTGTTGGCATACCCTTATATTTGTTTTTATTTCTTTAAGGTCAGTAGTAATGTCTCTGTTTTCATTTCTGATTTTAGTAATTTGAGTCTTTTTTTCTTCATTATAGTAGCTAAATATTATTAAATTGTTGAAAGCAACCTTTGTTTCACTGATGTTTTTTTTCCAGTGTTTTTCTGTTTTATTTCTTTGCTCTGATCTTTATTGTTTACTTCCTTCTGCTTGTTTTGAATTTAATTTGCTCTTTCCTAATTTCTGAAGGTTTAAGGTTAGGTCATTGCTTTGAGATGTTTCTTCTTCTTTTTCTTTCTTTCTTTTTTTTTAAGATTTATTATTTATTTTAGAGAGCATTTTTGAGCAGGGGAGAGGGCAGAGGGAGGGAGAGAATCTTCAAGTAGACTCCTCGTTAAGCTCAGAGCCTGGTGGGGCTCAATCCCAGGACTTTGAGATCAGGACCTGAACTAAAATCAAGAGCTGGCTGCTTAACTGACTGTGCCACCCAGGTGCCTCTCTTCTTTTTTAATAAATGCATTTTACAGCTATAAATTTAGCTATCAGTAAGCTTTTGCTGTATCCCCTAGATTTTGATAGGCTTTGTTTTTGTTTTGAGTGGTCTCTACGTATTTTGTATTTCCTGTTGTGATTTCTTTTTGATCCATTGGTTATTTAGAAATGTGTTGTTGAATTCCACCTATTTGTGAATGTCTCAGATGCTTTTTGCTATTGATTTGTACCTAATTCTATTATAGTTTGGAGAACATATTTTTATGATTCAGTCCTCTTAAATTTATTGAGGTTGGTTTATGGGCTAACATGTGGTCTATCTTGTAAAATCTTCTATATGTACTTGACAAGAAAGTATGTTCTGCTTATTTTGGGTGGAGTATCATAGAGATGTCCCCACCCCACACACAAGATTTTATTTACTTCCAGAGAGAAGGAGAGCACAAGCAGGGGGAAGTGGCAGGCAGAGGGAGGAGTAGGCTCCCTGCTGAGCAAGGAGCCGCAGGATGGACTTTTTCCCAGGACACTGAGATCATGACCTGAGCTGAAGCAGACTCTTAACTGACTGAGCCACCCAGGCATCCCCATAGAGATATCTTTACCTTTGGCAGTTATTTTTACTGAGTACACGTTCTTACACATATTTTTGGAATCATGAGTTCACGCTATTGCTTCTAATTCCAGTTTATCCCAAGATTCTTTCTTGTTTACTTTTATTCCATGAAACTACCTGTTGTTCTTCAGCAAGAACCCTGGCTCTTCACGACATCAACATATTTACTCATTTGCTCAATCTAATAATACATCTACAGTAGTTTCATAATTGCTTTGCTCATACCATAACAAAATTTGAAATAGTTCAGGATTTTTTTGCAGTACTTCTCCTTTCTTACTTACCTTGCCCATGACTAACGGTATATAATCAAATGCTAGTTTGTCTGTTTGTTTGTTTTTAGTTATTTGGATTAGTTATTTCTTGCTGTTTTTCTATACAGTGTGGTTAGAGTTGTTGTATGCAGTATAATTAGGTTCATTTGTTTGCTTTATAATTTTTTTTTCTTTCCATTCTTACTGATTTAGTTGTATTATAATTTAGTATATATAATATTATTACATAATAATATATCCTGTTTCATCACATTATATATGTTATTAAATAAACTATTAGTGAGCTTTCAAAGTTAAAATGAAGCAAAAGACATATCGAAAGTATCACTCATACACATTCCTTCTCAAGTTGGAGACTAATAAACTTCAGATTTGTTTTATTTATCTTGCTTGGGATTCATTTGAGTTCTTGATTCTGTACTTGTCTTTAATTGGTTTTCTAAATTCTCAGTCATTATCTTTTCATATATTGTCCTTACTCTATTGTCTTATCCTCTCCCTCTGAACTCTCATAAAACATATGTTAGACTTTAGCACTGTCCTCTCTTCTCTCATTCTTCTCTTGTATTTTCCATCCTTTTTTCTCTCCATGTTACATTCTGTAAGGTATTTCAGACCTACCTTTCAGTTCACTAATTCTCTTTTTAGTCGGGTCTGACCTGAATCTATCACATTTTAAATTTTGGTTTTTATAATTTTTTTGTTTCAGAGTTTCACTTTGGAATCTTTTATCAAATATGCTGTGTTACTTTTTATAGTTTCCAGTTATATAGTAAACATTTAAATCTGAAAGAACTTTGGTTTAAGAGTCAAAAGATCTGAAGTATATCCTGACTCTGTTTCCAACCCCCTCCTTTCAGTACTTTTTAAAAGAGAATTTTAATTGTTAATGTATCATTCAGAAGTTAAACCATTTCAGTTCAATACGATAATCCCAACTTTTAATCTCTTAATTATTATTATTATTTTTAAAGATTTTATTTATTTGACAGAGAGAGAGAGAGAGACAGCAAGAGAGGGGATTCAAGCAGGGGGAGTGGGAGAGGGAGAAGCAGGCTTCCCACCAAGCAGGGAACCTGATCAGGGCTTGATCCCAGGACCCTGAGATCATGACCTGAGCCAAAGGCAGACGCTTAATGACTGAGCCACCCAAGCGCCCCTCTCTTAATTATTTTTTAACGGTATTTAAAAAATATTTAGATTGGGGCACCTGGGTGGCTCAGTGGGTTAAGCCTCTGCCTTCAGCGCAGGTCATGATCTCAGGGTCCTGGGATCGAGCCCCGCATCGGGCTCTCTGCTCAGCGGGGAGCCTGCTTCCTCCTCTCTCTCTCTCTGCCTGCCTCTTTGCCTACTTGTGATCTGTCTGTCAAATAAATAAATAAATTCTTTAAAAAAAATTTTAGATGACATCCAAATAAATTCTTATTGTATAATACTGAAGAGTATAGAAATACAGACTGAAATGTGAAAATTCCCCTTCACTTACCGTTTCACCCTCACTCCTCTCTCATAGATGAGCACCATTAGTAGTTTGGCAATCATCTTTGTAGTCCCTACTCAATACTTTTTTATTTATTTATTTGCTCATTTATTTTTATTTCTTTTTTTAAAGATTTTATTTACTTATTTGACAGATCACAAGTAGAGAGGCAGGCAGAGAGAGAGGGGGAAGCAGGCTCCCTGCTGAGCAGAGAGCCTGATGTGGAGCTCCATCCCAAGACCCTGAGATTATGACCGGAGCCCAAGGCAGAGGCTTAACCCACTGAGCCACCCAGGTGCCCCTATTCATTTATTTTTAAAGATTTTATTTCTTTATTTGAGAAGACACTGAGACCATGTGCCCTGTTAAGACTTGATTCTTTTCTTTCCATTTCATTTTGACCAGTTCCCTTCCTCAACTCTGTATTTCATTAACTCAGAGCTGAGTCTAGGTTTTTTCATACATCATAATGTCTGCTGTGCTGCTTTTCATTCATAGTTACTCTTTGTTGAAATATTCTCCCCCTCACTCTTTTCCCTTTAGCCTGATTAACACTTGCTAATCCTTTACTGTGGTGGTTAAGAGCCTGGGCCTTAGGTTAGCATTATTCCATTTAATTTCTTTTTCTTCTTCTTCGTCGTCGTCTTTTTTTTTTTTTTTTTTAAGATTTATTTATTTATCAGAGAGACAGTGGGAGAGAGTGAGCAGGGGGAGGGGCATAGGGAGAGAGAGAAGCAGACTACCTGCTGAACAGGGATATGGTCATGAGGCTCCATCCCAGGACTCTGGGATCATGACCCAAGGTGAAGGCAAATGCGTAACTGACTGAGCCACCCGGGCACCCTGGGTTTAAAAAAACCCAGTTTTTTGTCAGTTTAAAAAAACAACTTGGGTATTTTGCCCTTCTGTAAGACTCAGCCAAGAGAATATAGATACATCTCTCTGTTGTGCATATCTCTAATACTATAATTCCACACTACTTTTAAGCTTTGTGAGTGGGTCTACTCCATTAGGCTTCAAACTCCTTAAAATCAAGGACTACCATGTTCATCTTTGTATTATAGGTACCAGGCACATAGAGATTCAGTGAATATTTCTTGACTATGTGAATGGAGTTTGAAAGATCTAATCATCTCAGTGCGTTATCATTTGCAGAGGAAGCTTGTGTAAATGCGTATACCCTTTTGTTCAAGTGAAAATTGTTGTTTTCCTTTGTTTTTGCAAGTAGTAAAGCCTTAAACTAGCCTTAAACTGATAATTACATTTATTTCCACAACACTGAGCCACATGCTGAAAATCCCAGGAAGCCATGGGAAATTGGCAGTTTTCAGGATTAGATTATTCTTCCATATTGTTTGTATTCTTATATTTATGGAATTTGGGTTGAGGAGAGTCTGTGAAAGTCCTTCATTTTCACGTAGAATTTGAGAACGGGGTTTTTAAAAAAATATTTCCCAAGAGGTGAGATAATGCTTGGTGAGATAATGTTTGACAAGCAACCCAGTTGCTTTCCTGTACCCCCACACCTGAAGTTATAATAGTTCTTTGAGTGCTCAAAAATGACAGACAACAACACTACCAGATGTAACCTGTCTTCTGTAGATAAAAAATCTGAGGTTTAGAATAAGTAAGTTATTCAAGGATCCAGAGTCAGAAAGTGGAGAAGCTAGAATTTAAACCTAGTTGATCCAAGGCTCATTCTCCTTCCATTATGCCCAACTGCTTTTCTAAATAAACTGAAAATAATTCTTGGTTGAAATTTATAGCATTAAAAAAAAATCTTAAAAAAAAAAAAAGAAATTTATAGCATTTAATAGGGCTTTATTTAAAAATTTTTTTGTTCAGGTATACTTAACATACAGTGTTATTTTAATTTCAGATATACTGAAATATACTTTCAGTTATTGATGACTACACAAGTTAATAACTAATAGAAACCTTATTAGTAAGATATTTAGGTAGTACTTAAAGAGAGAATTTTTTTAAATTAAAAGTTTTAATTCATGTAGTATTTCTTTAAGGTATGTATATTTTTAATTTGAATCACCAGTAGGAGGATATACTTGTCATTTCAGTGTTCTTGGAGGTTAGCACACTTGTTTATTTCTCCCCTTGTTGCATAATCCCTATACATTATATTAGTCAGGAGGTAGGAATGTTGCACATGTTTTTCTTTAAACGTTCTAACTTGCTCTGATATTTGGAATTAACCTTTAGAATGTTCTGGATTTATCCTGGATATGCCAGAGATCTGTAAATTTCTTTCCACATGAGCTGAAATTTTCAGGCAGTTGAGTAAAATATTTGTGAACACAGATGTTTTCCTTAAAAGCAGTTAATGATCAGAAAAAAAGACCTCATTGTGGAAATACTTTATGTTCATCCTGTAATATGATCGGTATATAAATACTCCCTTTTTTTGTAGTTCACATTGTTCATTTTCTAAGGGAGGAAATAACTAAATTGAGAATTAAAATATAGTATTTATCCTGTTAATTTTTTTTTTCCCCTCCCAGAGTAAACTAAAAATGATTTGGACTGACTAGGGCTGCTCCATTCTGTGAAACTCACATTGTTTGCGTACTATTGGCAGGCCTCATTAGGGGGTAAATTTGCTTTTTCTGTGTGTTTGCCAGTAATGATTCCTGTCTCTTAGGGGAACTTGCCATTTGGATTGTCGCCTTTCTAAACTGGCCAGTCTTAAACATTTCAAACCATTAGTTATTTTTTCTGCCCTCCAGTTTTTTTTCTATTATTCTTAGGTTTTCAAGTATTTAAAGCTGAGGTTATTGGTCACTGAGATATTGCCTGGTTAGGGTTCGGCATTGTGCCCGAATCTGTTGGGCCTCTCAGGGCCCGAGTTCTCTGTGCTTTAACAAATGAGCTACAGTTCTCAAGAGATCAGTGAAGCTTGTTTGTTGATCCTGTATTCTCATCCAGAGGAAGTAGATCTTTGAGAATGTCTAAGGAAGGGTAAGTGAGTTTATTATTCTTTTTCCTTCATTTTTTCCAGCAAAGAGATGTTCTAGTCGTCTGTGAATTGGAAGATTAATAAGCAGTGTTACCAGTCCACCAGGGAAGGTAGAGGGAGAGATTAAGAGAAATTTAGCCAAAAGCTTTGATTGTTAATGTTTTACGTGTAATCTACTGTAAAGTTACTATTTGCTGTTTTTTGAAAGACAGCTTTGGGGATGGATACTCTTTGCAGGAATTTAGTGAGCTTTAAGCATCCCGTTTGTGGTAAATTCATTTTGTTTTTCTGTAGAACGTGTTTATGAAGATTGGAAACAAATAGTGATGTCTTACCAAAGAATTTTACATAGAAATGAGTGAAATTAAAACTCAAAGGCATTTTCAAATAATTTGTACCTTTGGAAAATGGTGTGAAAGACTGAGTGAAACACAACTTGTGATTTTGTTTCTTTCGGGGAAGTGTAAGCAAAAAGTAATTTTGAGTAGAATCCTGTATTCTTTTTACTTTGCAGTATAGAATAGTTTTTTATTAAGGTTTTTATTGTTTCTATATTACTGTCTTTTAAAAAAAATTATTATTGTCTCTTATGCCCAAGTTTGAATTGTTACAGAAATTCTTTTTTTTACCACTAATAGGTGACATGTAAGTTAATGATTGTATAGTAACTATTTCATTCCTAACCTTCAAGCATAACTAGACCTGGTTAGTTTCAGAGAGCCATTCCCTTTGATTAAGTAGTACAGAGATCTCAAAATTTTTTCAGAAGTCAGTAAAATTTTAATTTTTATTTTCTGGAAGCTCTAACTTCTTTTTCTAGTCCTTGGTTCTATTAGAAATTTTGAAATAGTTTCAGAGTCCATTTATTTATTTATAAATTGACATACAAGGTTTTATATGCCCCAAGGGTACAGGTCTGTGACTCTTCAGACTTACACATTTCACAGCGCTTACCATAGCACATACCCCCCTCCCGTGTGTCCATAACCCAGCCACCCTATCCCTACCCACCCCTCGCCCCCCAGCAACCCTCAGTTTGTTTTGTAAGATTGAGTGTCTCAGAGCCACATTTTTAGAATTTATTTTAATCTAATTATTGATTGTGAGGAAAACAAAATTGGCCATTTTCCTGCTATTTTAAATCTCATTATTGAATGAAGAGAACAACCTTGGACATAATAATTCTGTATTATTTTTAAACCTCTCATGATAGCACTAGAATCTTGAGCTTTCTTTAAATGTAAATGTCATGAAAGGGCTGTCTCTTTAGGGTTTGTATGTTTTCTTTTCTTCTGGCACTGGCTATAAACCTGTAGTTGTTGAACAGTTTTTTTCATAAAGGTTATCACACATGCTAGTAATATTTGTCATTCTTGTACACATGATTGTTTATTTTTTAATTTAATTTTTTTATTTTTTAAATTTATTTTTATTTTTACTTATTCATTTGACAGAGAGCCAGTGAGCACAAGCAGGGGAAGTGGCAGAGGGAGAGAGAAAAGCAGCCGCTGAGCAGGGAGCCCAATGTGGGGCTTGATCCCAGGACCCTGGGACCATGACCTGAGCCGAAGGCAACTGCCTAACTGACTGAGCCACCCAGGTGCCCCCACATGATTGTTTATAAAGCTGGTTTGTAGATTTAGGAACTATATTTCTAGGTGCAGTCAAAATTCTTAGAAAGTAATTAATTTTAGAAGGTATTAATTTTTCCCCTGTGGTAAAGTATGTGTTAGAATTGGTTAGTTAGAAAGAGATATGTATAAACCAAAGGCTACTGTAAGGGCTAAGATACTCTTTTAGCTTTATTTTTAGGAGCAACTGGGACAGTTCCCATACTGTCTGAATAGATAAGTGAGCAAGTTAATTTTTTTTTTAAGATTTGCATTTATAATTGCCCATGCATTTATTTTTTGAAAGTAAGCTCTACCCCTACTGTGGGGCTTGAACTCATAACCCTGATCAAGAGTTCCATGCTTCACTGACCAGTCAGGTACCCCTGAGCAAGTTCATTTGAGATGCATGGGTCATATACATGAAGTCAGTTAGATTTCATTTTCCTTTGCTATCTTTAGAAATAAATGGATTCATTTTGTACTTTGTATGAAAAGAATTCTAATATTCACAATTCTTATATGTGTGGTATTTAGACATGTAGATAGTCTTTCATTTGATATCTATGAAATACTTTCCTAATATAATAGGAAAAGTTTGTTATTACAGTTAAACCACCAAAAACTATACTTGAATCTAATGTAAACCAATGGTAATGGTGACAGTGTGGTATTAGTGTAAGGAGAGACATATGTGGATCGTGAAACCTTGTAGTGAATTCACAGACCCACGCATATATATATAGAGTCAGTTGATTTTCAGCAGTGAGGCCAAGGTATTTCAATGGCTGGAACAACTGAACATTCATATAGGAAAAAAATGCACCTCGACCCTTACCTCAAACTCTATATAAAAAATAACACAAATGGATCCTAGAGCTAAATATAAAAGTAAAAAGTAAAGTGTAGGTGAAAATCTTTGTGACCTTGAATTAGCTAAAAATTTCTTAGGTAAAATACATAACATGAAAGTCAGAATTGATCAATTGTGTTTCATCAAAACAACAGCAGCAGTAACAACAAAAGCAAAACAACTCTATTTGAAAGACACCATTAAGAAAATGAAAAGGCAAGCCACAGACTGGAGAATGTATTCTCAGTATATATATATCTAGTAAAGGACTTAAATCCAAAATATATAAAGAATTTGCACAGCATAGTAATAAGACAAACAAACCTAGATTAAAAATGGGCAAAAAGAGGGACACCTGGGTGGCTCAGTGGGTTAGAGCTTCTGCCTTCAGTTCAGGTCATGATGCCAGGGTCCTGGGATCAAGCACCACATCGGGCTCTCCGATCAGCGGGGAGCCTGCTTCTCCCTCTTCCTCTGCCTGCCTCTCTGCCTACTTGTGATCTCTGTCTGTCAAATAAATAAGTAAAATCTTTTAAAAAAAATGGGCAAAAAGGGATGCCTGGGTGGCTCAGTAGTCTAAGCATCTGCCTTCAGCTCAGGTCATGATCCCAGGGTCCTGGGATCAGGTCCTGCATTGGGTTCCTTGTTCGGCTGGGAGCCTGTTTCTTCCTCTGCCTACCAATCCCTCTGCTTGTGCTTTTTCTCTCTCTCTCACAAATAAATAAATAAAATCTTTAAGAAAAAAATGGACAAAAGATTTAAATGGATATTTCACACAGAAAAAGATGGCCAGTAAGCTCTTGGAAAGATGCTCTGCCTCATTCTCATTAGTCATTAGGGAAATAGGAATTAAAACCACAACAAGAGGGGTGCCTGGGTGGCTCAGTGGGTTAAAGCCTCTGCCTTTGGCTCAGGTCGTGATCCCAGGGTCCTGAATCAAGCCCCGCATCAGGCTCTCTGCTCAGCAGGGAGCCTGCTTCCTCCTCTCTCTCTGCCTGCCTCTCTGACTACTTGTGGTCTCTATCTGTCAAATAAATAAATAAATAAATAAGTCTTAAAAAAAAAATAAACAAAACCACAACAAGATACCATTGCAGACCCACTAGAATGACTAAAATTAAAAACACAGACAATATTGAGCTCCTTGTACTTCTGTTGCTGATGAGAATGCAAAAGAGAAAGGAGTTTGGGTAGTACTTTTTTTTTTTTTTAAGATTTTATTTATTTGAGAGAGAGTGTGAACCCCGGGGGCAGAGTGGGGTCAGGGGAGGAGGAGCAAGGGGAAGGAGAGAATCTTAAGCAGGTTCCACACCCAGTGTGGAGCTCCAGACAGGGCTCAGTCTCAGGACCCTGAGATCCTGACTTGAGCTGAAATCAAGTACCTAAGGCTTAACCAACTGTGTGACCAAGGTGCCCATGTTATTGTTTATTCTTATTCAAGGGAAGGTACTTGGGGAAATACAGATGCTTTAGGTTATGAGTTTTATCATTTGCTTTTACTTTAAATTCTAGATTAAAAAAAATTCTTTATTTTAGGGGTGCCTAGGTGGCTCAGTTGGTTAAGCATCTGCCTTCAGCTCAGGTCATGATCCCAGGGTTCTGGGATGGAGCTCCATGTCAGGCTTCCTGCTCAGTGGGGAGCCGGCTTCTCCCTCTTCCTCTGCTGCTCCCCCTGCTTGTGCACAGTCTCTCTCTCAAATAAATAAAATCTTAAAAATATTCCTTTATTTTGTATGTTAGAGAGAGAGTACATGAACCCTGGGGAGAAGGAGAGAGGCATAGAAACTGACTCCCTGCTGAGTGCAGAGCTTGTCTGTCTCAGCGCTGGATCCCAGGATCCCTGGGATCATGACCTGAGCTGAAACTGAGGGGCGGAGGCTTAACCAACTGAGCCACCCAGGGTCCCCTAAATTCTAGATTTTGACCTGTCTTTTCCATTATAGGCATAGTCAGTACAGTTGTTAAGTTGGCCTAATGATGACATTGGATAATCATACTTTCTTTTCACTTTTATTCTGCAAAATTCAGCTTTTGTGTTTTGCTGCATTTTATAAATTATCCTCTATACACTGGTACCATTGGTCTTTACTTTAAAAATTTGAGGAGAGGGGTGCCTGGGTGGCTCAGTTGGTTAGGCTCCAACTCTTGGTTTTGGCTCAGGTTATGGTCTCAGGATCCTGAAATATAGACCCGCATTGCATAGGGCTTGGTGCTCAGCAGGGAGTCTTCTTGTCCGTTCCAGTCCAGTTCTACCTCCCCCTTGAATAAATAAATAAAATCTTTTAAAAAAATTGTGGAGAAAAAATGAAAAAGAACTTATTGGAAAATAGGAAAAAAGAGATTGGAAAAACCTGTATTTAATTAGACCAGGATTCTAGAACAGTAAATTTATATTCAGAGTACTGATACTGTCTTTAATTTCTCTCTTAATTTGTGTATTTTTCATTTGCTGGTCTTTTCTTTTATTCCCTGCCATCCTGTTCTCATTACTGCAGTTCCTTCATTTGGGAAAGAAGGTGAAAGGAATTTTAATGTCTCTTCCTTAAAGTATGCTTTAAAAGCTTGAGTGGAAAGATAGTGTGATCAGTACTTTTAGTATTTTATATACATTTTTAAACACTTAAACATTTCTGAAATTGGGCTGCATCTAGCAGTATACCACCTAGAATTAAGACGAGTTCTTCCAAATAATTGTATTTCTTTTAGTCATCTAGTGGCGATATTAACCATCCTAGTAATGTAAATTCACATCACAAGCCAACTACATGACTCCTCAGATCCTCAAGGGTAGGTTTTTCCCCCTGTCCTCGACCATGTCAGGGCTGAGATGTATAAATTCTGTGTGTTTCTTCTATGTTGCAGATTTATTTATTCTTTTTCTTCATGTTATGGGTAGCCCTGTGAGATTCTAGCTTTATGAGGTCCTAAATATTCTTGGGCATCGCCCCCTTTTAGTGGCATATAATATGGGTGAGTTTGACAAGTGATGGTATCTCAAATTTTAATTGTCTTTTATTTTCTGTGTATGTCATCATAGTCACATCTTTTCACTAGAAGATTTTTATATTGAATATTTGAGAAAAGTGAATATTATAATTAATTCATGTTTTATTTTAGAAATGATAACATGCTTATTGTTCAGACTTTTATTTATTTATTCATTAAAAAATATTTAATTTTTTTTTTTTTTTTTGAGAGAGAAAGAAATCACGAGCTGGGGGAGGGCCAGATGAAGAGGGAGTAGCAAACTCCTCACTGAGCATGGAGCCTGACTCCAGACTCCATGCAGGGGTGGATCTTAGGATCGTGAGATCATGACCTGAGCCGAAGGCCGATGCTTAACCCACTGAGCCACCCAGGTGCCCCTGGTGTTCAGGCTCTAAAAGCACAGGCTGCTGTTCTCTTGGCACAATGTGATAAAATGTATCCCTCCTGAGGGTGTTCTTCAGAGAAAATATTCAGACTTATTAGTAAATTATTGGCTAAAGTTTATGAAAACAAAAACTAATGCTACTTAAATCATTTTTTTCGTTTATAAAATCTAGTCCAGAATGTTTTATTTTGTCTGTAAATCCATGGTATTTGAATTTCAATTTTTAGGAATCCATTTCATAAATTAGAAAGTTTTTACCTATATATTTTTATGTCACCAAGCATACTTTTTCCTGAAGGATAGGGACATAAAGGCAGAATGAGGTCTTGCAATTATGCTCTTTAAATAACAACTTTATAGAAATATAGTTCCCATACCATCCAATTCACTTTTTAAAGTGTCCAATTCAGTGGTTTTAGTATATTCACAGAGTTGTGCAGCCAATACCACTGTTTAATTTTAGAACATTTTCACTACCCCCAAAAGAAACCCAGTACTCAACTAAATGTTGTGTCTGCTCTATACAAGGCCTTATGGTAAGTTTTGGGAAGGCAGTAAATCCTGGCCTCAAAGTTTATAATCCAGTAAAGAATAAAAGAACTACCTGTGTATTTTATGTATGTGACAAAATATGCCACAAGCCAAAATAAAGGATTTTGAATATTCAAACCTCTCAGATGGATCACAACTCTATAATACTCTTTCATTAAGTAGAAAAGTAATCTGAGACCCAGAGGCATCTCTGCCTGTAGTTATGTGGCACAGCCAGAGTGGTTTCTTGAAGAAGTCAGTTGAGATTGCTGTGTCCTGAAAAATTAGAGGTAACTGAGGAGAACATGTCAGGTATAGGGAACAGTGCAAACAAATCCTCAGTGTACCTTTAGGAAGTAGTGAGTAGTTCATTTTGATTATTGGAGCAAAAGGTGCATGATATGGAGCAGTATGAGATAAAACTGATTTTGGAAAGATGGTGAAAAGCTTTGAACTCCTTGAAGATACAAAAACTTGTATAATTTGGGTAGGTAGTGAGGAATGTCTAAAGGTTATTAAGTAGGAGAGTGACATGGTTGGAGCTGGACTTTGGGACGGTTCTTCTCAAACTATCAGTGATGGGGGATCATTTGTTTTGTTTTCATCCCAGTCTTTTCAAATTAATCATTTACAAAATATAGTAAAAATGAATTACTAGGAAAATGAAGAGACCTGTACGTCTCTATATTTTTTTTAAGTTTATTTAATCTCTACACCCAACGTGGGGCTCAAACTTAGGACGCTGAGATCAAGAGTTGCTTGCTCCTTGGACTGAGCCAGCCAGGCACCCCTGCATTTTTTTTTTTTTATTACAGTCAACAAATGTAAAGTTTCACAATTGCTATGAGAGTTTCTAAATACTTGCAATTTCTGTATGTATCATGTTATGGATTTGTAACAACCATTCACAGAACAGTATTGGTCTGTGGACCACACACCACACTTTGAGTAGCAGTACTTCAAAACAATCAGTTTGGCTGTTAGTGCGCAGGCAGAACAATTGGAAGGTGATTGCTGAAGAGTTAATGAGTTAACAAGGACCTGGACAAGTTGGTAGCAGTAAGAATTAAACGGAAGATTTGGTTTCGATAGACATTTGGAAATTTTTTTTTTTTTCAGATTTTATTTATTTATTTGAGAGAGAGTGAGAGAAAGCATGAGCAGAGGGAGGGATAGAGGAAGAAGCAGGCTCCTTGCTCCCCAGGACCCTTGGATCATGCATGACTTGAGCCGAAGGCAGACGCTTGACTGCCTGAGCCACCCAGGCACCCTTGACATTTGGAAATTTAAATGAAGGCAAATGAGATGATGTAGATTTGAGGGAGAGGAAACAATACTCAATTTTAGGGTTGAGTGGTAAAATGAGAGTGCCAAAAGTAGAAATAGAAACTAGTTTGGAGAGAAAGATACTAAATTAGATATTCAACAGAGATCCACATTATGGCATATTTTATTAAGTAAACACACATACATACAAAGAGACATTGTTTGGTTCATAATCTAAATTTGTACTCTCAATATGATCTCGAAAAAGCACTTGTAACTTTTCTTTGATTGCAACAAGCTTTGAGTATATTATTACACAAACCCATAACCAAAACATGCCTAAGAAGATTTTATACTTGCATCTTTAGTCTCATTTGTTGTTGCAGTAACTGTTGCTGGGCTCTTGGCCAGGAAATTGTGACTCTAGGCAGGGGGAGGAGCTAGGGATAAAGTTCACCATCGCCAAAGAAACTCTATTCCAAATGGATTTGTGTGGAGCAACAGTGATATCCAATGACAAGTTAAATTAGACACAGAGGTGTTTTCTCCAACAGTCTCAGAGATACATGCTGTTGAGGGGCTTGGTTCAGACTAAAGCAGTCTTTTTGAAGTGAGGTTAAAGTTACACAGAAGTAAATTATACTAGGAGCTTAAAGAAGAATTTTGTTATGTGACTTCAAGAACTCATTGACTCAGATAGTTTCACACACTGCAGAACGGCAACCAGTGACAGATGAGGTAATGCTGCTTTGAATTACGATTTAAATCTCAAAACCACTAAGTTTGCTACTTACAAAATTCCAAATTTAGTAAATTGCATGTTCATGTGCCTTAAATATGAAGATATTAAATCCCTATTCTTAAAGCACATAGTCTTACTTCTTATGGTTAATATGTATATTTACTTGGATAGAATTTCTTTAAATTTCAAGCCTTACTGTGGTAGGATATGATAGTAAAAGCTGTTATATTTTTCTTTGTCTAAATCTGTGCCTGGTTTTATAGTGCCAGGTTTTATGTGTTGTTTCCTAAAGATTGTTTCTCTTGTTAGTGCTCAAATCTGTATCAGATGCCTTAATATGTAGGAATTTCTGGCTGATAATTGCATTTTAAGGTTGGATGCTTAGGTCACTCATGCTTTTGGAGACTTCGTGCTTTATTAAAAGTAAGTTTTGGAAAGTTAATTTCACAAATGTATTCACATTCTTGAAGTGGAGCTCTATAGTGGAGTGTGTTCCACTGGTTAATAATTTAGAAAAGTGACACAAGTAAATTGGCATTGGCAAAGACAGAGTCAAGGCCCTGGAACCAACAGAAAATTTTGAATTCTCCAAGCAGATACAATCTTTTGTTTTAAATGTATGGTGGGACAGTGAGTCAGTCTTTTAACTGATAGAGTGTCTAATACTCTCTTTTGTTATAACAGTAAAGAATAGTAATTAGTTTGAGGCCAAGAGATTGTTTCTCTTGAAGACTGTATCCTGGAGACATGATATTTCTGGCCCCAGGCTGCCTCTCTCCTGAAGTCAGTGCACGCTTTCAGCCTTTGGATGTTTATTATCTTTGTAAATCTTCGAGTATGTATTATTGCAGTTCTCTCTGATCCAGCCGTTCCCTTTTGTCATTATAGGTTTACTTAATACACTTTAGATATTCGCAAACAAATTAGATTTAGTTGCCTATTGCCCTTCCCTCCCATGTTTTATAGCAAAAATTAGGGAAAGAAGAGATGAAAACATATGTGAGATTTTTCTTGTTTCGTAATAGGAATGAGAAGAGGAGACAGGAGTGGTTGCTTCTTTCTTAAATTCAGAAATTGCTTCTGTGGATGAGGTTACTTATTTTGAATGAAAATGAAAAGATAATATTTAGTTGAAGGTCTTCATAAGACAACATCTTTATTTCCTTAAGTACAGGCTTAATCTTTCTTCTGACCAAGAGAGAAACTGGCAAGCTATCTTGCTGGGTCTGTTGATAGTTTCTTTCAACCTTTAGCACTGATTGATTGATATTAGCAAAGTCTATTTTTTACCCTGTGATTTGAGCTGTGCCTGAAACCAGCTCATATCATTCTATCAGAAACAAAGCTACTTCTTTTATCATATGATCCCAGCATATATCCCTCCTGGGTTGTATCACAAGAATCTTCCCAGTCATTCCTGCCTGAATTCCCATAGAATATTTTAGGCATGTCAGCTGTTTGGGCTCTGATCAAGGATTTGATCCAGTTGGCCTCTAGCCTGAATTGAGAGTGTGTTTGAAAAACATAATCTTCAGTGGCAACATTTGGTTTCCAGAGTTAGAACCATTGCTTTGTGTCTTACCCCTCTTGGCCTTCAAAAGGATTTCCGTAACTGAGAAAAGGTTTGATAGTAAAGTAGATGCTTTTATCAGTAAAAGGAGGGTGAAATTTGATGAAGTGGTAGAAAGATCATGGTGATATATTTGGGTTTGTGGGTGTTTAAAAAGATTTGGGTGGGTGTCACTTACCTTACAGTTCCTTGTATCTTTGAGCTATGCATTAGGCTTCTCTCTCCCTCCCATCCATTAAAAAGGACCTATATCAGGACAACTTAAAATAGGAGACCAACAGGTCTAATTAAGGGAAAAAGGAGTCCCAAGAAAAGGGAAAAGAAAAACACCTATCTGCATAGGAAGCCAAAATCCAAAGGACTGTTGCTACAGTAATTTGAGGGTAAGAAGAATTATAAATATAAATATATATAATATAAAACATAGTTCACCGTTAGTCGGTGGCAAAGCTAATATACAAGACTCAGTGTTACCTCGGTTCTAAATATTGACTTTCATATATAGCTCATCTGTACTTAGTAGATAAACTGGTTAAAGCATAATTGATGTACATAATCCCATTAGAAAAATAAAAGTGTTAATCTACAGTATTATAGAGATAAGGAGCTAAATACCAATACTGGTATTAATTCTCAGGATTTAGTTCTCAGGAACTAAGGGTTTTATAGAGCTAATCTAGTGTGCATAACACACTAAGATAAGTAGTGATTTTCATATTTTTCAGAAGATTAATCATTCTTAATTTAAGGGTCTATTGATTTTAAGCCCTTGATTAAAATATTTCTAAGCAAATACTTGATTTTTGGTCTGCATTTAAAATTGGTGCATATATTCTGAGATGAGAGGAAAAGTTTTCTGTTAAAATTTGAAATAATAAAAAAAATTTTGAAATAGTAAATGAGTTGCTGAAGAGTCATTACCCAGATTAGTGGTTCCCAAACTCCTCAGTATTCCTTCAGTTAAAACGTACAACATTCATCCCTTCGTGTACTGTTGTCCTGATTTATATATAGTAGAAAACATATACAAATTAGGCGTATTTAAATGATGAAGTAAGTATCAGTAAAAGTTCTGATGTCTTCTTTTTGTACCCAGTCACTCCTCTTTGGAGATGAGTGACCTACATCATGAATAGGAGCCCAGCTCAGGCATCTTATTTTTTTAAGAAGAGGGGTGGGGGGGCGCAGAGGGAGAGGTTAGGAGGGAGAGAGAGAATCCCAAGCATGCCCCATGTCCAGCACGGACCCTAATGTGGTACTTGATCTCACAACCCTGAGATCATGACCTGAGACGAAATCAAAAGAGTTGGTCACTTAACTGACTAAGACAACCAGGTACCCCAAAAGGATACTTTTGTTTTCAGAGATGATTAAAACTTACCCCAAAACATCATCATTTGATGATTTACCATTATACATTTAGTTTTCCCTAAATGTATAATGTGTCTTCAAAAGTGATCTTTCTAAAATTTGAATCTGATTATTTCATTTCTTCAAAATCTGATAATTTGTCCTTGCTTGCACAATAAAGCCCAAACTCTAATGTGGCATACAGAGTCTTCATGATTTTAACTCCTACTAACCTTTTTTTTTTTTTTAAAGATTTTATTTATTTATTTGTCAGAGAGAGTGAGCACAGGCAGACAGAGTGGCAGGCAGAGGCAGAGGGAGAAGCAGGCTCCCTGCTGAGCAAGGAGCCTGATGTGGGACTCGATCCCAGCACCCTGGGATCATGACCTGAGCCGAAGGCAGCCGCTTCACCAACTGAGCCACCCAGGCGTCCCCCTACTAACCTTTTTTAGCTCCATAGCTTTTATTGCCCCTTCTCCTTACCCCTACCCTTCTGGAAAACCTCCTTTTGCAGAAACAATCAGAAAAGCAAAACCAAAGAAAACTCCTCAGCTTTAGCTGTAGTAAATGTTTTATAGTTCACTGTAAACCTTGTCCTTGCTTGGTTATTCTGCCTGGATTGCCTTTGTCGCTTTGTCCAATTGGAACACTTTCTACTGATTGCTTAAGATTCAGCTCATACATCTCTTCTAGTCTCTAAGGAAGTGGTATTCTTGCCTCTGTCTTATTTTGTAGCATTTATTGAGTTGTTAAAATTATTCGTGTGTAAGTGTCTCTCCTACTAGGCTGAATTCCTCAAGGACAGAGATTGTAAATTAGAAGTTCCATAAGGGCAGGTGCTCTTGTTCATTGACTGCTGTATCATATACCTCGTTTGGTATATAGTAAGCATTCAGTGTTTGAACAAATCCGTTTATGTTTATGGGTTTAGTATCTGGCATGTTGTAGGCTTTAAATGAACACTGTTTAAATAAATTATAAATGAATGAATGAATGAATGTATTATAAAACCTCAAAAATAAGCTTGTCTTGGGGGTCAGACTTAGAAAAAGAGAGCTAATTCTCTGAAGTCTTTAGCACATGGCACAGTAAGAAAATACATATATTTCCATATAATATCTGATTTCATTTATAAGAAGGACTTGAAGAATTTTAGTTATGAATTTCTTTTAAGATTAAAAAAATAGTTTATTTGTCAGACACAAGCAGAGGGAACAGCAGCCGGAACAGGCAGAGAGAGAAGCAGGCTCCTCGCTGAGCAAGGAGCTTGATGCAGAACTCTATCCCAGGACCCTGGGATCATGACCTGAGCTTAATGACTGAGCCACCCAGCCATTCCTTTCTTAAAAATTTTATTTATTTATGAGAGAACACACAAATAAGAAGAGGGGCAAAGGGAGAGGGAGAAGCAGACTCACTGCTGAGCAGGGAGCCAGAGCCCTGATGCGGGAGTGGGGGCTCCATCCCAGGATCCTGAGATCATGACCTGAGCCTAAGGCAGATGCATAACCAACTGAGCCACCCAGGTGCTCTTGTTATGAATCTTAATATTGGTATTTAAATGAAAAAAATCTAGAAAGATAACCAAATAATTACATTAAACTTAAGAATTTTGGGGGGAATTTGCTTCAGTGTTAATTGAGAGATCATTTTTTGCTTCTTTTTTTAGGGTGTTTGTGAACCGAAGTTTAGCGATGGAAAAAATAAAGTGTTTTGGTTTTGATATGGATTATACACTTGCTGGTGAGTAGCACTTTTTGACTGCTTAAAAACTGCTTTAAGTATAACACAGTGGGTCTACAGGAGGCAATTCAGTAAACATTTATTTAATCCTATATTTAGCTACTAGAAGCTCTTGTTATCAAAGCTCCTTCCATTGATATTTATGAATATTGAAATTACCAGATATCCTTGAGATTTACGTAAGATAGATATGTAGAACAAGTGCTAAATTATTTTAGAGTCCCTAGTAAGAAATAGTATGATGAAATTATACATTAATGTGTATATCAGGGCACTTTTGGCTTTACTCTATAAAACTATTCTTCAACGATGGAGTTTTGTATCTTTTGTTCTACCCAAGGAAAACGTTTTTTTTTTTCCCAAAGGAAAACTTTTTTATCAGTTAAAAATTTTAATGTTATTCTTAAGACAAATGGAATATGTGTTTATTTCCATTGAAATGATTGCAAATACACTATGTAAAGACTTTTTAAAAATTAGAGCTATTTGCTTTGTTCATTATCAGATAGACTTTAAGCACAGCGCATACTGTTTTTCCCTTCCTGTCTCTGAGATACATTTGAAATCATCAATGGATTAGCTAATAGTTGCAAGATCTTTTCAGAACTTATGAAGTTTTTATTAAAAATTCCTTGATTTTGATGTGAAAATGTCACTTAAGTAGTAGAGATGAAGGACTGAGTTGAGTACATGTGTATATATGTATGTGCATGCATGTGTGTATTGTCATGACACTTGAAAAAATCTTTCAGAAATTTTCTCTAAAAAAATACTGTCTTTACACAAAAATGTTAAAATGTATAAATTCACTTATGTTCAGAAACCTCTTATAACAGTATTAGAAAACTGAGACCCGTCTCAAATTAGATCTCAATTTGATGTTCAATTTAGGCTAATATAATAATATGCATCATAACATATAAATGTATTATAAATGTATGTAAATATGTATTGTAATAGAATAATGCAAAAATGAACACATGCAGTTTATAGGTCATTGTCACATAGTTGTGGCCATGTTATGTACCAAACAAGTTATATATTAAAAATATAACTGACTTGGTTTGCATTTCCCTTTCTTTCCTCCATACTCTTTGTTGTTTATTTCATTTTTCTATTGCCTTAAAGTTGTTTTTGTTGCATTTTTATTCTTATATATTTTTCTAATTGGACACAGACACTTTTAGGACCACTTCTCAGAAAGGAAGTTGGAAGTACTGTACTTTCTCAGGGTAGATCTTTCCAGATTGGGAGAAAATCCTACAGTCTCTCTCATTTGTAGAATTTTACCTCTCCAGTGAAAGGAATGGTAAGATAATTCAGCTGAAAGAGATACTACCTAAAGCAGAAACAGAAGTTAATGGAAAGAAAAAGTGACAGGTTTTTTTCCCCTTGGTTGTTAAGACAATCTCATTGTATTGAGGTAGTTGTTAGTATTTACTGAAAACCTGTGGTGTTCAGGCACATTTTGTTACTGAGCATTGAGATAACCACATGTTCCTACAGAACAATGAAAAAATGAATTCTCTTGTTTAATGAGAAAGTCACTGAAAAAAGTCTCTAAACTTTAAAGATACCTTATGATTGCTTCTTTTCACTTTTTTGTTTTTTAAATCCCACTTCATATTTTAATGCTTATTACTCTTAGTGAAGATACTAATATACTTTGCTTATATATAAATAATTATTAACATTTATTAAGTGCTTATTATGTGCAAAGGAAGTCCTGTTCTAATAACAGATTATCTCATTTAAAACATGGATTATCTCATTCATGCCACTTATTTAATATTTACAAAAACTCTGTGAGGCAGATATTATTGTGGTCTTCATTTTACAGATAATGCTAGGACACTAAGAACTTTGTCCAAGGGTGTTTAGCTTTGATATAGCTGAACTGAGATTCAAATCTAAGTATGCATTTATATGTGTATGTGAGTGTATGCACACCTGTATATATTTTATATATATATATATAGAAATTATATCACACCATAAACTGTCATTGTTCAAAATGATAATTTAAACTTACCATAATATAATATATATTATAATATATAAACTTACCATAATATAATATAATATAAACTTAACTTAAACTTACTATAATATAATATATCATATATATTATATAATATGCATATAATATAATATATCATATATAATATATATTATATATTATATCTATATATTATATATATGATATATTATATCATATTATATTATGGTAAGTTTAAGTTAAGTTTATATTATACTATGGTAAGTTTATATATTATATTATAATATATATTATATTATGGTAAGTTTAAATTATCATAATATATATCATATTATATTATGGTAAGCTTACCATAATATATTATGATATATATTATATTATGGTAAGTTTAAATTACCATTTTGAACAATGACAGTTTATAGTGTGGTATAATTTCAAAGTACTGAGCTCCCTTCCTTAAACAACTAACCAGGACTTAAGCACTCAAAAGGGTAATGCCCTTTAAAGGAGTCCCCCTTTAGAGACTATACATTATTTCCATAAATAGTGTTGGTTGATAAACATTGTTAGTCTTCTTATGGTACTACCTTCGCTTCGTAAAGCATAGGGATACAAGTTTATTGGCTTATACTCTCTCCTGTTTCCCAGAATAGTATTCATTAAATTTATCTGAGAATAACTTTTGTTATTTAAAAAACAAACCACACCCATGAAGTGCTAAGGACTTTTCATCAGAAAATGTGCCATGAAGTACAGAGACAAGATTAAAAAGTGTTTTTTGAAAGCTTGAGTATTTGGAATAAACATCCCTGGAATAAATGTAATAGCGTCACAGGATAAGCTCTTGGAAAGAGTCTGTATTTGTTCTGAAGCCTCATGTGAGACATTGTCTTCTCTGCAGTCATGACACCTTGGTACATCATTTCCTGATAGCAATTTATGTATCATTTGCAGCTTTTTTTTGCTTGCCTGTCTCCACATTGGCCTGTGAGTTCTTCAAGAGCAAGGACTTTCTTTTTCACTTTTATATCCTATGTGTTGCCTGAAGCCTGGCATGTAGTAGGTGCTCAGTAAATATATATTGAATGAACAGTTTGGGTACCCAAGTTTTAATAAATCAGTGTAAGAATTAATCACTATACTTTATTAAAATAAAAACTTAGATGAATTAGTTAAAAACTGTAAGAAGAATAAAGACTTTAATGTGAGACCTGAAACCATAAAAATCTTAGAAGAGAGCAGAGGCAGTAGTTTCTTTGACATCAGTCATAACACCTTTTTTCTAGATAGGTCCCCTGAGGCAAGGGAAACAAAAGCAAATAGACTACAGAAACTACATTAAAATAAACTTAACGCACAGTGGAGAAAACAGTCAACAAAACTAAAAGACAATCTACTAAGTGGGAGAAGGTATTTGCAAATGACATCCAAGAAAGGGTTAGTATCTAAAATACATAAAGAATTTCTAAAACTCAATAATCTTATTAAAAATGGGGAGAACAGCCATTTCTCCAAAGTAGACAAAAGATGGCCAACAGACACTTGAAAAGATACTCAACATCACTCATCATCAAGGAAATGCAAATAAAATTACTATGAGGTATCGCTTCATGCCTGTCAGAATGGCTAAAATCAAAAACACAGACACAACAGGTGTTGGCGAGGATGTGGAGAGAAAGGATCAATGGGGTCAATGCAGACTGGTGTAGGCAGTGTAGAAAACAGTATGGAGCTTTCTCAAAAAATTAAAAATGGAACTACCCTATGATAGGAATTGCATTACTGGGTATTTACCCAAAGACTACAAAAACACTAATTCAAAGGGATACTTGCGCCCCTGTGTTTATAGCAGCATTGTTTATGATAGCCAAATTAGAGAAGCAGCCTGACTGTCCATTGATTGATGACTGGATAAAGAACATGTGATACACATACACATACATACACACAATGGAATATTATCCAGTCATAAAAAAGAATGAAATCTTGCCATTTGTAGTGAAAGGGTGGAGCTTGAGAGTACCATGCTAAGTGAAATAAGTCAGAAAAAGACAAATACCATATGATTTCACTCATGTGGAATTTAAGAAACAAATGAGCAAAGGGGAAAAAAAGGAGAAAGGGAGAGAGAGAAACCAAAAAACAGACTCTTAACTATAGAGAACAAACTGCTGGTTACCAGAGGGGAGGTGGGTGAAGGAATGTAAAATAGGGGGTGGGGATTCAGGATTACACTTATTGTGATGAGCATCAGGTCATTAAAAACTTAAAAATTAATTAAAAACTATTTAAAAAAAGAATTGCTGTATTTGACTTTGGCTGGTATAAAATATGTACTGTTCAAGTGAAATACTTCAAAATATGAACTTATTTTTTAAATTTTAATAAACTTTATTGAGGAGTAAGTTACATACAATAAAACATGCATTTTAAGTATATAGTTAGTTAGACAAAATGTATACACATGTGTAACTACCACCACAATTAAGATAAGGAATATCTGGGGCACCTGGGTGGCTCAGTGGGTTAAGCCTCTGCCTTCAGCTCAGGTCATGATCTCAGAGTCCTGGGATCAAGCTCTGCATCAGGCTCTCTGCTGGGCCCCCGTGCGTCTGTCTCCCCCCCCCCCCCACCTTTACTTGTGATCTCTCTCTGTCTCTGTCAAATAAATAAATAAAATCTTAAAAAAAAAAAAAGTTAAGGAATATTTACATCACTCCAAAAAGTTCCCTCATTGCTTCTTTGAAGTCGGTTCTCCCTTTTACTCCATCTTTGCCTCAGGGCTTTTTGTCACTGTGGATTAGTATAGTATGCCCTTTTCAGAATTTCATATAAATGGAATCATCCAGTATGTACTCTTGTGTTTGGCCTCTTTTGCTCAGCGTAATGTTTTTGTGATTCGTTGATGTTGTTGTGTCTGTCAATAAATAGTTCATTCATTTTTTTTTACCCCTATCATTTTTAAACTCTAAAAAGTGATGAAATAATTTTAGACCTATGAAAGAGCTGCAAAAATAATATTTGGCCTTTATTCCCTTCTAATGGTGACCTTGTACCTGACTGTAGTTGACCACAGTACAACTATAAGAACTAAGAAATTAACATTAGTGTAGTACTACTAACTTAACTACAGACGTTCTTTAGTTTTTACAAATTTTCCCACTAAAGTTCTTAATTCCAATCTGGGATCCCACATTGCATTTAGTTGTCATATTTCCTTAGTGTCTTCCGTAACAGTCCTGTCTTTTCATTGCTTTGACACTTTTGAAGAGTACTAGTTAGATATTTTTGTAAGCTCTTCCACAATTTGGATTTGTCTGATATTTTTTCACATGATTGAAGTTTTATGCATATTTGTGAAGAACACTACGGAGATGGTGTACTCTTCTCAGAGCATAATACCAGAAGTACATAATGTTGGTAAGTCTTATTACTAGTGATGTTAACTGGTCAGCATTATACAATTACACATTTTTCTTTAAACTATACTTTTTTTGGAGGGGGGAGTCAAGTAGTAGTCCATTGTATGGGTACAGGTTTTTCTTCCCCGCTATCTGAAAGTAGAGCCTTCCTTTGAAACTGTGAGCTGAAATGTCATAAAGCAAAGAAATAATTACCATTAATTTATATGGAAAAACTTCCAAGGATTTCTAGACTGCCCCTCCCCCCTTTCTTAGGGTTTTCTGATGCCTTAAAACCCATCTTGCTAATGGATACACAAAATAAGTTGAGGTAAAGCACAGTTGGTTACAGACATAATTTAGAGCCCTGATGGCTTGATGCTGAGATGTTGAGTGTAAGTTCTGGGGAAGGAGTGTGGCAGAGCCACTCTTGGTGCTTGTGGTGCGCACTGCTTTTATAAGGGCTGCTTACAAAACAAATGCTGAATGCCATTTTTGCTTTTCATCTTTTTTCATAAAAGCAAAAATCCTCCAGATTTATTTCAGTTAGCAAAAACAAGTACTCATGTAGGTCTTTCATCAGAGTTAAGTGGCATAACTTGAACTTTCAAAAAACGGGAGATACCTGTATATCACAATTTGTTTATGCATTTATCTGTTGATGGATGTTTGAGTTGTTTCTCTTTGGGGCTATTATGAATAAAACTGCTATGAACATTGGTTCTACATACTACAAGTCTTTTTGTGGTTGTATATTTTTATTTCTCTTGAGTAAATACTTAGGAGTACAATTGCAAGATTTTATGTTTACCTTACAGGAGATAGACAAATGGTTTTTCAAAGTACTGATACCATTTTAAAGTCCCACCCATCAAACATAAGAATTCTACTTGATCCAATCCTCACCTATGCTTGATAGCATCAATCCTTTGAATTTTAGTCATTTTAGTAAATGACTAAAATCATAACTAATGATGTTGAAAATCTTCATGTGGTTATTGGCTATTTATATTTCTTTTGCGAAATGCTTGTTCAAATGCCCTTGTTTACTGGCTTGTCTTTTTATTGTTGAGTTGTAGAAGTTCTTTATGTATTCTGAGTACTGGTCCTTTGTCAGATATATGTCTTGTGAATCTGTTGATCAATATGTGTTGGTCTGTATGTTGACATTCTCTTTCATTGATCAAAGTGAATATCACATGGTTGATTGATTATTTTAGGTTTCTGTTAATCTTTAAGTCAGGTAGTATAAGTCCTTTGTTCTTTTTTATAATTGTCTTAATATTCTGTGTCCTTTACATTTCTATATAAATTTTAAAGTCAGCTTATTACATTTTCAAAAACGCCTCCTGGGATTTTGATTAGGATTGCCTTGATTTCTAGATCAATTTGTAACGAATTGATGTTTTTGCTATATTGAGTCTTCCAATCCAGGAACATAATACATTGGGCCATTTACCTAATCTTCTTTAGAATTTCTTAGCAGTGTTTTGTTATTTTTGGTATAAAGGTCTTATATATATTTTGTTTACATTTATCTTTTAATTATTTCCTAATTTTTATGTAGTTGTAAATGCTGTTTGAAATTGCATTTTCTATTTTATTGCTAGCATTTAGAAATAACAGCTCATTTTTGTATATTCTTGAATCCTGTGAATTTCTAAAATTCGCTTATTCATTCTAGTAGCTCTTTCATAGACTTACTAGAATTTTGTATGTATGAGATCAGATCATCTGCAAATCACTTTTTTCTTTCCAATCTATAGATCCTTTTTTTCCCCAATTTGTATATCTTTATATCTTGTTAGAAAAAAACATTTTTTTTCTTTTTGCCTTATTGCAGTAAAACCTTAGTACTTGGTTGAATAGCAGTGTTGAGAATGGACCTCTTTGCTGTGTTCTTGATCTTAGGGAGAGAATGTTCAGTTTTTCACTATTGAGTATCATGTTATTTGTAGGTTTTTTATAAATTTTTTTTATCAGGTTGGAAAGTTCCCTTTTATTCTTAGTTTTGTGGGAGTTTTCCTTTTAACATGAATGAGCGCTAAATTTTCATTAAATGTTTTCCTGCCTCTGTTGAGATGATCCATATGGTTTTTCTTTTTCAGTTTGTTAAAAGGATGAAATTACATTCATTGATTGCTGAATGTTAAACCAACTTTACATTCCTAGAGTAAATCCCACTTGGTTATATAGTATTCTTTTTATATATTGGCAAATTTGATTTGCCAGTGTTTTGTTGAGGATTTTTGCATCATGTTCATCAGATTTGTATTTGTATTACAATGTCTGTTGAATTTTGGTTTTCGAGTAATGCTGATCTCATATAATGAGTTGGGAACTATTCCCCTTTTCTATTTTCTGGAAGTGTGGGTAGAATTGATATTATTTTTTCCTTAAGTATGTGACAGAATTAACAAGTGAAGCTATCTGGGCCAGGAGTTGTTTTTGTGGAAAGGTTTTAAATTATGCATTCAGCTGTTAAATATAGAGCTAGTCAGACTTTCTCTTTCTTCTTGTATCAGTTTTGATCATTTGTGTCCATTTCACTGAGTTTTAAATTTATTGGCATAATTTTTATAATATTTTAATTCTTCTCTTGATGTCTCTAGGATCTGTAGTACTGTTCTCTTTTTCATTCCTGAAATTAGTAATTTGTGTCTTTTTTTCCCTTCATCAGTCTAGCAAGAGGTTAATCAGTTTTCTTGATTTTTTTGTTTTCCCCTGGTAAGAGCCAGCTTTTGGTTTCAGTGAATGAGAATAAGGGGGATTTAAATTTAAAGGTGATTTTAAAGTAATTATATATAAGTAGGAAGTTACAATTGGCTTTTATGATAATTGCTGACTATAAAAAAAGTAATTTCTTATAAAATTAATATAATAAATACTACCCAAATACTCCAAGCACCCTTATCTTTATTTGCTTTATATTTTTTAATATAGGTAGTGGCAGTAACCACTTTTACTTCTGATTATAATTTTTAAGTTTGTTTTCCTTCTGTGTTCTAACTTAGTATCATTAACGTTATGTTGTTGACCTACTTTCTTGCTTCAAGTGCTTATGGAAAATGCCAAATTTCTGTGCAGAATGAAATGTGGCACTGTGTACTTTCTTAAATTTTTTTCCTCCCTGTATATATGACTTCAGAATTTGGAGGATACAAAGAGAATTGGTTTCTTAATTTTTTTGAAAATTAGCTTGTTTTGTATTAGGTGCTTAATAAGTATTAGCTGTTTAAATAGCTGTCTTCTTAGTATACTACTATTTTGAGTGTAGAGAAGATATTTAATAAGCATTTGATTTTTTTATTGAGGGAAGGAATAACCCAACAAATGTTAATTTTATCTGAAATGAAATTATTAGATGTCCTATAAATCTGCATATCTGGCATAATCTGTGAATTGATTATTCTGGCAAACAATATTTTGGGTGATATGAAGTTACCATTTACAGCATAGATGGATTACTTGTTTTCATAGACTATAGTGAAATTGGTAGTGAAGCTAGGATTGATGCTTCCTTCTGAAGTGTTTGGATAGGACATCACATTTCAAATGGCAGTCATGTTTTGGAGTGGTACATTCGTTGAGAGAAGGTGGCTATTGGTTTAGGGCCTACCTTTTCACACTGTAAACTTCGCCTAAATTCGTTCTGAGAAAACAGCTATTTAGGTAAAGTTGCCCCCCCCTCCCGTTTTCAAATGTGGGAAATGTATATGACTTTTTTATGGAAATTGTGGGGGATGGGATTTAATTCTGTCTTTGGTTTACTAGAAAACGGCTGTAGCAGACCTTCTTTGGTGGGAAGGGTGTCATGGTTTTGTTTGGTTTTGATTATTCACGTTTTTTAAAAGTTCATTTTGATAAGAACATTTGTTTGAAATCTGATGTTTTAAAAATGCTGTTCATCATGTCAGATGTTGAGATTGATTTAGTGGTTGATTTAGTGGTAAATAATTTAAAACTTTGATTTGTCACTGATAAATAAGGAAGAGGACAATTAAGGCAAGGATACATACATGGATTCCAACAATGTTAAGCTATATTTATAACAGTTCTAAACTTGTAATTTTCCAAAACTGAACTATATAGATCTTTGGTAGAATGAAATTAAGTTGAGGGATTGTTGGGTTTTTTGGTTTGTTTGCTTGTTAAAAGAGAAATTACTGGCATGACTTGTATTACTTGTATAAAGAATTTTATGATTTTGCTTACAGTTTGGTACATTCATTCCTCTGAAGTGTGCCACAGTGTTCAGTAACATAATCCATTCTCTTGGGAACCTCATTATCTTCATCTCCTCTGAATGCCAGCCTCACACCTCTAATAGTTTTTCAGAAAATATCTTCTTTAACATCAGCTATCACTATAATTAAAGCAAGCTATGTATTTTTTGTTTTTATTAGTTTATTTGCTGGGTTTCTATGTAAGATTGACATTTTTATATAAAATTTAAAAAATTTCAAAATAAAGAACTTGCCTGTTGACATAAACTAATTTTTCCTGATTGTCTTGACCTAAATCAATTTTAATCCTCAAATCTGCCCATAAAACTAATGTCGGTTTTTTTTGTAATACTATAGATTAACATTTTATTTCTCTAATGAAAGTATGTACATTAATTATTCCTTAACCAGTTTGTCTACCAAGTATAGATTAGTTATATACATGAAAGTCAGTGTTTAGATTCTGGGTAATACTGAGCCACTGACCAGCAGTGGACTGTTTTATTATAAAAAATACACATGAAAAAACATGCACATGATACATATCAGAAAGAGATCCTTTGCACTTTTATCTTCCTCTGCAGATAGGTGTTTTTCTTTTCCCTTCTCCTGAGACCCCTTTTTCCTTTATTAGACCTGTTAGGTGCTCTGGTTTTCTATTTTATTAAGTTGCTCTAATGTAGGTGCTTTCTAAACAATGAATTTTGAGTTTGTGAGTCTCTATTTGAGAGCACTCTTTAGCCTTTTTCTGCTTACATGGGACAGGCAGATGGATCAGACTGGTAAGTGCATTTCCCAGGACAAATCAAGCCAAAAAATCTTGACAGTCCACCTAAGATTAGGTCTTTGGACTTGTGAAAGAGCAAGAAAGTTGTTTTTAACCCAGCTACTTCCTCTCCTCAGACTGAAGAGAATAATCTGTACCATTTGTTAATTTCTTGCCTTTTGTTTGTATTAGAGGACTGTTAAAAATGTTACATTGCTGAATTTATTGTTACAGTGGACAGTAGAGTGAAAATGGAAAACAGAGAATTGATGTTTTTTCCATTGTTTAGTGCTAGTTCATTTTTTAAGTGGCAAATAGGTGTAAAGAGACCTGTTGTTTCCATCACTCTTCTTATTATGTTACTTAGTTTTATAATATTATATCCAGAAATTTATTGCTGAGGTTTCAAACGAGAAATTCTTTTCTGATTCAGTGAGTGGCATAAAGTACTTAAATCACCTCCTCATTATTGTAGTTCACAATCTGACAGACTGGTGATCTGCAAAATGTGGTTTCTTTAACAAGCAAATGTTAGTCAACAGCTACTGAGAGTAATCCGGATGTAAAAAGTGACTTAAGAGGAAAAACCCAGAATAATCTATTTCTGTTTTGAAGTTTAAGTCCCATACACTCTGAGTTTAGGCCCAGTCTTATTTTTATCTTTACCTTAGAGGCTCTGAGGTTGTAGAAAAAGCAGAACCCTCTGCGTGTGATTGACCCTGGTTTGGATCCCAGCTCTATCTTGTACTAGCTCTTGGCTACCAGCATCTTACTTTCAGTTTCTTCACTTAATTTAAAAAAAAAAAAAGGTGTGTATGTTGGGGGTGGGAGGGTAGGGTAGGCAATAAACTATTGGTGTAAGGTTTAAATGAAATAATGTATATAAAATGATGAATGCAATGAAAGTAGTTCTCTTGCTCTAACTGGTGGTAGAAGAAGTATTGATACACTGAACTAGAGTCGTAAGGGAAAAATCTAAGGAATAAGGAAAAAAATATCTACCTTAAACTCATTTACATTCCTATATGCTGTAGAAAAACCTGGAATGCTAGACAGTAGACTCTTTCATCACTGTTTTATTTTTGAATTTTCTTTTTAAGCCCTGCAGATGATCATGAACTTAATAGAAAGTTGAACTTCTTTTCTGAATAGATTTTTAATGTCAAGTAATTTGGCTTCAGATTATGTTTCCACAGAAATTACTGTTTTTAGTGAAGAGTTATTTATTAGCAGGATCATGGTGAAGGAATGGATTTCTGAGAAAGGGTCCTTATTTAAATTTAAATTTTTTTCTTTATGACGAAGGTATCACTGATAGGCTTCTAATAACTGCAAGGGGAACAATTTTTGAAACAATAAAGAACTCTTTTACATGAAAAGAAGTAGTTGACCTTTGTGGTTGCATGAAAGACATAAACATGCAGTAAGTTCCATGGAATTAACATCAAAATTTTATACATATGATTGTTAAATTTTCAGAAGTCTTTATCCCAAGGGGGACAGTAGGGTGGAAAGAGGGTTTGTTAATATTACTTAATGCCCTTCACAGATATAGGGTGACTCTTGGTTTAGGATTATGAAAATGTATTATTTCTAAATTGGTTCATTTATTGTTTTGTTTTGTAAGCTCCACACCCAGTGTGGGGCTTGAACCTCATAATCCTGAGATCACATGTTTTACTGACTGAGCCAGCCAGGTGCCCTTATGAATTGGTTCGTTTAAATCACCTTGACTGGGGCGACTGGGTGGCTCAGTGGGTTAAAGCCTCTGCCTTCGGCTCAGGTGGTGATCTCAGGGTCCTGGGATCGCTGCTCAGCGGGGAGCCTGCTCCTTCCTCACTCTCTGCCTGTCTCTCTGCCTACTTGTGATCTCTGTCTGTCAAATAAATAAAATCTTTAATAAATAAATAAATAAATAAATAAATCACCTTGACTTTTTTTTTTTTTTCAATCAAGAAGTCTGCCTTTTTCTTTCTTTTTGTTGCCCCTCTTAAGCTCAAAGATCTAGAAAGACACATTCTGATTTTTTTCTGGCTCTAACACGTTTAAGGTTCTGAGCCATTTTGGTAAGTCCAACAATAAATTCCTTATTTCTGTTACCACTTAATACTGGTGGGTGTCATGGTCAGTGTCCAGTCTTTCCCGTTTTTCTGAGAAATTGTTGAGAGGAAAAGAACATTTATTAAGCATGTGCTAGAAATGTATTTTATGTACAGTGTACCACCTTTTAATCCTCGCAACAGCCCTCTGAGGTGGAGATTACTACCTTCACTTTACAAACAGTTCATGAAATCAAGAGGTAAAAAAATCTGTACATAGCTAGCAGTTGACTTAAGATTCATAGCTGGAATGTAAACCCAGATCAGTTCCATTTCTTATGCTGCTTCTAGCTGTTACAGGATCAGAAATTATTTATTAACCTCTCAATGAGAAATCAGAGAAAGACGTAAAGAAAATCATCCTTTGTTGTTTTTTTGTTTCAAAAATACTGAAATCCTCTGTAGGCCAGATGCATCTTTGTCTTGAGTTTGAATATGATCCTTATCCTTAGAATATAGAAAGTTTTGCACAGTTTTTCTTTTGTTTAATTTTTAGATGTAATCGTAAGGGAATGAAGCCTCAAGATTCAATACTCTATTCCAGATGTTGTTAAAATTCTAAAATTGTACTTTTTTTTTTAAATCTT
The DNA here is from genome assembly GCF_963455335.1 of Martes martes. Classification (NCBI taxonomy): domain Eukaryota; kingdom Metazoa; phylum Chordata; class Mammalia; order Carnivora; family Mustelidae; genus Martes; species Martes martes. Next base: position 25,466,657 of record NC_137902.1, read on the forward strand.
GGGAGGAATTGAAAATATATGTTAGACTCCCCTTTTGAATTTTTCTGCCCTCCTCTCCTTTCCAAGCCATACCACTAGCCACCAGGGATGAAATCCAATTATCTCAAACCTAAGCATTTTGCATTAATAAGCCTAAAGTGGCACGAGAAGCTAGAATAAAGCTATTAAAATAGTACCAGGGAAGAAATTAAGAGAAACTAGTTCTTGCTAAATTAGAGGATTATACTCCTCCTTGCAGGATCCTGTCATGCATAGTAAATGCATTGGATGATCTTGTTTTATTGTTTTTGGAATTGAGTCTACTTGATATTTAAATGAACACTTTTTTGCATGGTGTATTTACTTGAACAAAAGTCCAAGGCACTCAGATGGTGTTTCTCAGCCATTGTACATGCTCGCAGAATTTATCGGCATTAACAGCATTTAAAGGAGAAAACACAATCTAAAGTAAGTATTATATATTATATATTATATATTATTGTTATGCTGTCACGGAAGATCTGTCACACCAGATAGAGCACCTTTTCCTCTCCCCTTTTTAAAATTATTTTTATTAACATATAATGTATTATTTGCCCCAGGGATACAGGTCTGTGAATTGTCAGGCTTACACACTTCACAGCACTCACCATTTCACTTACCCTCCCCAATGTCCATAACCAAACCACCCTCTCCATACCCCACCCCCCCGCAACCCTCAGTTTGTTTTGTGAGATTAAGAGTCTCTTATGGTTTGTCTCCCTCCTGATCCCATCTTGTTTCATTTTTTCCTTCCCTACCCCCTCAGAACCTCTACTCTGCCTCTCAAATTCCTCATATCAGAGAGATCATACGATAATTGTCTTTCTCTGATTGACTTATTTTGCTCAGCATAATACCCTCTAGTTCCATCCACGTCGTTGCAAATGGCAAGATTTCATTTCTTTTGATGGCTGCATAGTATTCCATTGCATATATATATATACCACATCATCTTTATCCATTTATCTGTTGATGGACATCTAGGTTCTTTCCATAGTTTGGCTATTGTGGACATTGCTGCTATAAACATTTGGGTGCACATGTCCCTTAGGATCACTACATTTGTATCTTTAGGGTAAATACCCAGTAGTGCGATTGCTGGGTCATAGGGTAGCTCTATTTTCAACTTTTTGAGGAACCTCCATGCTGTTTTCCAGAGTGGTTGCACCTGCTTGCATTCCACCAACAGTGTAGGAGGGTTCCCCTTTCTCTTCATCTTCTCCAACATCTGTCATTTCCTGACATATTAATTTTAGCCATTCTAACTGGTATGAGGTGGTATCTCATTGTGGTTTTGATTTGTATTTCCCTGATGCTGAGTGATGTGGAGCACTTTTTCATGTGTCTGTTGGCATCTGGATGTCTTCTTTGCAGAAATGCCTGTTCATGTCCTCTGCCCATTTCTTGATTGGATTATTTGTTCTTTGGGTGTTGAGTTTGATAAGTTCTTTATAGATTTTGGATACTAGCCCTTTATCTGATATGCCATTTGCAAATATCTTCTCCCATTCTGTCAGTTGTCTTTTGGTTTTGTTGACTGTTTCCTTTGCTGTGCAAAAGCTTTTGATCTTGATGAAGTCCCAGTAGTTCATTTTTGCCTGTCTTCCCTTGCCTTTGGTGATGTTTCTAGGAAGAAGTTGTTGCACCTGAGGTCGAAGAGGTTGCTGCCTGTACTCTCCTCAGGGATTTTGATGGATTCTCAAATTGAGGTCTTTCATCCATTTTGAGTCTATTTTTGTGTGTGGTGTAAGGAAATGGTCCAGTTTCATTTTTCTGCATGTGGCTGTCCAGTTTTCCCAACACCATTTGTTGAAGAGACTTGTCTTTTTTCCATTGGACATTCTTTCCTGCTTTGTTGAAGATTGGTTGACCATAGAGTTGAGGGTCTATTTCTGGGTTCTCTGTTCTGTTCCATTGGTCTTTGTGTCTGTTTTTGTGCCAGTACCATACTGTCTTGATGATGACAGCTTTGTAATAGAGCTTGAAGTCTGGAATTGTGATGCCGCCAACTTTGGCTTTCTTTTTCAACATTCCTTTGGCTATTCAGGGTCTTTTCTGGTTCCATATAAATTTTAGGATTATTTGTTCCATTTCTTTGGAAAAAATGGATGGTATTTTGATAGGGATTGTTTTAAACATGTAGATTGCTTTAGGTAGCATAGACGTTTTCATAATATTTGTTCTTCCAATCCATGAGCATGGAACGTTTTTCCCTTACTTTGTGTCTTCCTCAATTTCTTTCATGAGTACTTTATAGTTTTCTGAGTACAGATTCTTTGCCTCTTTGGTTAGGTTTATTCCTAGGTATCTTATGGTTTTGGGTGCAGTTGTAAATGGGATCGACTCCTTAATTTCTCTTTCTTCTGTCTTGCTGTTGGTGTATAGAAATGCAACTGATTTCTTTGTGTTGATTTTGTATCCTGACACTTTACTGAATTCCTGTACAAGTTCTAGCAGATTTGGAGTGTGGAGTCTTTTGGGTTTCCACATAAAGTATCGTATCATCTGCAAAGAGTGATAGTTTAACTTCTTCTTTGCCGATTTGGATACCTTGAATTTCTTTTTGTTGACTGATTGCCGAGGCTAGGACTTCTAGTACTATGTTGAATAGCAGTGGTGATAGTGGACATCCTTGCAGTGTTCCTGATATTAGCAGAAAAGCTCTCAGTTTTTCCCCATTGAGAATGATACTCGCAGTGGGTTTTTCATAGATGACTTTGATTATATTGAGATATGAACCCTCTGTCCCTACACTTTGAAGAGTTTTGGTCAAGAAATGATGCTGTACTTTGTCAAATGCTTTTTCAGCATCTATTGAGAGTATCATGTGGTTTTTGTCCTTTCTTTTATTAATGTATTGTATCACATTGATTGATTTGCGGATATTGAACCAACCTTGCAGCCCTGGAATAAATCCCACTTGGTCATGTTGAATAATCCTTTTAATGTACTGTTGGATCCTATTGGCTGGTATTTTGGTGAGAATTTTTGCATCTGTGTTCATCAAGGATATTGGTCTGTAATTCTCTTTTTTGATGGGATCTTTGGTTTTGGGATCAAGGTAATGCTGGCCTCATAAAATGAGTTTGGAAGCTTTCATTCCATTTCTATTTTTTGGAACAGTTTCAGGAGAATAGAAATTAATAATTCTTTAAATGTTTGGTAGAATTCCCCTGGGAAGCCATCTGGCCTTGGGCTGTTCTGTTTTGATATAGTCGTCTTTTAGAGAAAGAGAGAACTTAGAACTTATTTTGGAATAAATCTACTGATCCTTAGGTAAAAATGCTTGCCTTCTTTGTTTTCTTTAACTGAACTTTTTAACTTTAACTTTTGAACTTTAACTTAAACTAAGCTTTTTTTTTTTTAAGCTATTGTTGATGGCATCCCCATTTAAAAATTTTTCTTCTATGTTTACACTTCTATTTTCTTTGGCCCAACATATCACCTTATATATTAACTTTGATTTCCTCAGAGTATTAATATATGATGATACTAATCAGTACTTTCATACCAAAAGAGCAGTGCTTTTGGTAGAACTGGTTTTCTCATCAAGATTCTAAGATTGGGGTGCCTGGGTGGCTCCTGCCTTCAGCTCAGGTCATGATCCCGGGGTCCTGGGTTTGAGCCCCACATCTAGCTCCCTGCTCATTGAGGAGCCTGCTTCTCCCTCTCCACAACCCCCTGCTTGTGTTCTCTATTGCTGTCTCTCTCTCTCTCTCTCTCAAATAAATAAAATCTTTAAAAAAAAAAAAAAGGACTGTAAAATTGACAGACTTAGCGTAGTTAAAAGATTTCTGATCACTCCTTAATTTGAAAGGTTCTTATAACTACTGGCGATAAAAGACTGTTTTAGTATGGCACTGACCTCTAAGTGGGAAGGATATTTAAGCAGTAATTAAAAGATCAATCAAACTAGTTAATAACTTTGCATGTGCATGTATATGATAACTTGTGTATAATTGTACTATTTCAGTATTCTATGAAAGATCAATTTAAAAATTATCTGATAAAAATTATTAAATTGGAAGAGAAACGATTAGGAGTGTTAAATGAAACAAGAATACTGACGCACCTGTCAGTTGGTGGCTCAGTCATACTGGTGGCTCAGTTAAGTGTGTGCCTTCAGCTCAGATCATGATCCTAGGAGGTCTGAGATCAAGCCCTGCATGGGGCTCCTTGCTCAGCAGAGATCCTGCTTCTCCTTCTCCCTCAGCTTGCTGCTCCCCCTGCCTGTCGCTCCCCCTGCTTGTGCTCTCTTTCCGTCTCTATCAGATAAATAAAATCTTTAAAAAAAAGTCCAGAATACTGATAATTGTTAAAGCTTGGGTGATAGTTTTAAAGCAACTGATTTAATATTCTCTGTATTTTTGTATATGATTAAAAAATATTCTTAAAGTTAAATTAAAAACTAGATAGAGGGGTTTCCTGACTGGCTCAGCTGGTAGAGTCTGCAAGTTTTGATCTTAGGGTTGTGAGTTCGAGCCCCATGTTGGAAGTGGAGCCTCCTTTGAAAACAACACAGTTCCATAGAGGAAACTGACAAAACGCCAATGAAGTGATTTATTTTTATTTATTTTTATTTTTTAAAGATTTTATTTATTTGACAGAGAGAGAGACAGTGAGAGAGGGAACGCAAGCAAGGGGAGTGGAAGAGGGAGAAGCAGGCTTCCCGCTGAGCAGAGAGCCGGATGCGGGGCTCCATCCCAGGACCCTGGGATCATGACCTGAGCCGAAGGCAGAGGCTTAACGACTGAGCCACCCAGGCGCCTCTGAAGTGATTTTTTTTTTTTTAAAAAGGCATTTAAATCTAAAGATTTTTTATTCGACTTATAATCTTTATTTTTATGTATTCTTAACTGCTTTTTCTTAAACTTAAGGATTTCATACACTAACAAGCTCAGAAAATGAAGGACTGTTTCTACAAACCAAGTATGCTTTTGAAGTGGTCTGTGTTAGGAAAGAATTTTAAAAGAAATAGTACTCCACTGCATTATATTACTTGTGGATAAAAGCTTTTTATATTAGCTGAGATAAATATACTCAAGACTATCGTTTTTAGATATATATTTATATTTTATATATATTATTTATATTAAGATATATATTACTTTTAGGCATCCCTATTATACATATATGGATCTACACTTAATTTCCAAACTCTGATTCCATTTATGTCATTTCAGTCTCCCATTTAGGGTTTTCACTGATTTTAAATTCATCTCTCTGAATTGCAATAATACATAGTTGTTTCTTCGATCATTAGAAAATTTAAAAGGTTGCTTAATAGATTCCATTTCCATCTTCTCCATTATAAGGTGATAGAAATAATCATTTGTCAGTGTTTCTGATCTTTTCATTACCAGTCATAAGAGCATTCAAATGTAAACCAGATTGTTTTTTGGAGTAATTGTCATATATTAGTTATATCAGGAAAATTACTGAAATCTTATTTTTAAAAAAAATATTGCCTGCTATTTTCAACAAGGATGAAGTTGTTTTAAGAGTCTTAACGTTGGGGGCGCCTGGGTGGCTCAGTGGGTTAAAGCCTCTGCCTTCGGCTCAGGTCATGATCTCAGGGTCCTGGGATTGAGCCCCACATTGGGCTCTCTGCTCAGCAGGGAGCCTGCTTCCTCCTCTTTCTCTCTCTCTCTGCCTGCCTCTCTGCCTACTTGTGATCTCTGTCAAATAAATAAATAAAATCTTTTTTTAAAAAAAGAGTCTTAATGTCAACTACAATGGAATTAAAAATTTTTTTAAATTAAAAAATTTAAAGGGTCCCTGGGTGGCTCAGTTGGTTGAGCATCCAACTCTTGATTATGGCTCAGGTCATGATCTCAGAGTCATGAGATTGAGTCCCTTGGTGGGCTCAGCGTGGAGTCTCCTGGAGATTCTCTCCCTCTGCCCCTCCCCCTGTGCGTTCTCTCTCTCTCAAATAATAAATCCTAAAAAAAAATTTTTTTTAAATTTAAAAAGAGTCTTAACATAATAGTTATTTTTGCAGTCAAATGCATAATAGTTATTTTTGATCCATCATCTCTTTTCTGTGTATACGTTCTCCGACTGTTTGCTTTGTCCTGGGGTTAATGGTCACTGAGAAAAGGACAAAATGATAATGGAGTCAAGCTGTGTAATGAAGATTTAAGGTTAAATCTTGTGGATAAAAACCTTCTGGGTCAGGGAACTCTTAACAGTGAGTTAACACTGAGATAACGGTGAGTGTTATCTAGGCAGATCATGAGGTGATTCTGATTCTTTCAATCTTTGGGAACATTTGTTTGGTTTGACAGTCATACAAAGGAATCAAATTCAGGTAATTACAGTTGTTCTGTTCTAATTGTTATGGCACTGTGGTAGGGGACCACATTAAGTGACTACATAAAGATTCTTTTATTTTCCCAAGTTTTTTTTATCTGCCCTCTCAATTTTTCTTTGAGATGAATAGAATAACAGGATTATCTAGGATACTCTGTGGTTATTGAAGAATGAATTTACTTCCATCTGGATTTATAATTCAGTAAGTACCTAAATTCTGTTTACTTCAAAATGCTGAGGAGGCTAGTCAAAACATTTCAGTTAGGTGGGAAAACCTATATGGAAGTATATGACCTAAGTAAGGTCTATGCTAGACTTTGCCCATTGGTGGCTCATGGACCCATTTCAGACCACAGACTATAGTTGGCTCAAATAGAGTTTGTTGGTTTTTTAAATTGAGTCAGTAGTTAAAAATTGAGAGCTAGAAGTAAAAATTTAGGCTGCCCGTTATCACACAATTGCCAACATTTGGCTCTAGTTCCCATAGGGTAGCTGAGTATGAGTAGCAAAATAGCTACTTTCCCCTTTAGGTAAGACGTGCCAATGATTAGCCCATTTTGCATGATAATTGAACACTGATGGAGATGTTTGGAACATATTACTGAATCTGAGTCTCAGAGAGTCTGTCAGGTGAACTTTAAAGTACCTTGAGATATTGGCTATAAAAAGGAACAATCTGTTTAAGGTTGAATAAATCATACATAGTTTTTTTTTAAGATTTTATTTATTTATTTGACAGAGATCACAAGTAGGCAGAGGCAGGCAGAGAGGAGGAAGCAGGCTCCCTTGCCATGCAGAGAGCCCGATGTGGGACTCAATCCCAGGACCCTGAGATCATGACCTGAGCCGAAGGCAGAGGCTTAACCCACTGAGTCACCCAGGCGCCCAATCATACATAGTAAGAAAACTTCCTGGGCTGGGTTAATTGGCCCTTTTTTGGTCCCTCTGTATCTCCCTAGTCACATTATGGAGTTGATCTTCTAAAATTTATTATAAATACCCAATCGTATATCCCTGTAGTAACCTTTTAGCTCTGTCAAGCCACTGACCATGCGTGTTTTTTGTTCTTAGCATCTAGTACCTGGTACACGGTAGGCATCCAAATGTTTGTTCCATTACTGTAACTTCAGTATGTTACTGAAGGAGGCGTTTTTGTTTTGTTTTAGTAAAAGCATTTGAGTGTGATGATCTGCTCTTATTTTGGTGAAAGAAATTACATAATAACTCTTTCAATTTTAAAATTACAAGCACCTCCTTTGGTTAAAGAGGATTTTTAAAGTTACTGTCTCAATTTTTCAGTTTTTCTATTTTAAATTGAAAACCATACTTTCTGAATGAAAACTACATTTATTGTGGTGAGCACTGCGTAATGTATCTGTTGTGCACCTGACACTAATATAACATTGTATGTTTTTTCGTTTTATTTTAAAATAGTAATTTTTGAACAAATCCCTTGCTTACCATTTAATTTTACTTTTGCAGTGAATTGAAGTTAGCAGTCTTCCAAATTCCACTTATTTATTTACATTCTTTAACCATTTGGGAATTGGTTTTATTTTATATTACTCAAAGTGTTGCATGGCATCTAGCTTTTGTATTTTAAGTAAATTAAAATTAAGATCATTTTTAGAAATTTTCAGAATCTTTTTAGGATCATTAGTGATCTCTTGGATTAGAGATAGAAGTTTTCACTATGTCTGTATTATTGTGTTAGGGTTTTCAAATAGTTTTGAAAAGTGAGAAAAGCCCTCTGTTAATATGAGAATTGAAAAGGTTTTATTTTAAAATCTTAATGAAAATGTGAATCAGTTTGCCTTTTCTGGTTACAGTCTCAGAGAACCAACATTGCATAACCTTAAATAGAGAACATTGATGTTAATCACATGCACAGCATAAAAGCAAGTAACTATTCTTGAGTGGTTGGTTTGGATATTTGTTTTTCATAGTGATTGGTGGTGGTGGTTTTTCCTAGTTGTAATGTTTTAGGACTTTTAGACATTATATTTGGTCATTCTTGCTCTTTTATTTAGTACCACCTTCCTTTCACAAAAAAGTTGGAGGAGTCAAACCATGTGTTTTTAAAAACCTAAATGTGTCTAGGGAAAGTGACTCCCTATAAAATTAAACATAATGCATATCTTAAAAGTGTCAATATCTTCTGTGTATCTTCAAGTCTGTTATTTTACTAGACTAGATAGTTTCTCTAGCTTTATGAAAGTAGAATAGTAAGACCCTGCTTACTGAGGGCAAATACCACTGATAGAATCAAAATAAGTTTTCCTTCTATTCCACATTTAGACATCTGGTTAGATTTTTAGCAGTGTGAAGTTGGTTCTTGTCTGTATCAAGATGACAAATTTAGGTGTTGGAAGGGTAGAAAAGTAGGTAGTTAGGTATAAGTAGACTTACTTTAAATGGGTGCTTAACAGCAAGATTTAGACTGCTCTGGTTTATTCTCGTATCTGTAGCCTGTTCCCTTACTGTAGTTCAATTTTAAATATTGTTTACCAGCTGCATTCAGTTTCTGTCATATAAACCTGAAATGTGCTAGAGAAAATACACTAAAAAAAGATGGATTTATTTTTCTGTTTATCTTTTAACTTAAGAGTTCAGGATTAGACTTGGCTTGTATTCCAGGCTGAGTGTCAGAAAATTTAAATAATGCACAGTACTTAGGCTAATCTTCAATACCCTTGTTTTGTTACGGCCGTTTAGACTAATTTTAGTGATGGTCAGAGGCTTCTAAATAGGAGGGCAGTAACTCCTGTAAATACCAATATCCAAATGGTGTCTCTCTGTTCCAGCCCATCGCAACAGTTTTAAAACCAGTTTTTGTTTTTGTTTTTGTTTTGTTTTGTTGCTTTGTTTTGTTTTTTTAACAGGAGAGCCAGTGTAACTCCTTCAAGACTGGAGTGACACTCTACATCTGCATCTGCCTCATGTGAGTTCTCATTTTGGCAGCAGCACTCTGCTAGGCTGGAACCTCTGTAGAGGTTTGCCCTTCCTTTTTCTAAAATCTATAAACTACTCTACACAGTGTGTCTTGGTGGCAAAGGTAACAAGTGCATGAGAATTTTAGACTTCCCTGCAGAATGATTTTGGCTCATTTCAAAGAGACGGTCTCCTCTAACTTAGCTTCTATCTTGTGTGAACAGCATTTCTCAAAACAGAGCCTGTAACTGTCATCCCCACAACACATAGTTGATATTTTTTGGAGAACTGTTTTTTCCTTACAGATTATGGAGTAAAGAGTATCTTTAAATGCTCTCAGTAGCTTCAGCTTTCAAAGCTTTGGTTGTTCTCTTTATAGTCTAGTTATGTAACCTGAGAACACCGTGTGCTGCTCTGATGGCTGAAGTACGCCTCTTTTTTGGACTCTGGCCCTTGAAATAACTTCTTCCTTTGTCTTTGAACATTGGGTAAATTAGGTTAGGCCTGAGGACTTTCTTGAAGAAGAAATAAGCAGAATGTGTGAGGTTATGTTTACTCTGAATTTTTTGGTTGCGTTTTGGGAAGTCAGTTGTAAGAATTGAGCTTTAAGTTACGCATCATTTACTCACCAGTTTTGCAAGAGAAATTGGAATTAGAGCCTTTGCAGCTGTGGAGAGGTGTAGAGCTCTACAGTTAGAGGTGATGCATATGGTTCCCCAGAGGTATCAAGGCTGACTTTGAAGGGCTTGGTAATTTAAAAAAAGGAATTTTACTTTTATTTATTTATTTTCCAAGGAATGGCGATACTTTTTAGGCTTTGGGACTAGTCATTTTTGCTACCAGGTCAGAACGAAGTGTGATTATTCAGTTCATTCCCAAGGGGCACTCGAACAAAACATCTAAACTTGTGATCTGAGCAGCTACAGTTGCGCTTCTCCAGCCTGGTTGTACTGTACTAGCGGATGATGTAATGACCTGGGAATTCGTGTTACTGAAATGATTATCCGGGAAGCTATGAGAAAATGTCAATAGCTTGTAGGTCTTACTGATTAATAGAGAGTTTAGTGAAATAGATAGTGTTGTCAAAGTGGAACTTGAACTCTCTTTGCTAAATCCATTCCCACCTGTGACTAGAGCAGTTTATTTTGGACTAGGTGAAAGAAATTGGAGGGAGGGTAGTGTATTTCAACACCTAGGCATAAGTTCTGATGGCCGATGTAATCTAGAAATTGATTTTTAACAGTGGGAGTATATCCCTCCGCAGAGTTTTGGGTGAGACTCAGGGAGACCTAAATTCTGGTTTAAGTTTATATTTGTACTTGCTATGTAACTTCAGGTCAGCAAATGGGGAAAATACATTGTATTTCTGGAAAGTACCCTGAATTCATTGGGTAAAAGGAAGTTTAAAGTATTTATTTCTGTAGTAGAATGACCAGAAAGTCACCTCAGTTGAATGCTTGGGAAGTTCTGTCCTGGAATAAAGATAAATGTGGCAAGTGTGTAGTGCTTCATTTTCTGCTGTTTTAGGGTTTGTGCTGGCAAAATGGGATTTGAGATATCTACCCCCCTCCTATTTTTTTTTTTTTTCTTCACTAAAAATTCTGAAAAAATAGATTTGGGTTTCAATCCAGAGTGTCTCCTAAACACAGGTTTTTAATCACCATTACTCCATCATTATAATGACCTGATCTCTAACCAGGGAAAATGGCTCTTTTCGGGGTGAGCTTGGGTGGGGAGGGTGATTAAGGTTTGTTTGTTTATTTTTGACTCCCATTTTTAAGGTGTAAACAGCAAATTATTATTCTGAAAAAATTAATAATTGAAAACATTTTATATGGGCCAAATCCTATAAGAATGAATGTCAGTGGATTAGCAAATTGCTTAACAGTACTGGGATTTTGTTTCATTAAATATTGTTTGAAGTAAGTGGGGCTTTGTTAGTTAGGATTGAGAAAGTTTTTGTTTAATGGGAATTTGTTAAAAGAGATTTACTCTCAGTTGGAGAGAAAGCACAGTGTTGGGTGAGAGAGATTATTTCATATTCTCAGGATAACTCAGATTGACATCAGTCAGTACTGCTTTCCTGGTTTTATTATAATACACCAGCTCTTACTCTTTTAGTATGTATGAATATACAAGCACTTCCTTTACCACAGCATATATCATTTAGATTTAGGAATTCCACACTCATTGATTCCAAAAGGGGTTTGTTTTTGTTTTTGTTTTTTTTTTTGGTTGTTGTTTTGTTTTGTTTTTTTGTGGGAGAGGGTAATAATGGGGATGGAATTGAACAGAGAAAATAAATAGCCAGTTTTGAGAATATTAGTATTAGCATTAGCATTAAATTATTTTTACCCCTGAGATGATAAAAGAAATGACAGTTGTTTCTGACATTGTTCTGAGGAAATGAGACTCAGGGGCCCTCCTTCTCCTAAAGGGCCTTAAAAACTTTAGGCTTTTTAAATATGACACATGTTTATTAAAAGATTTTGAAAGCCCATCCTGCTTTTTATTTTTTTTAACATTTCAACTTTATTTAATAATAACAGATATATACAGTAATATGTTACAAGTTACAGAAGTACAGAAGGTAAACGGAAGTGTACTTCCTTCCCTATCTCTTAGCTACTCAGGTCCCTTCTGTGGAGGTGACCAGTATTACTGGTTTCTTTTATGTATTTCTATTTATGTATTCTGGAAATATTCTAAAAGATTGCTTTTGGCAAGGAAAAGTTGAATAGTACTCATTAAGATATTAGCACTAATTTGGGTCAACAGACTAATTGCAGTGAAAAATCAGTTTGAGCCATAGCGTGTTTATTAATTGTGGATGGAAGAACAATAATAATATAACAACAACAAGTGCATTATTGTGAGATAAAAATGAATGGATTTTTTTTTTCCTCATTTGGCATTTAGCGAGATTGAAGGTCTTTTTATTTTTCTTTTTAATACAGCTTACTCACTCCTAGAGACTGATGGGAAGATACCTAAATATTGCATTTGGAGGAGACCTATTTAAAGGAGCAACATTTCCTTTATGCTGAACTGCAATGATTTCTAAAAAGTTTTCTCATTGTAGGAGATTTCAGAGATTAAAATATAGTAGAGAGAAACCCCCATATTCAAAAATCCATTTTATTTCACCTGTAACAAACTCAGTAGGCTTCTTTGGCAGATAACTATACACACACACACACACACACACACACACACACACATACACACACACATACACTTGCATATACCCATCCTCCCATAATCACATCTCATAAAATGAGTCCTAATTCTTTTTTAATGTGTATTTCCAGTTTTATTGAGAAATAATTTATATGTATCACTGTATAAGTCATACAAAAAAAAATAAGGCATACAACATGATGGTTTGATTTACCTATATTGGGAAATAATTACCGTACTAGCTTTAGCTAACATCCATCTTATGATATAGATAAAATGAAAAGAAAGAATAAAGGGAAAATTTTTTTTTCTCCTTGTGATGAGAACTCTTAGGATTTACTCTCTTAACCACATTCCTGTATATCATACAGTGAGTGGTGTTAGCTGAAGTCCTCATGTCCATTTCATCCCTAGTACTTACTTCTTATAACTGGAAGTTTGTACCTTTTGATCACCTTCCTCCAGTTCTCCCTCCCTCTATGCCCAGTCATAATTTTTTAATATCTAATTCCCAGTCCACATCCAGATTTTCCTAATTGTCCCAGACGTGTCGTTTTATGGTTGGTATTGCAACAATAACTTAAAATTCAATTTTGATGGCTTTATGTTATTATTAGCGCTGATAAGAAAAGAAGTTAATTCTAATAAATAGAATTATATGCTGATTAGAGAAGGAGTTTAAAGCAACTACCAAGCCAAATAGGGATTGCAAAAATAGACTGTTTTTTTTTTAAGCTTTTTTGAAGAATTCCTACACCAATTGTACACATCAGTGAAACCTTCAACGTATATAGACCTCTCTACCTGGTTAATATCACAGCTGTGCATATTAGTTCCTTTTTCTTCTTTAGATTGTGGGCATGAAAGAACAGATAAAGGGAAAAACGTTAAGTTTCCTAAGAAATGAAAGAATTATTCTGAAATGTCTGGTAATTCGTCTTGTTGCTCTTACTCCTACGAAAATAATAATCTGTTTTCACAGACCAGCAGTTGAGTTCTGTGGCTTTTTGGGGCAGTACAAAACATGGAGTTTGAGGGAGAAGAAAATGGCATATTTAGGAAGAGGGAGGAGCTGGGAAAGAGTAGAAATTCACTCATTTGCCCTTTGTTTTCATTGACTATTATTATAATGAGAACCTCTTCTTTGTACAGTGTACAAGTCCCCGGAGTATGAGTCCCTTGGCTTTGAGCTTACTGTGGAGCGATTAGTTTCTATTGGCTACCCTCAGGAACTGCTCAGCTTTGCTTATGATTCTACATTCCCTACCAGGTAATTTTTCAAGGTTTTTTTGGATTAAAATCCTTCCTTCTATCCCCCAGATTAATAATTCCAAATGCATCTCTGACCATGCCCACCTTCAAAGAAAAGAACCAAAAAAGATTCTTTGGTTTGTTTCTAGTGTGTTTTTTTTTTGGTTGATGTTGATTCTAAAATTACCATGGACTTTTCTTGTGCATTGTATCTTTTGTGTTCTTGAATTGAGCTTAGTTTATTGTTACTGAAGATCTATTTATGGGAAAGGAGAAAGATGATTAAAACTTATAGGCATTCATCACAGATACTCCTGCCTTTTGCTCTTGGAGAGCAGTTATATGCTTTACTATAATACACTTCACTTGGTCATCAGGAGCCTTCTTGGCAGTTTGTGTTTTTGGATTTGATAGGGAAGATTTAAGATTAAGAAAGATGGTGTTTGAGATCCCATCATGTATGTCCCACATATAGCAGCTATGAGAGGGAAATATAAGCCAGCTCATTTGTCCAAGCAAATTAAAAGACTCTTTTAGAATGGAACCACTGTATTAAGAGGAACAGTTCAACCTTGTTTAAGCTCTTATTCCTTACAGAAGACACTTGTGATTATTTGGACAGAGTAAATATTTTTTAGTTGCTCTTGGTTTAGTTTATAAGAATTTATTTATTCACTTCAGCCTCCGGGAATGTATTGTTTTGGGGACATGGTTGAGTTGTCATAAAGCTTGAATAAGATGACATTGGTTTATAATGATTGAGTAATAACACTACATAAGATTGTTGCCTGTATTATTTTTGGATTACTGATGACATCTTCATTTTCACATAGGGGACTTGTTTTTGACACACTATATGGAAATCTTTTGAAAGTTGATGCCTATGGAAACCTTTTGGTCTGTGCACATGGATTTAACTTCATAAGAGGGTGAGTATAGAGAACCTTTAGCCTCTTTCTAGTGTTTTTATAGTGAAACAATATGAAGATCACCTTGTCTCCCTATATGTAATATACTTTCCTGTTCCCTCATCATTAAAGAACAATTCTTTGCATAAGGATACTTAACAATTATTTGTCAGGCAGTTAGGACCCAAACTGACTTATAAATATAGTTAGTGTTGCATTTTATGTAAATTAAGTGGTTTCTAAATATACAGCATCCAACAAAGCTAATCTTGAAACTTGCCCAAAAAGAACTGTAGTGGCTTTGACTTATTTGAAATTCTAAGATTTTTATTTTCTCCTTTTTAATACAGTTCTCAGGTAGCTGCTCAGAAGAGGTATGTATATAAAAGTGCTTTGAAAAATTTAAAACTACAACAGCATAAATGACTAAGATTTTTAATAGCTAATGTATTATTTTTTAATCTAATGAGTAGCTTCAGATATTTGGTCATATGATTAAAATTTTTGAAAGCATGGGTTAAAAATGAATAAGGGTGATAAAATTTAAACAAGTAAGAGTAAGCTTTATTTTAATAACCAGTATATTTCCACTATTCTCACTAATTTGGACTTCCCACCCTAGTAAACAGATAAAATTTAGTGTCTACTATTCTGGTGAAACATCCCAATGTTTTCTTTAAAAATCACAATACCACAGTTTCTCACTCTTTGTCACTGTGGCTTGACAATTGTACATTTTCTCTACTATTATCCTACCTAATTTACTACTGACACTGTAATAGGGACAGAGCAACTCTTAAAACCGTAACAGATTGGGCGCCTGGGTGGCTCAGTCGGTTGGGCGGCTGCCTTCGGCTCAGGTCATGATCCCAGCATCCTGGGATCGAGTCCCACATGGGGCTTCTTGTTCCGCAGGGGGCCTGCTTCTCCCTCTGCCTCTGCCTGCCTGTACTCTATCTCTCTGACAAATAAGTAAATAAAATCTTAAAAAAAACAAACCGTAACAGATTATGTGTCAGTCTCTCATAATTCTTCTATATGTTATTCTCAAAGGTAAAGTAGTAAAAACCACAGGGTCTGCATTGAAATTTTTAAAGAGACAATATCTTTTTGGTAAATACTTTTTGTGACTCTATCAGAGTATCCTTTAAATCTGAGGTCACAGCAATGCCCTATTTGGAAGTGAAGCAT
The DNA here is from genome assembly GCF_963455335.1 of Martes martes. NCBI lineage: Eukaryota > Metazoa > Chordata > Mammalia > Carnivora > Mustelidae > Martes > Martes martes. The sequence continues at coordinate 25,482,451 of NC_137902.1, forward strand.
CTGATATAAGACTTTCCAGCTTGAAGATTTCCAAGTATACGTAATAAGAACAGTGTGAAGTAAACCCCCCACCTTGACACATTGGCACGCCAGTGATTATATCTGCCTTTGTTTTTTCTTTTTTTTTTTTTAAAGATTTTATTTATTTATTTGACAGAGAGAGAGATCACAAGTAGGCAGAGAGGCAGAGAGAGTGGGGGAAGCAGGCTCCCTGCTGAGCAGAGCCCAATGTGGGGCTCGATCCCAGGACTCTGAGACCATGACCTAGCTGAAGGCAGAGCCTTAACCCACTGAGCCACCCAGGCACCCCTCTGCCTTTTTTTCACTGTTCCTCTTATGAGGAGTTTGTTCAAGATTCACGAATATCAGGAGACAGGATTTAGAATGTGAAGCTATTGCAAATAATGCTAGCAAGCTAAGCTATTTTATATGTGGATATTGTACCATAATTCAAAATCCCAATGAAGATAAACCGAGGTTGTATTTATTAATGTCTGAAAAGGGGTTTTTGTGTTGTGGGGAGGGGTAGTTTGAGAAGAAAAGGAAGGGAATTTCTATCAATTTGTATTGCAGTTAGATTTACTAACTCAGGATCCACAGACCTTTCTTTCTTTCCTCAAATAAACCGATAAAGTTTCCAAATAGTTCCTTTGGAAGTACATTTAGTAGTGTTTCAAAAATAAGTCATTTATGGGTAATGTAGAATCATTCAAACAACACGCACTGTACTGTCTTCAGAGTCAAAAGGAAAAGCCTGTGGAAAAGGAGAGGTTGAGGAGGGACGGAGAAGGAAAGTGAGCTATGAGGCGTACTGGTAGACGAGGCTGGAAGGAAGGTTAGGGCTGCGTGAGGCATAATCTTACCTGCTTTGCCAATGAGTTGGGGCCTCTTTTTTGGACAAGGCAAAGGCCTTTCAAGTTTTAGAGTAGGATAATACTGAGATCAAATCTTTATTCTGCAAATCATAGAAAGTTAGCAGTACTCTATATTGTCACTATTTTCCTTCCATCTTCCAAATCTAGCATTCCTTCCTTTTTTATTTTAAATATATGCTACCCTGATTTGACACTTAATTGAAACAAAATGTAATTGCTAGCTATATTTATAAGTCAGTTTGGGTTCTAATTGCCTAATAAATAACTGTTAACTATCCTTATGTAAAGGAATTGCTGTAACAGTGGAGGGAATAGTAAAGTATGTATATCCAAGGAGACAGTGTCATCTTACTAAACCTGACTGAAGAAAGCATATCATTACTATTCCCTTCCAACTTAATTTTCATTATAGAAAATCTTAGAAGGCTAGAAAATGAGATACTCTACTAAGTTATTCCTTATTGGGAACTCTTATTTCAGAAGGGTGACTAAGCCAGGGAGCTAATATGATTTTATTTTCGTAACTAGAGTTTATGCCACTGGTAGTTAACAGACCCAAGTAGGAATTTACCCAAATTGATAGGAACTTTAAAGTTGATGACCTTTATTTAGATTAGTTATCTCTATATATTCATTGTGAGAAATGTGCATTTTTAAAATATTTTATTTTTAAGCATACTCTACACCCAACATGGGACTCGAACTCAAAACCCCAAGATCCAGAGTCGTACACACACTGAACCAGCCAGGCGCCCTGAGAATTGTGCCTTTTTAAATTTTAGTTTTTCTGTTTTTAGGTTTCTTTGTACTGTTTTTGTTTATTAATTCTATCCCCTTCCTCTTCTTAGAGTGTTTCATTTTACTCTCCAAGGTTCTTGGGCATCTCTAACAACTTTTTTCTGTTTTGCTCCTTAATGTTCTCCATGGGTCTGTTTTGTCTTTTTTTTTCCCCCCTCTGCACTGCAAGTGGCCTCATCTACTGTAACAGTTTTCATGACTTCATCTGTTACCTGTGTGTAGGTGACCCCAGTTCTCTCTGAAGTCTGAATCTCTGTTTTAAGTTCTTGACCTTTATTACTAATTGCCTACAAAAATCTGTTTACTTTGAACTTAATGTATCCAAAGTAGAATTCCTCTTACATCTACTTTTTACCCAGTTTTCATATTTCTCTTAAGGGTACCACCACCCTCTCAGAGGCACCTTCCTATGAGCATCATCATCTTTGACTCCGTGTCGCTCATCTGCCACGGCCAGTTGCCTGGTCTCATTGATTTACCTTGGCAGTCTCTCATGATTAATGCTTCCCTTTAAGCATTAGTGTGCTACCACTCTAGGACAGAACCCACTGCTCTCATCTGGACAATTGCAATAACCACTTAACTGATTTCCCAGTCGTTTGTGTCAGTTAGCTTTTGGTGCATAGTAAATTACTTCAAAACTTAGTGGCTTAAAACAGTGCCCATTTTATTTAGCTCAAAATTCTGAGAGTCAGCAGTTCTGGAGCTGCTCTGCTGGTCTGACACAGCCTCACTCACATGTCTGGATTTGGCAGCCTGGGGCTGGAGTGCCTCATTTCTATGTGTAGTGTTTTATCTTCCAGCAGGTTAAACCTCATTCACTACTCATTCACTCAGTAGTCTCAGAGGTGCAAGGGCAGCAAGAGGAGGCAAACCCGAATATGCAGGTGTTTTCCAAGCCTCTGCTTGGATCCCTGTTGCTACTACTCAAGCCTGTATTTGAGGATGGAGAAACAGACTGAGCCCCTTAATCAGAGTAACTGCAAAGTGAGACATTACAATGCATAGGAAGAAGTTGTAGCCACTTTTGCAGTGTAATCACATTTCTTTCTACTTTTTATCCTAAAACCATTAATAGTTGAATATTTTTATAATTCTGCTCTAATAGTTTTATCCCTCTGCTTAAAAACCGTCCATGGCAAAAACCAACCAAACAGACCAAAAAACCCAAAAAAACCCCAAAGCCTATCAGTGGCACTCTGTTGGCCCCTGAATGAAAAATAACAATAGCATGATCTGCCTCAATTTATCTTTCTAGTTTTATTTTCCTCTGCTCCCCTCTTTCTTCTCCAGTTGGACTAGTTTTTGAATTGGTCTACCGAGCCTTTAAGGACCAGCTCCTGTTGCCACCTTTTCATGAATCCTTCCTAGACTTTCCTCTCCTCATTCCCGCATTCACTTCTTTCCTACCCCATTAGTTGAAATGGTCACCTCTTCCTCCATTTTCTCATGGCTCTCTGCACCTTTCTTGTGGGAGTTGTGATTTTTTTACCTGGTGATAACTGTGTATGTGACTCACCTCCCTTACCAGACTGAGAATTTAAAGGGCTGGAACCCGAGCTACTCATATATAGTATTTAGAACCCTTCCTTGAATATAGCTACCAACATATTTGAATGAAGTTTTGAATGTTGCATATTTCTCATAGTTATTAACAATGTTCATTTCTTGAATGTCAATTAATTTAAAGTTTTTTTCTTTCAGACCAGAAACTAGAGAGCAGTATCCAAACAAATTTATCCAACGAGATGACACTGAAAGATTTTACATTCTGAACACACTTTTCAATCTACCAGGTAGACTCATTCCCCGTGCCTATGTATTACAGATGCTTTCCCTTCTTTTCGTGATCATTTATTTTTGTCCAAGGGAGACAATGAGATCACTTCAAATTATCTCACTTATAGCTTATGAATATCTATTCTTCATTTTTCAGAGACCTACCTGTTGGCCTGCCTTGTAGATTTTTTTACTAATTGTCCTAGATATACCAGGTATGTATATGGTGTAACTTTATTTTTCCGATTGATTTTTTGAAATTAATGTACAGGGTTTTAGAGAACTGGCCATTGTAGGTCTTTTCTGCTTTTCTGAAGTGAATTTAGTGCTAGTGAGAGATGCCACATTGCCAGCCCGAGAGATGGGACAGCGGCAGCAGCTCCATGCAGGCTCTCAGCTCCCACACGGCCCCTCTCCTTGCCAGTGTGCTGCAGCCATGTTTGGAAGGGACCACTTCTGATTGGCTTCTCCTGGGAATGAAGACGGCCAGCAGAGGTGCTAATTGTGACAACTGAGTGGGAGGTTTGTGTGATGATTATCTGTCCAAGCAGAATTACACTGAAACCCCCAACTCATTTCACAGCAGCAGCCCAGGAGCCATTCAGGGGTGGTAATTTAGTTTTATTTCCAGGCCCAGTGAGATTTGATTGAGGAGTGAATATGGTTTATCCTCCCTGAAGTAAAATTGTATTTAAGTCTGGAACAAGTTTTCCTCTCCTTTTTTAGGGGGAATTGTATAACTACTGCTAAAAGTTCAGCCATGTGTGTCAGAGTTTGCTAACTTCTTATCCTGTCCAGGCCTTACCTACTTCAAGGCACTAAATCTGGTGGAGCACTAAGTCACAAAGTTAAATAGAAAATGGGCCATACCTTTACCTAGAGACAACGTCAGACAAGTCAGGATGAAGAGAACCTAAATTACCGATTTTAAGTTTCAAATGTTTCTTTGATGGGAACCTGTTTCTTGAAAGTGATGAATGAAAGAACATGATATTTTTGGAACTGACCTTTTAGCTTCCACTTAAGTATATTATTCTATCACATTATATTTGTTCACAATTATTGTATTCCATTGAATACTGTCCTCCTCTCTGGTGGTCAAAATGGATTTTCATTAGGGAGTAATTATTTTCCTAATTAGCCACAGCCTTTATCCATGTGATAATGGAACCTTTGGGTCCCCGGGGCATTGTTTGATGTTCATCTTATTTACTCTCTTTTGGATTCCCTGTCATGTTCTTTTCATCTTTGTATAGCTGTGAAACAGGATTTAAAGATGGGGACCTCTTCATGTCTTACCGAAGTATGTTCCAGGATGTAAGAGATGCTGTCGACTGGGTTCATTACAAGGTACCTAGGAGCTACTGTTTCACCTGTTCACTCAATGGTGTGGGTTTTATGGTGTGATGTTACATTTTCAAGTGCAAATACAGCAGAATTTTTCCTCCATTAAAAAAAAATTGGATTTGCCCCCTAGTGACAGCTCTCTAGAATATTTTTGTTCTTGTCTTTGGCTGTCCTGCTTTCAGAAGTAATGCTGATCTTTCCTTAGTGATGGTGCTTGCCTTCTAGTTTTTATTTCCATTTCCATTTCCCAAACTTAGAGGAGATTTAATTTTTTTATTTTTATTTTTTTAAAAATTTTTAAAAGATTTTATTTATTTATTTGACAGAGATCACAAGTAGGCAGAGAGAGAGGGGGAAGCAGGCTAACCGCCGAGCAGAGAGCCCGATGTGGGGCTTGATCCAAGGACCCTGGGATCATGACCTGAGCCAAAGACAGAGGCTTTAACCCACTGAGCCACTCAGGCGCCCCAACTTAGAAGAGATTTTAGTGTTAAGATTATACTTAACCCTACTCTTTGAGGATGATTAAGGGCTTTTTTTCCAGATACCTCCTGCTTGACTAGTAACACTAATATTACATTTACTATAAATTGTACTGAATAAAAAATGAAATTCCTTTAGATTTCTAGTTCAAAATAAAAATAGTTTTAGATTTTAAATACGTTTTGGAGGCAGAGTCCAGCAAATCACATCTGCTGCTTTATCATGGCACTGTCCAGTTTATCTACTTTTCCATTTTGGTAAATACTTATGAAATGCATTTGGGTTGATAGTAGACATAATCTTTCTTATAAACTGTTAATAACTGAGGTTTTTTTTTCTTTCCTTCCCCTAGGGCTCCCTTAAGGAAAAGACAGTTGAAAATCTTGAGAAGTATGTAGTCAAAGATGTAAGTAATAAAGGGGAAAATAGATATGCAAATCATGGAAATGAATAACAAGCCTATTTATAATGAAATGGACAAGGGAAGATACTTCTTTGTCTGGATATAATATGTGTCAAGTATAATCACCAGGAATTTTCAGCCAGAACATAGGTCCTAATACAGTTTTTCTTATTTGTTCATAGGCAAGAAGACCTAATATTTCTTTTGTCCTTTTAGCTCTAATGATAATAGCAGCTAGAGGAGTTACTGTGTGCGCATCACTGTACTAAGTGATTATATGCCATTTAATCTTCCATAAAACCCTGAGATTAGGTATTGTTACCTCTGCTGTATAGTTAAAGAAACTGAGGAACAGAGGTTGTATAACTTGCCCAAGTTTATACAGTTAGTAAGGGGTAAGGCCACAGGTCACACCTGAATGTGATCCAAATCAAAATCAGAGCATTAGATAACCTAAAAAATGTACATATATGTGACCATTATTTAAATTAAATCAATAGGGAATAATGAGGAAAGCTTTAAGATTTCTTGAAAGACTTTTAAAATCTGTAATTTAGTTAATCGAATTGTACCAATGTTAATTTCTTAGTTTTGATCATTGTGCTTTGTTTATGTAAGATCTGAATATTAAGGGAAGCTAGATGAAGAATATACTGAATATATTATTTTCCTGACTTTTCTTTAAGTCTGGAATTATTTTTGAAGATTTTGTTTGTTTGTGGTAGTGAGTGAGAGTTTGTGCCCACAAGCTGGGGGGAGGAGCAGAGGTGGTGGGAGAGGGAGAGAGGGTCCCAAGCAGACTCTGTTCTGATCATGGAGCCCTCTCTGGGGCTCTATCCCACAACCCTGAGATCATGACCTGAGCCAAAACCAAAAGTCAGCCACATAACCCAACTCAGCCACCCGGGCACTCTATGTCTGAAATTATTTTATCTTATTTTTATTTTATAGTTTTAAAAATATTTGTCAGAGAGAGAGCATAAGCAGGGGGAGTGGCAGGCAGGTGGAGAAGCAGGCTCCCTGCTGAGCAAGGAGCCTGATGTGTGGGACTCGATCCCAGCACCCTGGGATCGTGACCTGGGCTGAAGGCAGATGCTTAACCAACCAACTGAGCCAACGAGGCTCAGGAAATTATTTTAAAATAAAAAGGAAACATACATAGCTCCAAGATGAGATACTTCTTCCTTTTCTCACAGAGTAAGAGTAACAGAATGCAATATTTCTTTGAGGTACTTTGGTAAACAATTTCTTATTGTTTTCAGTCTGTACTTCCTATTTACCCTCTACTCCCACTTCCACTCTGTTGTTTCAAGAGGGAACATTGAGGGGTTCAGGAGAGGTCCAGGAGAATCTGAGTGAAGGAACCTATTTACTGTGAGAGATAGAAAAGATGCTTTTCTTTCTGGTCAGGCCAGGAGTTAGAATTTCCTCATGTATCTGCAGATGGGTCTGGGCATTTCTAGGTTGCATCCTGCATATGGCATTTCATTCTGCAAGGTGTCTTAGAAAAGAAAAGTATACTTGGTGAAGCTATATCTTACACTCTCCATATATTTTGCTGGTGATGTTTAAAATCAGCTCCTCCTGGGGCACCTGGGTGGCTCAGTTGGTTAAGCGGCTTACTCTTGATTTTGGCTTAGGTCATGATCTCAGGGTCGTGGGATGGAGCTTGGAGGAGTCTGCTTGTCCCTCTCCCTCTGCTGCTCGTACATGCGATTGTGCATGCATTCTCTAACATGAATATTTAAAATCAGCTTTTCCTGACCCTTTACATACTTCATTCATGTAGTTTGAGATTACAAGGTAATTTAAACTCTTTCCTGAGGCAGACACAAGGAAGGTAGAGATGTTTTTGTTTTTATTTTTAAAGAAATTAAAAAAATTTTTTTTGTTTTTTGGTAATCTCTACACCCAGTGGGGGACTCAGACTCACATCCCTGAGCTCGAGTTGTGTGCTCCACTGACTGAGCCAGCCAGGTGCTCCAAGGTGTTTTTAATAAGCATATCATCTGTATAATTTTATAAATAAACCTACACATTATATATACCATGTATACTGTATATATTAATACTTAATTCATGCATAGTGATAATGTGGTCTTTTAAGATTTTATTTATTTATTTGACAGAGAGAGAGAGAGATCACAGGTAGGCAGAGAGGCAGGCAGAGAGAGGGGGGAGAAGCAGGCTCCCTGCTGGGCAGAGAGCCTGATTCAGGACTCGATCCCAGGACCCTGAGATCATGACCTGAGCCGAAGGCAGAGGCTTAACCCACTGAGCCACCCAGCCGCCCCTAATGTGGTCTTTTAAATATAAAATTCTGAAACCAACCAACCCTTGAAGGGCATCTTCTGTTCTTATTCCAGTGGACAAAAGTCCAAGTGTAAATGAGTATGTATTTGTGTTGTAGTGTTTCACTCATAATCATATTACATTGCAGGGAAAACTGCCTTTGCTTCTGAGCCGAATGAAGGAAGTAGGGAAAGTGTTTCTTGCCACCAACAGTGACTATAAGTATACAGATGTAAGTGCTTAATATTCCTATTTGTCTATACAGAAGAATTATTTTGGCCTAAAGAACTGTGAAGATACTGAGGACAGTAGTTTGTTAAGTGAGGGTAGTTTTTTGCCATTTCATTTTGAGAGCAGAGTGAAAAAATTTCTACAGTATAAGGGCTACATCACAGTGGTTCTCAGATTTTTCTCAGTATTTCATTTGACTATTTTCCCTGATTACAGTTGGCTAACTTGAAGGTTTTAATTTGGAGGTTATTTAAAACATTTGTGCTGATTAAAATGGCTTCTGTGTCTCCGTGGTGCAGCATTTATATAAATTTGAGAAGTCACACATTTATTTATTGTACCTGTGTAAATGCCCTCCCTGCTGTTGGGAGCCAGACAGCAGTAGATGGTGCAAAGATGTTTTGACTCTTAGTCATCAAAATTTACTACCGTATAACTTAATTTTTTTTTTAACCATGATTAAAGCATGTAGAAAAGCTGATTTAACTCCTTGCCTTCATCTTATTTTTGCTAAGACAGTTACAAGTTTATAGTGCTAGCAGACAGCTCCGTGCTGCCCGATTCACTTTATATAAAATCTTGATTTAGAAACGTGATCTGGAGTAAGCAGTCTTAGAAAGCCAACAAATCCAATGGCTCATTGGCTTGGTTAATCTAGGAACAATAGTTAGGAGGCCAAGGTATATTATAACCATATGAGTCAGTAGTTTTCTCAGTGCCCTTACCTCAGATACCATTCCAAATGTATGTTCCAGCCTTCCAGGAGAATTGGGTAAGGGTATGTGGACGAAGTATACAAAAATACATCCCAGAAGAAGCCTACGTCTTACCGACAATGTCCGTTTTTGTTTTTTGATGAAGCATTAATTTCTGGCTTCAGCTGTTACGGTTTCATAAACTTAGAGGAAAACAAGAATGTGATGAGTCCTTTATTGAAAAAGACATGTCTCATGAAAAACTTGGGGTTTTTTTTTTTTAAGGTGCTTTTTATCTTTTGCAAAAGTAGTATATGGACCTTATGTTGGATTTCTTTTTTTCCAGAAAATTATGACTTACCTGTTTGATTTCCCACATGGCCCCAAGGTACTATATATAACTTAATAGACCATTGCTTATAGTAATAATACATTTAGTCATCTTGGAATATTGAGAGTAAGGGAATTGTCAGAACTCATCTAGAAATCTTCATTAATGTTAGAAATAATGCAGGAGCTAGTATAGTATAACATTGCTAGAGTTTTGAAAACCAGGTAGACAGAAATAAAAGGGAGAGATATTTGTGTTATTTAGTGGGATGGGATCAGACTAACATTATGTAGCATTGTTAAGTTTGTGTGGCAAAGATAGGAATTTTCAGGTTGAGGAAGATATCTGATTAAAAGAAACAAAATATATATATTCTTGACAACTTCTGGATACTGGTCATAGTTATTGCTGAGTTCTGTGCCAAGAGAACAGTTAGCTTTGATATTTAGCAGAGAAGTCTTTATTCCTGCAGTAGGACTACACTTAGATTTAAGGAAAACTCATTGCAACTGAGTCACATACTTGAGGGATTTTACTACTAGGCCTGAGTAAATATCAGTAAATCTGTTTTGAGATCGCCCAAAAGCACAGTATGCCTTGCTCTTCAGTTTGACCTTAAAAGTTTAATAGCATGGTTCTGTTTCAGGATGGAAATAATGTTAATGGGCATAACTCCTAGGTTAGTGATGTGATAAGCCTGCAATATGAGCCATTATTTTGAGAACATAACCAGTAAAATTTGCTAGTAGTAGTTCCATGTTAGTTTGTATACTTCAGTTCTAATGCTGATCTGCCTCTTTCTTAATCTCTCTTGAGTATTAATTTGCATCTGTCCTTGGCCCCTTTGTGCCTCTGTTAGCCCATTTCAGAGTGTGAGCACTTTCCTTCATATGTTAAGTTGCTGTGAAAAAATCAGTAGATAAAATGATTTAAAATGTGTTAATTTATGTTTTTACCTTGCTTGCTTCCAAAAGAATGTGGCTTATAATAGAACACAATGTTTTTAACAGAAGAGTGGGATTTTCTGGGTATACTTAATATGTCTACATTCCTTACATCTGAGTGAGATTAAATACTAGTGCCTCAAGGTTAGGAGTGATATTTTGGCTTCTGCTCTTTCTCATCTTCATCAGCCTGGGAGTTCCCATCGACCATGGCAGTCCTACTTTGACCTGATCTTGGTAGATGCACGGAAGCCACTCTTTTTTGGAGAAGGCACAGTACTACGCCAGGTGGATACTGTAAGTCGAGAGGGTGATCTGTCTGCTAGCCCCTGTCCTTCGTATTTCTCCTTTCCCTACTCTTATTCTTCCTAAGGAAACAGGTATGTTTAACTGATTAGCCATATCTTTATTTTTAATTAAAAATAAGTTTTAAACATCTTAATTGAGAGAGCCAAATAAACCCCAAAGAATATAATTCAAAAGTGCTGTTCATTTAGCTGCCTATCCAAATCACATTTTGGGTGGCAGTTGTGACTGAACAATGAATTATTACAAAGTCCCATCTTCTCTCCTCACAGAAGACTGGCAAGCTGAAAATTGGTACCTACACAGGCCCCTTACAGCATGGCATCGTCTACTCAGGAGGTGAGTCACAGATTTCCCTTTATTTAGTTTAAGTCCTTGTTCAGACTCCTTTGTGGAAGCTTTGGTGTCCTCCTGGCATAGTGTGACCCTTACTCTTTAGCATCCTTAAGATATTGTCTGCTGGAGGTAAATGCTTCGGTCACCTACTCACGCAAAAGGAGTCAGGGAGAATGGGTTTGAGAAGCTGTTAGTATGACCTAATGAGTTTTGTGGGGTTTTTTGTTTGGTTTTAAGATTTCTTTGAGAAAGAAGAGTGTGTGTGCGCATGAGCAGGGGCTGAGGGAGCAGCAGACTCCCAGCTGAGCAGGGCTTGATCCCAGAGCCCTGAGATCATGACCTGAGCCAAAGGCATACACTTAACCAACTGAGCCACCCAGGCGCCCCAACTTAATGAGTCTTTGATTTTTCCTAAAAAGATCAATTTTTCTTCAGCCTTTTCCCTATTTGAGGCTTCTCAAAGGGATCCTCAGGGAGCCCTATGGACACAGATATGCAGATTTTGTTGCAGTGAGAAATAGTTGAACAAAGCCACATTGTCAGATCTGTGATGAGAAAATGGCGGTGGTACTTTTGGAAGGTTATAGTCACTAAAAATGAGACGTAGTTTTGTTGCTTTTGGATTTGGTAACTGAGAGCCCTGGTTCACATAGTGGAACTGAAGGCCTTGCCTTAGAGGCAATAAAAGGAATGATGAAAGAAAAATAGTGATGGGTCTTTAAGAAAAGTGAGCCCTTTTTCTAGTCTGTTCCTTGCATAAGAATAAAATTTGTACAGTATTTAATGGTTATGGTACCTAAAATGCTGGTTTTTAACGTGGAGACATTTTTGTTTTCCCATTGTTCGTTCCATCGTTTCAGGTTCATCGGATACAGTCTGTGATCTGTTGGGAGCCAAGGGCAAAGACATTTTATATATTGGAGATCACATTTTTGGAGACATTTTAAAATCAAAGAAACGGCAAGGGTGGCGAACTTTCTTGGTGATTCCTGAACTTGCACAGGAGCTCCATGTCTGGACTGATAAGAGTGGTAAGGAGCCATTACTCTTACTTTTATATCCTAAGGACCAGCTGTGTATCAGGCCTCTTTAAAGAACTCATTACTTTTTATGTGGGGAGAAAGGGGCAGAGGTAGTCCCAAGATATTTGAATACTTCCCTCTAGCCAGGTGTGGTATAGAACTCCAGAATTTGAGGAAATAGGGGAGGTTTTCTTGTTCCGCCTTCTTGAATTCCTTCCTAGTTAAGCACAGAATGTTGCTATCCTGAGTTATATTACTGTAGCAACTAAACTGTGAATTCCACTTTCCTCTGTGGTCCCATATTTTCCAACCACACCTTCTAGTTCCAGTCTCTGTCACAAGCCTGTATCAGTGATTTGGGGGCATTGATGGCTCTGAGTGGTAATATGTCTTTTTTTTTTTTTTTTTTTTTCCTGCTCTTCTGAGAATGAGGCCAAATTGTATTCTCTGAACTGTATGCTGAATTGAGGTATAGGTCTAGTTATGTAAAGGTGTTTGACATGTAAGCTCTCCAGCTAGTCCTTGCTAGCATCACCCACAGCATGTGGAAAGGTACTGCCTCAGGTACTGACCCCAGCTTTACTACTTAATATCTTCACGCCCTTAGAAGTTTCTGGAACACCCTGTGCTTTAGTTTCCTCAGATGTGAAAATGAGGATAATACCTACTTTGTTGAGACTTAACTGGGGTATAATGTGTGTATAAAGAAAATACAAGTAACAGCCATGGTTCCTCATCTGAGCCACAGAACTGAGAAATTGATTTGCATGATTTTCATTTCTCCCAAAAATGATAAAATTTATACAGTAAATCCATTAGGGCTTAATTCTCTTTGGAGAAGCCAGGTTGAGAAAGACTGGAACACCTCGAAAGCATGCAACAGATACTGGCTGTTGCTTGTCCTTAGTGGCATTCTCTGGCTAGCTTTTCATCCCCATTTTCAACTTTCCACCTAGGAAATTCTGTAGATCTAGTTGATTTGGTTCTATTTCCTAGACTTGTGACTCCGGACACTTCATTTACTCCTCATTCTTTGATCTGAAAATGGAACGGCTAACAGATGTTTGCTACACACCAGGGATGGCATGTGAATTAGCACTTTGTAAGCTCAGAGTCTGTGTTCACTTGGAGAGTTGTAGCCAGCAGTGTTGAAATAGGAGGAAAGGCAGTTAAAGAAGAAATCATGGCTTTCATCTGCTGCCAGATCCCATAACAGGGCAGGAGTGGGTTTTCCTGAAGCAGGAGAAGGAAGTCATTTTGTACATTCACCTGTAGCTTTACTCTTCCATCCTATCTGCAGCCTTTTAATTTAGTTCTAGCAGCAGTTATAAACTGAATGCTTTTTTACTTAAAACATTTTTCTTTTCCTTCCAAACTTTAGCACTTTTTGAAGAGCTTCAGAGCTTGGATATTTTCTTGGCTGAACTCTACAAGTAAGTTCTGCATTTTTAAGACAAATATTTCTTCCCTAAAACCCCTCTACCTCTTTGGGAGTTACCTAGGTGTAAGAGACCTCTTTTCTAGAGATTTTTAGTGGAGTTTTCTTTTCATCTCCAGGCATCTTGACAGCAGCAGCAACGAGCGCCCAGACATTAGTTCCATCCAGAGACGTATTAAGGTATCCAAATGGGATTTGGGAGAAAACTTGGAAGATCAAGTTTTTCTTCTTATAGTTCTTCTGTTATATAGGGGTTGGCACATAGCTGGCACTCAGTAAATATTTGAATTCAATCCTTTCTCTGTTTTAGAAAGTAACTCATGACATGGACATGTGCTATGGGATGATGGGAAGCCTGTTTCGCAGTGGCTCCCGGCAGACCCTCTTTGCCAGTCAGGTGATGCGATATGCTGATCTCTATGCAGCATCTTTCATCAACCTGCTGTATTATCCATTCAGCTACCTCTTCAGAGCTGCCCACGTCTTGGTGAGTTAATACAGTCTTGGGCCAGTTATAATTAAGATACACTCTTAAGACTGAGATCTGCAACCAGGTTTGTGGGGTGGCACAGGAGAGTTTGGGTCTTTTTTTTTTTAAATGTCTTCAGGTTTTATTTGTCAGAGCACAAGCAGGGGGAGTGGCAGGCAGAGGGAGAAGCAGGACCTTGGGATCATGACCTGAGCTGAAGGCAGATGCTTAACCGACTGAGCCACCCAGGTGTTCCTGGGTCCGTCCTTTCTACTGCACAAAAGCCCATGAATAGGTTACATCGTTGCACAAAAGGCATCTCTGAGAAAGTAGGATCAAGATCGAATGTTACAGGATATAACTTTACTCTGCACGTACTGCATTAAAAGTTTGAGTAATGAAGATGTTCCTCTTTCGTTAGCATTTATATAAAAACCGTGTTTCTCTTATTAAGTGGCTATATATATATATATATATATATACACTGATCTGTAGTTTAGGACTTTTGTTTGCTGTGAATTATGAATCTTCTACCCCATCTTTTCTTGTTTCCGGCTGTAATGATCTGGACAGTTTTAAGGGTGGAAGAGGAGAAGAAAAAAGCAGCTTGAGGTAGTTCTAGGAAGACGCTTCAGTATCTGAATGGGCTGGGCCTCTGATCAGCAGACACGCCTCTGCACAGCCACCTGTGCAGGAGGAGGGGTGAGGAGAAGGAGAAGGTGGGGTGAGGATTTAGGAAACTTACTCCACCGGCTTTCTGAACCTCTGACTTTGTTCTAGATGCCTCATGAGTCAACGGTGGAACACACACATGTAGACATCAATGAGATGGAGTCCCCTCTTGCCACTCGGAACCGCACATCGGTTGATTTCAAAGATACTGACTACAAGCGGCACCAGTTGACGCGGTCGATTAGTGAGATTAAACCCCCCAACCTCTTCCCACTGGCCCCCCAGGAAATTACACACTGCCATGATGAAGATGATGATGAGGAGGAGGAAGAGGAAGAAGAATAAGGAGGAATAAGAACCCAAACTGAGCACCCAGTAAACAAGCCTGGCAGGACTCACAGGAGCAAAGGATGGGTTCTAGCGGTGGGTGGGGGAGCTCTGTCAAAGGTACATCTGGAAAGTTTCTGAAGACTTTAAAACATTCTAATCATAGAGAGATACTTTTTAGTTTTGTTTGCACTCTTTGCAGATGGTTCAAATTGTAATGGAGTCTGTATTGAAAGAAAGCAAGGGTAAAGCCGGGCAGAACTGCATGCGGACGGCTCCATCGTGGCTTGTGACACCGTTTCCTTGTCTTGTTTCCTCAGTGTGCATTGGATACACCTGGGGTGGTGGAGAGTCTCAGAGTGGAGCAAGGGTGATGGGAAGAGGTGATAAATGATATTGTGTTATAAATTGTGTTCTTACTCCAAAATCCATCCTGAAATTTTCAGTGCATCACATAGTATTGTATATCAGTGGAGAAATATATTGTTTCCATTATCAAATGTAGTCTTCTGTTAAGGCCAAGGTTCCTTTCATAAGCTTTGAAGTGTCCTCTGTGCCTCTGGGCAGACTGGGGGCTTTAGCGGCCTTGTGTAAGTATTTGGTTTGCTGTAGGGCTGTTCTGGAAGTCACTGCAGTGAGTGATTCTCTATTGAGGTACAAGTCTTCATCTCTTAACATTTTTTTTGATAGCAGAAATGCTTATTATCAGAAACTGTCTTTTTCTCATCTGGGATCAATCTATAGAAAGAATTTAGCTGCAAGAGGGCAAAGGAACAAGCCCTGTGAAAAGAAAAGGAGGAACCTCCTTCCATTATGAGTGAATTCCATAGTTTGGGCCAGGGTGGCTCCTGCTCCCCAGAGCTCCAGCCTTCTCTATCCTCGAGGGTGGACTGCTGAGCTAAAAGTCTAGCTTGAGAGGATGGGAAGAGGGCTCTATAAGGTCAGAACCTTACTAGAGCACAGGGCACAATCAGTGTGAGTAAATTCCGAATCCCAGGAGAAATCACTTCTTGTTTTGAACCAGAATGGATCATTACTGTGTACGTTAGGGTGTTAGCCCCACAGGTGCAGAGTGGCCTACAGCCGTTCCAGCAGTAGTGTAGACTTGTCCTTGACCCTTCAGATCTTCCTTCCGTTCTTACTGGTGAACACAGAGGGTAGATTAGCTGCTCTAGAATTCAATAAAGTATAATATTTCTAATACTGACTTTGACCCCTTCCTGTAGCAGAACTATCGTAACTGTTGGTCTTCAGGCGGGTTTAGGTTTGGCTAGTGACATCAGGTTTGACATTCTCGTAAAGGAAATAGTCTGGCATGCCTCGTAATGGTTACAGTACCTAAAGAGGTCTCAGCTTTTCTGTGGGAAGTTTTTTGGTATAGGACTGTGAGGTAAGGCTTATTAAAAATGATTTTATAGGAAGGGAACACAGTTCAGTAACATAGCCATGACCGTATTACCTTACCACTTTCAGCATATGGGCTTTACATTAAGTTATGTCAAGAAGCATTCTAACTACTAGCCCTTAGGAATATATACTACTTTAAAAGTAAATTCGGTTACTGGGGCACCTGGGCGGCTCAGTCGGTTGAGTGGCTGCCTCTTGATTTCAGCTCAGATCCTGATACTGGGCTGCACACTCAGTGGGGAATCTGCTTGAGATTCTCTCCTGCCCCTCCCCACCACTTGCATTGTGTGCCCTCAAATAAATCCTAAAAATAAAAATAATCAGGTTACAAATGCTATTACAACTAGCACTTAAATACTGTCCCCATTTTAGAGATTATGTTTGTGGTTGCCCCAGCTATTACTCAAGATGGAGATGTTGCTCAGGGCCTAACTTCTCATAGTACATTTACATATTTTCCCTTTTAGAGCAAGGACCATCATGAGCACTTCGCTTTTAATTTACCACTTTTCGTATTGTGTTATCCGCACAAGATCTTTTAAGAGTTTCTTTTTAGCCACATGTCTGACAGTGGGTCCAAAGATCGAGTAAAAAGCACAAAATTGGAAGAATTCTACTGCTGGTCAGAGCTTTCTTCAGGACCACCTAAATCTATTTTCAAGAGCTAGGATTCCATAAGCATCTAAGAATCAGAGCAGGGTGTTGCTTCTCTGCATATTATTCCTGTTAGAAGAGCGTGCTAGGGAATTAGGTGGTCCAAGGGCAGGCACTCAGGGCAGTGGTAGTCAGGTTTGCTAAAATATGAAAGGGAGTTTCTCTGTTGCCAACAGTTATGGAAGCTGAACTAAATGTTTGTTTCAAACTGAGGCATGTTAGACCATGAGAACATGGATTTCCCAACTCTTCATAATCTCTTCCCTGGGTATTTGAAAAGCACCAGACACCCCTTCTGGGGTGCTAGACTCAACTCTCAATCTTAGGCAGGTATAGGGTTGACAGGGACCCTGCCATACCCAGCAGGTGGCCACAGCCCTGTTGGGTTCCCCTTGTAAGAGGACTTAATGCCAGTCATCTCTACAAAGATGTAAGTATATTTAGAAAAATTAAAGCCAAGAAAGTTTAGTATTCTGTTAGACCTTAAATTTTCACCGACTATAAGCATAGCTCTGCTGAGACCTAAAATAAGAAAGCAAGCCCTTTGAGCTACCCTTTCTAAGGTGCTTTTAGAAGTGCTTCTTAATAGAACTAGAATAACTTAGAGCTATAAATCCCTTAGTCCTGTTACTGGTTCCAAGCAGTTACTTTAAAAAGCCACTTGCAGTGACATGTCAGACTTAAAAGTACTTTGTTCATGTTTAGATATTTCTAAATCAGATTTATTTATTCAAGAAATATTTTGTCAACAACTTTAAAGCCCTGAAGTTTTTCCAAGGCTGCCAGAGCATTTAAAAATACTCGTATTCACCACAAATAGCCTGAGACAAGTAAGGGCATATCTAAGTCTGCACAAAGGGTGGGAGCCTTGTACACATTCCGTGTTATGGAAAATATTTAACCTTTCTTTGATGGTGGGAAAAATGTTAACTATGGTCCAGCTATTGCCTTACCATCAATGGCCCAATTCCTCACTTGGTTTAGAAGTTTCTGTCTCAGTACTTAGGTTTCTCATGACGTTTTTATCTTGGTGACTGGAGATGAGGGCACTTCTCAGCGTTTTTTCTCAAATGGAACAACTTCGAATGATACATAACTTTGGGAGGCCCTTAGAAAGAAATCTCTACCATGGAGCTACCAAGCAGCCTTAAAAACAGAAGAAAAATGACAACACTACCACCAAACAGCAGGGGGGACACGCACAGCAGCCAGGAAGCAGAGCCAGGTGACTTCCAGTAAAACCCACAGCATCCCATCCTCCACCTCCACTAACATCACCCAGCATTTCACACTGTCCTCTCACTGCTGAGTATGTAGGAAAAGAACAAGTCCTCTAAAAAAAAAGAAAGCATTCGTTTACAGAGTGAACAACGCATCTTTTTTCTGTAACCTGGCAGTCTCACCCATTTTTTCTTGTCATCAGACACAGTAGCTTCATTCCAAAGCCACAGCAGTCTGACTTGTTCCAACAAAGATATGCCATTTCAAAAATAAAATATATGCAGTCTTTTAAAGTTCCTCTGAAGACCTCTTGCACAAAAAAGTCCTCCCAGTGGAACACAGCATTTTATCTCAAGCTTGCTGACTCTGTCACTGTAAGTCTAAGTACTTTATATTTTCTAATTTACACCAGTTTTTGGTCTGGTCTATGTTTCTTCCTACAAAGCAAGGTCCCTTTGCCTCATTTTGTTACTAAAAAAAAAAAAAAGCCATTGTTTCATGAATCATATTAGCACAAATAGGTCCCCAAATGGTCTGCTCTCCCGTTAAGCTCTTCCCAAATCCATGCCTGGCGGGGGCTATAAACAGGCCTGAAGAGTCTGGGCCAAGATAAATTTCACCACAGGCACTGGAGCCCAAGTGGCTGAGTGCACGTTCTTCCCCTGAAAAACAGCAATAGTCTTTCTGAGTCTCACAAGTTCCTGAGATACTTGGAAGTATTTGCCCAGCAAACCTTTCCAACACCAAAAAAGAAAAAAAAGTTTATCAAATATCTAGTCTTTCTTTGAGGGAGGGTTCTCACCAGAGGTAATCGGACTTGTGGGTATGGTATTTTGAAGCAAGTGACTTCATTTTTGGACTCACTGCCCTCAAGTCCATGATGCAGCAGAACTGTAGTAAGGAAGCTCACCTAGTCTAAACATTCCCATCCTGTGTTGGCCTACTGTTTGAGCACTTCATAATCCCAAATCTCCTCGCAGGAAAAGCATTTTGACAAACAAGTCCTGCAACGTCCCCCTTGTATCCTTAGGCCTTAGAGCCATCCACCGGGGGGCGCCATGCCACCAGAATGTCAGAGGAAGGGCCCCATAAACCATTCCTTTGTTTTGGGATATAGGAGCACAGATGTGAGGATCTTGAAGGGAAAATGGTGAAACAGCCTTACCAAAAAAAAAACAAAAACAAAACGAGTTCATTAGCCATCTAATCTAATTGAGTTTTTTTGTTTCTACTAAAGAACTGTCCCTATTAAGTAAATTGCATTACTTTAAAAAAATATAAAAAGTTTTCAGAATTCAACTCCAGGTACCAGTCATTTTCTCTACAAGACTCTGGTCAGTCATGCTCTGCATCCTCAGAAGTGCGGAGTTGACAAGAAGTGCCGGGAACACAACTGGTTGTGTGAAATAGGAACCCCAGAGCTTTTTTCCTGATAAAGGTTAGTGAAGAACAGACACATGGGCACCCCACGATACAGATGGAAAACTTAGGAAAATCTCATCTTAAACAGCAGGAAAAATCACCTCTACTTGTCTTGGGGAATTTCCTGATTTGAACTCAGGACTCATCTGGACAAAGTGAATAAAGCAGGAAAAACAACAAAAAAAGGCACAGCTAGGACTTGATGTGTTGGACAGAGAATTCCTTCCCTGGCCCTACTTGTTGCTTTCTTCTCTGCTTCTGAGGAAAGCAAAAAGGCTCCTAAGAAGGTAACACTTGACTGGAATACAGATCTACCTCATTCTACTTTCAAGAAACGGGGGGTAATGATGGGAGAGGGGGGCGTGGTGATTAGGTCAGGCATGTCTCAAAGCCAGTCCTGCCCACAGTTCTTCACTGAACTGTCTCCATCCACAGGACAAGTGTAAGTCAACCAGACTGCAGACATCGTGGTTAATCCACACAGCAGGGGAAATAAGGGACCAGTCACCAAGAGCGCAATCCTCTGCAGAATGTAAAATAGAGACAAAGAGTGGAGGGGAAAAAGGATTCCAGAAAGACACGATCTAGGGCTACATCACAAAGGGGCTGGGAAGCTACACCAGAAGATTTGCAGGGTCTGGTAGCACCTGAGTGATGCAGGTAAGAAGGAACCGAGAAGACTTGAAAAGCAGTGCTGATGGAAGAGGAAGGGGACCCCGACACTGGGTCATCGGGGAAGGTGGATGCCCACCGCGTCCTCAAGAGCATCTCAACACGACTCACCACACTTGGGCTGACGTGTTTAACTTGCGAGTGAACCCGCTGTGCTGGCTACCACACCCATCTCCTAGGCTTCGCAGAGCAGGGGACCTACAGAGCCGAACTCTTCAGGAGCCAGTGGAGAGCCTGGAAGGAGGTCTCTGGTCTTGCCTAGGAAAAAACCAGCTTGGCCGTTTGCCCAGCTGATCTGTGTGCTGTTAGTGACTGAGCGGCAAATGTGGGACAATTTGAGGGGATGCCCTCAGGGTCCTTAACTAAAATGCTTTGGCAGGACTCTCATCCTTGCAAAGGAGAACACCCCCCGGGGAACTGGTGGTACCAGACTCCAAGGCAGAGGTGGAGGCACAGTGCTAGCTTCCCTCTCTTGCAACAGAAGAATCTGTGGTGTGTGTCCGAAGAGACACCCTGCTGTGTTGCCATGCCAACAACCAATCCCAGCCTTCTCACCAGGACAGCCATGCTATTGGGCAGGGGACTGAGGTCGGTGGGGTGGTGTATAGATGGAAGGGGGAAGGGAACACACATCCGCTGGCAGGGTGAACAGAAAATCATCCTTTATCTAAATAGAATAATAGAAATGAACAAAAAACCTTTTAAAACAATCACAAAATTTACAAATAAATTGGTACAAAATAAATAGGAGAGATTGTAAATCTACAACATCATTTGAATTATAAAACGCATTCATTATGACAATCAGCTCATGAAACCTATACATGTCATTTGTGCTTCTTTAGGTTTACGCACACAGCTCTGAATACTGTGTTCGGAAAACTTCACTGCTGAAAGGCATGAAATGTACGCTATGACACAGTAAAGGCCGAGGAGGAAGAAAATCAGACACAGAGCAGGGTCTTATCTGGGGGCCGCAATGCTGGCACTGGGCCTCAAAACCATGAAAAGGCCTCTTAGAAGCCCTGATGGGGAGGCAGCTTCCATGGTCCCGAGAGATGGATTCTGTAATCCAAGGTGGGAATTTAGAGGCCATCATTGTTGTGGGGCCAGTTTGCCAACCTGGCTTGGGAGGCTGGGAGTGAGGAAGAAGGTTCTGGTCTCACAGCCATGCTGTACCGTTACAGAGAATAGACCCTGTCACCAGGAAGCAACCTCTAAAGTATTTCACGGAGGTACTTGAGAGCCCTGCCATAATGTAGGAGACCTGCCTCCATCCTCATCCCAAACACTAGTCTGTCGGGAAGAGTGGCGCGCCCAATAAAAAGGGGCCAGGGATGCTAGGATTGATGTAAGAGCAGCAACCTCTTTATGACAAAAACAGAAAGAAAACCACTGCCTTCTCCCCCACACTTTAAGGGACAAGAGAACTCTAGGCTCCATGGATGAGGGGCTCTAGAAAATACCTTCGTCACAATGTACTAACAGTAGAGGCATATGTACATAATAAATAATAATATAAAATAAAGCATATACATTTGTAGATTTAAAAGACTCCAGAAATAAGAGAAGTCAATGGACTGATACACTCCACCTTCACAGTAGACTTCAGACATGGACACGCAGAATAACGAATCAGAAGCTAGGCTGGGGCTCTCGGGGGAATGAGAGTCCTGAGACCTTATTCCTTCTCACTCCCTTCTGCTCTGGGAGCCTGAGACCAGCTCTGGATACCAAGGGGCCTGGACCTTCGACAAAAAGGGAAGGCATCCAAACCCCACTAGGTCTATATAAGAATTCTCTCCAAGGTGACCCTGAAGAAGAATCTGGCCCCAAAAGCATCACTTCCCAAGGGAATCCATGTTGGTCAGATGTGGGCAAACGCCAGAAGATACCCTGCCAGGCAAGGCAAGCCGTTCTTCCAGTTCATGTTTAAACTCTACCTAAGTGGGTATTCAAACTCAAAGACATGTACTAACTCAAGTCTTCCTTATAGTACATGTTGGAGCTGTGTACATAAAAATCTTGGTATACAAAGTCCTAGAACTTTACTCTCTTGCTACTAGAACCTTTGTGTCTCTGTTGCTTCAAGTACAGTCTGGTATTTCCCATCAAAAGATATTTACAACAATTCTAATGAAAGGAGATCAGTGGCTCTAGCACACAGAGACAGAAAGCTTACTTGTGCTGAGCCAACCGCAAAGGTCTAAGAAGCCAAGAAAGTCCCCAGTCCAAGATGGCGGGAGGAAAGCTGTTCCAAGCCCTGCAGTTGCTAAGAACTGCCATCACCTCCTTCTATCCCTTGGGCTGACCAGGGACTCTGGAACCTTCAGACAGGGCAGGACAACCAGCAAGTAAGCATTCACTGCAGGAAAAATCCTTGAGGGACAGTGACATCAGCAAACTTGGCAAGAGTACACCACTCACCCTCAGATGGAGGCAAATGAACCTCATCTTAGAGTTCTCTGAACTCATCTCTCTTCAGCCCACTTGAATACAAAAGAAATACGAAAAGATAAACATCTGTAAATGGCCCTGAGATATAAAAATCCACTGAGTAGGTTGCTCATTGATAAATTTACATCGGAAAGTTTCTGACTCACCCCAAACCACTTTCATACTTAATTCTCTAAATCCCTCCTAATTCTGGATTAATCTACAACTCACACTGTGGTCCTTCCTCGCTGGGCAGAAGTGCCACTAGCCCAGAGCCTACAGTGGAACCAAACCCAACCCAGAAACTGTGTCCTCAGAAACCGCATCGGCGCCCCAGAAGCCTCCGCACCCTGACTTGCCAGCTCCATCAACCCCCTGCAAGAAAAACCCGTCTCGGGGGTCAAAACCGACAGGGGAGTTGTTCCTGTTGCTCCTGCCATCAGAGAACCTGGGTCATGCAATGTGTGCTAAGCCAGCCAACCCTGGCAGCTACTGCTTTGTTAAGCCCCCTTCTTGTCCCAGCCCAGGTTAAGTCTTTTGCTGGGGCTCCCCCCTGGCAAACCCTGGAGGAATCTTGGGAGCCTGGCCCAGGACAGGCAAAGAGGGCCACAGATCGCTGGCTGGTTTTCAGAAGATGCGGGCATTGGGATTTGTTCTGATTTCTGACCACCTAGGACAAAGGCTCCAGCGGCCAGGGCCTCCTTCAGTCTGCTCCTCAACCTGAGAGAGTTTGAGAGCAGAAGTCTGTGGTCCCTGCTTAGGCCAAATTCCTATTACTTCCATTCCTAGTGAAAATGTAGTTCTACTTGTTTCTACCAGTATCTTCCTAGACTTGGAAAAGCTGGTCCTTCAGTCAGATGGTACTGGGGATAGCACAGGTAAGTAGTCTATTCACAGTTCATGTTCCATATTCATGTGGAGTTCTGCATTTAGCCTTTGCACAGAAGTTTCTTAAAATAACATTAGAAAATGGCATGGTGCCCTACTTCCTCCCACGTGGGGAACCCAATCACATCAGCATGGGCACCAAGCTCTCTTCCATTAGGTGAGGTGAGGTGAGGGAGGGAGGGAAGAACAGAGTAAAGTGGTATGCCCTTTGAAATGCAAATCATGTGAGAACAAAGACTTAAACTAGTTGACTAGCACCCCAATATCCATGTACATACAAATCTTAATGTTGTTTTCCTAAAAGTTTAAATATATGATTTTTGATTTGCCTGATGAATATGGAATAGAGAGAACCTGTAGGGAGTAGGGGGGAAAAAAATCCCCTCACTTACAAAGACAGAGCCCACTGTCCTCAGAACGTCTGGATACTAGGGATCCAGTTTCCGGTGGAACCTTTGGGATGCTACAGTGGCTGGAAGCAGGAGGAGGCCCTGTCTGGTCCCACAGAGCCAGGGCTCAAAGCAGGGGCCACGGAAGCCACTGCAGACAGGCGCTGGCTGTGACAACGGGGGGCTCCAGCAGAATTCAAGACCCCAGCACCTGCCTCTGCTCCACAGCCCAGCCCTCTCCACACTTACAGAGCCAGCAGCTCCAGGACAGGATGATGGAGTCATGGTGCAATTCTAAGAACTGGCCACTGCACATGGAGATCTCAATATCTGATGGTCTTTCTCTGCCGGACCCCGCCCCCTTCATAGACATAGGGCTGCACAGAACTTCTAAGCCAAAGTCATCGTGCTGCCCGGTGAAGCCACGAGCCAGCATTTCTCCTTCGACAGCCTGAAGGTAGTTCAGAGGGAAAGTAGGGCCTGGGAGAAGGATCTAATCAATCTGTTCATTCAAGACAGTGAGTTTGATCTGAAGGGTCTTGAGCTTCCCCCAAAGCGGATGGAATTACAGCCAGGAATTGTTTTCAGTTCCCTGTTGTTATAAAATATGAATAATCCAAGGTAAAGAGTGGTATGGAGAAAATAAATACCATCTTGGGAGGCTAAAATTTCGTCCTCTAGGAGTCCCCCTGCCAGCACTTCTCAGCAGTCGTCTCAAAAAGCCGCCACACTGAGTGGGTACGAGCATGGGGACAAGTTCTCGGCTTCGCGCTCAAGTCAAGGAGCCAGCAGCTGGAATCCCTGGCCTCTCACAGAGCTTTAGGATTCACAAAGGAAAGGGGGAGGGGCTCTGAAAAAGACCCAACACATTAACTCTGATTCCAGAAGCTCCTTCCAGGAGCAAGGCACCGTGAGATGGCCATGTATGGAAAAGCAGATTAGCGGGGAGAGGCTGGGGGCGGGGGGTGCGGAGATCCTGCAAGTCAGAGGAACCACGGTGTGGCAGGTCAGGCTCCACCAAACCACCAGGAAGGCCAGTGCCATCCACGCCCAGAGTAGGAGTGTGGTTGTTGGGGATCACTCCTCTTGCGAGACCCAGGGTTTACTTCCTTAGTGGGAACGCTCGTTTCTACATGCCCTGGGGATAGTCCCAGTTCCCACGCCGCACGGGGGCTGTGCTCAGCTAGATGCGTCTTAGAAGCTGAGACCTTTTAACTTGGATGGATCTGTTTCTAGAAGGGGAAGCTTGCCGTGTGGGGTCTCACTAACATTAAGCCATCGAACAGCAGGGGCTCCATCCAGCGCACGCGGCAGGTGGGGGGGGCCAGTAGCTCGCCACTCAACACCCTTAGGGGGTGCCCCTGTGACCCTCTCTAAGGGGCATGGCACCTGATGAGGAAGATCCTCCAGGATGGACATCCTGGAGGAAATACTGTGGTAAACATGCCTATGATACTGGAGCCACCAAGCCCGGCATGTTGTTGGTGACTCCCCAACCCCAGCTCCCGTCCGCCCAGAGCCCAACCTGGGGGACACATTCCTACCTTGAGGAGGGAGAAGGAAACTGCTGCTTGGCCCAGGGCTTCCCTTCGATGAGTGAGCCCCAGTGGAGAAAATGCTATCTTCTCAGCCAGTGACTAGAGGCGGCACGGAGCAGCCTTCCTACCCACGCACGGCGGCCAGTACGACCTCAGCTCAGGAATTCAGTGTACCAACGACCGCTGCCAACAAAATGCACATATCCCTCGGGCTAATGCTTAAAACAGGTAAGAGAGTTAAGAACTCGGTCACTCGAGAAGTACCTCCTGACATTAATTTCACTACACGTGATGAATTTGGTATTAAAATAAGGCGGAGACACACACGAAATGGCCACAACACACATTTGGTTTCTGAATCCCTGTTTGGGGCCAAACCGACCCGGGGCTGGACAGGCAGCCTCTCCGGCGTGGGCTGCATCTGAGGTGGGAGGCACAGAGGTCCTCGGGTGAGGAACACAGCACAGCCACCACTGGGCCCTAGGAGCCCAGGGACAGAGGGGAAGAGGGACAGTGAGCTCCCTGGGAGGAGGGGCAGGGGCTGGCAGTCCCCAAAGTTCCCTCCTTTAAACACCTGGGTCTGGAAACGCCTTCTGGGCTCAGAGCACAGAGCGCAGCTGGCCGGGCCCAACTCCTTTCCGGACAATGACAGACTTGCCGGTGGGAAAGGGAGGAGCTTGAACTCCATACCACGCGGTTACTCAAAGGCCCTGTGGAAGATTTCCATTTGGCATCTGTGTAGCAGCATCCTGGGTCAACAAGAGCAAGGACGGGGAGGTGGGTGGCGGCGCTCTGGAGGCTGGGGCGCTAGGCTGGGGAGGCGGCCTGGCCGGGCCGGAGAATCCAGGCTGGAGGAATTGCGGGATGAAGTCACCTTGCCTCTTGCCAATGATAAACCATGGGTTTCAAATTCATTAACATTCATTTTGGTGATAAAAATTCCTTAGAGTAGGAGCAAAAAAAAAAAAAAATCACATTCCAAGCCAATGTTAAACCTTTCTGAGGGAAAGGGACACGGTTAGACATTAACTTAAAACAACACTGAGCTCACGGAGGCGACCGCGGCCCCGCACAGGCTCCGCCCCCACAGTGGGACAGACTTGGCAGGTCCGCAGCCACAGTTTTCTTCATTCATCCTTCAAGTTCCACAGCGACACCCACTGGGCACGGAGCAGGTGTGCCCCTCCCAAGGAGGGCCGGCAAGGCCGCCGGTGGAGCAAGTCCCTTCGGGTCCCATCACGGAGTCACGGCAGAGTTCAGACAGAACAACGTAAAACTCTGCAAAAGACACTGTTTGAAAACATGATCTCTTGGGGAAAAAAATTAATAAACCGCCACAATTTCCAACTTCATGCAAACTGAGGAAGGAGGAGAGTGAATAAAGATAAAAGGTACAACTGAAAAAATAAACATGATTCTATTTGGGTGGAAGAAGTTCATCTCCAAAAATCTCGAATGCCACGCCCGAGCCATTGATGTCACACCTCTCGTTTCCGCTCCTGCCCTCGCCATCCTCCGCCGCTGCTTCCGGGAAGGGGACAAAGTCTTTGGTCTCAGGATGTTGCGGGAGGCAGCATGGCACACAAGCTCACACTAATGGGATTCACGGTCAGCTGGCCTGGGGCCTTGGGCCTGGGGGGTGAGGGCGGCGGGGGGCGCCCTAGATGGCCCCTTCGCTGTGCAGGCTGTGGTTGGCTTTGTTGTGTGTCACACAGTTCTGTTCGTTGAGCAGGTTGGCGGTCTCATCTGGCAACCCGTCGTGCAGCTCCGTAAGAGTCAATTCAATTTTAGTGTTTTCACTGTCCGAAGACTGAGGAGTTTTGTCCATCCGGGATGCCATCAAGGCATTTTGGTATTGCTGTCTCGAGATCTGGGGCCAGAAGATGGTACGGAAGACAAACCAAGAGAACGCTTATTTTTAGGAGTTCTTGTCTCGACCTCGTATTACATATTAAAGTCCCCCGAAGGGCCTGCTTAGTTTTTCTAGGAAAACTTCACCCTCGAATATAAACTGAGCCACTTTTCGAGTGGACTCTGGCGAACAAGTCAGTTTTTACTGATAGAAGCCATGTCCAAGTTTTTGTCCCACAATCTCACAGAGACTGGAAGATGGAGATAGGCTTCCATCAGCTGAAGCTGGCTCGTTCTTCGGTTCAGAAGACGTCTCTATTCCAGACTAAGACAAGAACCCTGTCTCGGGGCAGAAGAGAGGCAGAGGGCTCTTCCCACCCCATCTCAGCAAGTCTTCAGGGTCTCGGATCTCAGCCCTTCTGGGACCACCCCGACTCACGAGAGTCAGGAGCTCATGAAGACTTGCTGAAAAGGGTTTATTCTTTTTCTTTCTCCAGCTCTCACTCCTTGAAAAAGCCACACCTGACTTGGCAGCCATTCTGACAGAGCCAGAGAGACGAATGTTCTCCCGGGCTTGCGTCTCGGTTGGGTGCAGGAGCTGGAGGTGGGACACCCAAGTGACAAAGGGAAAGCCCAGGGGCAGGGCTGGGGCGCCGGACAGCTTGCCGTGGAAGGTCACCCCCAGCGGCCAGGCCCAGCCAACCCACGCGCTCTCCTCTTACCTTCACGAACTGAAGGTCGGAAAGGGCCCGCACGGAGTAGTCAGGGATGTAGACTTGGAGGAACGAAGAGTTGAGCTGATTATTGCTGCTCCCCAGGGTCGGCGTTACGGCGTCAATCCGGTCGCTTCGGCTCAGAGAGTCTGAGTGGTTCAAAGCACAGGGGCGAGGAGGCGACTTGTTTTCACCTAGAAAAGGAGACAGCGAAGCCCAGAACCTTTTAAGTGAGGTAGCGAGAACCAACAAAGTCGGCTCTTAACTTTCCAAATAATAAAAAGTAGTAATTAAGAGATCAGTTCAATCAACTTATACCAGACACCCGAGCACCGTACAGCTCACCACCTAGAGGGCCCTGCCCCCCAAAACCCCCGCCAGCACGAGGTCCGTTTGGTACCCCCGCTAGGCCCCATTCGTGCGCACACACCATCCTCCCGAGGCTGTGACCGCACCTGTGAGCCTCCCCGAGACACAGAAGCTCCCGGAGAGAAAACATGGGGCATGGGAGGGCAGCACTTTGTTATTTTGCCAGAAGCAAAAGCAAAGTACTGTGGAGAATGTCTGTAAATCATTATGTGTTTTAAAGGGATCAAAAGAGTTCTCGAAAGAGTTCTGTCTGCTCATTCCATAACCCACCCGCTAGCTGAACCTGTTATCTTTGTCCCCGACCCCCACGACATCCCCAGCAGGCAGCCTGGGGGTCTCAGCATTTCAGGAACACCAAACTCTTAAAAGCTCTTAAAAGGCTTAAGGGACCATCAGTGCAGGGGGAGAAATACCCCAAGGTATTTCTCTTGCAGGGGGAGTCCTCGAGGGGATGGGCAGTGTCCATTCGTCCATTAAAACAAAGTACAAGGAAACACAGTGAGTCCAGTGCCGCTGCTCTCAAAGGCAGGTTGACTGCAGCTCCTAACACACATTTTTGTTAAAAATAAAACCCACCCCACCCTCATCAAAGCGTCCTCCATTTTTGCTTTCCCATCAAATCTATTCCACATATATTAAGGGGGTGTTCACACTGGACAGGCGCTGGCCTGCATAATGTCACAGGACTGGAGGGGACCAGTTCTGACGGAGATCAGGCCGGTCCATCTTCATAGTACACCCCTGACCGATACTCCCACACAGGAGCTGGCCCTCGGCTGGTCCTGCCCTTCAACTCCTCCACGTCGCTCATCATGCCCATGAAAATCACCGTCTCAGGCTGACATGGCTGGTGGTCTCTCCCTCCCCTCAGACTGACGTGGCTGGTGGTCTCTCCCTCCACTCCTAGAGCTCCACTGAGGGACCACCACTCCTCTGCTGCTTGAAGGAGCCCTGAAAAGCCTGGAGATAGCTGTGCTCTCCTTCGGCCTCTTCTTGTCCAGCTAAATACTTTGACATCCTTCACGTCATAAACGTCCCTCTTAAAATAGGACGACCAGAACAAAACATGGTAAGTACTCCGTGAACTTCACGGGGAGAGCTCCCTTTCTCCTAAAACTGCCACAGCACAACTTCCCCTACGATCTTGTCTGACTTTCCACTGCTCAGAATTAAACTCAGAGTAGCCACTCCTCTGGTTGCTTCTACTTATCTTCTGCGAGAACAAGGCAGATGAATAATTTATCACGTTTTCTCTTGGCAGAAGGGAACTTTGATCAGATGACCCAACTCTGTAGAACATGGGTATTCGTTCCCGCCTCATAAAGTCTGAGGAGGATTCCAAAGGGGAGAACGTATGAAGTGCTTAGCACAGCACCTGACACCTCACAAATATCCCATCAAGAAGCCTCGTTAACATTGTTCTACTTCCTGTTTGCCTCATCCCCCTCTCTCCACTAGGCGCCCACCCTCATGTCCGAGCCTTTCTATACGTTGTGAGAGCATCGCTCGGGTCGACCGATGGAAACGTTCTTTGAAACAAGGACCCCACTGTATCCCTGCGCTTTAACCCCAAATCACATCACCATTTCTATGGACAGTGTTTACTTCTGTGTGTTACAATGTAAAGGTTAAAAAACCCAAATGTTCCAAGGGGGCTCTACTTACTAATCAGACTACATCAGCACACAGCCGGCAGAGGCCTTACTTCTGAGTCTCCTGCTCTTTCCTCCCAAAGAGGATTACAGGGCAGTTTCTCTGGTTTCCCCAAGGTATCTAGACTCCTAGTCTGTTTCCTCTCAACCCACTGCCCTCTGGTTTTGCCAGATGAGCCCCTGCCTCTGCCAGGAACCCACAGCCCAGCATCCCAGCCACAGTCTGGGGAGGCAGACCCTGTGTTCTGGGGACCTAGTGCAACCAGCCTTTCCTCAACACACAGTGAGACCAACGAGTATTCACACCAAGGAGAATAAAGACTTTAAGTGGCCAGCCCCCAGTTCGGGTCATATTTTGCGGCCAAATTAATGTGCCAAATTTTTATAATAATTATGATTAAAAAATTTCCAATTTTAATTCCTCTTATGCCTTCTTAGCATGTTTTTTTTTCCCCTGCTTTTTAGTTACTTCACCTAGGAATGCTTTCTTTTTAGGAGTAAGCCAGAAAGATACTGTAAAGAAACATTCCCAGCCTCCTCCATTGGAACCACCAAGCATCACTCGGAATAGGCTGGAAATCACCAGTTTTGTTCAACCTCCACTTATTGTAATGCCAGCATCCTGAAGGCCTGGACCTAAAAAATGGGTTATTTATTTATTTATTTATTTGGGGATCAGAAAGAGAAATCTGAGAAATCTCTAGTTCCATGGAAAAAATAAAACACAAATGACATTTCATGGGTGTCACCTAAAAGTCACTCTTCTTCAGCATCTGTGATGTTTTAAATGGGTAGCAGATGCCAGCAAACCAAACGGGAAGAAAAAACACCAACATACATATGTATATACAAATGCGTATTTCTGTGCATACGTGTGTGTACTGTGGGCACAGACAGGTCTATCCCACCAGCTGGTTTGATTCAAACAGGCTTATAAATAAGATCTTATCCCCACACTTCGCGAGCTTTTTCAGAGCAAAGACTTGAGGGAACAGTAGCTTCTTTCTAGGGAAAGTCTTGCCTGTTTTACAAAATATCAGCATTTGAGAATTCTGCTGAACCTGGATTAGGAAACGCCAACTTCATGAGATGTGAAGATAGAAGCTGTGTGGAACGTAATAAATACAGAAAACCTGTACCACCGAAAGCTCGGCAATTTTAATTAAAGAAAGATTAAACCTTTGCCTTTCTTTCTGGCTGGTGGACGTTATTAGGCAGGCAGGACCCAACCCTCGTGCAGGGTGGGTACCTGACAGCAGGCGGCAAGGAATGTGCACAGCACGAGGTGGGGTGGGCAGGAGGAGTTGGGGGGCCCCCTGCCTCATGAGGCAGGGACGCAAGTGCCCCATTCACACGGCTGCTGGGACAAGGACCCAAGGAACAGAACCAAGAACACTGGGGCCTCTGTGAGCGCTGGACGCCCTGACTTGGCTGAGGTCCAAGAACCTAGAGCAGCCCCCTCGCGCTGCCCTGGAGACCCCGAGGTCAGTGGTACGGGTGCGCCGGGGAGGGGGCAGTGATGGCCCAGGTCACCGTCGCGCGGGCTTTCTGGGGGGTCAGCGCTGCTCACACCCACAGGCCAGTTGCCTGCCAGGCTCCGGAGTCTGCCCCACGCCTGCTCTGGGCTTCTCCAGACCCCGCAGGAGCTCACCACCGTGTCTGGGAACGTGCCACCTGAGCCCTCCGAGCAGAACTGCAGCCTGGACCACATCAAAGGACCAGATCTGGCCAGCTGGGCTTCCGTGGGGTGTCAAGGGAGGCAACCGGAAGAATTACGAAAAGGAAACATGCAGAGTTACCTGGAGAACCTGCTGCTAACAACTCTGTTCTGCTGACAACAAAGGTGCGAGACAGGGACAAAGGAACTGAAAAATGGAGAAGAGCAGGGTGAGACCGCATCGAAAGGCAAGGAAGGAGACCTCTGCACTCGGGGCACAGGAGTGCATACCTGTTCTACTACTGTGAGCATTCAGTTCCAGAAATTCCAGAGCCTATAGGATATTATGGAAATTAAAAAGGAACACACAGTGCTTTCCAGGAAGAGGAATACAGGGAGCCTGAAATCAGAAGAAATCCTACTCAAATGCTTCTCTACTAGCCTAGAAATCTCTTAAGCCATTAATACTGTATTGGGGCTTATGGCTCAAAAACGTGCTCTTCTTAAGGATTTAAATCACAACGAGCCACAGAAAAGGGGGGCTCAATTAGTCAACTAGCCCAAGAGTATGATCCAAGCCACCCGCGCCCGCAGAGCCTGCGGCAAGCAGTCGGCTGTTCAGCTCACGGACATCCTTAGTCTCGCCGTCATTTTGACTTGATATTTTGAATTGTTTGGGAATACTTCGAAAGTTCAAAGTATTAGAGGAAAGTAATTAAAGTATGTTATGCACAGGTCTCTTGGGAATGGCGGACCAAAGGCATCCTCATCACTGCCACTCAGAGAGCTGCAGGCCGGTCGGATTGAAAAGTCCAATCAACACCGCCCTCCCTGGCAGGAGTCCTATTTCCTGGGCAGGTTTTTTTTTTGGGGGGGGGGGCAGGAGGAGGTTCTTTTTTTTTAATTTGTAAAAGATTTTATTTATTTACTTGCGATAGAGAGAGAGAGAGCACGCATGAGCTGGGGTGGCAGAGGGAGAAGCAAGCAGACTCCCGGCTGAGCAGGGAGCCCGATGCAGGGCTCGATCCCAGGACCTGGAGATCATGCCCTGAGCTGAAAGGAGATGCTTAACCAACTGAGCCACTCAGGCACCCCTGTTTTTGTTTTTAAACTACAGGGTAATTGACTCACAACTGGGCAGGTCTTGAAACTGATTACTGTAGGATTCTTCTAGGCAATCAACATTAATAAATAGAAATACTATCTTGAGATTAAGGCACTAACTGTATCTCTCAATGAATACACCCAAATCCTACTTGTCAAGTAAAATACTGGGCTTTGTAATAAGTAAGATGCTATTAATGACATCCTGTTCCTTCCTGGCATTTCCCGAGGCCCGGCTGCTGCAGCCCCACAGCTTTGCTGTAGGGGAGGGTCCGCTCCTCAGCTCCTTTTCTGGATGGGATTTGCCTTTATGTGAACCCACAGGTCAGTACACACTGGGCTACTGTTTAAGTTTCAAGAACCAGTGATTGCTAAGATTGTATCCTTACTCTTGTAACTTTCCTTTCAAAAGCCACCTTCTAAATCGGACTCTGCTAACCTGGGGCTGATTGGAGGCTGGCTGCCACACAGCAGTCCCAAGCGCAACACCCAGCTCTCACACCATTTCCTCTGTGCTCTCAAGCTTACAGAGCACTCGCAGGGGGAAGTATCACCACATTCTCTTCTACCAAGCATACGAGGTAACCTTATTATGTCCTTTCGGTAAGGAGGAAGCCAAGAGGTCTTCTCTCAAAGGCCGCCGACCAGGCACTGAGACTGCAGCTGGAGCCCAGGGCCTCCCGGACCAGTCAGGACCCTCCCTGCCTCCTCACCAGTGGCAAGAACAGAGCACCTTCAAGTTTACAGAAGCTACAACTCAGTGGGGTTAGACAGGCCCACGTTCACACCGACGTTAGTCAGCAGCTGACAATGGGGAGGCTGGCGAATGTGGCTGAAAACCCCGCAGCAGGACAGTGAGAAGATGCATCTGGGGCAGGGGAGGCTGAGGGACGTGAGGAGAACCCTCAACATTTCCCCGGCTTCCTAACTCTAGTAACACCTTTGGGTGCCCGGGACACTGTATGACGTGGCAGATGAAGCCTAAGGTCACAAAAACAGATGTGTCTGGAGGTATCCCCTCCCCTTTTGAGACTGGTTTCCAGAAGCCGCCTAGGTTGTCTTAGGATGGGCTATTTGAAAGTTTGGGTTTTAAGTTTCCCAGAGCATGTCATTTGGTATTGTGGCCACAAGATGGCACTCCAGCACCTCTGTTCACCTGTAGGCACTGGTCCAGCGTGGAGGGGGGGGCGGGGGTGGGTGGGGGGGTGGGAGTGGGCAGGCAGTGGCACATGCACCCTGCAAAGCAAGCAACGCAGAGGGACAGTGCGGACTCCAGAGCCAGAGCTCTCTGTGCTCCCCGTTCCTACTAGATACCGCCTGCTGGCCTCTGGTGCTCAGCATACTTAGTCCATACCCTAGGGCACAGCCATCCTCAGCTGGCAGCCTCACCTGACCAGCCGTCTAGACAAGAACTGGCTATTAGCAATAAATATCCTTGTGCATCCTCAGAAAATTGCAAATTTAAAAACCTCCAGAACAGTGAACATTTAAAAGACTTGACATCATCTAGCAGTGGGTGTAGAGTAAGCAGAACCCCTGTCCTCACTGGCAGGAGTGTGCACCCCTCTGGCCTCAGTGGCCTGAGGCAGGGGCAGGAGCTGCTGGGGCCATGCCCACACAGACTCCCGGCAGGAGCGCGCACACATTCACACACGCTCACACACACACACACTTGCCGGAAGACATGCACGAGGGCATGCACAGCCACACAAGGCAGGGTAGCCCCCAATGGAACACTACCCCCATGTCCATCAGCAACAGACCAAGCACACCGTTGTATGTTCATACAACGCAACACTGCACAGACGTGAGAAGTAAGGTGTAAGCACACACAGCAACAGTGACAAATGTGACAAGGACAACACTGGGTGGGAGGAGCCGGACTCGATAGAACACATGCTCTTTCAGTTCATTTATACCAAGTTCAAAAACAGGCACAACTAGTCTATGCTTAGAAGCTAAGGCAGAGGTCTGGGGGACAGTGACAGAGAGTGTGGTGGCGGTGGGGTCTGTGGGATTAGTGACGTTTGTCTCTTGAACTGGGTGCCACTTCACAGGGGAGCGCTGGCTTTGTGCAAGTTCACCAGGGCACAGGCTTATGATTTGTGCGGGGGGAGGGGAGGTACAGGTATACATGACCAGCTTCAATCAAAAGTTCAAGATGAAGATAAACAGGAGAGCTGGCAGGTACAGAAAGGTGACCATGGAAGGGCATTCTGTCCTAATACCCAGCCCTGCCCGGAGGGGCGGAAGAGGGCCGCTCACCTGGAGAGGCTGTGAGAGCCATCACACCGTAGTAGGAGAAAGCACTGGCTTCGAATTTCATACCTTCCTTCCCAGCTTCTACTTCCACTTTCCCCTGTGGGAAGAAAAGGGCAGGGTTGTTTTCAGTCCAGTTACACCAATCCCTCAGCAAACTCTTTTCAAGATTTGTCCTCCCTCACATTTTTGTCTGAGCTCCTTTCCCAACCATCCCCAGGAAAGAAAGCCTCACATACTCTCCCACTTAACAGAGAGGGTTAATCCAACATGGAAACTGGATTTGGCTGGAGATGCAGAGAGGACTGTGAATATGTGAGATTTAATTTCTGTGAGTCTGCTTAGTATTTTCCTAGCATCCCTAGTTCATGCATGGATTCTTCGGGAACCCTCCAGTAATAAAAAGACGGGGCTCTCGCCCCATCTATGGGACAAACACTGAAGATGTGGTCTTGCAGGAGCCCGAGCTGGAGCAACATCAGGGTTAAGGGGTAACACCGTTCATGGCCATGGACTAAAAGGGCTCCAGGGGCAGAACTCACTCTGGTCTCGCTAACACAGCGTCCTGTGTCTGTAGGTGGGGCCCCTTGTTGCTCAGACCCCCCATGGGTACCACAACTTCTCTGAACTTCCTCCTCACAGTCTTGCATCAAAACCTCTCCCTGAAGTCCTCCCTCGCCTTCTCGTCCTCTAACTCGTCCACAGCTTCACGCATCAGTTCCTCGGGGACAGACTATGGACGCCTCATTCACCCTGCTAGCCTCAGGGTCCACCGCCATCCCTGATGGGTGGTGCCCAACATCCATTTTCCAGGCAACCAGACTATCCTAGTAAGTTCCACTTTTTGATTTCCAAGCTGAGCACAAGAACGGCTCTCGTTCACTGTACCCGGAGCTGCCTCTCCAGTGATGGGGCACCTTCATGGTACATCCTTTAGGATAGTTAAATAAAAATTACGGCACCCCTCACTGAAGGGGAATGTGCTAACACATCAGTGCTTCATTAACTCACTTAAGTGCTCTTAACTCCATGAAGCAGACACAACTGCCACCCCCTCCACACGTCAGGAGAGGGGCTCAGAAGGATTAAATAAGCGAAGAACAAGCTCTTGACCACCATGCTCGCCACGCCGCCCACTAACACAAGAGAGTGAATCATTTTTCATAAAAAAAAAAAGAAAGAAAAATTATTTTGATCATTCCAAATTCCCAGTTATGGAAAACTTTCCCCAAATCACTTGTTCAGAAAACCATCTACTGCCTCTCTTTTAGCTTTTCCTTTGCTCAAATATCAGTCTGGTCACTCTCCAACCAACTCTCCTGCTGTAGGAAAGGAGCCGACCCACCCCCCCCCATAAGGTAAAACCACCCTGCCAACAATCAGGGGCCCAAAACCCTGACTGCACAGTGCACAGGGCCCTGGAGAGGCCGTGGGGTCCTGTGCAGAGACTGTCCTCACCACCCACAAGTTTCTAACGCACGAGACAGATGGGAGCAGGTAGAAGACTGATGGTACGAAGCGGTCAACAAAAACCCTCCACGAGGAAAAAGATGGTAAGAATCTAAGGAAATTGGAAAAAAAAATTACTTCCTGTTCTCCTACACATTCTGTGCAGGAAGGAAAATCCAAGGAGTAGGATTTGAGCCAAGAGAAGGGAGGGCAGGTCAGAGGTGGGAGACAGCAGGCAGCCAGGCTCACTGGGTTTGTGCAGGAAAGCAGGGGGAGATGGGGCTGGGAGAGCAGTCTGGAGAGCTGGGGAGACCGCAGAGCTCCAGGGGGGATGGGCTCGTGAGGCAGTGCTCGTGCACAAGGCACAGGGGCTCGGCTCTAGGAAGACACAGAGTCTTCCCACTGGGCTGGGCACCACGGGACTGGAAGAAGGTGGCTCGGGCAGAAGCTATGGATAATGGATCCACGTGGTTTGGTGGAAGCAGAAGGAGAAGGAAGCGTAAGGGAGAGAGGGGGAGTCATGTGGCAGAAGTCCGCTCTGAGTGACCGGAAGACAGGCAGCAGGAGCCCAGACAGAAACACTGGGAAGGCGCTGGTGCATCAGCGCTGGGGACAGGGGGCACAGAACATCTTCCCTTCCAGAAGAGTCCATCAAGAAAGGGTCCATCAAGAAAGACTGAAGCGGAAGAATGAATGAAGGTGAGGAGGGTCAGGATGGAGATCAGGGAGGGGGAGAAGACGTGGTCACAAAGGGAGCAAAAGCCGGAAGCTGGCAGGAGAAGAACAGATGAGAGGCAGTGACTGGCTTCAGAGGCAGGGTCCCTTAATAGAGGAGGGAAAGAAGAGGACGGGCAGGGACATGACTCAGAGAGAGTGAGCAATAAAAACCTAGCACCAGATGGAACAGATCTTTGCAGCTGCTTATCCATTTCTTCCTGCACTAACCCTTGACCTTGTATCGGGTCGTTCCTTTGTACACTTGTGGCTCTCTCTGGAACCAGAAGCTCAACAGCGGCTGCAGGACCATCTCATGACTGGGAATTTCTATGCAGAAAGTCAAGAGGAAGCATCAAAGCCAACATCAGGCTCATCACGACTTCCATCTTTATGGGTCTCCAGTGGATCCAGAGCATTTGTTTTACAAGCTATGAGGCCTTTGTATTCTGTGTCCCTGTAGATAGGCGGCCCTTCCCAGTTCTTTATAATTACTGTCAGAACCAGTAGGGTAACAGCTACTCCCCAAAAGACTGTCCGTAACAATATGGGGTCTGCCTCTTGGGAAGGACCTTCTCCCAGAGCAGTGCACAGACCTCAGTCGCGCTCCGAACCCCTGCCACGTCAACTCAAAGGCAGAGATTCCCAGCTCTTGCTGTGTACTGCGAACACCTGGGGATTTAAAAAACAAACCGAAAACCTGATGTCTGGCTCCCACTCCAAGGCATTCTGCTAGAACTCGAGTGGGTGCGACCTGGGCAGGAGGATTTGAATAAAGCTCTCTAGTTGATTCTAGCTTGGGGCAAGTTTGGGACTCGTGGCCACGAGGCTCTGTTTGTGAACAATGGCTCCAGCTCCGGAGCCTCTGGGTACCCCGGTCTCTCAGGAAACCCCCAGGAGTCATGGTGGCTGTAAGTCCGCCAAGTGAACAAGGACAGCAGCACAAAGACTCAAAGCCCTGGACTCTGGCCACCTTAGTCCATCTCTCTCTGTCCCTCGGGACGCGCCTGCAGGTGGGGGAGGCTCAGCCTTCTCTCGCAGCCCACCGAGCGCATATCACCAGGCTGCCGGGCGGTTCGCGGGGTCCCCGGCTCCTCGTGCGCCGATTCCCAGAACTAGTAAAATATACCTCCAGCCTCAGAGATGGCGTTGCTGAATTTGTGATTCAGGCTGATATTTTTAAAAACTCAGCCATCTCCACGAACCACCATTTCACATCAGACCAGACATCTTTACCCCCAAAATACAGAAAATATGTAATTTCAGAACAGACAGGTCTTTAAACGGAATATATGTAATTTCAGGAAGTTCTTGCAGCAGCTGTCTTTATTTTTCTCACTTTGTCTCCAACTGGTGAAAACTCTGTCGAGCATCAGCACGAAGGAACCACTGCACCGCCGGACACTTTTTCCTTCATTTATAAAACTGCAGCAGATTATGGGATCCTGTGGTTCTTTCGATTCTAACTTTATAGGATTCCACAATTCCACGTTTTGAAAACTGCCCAGCCTTGTACTTCTCCCTACACAAGTGAGGCTTTTCTGACAGGCAGGTTTTAGAAACATCCAGTCAACATTTTTTATTCCTGTTTGTGTGTCAATGGCGCCCCAAAGTGACCATGTCCAAAGAAACCTACCAGTATGAAAATCGCAGCTGTCCCCAGGAGGAAATGGCTTGCATGGCCTCACGACCAACGTCCTTAGATAAGGACTTCTTCCATATTAATGAGCTACAAACCGATTTTACCTCTGAAACATCCACAAATTTACTCTTTACTCTAGCAGCTCTCTCTCTCTCTCATTCTCACACACACACACACCACCCCCCCACAACACGGGACATGACAGGGTCCCAAACGGAGAGCCCAGGCTTCATGTTTAAGCTGACAAACGAGAAGGCAGGCAACCCTGCCTCAGGCAAAGCTGCCTTCCCAAGTCAAGTCACCATCACAATCACCCTAAACTTTCTCTGGAAGAAGGTCCTTAGGGAACTCTCCTCAAAGCTCCTAAGCATCCAGAAAGCACTAAAAGCAGTCTCGTGCTATGCCTGGCCACGAGGTGGGAGCCTGTGCTAGCTTCATTGGCACAAACAAGATTGAGTGTCAGTGAATGGCACAGACTCAGCAGACCAAAGCCTCCCTTGGGCCACACACGCTGAGCATCGACACGGTCTCCTGTTCACCTTCAAGTTCTTTTTCTCTCTTCCTTTTTTTTTTTTTTTTTTTAAAATATCACCATCGCAAAGTATTCCATGGGGCTTGGTACCTGAATGGAGTGCGGACGCCAACCCAAGTTCACGAGCACCGCCCCGTAAGAGGGAGAGCACGACCCGGAGAGGGTCTGTTCCCAATCTGGAGTCTAGAGATGCAGTCTGGGGACGGCACGCTCCCTTCACGAGTGCTTCGATTTTTAAAAAAAGCTTCTGATGGTGAAAAATTTACACATATTTTGGACCATCTGGTTGACCATCCTCTAACCAAGTGCCACCAGCAGAGGTCAGCGCCAGGGCCTTAGGGCTCCCGATGGCGGCGGGAAGTTGTGCTTACGACCCGGTCATCTCGGCTAAGCCTTGCTGCTCAGTCAACCAGGTGTTGTCAGAAAGAAGCAGCATTTCAGACTCCTCGCCAGTCCTACGGAGCCCACACGGGACTGCTCTGCGCGTGCAAGCGTGAGGAGCCCTGAACTGGAGAGACGAGGACAGAGGAGGACCAAACATAAACACGCCAGTCACACCCGGTGGGTGCCAGATAACACAGCATTCTGCACAAACATCCAAAGGAACTCGGATTGAACCAAGGGCTGAGGGGTAAGTCAGGGCTGGGCGCACGGAGGCCCAAGGATGCTGAGTGCAAAAGGGCCTGCAGCAGAGCCCCCCTGCCCTACTGGGGCCCGCGGCGCCTCTCCAGCAAATGTCGCGGACCCTGGGATAGAGCCCCACCTCCGGCTTCCTGCTCAGTGGGAAACCTGCTTCTCCTTCTCCCACTCCCCCTGCTTGTGCTCCCTCTCTCGCTGTGTCTCTCTCTCTTAATAAATCAAAAATAAATTTTTAAATAAATAAATAAGATGTTAATTACAAGTCTGGGTTTATACCAATTCTAACTCCCAAGAGCGCAAAAGGAGCTTATACCTAGTTTCTATTTATGCATATCTACGTATAATTTGTTAAAAAACAGGGTCAACACTGGGTGTCCAAGTAATTTTTTTTTTTTTCCTTTAAAATGGGTGCTAGCTGTACTTGACTCAGGATTAAAGATCTGTTACTCACTGGGACACACAGACCCTGTAACTCAAAAATCCTCAAGAAAGGTCTGGTACGGAAGGCTTCAAGTCCTTTTCCAGTAACAGGTGAAACGGATTTAAGTAACGTCAAGGGACAGGTAAGCTCCAAGATCCTACCTGCCTTGTCCACAAAGGAACGGACTTCACTTTATAGGGAAAAGCCCTGTCTGAGGCCCTGAGGAGAGAGTGGGTGGAACAGTGGAAAAGCCACCACGAAATCTGAGGCAGGAAATCAAGCAGAAAAATTAACATCAGGAGGGGAAAAAAGTGCTCCTTTTACTGACTCTGTAATTGGCAAAGAAAAGAGCTATTGGTTTTCCTAGTATTCTATTTCTTATTTTTCAAAAAGTCAATCTGGTTATGTGCTGTGGAGGAACTATATATATATATATATATATATATATATAGTTATATAGTTATATATATAATTATATATATAATGTCTATACATATGTTTATATATATATGTTTATACATATGTGTGTGTGTATATATACATATAT
Source organism: Martes martes (assembly GCF_963455335.1). Lineage (NCBI taxonomy): Eukaryota > Metazoa > Chordata > Mammalia > Carnivora > Mustelidae > Martes > Martes martes. Next base: position 25,523,375 of record NC_137902.1, read on the forward strand.
ATATATATATTTTTTTTTTTTTGCTTAGACATTTTATTCCCCAAAGGACCAAAAAATCCTTCACTGTAAAATACCAACTCTGAATTAGGAAAATGGTTTATAGTAGTTATAATTATTGTGCACAGACTCTTGACATTTTTCTCTGCGCTTTCCGCTTCTTTCACGACTGTATGATGGCCGCATCATATGGAAATACAAGTGGTTGAGACATATGTACTACTACTACTTTGTAATTAACAGATTTGCTATAAATATGTTTGCATCGATCGCTTGAGCACGTAATTTCTTCAGATGCGTGTGCATGAGGGATTTTATGTATTCCCAAAAGGGGGCTGTCAGTTTAAGGGTAGGATTGGTTTTGCAGCACTTTTTTTGTTGTTGTTCACTATTCATCATGGATTTTTACAAAGATTTTTTTTTTCATTTTCTAAGATTAAAAAAATGGATGCTTAATTTTGTCAGTTGCCTTTCTGCTGTCTATTGGTAGGAGCATGAGGGCTTTTTTTCTTTACTGCTTTCCTAATTAACATGGCACATTTTGGTTCTGTTGTTCCTAAACTAGTCCTGCGTTCCTAAATAAACCTAATTTGGTCAGTTACAGTGAACAACTCTTTGGGGACGCTGCTCGTCTCTAACTGCTGCCTCTTTAGTTGGTAAATCTGAAAATCGTACCATCTTGGCCCATTTGTATCACACAGAAAATGAGCTCCTCCAAGTTTCAATTTTTTTTCCAAGTAATTTCTTTGAATCTAGCGGTTTTAAAGGAGAAGAGAGAACTTCTTGTTTTGTTGTTTTTCTCTTTTATCACATTAATTACATCAATAGAATACTGATTTTGTTAATCTCTTAAAAGAACCAAATCTTGATTTTATTTATGGGTTTTAAGGCTTTCTCATTAACACTTTTTTCATGACTATCTTTATTATTGAATTTGTTCTTTTCAGTTTGTTGCTTTGTTCTTTTTCTAGATAATTACACATTTTTTCCTTGTGTAAGTACTCGGAATAAAATTTCTTAAAACTTTGACACTGCATATAAGGCATCATTTAATAATGTCTCTAATGTGTTCTCTGTATTTTATGATATTCTATATATTTTCTAATTCAGTCACTACTTAGAGTTTATCAGTTTGATGTTAATTATATTTTCAACATTTCCTTAATAGGTAATACGTATACATGGTAAGAAATTCAAATTCAAAGGGAGAAGTAAGTCTCCCTTCCACGTTATGCCCAGTCCTCCAAGTCTCCCTCCTTAGAGGTGACTCCTGAGTAACCTTCTGGAGAGATTCGTTTATATGAAGACACTCAGGAAACCCATGGCAATACATTATAATGCCCTGTTCTGAGCCTTATGTATAAGCCTTTGGAAGAGAATTGGTCACCATTTAAAAGTGGCTTAGTACTTTTCAATGATATATTTTTAGGTCCAATTTCATTTTACTATGAGCTATACAGGTACTTCTAGAAATTTCTACCTGAGTTTAGTAGAACTTACATATGACATGGCAAATCATCAGCTTTACGTTGAAGTCACATAAAACTTTCTAAAAAGTATTTCCCTAGCTTTACATTAAATTTTCCCCCAAATTCCTATTAATTGTATTAGTTAAAACATTTTTTTCTTGGTATGCTTACTCTTTTATGATGGTGAAATTATTTTCCATCAAAATTATATTCCTTTCCATTTCCATGGATACACACATCTATGAGTACTTGGTAGGTCCTTTAATTTACATGAGTCCAGCAAGGTCCCAAATTATCAAAAGGACAATTAAGGAGGTTTTTTATTTGAAAACAACTCAATAAAAAGTATGATGTATTTGTTTTGTTATTTAAGACATGCAGAGCCAATCAACTTTTGTGTTGTACTGTTTTTATCGCTGTCCTTACTGATTCTCCCCCAATACATTTTAGTTAAAAAATCTAACTTTTTCAGAGAAAACTTTAGGTGGCAGCCTTTTTATACTTATGGAGTGGGAAGTATGTGCCCAGTAACTTCGAGAATCATTCTTTTAATTAAGCTTAAATGGCTTACTTCGAATAAATTCGATCTTATTTCATTTAGAGTTTAAACTCAGAGCGATGGGTTTCTATTTATAATTACATTCCAAACATCAATAACTTAATAGAAGAATTTTTTTCCGGTGTCTGCAGAAGAGGGCTGCTCACTGGCTTCAGGGCCAGGAACGGGAGGCACATACCGCAGCTCATTTCTGATTTAATGCTCTAGCAGACAGGGAAACATGCCCAATAACCTGGCGCCAATTTCCCCAGCTGGGCTCGTGATATTTCAGAGAGGAATATACTTTGTAAAAGGTGACAGCTGTGCTGGATTGACAGGGATCATCTTATTTCATTTTCTTACACTCCGGGTACCTTGGGTAATCAGCTGGCCTACAAGAACCTAATTTTCATTGAACTCCATAATTCAAACACCTCCATAAATCCTCTTAATCCAATACATACACTATTTATAAAAAAATCTCCATGACATCATCAGTTCAACAACTCAAAAAAAAAAAAAAGGTCCCATTTCTATAAATACTTAACATGATGTAGGGATTCAAATACAGGTAACATACACACAAATCCTTTATCAAAAATTGCCTTAAAGGGGCGCCTGGGTGGCTCAGTGGGTTAAAGCCTCTGCCTTTGGCTCAGGTCATGATCCTAGGGTTCTGGGATTAAGCCCCGAATCGGGCTCTCTGTTCAGCAGGGAGCCTGCTTCCCTTCCTCTCTCTCTCTCTCTGCCTACTTGTGATCTCTGTCAAATAAATAAATAAAATCTTTAAAAAAAATCGCCTTAAAGATTTACTTGTAAATGAACGGGGAGTATGAAGTCCCTCTTCCACAAAATCTCTTTTTAGATCTTTCAGCCAGGAAACGGCTTTGTTATACACCGACAGAACATTCCTGAATCACACTTCATACAGGTTAACTACGTAAAAATCGACAACTGAAAGACACGTAGTTTCTAATATTACTCCTGAAATTCACCATGTCAATCCTCTAAGTCTTCCTAAGCAAAGTGTAATCCAAAATTTAGTGTAAGTCCAAGTTTCTCTGGGTTTAAGGACTATTCCCATCTCGCTTTTAGAAGAAGCACCAATGTTTTATTCTTTTGCTACAGTACATTAACTCCCCGTAGCCCCCTCAGAGGTTCAAGTGTGTGTATCTCCAGAGAAAAAGAAAACAAACAAACAAACAAACAAACAATGCAGGATTGAATGAGACTAAAGTTAATATAAGAATCAGGGTATTGAATTAGAAAACCTGCCAAGAGATGTTTCTACAAAAGAATGTATGAAAGTGGCAGGTGACTAGTTAACACACGGTTTTTTCCTATAGTTTCTTCTTTCCTCCTCCAGACATCACGACAGCATCCAAACAGGGACATGAGCACAACACTTTGCAGAGTTTCCCTCATCTGGACATCTGATAAGAGTTGCTTTCAAATAAAAAGAACCTCTTTAATTATCCTTCAGGTAACTGGGATCTTGCTGGATTCACATAAATTGTAGGACCTACCAGGCCCTCAATATACTTTTTTTAAAAAAGATTTTTATTTATTTATTTGACAGAGATCACAAGTAGGCAGAGAGAGAGGAGGAAGCAGGCTCCCTGCTGAGCAGAGAGCCCAATGTGGGGCTCGATCCCAGGACCCTGAGATCATGACCTGAGCCAAAGGCAGAGGCTTAACCCACTGAGCCACCCAGGCACCCCATCAATACACTTTTCTAATAATCCTTCTAATTCATACCTAGGAAATCACCAGAAAGTAGGAGAATGCTTAAGGGTCTAGGACTCTTTTATAGGAAATCGGTCTTTACTCAGTATAAGTAATTCTTCAGTAAGGAGGCACAAGCAGTCAATAAAACCAACACTTCGTCCATTGTACTGCTTGGTTTCCATGTCAACGACGGTGTTCTATCAAATGAAACTGGGATAGGATAAGGGCCTCCCCCAACTCAAGCACCAAAACCCCTCAAGGACCGTCCAGAATGGATGGACCGTCTCACCTGATAGAGTGGATTATGCTATTACTGAAAAGGAACGAAGTTTCCATTGCCATGAGAGGCTGTGATGATTACATTAGTTCCTCTGTAGAACAGCCTGGTTAGTAACCAGGAATAAAAACAACAATAATAAATGGATTAATTTGATGTTGTTAAGGGAAGAGATAGTATGTTACCTCTAGGAAGCTGGACGACCAAGTCCTAATGACGAGTGGAAAAAAGAAAAAGATGATAAGAGAGACCCCAGGAACTCATGACACTTAAATTTCAAATACCCAATCAAGACTTGGGTGTGTACAGGGAATTCTCCAAACTCTTCAAAAAAAATATAAACAACCGAATTCACCCTTCTTCACATGAATGCCTCCATGCCTCAGCAACCAGTCAGTGCCCTTCAGTATTGGAAACTGAAGTAACTAATGACATTGCTTTACGAAATTATTTTACAGAGAGGAAAACAGGGGGAGGAAATCCTCCCACGTATCAGGCGACCCCGGAAGTTAGTTACGTGACAGAAAAGTCTCCTCAGAACCGGAAGGACGGGTACGCAGTGAGATCAAACAACGATTGAATAATTCTTCTGACCTGCAAAATGAGAACGAAGTAGTCTACAGGTTTGTTTCGCTGGTAGAGGTAGTATTCTGGGGCCTTCTTGTTCTTCTCATCATACTTCAGTTCCTGGATGACATTGGGGTGCTTTAGCAGCCTTAGAAGGATCTTCTCTGACATCTGGGATGGGCTAAATGCTTCTACTTCTATAGATATAAACACAACTTGATATTACACTTCAAATGGATGGAAAAAAAAATCATACTAGTGATTAAGGAGTTTAGAATATAAGAATATTCGGAACCAAAGCAATACAATATGGGTTAAAGACACTTCCGTTTGGTGATCCACTGGGGGGAGGTTACCTGGGAGAAATTAGAAAATTCCGAAGTCTCGTATTTGTTTAAGTATTTCCTTTTCAACCCGTCATTGGTTTCAGTTCTTATAAAATTACCCTAATTTTCTGATACAAATCGAAGTCTACCAGAAGCAGGCTCCTGACTGCCAGGACACCCTTTGACAGGCCACCATAGTCTGACCGTCCAACAACAGCCGAAGGAAGAAGCAAAGGTCAGGAAGCATCTAGGTGTGGGTTAGTACCAGGCCCCCAGACGAAAGGCTCCACCTCTCATTCTCCCGCTCCACTACCCTGAGAGAGTCTGGGAACAAAGGCAGGCGGAGATTCAGAAGAGAAGCAAGGCACGTGCACACAGCGACATGCACTCCAACTTGCTAACTAAAAAAAATAAAAAATAAAAAATGTGTATCTGTATCGGCAAAAGGAATCCATTTGATTTCCGGTACCCAAACTCGGAATTACTGGCTTAGGGCTGCTTGATTGAAACTGGACTTCCCGGCATCTCAGAGGCAGAGTCGGAGAACGTTTAAAGTATGGTTCCGCAATGATGAACAATATTACCAGAATTTGAAAATTAAGTTAAAGATACTGTTTATATGTTTAAAAAACTGCTGTCATGAGGTGAACCATGAATTCGGTATTAGCTTCTGTACTAGCTTTCATAATAACGAAATAAGATAGTATCCTGTAGAAGTTTTGGAAAATACAGAAGATAGAGGAAAAGAAAATCACCTAGGAACCCACCACGCCGTCCCTCTCAGCAGCTGGTGAGCACATGTGCCCGTGTGATCTCACAGTTTTATGTGGGTTTTTTTTTGTCACCTCAAATTAAATTATGAATAACTTCCCGGCTCATAAATATTATACTGTGAGCATTTCTAGGTATCTGAAAACAGGGCCTTAAAGAGTACATAACATCCATTGCATGGCTACTGTTAGCCTTCTTTTAGAAATATTTTAAGTATGCTCCATACAGCTGAAGGGCACTGGTCGCCCATCTTGGACACAGACGTCTTCTACAGGCCACTGGGTACTTTCAGATTTTCTCACGTTTCCCCTGGCCCACAGAGCTCACCCTTCACCTAGACAGCCACTTGGGGATGTGAGAAGGGTTAGTCAGTCTCTTAAGTCCATTCAACCTTGACCTTTCTGGAGCAGTCAGTGCCGGCTGGATTGGTGGTTTTAATAATGTGAACGCTTGCCTCCTGGAATGGGCCCAAGTTAATCTGACTTGAAGAGGCCACCGAGAAATCCACGTCAAAGCGCTTAGAATTTCTGATGTCACGGACATCCTAAGAGATAGATTTAATTCTGAGAATCTATTTTTTCTTCTTTGCAAATCAGAGCACCCGTGTTACCACTGAGGTCCGGCTGTTCTTCCAAGGCAAGCTGGAGAGAGAATGACTCCAGGAGGTGGTGTCTGGTCTGCACGGCCAGCCTACGCCACCAGCGGGCTCTCCCCGGGACTGAGCTGGAAGCAGATGACCTGACCTACTGTTCACATGCAGTGTGCCACTAACATTCATCCTTACCTTTCAGACCAATTTTAAGTTACTGGTCCACCCCTGGTAAATGTCTCAGAGGGTTCATGCCGACACTGAACACAGGAGAGGAGAGAATTTAAAAAGAAAAAAACAAAACAAAACAAAACAAAACAAAAAAACAAAAAACAAAACACAAAAGTGGCATTACTTATCACCCCATTTCCCCATCCCCACCCCCAGCCCACCCCAGTCAGCGGTGGGTGAGAAACACGGTCCAGGGTTCGGAGAGATCGCAAACTGTGATAAGCTGCACTTGCCTGTTGCTAGGAAACGGTGCATGGCCAGGAGAAGCTGTGGTGATATTTTAACCTTCATCTCGCTGTCTGTCTGCTTAAAGGCAGAAAAATCTTGCTTTCTTTCCCGATGGGCCACTTTCTTTTTCGTTCTGTTATCAGCTGACCGAAGAACGAGAAAAGAGAAAAGGAAATGCATTCGATCAGATCAGGGCTCTTTTTGAATGAAAAGGACACAATCCACTGGAAAGGCTAGACTACCTCCAGATCGCGGGCACTCTAGGCACCAACGCCCCACAGAAAGAGGAGGAGAGAGAATCCTCTGCAAATCAGTGCAGCACAGTCATGACCCAGTTCAAAGTAAGGCAACTAGGACCAACGGTAAACATCCTCCACAAAGATCTTCAGAGCCCTTGTGAGTACACGACAGGGTAGCGGGGACAAAACCCTCACACAAGCCATGTAACCCCACAGTGACAGCATGCATCTCGGGGCCCACACAGTCTCCTGTCACTCGGTGTCACCACACTGCGGGGAAGAACAATTACCGGGCGACAGAGGACACAGGGAAGGGTGCCCTGCCTTGCAGAGGCTTTTAGCCTTTGCCGAAACAGGGAAAACAAACATCTGAAAAAACCCCTTCAGAAGCAGAAAAGAATGCTTTCATCGAACATTTTAACAATCATATCTGCTCGCTTCATTTCTACCCCAGGCCCGGAGATGCTCAAGGTCAAGCAAATATGAAGAAGGTCAACCAGAAGAGAGGTCGGCATACTTCCTTTGTCAAGGGCTAGGTAGTATTTCAGGCTCTGGGGCCACACGGTGTCTGTTGGAACTGCTCAACCCTCCTGCTGAACAAAAGCGACCACATGTGAAAGAGCTAACAGGGCCGTGTGCCAACAAACTTTATTATGGAGATGAAATTCGAATTTTGTAGTATTTTCCCATGTCTCCAAGTAATTATTCTTTTGATGTTTTCAACAATTACCCAATGTAAAAAACAAACAAAAATTCTCAGCTTGTGGGATCTCCAAACACTGGCGGCCACTTGTGGGCTGTAGTTTTTTGTTGTTGTTATTGTTGTTTTGCAAACCCCTGATCTAGACAGTGTCTAATACAAAACCCTTTTCTAGTATTTTTCTTGACAGAGAATGATCAAGAAAAAACTTGGTTAAAGACAAGACCTTAATCGCTCACTCCTTTCCCAAGAACCATGAGTCTGTGCACTATTACCATTTCATGCCTAGGGCCAAGCAGACTTAATTACCGGGCTGGTCCTGGGGTGAGGGCAATCGTAACTTACCATTTTCTTCTGTCTTGAATTCTTTTCAGAATCAGACAGCATAAATCAACACTATATTTCCAAATAATTTTCTAATGGCAAATGTAGTCCTCAGCCCTGATCGCCTGTCGACCTCAAGGATATCCCTAAAACCACGTGGTCAGCATTCCATCCAGCCAGGCAGGCTGGGCAACACTTCCGTGTGAAATCAGTTTAATTGAGGTTTAAGAGACTTTAACTGGAAAGCAAACATATGATCTCCTAAGTACTTTAGTTATCTTTCTCACGATGAGTACCACCCCCAAGGAAACAAACAAACAAAAAATCTATCTATCTATATATAGATATATAAAGAGGCACACTTGGTATTAAATGGTCACTGTAAGGAAGGATGAAAAGACTGTCAACACACAAGTAACAATATTCTTTATTATGTGATCTCTGACTACTCTCCAAGTGTCAAGAGGATAAAACACATAGGAAATGGTGATTTTAAAGAACGCATTAATATATACATGAGAAAAAAGTAAGACACATTTTCAGAAGAAAGTCATTTCCTAAATATCAAGTTTATCCTTCCAAGGGTACAGGGAAGACTCTCATTATTAAAATGAGGGACATTCCCATCTAGCAGGACTAAATAAAAATCACTCTGTTTTAAGCAAGGCAGGCCCCATCCCAGGTGCCCCAGGCCATGTGAACAATCCATTTCCCTTTTAAGTCATGCTTTAATAAGCCAAACAGAACAAACAGAGCCCAGATACTCTTCTCTAGCCCACCTCTGAGAGCCCCAAACATCTCCAGGCAAAAATGTCCCTGTCACATTATTAATCTCTTTAAAGAGATTACTAAGATACTACTAAGAATGAGGCCAAAGAAGAAGGTTTAAACTCCACAGTCCAACAATCCAGTTGTGGACATCAGTAAGACAGGATTCTGGTTCAATACTCAGCCCAGGATCATTTACCTCACACGCAAAGACCAGCGAATCTTCCCCTCCCTCTACAAACAAGCCAAGAGACTCCTACCCCCTTCACCCATTTCCCTCTGCCCCCCAAAGAAGATAGAGTAGCACAGAAAGGGAAAAACACATTCCTATTGTGTACCCTACATTGTCCTGCTTCCCATCCCTCCCGGTCACCAGTCCTTGCCACAGCAAAGCTACACTCACAAACCTCACCTCTACCCTGGCCCCTGGGTTCTAGAACAAGGACATTTAAATAGTGGCAATCCGTCCATTTAACAAATCCTCCTCACAAGCACCTGAATTTGGACCTTAAGTAGAAAAAGAAATTTATCTGAACACAACTGCCTAGTTGTGGAAAATAAAAATGTAGTGAAGAGCGATTCTTTTTCCACACCTACAATAAAAGTAAAAACCAAGAAGGGAGTTTTCTGTTCAGGGCAAGTAATGCCCTCATCCCTGGTTAGAAGAAGTTGGCTTTACAAAAAAAAGACAAAAACAAAAACGAAATACTACCACTCGACACCACAGGCCTTGCCTCTCCTTTACCCCTTGATGAAGGTTCTGGAACACACCGCTAAGTGGTCCACAGCCTACACACACAGCACATAATGAGAGACAGAGGCAAGTGGCCACTGGAGATGAGAAAGGACTCATGAATGAGATGACAGAAAACAGCCAAGGTTTTGAAAAAAATCACACTCCGACTACTCACTGTATAAATCTGTTTCGTCCAGAATCTCAGATTTGATGATTTCTTCAATCACGTCTTCTAATGTGACGATTCCCAGAACTTCATAAAACGGGTCCCCTTCTCCCTCATTGTTCACTCGCTGCACAATGGCCAAATGAGATTTACCTTCAAAGAAAAGAAAACAAAGTTGAGGAAGCAATTCTCTGAATCTCCGGAAGGAAGTCTGGCATGGGATCATGTTAAGAACAGAGGCGTAAACGCAAAGACCGGATGATCCAAGTCTGCATTTCGGCGTTTAAACACAGGGTGGAAATAGCACAGGCGAATGGAAAAGTTTCCCGAGTCATCGAAAGCAAGACGACGGAGCAGGAAGAGCTTCGGCTTCTACACACATCAGCCTGCACCCCATTACCATTCGCTTCCTCATGGGGTGGGCCTTCAACCATGTCAGCCCTTCCTCTGTGACCTTATAGCAACTGCTATTTTATTTTTAGGAGAATGGTTCTCCAAGTGTGGTCTGTGGACCCTTAGGGATGCCCAAGACCCTCTTAGGAGGGCAGCGAGGTCAGGCGATTTCCAGTAGAACACTAAACGTTCCCGGCCTTTTGCACTGTGCTGGCGTTTGAGTCCATCAGGCAAAGCTGCCCGAGCACAAAGCGAGGCAGCGGGGGCAGACCACGTTCTCTGCCACCACACATGCACAGGAAATGGGGGGAAAGTCCATTTCTCTTCAGAATGTCCCTAGTGAAGATGTAAAAATGAATTTCGTTAAATCTTGACCTTGAGTACTTGTCCTTTAATACTCTATGTGGCAAAAGGAGACCCACCCTAAAACACTTGTGTCGCATCCTGAGGTACAATCGTTGTCTTGAGGAAAGGCACTTACACAACTGTTTGCACGGCAGGTTGCACTAGCCACGTTTTTCACCGGACGTCATTTTTGTCTGAAGGGTAAGTACCCAATGGATGGTGTTTAGACTTGTATATCTGGCGAGTATTTCCTTGAAAACGGACAAAATGAGCCTGCAACGTTAAGGAAAACAACAGTGGCATTTGCTAGTGATAAAATTTGAGCTTTCACGGGAAAACCGGAATTTTGGGTAACTTGTGTCCACCACAGGCTTGAGAACTTCTCAACAAGGAGTTTTCTGATGAAGTAAGAGTGGGATTTTTAAAATACTGAATAATGAAATGGGTCAACATTTCAAAGATCTACAGGACTCTGTGAACCAGTATTTTCCAAATGGCCCTGGGAAGGGTGCTACCAAGTCATGCACAGGTAAACAATCTATTCAGAGTACAAGACAGAACAACAGATTCTTTTTCCTCTCATACCCAATTTTTATATTTTGTAAAAGATGCTTTTATTTAAGTTCCAGTTATTTAATAGACTGGGTAATATTAGTGTCAAGTGTACGATTTAGTGATTCAACAACTCCATGCAACACCCAGCGCTCATTGCCACAAGTGCCCTCCTTGATCCCGGTCACCTATGTCCCCCATCTTCCCGCTCACCACCCCTCTGGTCACCATCAGTCTGTTCTCTATAGTTAGAGTCTGCTGCTTGGTTATACCAATGGATTTTTTTTTTTAAAGATTTTTATTTATTTGACAGAGAGATCACAGGTAGGCAGAGAGGGGAGGGGGGAAGCAGGCTCTCCACCAAGCAGAGAGCCCAATGCGGGGCTGGATCCCAGGACCCCAAGATCATGACCTGAGCTGAAGGCGGAGGCTTAACCCACTGAGCCACCCAGGTACCCCTAGACCAATGGATTTCTTAAAATAAACTATTAATTTTGGAATAATTTTAGATTGACAGAAAGCTGTAAAGACAGTGCAGAATGCCTGTGGAGCCTTTCCTCAGTTGCCCCCATTGTTAACACCATGCATTACCACAACATATTTGTAAAACTAAGAAATTGACAATTGATACAGTAAATTCCAGACTTATTTGGGATTTCACCAGTTTTTCCATTAACTCTCTCTTCCTGTTCTAGTACCCAGTCCAGAGTACCACACTGCATTCAGGTGTCCTGTCTCCTCTGGCATCTGACAGTTTCTTAGTCTTTGCTTGTTTTTTTATGACCTCGACAATCAAGGAGTACTGGTCAGGAATCCTGTAGAATGTCCTTTGATTTGGGTTTGTCTGATGTTTTCTCGTGATTAGACTGGGGTTCTGGGTTTTCTAGTTACATCACATCAGGGCTTTCTCGACAGCCACATGACATTCCGAGTTTCTCCACTGTCCAGTGACTCATTTTTCTTCTTTCTCCAATTCGATCCCTTGGAAGCGGGTCATGAAGTCCAACCCACCCTCACGGAGTGGGGAGGGGTAGAAATGAAGCTCTCCTTCCTGGACTGGGTGAGTATTGACCTATAGTATGCAGAATTTTTCTACAAGGAAGATTTCAGACCAAAGGATTTCAATTTAACAGTGTGCCCGAAGTCCACTGGAACGCTGATTCCGCATGACAACGAACCTTTAAAAAACTACCACTTGTGGAGTTTTGGGAGAGTATCAAAGGAAGATATTCCCAATCCCCCAAAATGGTTGTTCAAATACCCTATCCCTTTCCAAATACATATCTGTGGGAGCTCAGATTTTCTTCATCTATTTCAACTAAAACATATACTGCACAGACTGAACGCAGAAGATGATAGATGGGCTGTTATTTTTGTTTTGGAAAAGTTATTTTTAATAAAAATGTTATTTATGTTAATGTAGTGCATCTGTTACTGTCCTTCAAAAATTAATTATCCAAAAGTGAATTAAGGTGTTTTATATTACTCCACTTTAATTTCAAATACAGTGAATATCAAAAGACAGAACCCACACAAACAAAGTTCAAGAGTCCTCAGTAATTCTTAAGAGCTTAAAGAGATCTGAAGACAAAGTTTGTTTTTTTTTTAAAAGATTTTATTTATTTATTTGACAGAGACAGGGGGAGAGAGGGAATGAAAGCAGGGAGAGTGGGAGAGGGACAACCAGGCTTCCCGCTGAGCAGGGAGCCCAATGCGGGGCTCAATCCCAGGACCCTGGGATCATAACCCGAGCCAAAGGCAGATACCCAACAACTGAGCCACTCAGGCAGCCCTGAAGACAAGAAAGTTTAAGAACAGCAGCCAGAGAAGACGGCCAGAAGGGTAAGGGAGGAGCAGGTGCCTCAAAGCTGAACAGTCCTGGATTGGAATTCCAGCAGGGGCCCTTTCTCACCATTACTAGCTGTGTGGTCACGAGCAAATTACAGAACTTTCCTGAGCCTCAGTCTCCTCATCTCTTAAAACCAGGCTCATAATAACTGCTGCCACACACAATTGCCCTGAACATCAGAGATCGTGTTGGGACCAGCAAGGACAGTGGCTGGGAGTCCCTAAGCGATCAGTAAATGGGAACTCTCACTCTCTTTTTAACATTCTTCCTCAGTTCTAAGACACCATCAACTTACTACCAGCTTATTCAGAGACAAGAAAACCCTCTATATTAAAAGTACACCATGATTAAAAGATGCATTTCCCTTTCAGAAAAAAAATCTTTTAAGATAATAATGCATCTCTCAAATACCAATATTGGTTTTCCTAATCCAAGGCATGCGAGGCATCCGAAACAGGTCCTTTACTTAAGCCAAGAAGACATGATCTGGAAATTTCATGCTCTGTTAACATGTGTACTACTTTCTTTAATGACAGGGTGGGGATTCTTTGGAGCGGGGGATGGTAGGGGAGGTTACTTAAATAAAGTTTACCTAAAACTTCAAATCAGGTGAGTTGACTCAAACACAACCAGCTAGACAAACTAAAAATATTCTCTGGGGGGTCAGAATGTGATGGAGTTCCCAGCACTTACTCAGAAACTGGCTCTGGTTTTGTAGGTTTGTGAGTCCATTTCTGCTCTGCTTCAGACCCCTTTACAGGCTCAAGGAAGCCTAGAAGCTTAGATTGTTAGACAATTAGGCATCCTAACAATTTTCATCCTTAGCGTGCTCATGCTCAAAGAATGAAAATATTTTGAGCAAATGAGACGAGGAGGGAAACTTATCAGCAATAGATATAAACACACATCAGGTCACGTCACTGCTACCCTGGTCCATTCAGGCCGGTCACTTTCTCACATCTGCTTTCCCAAGGACCCAAACATAAGCAGTTAAAAATTCTTAGTGAATGCTGTCTGTCGAAAGTTAAATTCTTTTGCTATTCCCAGCTTGTGATCATTTAAAAGGAATTTTCCAAAGCAAGGTCTAATATTAGACTCAAAATGAAGTTTCCATTCCACTGAGGCACTATTCTCACCAAAGTAACTACCGCATAATCAGATTGTCTTGGAGCGATTCGTTTAAATGCAGATGGACATACTTGAAATACCAGCTCGAAGGCACCAACAGATCTGAGTGGAAAGGGCCATACTCGACGAGAAACTATTCGTGTGAGTTAGGTTTCGTAGACCGAAAAATCACTAAGTTTTCTTCCAAGCTCACTTGTAGGCTTTCATCCCCCTACTTCCAGTGTTGAAACTCCTGCAGCTGCCCCAGAGCCACATTCTTTTAGCTTTGCAATTCCTGGTGAGAAGTCCTGTTTTCTGAACTTTTTTCCAGGTAAGCAATACAACAAAACAAAACAAAACAAAAACGTTCCTCCTGTCAGATCACGAGCCTGTATCCCCCCATTTAACCATTTGCCGCACGGAATGTGGTCTTCAATTTCAGCCACGGAGCAATCCAAAAGAAAAGGTAAACTTGTCGATGGGAGAAATTTTAAATAACTGAGTTCAAATAACATACTTTTTAACCTGAGTGTGGGGAGAATTAAGTCAGGATTAACAGCAGAAAAGCAACTTTGGGGAAACTCACGAAAGCCAAAGTCAAAAACTAGAAAAGATTATGAACTAATGGATACTTAGCTTCCAAAGAGATGAAAATACAGCCATCAGCAAAATATGTAATTACAGGCATTAAATAACACTAGAACTTTTTAATATCAATAGATTAAATGAACTCAATAAAGCGTGTGTGTAACAAAGAAAGCATACACGGCTGTCACTATTAGGACCTGGAGAGAACCCTTTCTCGCGAGCTGGAAGGGATCTTGTGGTGTTCCAGTCGCTTCGAGCCATCCTGAAATTTAAACCCCTAGCCTCTCTTCCTCCAGCTCTGGTCCTAGAAATGGAGGAAAAACGGATCACCAAGTCAGGCTGAAGAGAACCCAAGCAGGCCTGTTTTCAGACTATAGGGTTCTAGGAGACATCTCAACTCAAATCCAGAATTGTAAGCAAGTTATTAGAAAGGAGTGACCTAGACTGTTAATCTTTAACTGCTGTGTGCTCAGGGCAAAGCACCTGCACAGATGACTTTGGAAGAACCTGTCTCCATGATGAGATGAGCTCAGTGACCATCTGCACACAGTAAGGCGGGCATCAACTTCCTGCCGCTGCCTGTTTCCACCACCTACCAGTCTATTACTGGCGTGCTCTCTCTGGATTGCTGATCCAGCCCAGCACGGGGGCCAGGTGGCAGCCCTGCATCTTGTAACCTTGCCACAATCCCAGGCTCAGATTTTAAAAGACAGGTACCAGCTGTATGTTGATGGAAATAATGGGGCAGGACAGCGATGAGGCAGACAAAGGGCACCCAGTGAAATCATGAGCTCGGTTGCTCTTCTACAAATTGGATGTCAGGGAGGGGCGGTGGAGCAGCAGGCAGACTAGCTGACGGAGCCAAGAAAGCCAGCCAAGAGAGCCGATGGAGGAGGATGGAATCAGGAACAACCGGTCACCGCCGTGCTCACAGTGACAGCGAGTAGTCCAACAGACCCATTAAAGTAGGCATGAGACAGAGTCCGGGGGCCCCGGAAAGGCCACTCAAACAGCAGGAAGAACATAAGCAGGAAGATTAAATGGGGAGAAAGGCCAAACATGGTACAATCATGGTCACTGCTACGTTGCTCAACTCCAGGGGCGTGGCCAGCGGAGAGAACATGGTCTGTTCCCCCCACACCATGCAGCGCGGTAGCCCCTCGCTAACCAAAGCTGGGGCCCAGGAAGCTTGGGGAGGCCTTCATTTTAAAAAGATTCTCAGTGGTAACAAGTCATTCAGCAGGAATCGATAGCGTTCCTAAGAGTGAGTTCCCAAAATGGGATGGAGGAGATTTGAAGGGCCATACTGAGGTTCTCCCCAAGGACATCAGTTTTGATTACTGGCCAAGAAGTCAATCAATAATACACTTTAACCAGAATGAGCCTTGTTTTACAAAATATGAACACAATGGATCAAGTGAGATGAAGTGTATGAGCATAATCGGTGACCCATAAAACATAGGGCCATGTAACTGGTGGGGGAGAGAGACACTAGGAGGGAGAGACAACAAAAAAGCGTGTCCAGCTGGGGACCAGGAGCCAGGGAGAACAAAAAGCAGGGGCAGAATTATTTAGTAGAGGATGGGCAGGGAGGGCCTCACTAATGAGGGGACATCTGAGCAAAGCTGAGGGGCACTGAGGAGCCAGATGAAGCAGGTAAGGGACCAGGGTGGGGGTGACAGGCGGGAGACATAACAGGCCCCGAGGAGGGAGAGGCCGGAGGAGAAGGCAGGGAGGCTGGTGTGGAGGGAAGCCGGTAGAGAGGAGGTGCAGGTCATATAACCAGTAGAAAGGCGGGAGCTTCTGTTCTGACACAGGAGGTCATTGGAAGGTTCTGAGCCAAAGAGTGACATGACCTGGACGGATCTAAAAGGATCTCCCTGGCTGCGGAGGTGAGAAGAGGTTTGGCAGCTGGTAGGAGGAGGATGGCAGTGGGGAAGGGCTGAGGCCGGGAGAAGGGAGAGCCAGAGAAGTTATGTCAGGAATCTAAGTGAAAGGGGAGGGTGGTGTGGAGCAGGTGCTAGCAGTGGAGGTGACAAGTACTTAGATTCTGAGTATGTCAGATAGAGCCGGCAGCTCTGGCTGATGGACTGAATGTAGGGCAGAGGCGAGAGGAGTCAAGGCCAGCTCTAAGGTGTTTCTGCCCGAGCCAGGGGAAGGAGAGAGTCGAGGTTACTGCCGAGGGCTGTGGAAGGCCCGCATGAAAGGGTGACATCAGTCCCGTTGTAGACAGGCCAGCTGAGAGAGGCCAGCGGGTACGCAGAAGAAGGACAGTGGGGTTTAAAAAACAATTTCAAGAAGCAGAGAGGACTGGAAATCATCAAACGCAGCCTAAAAGGTCATGAAAGCCGGTTACGGGGACAAAAGACCCTCAAGCACGAAGCATCTAAGGCTGCGGCCCGTGCCCAGGGTCCGTGGGACTTCCACGAGCTGCTTCTGCCGGGGGCCTTCGCCACAAAGACCCATGTCACTAGGACAGAACGAGGCTTTTCTCTCCAAAGTAACACCTCCCTCTCCAAGTACCCACTTCTAGAAATGATACCATTAGATTTCCAGCCACCCAGGCTTGACACTCTGAAACTGCCTGAAACTGCCTTTGCCTCTCCTCTCCCGCCTCTCCCCTTCTTCCTCCTTTTTCATGAAGCGTGAATACAGAGTATCGAAGACGCGCAGACCAGTGAGTCTTCACAGGTACATATTCCTGCAGAACCATCGCCCAGGAGGACTAGCAAGGTCACGGCAGAACAACAGACCAAAGCCGGTGAATGAGGCAGGAGGCTGGAGGGGAGCCCAGAGCAGGGAATAGGGAACAGAGGGGGGACAGAAGTGCCTGAGTAGGATAAACTCACTTCTGATTCCAAGGCAGGTAGAGGCCCGCCTGTGGCCTCCCTGGGAAGACCTCCATTCCCCAACCCCTTCTGTTTGTTGACAAAGGATCCTCCCAAAATAGAAATCCCAGTGATCCTGCAACATGCGAGCTCACCATGATTAAGTGGGAATACAACCTCCGATGGGAAGCGATGCTCCTCCTGTCTTCAGTCACACCTGCATTACTGTGTTCGGGGCTGGGTTTTGTAATTTACCGGAGGCAAACTGAGGACAGAACTACCAAAGTGCTTGAAAAATGTATAAACCACACCACGTGAGCCACAAATGAAGAGACCAGAGACTTCTAGAAGAGACTGCTAGAAGAGACACCTGGGCAGGGTGGAACTCAACAGAAGCCTTCAAGTCCCTGAAATGGAAAGCCATCGTTGGTGCCTGTGCCCCTCACCCAACAGCTTGTTACCTGCACTCTTTCCTCCATCCTCCCCGATGAGACCGTCACCTTCTTGAAGACAGGGGCCTAGGCTTTATGCATCTTTGTATTACCCTCCTCCCAGCCCCCGCAACCCCACCAAGTCTAGCACATCCCCGAACACCCGTCTCTTCTCTGCTCCTGGAAACCTAAGGCTCACTCGATCGCACACACTCATGTCATCCCTTCTGTGGCGTTCACTTCCCATCTGCTTAGCGAAGGAGAAAACCTGGTAGAGTAGGGCTCAGAGGCCATCAGAACCTGGCCCCGTGGCCCCTCCTTCCACCTCTGTCTCCATACTCCTCCTACACGCTCACAAGCCAGCAGGTGACCTGATTTCCTCCGGTTGTAACCATGACAGCTTTACTCCAGCTTTCCTCAAAGTCCCGATCCTGGCAGTCCTTGTCATTGCTGCCCCTGCCCGGGATGCCTCTCCAAAGGGCACCTTTCCCAGGACGCCCTTCCTGGTCCCCAAAGGTAGAAATGGTCCTTTCCATTTCTCAACTCCCACAGCGTCCCCTGCATTTCTCGCCAGGCACGGTCACTGGCTGCCTCCTAGTAAGGCTGTCATCTTCTCTGTTGGACTGAGCTCCTTGCGTCACCCCCTTCTCCCACAGCACCTGGCTGAGGCCCACCCCACCTCACCCAACAGGTAGGAAGGAGCATCTCTCAGAAGGGGCTGGTCCTCACAGTATCCGAACCCCTGCACTCACTTCCACAACACACCCCTCTGGGATCGCAGCTCCCGCCATCCCCCAGCCCGAGCGCCTGCGTCTCTGCACCCACGTTACCCTTAACTGTACACAGGTCCTTTTCCCATCCATTTCCCTCTCAATTCAACAGCTACCCCCCCCCCAAAAAGAAGGTCCTCTGAATTATAAGCCACATTACACAAAGCCATTTTCTCATAACTTTTGTAAGTAAAACATGGGTGAACTCTTACACATGTCTTGTAGGTCTTGTACTGACTAACATGGTAACAGGTATCATGTAACATGAGAACAGCAGTTCAACTTAAGGAGAAGCAACAGAATTTCTTTTTCAGGAGCTCTATTGCCCAGTGATTTCTGTACCATTTAAAGCTAAACTGGAAACAACAAATTTGTGTGTGTGTGTGCATGTGTGTGTGTGCATCTCTGTGTGTGTAAGTACTTACTTTACCTTACCACCCCCACCAGAGCTAAATGCATTTTTTCCAATTGAATTTTCCCACCATAAAATACACCAGAAAAATGTGACACAGATCTTAAAATAGTCCTATATAAACAATACATGAGTATATATATAGAAGCACTTGCTGTATATAGAAATCAGTGGGCTTAAGTGATGATAACTGTTGCTATTCTGGGAGACAAAAGCCCCCTTTTACCAAAAGTTTTACTACTTCCAAAAATTCTTGTGGCTGACCAGTAAGCGGCTGCCCGAGCTCTCTCCGGCCGGACAGCTCCTCCAGCCCAGACATGCAGGGTCATCTCAGTCACCCACAGCCTCACTCCCAGTTAGGTCATGTCTGCCCGGGGTGGGGGCCGGTGTGGTTTACTGGGGTTGGCCATGGAATCATGGCTCCCTAAAATCTGAGTTGGGAGGGCGCTGAGGGGAGGGTTTTATTTGACACAGATAACATTTCCTAACAGGACCACTTCCTGGATAGAACCCTGAAGTTATCTACTACCTCCGATGATAGAACTTTCAGGGAACCGGCCTGCTATTCGATGGTCACTCAAAGTCAGAGTGAGGAGGCTGCCACTCACTGAGGCCCTCAGCCCCTAAAGGACTCCCCCCGCCCCCGCCAGAAGCAAAGCAAATGCCTTCCCAGAAGCTGACTGCAGGGTCCTGGGCACTGTGCAGAGCACCCCCCCACCAACCGCCCACAGGCCAGATGCATCAGGGCCCAGCTCCAGTGTTGCACCTACAGCTGCCCTCCCTGTGTGTTATCCGCATCTGCTTCTTAACCTCTGAACGGAGCCTGGGGCCACCTTCCCATTCATAACTGTAGTTTCTTATCCTGTATCCCTAAAATCACAATACCTGAGAGAAAAAAATTAGGTTGCCAATATCTTTTAAGACATTTTTAAAGGAATTAGGTCTGTAAGATATCTTCATAGTACTACTACCGACCAGTTGGATTTCGTTGTCTGTACCAATCTCTCACGCAGTCAGATCAGAAACCGCACAGGCTAAGAAAATCCAATCCATGGGGTTCTCAGAACTTGACCGCTGTATCAGTGGAGACGGGGGGAAGGTATGGTTGCCTTGAAGGACAACCACCTTTACATGTTAGGAAAATTCCTGAAGTATATTAAAGCCACAGACACCTGCCTGGCCAATCACAGGCGCACAAATATTTGTGGAGTAAAGCCACAAATTCATCTAAATCCTTTGGACATATTTTGTATTTTCCATCTATACAACTCTCTGTGCTTAAAAAAAAAAAAAAAAAAAAAGGTATTTCACCTATCCTGAAACTACCACTTGCATTTTTAAAGGTATCTTCTGGGCTCAGATTTTGTCCATTAGTTTTTAAGTTATATCCACATCTCTCTCAGTCGTCATCATTGTAGAGACACGGTCTGTTTACAATATGCCCAATAATATTCCATCTAAGCATTCAATCATGATTCTTGAAAAAACTTTTTTATATTTAACACTACACACTCAACTGTCCCCTCCAATTTTCCCATCAGGCATATGCTCTTCCACTCATCAAATCTACGTTGAGAATATGCTTTATTCCTGGCAGAGGACCAAATATATTTAGGTGTCTACATCCTTAAGGAAACTACTTTTTTAAATGATTAGAAAATGATTCTTATTACAAGAGGATTATTTGCTTTATAAAATGGATTGTTCTTCTATTAGGATTTCATTTTGAGATAACTGTATATTCATATGCAGTCGTTAAGAAAGAACAGAAAGATGCTGAGTGTTTTTACCCAGTTTCCTCGATGGTAACATCTTGCCAAACTATAGCCCAGTATCCCAACCAGGCCACGGACGCTGCCTCAGTCACCACACAGAACACGTCCATCCCCACAAGATCTCACGGACTTCCCCTCCCCCTCCCCCAAACAGGCCATTTTAATAGTTTCTCTGGTGAAATAAAGACTTAGTGTTCTACTGGCAGTGACACTTAAGCTTTAGCTTTTAAGTTCAGGCAAATATTAAAAAGCTCACAAAATGGTAATCAATAGGAAAACATTTTTTAGTCAACAAAAACTCGTTTGACATGCGCAACTTTTGAAAACATAAGAGCAGGGGATGGGAAGGGTCTAATCCTGACGAGATTAACTATCCCGAGGCTTCCCCTTGCCGGGCTGAGGCACACAGTAGGCAGTTATGAACTCTGAGTGCTCAGATAGGGCTGTTTTTCAAGATTAGTAGAGAAATAAGCCTGAATTTAATAAACATCTGTAGAGGTGCCTCAACGGCAGTATCATTTTCCAGAGAGCTCCTCCTCGGTTTCTCTAGATGGGATGGAATTTTGACGTGTCCACTTGGGGAAGGAACTAACCTAGGTGCTGCTGGGAAGGGATTTCACAGATACAATTAAAGTCCCTAATGGGTTAACGTTGAGGGTGATTATCCTGGGTGGGCCTGACCTGATTAGCTAGAAGGCCTTAAAAGCAGGGTGCAGACTTTCTGAGAACTAGAAGTTCCACACGTCAAAAACAGCAAACCATGCTGGCGTGTGCCCTTTCCCACCGACTCAGGACTGCCTTAGCCTCCACAATGACACGCCTGTTCCTTCTAACAGATCCCTTAATGAATATCGTGTGTGTCTGTCTGTCTTCTGCTGGTTCTGCTTGTTGGACAGACTCAGGATCCACACCACGAAGGGATTTAGAAAGCAGATACCAAAACAAAATTAGGATTAGATGAAGTTTTCATTTCTCAAACCCGAGACAATGGACGATTGTCTACAAAGACAAAGTGATGTGGATGCTGAGCCAGAGCGAGATGCTTAATGAACTTTCTGGTAGAAAGGGCAAATCAAGTAACCTTTTGGAACAACGACGACAAAAAATTCACCTAGACTAAACTGTAGTTGTATCTAAAAGATGCCAGATCCTCTCTTTCAATCCGTCCAAATGGACCCCTTCCATTAAAGACCGCCATCTGGTCCTTCCACCTAAGTTAGGTGGAAGTTAGGATTCCAGGCTGAAAACAATAGATGGGCTTGCATTCCCATACCACCACCCACTCGGGGTTCTCTTTTGCTTGCCTTCAGTTTTGCTGCCAGATGCTTTAGCCAGAAACCCAAAGTCAGGCAATTAATATAAGATTCCAGCCATTCTGAGACTTAATGGCCCATCCACATGATTTGTGAGAAACTCTCGTGAATCAACAGAAGAGAAACTGAAGAGTTTTTTCCATTATTCCTCTCTCCCAGAGTATTTAAAGACTTGGGATTTTCCCATCTTTTGGGGAAATATTTTTATTATAAATAGTGAGGCATGCCGGGCATCTCCACTTCATCTTTTTTGGTGGTAACACTCACTGTACACTCACTGGAATGTTTTCCTAGTAAATGATCAGCAATGGAAAACATGGCTAAGACAAAAGATGGCTTTCGGGTGGAGAGGATGGGAACCTTCTCATCTTTCCCAAGAGACAGGTAGTTCTTCTATAGAACTCTGGTATTTATTTTAGAACTAATGAGTCTATTTCTGACTCGTAGCCTTTGGATGATGAAGACTGACTATACCAGTAAGGTAATAGTCCAAAAGATTCACAGCAGTCCATCAAACCCAGTAGGAGATTCCAAAAAGAGAAATGCATTTCTGCTGCTAAGGCCAAATGCCACTGTTTTTCATTTAATGATTTTTCTCTTCTGTCCCTTCCTTGTATCTTACTTTTCTGGACCAATCATCATTTAGAACTCTGTTTTGTAGTCCAATCCCCCTCTTGATTGCAACTCAACTAAATTTCCTGGATGATTTCTATAACACAAGTAGACAAGACTGCTAGGGACACCAACTCATACATAAAAACTCAATCCTCGGGGCGCCTGGGTGGCTCAGTGGGTTAAAGCCTCTGCCTTCGGCTCAGGTCATGATCCCAGGGTCCTGGGATCGAGCCCCGCATCGGGCTCTCGGCTCGGCGGGGAGCCTGCTTCCCCCTCTCTCTCTGCCTGCCTCTCTGCCTACTTGTGATTTCTATCTGTCAAATAAATAAATAAATAAATCTTTTAAAAAAATTATTAAAAAAAAAACAAAACTCAATCCTCTTGTGATGTTCAGAGTGAACAAAAATTATCTCAGCCTAGACAAAGTGTTAAAAAACACTGCAGATCAATCAAGCCACACCATTTCCTGCTTTAGAAGCAGGCATTTTAAGGAAAGGCCTGAGCAGGCACCCATTCTTTTTAAGCCTGCTTAAAGGGGAAACTGAGGGCTGATTTTGTTCAAGAGAGACCTATCACCTTTCCCACTCAAGTTCCTTTTGTAAAGTCCTTCCTGAGGATCTCAAGTTGGAATGAGGAGGGGGGATTGTTATTACACTGTATAGTTAATATAAGATTATCAAAAGTCACTGAGTCCTAAAGTTGAGGGAAAACTAGATCATGTAGTTCAATTTCTTATCCAATGTATTAATCCTGCATGGAAATTTTGTGCAAATAATCTACTTGGAAAAAAAAATGAAGGCAAAAATAGTTTGAAGTTTTCCTTATTGTTCTGACATAGAAGAATTCCTAGCATCTTACTCTTCTGTTTCCTGTCCCTGGGAACCTCAAGCACATCACTGTGTGTTGTTTTTGTTTTTGTTTTTTAGATTTTTTTATTTATTTGCCAGAGAGAGAGATCATAAGCAAGCAGAGAGGCAGGCGGAAAGAGGGGGAAGCAGGCTCCCTGCCAAGTAGAAAGCCCGATGCAGGGCTCGATCCCAGGACCCGAGACCATGACCTGAGCTGAAGGCAGAGGCTTAACCCACTGAGCCACCCAGGTGCCCCTGCACATCACTGTCATTATAGAGGAGAAAAAAGATGTGATTTGACGACTTTAAAAAACCAAACATTTTCTGGGATGCCTACGTGGTTCAGTTGGTTACGAGTCTGATTCTTGGCTTTGGCTCAGGTCATGATCTCAGGGTGGTGAGATCAAGTTCAACACCCAGTTCCCCACTCAGCATGGAGTCTGTTCAAGATTCTCTCTCCCTCTGTCCTTCCCCCACCCCCATACTTAAGAGCACACTCTCTCTAAATAAATCTTTAAAACATTTTTTTACTATTATAAATTCCTTCACAATTTCTCCTTTTCACCATCCCCATTATCTAGTTCTCCCCCCATATCGCTGAAAATTGTGTTGGAGATAAGAATATTTTCCATGAGGAAAGCATCACCACCTAAATATTCACCAAGAGAAGCCCGATTAAATAAATTCCAGTCCAACCACACAATGAAATTACTGTGCAGCTATTTAAAAAAGCAAACTAGATCTACATAATTATGAAAAGTTATCCAAAATACATTAAGGGAAAGAAAACCTGGAATATTAGCCACAGTATGATCCCATGTGCATAAATTGTGTCTATACAGGAAAATTCCGGTGAGAATCAGGTAACAGCGTGCTGCCTGGAATTTGTAGTAATAGTACAAGGTCGTGTCCTACATTAATTCTGACAAAGTCTATTTTGTGTAATTCTTACCAAAAAGGTAAAGAGATTTATAACTGTATGTGGTACATTACTGTGTGTAATCCGAACAAGAGTGAATGTTGGACAAGGAATGAATGAGAACAGAATCCTTTGTCCACATTAGATCCCCCTTCAGTGTTACTTCACCATCCTGTGGGCCCCACTGCTTACTCCGTCCGCTGCCTGGGTGGCCAACTCCACACAGATCCCCACTGGCTTTCAGACACCATGCTGTCATCCGACTCATGGGACAGCCTGATGTGCTGTTCACTTCCGCCGTGGGACTTCCCCCACAGCCTACCTGCAGTTGTGCGCAAATCCAGAATGGGGAGGAACCAATGCCCATGGGAGGAGACTTCCTCCTTTCGTACTAGAGCATAGTTCCAGGAGCCTTTCCTAAGGTTTCTCTAAATGTCCGAGGCAGGAGACAGTACCTGCTGCCTGCAGCTGTGGCCAAATGCTCTATCGTGTCCTTGTACTTCTTCCCTCCTTCCCATTTCACTTCCTCTGTCCTGAACTGCCGCTCCCTGGTGATCCCATTCCAAATCAACTTCTCTGTACGCAAGCCTCTGTATCGGGCCAAAGTTCAAGCTAAGACATCATCAGATGTAGTGGGACATTTTCCTACCCATCAGTCATGGGCTTCATTCATTTGACCCTTTTCTTTGTCCATGATGCCAGTGCCAGGTGTGTTAGGACACATTTGTATCTTGACAACGAATGCCGGTCCGGCACGTGTGTGTCACAATGGGCAGGAGTATTTCTCCATGTCGTTCCCATACTGGGTAGGCTAGCAGTAACTTACACATCAGAGAGACTGCAAACCCAAACGAAATGGCTCTCCAGCTCACCCTCCCACAGCTGGATTCAAAAAAAAAAAAAAAAAAAAAAAAAAAGCCTGGGACCACTCCAGTATCGCCAGATGGGAGCGCGGGCGAGGGTAATTCAAAGAACCAAGAGAACAATTCTGACCAATTGCAGTTAATGTATCTGGACTTTGCAAAGTTTTACAAAAACACATGATGGTGTAAACACATTTGCTAGAGCCCTTCCCAGAACCCCGCTTGTGAGAAGCACTTAACCCTAAGCTTTGATAGTCAACCTGCTTTCCACCATGTAGTCATTAGGTAACGGTCACAAAAGGAGACCTAACGCACAGACCAAAAACTCTTGAATCTACATATTACCACCATGCCCAGTCTAATCTTCTCTCCTCAACTGCAGATAGAGACATAAAAATAGCCCAGTTGCCTACTTGATCCTCTTCACTTGCCCTCCGACATCTCAAGTCCAACACGTCCAAAATGGAATCTGTCACCTTCTTCACCAACCTGTTCCTCCACTTCCATTCCTCTCGCTAATGACACCACAATTTTTATCAAAAATAAAACTGGGGGAGTTGTCTCAGAGTCCTCCTTTTCTTCTAGTTCCACCCTGCTATGAGAAATTGGTTGCCAAATACTGGGCTGACTTCTAAATTTAAGATTGCTTCTAACTATCCACTATCCACTAACTATCCACTATCCACTCTAATAATCTCCAAACCCGTCACTAGCTCCCCTGAGTCACAGGTCCTCACTGTGGGTCTTCTGAAGGCAACAACCTTCTAACGTCTTGTACAAACCAGATCTGAACACATTATTTTCTTGCTTGAAATCTTCAGTGGCTGCCCGTTACGCTGAAGACACTTTAAAAGCTTTACGATGGCTCACAGCACCCTCGATGACATGATTCCCAGCTTTTCCTCTAGCCTCACCTCCTACACCTTTTCTCATTCCCCATCAGAGCACAGTGTTTGCCTTTCTCCAAACCAGATGTGTGGTTTCATGGTTTCCTCTGCCAAGAACACCTCCTTCTTCCCTTGGCTCCTTTCCTATTACTCTTCCTCCAAGATACAATTCAAGTATCTTCTCATCCTGGAAGTCTTGCTGACCTTGCCTAGGCCAGCTGGGTTCGGCTGTCTTGTTTGTTTCCCCAGAGCCTTCGCTCACTTATTATCCTGTATTCTAATTCTCGTTCCTCTGCTATACCATGAGATTCCTGAAGGCAAGAGTTCTCTTTCATACTGAAAGCCTCAGAAGCTAGCTAGCACAGTGTCTGGTATAGAACATTCTCAATAAGAGAGAAAAAAAAAAGGTCAAATTAATCATAAGAAAATGGGAGGGGAGATAATAAGGATTAGGAAAAAATGGTATTGCCTTTGCAAGCTCTTGTCCTAAGATTGTTTTTCTTGCTGGGACACAATGGAGTAAATGAGGCCAGTGACTGCTGGTCGATCATAATTTTAGCAACCGTTTCCCAGAAAAGTGACTGCTGACTGTTAACTGATCTAAGGCCTTGTACATAAAAGACTCATTTGGTATTTAATTTAATTGAACTGATTTTATTATTTTAACTCCTACTGGCACCAAGTTCTAGAAAAGATACAATAGAATTTGTCCCCAGATAAAGCCAGCTTACAAAACAAGCAGAAATCAAACCCTGTTGAGTTTGAGACTATCTTCCCGTTGAATGAGAATCTCTTCAAAGAATTTTCATTGTCTTCTTAAATATACAATATGAATTCGGTCTGGAAACCAAGATTCATATTCAAATATTATGGTAAGAAATATGCATTTAGCTTACTGAATGAATGTTCAAAAGAACTCGACATTCATTTGCCTATATCTTCAAAAACAGACCATCCTTCTAAGGGATGTGCCCTTCAGTAAAAAGGACAACAAACATGCCTTAACATGCCCGGGAGAAGATAATACAACTGCCTAATAAGAACATCACCATGGTTCCTGACATAAACTTCAGAATCCCTAGGTCATCCTTGATCACTGATCTTCCCTGTAAGTCGCAGATTTTTAGAGTCCAAGTGTGGATAATGGGACCCCAGCAAATCCCATTAGTGCTTCAGGGTATTAAACTAAAATTGGACAGATCTGGGTTTGGATCCTCTGGTTCTGGTGTGACTAATCATCTGTAAGGTAGAGAGAAGTCCTAAATTCACTTTGAAAACTGAATGATAAAAATGTAACATTTAGGGGCACCTGGGTGGCTCAGTGGGTTAAAGCCTCTGCCTTCGGCTCAGGTCATGATCCCAGGGTCCTGGGATCGAGCCCCGCATCAGACTCTCTGCTCAGCGGGGAGCCTGCTTCCCCCTCTCTCTCTGCCTGCCTCTCTGCCTACTTGTGATCTCTCTCTCTCTCTATCTCTGTCAAATAAATAAAAAAAATCTTTAAAATTAAAAAAAAAATGTAACATTTAGGGCACCTGGGTGGCTCAGTTGGTTAAGCTACTGCCTTCGGCTCAGGTCATGATCCTGGAGTCTCGGGAGCGAGTCCCGCATTGGGCTCCCAGCTCCACAGGGAGTCTGCTTCTCCCACTGACCTTCTCCTCTCATGCTCTCTCTCTGTCTCTGTCTCTCTCAAATAAATAAAATCTTTAAAAAAAAATGTAACATTTAACACAGTGCCTGGCACATAGTAAGGAATCGAGGAATGATAAGGAGTTTGTTACTGACAAACTTTCTCCTGGTTCTGGAAGTTAAAAGTCATCTCAGATGTGCCTGTTTAATACCTTTCAGTATCTATAGAAACAGACTTTCGGGATCACTGGGATTATTCAGCTACAAGTAGCTTTTAAAATATAGGTTATGGGCTTCTATCAAAGAGCATAACTTCTAGTACCTGAGCATTCAACCCTCTGCAGGTTTTTCTTCAAGTTCTTCAGTATAACTCTACAGGCTGTTCACTCTTTCTCAAAACCAAAATTTTGCAGCTGGGGGGGATCAAATGGGTTACGGAGATGTCCTCCCTCCCCTCTCACCTCTAGAAGTAGTTGCTCCCGCTTACTGGATGAGGCAGTGGGGAGGGCGGCCCATGAAGGAAGCTTGTACAGCCACTGCCTTTGTCATATCTCCTCTGTGAAGAAACAGAAGACTTCAGTTCCTGGGATTGGTTAAACCCTAGATTAGAGAACTAAGGAACTACTTTGTATTTTCCTCAACATCTCCTCTTGCTTTGTGCATAGCACCACGGCAGCAAAACCATCATACATTTTTTTTTGCATCTTTGTCAGGAAACTGGAACGATAATAAACACGGGTGGCTTGCAATACACAACAGAAGTCAAGGAAGCTGGCACAGAGCGAAGACTCAAAGACTGAGGGAACGAGAAGAGGAAAAATCGACGAAAGACTAAATTACACGCAATGACCACACCGACCCTGATGTTTGCAAAGATACTGCCAAGATTACTACGTCCGGATCAGAAGTCGCCAGAGGTCCCCTGTGGTGCTGGTCATGGATGGGTTCATCCAATATTTTTACTGAGCACTCACTGTAGGCTAGGCACTGTACTGAGCCCAGGGATTAAAACGGAAAAAACATACAAGTAAGACTAGTCTTTACTGTCAAGGAACTGGAAGTCTAGCGGGAAGACAAGGCAAGTCAAATGACAACATGGTCGACGCTCTCTTAAGTTGACCTCCGAGTAACAACTTGCTGATTAACGGACTCACTCCGTTCTCCCTGTGAAGGACACTGACGGGGTCCCCAGCACACTGAATGCTTCTGGGTAGTACGCTACTATCTAGTACTCTACATCCTCTACTTCCAGAGATTAACAAGAATGTTTACAAAGAATTGCTTATATTTGCTCCCAAACCTGTTTGCGACATCTGTACTTACTTGATGCTATAACTATGTAACTTAAAAATTACAGAAACTGAGGACAATAAAATGAGTTGTTGTTTCTATGGCAACTATGATGCATCCTCTGGAAAGAATCAGCAAAAGCAGGTTGCTTAAAAAAAAAAACAACAACAACAACAAAAACTGGAGTGGACATAAAATTTAAAAATTAAGGGGAAAAAAAAAAACCCTCAAAAAACAAGAGTGAATGATGAGTGGCCAAGAGAATTAGGATACATGAGGAAAAAACCTGGAAAGAGTCTGCATGAGCACAGCTTTGAAAATGCTTGTATTGCTTGTCCACTTAAAAAGACTATTCAAGTGTAGAGAAGATCGAGAATTAAGAGAAGATGAATTATAGATGGGGCTTGTACACCATTACAGGAAACACCAACCTGTGAACGTACACCCAAAAGAAAACGCCTTGGATCCGTATGAGAAGAGCAGTCCTATTTTCCAGTGCCTGCTGCAATAAATTGATTCAGGCAAAGAACATTAATGGCTGCTTAAACCAGTAAGGGAAAGGCTGGTGGAGAACAGAATATATTCATTTGGTGCCAAAGCACTGCTCCAAGGATTACTGCTAATCCCAAAGAAGAAAGCCGATGTATACAATGGAGACAACTGGCAGTCACCACCTTAGTCAAGATCAAATATAACATCATTAAGAGTGGAAAACCAGGGAACCTGGGTGGCTCAGTGGGTTAAAGCCTCTGCTTTCAGCTCAGGTCATGATCCCAGGGTCCTGGGATCGAATCCCGAGTCGGGCTCTCTGCTCAGCAGGGAGCCTGCTTCCTCCTGCCTCTCTGCCTGCTTGTGATCTCTGTCTGTCAAATAAATAAATAAAATATTTAAGAAAAAAAAAAGAGTGGAAAACCAGACTTTATGGGCTACCTGATGCGATGAGCTCTTTTCATCCTCTATAAAGTATTCCTGCCTAAAGTATTTAATCAAAACCTGGAATCTAATCTCCAGTGTATGGGAAATACAGGATAGAGAAATGAAATGTTCTCACGAGGAAACAATCACAGAAACCCCAAATCGAGGACACTACCGAAGAACTAGCCTGGTTTCTTTAAAAAGTCAATGTCATTATTAATTCTGTTTGGTGTTCTGTAACAACGAACTTGGTTACATAGGAAAATGTATTTTTTGGAGTTATCGGGGGGAAGGGGAGAACAAAAGGATGTCTTGAATTTGTTTTTAAAATATTCTAGTGAAGAAGCAAGATAAATGAGGCAAATGTGGCAAAATTCTGACAGTCCCTGAATTAGTGTTGGGTATATTGTGGTTCATTGTCTGTTTTCTCTCCTTTTGGACATGTTTGAAACTTGGAAAAAACTGAAAACAGTCAATGTCAGGGAAAACACTGGTTGGGAGAAGAGGGTTATTCGAGCTTAAAAGAAATAAGAGAACAACCAATTCCAACATACAAATCTAGATTGAATCCTTGTCAGAAAAAAACTATAAATAGGGGCCCCTGGCTGGCTCAGTCAGTGGAGCATGAGACTCTTGATCTTGGGGTCCTGAGTTCAAGCCCCACGTTGCATATCAAGATTATTTAAAAATAAAATCTAAAACAAAACCACTGTAAATAACATTTTTAGAAACTGACAATTAGAAAAATAGGAGTAGGGACTGGGGACAAAAATGATGGTGGAGAACTATAAATGTCTTAGTGATGATGGAATTAGGATTACATAGGAGAAGTATGCTCAATATTTCAGGGTGAAGTTCAAGAAAAAAACATTAAGAACTAGCAAATCTGGGAGATAGGTATATGAACAGTGACTATACTAGTTTTTCAACTTTCTTGAATCTTTGAACATTTTCATGAACTAAGTATTAAAGTTTGTCAATTGATGGCAAACTTTTAAAAAAATCATTTACTTAAGGTATGTCTATGTGGTTTTTAAAAATTCCATCCTTCAGTTACCTTTAGCTGGCTCATTAAACAACAAAGAGGGGAGAGGATCCGGTGGTGTGTTGATAAACGTTGGACAACCAGTTCTCTGGAAAGAATGGCCCTGACTCATAGCACTGGCCGGTTCCCATGGTGTAAATACTCCTACTATGACTGATTCCAAGTTACGAACAGGATGTCACTGAACACAGAGCTGGGAAGCGAGAGGACCATCAGTCTTCCAAGCGGACAGGAGCTACTTCCAACACACCACTGGATCCAGGTCCTAATACAGGGACATTTTAGCAGTCACAGGGGAGGAGAAGATGATCTGCAGAAAACAAAGAAGCTAAATTAAAATCAGCTGACAAGGATGGAACAGAAAGATGTTTGAGGAGAGAAGATAAACCATGAGAGATAAAGGCAAACAATTCCTCAAAGGATTGTTATGAAGATTAATTTGCATAGAAAATATTCAGCACAATACTTGGCAGACAACAACGACAAACGCCCTAAGCACCTCCCGTTCCAATTTCCTAACCTGATCCACCATCTGAACGGTCAGCTTATCTTCTATGACGTCACACCACGGCCGTCTCCAGGAAGGGGGAACTCAATGGCTCGCCGGGCAACTTGCCGACAGGGGTGGGAGGGAGCGACTGGACAGCTTTGAGCCTTCTAAGTTTAGAAGAATGTGAACGTATTACTTGGTCCAAAGATAAATGAAAAGATCTCAATTTTAGGACAGAGTTCTTGAAAGTGCTCTGCTCTTCTCTTGCCTTCAGCCACTACCCTGACATGTATCCAGTCAGGCATTCTTCCCTGTCAGTCCTAACAGAAGAATTTCCAGTCGCCTCCCACAAACCCAGTAAGAAGGGTCCACCTCAGCAAGCCCGGCTGGCCGGGCAGAGGTACAGTCTCACAGGTCCGCATCTAAGTCACAAGCTTGGCGGCCTCAGTCCTCACAACAAAACACACGCAAAGGCTTCAATCACTCTAAATGCCACATTTTACCTCAAATACATTTACTCAACAAATCTTTACTCAGTGCCTTCTACGTATTTGGGTCCAGGAACACAGAGATGAGTGGTGTTCTAACTGGGCCTCCGAAAGTCTCCTTTAGAAAGAACTGACCTTAGTCAACTCTCTTTAGGCTGAAATTAGTACTAAGATAAATATCTAATATATACATACATAAAAATAAACAGGCACACATATACATATATACATATAAACAGTGGAAGCAATTCTTAAAGGAAAGGAGCCAGTATTTTCTAGTCAATTTGCTGGAAAACACATTCTGTTAAATAAATTCTGTTTTGAAACCGTAAATTAGGTGTATTCTTCTGGGGGAAAAAAAGTCCCTAGGAAAAGGATGACATTAACATGATTATTAGAGGGTGAGTTCAATTCCCCAAAGGACTTCATGGGTCCATCACCAGGAGTCAAGTGAGGCAGCAGGTCAAGGGGGAATTTTAACTCTCAGGAGTAGAGCAATCCCCTTGCAGACCTCCTCCATCAAGGTCAAGTGGGAGCTCCAGAACTCTTAGAGCTTTGGCAAGATGCTCACGCTCTCTGTCCCCTACACGATACTCACAGGCTCTCCACCACTGTCTCCCTGGAAACCAGCAGGACTAATTCCATCATGTCTTTTATGCCAGTCAGCACAAACAGCCCAGGACTCCAAGATCATCCCTTATTTTTCATCAGCCTTGAGTGGCTTCCTCACACAGGTACCTTCACTAGTACTCTACTGAAGGGACTCGGGAGGACCCCCAGCGGATCTCTGGAGCTCGCTCGATTTTTCCAGTATTCTAATGAATTCCTGTCTCTCTGACCTCCCTGAAACTTAACTTTGTCCCCAAATGACGAGACTGCCAGGCCCTGTTCAGGCTCCCCCTCCTTGTACTCTGACCTCCAGGTAGTAAGCTAGGGCAATCTCAGGGATCATTTTCCTGTATTATACTTTGTCCATTGTCTGAAAATGGTTATTTCAATACACCTCGTATAGTTTTCTACTTGTTTAAGGAAGAAGGGTAGGGGCTCCCGGGGGCTCAGTTGGTTAAGCACCCGTCTTCGGCTTAGGTCATGAACCCAAGGTTCTGGGATCGAGACCTGCATGGAGCTCCTTGCTTAGCAGGGAGCCTGCTTCTCTCTCTCCCCCTGCCCCCACCCAACTAGTGCTCTCTTATCTCACCCTCTATCTCCAATAAATAAAAATTTTTTAAAAATATTTTTTAAAAAAGAAGAGTAAAAGTGGTCCCCATTATTCAATCACAGACACAAATGGAAGTCACTCTCCTCCAGTGTTCTTATTGTCCATCTAACTTAGCCACTTTCTTCCATGATCATTCCCTTGAACTGGTCACTCACCATTACTGCAACCCTGAGGTTATCTTAACTCCAAACATCTGTTCTCTAGCCTCCTCCCATCTATTCACATCACTCCTGTTAGCACCCCAATTCCAACAGTCCTTTGCCTCACTTCTAACCTAACATGCCTACCACCCATACGCCCACTTTCCCCTCCCAATCTAGCTTTAGTTCATTTCACTGTCCACCATTTTAATGAGACCCTAAACTCCCAGGTCCCTCTCGCTCCCCTGGACTTGCTGAGCTAAACCACAACCTGTGTTCAATCCAACTCACTAAGAGATAATACACATTTTGCATGTAGTCTTGTTTTTTGTCTTCTATAAATCTCCACAAAGGCAGGGATTCTCAGCTGCTTTGCCTACTGCTGTATTCCCAAAGCTGGATAACAGTCCCCGACACAGAGAAGATACGCATTAAATATTTCTTGTCTGGTTTAAAATCAAACCCAAAGGGGCGCCTGGGTGGCTCAGTGGTTTAAGCCGCTGCCTTCAGCTCGGGTCATGATCTCAGGGTCCTGGGATCAAGTCCCACATCGGGCTCTCTGCTTGGCAGGGAGCCTGCTTCCCTCTCTCACTCTCTCTGCCTGCCTCTCTGCCTACTTGTGATCTCTCTCTCTCTGTCAAATAAATAAATAAAATCTTTAAAAAAAATTAAATAAAATCAAACCCAAAGCTCAAAATAAGTATTCAAATAAAAACACTAAAAGTGAAACGTATCATCCTATTTAGAAAGCTAAACTGCTTTTTGCGGTGCAAGAGGTCGTGGTTTAAAAAAATAGGAATAGGAGTATATACACATTCCAGGTCTTTTTAACCTCCTTCTAATGATTTTTTTTTTTTTTAAGTGTTATGCACCATTTCGACGAGATGGAAAGCTAGGATGGGCTTCCAACACGATTTTGGAGATTCCAGACATGTTAATGAAACATAAAAGCTGTGAGAAAAACATTAGGCAGCAGAAGGCCCAGATTTCAGCGGGGAGGCGAGGCCCTCACTAGCCCTGAGCCAGGTGCTCGGGAGAAGCCTGGGTAGGCGAGTACTTTCTTTAGCAGTGATGCTCTCTCCAGATCGCCCCCACTCACAGCACTCTGGCAGCAGCGGTAGAGTGGTATGCTCAAAGGGATATAGGTACGAACAACCACAAAGCCTGGTGTGTAGCTTCCACTTCCTACCCACCCTCACAGCCCACGGCAGGGGATGGCTATCGTCAGAGACTGCTCTCAGAGGCACAAGCTCGGGAGACCAGGCAACCTTTAAGAGAGTGGATGACTAATCCTCCAGAAAAAAAAAAAAAAGGAACTCATAGACAAATGGATGAACTTATCCCAGGGGCTTAACTGGTACAGAGAAAAACCACCAAATCAAACCATCTATATCAGCCAAAAATCAAGTTTATGGATCAGTACAGAAAAGAACAGATTAGCAAAGAGCTTCAAAGAGGGACCATACCTAGAAACCCATAGCAAGAACAAGTGGCATTGAAGAGTACAAGTTAATGGTATGTGAATTCTCAGAGGGGAGATAAAGAACCCAAGAGCTGGGCTATGCAGCAAAAGAGTCGGTTAAGAAACTCTCCTAGAAGACAGGAGGAAGGGACCAAAAGCTGGAGCATGTGAAGAAACATGGACCAGCAGAGGATTGCCCTGGAAGGGTCATTACAGCTGTGTCACAGGAGGCCTGGCAGTGGGAAGAGAGACAGGAGGAGAGAGTATCTCATGAAACAGTAATTGACAAGTCCCAGATTTAGACAGAGATGTAGGACTTCGGATTGAAAGGCTTCGAAGAGCCAAGAGAAAATTGGGGGATGGGTTTTGCAACTAGTTACAGTATAATGAAGTGAAAGAACAAAAAATAAAACTCCAAGAATTTTTAGAAAACGTAAATCGTTTATAAAGGGTAAATGAGACTCAGACTGACTCCAGAAGATTCAAAGGCAATGCTGGTTCTAAGACATTGATGGTTCTTTTCAAAGAACCCCCCTTGAGAGGGGGAAAATTTTCAAAACTTAAAATTTATACTTAAATTACCATTTAAATACAAGGGTAAAATAAAGATATTTCAAGCACACAAGGGCTCAGAAGTTTTATCACACAGACAGCGTCTCAGAAATAGTCTACAAAGAAGAAATACCTATTTTGGAGTACACTAGAAAAATGGCAAGTAAGGGTAAGTAAGTTTACTACTGTCTAAATAATGTCCAAAACAAAACAAAAAAGTAAATCCACAGCAGTTCCAGAATTGA
Organism: Martes martes; assembly: GCF_963455335.1. Lineage (NCBI taxonomy): Eukaryota > Metazoa > Chordata > Mammalia > Carnivora > Mustelidae > Martes > Martes martes. The sequence goes on from NC_137902.1 coordinate 25,558,996, forward strand.
AATTATTTAGAAATCAAAATACTTTTATTGGTTTGTGGGGATATGGTGGTAAGGGGGTAGTAGAGAGGAGGGGGAGAACATCTAAGATACTTGTCTTTTTTGAAGTATGTCGGGGCCAATACATAAATTTAAAGGTATAAAATTGGGAAAAGATTTTTAATAGGAAAAACACAAGTATGGGATGCCTGGGTGGCTCAGTCAGTTAAGCCTCTGCCTTCAGCTCAGGTCATGATCCCAGGGTCCTGGGGTTGAGTCCCACAACAGGCTCCCTGCTCAGCAGGGAGCCTACTTCTCCCTCTGTGCCCTCACTCATTCCTGTTCCCGCGTGCTCTTCTTGCTCTCTCAAAAATAAATAAGATCTTTAAAAAACAAAAACAAGCATGTATATTATCAAGTTAGGAGCTAAGACAACTACCAAAAGAACAAAAAATAGCAATGCCTGGATGGCTCAGTTAACCACCCAACTCAATTTGGGCTACATCATGATCTCAGAGTCGTGGGATGAGCCCCAAGTCAGGCCCAAGTCGGCAGGGAGTCTGCTTAGGATTCTCCCTCTCCCTCTCATTTTGTCCCTCCCCTACCATGCGCACATGCTCTCTCTTTCATAAGAACTAAACAAACCTTAAGAAAAAAATAGAATGTGTAACTTTCAACATAAGAAAATAATGGATTTGTTCAATAGATGATAGGAAAAGGGTAAAGCAACAATCAATAGAAAATTTGAAACAAAATGGATTAAAGACTCAAAATATAGAAATATTTTATGACTTATATAAGTGGGTTCAGCTCGCTGACATACTCAGAATGACTTCTAAACAAGATATATACTCACTGTAGAGAAAACATGAAGTTATTTGGAAGACAATTAGTCTAATGAAGGAATTAAAAATCACCCATAATCTTACCTTTTAGACATTGTTTTCTACCAAAGTGTATGTATTACATTTTTCCACAAAAATACTTTTGCACATAAGTCTTAAAAATCTCTCCATATTTACCCAAAATATACAAAAACACTATTTCAAAGAATATATGCATTTCTGTGTTTATAGCAACATTTTCTGCAATAGCTAAATTATGGAAGCAGCCCAAGTGTCCACTGATAGATGAATGGATAAAGATGTGAGATACACACTTTCGCACACACGCATTCACATACGCGCGTGTGCGAATATTATTCAACTGTCAAAAAGAATGAAATATTGCCATTTGCAACAACATGGATGGAGCTAGAGAGAACAATGCTAATTGTCCTCCTAAGAAAAATAAGTCAATCCGAAAAAGACAAATACCATATGATTTCACTCACACGTGGAATTTAAGAAAACAAATAACCAAGGAAAAAAAGAGAGAAAGACAAACCAAGAAACAGACTTTTAACTCTAGAGAACAAACCGATGGTTACCAGAGGGGAGGTGGATGGGGGGTGGGGCGGGATGGGTGAAATGGGTGATGGGATTAAGGAGGGCACTTGCCGGGATGGGTGATGGATGGAAGTGTTGAATCACTATATTGTACACCTGAAACTACACTGCATGTTAACTGGAATTATTTTAAAAATGTCTCCATATTAATGTATAACCTTATAATGATTTTTAGTGGCTAAAGAGTTCTATGTTGTACCATGATTGTTATACATCCATTAGACACAATTGTTACATAGCTGTTAGACACTTCAGTTCTTCCCAATGTTTCATCTTTCATATAACATTTGATAATTCCTCCTAGTAAAATCACCCCTCCTTTAGAGGAGGCCCACAAAGGTGATGCTGGGGTAAGGCTAACCCCTCTATCACTGGGCTCTCCCTATCTTCTATCTACTGGACAACTCCTATTATCACATTAAAAGCCTGAAATACTTCCTACCTTTAAAACCAAAAAAACTTCTCCCAACCCCCCTCTTTCCTGCTATCGCTCCATTTCTTTACTTTTTTTCACAGCAAAACTCTTCAAAGAACGGTTTCTATCCACTTTCTCCACTTCTTCCTCAACATGCTCTAAATCAGTGTTGTTCAATGAAACCAGTCATGAAGATCTCCAAAGACTTCTCATTTGGTTTAATCCAATGATCAGTTCTGAGCCCTCCTCTGTTTCATGATCACTTCTTCCTTGAAACAATCTCTTCACTTGGCTTCCACCACAGCTCCCTTGCTTTTCTCCTTAATGCCCACTCCCCCTCATTCCCTTCTGCTAATTCTTCTCTTTCCAGTGACCTCTTGAAGCCAGAGACTCTTGATCTTCATTCTTAGATCTCTTCTCTTCTCCCTGGACACGAACTCCGGTGAGCCAGGATCCCATTTAGTCTCAAACTTTTCAGTATCATCATAAGCTGATGACCCCTATTTGCGTCCATCCCAATCACTGCTCTGCAGTCCAGATTTGCATATCCAAGTGCCTCCTTAACATCTTCACCAGCACGTCTACAGAGTTTATCAAGCTGTAAATAAGTCTCAAAATCTGTTCCTCTTTCATCAAGGTAAGAGATGTATCAACATTCACCCAGTTGTTCAAACCAAAAACCTAGGCCTCATTCTTAACGTCTCTTTCACTTCCAAACCTCTGAGAAATATCCAGAATTTGATCCTTTCTTATCCTTATCCTCTCACTCTACCCTCTTGGCCCAACCCACCATTCTTTCTCATCCGAACTGCTACAATGGCTTACTAACTGGCCTTTCCGCCTTACTCTTGCTTTCTATGACCAATTCCTTGCACAGTCACCAAGGTGATCCTTCAAAAAGAGCCTAAGACTCTGTCACTTCCCTGCTCAAAATCCTCCAAAAACTCCCCTATCATACCCAGAGTAGAAACAAATACCTCACCACAATCTGCAAGACCTTACAGATCCCTGCCCATCTTTGGGACCTTATTCCCCGACCATTCCTGGCCTGGCTTACTTTTCTTGGGACAGGTCTTTGCTGATCCTTAAATATGCCAAATACATTCCTGTCCAAAGATCTCTGCTCTCCCTGCTTCTACCACTCTACCCTAGATTTTCCACTTACTTACTCTCCTGCCTCTTTCAGGTCTCTACTAAAATGCCACCTCCTTATGAGGCCTTCCCTGCCCCCACCCTGTCTTAAACAGCTCCTCCCTACCACAGTCCATATGCCCTCTTTCTGTGCTGCATGGAGCACTTGCCAGTATATGATACTGTATTTCATTGCTTTTCATTTATTTATTTTTTAAAAGATTTTATTTATTTATTTGACAGAGAGAGAGAGAGAGAGAGATTACAAGTAGGCAGAGAAGCAGGCAGAGAGAGGGGGAGAAGCAGGCTCCCCATGGAGCAGAGAGCCCAACACGGGGCTCAATCCCAGGACCCGGAGATCATGACTTGAGCTGAAGGCAGAGGCTTAACCCACTGAGCCACCCAGGTGCCCTGATACTGTATTTCTTATTTAGTTGCTTAGTCTGTTCTTCACTTAAGCTACTGAACGCACCAAGGCAGGGATATGATCTTAGGGACACTATAGCCTCCATGCCTAGAACACGGTCTGGCACACAGCAGGGGCCTAAGCTTCTCTGAGTAGCACTGACTGAACATTCACATATCTGTCTACTAAGGGCTAACGATCCATCTTATCCTACCCCGCCAAAAATCATACTCAGTCAACAACAAGGCTAAACAAAACAAAACAAAACAAAAAAATATTTCAGACCTAACAGTATAAAGGAAAATAAAACCTCCATCCATGTACCTATCACCCATTTTAAGAAGTAAAACATCATGGGTTAAAGCCTCTGCCTTCGGCTCAGGTCATGATCCCAGGGCCCTGGGATCGAGCCCTACCTCAGGCTCCCTGCTCAAGAGAGGAGCCTGCTTCTCCCTCTCTCTCTGCCTGCCTCTCTGACTACATGTGATCTCTGTCAAATAAATAAGTTAAATCTTAAAAAAAAAAAAAAAGTAAAACATCATACAGTTGAGTCCCATGAATACCTACGCCACCAAGGCAACTTAATATCAGATTTACAGAAAACCTAAAGGACAGAAAAGTGTTTTATGATTCACCATTATTTTTCATCTGAAAATAAAATTATTTCCAAAACAGAAAATAAAATTTCTGAAACAGAAACAGAAAATAAAATTATTTGACAAAGGACTACACAGAAAATAAAATTTTCCAAAACAGAAAATGAAATTATTTGACAAAGTATTCTATTAAACAACACAAAACAAAATAAAACAAAAAACCCATGGTGCAGTGAGATTCAAGTTTTTGGATGGAGAAAATAAACGGGTAGCAGCAAACACTAGCAAAGTGGGCGGAAAGGAGAGACCTGGTTAGATGGGTATGCATGGGGACCCCAAGAAGAACAAGCAAGGGAAGGTGGGCAACTGGGTGCTCGTCACCTGTCTTCCCTACTCAACACAACTACAGAAGGATTACAAACAAAGCCTGGCTGAGGTGGCAGGTACCAAGAAGGGATGCATCCAATGACATCACAGGACGTTTAGACAGTCCTAATGTAACCACTGAGTTTGGCCTGGGAGCACCCATCGAAGTCCTAATGTAACCACCGAGTTTGGGAGCACTCATCGAGGTTGGTTAGGAAATCTGGTTTGTAGAGGAAGGAGGAGACACAAGCTGTTGACTCAGAAAGAATTAGAAGATACAAAGAAAGCTAAATAGGAGACAGATGGGAAATCTTTTCAATTAGAGAAATACTTTGAAGACTTAAAGTAAAACTAGAAACACCATGACCCTATAAAAATGGATCTTTCGGAGCTTTATCAACCTAAACTCCTTTCTAGTAACGGGACTATCGAGCAGTAGCAGTAACACAACAGACCTTCACACGCCGTCCAATCTCTACCCTAGCCATAGTCTCTAACACGACTCTGCTGCAAAAGCTACTGGCTTCTGAGAGAACATCGGATTCCAGTCAAGGGAGGAGGAAAAAAAAAATCAAGATGGAACTGGAATATCCTGTTTTTTGCCAGAAAGTTTATTATTTTTTGTTTTTTTTTAAAGATTTTATTTATTTGACAGACAGATCACAAGTAGGCAGAGAGGCAGGCAGAGAGAGAAGGGAGGAAACAGGCTCTCTGCTGAGCAGAGAGCCCGATGCGGGGCTCGATCCCAGGACGCTGGGATCATGACCTGAGCCGAAAGCAGAGGCTTTAACCCACTGAGCCACCCAGGGGCCCCTGCCAGAAAGTTTAGAAAGGAGCCAGTGTAAAAGGCCAAATAGCAATTTTACCATTCATTCTGTGAAAATTCATCAGTCTTTTTTTTTTTTTAAAGATTTATTTATTTACTTATTTGACAGAGAGAGAGAGAGAGAGAACAAGCAGGGGGAGTCGGAGAGGGAGAGACAGGCTCCCCACTGAGCAAGGAGCCTGATGCGGGGCTCGATCCCAGGACCCTGGGATCATGGCCCAAGCCGAAGGCAGATGCTTAACAACAGGCGCCCGAAAATTCATAAGTCTTAATGGTACTCCAAAGGGGTGAAATCTTCTGAACTATACGGTACCTGTGGTGGGGAGGGCAAGGGGAGGTTCAAATCCAGCCGGGTTTACCTAGCTGCCCTGGGGCCTTTTTCTCATTGCTTCCTCTAGAGAGACACCTTTCTCTTCATTCACACAAAGATATTGTTTCTGCTAGAGATGGTCTGTGGTAAAGGATTACTGGGCACATCATTTTCCAACAATATTTATAAAAAATGTTCTATATCGGCCAACTCAAATTATAACACAGGACTACCAGACAAATCTCTACCTATGCAAATCAGACAGGAGATGAGGCAACCCAGGTGAGGTCCGCAGAATGCAGCCATCTCTCAGGTAAAGCAGCTATGGTCAAAAACTTCTGTACGTCAAAACATACAGAAAGAGGCACAGGCTTGGACAGTCCCATTACCATAAAGGGGTTGAGGCTAATAAAACCAGCCTGGAAATTTTTTTTTAAGATTTTATTTATTTATTTGACAGACAGAGATCACAAGTAGGCAGAGAGGCAGGCAGAGAGAGAGGGGGAAGCAGGCTCCCTGCTGAGCAGAGAGCACGAAGTGGGGCTCGATCCCAGGACCCCGGGATCATGACCTGAGCCGAAGGCAGAGGCTTTAACCCACTGAGCCACCCAGGCGCCCCCAGCCTGAAGTTATTGATCCAGACCTGTATTTCCAACTTAGAACCCTACGGTCGTTTTGAAATGGAAGCTATCTATTTGGGTTGGGTAAAGAGATTTGTTACCCTTGAATGAAGAGAGAGTAGTGATATTTTTGTGTAAGTCGTATTTATACAAAGTAGTAATAACGTTTATAACCTTTATGCTCATTAGTGTATGCTCCTAAAATGTTCAAAATTCTTGAGACTAAATAAAATCATACCCCTAAAACTTAGAAGTTTGAAGTACTTGAAGAAACCAGATATACTGGGGCACCTGAGTGGCTCAGATGGTTAAGCAGCTGCCTTTGGGTCCGGTCATGATCCCAGGGTTGTGGGATCGAGTCCTGCATGGGGCTCCCTGCTCAGGGGGAAGCCTGCTTCTTCTCCCTTTCCCGCTCCCACTCCCCCCGCTTGTGTTCCCTCTCTCATGGTCAAATAAATAAAATCTTAAAAAAATAAATAAAGGTTTATCTAACAACCTAGTTTATTTAAAAAAAGAAACTAGATATATTAAATCTCTAAGTATAGTTTGAAATGTTTAAGGACCTCTCCTCAAGGTCATAAATGGCATTAATAGAGTTTTCTGTTAAATTTAAGATCATTTGTACATCGGTTGAAAAACTAGCAAATGTTTTTAAAGTTAACAAAATACAGTAAAGCCACTAAAAATATCTGTAGGGTATGGGTAAAGGTTTGAAGAGTAATAAGCGTTTGAAGTCCTAATTTTAATAAGCTAAAGCTGGACCAAAACATAAGTAGCTCTCAGGGCTGCCTGGCATAACGGAACCAGAGAGCTTAGGAATTCCTGCCCTGCTAACTCACTTTTGGGCAACCTCCCTGAAGTTTTGTGCCTCAAGGTCTTTAGCTGTAAAACCAAATAATAGTACTTGCATCAAAGCCCTTGGGAGAATTAATATATATAAGGCACTTAAAGTTATGCAGATTTTAACTTGCTCTACAAATGTTAGCTTTGATGCCTACCATCATCATCATTGACTGGGATCACCTGACAAGACTACGAATGCCCTGGGGACAGGAACATGTCCTATTTTTCTCTATCATTCCTAGCATTTAGCACACTTCCAGATAGCCAACAGGTACTCAAATACTGCCTGAATTTAACAGACTCATCTAAAATTCTAGCTATTAGGTCATGGGTCGCAAGCTGTAATACATAAAGAGACCCAATGACAAATGGCAAGAGCAAAGATAAAAGGGCCAATAAAAATATATATATATATATCCAGGCAAAAAATACTGTTTCTTGGAATTTTAAAAAACTTACTCTAGGAGTTCCTCAAGGTCAAGACTATATTAAAAGAAATTCAGTTGGGACTGGGGAGTGATTGCTGATCCAAAGCTAGACCCTAGATCTAGAAGTAGAGATTCAATATCGAATTTGAGATTTCTCCCCAATAAATTTAATCTAACAATTTCCTGCAGAATTAATTACTTCAACTTTTTCCAACCACCGAAATCTGTTTCTGAACTAAAGGACGATATGGTCTTAACCCATTCAATACAGGCACCCTTTTATTTTCCACTGCTCTTACATTTTCCAGTTTAGTCTCATTTGGGGTAATTACTAGTAGTCTAGATGGAAAAATTTCCTGGCAGGTTGTTCCACTCACAGCCATTTAGAAAGGACTGCTTGCGTCAGACTCTTGTTTTCTGCTTGGATAAGGGGCTGTTACTTCAGACCCCAATCTTTCTTGGTGTCCCATAGTCACACTCCATTGAGTACACCCTGTGCCTGCTTCTACTAATAGCCTTTCAAAGCAAAAGGTTTTGTCTACCCACCAAGTTAGCAGATGCACCTTTCGAGTACTGAATGAGGCCAAAGAGGTCGTAATTCCATCAAGAGACATCACATGACTGCAGTAATAGTAACAGTAATTTACAATTACTGAGAGCCTGTGCATGCCAGGCACTGTTTCTTTATCTTATTTCATTATCCAAGAACCCCATGAAAAAAAGATTAACTCCCATTTTATAAGCCACAAAACAGAGACTTAAAAAGACTAATGAACATTCCCTGGGCGTCTGTCCTCCCTTCCAAAGATCCAACTTACCCGAAACAGTTTCCTCTTACAGAATAGGGCCTTCTCAACTACTGTCCTCATTTTCTAAATTAAGAAATTAAAGATCAGAGATTATACAGCTAAGAAGTATAGAGACAGACCTGAATTCTAGTTCTGATTCCAAAATCCGTATTATTGTTTTGCTATGCTGTCTGTATAATTTAGGAAGGTCTTTTGTAGAACTCTCTAACTCTCTTCTACCAAGCTAACGATGGAAAAGTCTGCCTGAAAAGACTATTTCGTATTGAATGTCTCTTCTTGTCTTTGAAGAAAGATGGGGAAGGAAAAAGAAGAAAGGCTATGGTAACTCTCCTATCCAAAAAGGTCCTAAACTCTTAAACACCAGATGATACCAAACTGGCAAGAATCACAGTGAAAGGTTAAATACTGAGCCCTTTCTGGAACATTCTCCAATGTTTTCAGAATTTCAGTAAACTGCTTGACTTGTAGGTAAATAAATTCAACCATTTTTCTGCAGTTCAACTCAAGATTAAAAAAAAAAAAAAGATGTATCAAGTTGTCTTCTTCTCTTAAAACCCAACTACAACGAGATATTCTATAACCTATATCACATGGTAGTCACTCAGCTCGGTTTAGATTGACGGACTTGTACTCACTTGTTTTCACTTGTACTCACTTGTTTTCAGAGGTTCTTATTCTAGAATTTATTTTATTTTTTAAGGTAGGCTCCATGCCCACCACAGAGTTCAGTGCAGGGCTTGAACTCACACCCCTGAGATCAAGGCCTAAACTGAGATTAAGAGCTAAACACTCAACCAACTGAGCCACTTGGGCGTCCCTTTCATTCTATAATTCTTACTGGTAGGAAATATCGTCAAGACACAACCTATTACTCAATGTTCAATTTAACTCACTTTGAATACATTTATACCAGATTTTTAAAGATTTTATTTATTTATTCAACAGAGAAAGAAATCACAAGTAGGCAGAGAGGCAGGCGGGGTGGGGGTGGGGGCTGGGGAGCAGGCCCCCTGCTGAGCCGGATGCAGGGCTCAATCCCAGGACCCTGAGACCATGACCTGAGCTGAAGGCAGAGGCTTAACCCACTGAGCCACCTAGGCACTTCCAGATTATTTCTTAATAATGACATTTTTAGCAAGATTTTGTTTTGCTTAGCTGTTTTTTTAAAACACGCTTAGAATTTAAAATGGTAACTTCAAGGAGCATTCATGTGGTATTTAGAAATTACTGAACTTTGAATTAAATAATTTAACAACCAGAAAAATTTTATTGAAACACTCCTGGATCTAAAACCTACCTATACCTTGCAATCTAAGTTTACACAAAAAAAGGGCAAAAGTATCCTCAAATTTACAGCTTAACACTGGGTATAAAACTGAGCCCCAATAATGTCCTAATCATATAAATTAACATCTTCCTAACTCAGAAATGTACTGAAATGGAATTTACTTTACTAGGCAATAATTTACTTAGATAGTATGTATTAATAGCATAAATAAGTCCACAAAATCTATTAGGAACACTGAAAATAAAGAAGGTTTAGAGTTTAATATACATTGCACCGAACTGCTTTCCAGAAAGAATACAAGACAAAGTCTATTTTTCTATACCCAGAACACCCGATTTTGTCAATCTTCCCATTTCATTTAATGAAATGCATAAAATAGATCTTGTTACATCTACTAGGTTAGATGTAAGCGTTTTAGGTCTATTAAATACTGGTATATCTTCTATTTATATCCTCTTTTTTTTTGTTTTATATCCTCTTTCTACTGGTATGCTTATCTTTAAAAATTTGTTTACAAGCTCTTTATACATATTCTGTGTATCATTTGTTTTTGCAAATAGTTATTCCAATCTGGTTGCCTTTTAACGTAGTTTATGGGTTGCAGCCAAGTCTCTCAATCTTTATAAATTCTGGATTTTATGTAATCTTAGAAAGGCCTTCTCCAATCAAGAATATGAGAAGAGTGTATTTTTCCTACAGCAGATCCATCTGGAATTTGTTCCAGCCCCAGGAGTGGCAATGGCTTCTTCTGAATGTCTTCTATGCTCCTAAATTCTAAAATTCTGAGACAGGATGAGCAAAACATTAGTATGCCCGATTTGTAGTTTTATTTTATAATCAAATTTAGTTGTCATTTTTCCAAACAGGAATACTTTTATTTTAGCCCAAGTCATCCCTGTAACTACTTTAGTTATCTTCTGCCAACTCAATCATGTTTTTCCTAGATTACTACACCCAAAACTAAAACCAGGACTGCAGATTTAACAATGTAAGATTTTAATACATGACAAAGTGGTGCCGCAGCTAGGTTTCAGGTTCCCTCTTAACGACGCCCACTACTTTATCCAGACTATACTGAACCATTGTTTTTAGAATATGGTTTACGATAAATCCCAGCTCTTATTCCTGATCAGAAATACACACTTTATCCTTGTCCACCTGAATCTCACTTGTCAGGGTTGCGCACTCATGTAGACACAAAAAATTTTTAAACAGTGTCAACGATACCCAGGAAATTACAACATAAAATTTCTCATCTATTGTTGAAGGAAGTGTTAACTACTTTAATTTCATTGGAGGACAACTGGAATCTACCAAAATTGCAAATGCAGACATGCCTTGATTCGGCAATTCTACTTCAGGAATTTATCCTACAGGCAAACTTATACAGGTACAAAAAGGTGTAAACAGCAAATTTTGTGTGTCATGATTAATAGTAAAAAGTTTGTAAACAACTAAGTATCCATAATAGAAAGGTAAACCAGTGAGGATACATCCACACAATAAATATTGGGATACAACAAGAAAACCATAAGCATGTTCTTTTCGTACCAATACAAAACTCCAAGACACACTGTGAGGAAAAAAAGCAAGGCATAGCAACGTGCATATGACACAATATCATATGTAATGAAAAGGGACACAACACACGTTTGTCTGTTTATGGAAGGAGGTACAAGAATTAATAGTGTTGGTTGCCTCCAGAGAGAGCGTACTGGCAGCAAGAGAAAGGAATTTCATTATACACATTAAAGGTTTTATATATGGTGACTATATTGCCTATGCAAAACAAAAAAGTAAAGAGTAACATTTACTAGGTTCTTTTTTGAATGCGCTTTTTAAATTTATTTTTACTTGTCAATTATGCTTTGTAGGCTCTTCATTTAATTCTCACACTTTTTCATAACCTCTCCGGCTTAAAGTAGCATATTCTACTTTGCTTAATAAAAGTATTCTGTGGCAAAGAGGAGATACCTACCGACCCACACCTTTTGTAGGTATGTGCAAATATTAACTAGGTGTTTTCCATGTGCCAAGCACTGTACTGGATGTTAAGACATAAGATATATAGTCTCTGGTCAAGGCTGTGTCACTATTATAGTTTTAAAAATGAAAATAGTTTTTCACTCACTTACAAAAAAATACAAGTTCATTGCTTAAAAAAATGGAAAACAAAATGAAAACCATGTTTAGTTCCACATCAAGAGACAATTAACATTTTATTTTTATCTTTCCAAAGTTTGTTTTTTAGTTCATTTTTAAGACTTAAGTTATCTCTGCACCCAACATGGGACTCAAACTCATGACCCTGAGATCAAGAGTTGCATGCTCTTCCAACTGAGCCTGCCAGGTGCTCCCATATATATATTTTTAAAAAACAAAAATGAAGGGGCACCTGGCTGGCTCAGATGGTTAAGCATCTGGCTCTTGGTTTCAGCTAAGGTCTTGTTCTCGGGTTCGTGGGACCAAGCCCCTCCTCAGAGCTCAGCACAGAGCTGGCTTGAGAGATTCTCCTTCTCCCTCCCCTTCTGCCCCTCCCCCAACTCCTGAGCACTTGAGCTCACTCCTCTCATAAACAAAAATCTTTAAAAAACAAAGTGAGGAGGGGCACCTGAGTGGCAGCTCATGTCTTGATCTCAGGGTCTGAGTTCAAGTCTCACACTGGGTATGGAGAGCTACTTAAAAAAAAAAGTGAGGATATTCTGTACATTATTCGGCAATATATATTTTCTACTAGAATATATATGAACATTCCTACCTAAATACAGTATTGAAGTATTAAAGTTTTAAATTTTGTTTTAAATCAAAGAAATATACTTATGATTAAATATCCTACTTTTTCTTCCAAAATGTTCTAACACATTTTTTAGTAGTTTCTTTTGTAATTTCTAACGGTTCCACCATTATTTTTGAAAATTTTTAAGATTTTATTATTATTAAAGATTTTATTTATTTATTGACAGAGAGAAAGGGAACACAAGCAGGGGGACTGTGAGAGGGAGAAGCAGGCTCCCTGATGAGCAGGGAGCCTGATGCGGGACTCAATCCCAGGGCTATGGGATCATGACTTGCGCCAAAGGCAGACACCCAACGACCGAGCCACCCAGGCGCCCGAAAATTAAGATTTTAAAATAGTGAAGTTCAAAGAGATCCTCTCTTGTCAAAACAAACAAAAAATAGCCGAATCCCTGCTGTTTGTGTATGACAACTCCAAAGCCTGACATAGGTGTGCTGAATGGGTGACAACAAATACCTCGAGATGAATGGCAGTAAACACTGCAAGCTTGGAAAAAGGTGAACCGCTCTGGTCACAATTTCTTGACTTAGCGCCCCTTTAGACACAGTCTGTGGACTTGTACTCTTTGTGGCCCATTTTCATCACCTCCCACCTCAAGTCCTCCCTTCTTCCAATGTACTTTGTACCAATACTTGCACATTCTTTATGGGTTACACCTTTGTAACCATAATGTAATTATACCTTCATTTCATTTTCTATTAATTATAGACCATATCCTTTCGCTTGCCCCTTCTAAGATAGGATGCTTTCCATTCAGTTCACTTCCCCTCCTTTTCCCTCTCGACTGCTATAATCTAAATCCACTCCTCTGTATGGGAGAGTTAATAGCCTTCTAATGGTTGTAACCAATTTCCACTTATGGATACACTGTAATTTACCTGATTAGACGTCTATGGAATGGATACAAGTTATTCCCAATTTTGCACTCTTAAAAGCTACACTGCAATAAATGTTTTTGTGCCCACCTTGTCCCATATATAAACTTGTCCCATTTCTTCTTTAAGATAAATTCTTAGAAGCGGAACTTTCTGGGTGAGAGGTACTTTGTTAAGGCTAACCTATCTTGCAGAAACATTTACCTGTATGATAATATATGGATTAAAGACTAGATTTGAAAATTGATCAGAAAAATAATCATCCGTAAACTTCCATCCTTTTTTTCCCCCAAAATTAAGTTTTATTAAGAGGTCTGGTTCTCATCAAATGTAACATAGCAAAATTGTTCATTTACATATATGTGCATCTGAGTAATTCCTCTATCCTGCAAACAAAAAACACAGAAATTTGAATATTTGGGTATAGCTACATATTCATAAGATGGTGCTATTTACTGACAATTTATATAGAAATATCATTCAACTCTGCTTAACATAAATCAAGTTTTATTTCTGACCTAAGGTATAACATAATGCCCCAAATCAGTTCCTAGAAGCAAGCTAAGTGAATCATACACTTCTCCAAATTTCAAAGTTGATTATTCAAAGCACACATATACATTCCCCCTCAATGAGACCATGTATTTTTTTTTAAGCTTAATAAATATATTTTCCCCTAAGGATATTTTCTCTTTAAATGTTGTCCCTAAAATCTAGTTGCTGAGGAATGCACTTTTCTGGTTCCATCCCAATTTTAGAAAGTCTACTCAGATATCATAAACCAACAGGAAATTTGTCTGAAGATTTTCTAACAACTCTCAAAATGTTTCTGTACATGAGCATATCAGGTTGTCTAAACTGACTGGCATTTATCTAATGTTATAAATCGTATTATAAGTGGAAATTTGAAAAACCAGACTTTTCAAATACTTAGAAATCTGCATTTCAGAGTCCACACTTTGAGAACTACAACCTGAGGGCTTGAAAAATTCTTTTAAGAATTTCTCATTTAATAGTTCTAATTTACAGCTAATGTAAACACACTGGTGACCAGCAGAGCTGACTTCATGAGCACGTGACCTACACCGCTGCACAGCACCCCACACTCTGTTCAGTGTTCTGTCTGGTCTTGAAACAGTTCATTTTTGAGCAACATCCCCTATGTTTTTATTCTGCCCTGAGCCTCAAAATTATACACCTGGTTCTAGTTGACAGTGAGGCCCGTCCCCCCAATAATGTGAGGCTAAGAGAAATAAGGTTTCTCTCTAGAATGAAACATGGAAACTACTAAAAGCCAGCACAAGAAATTGTATATATATAACCAAAATATCTGAAATGTACAAAACTAATAACTTGGCATTTAGGAGCAATCTCAGAGAAACAGGACAATAATGTGATTATTTTTGTTTAGAGAAATTATATTCAGATGTAATACACAGCTGGAAGAGCAATCCCTTAAAAAGGAACGAGAAAGGAAGCAACACACACACACACACACACACACACACACACCAGTTACGCATAGCAATCCACGGATTGTTCATAAGCAAGAATGCCCCCACACTCCCATCCCTATCATTGAGGATTCATTGGCTTATCAGCGCTTAAGGCCTCAAGAATCAAAAATAATATAAATACTTATCCCCCCCCCCCGGTCGCCCCCATCCCACCACAAGAGCGTTGAGTGTGCAAGATCAGGGGAAGGAGCAGAGATAGAGACAGAATCAAGAGATCTCATCACCGTGAAATAATGACCCAAGCCCGAAATCAAGAGTCAGACACTCAACTGACTGAGCCATCCAGGTGCCCCATATAAATACCTATTTACAATAAAAAGCTAATAGGCCATATGACAAGTTTCAATACATTTCAATGGATTAAAATCTTAGAGGAGTATTTTCTCTGATCACAGTGGCATAAACCCACAAAGCAGTAACAAAAAAGGTAACTAAAAAAAAATCCGCAATACAGTTCTGGATTTGTAAATGTAAAGAAAACCACAGGAAGATGTATAAAAACAAGCAAACAAAAAACCTTGTAAAATACAGCTAAAGCTGTGCTTTAATGAAAAATGTATAGCCCTAAAAAAGGTGGCTGGAAAAAGTAATTCAAGTACCCATCTCAAGAAATCAGGAAAAGAACAGCAAATTAAACCCGAAGAAACAAGAAGGGTAATAGCTAAGAGCAAAAAAAAAAAAAAAAAACAAACAAAAAAAAAAAAACCAGAACATGTAATAGAAAGATTCAATAAAATCTAAGTTGGAAAGATAGTGTAATTGATAAGCAAGACAAACCAAGGGGGAAAAAAAGAGAGAGGGTCGGGGGAGAAACACTACCAGTGAATAGTAGGAAAGAAAAGGGGCCACAGATATAGGTCTTATAGATATTAAAAAGATAGGTAAGAACCTGTTTGGAACAATTTTTCAAGTATACATTTCAGAATATTTTCACAAGTACATTCATTTGTAAATTTAGATAGAACAGGTAAATTCCTAGTAAAATATGGGGCACCTGGGTGGCTTAGTAGGTTAAGCATCCAACTCTTGATTTCAGCTCAGGTCATGATCTCAGGGTCATGGGATGGAGTCCCACAGTGGGCTCCACCATCGGCAGGGAGTCTGCCTTACTCTCATCCCTCTGCCCCTCCCCCTGCTCACAAAGCTATCTTGCTAAAATAAATAAATCTTAAAAAAAAAAAGCCCTCTCTTTCCTTCTTCCCCTCCCCACCTCCTCTCAAGTAAGAATTAAAACGTATTTTAAAAAATAGTGTAGTCCCATAGCAATGAAATTCATTAAATCCATAACTAAAAACCTTCAAAGGAACTCTAGGCCCAATTGCTTTACCAGTAAACTTCCAAGCATTCAGAGAACAGGAGCTACGTTACATGAACTCTTCCAGAGACAGGAAAAAATGGCATATATCCTTCCCATTTTATGAGCTCAGCATAAAATATGACAAGTTGCAACAAGGAATATCATACCCATCTCCCTCGTTAATATCAGCCAACCAATCCAAAGATTTATACAAAAGGGGTAACACACCCCAAATTCCCAGGATAAAAGGTTGGTTTAACAATGACAAAAATCAATATAATTCATTGGAGTAACAGAACAAAAGGAGAAAAGTCACATATAATCACGATATTAACAGGAGAGATCACATTTTACAATATTCAACATCTACCCATGATTTAAAAACAAAACCAGAGGCGCCTGGGTGGCTCAGTTGGTTAAGCATCCGACCCTTGCTTTTGGCTCAGGTCATGATCTCAGGGTCATGAGATCTGGCCCCACGTAAGCCTCCTCACTTCAGCAGGGAGTCTGAGATCCTCTTCCTTCCTCTCCCTCCACCCCTCTCCCCACTCTGAAATAAATAAAACCTTTAAAAAAAAAATCTCAAATTTAGGATGAGAAAGAATTTCTTAATCTGATGAAAGGTATGTACACAAAATGGAAAGCATACATCACACTTCGTGGTGAAAAATGAAAGCTTTCCTTGTGAAATGGGAAAGAAGACAAGGACACCTACTGTGACTTTTATTCCACATTATGCCAGAGATCCTAAGCAGTACGTTTAGGCAAGAAAAGAAATTACAGAGTGTTTAGGGTTTGGAATGGAAAAAGTCATCGTTCGCATAGGACATGACTGTGCTAGCAAAAATCTATATATCAAAAACAAACACCAAGTGAATTTGCCAATTTGCTTGATTAAAGTTCAATATAAAAAAATCATACTTCTATATATTAGCCACCAATAACTGTTAAATAGAAAACTAAAAAATAAAACTGTTTATAATAGATTTAACAAATGAAACACTTGAGAATAAACCACCAAGATAAAGTCGTTACAGAGAAAATAAAACCTCCACACACTTAACGAAACAAATCCAAGACCACATCAATAACGGAGGGCTGCCGATATGCCATGTTCAGAGATTTGGACATTGTAGAGATGATAAGTTCTCCAAGTGGATCTAAAGATCCAATACAATCACAACAAAAACTCCAGCAGGTTTTTTTTTGGTGTGGGAAACGGATAATAATTATAAAATTTAGATTAAAATGCAAAGGTCCAAGGAAGGCCAAGACAATCTTGAAGAAATACAAAGCTTGAAGACTTCTGTGAGCAGCTCTCACGTCTTACGCAGCTAGAGTAACAAAGGCTGTGGCACTGGCACGAACAGAAATAATGATCAATGGCACAGAACACCGAGTCCCGAAATGGACTGACGCGTACATCAAGCAACCTCATATGCTGTGGGAGAGAAAGTGGACAGCGCTATTCTGAGAACTGTGCATTATTTACTAAAACTGAACTTAAACGATGCTGGGACCTTGCTACTCAAGTGTGATCCAGAAACAGTACAACTGGCATGTCCTGGAGCGCATTCGCAATGCAGGTGCTCAGCCCCATCCCAGATCTACTGAAGTAGGACCTACAGTTTAATAAGACTGATGTGCACTTCACAGTGAGAGAAGCACGGCCCTAGGACCCAGCCATTTTACTCAGGGATATACACACATCAGAAATGCATACAGAGGGAACGCCTGGGTGGCTCAGTCAGTTAAGCCGCTGCTTTCAGCTCAGGTCTTGTTCCCAGGGTCCTGGCATCGAGTCCTGCATCGGGGTCCTTCCTCAGCAGGGACCCTGCTTCTCTTTCTGTCTCTGCCTGCCACTCTGCCTGCTTGTGCGTGCGCGCTTGCTCTCTCTCGCTCTCTGACAAATAAATACAATCTTTAAAAAAAAAAAAAAAAAGAAAGAAATGCATACAGAGGTCTATTGATATCATCTGCACAAGAGTCACAGTAAGACTATTAATGAGAGCCCCAAACAGCTAACTACCCCAATGCTGAACAAGATTAAGAATCCTACGATTACAAAATGTAGCATTCTACAACTCAAAACATAGCACTATATAAAAGCAGCCCAAAAGATCTTTTATGCTTTAATTTACATGAAGTACAAAACCAGAAAAAACTATCAGTGTTAAAGTCAGGGCAGTGGCTGTCACCTGTAGAGGACACGCTAAAGGGAGGGAGGGAGACTCTTATCTGATGGGAAAACCCATCAAGTTGTATGCTTGCATCTTGTGCACTTTTCTGTACGTTATACTCTAATAAACAAGTACTGGAAGGTTAAATGGATTAACTGTATATGAATATTTCAATAATTTTTTTAAAGTACTAGAATGAGGGGCGCTTGGGTGGCTCAGTGGGTTGAGGCCTCTGCCTTCAGCTTGGGTCGTGATCTCAGGGTCCTGGGATCGACCCCGCATTAGGCTCTCTGCTCAGCGGGGAGCCTGCTTCCCCCTCTCTCTCTGTCTGCCTCTCTGCCTACCTGTGATCTCTGTCAAATAAATAAAATCTTTAAAAATAAATAAATAAATAAAGTACCAGAATGAAATACACCAAAATCCTAAAAATAGTTCTTTCTGGGAGAGAAGATTTATAATGCTTATTTTCTTTTGTTTACTCTTGAGTTTCTCATTTTCTACCACTAAGGACACGAATTTATTATTATTATTATTATTTATTTATTTTTTTTTTTTTTTACAAACTTTTGTGGAGGAAGATGGACAGATTATGCCTACTGGTGACCTCCCGAGGGTTTCAGAGAAACGTCAAAGGACACTGGGGAATCTTTCAACAACTAAATTCTAATTTTTTTTTCTTAAAAGGAAACTTATGGCACCTACATACTGGGCAAATTAAAACAAAATTTTTCTGTGAATTACCATAATGTTTTCCAGTTTTCAAAGAGTTCCTAAGGGGAACATGAGCCCACCTAGCTTAGTGAAAATGCAAACTTGTAGTGCCTCTAGCTGAACTCTGTAGGGTTTGCAAAGAAAATGTAAACAGAAATATATATTACTTGTAGGTTGTTAAGCTACAGATATCTTTTCATGTCCATATTTTTGACAACCTTATCCCCCCCAATCACATTTTAAGCTGCTCAAATCTAATTCACATACATTTTACTCATTTAAAGTATGTAATTCAACAGCTTTTAGTATATTGATAGTCCAGCCATCATCATGATCTAATTCCAGAACATCACCACCCCAAAAGGAAAGCCTATACCAATCAGCAGGCTCCATATCTCCCAGTTCCTTACCCCCACCATTAGCCAAGCACGAAGCTGCTTTCTGTCTCTACAGATTTGCCTGTTTGGGACATTCAATAATTTTTTGTGGTTTGCAAAATACAATTTTTTTTTTAAAGATTTTTATTTATTTATTTGACAGAGAGAGATCACATGTAGGCAGAGAGGCAGGCAGAGAGAGAGGAGGAAGCAGGCTCCCTGCTCCCTGCTGAGCAGAGAGCCCGATGAGGGGCTCGATCCCAGGACCCTGGGACCATGACCTGAGCCGAAGGCAGCGGCTTTAACCCACTGAGCCACCCAGGCGCCCCTTGCAAAATACAATTTTTACAATTCTTTTGTTAAATGTATTCCTAAGTATTTTGTTGTATTATAAATTAAATGGTTTTCTAAATTTAATTGTCAGTTATTCACTGCCAATGTAATGGAAATACAAGTGGTCTCGGCTTATTGCTCTTGGACCCTCCCTGTCATCCCACCAAACTCACTTATTCTAACAGCTTTGTAGTGGATTCCTCAGCATTTTCAACATACAAGATCCCATCATCTTGTAAATAAACTTTTATTTCTTCCTCTCCAAACTCAGTGCCTAGCCTTATCCCTTTTTAAGAGCTATATATTATTCATTGTTATAATCACACTGAGGTTTTAAAGACCATCCTGCCTAGAGGCAAGCAAGTATTTTTCAAGTTCCTCAAATTTGTTCCCTTTGAGTTAGCATATATACATGGGGAAACAGGTTCTTTTCTGTGTAACAGAATGTACGTGTTATTTTTTATAACAAAACAAGAGCCAGAGAATAATACCTTTTAATACTTACATGGAGTTACACTTGATAGCCAAAGAAAAGAGTGGAAAGTACTTATCTTTTAAAGTATTGAGTAGCTTGTCAATTATGCATATTGATGTGGTCAGCCAGGCCATTCTAATTGCCTTCACCACCACACTACATAAAACCCAGAGGGGCTTACTCGCTCTAGATGAAAGTAAAACTGTCCTCCTCATGTAAGAAGTATGCATTCACTGAGCTTGTGCCGTACTACTGGAAGTCACATATGCAATGAAGAAAGCCACAAGTATGGCTTTGGTATAAAAAAGGGACTAACCCAGCTTTTACAAAGCTGGATACAAGTGTCTAAAAATGTCTTGGGCCACTTAGGTGGGTACAATTTAATGTGGTGTCACCTTACAGGTGTAGAGCATGGAGACTACACAGTTAATAACAGTATTTTAAAATTGAAAGTTGCTAAGTAGATCGGAAGCAACATGGCGGGGGGGGGGGAGATAATGGATGTGTTAATTACCTCTATCTTGTAATCATTTCATAGTAAATAGATCTATCACATCATCACATCGTACACTTCTGATGTTACAAGTGTGTTTGTCAGTTATTTCTCAACCAGTAAAAAAAAGATATAAAATAGGGGCACCTGGGTGGCTCAGTGGGTTAAAGACTCTGCCTTCGGCTTAGGTCATGATCCCAGAGTCCTCAGATCAAGCCCCGCAGGCTCTCTGCTCAGCAGGGAGCCTGCTTCCCTTCCTCTCTCTGCCTGCCTCTCTGCCTACTTGTGATCTCTGTCAAATAAATAAGATCTTAAAAAAAAAAAAAAAGATAAAATAGATCTTTATAAACTCCAAGTTAGATATCTGGAAATGGAGGGGTGGGTGGTTGGTGGGAAGACCTTGAATGCAGACATAGGACTATAAATATGACAGGTGTCCTATCTAGCACAAGCCACGTTCAACATTTTTTATTCTCAAGGAGGCATTTGTTCTAAACCTTCATGATGTCTAGAGGTGCTATTTTCATACTAGAGGTTATTCTTTCCATGTTTTATTCTTTAGGTTGGTACACATTATGAAATACTCAGTCATTCTTAAAGGGGGAGGAAGTAACTATAAAATCATGCTTAGAAATCTAATGGGGCGGCCAAGAAAAAAAATGTGTTCTTCTTGCTTAATATCATAGCTTTATCTCCGGATGGAATATATATATTACATTGAAATATACTGAATATATATTGAATATATATGTATGTTGAAAAAAATACACACACACATACACATACACACACACACACATTATATTGATTGGTTTCTTTTTTAAAATTATTTTTATTAACCTATAATGTATTATTTGCCCCAGGGGTACACGTCTGTGAATCATCAGGCTTACACATCTCACAGCACTTACCATAGCACATACCCTCCCCAATGTTCATATCTAAGTCTGTTTCTAAGTACAGAGAAACTTCATATAGGACCACACAATGGTACCTCCCTTCTTTACTATTTGGGTCTTTCTCCCAAACTGCTTTTTTGTAGAAATTCTACTTTACAAATATTTAATAGACTTAAATATAGCTGGTTTATAGCATGTAAAACTTATGTTTTAGATAGATCCTGAGTATTAAACCCCAAACCTACATTTCACATCTATATTCCCATTATATTTAAATTATTCATCAGAATTTGAAATAAACTTATATATATTCAATATCTAGGTTATAAGCAGGTTGTAGCACAAAAAAAGTTTCTAAATCAGAAATTTTCCCACAGAAATAAAGTCATATGATTTCATAAAAAGTTGTTAGAGTTGCTGAAATAGAATGCATTTTTTAAAAATTTTGTTTATTTGAGAGAGAGAAAGAGTAAGCAAGCATGAGCGAGAGGGAGGGGCAAAGGGAGAGGGAGAAGCAGACCTCCGCTGAGCAGGGAGCCCTACAGGGGGCTGGAGTCCAGGGTCCTGGGATCATGGACCTGAGTTGAAGGCAGACATTTAACCCACTGGGCCACCCACGTGCCCCTAAATAAGGATATTTAAAATAAGAGTACTGACTCAGCAATAATATGTAATCAAACTTCTGTGGGCAATCCTAGTAACCTAAGAATTGTGTTAAAGCATTTTTAGTATTTACTATGCGAAAAAGCAAAGGAAGTTGAAACTTTAGGAGCACACCTTCTCCTCTTTATCCCCCTGGCTATTGCTAGGACCTTGGCAAGAAATTAACAAAACTCAAGAATGCCCTTAAGCACATTATGGTAATTCTTATGCATGGTAACTTTCATGTAAGGTGTTCACAGGCCATGGTGCTTTCCCCCCCACACACACACATGCACAGTGCTTTTCATACTTCATTGAGTGCCCACATAGTATTTTTTCAAACGGTATTTCAAATTCAAATATTAAAAAAAAATCTCTATTTTCTACTTGACAATACAGAAAATACCAATGAATTAGTTGTATGTAGTCAGATAAGCTAAATGTTTCACTATGGTGAATACATTCATCCGTCCTACTCTGAAGACAATTATTTGCCTAATAAGTCTACATTTCCAGATGTTCAGAGAGGTTTTCATTCAAGTAACAAGACTTTCACTCATCTTTGTTCTTGAAGAAACATTGGGCATCAAAGAAAGGCAAACATAGGTCAACAGAACCTGAAACCCATTGCATGATCACCACTGGTATTAAGGAACTTCAAGTTGCCTCGGTAATGATAGGCTACTGAGGGAACATTGTGCAATGCTCCCTAAATGAAAAAGCCTATCTCCAGGCCAGGAGATGTCTCCTTCTAGAGCTTGTGTTAGCACACTCTGCTCCCTTTGATCTGTGAAGGGACCTATTGCTTCGACAGCCCTTCAACTTACTTCTCCACAACCTCTTACTAAACACTCAGACTCAATTTCTCACTCTTGCCTGTATCTAGCCTTCACACAGTTTTATTGCTGGTCCTAAGTGAACATTCGATCATCTAAGTTTGTTTATATTTTACTACTGGTTGTTTTCATGAATAGGCTCTAGAACTAGAAAATATTCTTCAGACATAAGGACTCAGCTAGTGGTAGCATCCAAATTTAAATCTTCCAATACTGCAACAAGTATTACTTTTCATGTGGTTATAAGAGAAGTTCATCACTGTGCTGTTTATCTCCTTTGTAGTGGAGTGAAACGGAATCTAATTCCTTTTGCTTTGGGTCTGGGCTGATCCTACTAACTCACTAATAACCAACAGAATGGAGCACAAATGATAGGATTTCTGAGATTAGGTCAGAAGAATGCTAGCTGTTTCACCTCGTGCTCTCTTGCTTCAGCTCTGGCCACTCCATCTCCAAAGGCTCCCTGTCCAGATTCTCCCTCTCAGAATGCAGCCACAATACTGTGAGATTCAAGTTGACACAGCAAGGCCACATGCACGTATTCTAGTCAACAGTCTCAGTGGAGGCCCACCTTCAGATCACCCTTGCCCAGTCACCAGACATATAAATGAGAAGTCTCCAGATGATTCTAGAACCCCAGCTGTTTGAGTCATCAGCAACCTTTCAGGTGCTCTGCGCAGATGCCCCAGACTTGAGGGTACAGAGCAAGCCATCCCCGCTATGCCCTGCTCAAAGCCCATGGGATCCGTGGGCATGAAAAAGTAGAGGTGTTCAAACCACTAACTCTGGGGTAATTTATGACACAGCCATCAATAACAATAACAGAGTTCCCACAGTTAATTTTGAGTTCCAGAAAAATAAAAATAGAGAAAACAAAGGAGAATACTATCAAAGTAGTATCTGAAAAGAACACGGGTATTCAAACTAGATTTGCCCACCACTGACCAATACAATGAATTTTAAAAGGCTCCACATCAAGACCTATCACTGCAAGCAATCTTCCAAAAAAAAATATATATATATATAGATAGATATAGGTATATCTATATCTATCTATCTATCTATATATATATCAGTCTCCTACAGTAGATAAATTAAGGTAAGACTGGTGTCATCATCAGTTAGGACTTAATGCTAAGCAAACAATAAACAATCCATGAAAATTCTCAGGGAAAATTCTTTACATCCTAGAATTCCATGCCTAACCCAACTAGCCATCACATGTGTAGTCTGAATAAAAGGACCCAGAAAGCACACTTTCTTCACATTCTTCCATACCATGGTCCTTAAGTATATGTCCCACCAGAATCTGGGAAAATGGCAAGAAAGGATGGGACACGGGATTTAGGAAACAATCTAACACAGAAAGGCAATCATGGGAATTCACAGGATGATAGCTATAAAAAATGCCTAGAGAGTAGTGAGTCTAGTTTGGAGCAAAAAAAAAAAAAAAAGGAGGGGGGGCTCTAGGGAGATTTCAGGGATGGGAGGGAAAACAGAACTCAAAAGTAATGGGGGAGGGTCTGAAAACAATTGAGGATATAATAAAAGGCAAAGACCTCAAAGAAGAAAAGCAGTTAGAACAACAACAAAAAAAGGCTGTACAAGAAAGGAAATGTAATTAAGGTGCAGTACTAGGATGAAGTAAACAAAGTTTATATACCCATAACGTGAATTTTTTTTAAGATTTCATTTTTTGATGATCTCTACCCCAACACGGGGCCTTGAACACACAACCCCAAGATCAAGAGTCACATGCTCCACAGACTGAGCCAGCCAGGCACCTCCGACTCAACCTTTAGATTCAACCTATACCCTGATTAAAGTATTAACTGCACTTACATTACAGAAGAAAATCTCACCAGTTTTGATAATATAAAAGATCTTTACTTTTGATAACAAAAAGTAAAAGAAAAATGACACAACTTTGCAGTACAGGAAAGGAGAGGAAATTAAAAAGGCCCTATTGTTCTAATACTGGAAACAGAAAAACAAGAAAAAAAAATCAAATCAATGGAACCAAACTTTGGCTCTTTGAAAAGGTCAGTAAAATTGATAAATCTCTAGCAATATGAACAAAGAAAAAGAGACTGGACACAAATTACAATATCAGGAATGAAAAAGGATTTCATTAAAGAACCTTAAAAGGTGACTAAGATATTAAAAGGATAAGAGAATCCTACAAACAATTCCATAAATTCAACTTAGTTTGGAGTTTTTAAAGAATTGGTCCATCTATCAAAAGTCATTTAAGATGAAATATGTAACCTTAACAGTCCAAGAACTGATAAAATTGAAAAACCTTCTGAGGAGAAAAATCTCTAGGCACAGATGGTTTCACTAGTGAATTTTACCAAATGTTTAAAAAGGAAGTGACACCAATTATATACAATCTCTACTGAAAATAAAAGAGGAAGGCACACTTCTCAATTCATATTATGAGACCAGCATTCAAGCTGATGCCACAGCCAGAGAAAAACACTAAGCAAACTACAGACCAGTTTTCCTTATAAAAATATATGCAAAATTTTCAAAATATTAGCAAATCAAATCCAGGAATAGATGATAATGTACCATGACCAAGTGGAGCTTATTCCAAGAATTTGAGACTTGCTCAATAATGGGGGATAGGGTGCGGGGGTAGTACTCTACCATGTTATCAATCAAAAGAAAAACCACATGTTTCTACTGGATGCAGAAAAAGCATCTGACAAAATCCAATACATATTCTTGATTAAAAACACTCAGAAAACTGAATGTAACTGAGAACTTCACTCCATGAAGGGGCATCTATAAAAAACTTACAATTAATGTACTTAATGGTGACTAAATGCTTTCCGAGATGCCAAACAAGGTAAGGATGACACTCCTATTCCACAGCATCCTGAAAGTCCTACTTCATGCAGTAAGGGAAGAAAAACAAGAAGTATACAAATTGAGAAAAAAAAAATTATCCCTATTCATGACAACATGGTTGTCTAGGTAGGTAATTCCCATTAAAAGAAAACAAACTAAAACAAAACCAAACAAACTAGAACAGATCACTGGTTGCCAGGGGTTAGGAGAGATGTGGGGTAGGACTGCAGAGGGACAGCACAAGGACGCTTTTCAGGGTGATGGGAGCATTCTGTGTCCAGAGCACAGTGGTTAACCAAATCTCTACATTCATAGTACACCAAATAAAGTCAATTTTACCTATTTTTTTTTAAGATTTTATTTATTTATCTGACAGACAGAGATCACAAGTAGGCAGAGAAGCAGGCAGAGAGAGAGGAAGGGAAGCAGGCTCCCTGCTGAGCAGAGAACCTGATGTGGGGCTCGATCCCAGGATCCTGGGATCAGGACCCGAGCCGAAGGCAGAGGCTTTAACCCACTGAGCCACCCAGGCGCCCCCAATTTTACCTATTTTAGAAAACAATTCTATTCCTTCCTCAATGCTACCATTCCATCATCTTGTCCTAAAGAGATCAGTAAAGTGAATCGTGTTCCAAAAACTTAAAATCAATGTAATCCCTACCATTTTCCCCCAACCTTCATCCCCATCAGATGTAACACATCGCTTAACAAATTAGTAAAGAACATTATGGTGAATTAGTAGTCGCAAGCTATGCACATCTGATTTGGGGAATATAGGGCATACATAACCTGCATATTTGCTTAAAATTTTCTGCATCCAACAAACACTATTTTAAAGGCATAAGTGAGCTAGCAAGGAGAAAAAAAGGCCAGAAAAGCAGAGGGAAGGAAACACCAGTTGCAGGTGAGCCGCCCCTCTCCTCAGCTGGGATGACGGGTAAGGAACAGGGTTTTAAAAACCAAGTGGGAACAGGAAAAGTACGCTGGAGGTGCTGGATTCAATATCCATTCCACTTCCCTTGTAGGGTATCTACTCTGCCCTGTAGAGACTGGAGAACGAAAAACTACGTTTCCCAGACCCTCTAACAGCTGGGGGTTCCTGGTGCTACTTAGGTTCCACTGACCACACCCACTAATGTGAATCTGAGAAGTGAAACAGGTAAAAAGATTCGGCAAATGGACAGTCAAGGCCCTTGATTTTTCCGCAGCCTCATTAGCAGGGCTTTTGAGTGTCTAGTAAACAGCTTCAGGAGTATCAAGGGGCAAGTTATGAACCTTGGTGTGAATCAAAAAAGAGGAGCAGGATTCTGGAGCCTTAGCTGAGGCTTCCTGCTCATGGTGGCTTCCCAGACACCGCAATATGGCAAAATTCTATCTGGTCTTTACAACCCCAACTGAGCAGCACCCTTGTCCGCCCAGTTTTTGTGGTGTGGCTTTGGGAACTGTTCTAAGGACTCAACCCTACTAGAATGTAAGCTCCAGAAGGAGCTGTTTTGTTCATCAGTGTGTCTCCCAAGGACCTAGAACTGTGCAGCACAGAAATGTTCAGTAAATATTTGCTGACTGAATGAATACAACTAGAATCTATTTCTTCAACCCCTCCATTTTGCAGCCATTTAATACCTTATAGTAAACCTTCTCCTGCTTCAACTGCTTAAAGTTCATGTCTGCAACTTCGCCGCTCACATAAGGAGGGGAGTAGCAGCTGATACCTACCTAAAGCCAGAGCCTGCGAAGGGATCTACCTTTAGGAAGACTCAAATGCAAAAAATCTGCCCATCAAGCAAAGTGAGACGCTAAGGACTCTAAGCTCTACATAGGAGGGAGAACTACCCTGAAAAAATTTTTAAGTAAGGGACCTGCACCTCACACAGGTTTGAAATTTAACTTTATTACCTGAGTGGTCCTGGAACCTGGAAGTTAAGCAATTAACAACAAAAGACACATCCCCAACCAAAGCCGCACAGGATTCCCATAAAGCTCTCCTGCAAACAGCAAAAAAAAAAAAAACCCCTCACAAAACCATAGTAACAATAGGCAGAAACCATCTACGTACAAGCAAGAGCTAATAAACGAAAAAAAGTTCAAATTCTAAAATTCAGATAATAGAATTCCCCCCGAGAGAGAAACAAAAGCTGCAGTAGTCTAGAATCAGATAAACTAGCCCCCGCTGGTGTATAAAAACCTCATCTCTCCTAGGTAACAACAGAAGTCTTAACCTTCTTCCTGAGAGAAGACCAGCTTTAGGAAGTCACACAGCAATCCGGAGGAAGTCAGGCAACAGATGTCCAGCCAAAGCAACTCAGCAATCCACCCTGGCCAATGGAAATGTGTATAAGACACGCCATCCTAGCAAACCTTACGCCGCGGGAGTTTCTCAATGCAGGTAAGAAGGAAACGTAATGATCAGAAATCCAAATACTATGGTAGGTTCAAGGGGAGTGTGCATCATGTACTCAGTGGTCATTTCCTGAGCATCAAGTTCGATAAGCTGGTTAGAAAAATGATTAAGACAAGGACCATGTCCTAGAAGAACCTACCACCTAATGAGAAGATACAGACATGTGGGATATACTTTTAGTCCAAAAGACCTTTTTCAAAAAGACTGATTATCCTCTATCTTGCACAAACTGATCTACCACCCGTTTTCCACCATCAAACATCCCTCCTGGAGCACATACACCTGGCGAGGCTGTAATTAGGATTCCCATTTTCCACATCAGGAAACTGAAGCTTGGGGAGGTTAACTTGATTTGCTCAAGATAGATCCCACAGCCGGGGAAGGACAGCATGGAGGGTCAAATCCAGGACTGATACCAAACCCTCTGCTTTTAGCTGATGGCACCCATGTGGCAGGCCTGAGAAAGAGGGACCGGCAAGGAATCCCACTCCTGCTCAGAACTACGTAGGCAGTACACCACTTAACCTCCCAGGCCACCACTTGGCACCTATCCACCCGCCTGCCTGCCCAAGCCCCCCGCCCAATGATCAGTACTCGGAAAAGAAAGGAAAACGGTAACTTGTTCCTGACAGAAGGCTGCCCACCACGAAGCCGGGTGCATGAGCAAAATCTTTAACAAACAGGTTTATTTGGGGAGCAAGAATGCCAAGGTCTGTGATTCTTGCCCTCAGCTTAAGTCTAGCTTATACCCAAAGATGACTTGCTCAAATTGTCCCCATATATGTGGCATGTTCAGGGACTGCAATACATATGC
The DNA here is from genome assembly GCF_963455335.1 of Martes martes. Classification (NCBI taxonomy): domain Eukaryota; kingdom Metazoa; phylum Chordata; class Mammalia; order Carnivora; family Mustelidae; genus Martes; species Martes martes. Next base: position 25,587,961 of record NC_137902.1, read on the forward strand.
ACATACGTGTCAGTGTGTATGGTAGGTCTGATAAACATGGAAATGCACATATGCACAGGAAAAGTTGTAGGACTTCTCAAAAATAGTCCTAGTAGTTCCACTCTGCTTATTAATAATGTAATAGCTCATATAGCTGAGCTCCATGTACCCTTACCTGATTTAGGAGGAAAAAAATAGAAGGTCTACTAAATACAACTACCAGTATAACCAAGACTTTGAGGGTTACTGGCTCAACTATTAAGAACCCCTTCAAAGTAGCCTCAAGCACTTTCAAATATCCATTTACACACAAAACCAGGCTCAGGTAATTGCAAATTCCTTACGGATCATACTAAGTAACACATTGCATTTGGAGTTTTTAATGTACATCTATGCAAATGATAATATAACATACCTTGAAAAAATACCCCGTATATAAGATTTTAAGACTGCCCTTCCCTCTACTCCCTCAAACGTTCCGAATCAGTATGGCTTTATTACACACAAGAGAATTTTAATTCCTTTATTTCTTAAATTCCAAGAGTTCAAGCCAAATATTAAAAAGTGGGAGATCAATGGAATGGAGACAACTTGATGGCACAGTTCAAATCCTGACACCATACAGCACCATGTAAAAAGTGAGGAAGTAATCCAAAAGAACTATTAATAAATATCCATTTTAATCAAGGTCTTATTTTCTCCCATTCTTTCCATCCTGTTTCAGTTAGGAAGGATTTCATGAGGGGGACAGAGGAAGGAAAAGGAACACACTCTTCTTCTATAATTAAAGTTTCCTAGAACCACAATGTAAAATATAAAATCTGGGTCTCGATCCTGGAGAGATCTCCTTTTACTCAACTATAATGAAGGTTCTCCAGTTCTCCATGTAGACCATGTAGACAAGGTAAAAGAAACGAGAAGGCAGATTTACACAAAAGATCTTTAAGGTCCACTCTCTCAAGTAATATTCAAGGCACTTGCACATTAAGACAAAAATGCTCACTTCACACCTCACAAAGGGGAAATAGAAAGAGTATCACAATTACACTAAAGATCACCCTACTCCATCACAGAAATCTATATAAAAGATCAGTGAGGAATGTTCTAGATGAGAAAGTGGGCTTGTTCCTTCCTCATCTCTTTTACCGGCCTTGTGCCCGCTCTACTTGAAAGCTTAATGGGCAGGAGGTAGAGGGGCTGTTACGATTGTGATTATTAAGGAATACTGTTCATATAATCACAGATTACCTTTTATGAACCAGGAGCCCCAGAGTTTAAGAAATGAGTTGAAGAGGACATTAAAAATCCCCAAAGTATCTTTAAGTTTTCATTTTCTTAGTGTAGTCATGACTCACTTCCATTTTAAGAACCCACATAAAGCCAATTTTTTTCTTCCCTAACATCCCAGGTAAGCCTAAACAAAAAGGTTTTACTTGCTGAAATAGCCCCATAAAAAAAGGGAAGGGGGGGTGAAAATAAGGAAGATCACAGCTAAGTTTTTAAAAGAGACAAAAGTCACTCACTGAATGAGTACTTTTCTTCAGGAACTGTTCAGGATGGCTAAAGATACTGGAAGTTTCCCTGCTCACCCTGACAGTTTTGCCAGGGCTTTAGCAAAAGGAAGTTCTCTTACTTATACAGACACAAGTGAAGGGGGACTGTCGCACTTACTCCTGTTTACCTAATAAAACTCAATACTCAGAATTAAAGTCGAACCAGTCTAGTGTATTAAAAAAGAGAGAGAGAGAGAGAGAGAACAAGAGAAGAGTTGCACTGTACAAAATGAATCGCATCTTTTTATAAAAACCAGCCTAAGTTGACATCCAGGTAGGGTTACTGTATGGTATTTCTTATTCTAACTCCTACACCCAGGACCCCAATCTGTTTACTCTTTTAGAAGTCAAAAGTCATCCTGTTTGAAAAGACTCATTCGTGGGCGCCTGGGTGGCTCAGTGGGTTGAAACCTCTGCCTTCGGCTCGGGTCATGATTTCAGGGTCCTGGGATCGGGCCCCGCATCGGGCTCTCTGCTCCGTGGAGAGCCTGCTTTCTCCTCTCTCTCTGCCTGCCTCTCTGCCTACTTGTGATCTCTGTTTGTCAAATAAATAAATAAAATCTTAAAAAAAAAAAAAAAAAGACTCATTCGCAAGGGACTCCTGGGGCAGTTGAGGAGAATGAGCAAGGAACCCTTGCTTCCTGGAGTGTGGTCTCATTGACCGAAACTCCACGATGGCTTTGGTGCTGGATTCTAATCCTGGATCGGACAATTACTTTCCTTAACACTATTTTTAGGTTTAGTTAACAATTGCTGGAAACAAAAAGGGAAACTTACATTGGAAGGAAGAGAATCTCCATGCACTCAAGCTGCTTTGGTAAAATGAGCCAATAATGAGCTGAAGCCACCACGTGCTCCAGGTAGACGGCGGAACCCGGATGTTCCCTAAGATTATGTGCCAAACCGTACTTATCCGATAAGCACTTTTCTGGTGAAAAGGTCCAAACTTTTTATAGAATTCTCCGAAGGATATACGTGTGTTTGGTTATTGTCATTTGGATCAGTAAACATTCACACGCTTTCCTCCAAAAGTTGTTATTGCCACTGACTCCAGTAAAGGTTTGGGGGCCCTCTGTCCAACAGCTTTTCAATTTTCTAAGTCAGTTAAGTAATCTGGTGCACACAGTGCATTCATACCAATGGGCATCCAGAATTCTCTACGGCCATAGTTCGGATCTTCACACCAGTGCCTCAGAGAGAAGCCAGGGCAATCCACTGCAGCCCCGTTGTCATGCGTATTTTAAGGGAAAGAAATAATAATACCTGTAACACATTTTATACAGCTGTTGGGAGTGACTACGTTGAACTAGAGAAGCTAATATTTGCAATACACTAGGGCCGTTCTGATGCCAGTTTCAGCAGTGATGTGGGAACACCGCCAATACCTTGTCCCCCCAAAATAATGAAGTTAAAAAAAAACCAGCACCTCCTACAGGAGCCTTCTTATGGAAGTCTAACAACTCGGGACACCCGTACCCAGAAATGCTTCTTCTAGACCATCCCATCTCTCAAAGATACAGCCACAGATCTCGTTCTACAGTTCCACCCCAACTAATCTATCCCTTCTCCCCTCTCAGTTTTTTCTCCTCCCCTAGAGTAAAACATTCCTTTCCCAGCTTTATCCACCCTGCTTTTCTAGGTCATTCACCATAAGCTGGGTCTGAGGTCATTTCCCTAGGTAGGAGAGAGAAGAGGAAGACTACCATATACTAATAAATTTTTACTTTTGCTTTTCACCGGTCACATGTATATGGCAGTGATCTCTGTAAACTCCTAAAGCACTACAGAATTATAGTAAGGGAAACAAACACCAGCTAACTGACGAATCCCAATAATGAATGGCCTTCCGTCAAGACTCTCCTTATCACAGAGACAAAAATTTTGCACCAAGTAACCAAAGAATCTCAAATCCAGCCATCACATTACTCCAGTTTAAGGAGTCAGAGGAGGCTCTCCTTATCATTTATCTGTTAAGTAAATCCTGCAGCTTATTTTCAAGACTCCTAAACTCTGACACAAACACACACACACACACACACACACACACATCTTCTTCTTCTTCTAGTGGTTCCTTCAGTTCAGCCTTTCCCCCTCAGTCCACACTTGCTTTTACTCAGTCCCATCTGTGTATGCTCATGCTGAAGCCCCCCACCCCATCATTCCAAACAAAAAACAAAAAACAAACCCTTTTCTCTTCTCTAGCACTTGTTTACACAGAGATGTTTGTATCCCCTTTCTCAAGGGAAAGTCTCGTATCTTTGAATCTCCAGCATCTGGCATAGGCAGGCCCTCTGTGAAGTAGTGAAAAAAATGTCGTCCACCCACCTCTAAGACACTGATTCATACCTATCGCTCTTTGTCAAGACTTTGCTCCAGGTTTAGGTTTTCTCTGAAGCCTTCTCTGCGGCACCTCTCCTGCACAAGCTCTGTCACTCCTCTTACCAGCTCAGCAGGCTTTCCTTCCTTCAACAGATACTGGGGGGAGCTCCTATCACAAACCAGCCACTGCCCTTGGCCCTGGGAATAAGGCACTGACTGAAACAGGAAAACCCCTGCCCTCGCGGGATACACATTCTAACTGGGGAGGACTGGGGTACACTGGACATCTCATTCAGTTTGAACTTTATTATGATTCACTTCTTTTGACTCTTTATGGATTCAAGTGACTGGCTAGAATCCTGTGGTAAATCATCCGTGAAATAGCCGCCAATACTCCCTCTTATCCCTACGGGCAGAGGGCTGCTCTTTCTATCAAAAGATAGAGTTTATTTCCTTTCTACCTGAACCTGAGCTGAGCTGACTTGTTTGTGACTGGTTTCAGTCAAGAGAATCCACGGAAGGGACTGCGGTGCCAGTTCTGGGCCTGGGCCCGAGGTCTGACAGCTTTTACTGCCCTGGAAACCAGATACCATGAGAAGTCCAGGCTATGCGGCTGGACAGAAAGGGCCAGAGGATGAGGGACCACATGGCAAGAGAGGACACCTGGAGGAGAAGCAGGGCACTCCAGCCACGAGCTAGCACTAGGCCCTCAGTCCTTCCAGGCCTGTCCAGCCACCAGGTGAACACAGCCACATGAATGAGCCCAATTAAAGCCATGTGGAGCAGAGATAAGTCATCGCTGACAAATTCCCTAACTGCCATATCATAACCAATAACTGGTGCTGTTTTAAGTTTCTACATTTTGACGTGGTTTGTTAGGTAGCAAGAAGGAAGAAAGTGCCTTAATAAGACTATGCTCTGAACCGAAGTAAAAAATGCTAGCTCCTACATTTTTATGACCCTTCAGTAGGTCTACTATTAGGCAAAAAGTAAACATCAAGCAAGTATGTGATGAATTTTGTAAAACTAAATAGAGAAGATTTTAGAAAGACGGAAGAGTGGGAAGAATCAATCTCCGTGATAACACTTGTGGTATACAACTGTACCACTCAACTAGACTTAGAAAAATTAAGTCATTTTTAACATAAAAAAAAATTGGGGTACCTGGGTGGCTCAGTGAAGCACCCGACTCTCGATTTTGGCTCAGGTCATGGCCTCGAGGTCCTGAGATGGCACCCAGGGGGCTCTGCACCCAGCACAGAATCGGCATGAGGTTCGTTCCCTGCTTCTCTCCCTCCCCCTCTGCCACACTACCCCACTCACCCATGCACAGTTTCTCATACTTCTCTCTCAAATAAGTAAAATTTTTTTAAAAAATCTATTTCCCTACCTGGATAACAACTGCACCCACAGAATGGCATCTGTCTGTTGTTTGTATTTCCGAACTCTAAGTCTTGAACGTTTGCAACTTCTAGACAAAGACTCAGATGGCAAATTGCCATTAGTTTCAGTCACTTTTAGCTCTTAGTACAGTAATACCTACCAATCCTCCACCCCTAGACCCTTGGCAGGCAACTTGGAGGGTTCTTTGAAGACAGGGTCCTTCTTGCCCACCCTAGTTCCCACAAGCTGCATGCAGGCTGTTCCAAGTATCAGGAATCTCTGCTCTGAGGCAGATCACAGCATGTAGACAAGGAGGTGAGCAGCCCTTGTAGTTGCACCTCCCTTCACTGTTACAAGGCCCTCCCCTTCCGGGTTAAAGGATTGCCAGGGAATTTAAAGGGCCCAAGCCTTTTTTCCCCTTCCCTTCGTTTTTTGCTTTTTCTCCCCTTTTGGGAGCCAGACATTAAACAACAACTGCCTATATGGGAAAAAACTAGGAAGTGACTGCATATGTGGGCAAAAGCTCAGAAAAAACCTGAGTAGAGCTCAAGTTTATATCTCCGGCTGATCCTCAGCATAGAGACAGCCTACAATTTTGAAAAACAAAATAACCCAGAAAAGAAAATTCTGGGAAAGGAGGAAAATCTGCTTTCCAGATTACCACATGAGAGGATCCAAATGTCCAGTGTTCCACGAAAATCATAAGGCATACTAAAACAGGAAAGTTTGTCCCAAAGCTGGGGGAGGGGGTATGAGAATGGAAAATCAACAGAAAAGGTCCCTGAAAAAGACCTACTGGCAGATATACTTGAGAAAGACTTTAAAACAACAGTCTTAAAGATGCTTAAAGAACTAAAAGAAGATATGGAGAAAGTCTAGAAAATGATGTGTGAACAAAATGGAAATAAGAGACAGAAAACCTAACACACACACACACAATCTACAGCAGTAATGGAAATGAAAAATTCACTAGTGTTATTCAAAGGCAGATTTGGGCAGACCAAACAATCTACAAACTTGAAGACAGGACGATGTAAATTATCAAGTCTGAAGAACAGAAAAAAGATGGAAGAAAAACAAAGAGAACCCAAGGGAACTGTGGACACTGCCAAGTGGACCAACATGTGTAGCATGGGAGTCCCCAGAAGAGAGAAATAGAATATTGAAAAAATAATGGCTGGGTGCCTGGGCTGCTCAGTCGGTTGAATGTCTGCCTTCAGCTTGGGTCATGATCCCAGGATCCTGGGATTCAATCCCAGGTCAGGCTCCCCACTCAGCAGGGAGTCTGCTTGTCCCTCTGCCTGCCCCTCCCCCTGCTTGTACTCTGTCAAATAAAATCTTAAAAAAAAGAAAAAAAGTAAAAAGAGAAATAATGGCTGAAAACTTCCCAAGTTGGAGTGACATGAATATGAACATCCAAGAAACTCAACAAATTCCACATAAGATAACTCCAAGAGATCCACACCAACACAGGATAATCGAACTTTCAAAAAAGACAAAGACAGACTCCTGAAAGTAGCAAGAGAGAAGCAAATCACTTACAAAGTCCTCCTCAGTAAGATTATTAGCAGATTCCTCACCAAACTTTGGTGGTTAGCAAACAGTGGGCTTATAGAGTCAAAGTACTAATATAAAAAAAAAAAAAAAAACAAAACCAAAACCAAAAAACCCTATCAATCAAGAAAACTATATCCAGCAAAACTGTCCTTCAAAAGAGGTATTGAGACATTCCCAGATTAACAAAAGCTGAGAGGACTCAGGACCACTAGAACTGCCCTATAAGAGTCCTGAAAGGTGAAATGAGAGGACATTAGAGAGTAACTCAAAGCCATATGGAGACTTTCTCAATAATGCCAAATACATGGGCAACTTTAAGAGCTAGTATTATTGTAACAATGTTTTTTAATGCACTTTGTTTTCTACCTGAGTTAAGAAATTAATACATTTAAATAAAAAACAATTTTTAGTATATTACTAAACTTTTGTTTGGAACCCCAAATCTTGGATATTACATATAATTTCCCCAGTATCTATAAATAAAATAGCTATTAAGTACACAGAGGAAATGAGAAAGGAATTTCAATACTTTACCACACACCCACATGCAAAATTATTTATGTGTGTATATAAGACTGTACACCACACAAAACACAGAAGACAGTAATGCAAGAAATAAGTGGACAAAAAGCCCTAAGGCATACAGAAAACAAATAGCATAAATATAGAAGTCCCTCCTTTTCAGTATTTTAAGTGTAAATGGATTAAACTCTCCCATCAGAAAGACAGATTAGCAAAATGGATAAAAACACATGATCCAACTGGATACCATCTTAGGAGAGACTCACTTGCGATCCAAAGACACAAACATGTTGAAAGTAAAAGGATGGAGGGGCGCCTGGCTGTCTCAGTCATTAGAGCACATGACTCTTGATCTCAGGGTTGTGGGTTCAAGCCCCACACTGGGTATAGAGATTACTTAAAAATAAAATCTTAAAAAAGAGGGGCACCTGGGTGGCTCATTCAGGTAAGTGTCTGCCTTCAACTCAGCTCATGATCCCAGGGTCCTGGGATGGAGCCCAGTGTTGGGCTTCCTGTCGGGCTTCCTGCTCAGCAGAAAGTCTGCTTCTTCCTCTCCCTCTGCCCCTCCCCCAGCTCATGCACTCTCTCACTCCCTCTGTCACTCTCAAAATTAGAAAAAAAAAAAAAAGAAGAAGAAGAAACGAAAAGAAGAAGGATGGAAAAGTTATCCCTTGCTAACAGCAACCAAAAAAGTGAAGATATGCCTATACTACTCTCAGGCAAAACAGACTAAGTCAAAAAGGTTATGAGAGACAAAGGATATTATTAATGAAATATTCAATGTAGCAAGAAAATAGAAGAACTATAAACCTTTCTGCACCTCATGATATGAAGCAGGACCACCTGCTCAGTGGCTCAGTCAATTAGGTGTCCAACCCGGTTTTGGCTCAGGTCATGATCTTATTTAGGATTGTGGGATTGAGTCTCATGTTGGGCTCCACGCTCAGGGAGAATCTGCTTGAAATTCTCACTCTCCCTCTGCCCCTCCACCTGGTCATGATCTCAAAACTAAATCTTTAAAAAGATTTATGAAGCAAAAACTGAAAAAATTGAGGGGAGCGATAAACAATTCTACAAGAATAGTTGGGCACTTCAATACCTCACAATAATGGATAGAACCAGGCAGAAGATAAGGAAATGCAGGGCTTAACACAAACCAATTAGATACAACAGATATATACAAAACACTATAAATACACAGTTTCTTAAGTGCACATGGGACATCTTCCACGGAAGACTCTATGTTATGCCACAAATGAAGTCTTAGTAGATTTAGAAAGACATAAAACAGTATCTTCTCTGACTATAACAGGACAGTTAGACATCAATAACAAAAGGAAAACTGAAAAATTGATAGAACAGTGGAAATTAAACAAAACACTTTTAAACAATGCATAAAAAGAAGTCACATGAAAAATTAGAAAATAGAGGCAGATGAAAATGAATACACAACATACCAAAACTTGTGAGACACAGTGAAAGCTGTGCTAAGGGGGTAATTTACAGCTAGAAACATTTACATTAAAAACAAAGATCTCAAACAACCTAGCTTTACAATTTAAGGAACTAAAAAAAAAAAAGAACAGACTAAACCCAAAGCTAGCAGAAGGAATGAAATGAAGATTAGATGATAAATAAGGAGGAAAAAGTTGGTTCTTTGAAAAAAAATTAAAGATTTGACAAACCTTTAAGCTAGATGGATAAGAAAAAAGAAAATGAGAAATGAAACTGGACACATTACTACTGATTCTATGGAAATAAAAAGGATCAAAACGAGTACTGTGAACAATTATCTGCCAACAAATGGGGTAACCTAGATGAAACAAACTCCTGGAAACCTAAAATCTGCCAAGACTAAATCACAAAGTAGAAGGTTATCTGAATAGGCTTGTACTATTAAAGAGAAAGAATCAGTCGTCAAAAATCTTCCAAAACAAAAAAGCTCTGGACACGGTGGCTTCACTTGTGAATTCCATCAAACATTTAAAGAACAGTGAAAACCAATCCTTCTCAAACTTTTCCAAAGACTTGGAAGAAGACGGAATACTTCCAAACTCATTCTACGAGTCCAGCATTACCTGGATACCAAAGCCAAACAAAGACTCTTCTGGGTACACGCTCCCTCGGCAATCTCATCTTGCTTACTGACTACCATCAGTAGAAATATTCTCAGATTGTTCTCTTTCTCTGCATCTACCTACAACTACCAGTCATGTATACATATATCTCAAATCTCACCATTAATGTATCATGTAGCTCACCCTACCCGTTCTTCAACGCTCCCACAAAAACCCTACAAAGGCTTATCCAGCTTCTGCCAGATACCACTTAGTAATAGAACTATACATCTGAGGGCAATACAGAACATTTCAAACAGCTCTACTGTATCTATTTTTATTAAGCTATAATGGACTTCTCCTTAACTTCCATATTGGTTCTGGTTTGGGCTTCTGAGGTCTCAAACGCAGATCATCTCCCACACTCAAAAGGCATGAAGACGTTTTCTCCAACTACAATAAGCCAAATATAGTAGTTCAGGTCCCATAAACCAAGGCAGGCCTTGAACACTCCAAGTAAATTAAGGCAAGCACAGAATAACATCCTGGATATAAGGCACAGGAGATAGAGAGAACCACCACAGATTACAAAACTGTGGGTCTCCAAATTCATGGAAAATACACCAAAGTCTGAACATGCCAACCATCACCACTGGGGAGGTTGCTCCTCAGTTGGAAAGGCATGTTCACTCTCAGTTCAGAGAGGCAGGAAAGTCCTCCATGCTCCCAATCCTGCTTTTAGTAATATCACTTGATGAACTGTTGTTAACGGATTATGTTGTAGCTCAAAAACCTGTTCCATCAGCCCGACGTGGTCATTTAAAATCCAAACCAAACATGCTGTAAAATAAGCAGCAAGTGCTCACCTAACCACTAGGAGCTTCTAGGGACTCACCAAATTCTCGGTCATGATGTTGGAGGAGTTGATGGCTACAAGGAACAGGACTAAGCAGCCAGGAAGAACCCAAAGGGAAAATTTTAATTAGCACAGGTGACAATGTCAGTCAAGAATATACCTAGAAAATCCCAATGAGAACTCAAATGAGACCGTGGGGGCACCTGGGTGGCTCAGTTTGTTGACTGTCCAACCCTTGATTACAGCTCATGACCTTGGGGTTGTGGTACTGAGCCCCACCACTGGAGTCCACGCTCAGTGGGGAGTCTGCTTCTCTCCCTCTGCCCCTCCCCCTGCTTGTGCATGCATGCAGGTGTGCTCTCTCTAAAATGAATAAATCTTTAAAATAAAACAAAACAACAAAACAAGTGACACTGTGGTCTTCTGGCCTGTTGAGGGCCATTTAGTTTGGAAACAAGGGACCACAAAGACTTCCTGTCCACTGATAATGAAGAACTTGGTAGGGAAAAATGCTTTGAGAGTTCTCAATGATGTTTTAAGTAGAATTTTGGTTTTATCAGACAAAACAAAAAGATTCAGAGGAAGAGTCGTAACTAAGTTAAACATAAGGGTGAGAGGGAGAAAAATGTTTCAGATAGAAGGAAAAGAAAATCAACTACTCAAATTCTTTTGGGGAAAAAAAAACACAACAGACTAAACAATCTGGAGCAATTTAGAATTCAAGGTCTGCCAACATTTCCTACACAAGGCAAGAATTCTGTTCAATTGTTAAAGAAAGAAAAGATTCCTTTTCATGTTAGAAAATATTAGCAAAATTCAGTCTTTGTGTGTTAACAGGAACTATAATTCAAAGAGAATAATGGTAAGATTACCACCATAATTATATTTAAGTTATATTCTGGACTTAGACTGTCAGACATCTGATTGTAGAGATTATTTCTAAGCCTGTGAACACCTAGTTCTTCAAAATCAATAATAACATCAAAAAATGTTTTCCTGCAAAAAAACTATACAGAGCCTTGGAGCCATTGCTATAGCCTAAAAGATTATAATACCCCTACTTAATGCCTATTGGGAATTATAATAAAAATTACATCCATGTTTCTGATTCTCATTCTACTGATATATATTTTTTAAAAGATTTTATTTATTTACTTGAGAGTGAGAAACAAAGAAAGAGCACGTGTGTGCACACAAGCAGGGGAAGGGGGAGAGAGAGAAGCAGACTCCCCACTGAGCAGGGAGCCCGACGTGGTGCTCAATCCCAGGACCATGAGATCATGACCTGAGCCAAAACCAAGAGTTGGACATTTAATTGACTGTACCACCCTGGCACTCCTATGTAACACGTTCTAAAATCTTCTTCCCCTTCAGCTTTCTTAGCTTGGCCAATTTAGCTTTGGGTCTTCCATTAATTGTATGAACACACAAGTTTTTAACCTCTCTGCCTCCCCCCCCCCTTTTTTTAGATTTTATTTGAGAGAGAGAAAGAGAGAGAGCATGGGCAGGGGGAGGGGCAGAGGGAGAAGCAGGCTCCCTGCCGATCAAGGAGCCTGATATGGGGCTTGATCCCAGGACCCTGGGATCATGACCCAAGCCAGAAGCAGATGCTTCACTGATTGAGCCATCCAGGCATCCCTAACCTCTCTGCCCTCATTCTTTATCTATAACATACATTCATTTATTCATTCATTCAACAAGTGTCTACTGAGCAAGTAATGCCAGTCAACAGCAGCCTCAAAATTTATCATCTAAGTGTTGTATAAAATGACAAGGTAGATAAAGGTGCTGTCCTTTTAAGATCTACAATCCATAATTATGTAATATAGCTTGTACACTTACTACTTACCTGGAGGAAAGCAAAAAACAAGTTTGTCATTAGTAATATAAGGGACACACGGCTGGCTCAGTCAGTAGAACATGTGCCTCTTGATATCACGGTCATAAGTTCAACACCCACACTGGGTATAGAGGTTACTGAAAATATATATTTTTCTATATATCTATTATATATAATTATGTTTTACACACACACACCTGAGCAAGATCGGTTTCAATCCCAGGAGCAAATTTTTAGCTCTAGCACAAGTTCCTGCCCTAATGATTAAAGTCAGTATCTGTGTTGAACAAAGGAACACAAAAATATGCATCAGTTTCCAAATTATGAAAAGGCCAAAGTGGCTACATATAACATCACAGATAGGTTATTTAAACCTAAGTAAGCTCATGTTTGAGGAACAATTTCTTATATTTAGTTGAGTCTCTTTGTAGGCTTTCTATAACTTTGGTTTAATTAATGTTCTTTTTCCATACATCGAGAAGATTTTACTGTCGTGCACATTTACTGAATGCAATACCAACCACAAAACTGCACTGTAACCTGGTCTCTGATGAGCCTGAAAACAGGTTCTCCAAAGACTTGTCTGAAGTAACAGTGGAAGTACAGTCATCCAGTCCAGAACCCAACCGCAGATATTCACACGTACCAGTAGGAACACCCTTGTTTTCCAGCTGCTTACAAGTTCCAGAGTCATAGTTAATACACTGATGAAAACAATTACTTATATCTAAAGGCCCTAAAGCCACAAAGAACCAACTACTAATCAAAGCTTTACTGAGTACACAGGGGAATGCAGTTAGGCCTAGCAAATAACCCAAAGGGGAGCCAGTTAATCTCCCCTGCAAATTGGTAATGTTTTTCCTCTCTTCTCTGCCAAATCCTGGAAGGAACACACTTCACATACAGAGATTCAATAAAAATAGCCCTAAAAATACTTCATAGTCCTGGGGTTTCATCATTTTTATTTATCCAACATTCATGTGTATTTACCATCGCAGGCCCTATGCTAACTAACGCTACCATAGATTGGTTGGTCCCTGTCCTCAATGAAGGTTAAGGTCTAATGGGAGAGACCAGTGTGAAAGAAAGTAACAGAGTGCTAGAGAGAGAGACTCAGGAGACTTTAATCTAAGAACACAAGGAACACCTTCCTGAGAAAGGGACATCTAAACAGACATCTGAAGAATGTTAAAAATCTTAGATTTTTCTGCACATTTGCCCAAATTTTGTTTGATCACTCAATTAGTTCAACCATAGTCCCAAAATAGGCTGTTGTAAAATACACAGCTGATATATTTAAAATATAAGTATTTATGCATGTTTGCCCTATGCCATGACCACGTGAAGAATACATATTGGCTGGATCATGAGGCCCTAAAAGAGAAATCACACAGAACAAAGCCAGGTCACCCTCGTCATCCCAACCAAGACCATCCTAGATCAGCCAATAGCCAAATCCCAACCAAGGTCAGCAAAGCCCCAGCCAACCACCCAACTACCACCAATGACCAAAACACTTACTGTATGCAAATGATGCTTCTCAGTTGTCTGTTATGCAATAATACTATCACAAGAGCAAACTGATATACAGGATTTTTTTTCTTTAACCATTCCTACGTCTTTTCTCTGGAGACTAATGAAGGAGCTGTTCTCCTAAGTAAGTGAGTAAACCAAAAAGGACTCAGATATGGGACCCTGAAGTGAAGGTTTTAACACAGGAAAAAAGATGAAGAAAATTCTTTTCATTAATTTGTAAAGATTCAGAGCAATAAGCCAGTACCATTCTAGGAGAAAGGCCTCCAAAAACTACTGAAGAACTGATTTATAACGTGATGTGTCTTAGAATTCTGGTGAAGAACATGGGGATAATAAGCTAGTGAACACCCTGGGGCGCCTGGGTGGCTCAGTGGGGGAAGCATCCAACTCCTGATTTCAGCTCAGGTCATGATCTCAGGGTAGTGAGATCGAGCCTCACCTGGGAATCTGTGCTGGGCATGGAGGCTGCTTAAGATTCTCGATCTCCGGATACCTGGGTGGCTCAGACAGTTAAGCACCTGCCTTCAGCTCAGGTCATGATCTCAAGATCCTGGGATTGAGTGCCAAGTCCAGCTCCCTGCTCCCTGCTTTGTGGAGAGCCTGCTTCTCCCCATCCCTCTGCCTCTGCCTGCCGTTGCCCCTCTTGGTGCTTTCTTTCACTCTCTGTCAAATAAATAAATACAATCTTTAGAAAGAAAAAAAAAAAGATTCTCGCTCTCCCTCTGCTCCTCCCTCTCCCTCCTTAATTAAAAAAAAAAAAAAATTAAAATGACCAAGTGAAGAACAGTTAACAAAGATCTGCGGAAAATTCCAGGGTGGGGGGGGAGCATTATATTATGATCACAGGTCTTTTCTTCCATTATTTGGTACAGAGTGAACAATCTTTACATGTTCATAATATGTAAACACTCAACATATTAGTTTGATATCAGAAGTTAGGGAACACTTCCAAGAAAGTGACATCTAAAGACATCCGAAATCAGGTCTTAAGTTTTTGATAATTATACTGGGAGGACAAAGGAAGAGAGAAATTGTGTGTTTGCGCACGTGCACACATGTGCATGCGTGGAGAAAGGAAGTATAGGCAACAAAAAGCCCATCTCCCAGAGTAAGAAGTCATTAAATGAGAAACTGACTTATTTCAGTTTCAGATAACATCAAATTTTATAAATATCTCTTAAATACCATAAAAAAACAGCTAAGCATGTTGAAAGAAGTTAACTTTGGGGAGTAGAAACTAGGAGGAGACAGCTGCTATTTTTAATCATAAGCACTGTATCTTTAAGCTTTATTAATTTGGATAAAAATTAAGGTTTTTAATCACTTTTTAACCTCATCAGCCTTCTTTCTGTTCTCCCCAAATTTCTATTTTCACTGCTTAGGTCTATTACTTATTTGTTCCTTCAACTATTTATTGGGCAACGATTAATACCTGTTGTTTTGATAAGGATAATACCTGTTTGTGTTGATAAGGATACAGCAATGAGCAAAAACCCAAGTCCCTGGTACAAAAGGGGAAACAAATTAGTAGTAGATCCTACAAATAAGATGCACTTTAGAGCTCTTAAACATATAGATATGTCCAGGAATACGTGGTAAGAGGAAAAATGCAAAATAAAAGGGACAGAGATAGATAGGAAGGGCTATTTTACTTACCTCGGTGACATTTAAGCAGACACTGGAATTTAAGAAGGAAGCAGGCCATGCAGATATGCAGCAGAACAAAGGAGGTGGAGGGAGCATTTAGTACAAAGGCCTAAGACGTAGGTACTAACATTTTCTTACCATGTTCAAAGATAAGTAGGGAGACCAGGTTCTAGGAAGCTTTCTAGACCACTATAAAAACTTCAGCAGTCATTCTGAGCCAGTTGATAAACTGCCGTTGGGTTTCGAACCAGGAGTGACAGGAGCTAACTTTATCGTTAGAAAGTTCACTTGTTGGGTACAACCACTTAGGAAAACTGTTTGTTGACCTATGCGGAGGCTGAAGCTCCACGCAAGTCTCACTTGCAGGCAGAGAAGCAACATAAACGCATACTGTGTTTTCCAAATGACACGTACCAGTACACTCACAGCAGGACTCCTAATAGCCAAAAGCCAAGGACTATCTGAATGCCCATCAATAGAATGGATTAAAAGAAAACAAAAACTGTGGAGTATTAAAACAAAATAGTATCTAGCAAAACAAAGAAACCATTCACCATTTCATGCCACATCATGGATGATTCTTATGTGCATAATGTCACATGAAAGCCAGACTCAAATTACATATTGTAGGTTTCCACTTATATACAGTACAACATCAGACCCAACCAACCTGTGCTCTTAAAAGTCAAAACAGCTTATCCGCTTGGGGTCAGTGACGGGAAGGGAGCAGAAGTTGCTGGTGACATTCGGTTTCTTGTTCTGGGTGCTGGTTTTACAGGTGCAATCAGTTTGTGAAAATTCACCAAACAATTCACAAATTCCTAACATGCCCAGTTTTCTGTTTATCAATGTCAGTCAAGTTCTCTTTTTAAAGCTCAGTCTGCCTGCTGTGTGGAAAACAGGTCCTAAGGAGGCAGGAACAGTAGGGAGACCAGTTAGGAAGCTAATGTCACCAGCCAGCTTGAGATGAAGGTGACTTAGGTGGTACAGACAGAAGTGGTGTGGAGCAACCATCCTCTGGAAATATTCTGCAGCAGACTCAGTAGGATTTCTTGACAGATTATGCAGTAAGGGGGAGAGAAACAAAGGAGGAAAAGAGAACACTGACAGTTTTACCTTGACAACTGGAAAAACAGGAGTGGGAAAGATGGCAGCAAGTATAGATTTGGAGGACACAGGGAAACCCAGAGGCTAGTTCTGAACAGCTGTTTTGTGAGAAGGCTCCAAGTGGAGCTGTTGAACATGGAAATGGATTTAGGAATCTGGAATTCAAGAAAGTTGGGGCTACAAAAATCAGTGTGGGAGGGGTCAGCAAAACCACACAGATGGTTTTAAAACCAAGGACTCCCGCAGCCCCGTGATGAAGGTTAACAACGGTGATTAAGTCACGTTGACAGTATGCGCCCTTGTTGTAATGGGAGCAGAATGACATTTTACTCTGTGGTCTTCCTCCCCAAACCTTTAACTCCTGATAGATCACTCTATAAAATAGCTGACCAGCACTCCTTAAAATGGTCAAAATCATCAAAAACTAAAGAGTGTGAGAAATTGTCACAGCCAACGGAAGCCTAAGAAGACAGGTTTACTATACAGGATGCAGGATCCTGACTAGATACATTATGTAAAAGCTAATGAAATCTCAACAAAAATAGGGACTTTGGTTAATGAGCAAGTGGCAGGACTGGTTCATCAGCGTGGCAAGTGCACGATCCCAACAGAAGAGGTTAATAGGGCAAACTGTGCAGGACTGGGTGGTGCTGGGGTACGGGAACCCTATTTCTTGGCCATTTTTTTTGTAGACCTAAAACTCCAACAGTTTACTGAAAAAGCAAAATGGGGGGTGCCTGGGTGGCTCAGTGGGTTAAAGCCTCTGCCTTTGGCTCAGGTCATGATCCCAGTGTCCTGGGATCAAGCCCCATGTTGGGCTCTCTGCTCAGCGGGGAGCCTGCTTCCCCCTCTCTCTCTCTGCCTCCCTCTTTGCCTACTTGTGATCTCTGTCGGTCAAATAAATAAAACCTTTAAAAAAAAAAAAAAAGAAAGAAAGAAAAATGGTGGACACCCAGGTGGCTCAGATGGTTAAGCATCTGCCTGCAGCTCAGGTCATGATCTCGGAGTCCTGGGATCAAACCTCGCCAGGGAGCCCACTTCTCCCTCTCCTTCTACTACCCGCTCTGCTTGTGCACTTTCCCTCTATCAAATGAATAAATAAAATCCTTAAAAAAAAAAAAAGAAGGCAAAATGGGCCTGGAGATCACCTACAGGGGGGGGAGTGTAGGCAAAAAGGAGGTCAGGAGGAACCAAAGACCAAGGAGTGTTCTGGAGACCATTAGTCTCATTCCTCCTGTTCCCCTATTTCTCTCATTTATTCCTTATCACACTACCTTTCAATGGAGTGAACTTATTGCCACAGTTTCTCCCTCTAGAGCAGCACTGTCCAAGAGGACTAGGCACACGTGGTTACTGAACACTTTCAAAGCATGTATTGCGACTGAGGAAATAAAATCTTCTAAAAAGTTCCATAAAGTTAAAAATTTATTTATTTGAGAGAGAAAGCACGAGCAGGGGGAGGGGTAGAGGGAGAAGCAGGCTCCCCGCTGAGCAGAGAGCCTGTGGGGTGGATCCCAGGACTCCAGGATCATGACAGAATCCAAAGGTAGACACTTAACTGATTGAGCCACCCAAGCATCCCCGGAATTTTTTTTTTTTTTGAGATTTTATTTATTTTTAGAGAGAGACAATCCCAAGCAGATGCCCTGCTGAGCACATAACCTGAGGTGCGGCTTGATCCCACAACCCCGAGATCATGACCTGAGCCAAAATCAAGAGTTAGCCGTCCAACCAATCGAGCCACCCAGGCACCTTTAACAGAACTTTAAGGTTACTATTAGGACAACAGAACTCTATAGTTCAGGATCTCGTATTTGATCCTTTTCCCTGCCCTTTTACAAGCCATGATATTTCTGACTCTCCACTCTCGATTATCTTGGCTCCAGAACATCTTTAAACAATGTCTGAAGCCAGACTTCACTCAGTCAGGGTCCCGATCTTTCTACACCTACACAGTAGGGACTGTAAAAGGATAGAAGCCTCCCAGCTGAAATGACTGCCCTCACTGATCTGCCTGTAATTTGGGCCTCAAAGTTCATGGAGTTGTGTCAATTTAAGGAAAAGGTTTCTCAAGGGTGATTTTTTTTTAAAACAAGACAAAGGGGAAAAAAAATTCCCCATGTTAATTATAAAAGCAGCTATTAAAAACTTATAAATTAAATACAAAACTATGAAAATATTCAAATTAATGACTGGATTATTGAGATAAGTCATGTCATTCTTCTAAAATTAAACCGCTATTTACAATGTGAGTAACTCACAGCACACAGTCCTACCGCTTTATTCAAGCAATTGCAAAAATCTCTATTTGTATCGTGTGTCTTTACAGCCATTAGGCATGAAGATAGCATACAATTAAGTTCTCTTCTCATTCTCGTCATGGTAGTATAATCTGCTACTGCCCCCCACATTAAGTGGTAGGACTTCAATGATAATGTAATCATCCAAAAGATCTAGAGTATACTTACATTAATTTTCAAAGGTGACTGAAATAAATACAATAAAAAAAAAAAAAAAAACCACAGGCAACTCAAGGATCTGGAGATTAAATCCCCAAGCCATCAAGGAACTCCACTTGGAGAAACAAACTACTCCCAGCTGAAATACAAACATCCAGGAGAGAGTAATAAGAGCTTCTCATAATTTAACTATCAGAGGCTTTCCATCTTGTAGTCACATGAAAACAGCTCTTCATAAAATTACTTTCACAGAGTTTAAATCTTTTTTAAAAAAATCTTAGAAAGAGGGGTGCCTTGGTGACTCAGTTCTAGCATCCAACTCTTAATTTGGCTCAGGTCAGGATCTCAAGGCTGGGAGATGGAGCCCTGCATCCGGCTCCACACTGGATGGGAAGCCTGCTTAAGACTGTCTCTCCCTCTCCCTCTGCTGCTCTAGCCACCACCACCCACCCCCCGCAAAAAATCTCATCAGAAAGAATCCTATGATGAGCATCATTGCACCAATACCCACCTCAACCTTTGCATGGCTGATAATTGGTCAAGTATTAATAGTCAAAACAAGTTGTGTGATGAGGTTACCAGCAACATCTCAGAAGTGTAAGGCAAGGAAGCAGTGCAAGGAAAGAAGTTAAAGGGGCTTATTTATTCAGCCAACCAACATTTACTAAACCCTTACCATATAACCAAGCCTGAGGGTCCCAAGACACAAACCTGGTCCCGCCTTCCTGAAGCTTAGCCTAGGGGGACTAAGCAGTGTAACTCATTATATAACAGGCAAGGTCAAGTACCAAGCTAAGCACCGGACCCAGACTTGAAGGTGGGGTAAGGCTGAAACATGACAGATGAGTACCACGTTGCCAATGGCAACATTTCTGCATTGCTCTGGTCTCAACTCTATGGTCACTAATCCTAAGATTCATCCACTGTGCTTTCTCTTTTTAAAACCACGATTTCTCCAAAGATTTTGCTAAACTGAAAGAAAATTTGTACAAGCATGAATTTTTAGTTTATCCTGGGCACGGAATGCTTCGAGATTGTTCTTTCCTTTCTAAACTCTGAGGTCTGCTCACCGACCTTGTACTTACCAATTATTTTCATTGACCATGCTCTTCCAAATTTCTCTTTTCTCAAGAATGTCGACATTTCTCAACTGAGAGGACCTAGTGAGGTTCTCTCAAGAGAAGGAAGAATTTCACTTCAAACTGAAAGTGGCTCACAGAGCCACTAGAGGGGCTTAACACAGGGAGATGCTCTTCTCCCCCATGGTGAGAACGTATTTCAAACTGCTGACTTCACTGTAATTATAACCCCAAAGCTGTGACTCAACTCCAGAGTGGCCAATTATAATCCACCCAAATTTTCTAGTAATTTTAATTGGCTATGCTTCTATTACTTTGTAACCCTAAACCACTGCCTAACATTTATTACAGGATCATATACCAAAGACTTCTGCAACTGGAAGGCATCCTGAGGGATCCTTTAGTGCAGTGGTTTGCCAAGTGTCCCAGAGAAGGGCTTCACAGGCTGTGCCAACAGAGACACTCCAATTTTAACATACTAAAAAATTCATTAATTTGGTTTTAAGACCTTAGCATGAAGCTCCTCCTGCCTTTTCAGGGCATGTATATCCACAGGTTATTAGAATTGTGTCAATAATAAGAGAATGTGACTGATGGAGGGCTTTTTAAAATTCCAGCCCATATAACCCACTCAAGTAGGTAAGTTCTCCAGTTCATGGTCCCCAGTATGCTCAGTTCAGTACCAAGGAAGGCTGAAGTGCATCTGCTTGGCTCCCGCCCTCTCAAAGCATTACTGTCAGTTGCGAAATAATAAATGACTTTAGTAACATGTTTGGTCATGACAGGATATTAAAATTTGAGTGCCAAACTGA
The DNA here is from genome assembly GCF_963455335.1 of Martes martes. NCBI lineage: Eukaryota > Metazoa > Chordata > Mammalia > Carnivora > Mustelidae > Martes > Martes martes. The sequence continues at coordinate 25,608,667 of NC_137902.1, forward strand.
ACTTTGGAAGTCTAGTGCCTTTTCAATGGGTGATGAGGAAAAGGGAGTAGCTGGTAATGATTCAACGTAAAGTCCCTAAAACATGGCTGCCAAAGAGGCGGTCAACAAATCCCATGCTCCTTAAGCAACATGACGTCTACTACCATCCATTCAATCATCAGACAGCCTCCACAGTAAAGTATTCCTTAAACTGAGCTATGTCTTTCTTACTGGGGCTTCTATCTGGACTTGGGTCTAGACCTTGAATACAAAGGTACAAATCCTCTTCTTTTAGAAATATTTGATTGTGGCCTCCCCCTACTCCAAGTTCCATCCTCTCCAAACCCAATATTCTTTCCATTATTCTTCCACATGTGGCTTCAAGTCCTTTCACCATCCGGTACACTACCACTGGACAGATTTCAGAATCTGTGTCCCAGAAGGGACCTAGACTTTAGGTTTGCATCCACCCCAGTACAGGAGGACTCTCATCTCCCCTTCAGTTCTAGATATGGTTTTAAAACATTACACCTGAGATTTGACTTTTTGTTGCCACATCTGACTCAAGTCCAGCTGTCAGTGTCCCAAAGCGCTCCTCTACACCACATATCCCTCTCATCATCCTGTGCTTCCTTATGCAATTGGTTTTTGTTGACCAAAACAGGGTAAATTGCATCTTCTTATAACCACTGAATGATCTCAGTTTGACAAGAGGATGACTGAAGTCCGACTTGGCCACGTGCACACCCTCTAAACCTGAGCTATGCGATCGGTGCGCTTTTCTCCCTCCTCTTGAAGTCAAAGCCTGAGCAGGTTACCTAGCTTCAGGCTCACACATACTAACCTCCACATCCCTTCCAATCCCTCTGTCTCAACCTAAAAAGAAGTTTGTAACACATCTTCACCTAGGATTCAGCTCTCCTCCAAAATCACAGGCAGCAGTGGGGAAAGGGGAGACAAGGTAATTATCTGACTGTTGGATCTCAAGACCCTGAGATCATGACCTGAGCAGAACCAGGAGTCAGATGCTTAACCGCTTAACCGACGGAGCCACGCGGGCTCCCCTGACCCGTTCTTTCTTAAAACCCCAGAGTTCCTACACAATCTCCCTGCTCCTCCTCAACAGTTCCTTGAGCTGCTGTACCATCAGCAGCAGCAGTTGCAGGAAGGACATGGAGGACAGAGGCATAGCTATAAAGGCAAGTGGGATTTAAACAAGCAGAGATGTGTAGAGACAGTGCGGAGCAGTTCCAGGGAAAGATTCAAAAATCAGATACACAGAAAATGGAAAAATACTATTTATGAAAGATTCTGTCAGCTTAGTGACTACAAGTTGGAGTACGTGAATAAAAGAAGGTTAGAGGTACACTAGTGTTGCCTTCAAAAGGTCTGAAAGGCACGTTAAAACATTTGAACTTTGTTTCAGTTGTTTGCTATCAAGTTATTGCATAAAGTAGTGATTTAATCAGAATCCTAGTTTGAGAAGATTAATCTGACAACAGTGTAGAAGACTAATTAGAGGAGAAGAAACACTAGAGAAGGGACCACTCAGGAAACGAAAACCAACACAGACAAACCTGCATTGACGTGTCCGAGAGACCAGGGATAGTGGATCGCCACCTAGTTTCCACAGAACCCAAGACGATTTTAAGACACACCGTTAATTTCTGTGTAAGAAACAAAAATGCTGCCGAATGAACTGTAACATACAATCATCCCAATTCCATAGATGTGAAAACGTGAAAAATGTGTTTTATTATCAATGAAATACAGCCGGTTTTTGGTTTTAACACAACTGGCTCAAGAGCAAAAAGTCTGGTTATTTTCAGGGTATTAGATAGAGCAGTTTTCCTGCTTACCAAATGCATGAAATCTCTTCTTACTAGTTCTCCAGACCTGTCATAGGAATTCAATGGATGCAGGTGAAAGCAACCAACTCCCATCATTCCCTTCATTCTCTCAAAAACAAACAAATAAAAAACAAAAAACAAACAAACAAACAAAAAAAACGGGGATGGGTGGGAGGGGGAGCCTGGGTGGCTCAGTCAGTTAAGCATCTGACTCTTTGTCTCAGGGTTATGAGTTCAAGCCCCACATTGTGCTCCATGCTGGTGTGGGCCTACTTTAAAAAATAAAAATTAAAAACAAGTCTGCTTTACAAACTATGATTTTTAACCAGGATTTCCTCACGAGCTTCCTCTTCAACTGCCCTCCTCCAAAACAAAACAGAACTGGACCCCTATATCTGATCTACTGACTAATAATACCTTAGCTGGAAACCACAGCATCAGTACTGAAAAGATATTCCCTAAATTATTCTGATTCATCTCTGGGTAGGAATCATTCAAAAAGAGTTACACTCAAAATATTAAAGCACAGAAACTTTTTTCTAAGGATAACTCCAAACCAAAAAGCTATAAATGCTTGGCAAATCTGACAAGATGAAAACATGAAACTTCTCTAAGAAAAAAACTCCAACACAAATGGAAGAAATGATAAATTGTTCACGTCTAGAATATATAGGAACTTCTAATTAGAACATAATGAACAACCCAAAAGAAAAATCTGAGCAAAGCAATAAGCAATTCATCAAGGTACAAATGGCTAGAAAGAAAAATGTTCAGTTTCACTAAAATGCAAACTGTAACAACGAACTATTTTTCACGTATCAAGTAGGTAAAAATGCTAGAAGATTGGGACGCCTGAGTGGCTCAGTGGGTTAAGGTCTCTGCCTTCGGCTCAGGTCATGATCTCAGGGTCCTGGGATCGAGCCCCGCATGGCTCCCCACTCAGCAGGGAGCCTGCTTCCTTCTCTCTCTGCCTGCCTCTCTGCCTACTTGTGATCTCTGTCTGCAAATAAATAAATAAAATCTTTTAAAAAAAATAAAATAAAAAAATAAAAATACTAGAAGATGAATAATCATCAGTGTCAATAAGGCTAAACTAAAGCATACGAGTGTTATTTATACATACAAGAACCTAAAAACTCACCCAAAGTTACGGTTGAATCATACAAGGAATGCTATGCAGCGGCTAAAACAAAGCAAATCTGTATGTATCCATGTGGGAAAAGGCTCACCATACACCACACCAAAATTAAAGACATTTTTTTGAATTTTATATACTTCTGTCTGTACTGAAAAGGGTCTAGAAGTAAATAGACCAGGTTCTGACCAGTGATGGCCAGTCAGAGGCTGAGGAGGGGTGAGAGATGGAGAGACTCAACTCTTCCTTTATACACCGCTCCACTGTTTTAGTTTTTACAATAAGCATTCTTGAAAATTTCTCAGTAAATTGGAGCACCTGGGTGGCTCAGTAGGTTAAGCCTTTACCTTCGGCTCTAGTCAGGACCCCAGGGTCCTGGGATCAAGCCCGACATTGGGCTCTCTGCTCAGCAGGGAGCCTGCTTCCCCCCTCCCCACCCCGCCTACTTGTGATCTCTGTCAAATAAATAAATAAAATCTTTAAATTAATTTAAAAGCATCAGTCGCACATCATCACTTTCCAGGCTCAGTACAAACCATGAGCATGGCACCTTTATTTCCAGAAGTTCCATTCCCTTCTGGTGCCCCTGCCACCTCCCCTCATTTTCTGGGAGCCTTTCCTACAAGATCCCAGGGACTAACTGAACCCTTCTCAGGGGAGCCACTGGCCAGAAGGGAGCTGAGCGCTTCTGCATTTCAGTCTCCTCCCCTCCCAGGAACCTGTCTGCAAATGGACTTGGGGTTTCCAGCAACAGCAAACGGGAGAGCCAAAGCGGTAACTGAACTAAATGGGCAGGTCAGTAGTAAAATCTTTTGAGAGTAGGCAACACCTGGAATAGGTGAGAGAATTTAGAGCAGGAGCCAGCAAACGTTTTCTGTACAGGACCAGAGTATTTCAGGCTTTGCTGCCCATACAGTGTGTTTCACTGTGCAACTCTTGCCTGAGCGGCACCAAGGCAGCCAACAAGCCTATGTAAATGACTATGCATGGCTATGCTCCAATCAAAATCTATTTAGGACACTGCAATTTGAATTTCATGTCACTTTCACAAGTCACAAAATAGCACTCTGATTTTCAACTATTTAAAAATGAAAAAACATTTTTTTTCATCTGCAAGCATGCAGAAGCAGGCGGCAGGCCACAAGCAATAGGTTCACAGTAATAGTTTCACAAATCCCAGAGTAGAAAACAAACACAGAAGTTCTCATAAGTAACGTCTGGATTCTTAACATCCAAAGTTCTTTCACGAGCTTTAAAAATATGTATTTAGTGAACCACAGTACAAGCTGCCACTGTTTTAAAGGCAGTTTTCTCTCAAAATAGCTGATAAAATTTACAGTATTAAAAGGGATCCCTAGACTTGAAAGAAATGCAAATTAAAACCACAGCAAGAGGGGCGCCTAGGTGGCTCAGTGGGTTAAAGCCTCTGCCTTCGGCTTAGGTCATGATCCCAGAGTCTTGATCAAGCCCTGCATCGGGCTCTCTGCTCAGAGGGAGCCTGCTTCTACCTCTCTCTCTGCCTGCTTGCGATCTCTGCCTGTCGAATAAATGGATAAAATCCTAAATAAAATAAAATAACCACAGCAAGAGATCACTACACTCCCACCACAATGGTTTTAATGCAAACCCATCGAAACCAAGTATTGAACATGCAGAAAAACCAGAACCATCAAAAACCACTGGTAGATAAGCTGGTAGAGCCACTTCAGAGAGCAGTTTGGCCAGGGGAGGGGGGTGATTAAAAGTTTAATATAAACAAACAAAAACCAGACTCTTAAATATAGAGACGAAACTGGTGGTTGACAGAAGGGAGATGGATGGGGGTGGGGGGCTGAGTGAAATAATTTTTTTTTCTAAAGTTAAAGAAATACTTCCTATATGACCCAGCAATTTCACTGCCAGGTACCTACCCAAGAGAAATGAAACCGTATGTCCACATAAAGACATGTGTACAAATGTTCACAAAGTTATTATTCATGAAGGCCCCAAACCCAGAAGCGGTACCAATACACATCAACTAGAAAACAGATCAACAAGGTGGTTTATCCATACAACAGAATCCAATTAATCAAAAAACCGAAGAAGAGCGCCTGGCTGGCTCAGTCGGTAGGGCGTGCGACTCCTGGCCTCACGGTTGTAAATACGAGCCCTCCGCTGGGTGTAGAGATAACTTAATAAAATCTTTAAAACAAAACAAACAAAAAGGAACCAACTATTGATAATGCTACAACATGGCTGAGCCTCAAAAGCATTATATACTACAAGGAAGCCAGGCATAAAAGCCCATATATTATGTAATATTCTACACTCAATTCTCGTATGTGGTTCCCCTGCCCCCTCTAACCAACTTCCGGACACCAGCTGGGGTGTCCTACGAATCACGCCATTATCCATCCGGAGAGACCTTTAGACTTCTCAGGTGAAGGGCTCAGTCATCTCAGATGCCAAACACAAGTCCAGGTTGTCATCTGTGCTTCTAACCGAGCGGCCATAAATCAGAGGTTCCTACCACCCCACGTCCTTGGGTTCCATTAACTTGCCGAAGGAAAGGATACTTATCAACAGGCTGACGAAGAGGCACATGGGGTAAAGTCCTGAAGAAAGCAGCTTCGGATCCCGCAGTTGGGAGCCCAGCATGGACTCACACGCATGCCCACCAACCTGGAAACTCTCCCAACCCCATCCTTTGGGGGTTTTATGGAGACTTTAGTACACGGCATGATTAATTAAATCATTGGCAACCACTGAGTGAGTGAACTCAATCTCCCACCCCCAGAGGAAGATCGAGGGGTGGGACTGCAAATTCCAACCCTCCAATCAGTTGGTCCCCCTAGCAACCAACCCCCATCCTTAAGTGTTTTCCAGAAGTCACCGTGTTAACATAAACTCAGGTGTAGCTGAAAGGGGTTTGTTATGAATACCAAGACACTTCCGTTGCTCTCGGGTCACCTAGGAAGTTCCAAGGGTTTTAGGAGCTCCATGCCAGAAATAGGGACAAAGACCAAATATATATTTCTTATTATACATCACAGTATCACATTATATTACTCCATTTACAAGAAAAGGGAAATCATAGAGACAGAATGCAGATCAGGGGTTGCCTGGGGCTGGAGGCAAAAGCAGGGACTTAACTTTGGGGAAGAGAGCAAATGTTCTCTAGCTAGATCGGGGGGGTGGTGGCTCAACTTTGTAAGTTTACTTTAAAAATCATTGATCTGTACACTTACAACAGGCACGTTTTGTGGTATATTTAAAGGGCGGGGAAGGAGAACCCAGAGAGCTCACTGGACCCATCAGTCTGCTCACAACTCCACCTGCCCAGGCCCAGGCACCTCCCCATTCCGTGCCTTCGCTCTGGGTCCTAGAAGGCCTCCTTGACTGAGTACCTCTTCTGGAAACTTCTCCATCCCATCTCACTCCCAGGGAGACTGCTCCTTCCTTTGACTCTCTCCGGCACTTTTTATCTTGCTCTCTTCCGTCCCAACCTCTTAATTCTGTGCTAAATTCCTTGAGGAAAGAACCATTCTTTATCACACACTATATAACAGGCACTGACTCTTCATAATACTGAGTCACAAAATCAGATGGCTTGGGCACTGTCTAAACACAACCCTCTTCTAACTGGCATGAAGAGTGGCAAAATTCTCAATCTTTCAAATTTAGATGACCCCCATCTCCCACAAACCCTGATATAAATCCCTTCTAACTTTTCAGAAAACATTTCTGGTGTATTCATTCCGGATTTTTAATCGAGCAAATGCAGAAATCACAAACGACATGTCAGTCCTGAGTACAAGCACAGTTTTGACAACTGAGTATGAAATCTGCAAGTCAGGAAGACTGTGCCTCTTTATGAGACAGAAAATACAGCTCCATCCACCCCAACCAAAGACAAATTTCAAGCAGCATAAAGTTCCCAAACTGGAGGGAATATCATCTCTCAAAAAGCCTCTCTGGTAAAATCCTGGTTGTGATGAAGATGCTGAGCTGTGATAAAGGCTACCTTTTAAGATGTGTTCATCCTGCCCACAGACACCCTGCCCATCAGGAGACCTCAATGCTTACACAATTCTAGCAACTCGAAAATTTCTCAGATGCTGGACTTCAGGGGTTGGGGGGTTTTTTGTTTTTAATTTCTCAAACCAGTGACTTCTGAAAATTATTCTCTCTTATTTTCAAAGAAGGTAAAACAATGCAATTTCTTTTTGAAATCACAATCTGCGTCAGCTGGAATTTAACCCTCCCCGAAATGATTCACAGAGATAGAGTCCATAAAGGCCAAACACTGATAAGGATAAGAAAAGCTGACTCAAAACTTCAGAAAAACAAGTTTTAAACCACCGAAGCGGACGCTATGGGAGAGTAAGAGCCGTCTATCTACTGGCAATGTTCATTGAAGAAATCACTGAGATTTTAGTAAAGTTCCATTTTGAGGGAAACACCTCAAACGACTATGAAAACTGCCTGAACTGAGTCCACATCCTTGGGACAGAGGCATCTGCACAGAGGGAAGAATGGATTTGCCACTTGTCTTTTGACTCAGACCTGCAAAGAAGCCATCTATCTAGGTTAAACATCTATGATCTTATTAAGTATAAACCCTCTGAGAGTCCACATCTATATTTTATTAAATAAATATAAACCATCCCAATGTGAGAGTAAGAGGTTCACCTTCAAGAGGGGGGAAAAAAAAAGGAAAGCAAACTGAGCATTTGTAACTTTTTACCCTTAAATGGCTGACCCTCCAAACAAGCCCAGACCGGGCTGGGGGCGGGGGCTGGAGGAGGGGTGGTGATGGGAGACAGGATGGGGCGGTGACAGAAGCCTCATTTGTCCAGGGAGCCCTATGTGTCAGGTGCTTTACCTAGAAGATCTCATTTCCTCCTCACCAGAATCCTCTGAGGTATTTTAAAAGACATGCAGACTGAGGAACAGAAAAGCCAAGCAGACTTAGCAAGGCCCCAGCTAGCGAGCAGCTGACCCAGCTCACGTTCTCCTGCTGTATCATAGCCCCTCCCCAGGCTGGGGGGGCGGGGGGTGGTCTGTCTCGTTAACTAGCTCCAACTGCCAGTTAATTAATTACAGGCCATCTGACGCCAACACCGTTTCTCCATTAAGAACATCTATATAGCCCAATTAAGTGAATAGCTTTCTAACTTTGAATATTACTTTATTTTATGCAGAAATTACATTTCCTTGCACTTCGCAAACTGCCATCTCCTCGAGGACAGGCTCAATAAATATGTGTAGAATACTTTCTAAAAACTTAACATTAAGCCACTCTGAAGTTCATTATTTGGTATCCAAACATTTCCCTCTTTCCTCTATTTACCCTAAAGTAGAATAAAGCCTATAAACAACAGTTCCTTCATTTCATTTCTAAAAGAGAGCTCAAAAAACATGAGTCCACGACCAGAAATAATTGCTTCCTTTGAGTGTCCACACACTTGGTGTCTGTCTCTTTAAGCACTTCTATGTGTATTAAAATGATTTCTGTGCATGCTTTATCTTCTCTACGAGACTTTAAACAACTTTAATATGCCCGCGGCATCCAGCCCAGTAGATGCTGAATAAATGTTTAAACAAAGAAAATTATTATTTTTTCTATATGTCTGTCACATAGATGCTCAGAATCAGTGTGGTTAATAAAAGAAAAGATTCCTACAATAATAATGAGATTCTCAGGGAACAATCAGCCTTGAATCAAAGTTGATTTCTGTCATCAGGTTCTAATTAAGAACGGCAGATAAAGCAGATGGAGAACAGCTTTAATCTTCATGCTAAGTTGATCCTACTCTGGTGAAAACACAGAAAAATTGTTTGGACAAGCCAACTGAACAAACATGATATTGGATGTCTAGAGGAAAGTCATTCTTAAAGAGTCTTCTTTCCACTAGATGGCTATCTGAATTTTTACCAAGAGAGTTAGTCAAAGGGAAAGGATCACTTAACATTGTGCATTCCAGCTAAGCCAAGGAAAGGGGTTGGTGGTCATGGGGGAGGGGGAGAATCAAACACAGGGAGGGGTTTTTTCCATTTTGAAAAGGTTTCCCCTTTTGGAACTACTTACTTAGTCCTCTTCCCATTTTACTTACTTATATCACTTACTAAACAATGTAGAAGTATTTCCATAGAAATTATGGAATCGTGCCAAGGTTCTCAACAAAGAAGTTTAGAGTTCATTTAAACTGATTTGCCATTTAATTTCTAGTGCAAACTCTTACGACTTTGTTTTGCCCATCTAAATGTGGACATTTATCTGCTTGAAATATTTTAGGTTTTTGAGGAATGGCTTCACGGCAAAGGTAAACATTAATTATAAAATGCTACCAACTAATTTTTCCATTAAAGTATACTGTGTTGTGATCCATATAGTGAAACTCTATCTGAAATCAACCACTTAGGCCATTCGTTCAAAATCATTATTTTATACTAATGTTTACTGACTTCTTTCTGATGACAGAATAAAAAGCCCATTAAGAAATTTTGAGAAAATCTATGAAAACATCTTTTTTTGTTTCTCTCCAGTCTTTAAAAAAAAAAGTTTTTTATATGCAAACATATTCATTATTTTAAAATTGGTATAATACTGCAATATACAAGGGCGCCTGGGTGGCTCAGTCAGTTAGGTGTCTGCCTTCGGCTTGGGTCGTGATCTCAGGATCCTGGGATCAAAACCCCCTTTGGACTCCCTGCTCAGTGAAGAGTCTGCTTCTCCCTCTCTCTCTGCCCCTCCCCTGCTTTGTGCTGCCTCTCTTTCTCCCTCCCATTTTCTCTTGCTCTCATATAAAATCTTGAAAAAAAAAATACTGTAATATACAATGCACATGATATTGTGATAATTTTCCCATGTTGATTATACTTTGGAATCATCATTTTAATAGTTATTTAACATTTTGCCATTGGATGTAATCCTGTGGGACATTTGAATTTCCAATAATTTTCTGGTATGAATAATACTCTGATAAATGTCTCTGGACATACTTCTATGTCTGAGTTAGACCATGTCCTCAGGAAAGATGATAGAATAATCAAAAGAATCCCAAATATGAATGCTTATCAGAAAGAGTATATCAATTCTCACCAGCCAATGATAGTGCCCATCTCATACCCAGGTCAACAACTGAATTTTACCATTATAATTTTTTTTTCCTAATTAGTAGGCAAAAACTGGTATCTTGCTGTTTTAATTTCCCTTTCTTTTATGGCTAAGGTGGAATTTTTCTTCACTTTTTAAAATTTTTTTTTAAAGATTTTATTTATTTATTTGACAGAGAGAGAGAGATCACAAGTAGGCAGAGAGGCAGGCAGAGAGAGAGGAGGAAGCAGGCTCCCCGCTGAGCAGAGAGCCTGATGCAGGGCTCGATCCCAGGACCCTAGGACGATGCCCTGAGCCGAAGGCAGAGGCTTTAACCCGCTAAGCCACCCAGGCGCCCCTTTTCTTCACTTTTTAAAACTTAAGTGACTCAGGGTGCCTGGCTGGCAGAGTCAGTAGAGCACACAACTCTTGATCTTGGGGTTGTAAGTTTGAGCCCCATGTTGGATATAGAAATTAGATAAAAATAAAATCTTTAAAACTTAAGTGGTTTATTTCAAGTCAGAAGTCTGTTTTTCGTTAACTATAATTAGACAGCCTTCTTTTAAACCTTATAAAATTTTCGGCTGGCTCTCAAAGGCTTTATTCTATACCACAACAGATTTGGCTATTCTTAGAGAGATGAACACTGCAAAGAAAGAGTAATATTTTTAAAACAGAAGTTTCATATAATCTAAGTTAACTTAATTTTTAAATTTTACCACTCAATTTAAAATTAAAATGCTAGCTTGTTATATAGTGCATTAAATCCAGGAGCTAAAAACAATGTAAAATTCCTCATTTTAGGGGCCCTGGGTGGCTCAATTGGTTGGGCATCCAACTCTTGATTTCACCTCAGGTCACAATTTTAGAGTCTTGGGATAGAGCTCCACATCCAGCTCTGCACTTGGCAGGGGAGTCTGCTTGAGGGTTCCCTCCCTCTCCCTTTGCCCCGCCCCCTGCTCTCTCTCTCTCTCAAATAAATAAATAAGTCTTTTTTTTTTTAATCCCCATTTTTGGGAGGCGCCTGGGTGGCTCAGTTGATTAAGCACCTGTTTTTGGCTCAGGTCATGATCCCAGGGTCCTGGGATCAAGCCCCATATGGGGCTCCCCGCTCAGCTAGGAGCCTGTTTCTCCTTCTCCCTCTGGCCCTCCCCCCAGCTCATGTGCTCTCTCTCTCTCAAACAGATAAGGTCTTTCTTAAAACTTCCCCAGTTTACAGGAGGAAAAACACTTCATTAATGTTTCCTTTGCAAAAATGTAAATATTTTTTATAAGACATGTTCAATGTGAGTTACTAAGTAGCTTCAGTATTACAAAAAATAGTTAATCATTAAAGTTAATCCTTGAGTATAAGAAATGTTCTTTCTTTTCATATTACCAGCTTCTTATATTATGGGAGAGATTTCCTGGCTCATCATGAACATATAAATATCAGTTAAAACAGCAGAATCAAATTATTCAGTGTTACATTACCGGAGCACAGTGTTGCCTGTTTTGGGTTATAGCATTTGATGGAGAAAGGACAGGAAAAAGGTACAATTTGGTCTGATTTATTTGCTGGGATGTTTCTGTATAACTATTTAAAATTATGTTGCGTTTAAGACATAACATTAAATGAGGAGAAAAAGATAAAACACTGTAATCTCAATCGTATTAAAAAATAAAAAAATAAGTAATGTGCACTGCAGGAAAAAGATACGTGAAAATGCTAACAGTAGGTTTATCTCCAGGCGAAAACACAGATGAAGAAAAATGACATTGATTTCAATAGTTACATATCGGGTTTTTTATTGCAATAACATTAGGTGTTCATGTAACGACAACAAAAGTTTAATTCCTGCCCCTCCAATAACCTTCCAGTCACGATCTGCATACATACTGGGCATCAGTCACAACAGTATTCACGTGACAGCTGGAAAGTGAAACTGACACTCTCAACATACAAAGCACCCACCAAGTTTTAAATGAAATGCAAGTGAAATGAAAGGAAGGGCTTTTTTTTTTTCCCCTGCTTTTACTGAGAAATGATGTGTCAGGCACTGTGTTGAGCTCTTCACAGGGATTGATGAGTTCATTTAACCCTCTCACTACCCTCAAAGATAAGACTGTTCTCATCATAAAGATGAGGATGCAGAGGCTTCGAGGTAAGCTAAAGTCACCTGCCAAGTGTCAAAAGTTCCTAAGAGGAGGAGCCAGGGTTCAATGCTGGGATTAATACTTCCTGAGCAGAAGTAACAGAGGTAGTTTACTTTTCATCTGCAGTAATATTGGTGAATGTACTCAAATGTACTCAAATGAGCCCAAAACTTACAAAACCAGGACATGCATCTCTGCCTCTGAAAGCACACACTGAATTCTGGCTATCATCTAAAAAGGATTTTTAAAAGCATCAATATGAAACAGCTATCGCAAGCCGAAACATAAAGTCCAAGTTGTGAAAAACAAACAGAATTTGCTGGAAATCAGAACAAGTCACTTCAGAGTCAACATCTGTATAGGAAAAGGGAATGGCTTTAAGATGAGGCCATGCCCCAAACCACCCAACTTAGCTTCACTTTGGATTTCTTTGCTTTCTATTTAATATTGCTTTCTGAAACGAAGTGAAGAATCCCAAATTCAGTGTAGGAAGAAAGAAATGAAAAGCGGACTTTCTACCTTCTACCTGCATACCTTCAGTACATACGTGGAACTTTCTGTCCCCAAGATACTGCTATTTAGTATCGTATTCTGGATAGAGCCCTATAGCCCTATAGGCCTAGAACCCTAAAAATGATAGTTTTCTGACTTCTGATTGTGGTAGGCTAAGGATTTATTACAGAGAAGCAAAAAGTAATGTCAAGGTGAGCAGTCTACTAGTCTAACATAGTTCAAAGTGCCAGATTAATTACTATACAGCACCTTAAACCATATCAAAACTAAACAGAGAGGTGTGCCTGGTATCTCAGTCGGTTAAGCCTCCAACTCTTGATTTCCACTCAGGTCATGATCTCAGGGTCATGACATCTAGTTCAGGGTCTGGCTCTGCACCCAATCTCTGCTTGAGATTCTCTCCCTCCCTCTGCCTCTGTCCCTCCCCACCACCTGGCTAGCGTACTCTCTCTTTAAAAAAAAAAAAAAAAAAGAGGCAGCTGGGTGGCTCAGTCATTAAGCATCTGCCTTTGGCTTGAGTCATGGTCCCAGAGTCCTGGGATCAAGCCCCGCATTGGGCTACCTGCCCAGCGGGAAGCCTGCTTCTCCCTCTCCCACTCCCCCTGCTTATGTTCCCTCTCTTGCTGTGTCTCTTTCTGTCAAATAAATAAATAAAATCTTTAAGAAATAAAAAATAAAAAGAAGCTAAACAGAGAAACCAGTCAATGCCTTAAAAAGATGGTTTTCTTCCCTTAGTGCTTAATTCCAAGGCAAGTCAAGACCTTAGACCTGTACGAAATCCTGATCCAAATAAAGCTTATCAAAAGAGCCATCTTTAGTGAAAAGAAAAGCCTACAGCCCTGAATATGACAGTTTCAGATTTCCTAAAAACAGTAACTGAGCATAACTGATGATAAACGTTAATGAAAATATAATTTCCTAGTGGATAAAGTTCATATTACTCATCCTCACATTCAAAAACTTTCACTTCTAGACCAGTTTACCTTTTCAACCCCATCCCCACACTTTCTCTCCCTGGCCCTTCTCACACTCCTCCTCCCAAGAGGAAATGGCCTCTCCCACCCCTACTTCTACCAGCGGATATCCTACTCATCTTTCAAGGTCCTCCTCAAAAAGCCAAATACTCATTGAAGTCTCTTGCTCCCCCAAATGGTTTTTAACAACATTCTTTTGTCTATCTCAAAACACCAGCTTCTCTAATAATAATCAGTAATGTCTTTCTCTTTGGCTAAGACACTGCTGCAAATCCCTGAACCAAACAGGGAAGGGGCCAAGATGCCCTCATCTTTGCACTGTCCCCAGAAGCCTAACAACTGCATGCACTGCACACAGTCAGCTCCATACTTTTCTAAGCAGACTCCCTGCAGAGCAGGGAGCCCAACCCAGCGCTTGATCCCAGGATGCTGAGATTATGACCTGAGCAAAGGCAGACACTTAACCGACTGAGCCACCCAGGAGCCCCTCCATACATACTTTTCAATGGATGTAATAGAAGACAGTAAAGATTGGTTTCTATCAGATCCCTCACTGTCTTATAAATATTTATTCATTGATTTAGGAACCGACTAAACCCAAATCGTTAAACAAAACTAACAATTTTCCATATAAAATAGCACAGGGGATAAGCGTCTTTCAGCAGTTGGAGATTCAATTCCTACTCTGCCTTTCTGAGCTTCAGTTTCCCGACTTGTAAATTAGGAATCCTAAAATTACTTCATTGGGCTACTAAAATTAAAGAGCACAGTACCTGGCACATGGTAAACACTGAAGAAATTGAGCTACGGTTACTGTCACATGAAAACTCTCTATTTGCCAGTCAAGTTTTAGGTCACAATCAAAATAAAATCTGAAACCACCACTTCCTAGGTTTAGAACTTTATTTCCCGTAAGTCTTCCCTGAAAAAAATCTCAAGTCAGTGTCCATCAAGTTCCATTATATAACTGGTAGGGTACGGATGTTTGAAAGCTCAATAAATTGACCCAAATCGATACACACTCAAGTCCTATTTCTTCACACTCATCGGTAAGTTTCCACGTAATATACCAGTAGACCTTACAATGACATCATCAACATATAGAGCTATCTGTGGTCCGGTCAGAACACCCTGTGTGTTTCCAGCACAGAACCATCGAGGATTTCTGTTCAAGTAAAGAAGCAGAAGTACTTTTTAGTTACCGCAGCGTTAGATGTAAGAGAGGTACATGACCTCTCCCACGGGGCTTCTACCAGAGGGCATGGGCTACCATGCTGCCCTAACACTGAGGTTCCTCAGGAGACAAGCCTGGTGTTCCCCAGCACCATGCCAATAAACCCCAACAAGCTTATCTGAAACAGTACTTACGTGACATTTTCTAAAAAGAGTATTAAAATTAGTATCTAAAAACTATAGACAAATAATTACAAAATGCACAGCAAAACAGAGGCAGATTCAGTCTGACAAACTATTAAAAGCACGTAGGCATGCTCCAAGCCCACAGAATGATGCGAGCATAAAAGCAGTTAATTTTCCATCATTTCCGGGAGGAACTAATACTACAGAAGGTGAAAAGAGGCACAAGTGTATCTTACTTACAGAGACGTGTTCTAATAAAATTTCTGTGAAACAAGCTGCTAAGTGACTTTTACAACCCCTGCATTCTAACCATGTTATTGAAAAAAAAAAAGAAAAGTGTCCCCTTAAAATTAGTTTTCCTGAATCCGTTTCAGAGGCAAATAACAATTTTCTGATAAAATATTAATACCACACCAAATAATTATATGGTGCTAACTTAAAGGCACATTAAGTATTAGCTTCAAAAGTGCACAGTAAAAAATACGGTAAGACTCTAGTTTTCATATTATTTCCACAAGGTAATGCTTAAGGCAATTTAGCTAAGTTCTTTACCTGAAACTTGAGACTTTATAACTTAAAAACTTTTCACTGTTAGTTTAACTGTATTTTCCGCTACCAAATTAATCAACTGACCACTTTCTGGACACACTTGCCTGACAACACCTACAGTCTCTTCTTGTTCAGGAAATAGGACCATGTAATGAAAGCAGTGACAGTACTGACCTCACACTGACTCTTGGCCCAGAGTCCTTCCTCTGGGCTCCCACAGACATGGCACGCATCTCCACAGGAGTTTTCACACTGCAACCACATGCCTGAGGCCTTTCTCCCCTTCGACAATGGGAATAGAGTAGGCAGTTTTCTACAACTAACCCGAAATTACTACAGACTCAGTAACTAAATATTATCAAGCAGACTGCCTATACTGACAGGCCCGTTCTCAAGCAAATGATTGGGATGGGTGGGTTCCCTCATGGAAGGTAGACGAGATTTAGTGAGCCGGACAAAGCACTGTTCACTGTCAGATGGGAGTCTGTTGCCTAAATTTAGATCTAATTCCCAAGAGCTGAACATTTTAGTTGGTGTGGTGTCAGTCAGAAGATAACTAAATTCTCCAAGCGAGCGGTGGGTTTCTGCTCGAACACCGACGCTTCGGGTCCCAGGTATGCTTCTGCTCACTGATCACGTGGCCTTTGATTCTTCAGGCCTCAGTTTCAGAGATAATCCCCGTATTCTGTCTGTCTGTCAGTATCAGTGAAAAGGGGTTTGGTAAAGTCCTGTCTTCTTCAGGACCTCCAGAATCGGTCCGCCTCTCTCCATCCCAACCACCACCTCGTCAGGCCCAGAGCACCAGCTCTCACCAGACTTCTGCAATAGCCCCCAAATGCCAGCCCCTCTGCATCCTTCCTCACTGCTCTCCAACGCATTTTCCACAGAGAAGACCGTGATTTTTTTTCAAAATGCAACTCTTACCACGTCATATTCATACACCCTCGAAGTTCCAAAGGCAAATTACTGCCCCTGGGAGAAATGCTAGAACGCTTAGTATGGCGTCCAATGGCTTGACGGGCATGGTGCTGCTCACTCCTCTGGCTGCATTTTGGGCCATGCCCTACCCGCCAACACATACAAATTCTCTGTGTTCTAGCCACACTCATCTTCTTCCAGTTCCTTGAATATACAATGTTACCTCCCACATTATCACATCTCCCTGTAATATTCTCTTTTCCACACCCAAATTTGCCCTACTAACTCCTACTTATCTGTCAGATCTCAAGTCACTTCCTTCCCTCACCTCCCACCTGCCGATGTTCTCTCAAGACACCAAGCACTTTTCCTCCTGAGTACATCCCGTGATGGCAGGTTTATCTGCATGACTGTTTGAGTCCTGTCTGTCTCCTCCACTAAATGGTAGGCTCCGAGAGGACTATGATAGTCTTACTCACCAAAAGAAATACAGTATAGGTTTCCAAATTGAAGAGATCTCTCAAAACTTGATAACAGAAAATTATAAGAGACCGGTGTTTTTAATTGTGTATTTTCAGTGTTTTCCAACATTTCTTCTTTATAAATATGTCCAAATATTTTTAAAATCCTAGTATGTAGGATTATAAAGCCAGTACGTAAAACTATCAGGATGTGAAACACTGGAAATCTAGTACATTTTTCTAAAACGTAGAAACAAAGGCATTCCGCATCCAAAGCTTTTTGCCTGTCTGAACTTAGTCACTGCTTTGGAACACCGTGAAGTAAGGCTATCAAATATAAAACTGAACCTTTTACAGGTTTATTTTAAAACCTGGGAAACTATAAAGGGATTAGAGTACCTATGAAGCAGTAAGAAAACGATTAAAATGTATGCCAGAGAAGGGATTACAAAACATATGACTGGAGAATTTATGGCAACGAGGTTAGTAACTATAATCTTGTTCAGAGTAAGCCGGTATTTATAAGAAAAAAAAAAGTTCTTTAATGGTTCCCATTTCCGGTCTTAGCAACATTTAATGTGAGCACAGAATTCTGGCATTTGATTAAGAGTTGTTCAAAATATAAGCACAAGAAGATTTTAAAGAAAAAAAAGGACACTAACACATTAAAAATGCATGATTTAAAAAGAGAAACAGACTCACGGACACAGAGAACAATCTGGTGTTTGTCAGAGGGGAGGTGGGTGGGGGAATGGGGAAATAGGGAAGGGAATTAAAAGGTACAAATTTCCAGTTATAAAATAAGACAAGGGAATACAATGTACAGCATAGGGAATATAGTTAATAAAAGCTAACAACTTTGTATGGTGACAGATGGCAGCTAGATATATCATGGTGATTGTTTTGTAATGTATGTAAATGTTGAATCACTATGTTGTACACCCAAAACTAATATAATAGTGTAGGTCAACTAGACTTTCAATTAAAAAAAAAAAAAGGAAAAGAAAAAAAAAAGTAAGTGTTTTGTTCTTCCCCAGGACACAATATTATTGTCCCCAAGTTTGTACTGGTATGTTGCAGGGGTTTCTCCTTATTTGAAAAGTAAACAGCTGGAAAATAAAACCATGTTGAGGTCCCCAGCCCTTTCTCCGTGGCATCTGAAGTCCTTTCCCAGGTGTGAAGCAAAGGAATTAAGTCACACTCTCAAGCTACAGAAAACACTGAAAAATCAGAATTCAAGCAGTAATGCCTCATAGGTTTTCAATGATTAATCTACTTCCTCTGAGGCTTAACCAATCTAACCTAGGACCACTGCCTGAGCAGCGGAGAACAGACATTTAACAACAGTACTTTGGCTGGAACAACAGCTACCACAAGGGCTTTAAAAAGTCTTGCATGGTAGAAATGGCCCAAATAAGAGACTTTTCTAGCAATACATATGTTCAGTTAGTATCAATAAATGTACCCTAAAAGCAAAGTGGAAAACACTAAAGACAGCCAATCAGTATGTACAAAGAACGATCTATGTGTATACGATATATACAGAAAAAGTCCTGAAAGCTAGTCAAATCAATAGCTCAAATTCTCCCAAACACAATTTCTCAGATTCTGTGCCTTTCTCAGTACGGTTCCTTCCAAATGAAATGTTCTGACCCATACCTCAGCCTTTAGCCTCCTTTGACACAGCCCTAAAAACACCTCCATCCTCTTATTGTTAAAACACGTCATAATATTCCCTCTAGCACTGATTATTTCATTCATTTATTTTTTTTTTTTTTTTGCAAAAGAGAGAGAGCACGCGTGCGCACGCGCATGTGAGGGGGGGAGGGGCAGAGGGAGAGAGAGAATCCCAAGCAGATTCCCCACTGAGCACGGAGCCCGACGTGGGGCCTCGACCTCATGACCCTGAGATCATGATCTGAGCTAGAACCAAGAATTGGAAGATGGACACTCAACCAGAGCCACCCAGGTGCCCCTCGCCCTGTGTTTATAAAGGTTTTATGTAACATGTGAGGTAGCTTTCCACTTTCTACACTGCCCTCCACACAAATATTTAGGAAAGCTGTTAGAACTGCAGGGACATGGAGTCTGAGTCTCAACCATATCTTTATGGTAAAGCAATCAATGACCACAGAGCTAAAAGGCCTTCACTAAGCAAACCCTGACTGAGCACTCTAAATGGCAAGCCCAGAGACGAACTAAACAAAATTCCTGACCTCAATGAGCTCACAGTCCAGCAGAGGGAAATATAACTGTAAACAACAATTACCAAAAGAAAAAAGAGAACCACATGGGATATATGAGGTATGAACAGGGTCCTATAATAACAAGAGAGGGTACCTAACTCAGCCTAAAGGTTGGTAGGTAAAGGCCTCCTCTGCAGAGCTCAACTCAGTTCACGTAACAATCAAAAACAGAAGGTAAGTAAGAGAAAGCCTCCTTGACATCGGTCTTGGCAATGACTTTTTGGAACTGACACCAAAAGCACAAGCAACAAAAGCAACAATAAACAAGTATGACTACGTCTAACTAAAAGGCTTCTACACAGCAAACAATCAACAAAATAAAAAGGCAGCCTATGGAATGGAAAAAATTTTTTGCAAACCATGTATCTGATGAGGGCTTAATAATCCAAAATATATAAGAAACTCCTACAACTCAAGAGCAAAAACCAAATAACTCAATTAAAATATATATATATATGTATGTATATATACACACATGCATGCTTAAGTCATTTTAGGCTTTTTTCTTAAAAAGATTTTATTTATTTATTTGACAGAGAGATCACAAGTAGGCAGAGAGGGGGAAGCAGGCTCCCTGCAGAGAGCCTGATTCGGGGCTCAATCCCAGGACCCTGAGGTCATGACCTGAGCCGAAGGCAGAGGCTTAACCCACGGAGCCACCCAGGTGCCCCAAATAACTCAATTTTTAACATGGGCAGAGGAAGTGAATGGATACGTTCCCAAAGAAGACACCAAAATGGCCAAGCGGTATATGTAAAGGTGCTCAACATCCCTAACCAGGGATAATAAAATCAAAACCATCGTGAGCTATCCCCTCATGCCTACTGGGAGGGCTAGTATCACAAAGTCAAAGGATAACAAGTGTTGGAGAGGACATGGAGAATAAGAGAACTCTTGTGCGCTGTTGGTGGGAATGCAAATTGGTACAGCCAGCATGGAAAACAGTATGGAAGCTCCTCAAAAAACTAAAAATAGAGCTACCATATGATCCAGCCATCTTACTTCTGGGTATATATCCAAAGGAAATAAAATCACAATCTCAAAGAGATACCTACACTCTCAAGTTCACTGCAGTTTTTTCACCGTAGCCAAGATATGGAAACAACCTAAGTGTCCATCAATAGGTGAACAGAGAAAGAAAATGTTATACAGACACACATACACACACACCAGAATATTATTCAGCCTTTAAAAAGAAGGAAATCTGCCATTTGCAACAACATGGATGAACCCAGAGGACATTATGCTAAGTAAAATAAGCCTCACAAAGAAAAATCTTGCATGATTTTACTTATACGTGGAATCTTGAAAAAAAAAAAGAAAGAAAGAAAGAAAAGAAAAGAAAAATGGAACTGTTGGTAACAGAAAGTAAAACAGTGGCTACCAGCGGCTGGGGGTGGTAAGAGAAAAGGGAAGATGTTAATCAAAGGTACAAACTTTCAGTTATAAGATAAATAAGCTTTGGAAACCTAATGTACAGCATGAGTCCCTACAGTTAATAATAATCTGTTCTATAGTGAAATTTGCTGAGAGTAAATCTCAAGTGTTCTCAACACACACACACACACACACACACACACACGTTAACTATGGGAGGTAATAGATATGTTAATTAATCCAATTGCAGTAGTCACATCACAATGCATATATGTATCTAAACATCACACTACATACCTGAAACATAAGTGATATTTGTCAAAAATAAAATCTGTCCCCAAATAAAAAATAAGATACATAAAATAGAGAAGGGAAGGAAGACTGTTACCAGCCAAAGGAACAGCACATAGGAAGACAGAGGTGAGAGAGAACAGCTCTACCTCAGTGTGGCTGGAGCTCGATATGGGAGGGACGGGCTGGGAGAAGAAGCTGATTTGCCTCTTTGGAATAAATGAATAAAAGAATCCATGCAAAAGAAAAATCAACATATGCTTTCTTTCTACTTGCAAAAAACTTCTACTCTATTTGAGGTAGTAGATATTTGTTTTATGTTTTGTATTATTGGTTTAGTGTCACTAAGAGGCAGGTCGAAAGAGGACTGGTTTAAGAACCAGAAAACGTAGGTTCTAGTCCTAACTTTGTCACTGCACAATTGCTCTTGGGCAAATCACTTCATGTTCCTTTAGAAAATAAGGTGTTTGAACTGCATTCACTATAACCTCTTCCTACCTCCAACATCTATGTTAATTCTAGAAGGCAAGAAGGAACAGACTACTATAGACAAAGATGGACAAAGGTGACTTTGCAGAATGATACGCTTGGAAAGGAGTAAGATGCCAAAACCAATGGATGAAAGTCTGGGGGGTCCAGGATATGTATACAATCTCAAAATATCACCCCACAGATTATTCATTAATTATTAAAGGAGGAAGGCACTTCACAATGCTGTATTCTTGGGGAAAAAAAGAAAGATTTAACTTTGATTCTTATTATGGGGGGGGGGGAAATCAGACAAATCCCTTTGTGGAACATTCTACAAAATCAACTACCCTGGACTCCAAAAATGTCAATGTCGCGAAAGAAAAAAGGAAAAGGAGTTATTCTAGATGAAAGAACACCAAAAAGATAGGGCAATTAAATGACTATGGACTGAATATTAAACATGTCTGTACTGATACTAAGTTTCTTGAGTGTGATAATGGTATTGTGATTAAGGAAACTATTTATATTGAAGAAATACATGCTGAAGTATTTCAGAGTGAAGCAGCAAGATATCTGCAACCTACTTTCTAATGACTAATGGTTCAGGAAAAAAAGATACATATATACGTATACACACACAGATACAAATACATTCATATGTATACATAGAAAAAGAAACACATGTGGCAGCTTTGGCAGCACATACATTAAGCTTTTTCTGTGCTGCAATTCTTTTCAAAATAAAAAGTTGCATGGAAAAAGATAAGTGGAAATTACATAAGCAGAGAAAAGCAAGGTGAATCTTCCAGACAGGCAGTGTTAAGAGATACAGAAGTAGCAATCTGGAGACTGAAAAGAATTAAGAAATGAGATATTAATTGTGGCACATAATTATAAGTGGTATAAAAGTTCAGTGATCAGCAGAGCTTTCAGGAAAAAATGAAATTTTAACTATGTATTACAGGCAGAGAAGCTTTAAATGGGCAGAACTGTCTTTTAGGAGAGGGATGCAAGCAGAAGTATTGGCCAGGGCATAGGTACATACAAACACTTACATGTATGCTGATATAGACACACATGTGTATACATATACATATGTTACATATGCAGTTATGAGATTAGCCCTTTCTGACTGAAGGTACAAATCTGGACTAAAGTCAAAGTATAAAGACCTCAATAAACTCTGGAAGAGCTTGGTTTCTATACAGTAGATAATGGGGACTCTCATAGGGTTTTTTGTTTTGGGTTTGGTTTTTGTTTGTTTTGTTTTTTTTTTTGTATTTTTACTCTAAATAATAAGAGCAATGCTTGTGTAATTTAGAAACACAAAAAAAGTATTATTATTAATATTTTGGTGTATTTCCACTAATTTTTCTATAGTTTTCAAAACTTAATTGAGACCCTGTCGCTCTTTTCACTTAAAATAACCCATGTTATTATAAAAACCTTATACATGTTACTCTACGGGTGCCTGGCTGGCTCAGTAGGAAGAGCATGTGACTCTTGGTCTTGGGGTTGTGGGTTCGAGCCCCATGCTGGGTGTAGAGATTACTAAAAAAAAAAACTTAAAAAAATGTGGGGGCACCTGGGTGGCTCAGTCGGTTAAATAGCTGACTCTTGATTTCTGCTCAGGTCATGATCTCAGGGTGGGAAAACCGAGCCCTGTGTCGGGCTCCCCACTCAGCATGGAAATCTACTTGAGATTCTCTCCCTCTGCCCCTTCCCCTGGTTTCTCACTCTCATCAATTAATTAATTAGTTAATTAATTTTTACTAAATGGCTATATCATATATACATACCTAGATTTGCTTAACCATTCCTCAACTGGATTTTTAGATTGCTTTGGTCATAATTTTTTTTGCTATTTTTTTTAAAGGTTTCCTCTTTTTAGAGGTAGGGGTAGAGGGGCAGAGGGAGAGGGAGAGAATCTAAGCAGGTTCCCTGCCCAGCGTGGAGCTGAGCGTGGGGCTAGATCTCACAACCCTGACCCTGAGATCATGACCTGAGCTGAAATCAAGATTCTGAGGCTTAATGAACTAATCCACTCTGATGCCCAAGAGAGAGAGAATCTTAAGCAGGCTCCACACCCAGCACAGAGATCAAGGAGGGGCCCGATCTCACAACCCTGAGATCACGACCTGAGCTAAAACCAAGAGTCGGACACTTAACCAACTGAGCCACGCCCCTAATTTTTTGCTATTTTAAAAAATGATCAGTTTCTTTAAAAATTAGAAATAGAATAACCATATGATCCTTTAATTACACTTCTGGGTATATATAGCAAAGAACTAACACAGGGATGTGAATGGATACTTGCAAACACCTATGTGCACAGCTGCACTATTCACAACAGTAAACAGGTGGAAGCAACCCAAGTGTCCACTGAAGGATGAATGGATTAAAAAAAGATAGTATATACATACAATGAAATATTATTCAGCCTTGAAAAGGAAGGCTGTCCTAGCACACACCGCAACGTGGATGAACCTTGAGGACATTATACTAAGTGAAATAAGCCAGTCACAAATGACAAACACTGTATGATTCCATTCATACAATGTTTCTACTGGAGTCAAATTCAGAGACAAAATAGAATGGTGGTTGCCAGGGCAGGGGAGGAGAGGGAATGGGGAGTTGTTTAATGGGTACAGAGTTGCAGATGAAAAGGCTTCTGGAGATTGGTTCGTGCAACAATGTGAATATAATTAATACTATTGAACTGTACACATAAAAATGGTAAATTTTATCTCATGTGTACCACAATTTTTAAAAATTAGTAACAGTTAAAAAATTAAATACATTTACACAAGCATCTCTGCATTTTAAGTTTTGCGTGCACTTCTGATTAGTTCTTGCATTCAGGTTCCTAGAAGTGGAGCGTTAAGGGGACACACAAAAAGCAACAGGTTCTCCAGCATGTTGCTAAGTGACTTTCCAAAAGATTATACCAATTAATACTACCACTGACGTTACAGAAGAGTACTTGCATCACACCACACCCGCAATAATATTCACTTCAATCATTCAACAATATTTACTGAGCATCTACGTGCCAGGACCTGTTGTGGAATACGGCAGGGAATAAGACAGACACAAGTTCCTGCCCTCGTGGGGTATAAGTTCTGGTGGGAGAAGCAGGCCAAAAAAAAAAAATTTTTTTTTAATGTAATAGTAAGCAAAAGATACAGTATAGGGCGTTTGAAGAAAAAAGAACAAAGGGAAAGCCGACAAGTATTGCAGGGGACACACTGAAATTTTAGGTTGGAAGACCACAGACACAGCCTGCCTCACTGACACGGTGAAATGTGAATAAAGATCCGAAGGAAGGAAGGGAGAGAACCGCAAAGCTGTCTGGGAAATGGCATTCAGGGAAGAGGGAACCACAATCACAGAGGCCCTAAAGGCTGGAGCATGCGTAGAACGCCTTCAGCCCTCAAGAACAGCTAGGAGGCCAGGGCGGCTGAAGCGGAGTCGGGAGGAAGCAGTAGGAGATGTAATCAGAGAAGGTCCACATCTCCTGGGGTCTTGATAATTGTATATGATCATTTTTTTCAATGTTCTTTTATTATGGTAAGAGTGCTCAACGTAAGATCTACCCCCTTAAATTTGTAAGTATACAATATAGTATTGTAAACTATAGGTACAATGTTACTCAGCAGACATCTAGAGCTTACTCATCTTGTTTTTATCACTTTTTCATCCTATTTGGATAGGTAAAAAGGCAATGTACTAGCCAGGCTGCTGTAACAAAATACCACAGACAGCCGGTGTAAACAACAGAGGCTGTGAAGTCCTAGATCAAGGTGCTAGCCGATTTTAGTGCATGGCCAGAGCTCTCTTCCTGGCTTAAAGGTGGATGCCTTCTCACCGTGTCATCATGTGGCAGAGAGAAGGTGATCTCTCTTCCGCTTCTGATAAATCCCACTAACCCTTTCTGAATGCTCCATTAGAAATGGAAGGAAGAAATCAGAAGCTAAAATGAAGAAGTCAGAGAGAGACAGGAGGAGAATCAAGGCTGGGCTGTATCATGCCACCAGAGCCAAGCTGGAAAGAAGAGGGATCCTCACCTTAGTGCCAAAAACAGCAGGGGAGACAAGGAGGCTGGGAAGGATGACCACCGAGATGTGGATCTGGCAATAAAGGAAGTCACTGGCTTTGACAGTTTGAAGCCAGATTGTAGAGGATTAAAGATGAATCCATCAGGGGCAAGGAAGAGGAAATACCTACTCTGCCTTAGGAAATCTTGCAGTAAAAGCAGAAAAGAAAAATAACCAGGTAATGATGTCCCAAGACACAAAACTCTGCCAGAAATGCCTGCATAGCCTCTGAATGTGTGTGGAGGCTGAGCAAGCCTATGGGAGTATTCACGAACGTTCAGCCCTGCTGGGAGCCTCAAGCAGGCAGGCTGAATGAATACAGGAAGATTCTACCTATGCTGTGCACAAAGAGGCAGCAAGTCTTCACATTGGCCACTAATTGCTGGTTTGGTAAGTGGCCTTAAGAGGTCACCAAGAAAGTAATACCCATAGTAATAACTGCCGGTTTGTTGGATTTCAGCTAATATGAGCTAAACCAGCTTAAGTCAATTAAGGTTCTTTTCTGTTTGTTTAGTCTCACTATGAAACTGTTAGAGGCTCTCCTCAAACATCCAGAGATGTCTGGCTGTCCATCCACGTTTAAGAGGCTTGTGTTTAAATGCTGCCTGGACGTTCCGTGGCAAGTGATGAGTGTCACTGCAGAGGAACCCTACCAAAACGTTTATGTATTTTTAAACCTCAAGGAACTGAGTAAATAACAGATTTGTCTAATACGATGGGACTATTTCAGAGCAATACTGTTCGTAAGTAGAGCAAACATCAATTTCTCTTCCTAAAGTGCTTCGTTTCCTTGGGTAGTTAGGTAAAAGGAATAGAGGCAAAATCCATCATCATTATTTTATGTCATTTAAAAACAGACTTCAGGGTCACCTGGGTGGCTTAGTTGGTTGAGCATCCAACTCTTGATTTCGATGATTTGGGCTCAGGCTGTGATCTTGGGGTCATGGGATCTAGCCCTATGTCAGGCTCCCCACTCAATGGAGGAAGGGCATCTGCTTGAGATTCTCTCTCCCTCTTCCTCTGCTTCTCCCCCTCATACACGCTCTCCCTTTCTCTAAAATAAATAAATAAAACTCTAAAAAATTAAATGAAGTTAAATTAGGGGTTCCTGGGTGGCTCAGTAGGTTAGCATCTGCTTTCAGCTAAGGTCATGATCTTAGGGTCCTGGGATCAAGCCTCGTATGGGGCTCCCTGCTCAGAAAGGAATCTGCTTCTCCCTCTCCCTCTGGTCCTCCCCTTGCTCGTGCTCTCTCTCTCTCTCTCAAATAAATAAATAAAATCCTAAATAAATTAAATTACATTAATATTAAAAAAAAATAAAAACAGACTTCAGGGGATGCCCAGCCAGCTCAGTCAGAAGAGCACGTGACTCTCAATCTCGGGGTTATGAGCTCGAGCCCCACATTGGGTACAGAGATTACTTAAAAATAAACTCTTTAATAAATAAATAAAATAATAAAATAAAAACAGACTTTAGGAAAGACACCTAAATGACAGCTAACTTATTCTATAAAGTTCCTGTATACATTCAGAAAAAGAAAGAAGATCTTTCTTTTATCTAGATTTTTATCTGTCTGGGATAAATGATGTATAATAGGTGTTCAATTTTATAGGTGTATAATCAAAACAAAACAAAACCTTGATCCTCATCAAAGTTAAAATGTCTTTATTTTAGCAAAATGTGTAAGACTGGAAACCACTGAGCTTCAAGCATAAGTGCCTCCATAACATTGCTTTTATTTTTTTGTCTCCTTTTAATGACCATTACTGTATTCACAGTGATGATTCTACAGATAAAAGGAAGCATCAGTTTTCAGATTCAATCTCCAAATGAGAAGTGTTTTGAGATTATAAGCTTTATGCCCAAAGCACAAATCTAGGTGAAACTGAACGACTTCACCAATCCTTGATTTACTAAGGGCAACCAAGTAAATATCAAACAGCTTCATTCCAGGCAGTCCAGACACAAACCTAAACAAACTCCATTTTGTCACCTAATAATATGCTTTGAAAATAAATGTGACACAAAGTTAATTTTACTAAGCTGCTTGCACACACATGGGTGTGCAACGCACACATGCACACACATACACACACTCACACATACATCTTATGAGGTTTAAAATGCTATCCATCTTTCACCCAAAGGTTAAGGATTCTGATAAGGGCGGTAAATGGCACAATTGACAGCATGATTGCATTATGACAAAACACTCCACATTTCCTAAAGAAAAAAATATGAATTTCACCCAAATATACTACCACTTAATATCTACATCAGTGGTTCAAGTTACAAAATTCACTTTTAATAACATTTTAACAAGTTTTATTCCCCAAAACATTACAAAATACATGCTCAAAAAAAATGGGAAGCAACACGGAAAAATATATGTCCTTCCTTGAAACCCACGTTAAGAGGTAGTCAGTGTTAGTTAACGTTTGGCAAACATTCTTCTAGTCTTTGCAGGTAAAGGTATGTATACAGGAGCAAGGAAATATAAAATTTAAAGAAAGAAAATCTAAGCAGATGGCCCACACACTATGATTACAAAAATATTTTACTTAAGTGACTTGCTTCCGGCAGAACCTCACCCCCCCCCAACCCCAACCAATCCTATGCCCCTAAACTTTAATAACCACTGGAGCAAGAAAATATCTCTGCTCAGGAATCAACTCTGCGGAGACCAGATTACTCCTGCCACACACTAAATCAAGGAGTTATACTAGTGACTAAAGGAAACAAATATTGAAGGAGAGAGCATGCTGTCTTGTTCTAGCTGTTTTTAATGTTACCTCTTAAAACCTGCTCAAATATTTCCATCTCTTGCATGATTCTCAGGACTGCCTAAGCCCCAAATGCCATTCTGCAGAAGCTCCAAGTTGAGTCAGCACATTGTTTTTAATGATTGTAGATGGGCAAATGGAAAAACTGAGGCTTTGCACACTTCCATAAAGATCAGATGATGCCCTCAGTGTGTCTTTGCTAGCATGGGAAAATATTTTCCCTCTCAGATTACCACCCCTTCACTCCACCCCCAGCACCTAAAAAGAAAGAAAGAAAGAAAGAAAGAAAGAAAGAAAGAAAGAAAGAAAGAAAGAAAGAAAAGGAAGAAAAAGAACAGAGTTTCATTTTGTTTCTTCTGGTTACCTGGTACTCCAAAACCTCACGGATTATACTGATGATGGCAGCAGAAAATGCAGAGAGAATATATGCCAGGATTCTCCTTAGTCTCTAAAAATGACTCAAAGGAAACCCTTGGTAAAATGGCCTGGAAAAGAAAGGCACTACGAAGCCCCTTAGCTATTAAGCAAACAAAAACAGCTCTGTGCTCATCTCCTAGCCCAAATCCCAAATCTAATACAAAGCTACTCTAAATATTAGACAGATAAAATTTAAACTTCCAAACTCTAGCCAACTGTATTTTTGGTCTCTTTGAACACATTCCATGCAGCCTTTTTTCCCCCCTGTATCTAACCTGAAATAGAAAATTTACTCTTTCTTATCAACCTTCCCCGAAGAATGATGTTGTCAGTAGCCCATAGAGGGTCCTTCAACTCTACACATATGAAAGTGGCATGTAAAAATGACTAAAATTTTTTACAGAAAATATAAAATTCACTATAATCAAATGAAACAAACATAAAATAATCCCAAAACACATGTTTTTAAAAAGCACTTATATACTTTTTTAAAGAATTATTTATTTTAGAGGGAGTGCATCCAGGGAAGAGGGCCAAAGGGAAAGGCAAAGAGAGAATCTTTTTTTTTTCCTCTTAAACTTTCAGTTAAAAATTTTTTTCCATTTTATTTTATTCTATTTCTTTTCAGTGTTCCAGCATTCATTGTTTATGCACCACACCCAGTGCTCCATGCAATACGTGCCCCCCATAATATCCACCACCAGGCTCACAATCTTAAGCAGACTCCCCACTTAGCATAGAACCCAACACAGCACTCGATCTCAGGACCCTAAAATCATGACCTGAGCCAAAACTAAGAGTCAGATGCTTAACTGACTGAGTCACCAGGTGCCCCACTTTTACATTTTAAGAACAATCTGTTAGCTAATAAATGAGTTCAGCAAAGTGGCAGGACACAGGATCAAAAATGAATTCTATATATTAGCAATGAGTAATCCTGAAAATGAAATAAATAAATTCCATTTATAATAGCATCAAAAAAAATAAATTTATTCCTAAGTGTTTTGTTTAACAAAAAGACTGCAAATACACAAAACACTGCTGAAGGAAATTAAAGAAAAACTAAATAAATGGAAAGACATCCCATATTCATGGATGAAATATTTAATATTGTTGACATTGCGATACTCCCAAAATTGATCTACAGATTCAGTGCAATCTCTATCAAAATTTCAACTGCCTTTTTCCAGAAATGAACAAGATCCATGGAAAATTCATATGGAAATGTAAGGGATCCTCACAACCACAACTATTATGGAAAAGAAGAAGAAAGTTGGAGAATTCATACTCCCAATTTCTAAACTTACTATAAAGCTACAAGAACCAAAACAGTGTGTTGCTGGCATAAGAAAGACACACAGATCAGTGAAACAGAATTTAGAATCCAGAAATAAATCCTCACATTTATGATCAATTGACTTATGACAAGAATGTTAAAATAATTCAATGAAGAAAGAACAGTCTTTCAAGAAATGGTGCTGTAACTTACATGACATCAACACACAAAAAGAATAAGTTGGACCCCTACCTCACACCATATACAAAAATTAACTAGGATTAATTTAAAAATTTAAAAATTAATTAAATAAAAAATAAAACTAGGATTAATTAAAAAATTAATTAGGATTAAAAGCCTAAATATAAGAGCTAAAATATGAAAGTCTTAGAAGAAAATTGAGCCATAAATCTTTGTGACCTTGGATTAGGGAATGGGTCTTAGACATGACAATAAAGACAAAACAACAGAAGGAAAAAAAGGGATAAACTGGATTTCATCGAAATTAAAAACTTTTCTGCTTTAGAGATTACTACCAAGAAAATGAAAAGACAACTCAGAATGAGAGAAAATATTTGCAAATCATATATCTGATAACTATACATGATGTAGTACTCAGAATACATAAAGAATTTTTGCAAGTCAGGGGGCACCTGGGTGGCTCAGTTGGTTAAGCATCTGACTCTTGATTTCTGCTCAAGTCAAGATCTTAGGTCCTGAGATCAAATCCCGTTCTGGTCTCCATTATCAGCAGGGAGTCTGCTTGAAATTCTTTCCCTTTGCCCTCCCCTGGCTCATGAATGTGCGTGCTCTCTCTCGCTCTCTCTCAAATAAATAAATAAAATCTTTTAAAAAAGAATTCTTACAACAATAAAAAAAAATCCAATTTTAAAATGGGCAAAGGATCTGAAGATACGCAAAGGGCCAATAAGCACACAAAGAGATGCTCAACACCATTACACATCAGGGCAATATAAATCAAAACCACAATGAGATACTATTTCGCACCTACTGGATGACTATAATAATAAAAAATACTTTTTTAATTTTTAAAAATATTTTATTTATTTGACACAGAGAGAGTGCGCACAAGCAGGTGGGAAGGGGCAGAGGGAGAGGGAGAAGCAGGCTCCCCACTGAGCAAGGAGCCAGATAAGGGGGCTTGATCCCAGGACCCTGGGATCATGACCTGAGCTGAAGGCAGATGCTTAACCAACTGAGCCACCCAGGTACCCCTATTTTTTTTAATTTTAAAGTACAGTAAAAGAGTTGGCAAAAATATGGAGAAATTAGACCCCTAATACATTGGTGGTGGGAATGTAAAATGGTGCAGAGACCGGAAAACAGTTTGGCAGTTTCCCAAACAGTTGAAAATTGAGTTACCACATGACCCAGCAATCCTTCTCCTATGTATATACACAAAAGAACTGAAAGTGTATGTCCACAAAAACATGTATACTGATATTCATAACAACATTAATTATAACAGCCGAAAAGTAAGAAAAGCCTAAATGTCCCACTGGTAAATGGATAAACAAAATGTGGTATACATATACAGCCATAAAATGGAATATTATTTGACTATAAAAAGGAATTAAATACTGATATACACTACAACGTGGATGAACCTTGAAAACATTATGCTAAGTGAAAGAAGCCAGACAGAAGGGGCCACATGAATGGTTTCCAGGGACTGTGGGGAGTGGGAAGTGGACAGTGGCTGCTAATAGGTACAGGATTTCTTTTAGAGTAATGAAAATGTTCTGGAAGTAGACAGTAGTAATAGTTGCACAACCTTATGAATACACTGAAAACCACCAAGTTGTATGATACATGAATTATATCTCAATTTGAAAAATTTTTAAAAGAACCATTTGTTTCAGCAGTAAAATGTCCCTAAGGAGAAATGGGATAATCTGATTTCCCTAACATGAGCAAAGGTCAGTTTTCCCAAGATCAGGATTCATAATGTTCTCAGCAAACTTAAATTTCTCCTAAGTATGTTACTGCACAAAGTTAACAGAAAGATTTTTTTGCAAAGACTGGCTATGATCACCCTATACTAACATATCAACCACTTTTCTTATTTCCATGTTTCCCTTCAGTCCGCACACTGAATATTTTTGCATGCCTATAATCCATGCAAAATAATCAGTCAAATTTCCTGTATTGTTTTATTATCATTAAATAGTTATAATTAGCTGACGTTCATAATTTTCTTAACTCCCTCCCCTCCATGCCCTGCCTAGAAGTGTTAGACATTTATTTCCAATTTTTCACTATTTATAGATAATGTTGCAATATACATGCAACATGAAAAGCCAACGTAGCTTTTTTTTCTCTTGAATTATATCACTGAATTAAGATTTCCAGAAGGGGAAAAATTACTAAACCAAAGGGTAGGACATTTTAATGACTCCTGGTTGCCCTCCAAAAGTATAACAAATTTACATTGCTATAAGCAACAAAAATTTGCTATAGTAGACATTACCATTTTTTACACTTTTAATATAATGTCAAAAGATTTTATCAAAGTAATTTGAGATCTTCTTTTTAGGCTTCAAACTTTGGTTATTCAAGGGCTTCCAAAATCCGTGAGCACTTGTTCTATTTCTTTTAAACTTTGTAGTCTTTTTTAGTCACTTAGTCAAAGAGATTGAGGATTTTTATTATTATTATTGAAGTATAGTTGACATTTTATGTTTCACGTGTACAACATGGGAATTTCACAACTCTATATACATCATGCCGTGCTCATCACTAGGGTAGCTACCTCCTGTCACCATACAACACAACTAGAGTACTACTGACTACGTTCCATAGGTGACACCAATCATCCCTGTGACTCATTCATCCCGTAACTGGAAGCCTGTACCTCCCATTCCCCTTCACCCATTTTGCTCACCCTCCCGGCCCCCTCACCTCTGGCAACCACCAGTTTGTTCTCCATATTTATGGGTCTATTCCTGCTTTTTTGTTTGATCATTTGTTTTGTCTTTCAGAATCCACATACAAGTGAAATCATATGGCATTTTTCTTTGACTTATTTCACTCAGCATTCTACTCTCTAAATCCATCCACCATGCTGCAAATGGCAAGATTTCATCCTTTTTTATGGCTGTGTAATAATCCATTTTACACACACACACACACACACACACACACACCCCAGATCTTCTTTATCCATTGACTGGTCAAAAGCCATCTGAGGTACTTCCATAATTTGGTTATTAAGTAATGCTTCAGTAATGCTACAATAAACATATGGCGCTTAAATCTCTTCAAATTAGTGTTTTCATTTTCTTTGGGTAAATACCCAGTAGTGGAATTGGTGGACCATACAGTATTTCTATTTTAACTTTTTTGAAGACCCTCTATACTCTTTTCAATAGTGGCCACCCCAATTTACATTCCCATCAACAGTGCACATGGGTCCATTTTTTGCAACAACCTCACCAACACTGGTTATTTCTTGTCTTTTGATACTAGCCAGAATGATTTTTTAATTCAGCATTCCTAACTCTAAGAAGGGTAAAACGTGTAATTGATCATTCTGTTTTCCTTCAAAATATGGATGCATGTGGCCATCTTGTCAAGTAATAGCAACTGTTAGAAAAGTAACAGAGGCTGGAATTAATTCACAATAAAAGAAAAAGCCTGCAATAATTAGCCACTTTCAAGATTCCGAAACAACTATGAGCACACATGGCTCAAGGTGTCTCTTGACTAGCAATACCTAGTCCAAAGAAAGACCAAGAACAACGAGGAGCCAATAGCATCATCATCACAAAAATAATGGTTAAATGAGCACTAAGTAGTACTACTAGAAGCATTTTTATGTTTATTATCACAGTAATTCTTCTCAAGGTGTCTCTTGACTAGCAATACCTAGTCCAAAGAAAGACCAAGAACAACGAGGAGCCAATAGCATCATCATCACAAAAATAATGGTTAAATGAGCACTAAGTAGTACTACTAGAAGCATTTTTATGTTTATTATCACAGTAATTCTTACTAAGCATCCTAGGACTCAGAAAACATTCCATTTTACTATGGAAAGAACTGAGGCTTAAAGAGAGTAAGTTACTTGTCCAAAGTAGATCTAGGAAGAGCACGTTTTTCTTAACCTTTGCATTAGCAAGTGCTTTCTTCCCCACGGGATGTAAATTCAAAGACAGAAATAGTCCCATTTAGGTCTGACAGTAAGGGGGCTCGTTAAGTATGAAGAAATGAGAATCTCACCATCATTACAGCAGTACTTATAGTCAGTGGTAGTACTAATATAAAATGGGGGGGGGAGTCGGCACCCCCATTATCTCCATCAACCCCTAAGCCAATCTAATAAACATATCACCTACAGTGAGTCCTTGTTATCAGTCCCCTAGCTCCCCCTGCCAAAGTGTGCTACCCCTAAATTCCCTCTGTATAAACATTCCAGAGTTGCCAGTGTATGTGATGTTGAAAGAATGCTTCTTAGTGTCTCTTTCTTTTTTTAAGATTTTATTTTTGGGTTGGGGGAGCGCCTGGGTAAGTACAGTTGGTTGAGCCTCTGACTCTTGGTTTCAGCTCAGGTCGTGGTCTTGGGGGTGATGGGATCCAGCCCTGAGATGGGCTCTGCCCTCAGTATGGAGTCTGCTTGGGATTCTCTCTCCCCTGACCTCTGCCTGGTCCCCTCGCTCTCTTTCTATCTCTAAAATTAAAAAAAAAAAAAAAACTAAAAAAATTAAAAAAAGAGAGAGAGAGATTAGGCAGCCCTTCCTAACCCCACAGGTCCTGTTCCCATGCTTTAATAAAGCCATCTAAAAACAACAACCACAACAACAAAAATATTTTTTTTTAAGTAATCTCTACACCTAAGGTGGGCTAGAACTCACAACCCCAAGATCAAGAGTCAGATGCTCTACCAACTGAGCCAGCCAGGTGCACCTAGTGCCTCTCTCTTTCAATATTGGTAGGATTTCTGATTTTTTGATGTTGGTGGAGTTTCTGAATTGTGTCCTTGGAAAAAGCAGGTGAAAAGAGAATACTAAAATAAATTGTATTTAATCCTACTCATCCATTTCCATGTATTTAGCTTAATAAACTATTCCAAGCAAGCTTACTGGAATTGAAGTTTACTACCAAATATATGTGTTTAGAAGATAGGGCCCCCTAGAAAGAAATATACTACTTTGTACAGAATTAAAGTAAATATCTAATTGGAGTCCAGAGATTTGTTTTTTAAAGTCTAAATATTTCAAGAACAAATAAAACCATAAATATTATGTTGGCTCAGGCTATTTTGTGGGTTTTCCTGGTTAATGATATTTTAAATTGTATTTAGATTTGCTAGTAATTAAAATTAACTGGTCCCTCCCAGTAGTTTGGACTGTTTCAAAATTTAAATAATTCTGGGCCACTGTGGGGAGAGGCTGGTAGTATGTAATCCCCACAAAAACCAAGAGAAAAGCAGAACAAGGTCCTTCCCTGTTTCATCCAAACCATACCAAGTCAGAGCCAGTATTCAACTATGGTGTCTCCTGATCTAAAAAGCTATGCTCAAGCTTCCATGGTCCTATTATCACAAACAACCTCCCAAATCAGGAATGATTCTTGGTAAGAAATTAACTTATATTATTTTTTTTTAAGGGACACAAGACAGATGCATGAATGGGGCACATACTTCAATGCTTTAATGAATATTTCAATGGAAAATTTACAAATGAACAAAAATTTAAAAAGCCAAAGAAGTTTTGCCTTAAAGTCCCAAATCCAATCTTAATTACTCTCATAGAAGACACAATCAAAAAGAAAACACATCATTCATGGACACCCAAAACAAGTTAACTCAAATGAAATGTCTAATATTTAACTACTAAGGCTTCAAGCTATCTCAAGATCCATTTCCTAAAATACCTTGCTAGTCTGACCTTAGCAAAGTAAAAAATGCAATCAAAGCATTAAGCTAAAATAAAATGAGCTCACACGTTCAGATTTATTTTCTGTGTAACAAAACACCTGTCAACTATGGCTTGAATCTGGGATGTCAAAAATATTGGCATCAAAATCGCAGGGCCAAAACCAATGGCAAACCTGAATATTGCTTTTTCAATGACAAAGATAACTTTAACTCTGACCAGAGTGCCTTTAACTTGGGGCCAGAAGACCTGCTTGATGGAATGGAAAGAACTCCAATCTAGAAACAGGGACATGGATTCTAGTCCCATTGATGGTATACCAGGTGGGTAGTTCCTTAAGCAATCACTTAACTTTCTCTCTTTCTCAGGGTTTACTTTCCTTATTTACAAAGTTGACTAGACCAACGTTTTCTAAACTCACCTGACTGTAGGGTAACTGTTAACAATATGTGTCCCAAGACGCCTTCCCTAGATTCTGTTTCAGGACACCCCTGCATGAGGCCTAGGACCTTATTCTTAGTAAGTGATCCAAGTAGTTCTCATCATCTGGTAAGTTTTGCAAACACTGGAGAAAATGATCCTCAACCTGCCTGCTTCCACCTCTGATTCTACACTAGCTGGATAGTTCATAGTGATGACCTAAAAACATAAAAATTATAAGAGTTTAACATTGTTATTGTACAAAGTTACTAGAGATACAAGATCACAGAAGCCAATACATCCACCCATCCATCCCTGCCATCATTCATGCCTCTAAACACCAAGAAAAACATCCTTCTAGATGCTAGGCAAGTGGAACACTTTATTTGGTGAGGAAAAAAAGTTTCAACATTAAACTCTGAGCACACTGATATGGAAAGACTTGTGTTAGAGGAAGAGAGAATTATACACCTAATGTTTTAAGTGAAAAGTACACATCGCACTCTTCCCTTAAGGACCATTACCTGGTGATCCTACCTGTTCCTAGTTAAGGAAAAGCTAGAATATAGCCTGGCTAAGTCCCTAGTAGCTATAAAACCTCATGTTCTGCAGTACTGGAAGGTAATTGTTACAAAGTGAAAAGAAAAAAAAGCAAAACAAAACAACGATCACTGGTTACTAATTCTTCAAATTCAACCCTAGTGGCCAAGAGTCCACAATGTTTTACAAAGAAGGGTTTGTCAGGTCAATGGAGAACCTCTGGTTTCCTTTCTGCAAATAAAGGCAGCAACCTTCCATGTAGATTCCCTTCCTCGCCACAATTTTGCTTCAGGACGATTTTTCTAGAAGTCTCATAGTTTTCTACTGGGGTTTACTTTTATTCTTATCTATATTTATTAGTAACTGCAAAAGTAACAAAAGAAAAAGAGAAAAACTGCACGGAACACAGAGCAGCAGAGCTGTCAAGGATACTCATTAGCAATCAATTACTATATAGGTGACAACAAAAATGCAAATAAAATCAAGATTAAAACGCAAAACTGAATTTGAGTCCTCCCTGCAACAGGGCAGATAAAAAACAAGAGTGAAACATTACTGCATGCTTCAGCTATTAGAAAAAGAGCTGTAGAGTATATCAGTAAAGCAGCACACTAGAACATTATAATGTTAGTATAAAACATTTTCAAAATGAAACTTGATGCTTGGCATGAAAACAGAATTCTTTAGATTCAGGATCACCCAGGCCAAAAAACTGATTTGTTTCAATGGCAAAAGTGGGGAAACCAACTGTTACATACAATATCACAGAAGCACTGGGTTGAAAGCCATCTATATGTTTAATACATTTCTGTGAGTGTTGCCCAACAAGCTCTGAAGCAATGTTTTGACAAAAGACCAAACTTCACACTCACTCAAACCAGAAATAGGAGATCAGAATCCAGGGGACCAGTGCAATGGTGAAGCCTAGAGTGGTAAAGCGCTCCAGTTGGGTTGCCACACAGACCTGAGTTAAAACCCCAAATCAACAAATTATTGTGTGACCTTGAACAAATCATATAACCTGAGCCTCAATTTCCTCATTTGTAAAATGGAGAAAAGGCTTCGCTTGGCCACTAGGAGATTGAAACAAGGTAATTCGTGTAAAGCATTCAGTCCTGTGCCTGACACAGTCAATAAGCAATAAGCTAACTGTAAAATGAGTATGATGACTTCTTCCAACCTCAAGGCAAGCTGAGTTTCCAAGCAGCCAGGCCAAAAGTTCTGATCGGTAGAAAGAAGACGTTCACATACGCTTATAGAAAGGTAGCTTTTCATGTCTTTCCACATCGCGAACCTTTCCCCTCGGTGGTAAAGCAAAACTCATGCTAATGATGTACAGCTCTATACAGAGGACTTCAAGGCAGGCATTCTTAGTTGGGAAGGGCAATTTTCAATGAGATCTGGATTAATGATCTAACAGTTTGAGGGAGTTACTGGTGGTATTATTAGGAGAAGGAAGGAAACAGAGGAAGAAAAAGCCTTCACACCATCCCACACACCATTATTCAATAGAGAAAAAACAATAAAGGTTGACTGTTCACAGTATTTCAAATTGAATTAGAAAATAAAGAAAACAATATCTGGTGAAATATTATAACTCACAGGGAAGAAAGAACTAACACAGCTGTTCGTAAGGTTAAAGTGGCCAAACCCATCAAAAAAAGATCAAGAAAGGGAAGGTGAAAAATCAATGGTTCTTACAGTGTAAGTGACAAGCACCCACTCTATCCTTTTAAGATCATGGCTGACATTTCTCATTTGTACCCAGCTGTCCTTACCTGCTCTTCCAAACATGCCACTAACTTGAGTGTATCTTTAACTTGTACTACCTCCTTAACCAAACATATCACTTTCGCTAAGGACAAAAATAAAGTCCTGTGTATTATTATTTTTCAAAAACTCATGGGAAAATATTAGTAACTTAGTTATCTACTGTGAGAGGTAACATTGGAGAGAAAAAGTTGCTCCTGAAAATAAACCACAGAAAATACATAGGAATATTGTTCAAGGACAACCAAAAACAAGTTTCAAAATGATGCAGATTTTGAAATTCTGAGGTAGGGGCAAGGGTAATGAGCTGTAAAGTGAAAAGCTAAATTCTTGGAGAAAAAAGATACGTAAGTGAAGAAAAGGCTTCATTCAGCAGGGAGGACACACTAGTGTTTCAATCCACCAGGAGATAGGCAAACATTCTGATTTTAAAAAATCATGGAATAAATTATCTGTCTCAATGTTGCAAAACCTAGCAACAGAAAGTAAGTATTTCAGAGACATTTTTCAAGCACTGCAAGGTATCTTTCTGTACTAGAGATACTATTGCAAAATGAAAGAAGAGATTGGTCAGATGCTCTAATTAACAGCTTAGCAGTGAAAGGATAATAACACCCCAGCTGAAGCTCTCTCACCTAGATAATGGACATTTTCTTTTTACTGTTTAAGAACCCAGAAGAATCTCCTTCTGCTTTTAAATGCAAATTACCAATCATTGAAGCACATTCTGCTCTATTCCTTTATCTGAAAATTACTGCAATGGGATCCTGTTCCAGAGCGGACACCATTCAGCCAGGAGAATGGAATTAGGGCAACCACATGCTCTATGGGGATGTTCAGATCACCACGTCCATGAGCTGTCACTGCTTACACACAGCCTTTTTCGGTGGAGAGACCACTCTGAGTGCTCAAAATTCTATCTGAAGAAGAAAAACGTTGTTTTGAGGACTATCAAGTCATTAAAGGTTACACACACATTTTAATACCTACACTGACACCATAGCAATTAAACAGCTCAGCGGCCCCTGGCTTTCAAATAGCAACGCTAACTGTTTACTGGGAACTTTTTTTAAAGACAGAATTTCAGTAGTAATAGCACGAGTTGTTATTTGCCTGTTCATTACATGGTGAAACAAACAAAAAATACCACCATGCAAGAGAGGTGAGCAAATCAGACTCTGCAGGACTCTCCCCTGTTAAAATTCCCCAGAACAGTGAGCACTGACTTGAAGACAAGCTTCAACTTAATATATCAAGTGATCAAGGTCAAAAAGAACACTTATTAACCAGAAAAACTCAAGAAAGAAATAAACCACAATAGAGGGCATCATCCCACTGTTAAATGTGCAAGATTTCTGCCAAAACCACACTTGGTTTGGTAATTTTGTCAAGTAAATATAAGCAAATGGTGAAGAAAGCTAGACAAGATAGCCTCACAAAAGGTTAACTCACCTCTAGGCTTTCCAAGTCATACATTAATAATTAACTTTACTTTAAAACACACACACACACACACACACACACACACACACACAAACACCTCTTTTCTAGCTAAGGCAAGTCACACCCTAATGAGTGAATCTTTTTGGTGGTATTTGTCTTAACCCATTTGCTATCCTCAAAGGCAGACCTCAATCTGCCCTACAGGTGGCCTGACAACCAGCAACAGAGCTACTGAAAATGCACTTCCAATCTCTGAAATGTCAGTGAATGTTAAAGGAGGAGGGAAAGGATCGTATTGGGTTTAGCAAAACGATTTAAATGTTTTCCAAACGCCTGAGTTGAGTATATCTCAGCCAGATGTCAGAGCCTGGCTTTAGCCCCTATTTGCACCCACCCACTGAGTGGGGCAATGAACGCGGCAGACCCCTCAACACGAGAGTGCCGGCAGTATCATGCACAGAAAATAGAACGCCTGCTTTCTGAAATGCGAAAATGCCAGTGGCGTTAGCCTTATGCTTTTAAAAAACCTAGAAGCGCTTACTAGTTCAATCCATCCCCAAATCCATGCCACCCTTTGAACTTCGCAATTAAGACAGAGGAGAAATTCCGGTCAACTCGCCTTGGGGGGTTGGTCTGAGGGTAGAGGGCTCAAAGAGGGAGGAGGACGGAGAGAGAAAGCAAGCCAATGAAAGATACGAAAATTTCCCACCTTTCTTAAATTCTTCCAGCATAGCGTCCAACTTGGTGTCATTGAAAACAAAGTGCAAGGGGTGGTTATAAAATTTAGTGATGGTTTTCAGGGGAGTACAGTCATCTGGATCCACGAAGGCCAAGTCTTTGACGAAGAGGAGGTCCACGATGTTGGAGCGCTCCCCCTCAAATACTGGAATACGGGTGTAGCCGCTCTCCATGATCTCCGACATGGTGTTGAAGTCCAGAATGGCTTCGCCGGTGATCATGAAGCAGTCCCGGAGCGGAGTCATCACGTCCTCCACTGTCTTGGTGCGGAGTTCCAGCGCCCCTTGGATGATGTTCAGCTCCTCCTTAACGAGGTCGTTGTAGGGGTCGGTGACCCGGAGCATCTCCAGCAGTTTTTCCCGGTTATAGACAGTGCCTATCTCCTGGCCCAGGACGCAGTCCAGCAGCTTGCTAACCGGGTAAGAAGCGGGGAAGGTCATCATCATAAAAAACTTGGTGAGGAAGATGGTGTTGGCCCCTACAGCCAGGCCGTGCCGGGAGCAGATGGCCTGGGGCACGATTTCCCCGAAGATGACGATGCCGATGGTGGAGACCACCACCGCCACGAGGCCTGAGCCGGCGATGTCGTCGAGCAGGATGGTGAGCGTGGTGTTGACCAGCACGTTGCCCAGCAGCAGCGAGCACAGCAGGTAGTTGCCCTGCCTGCGCACAGGCTCGATGCGCTTGGCGTAATTCTTCTCCTTCTCCGTGCCGCAGTTCTGCACGATGCGCAGCTCCATCGGGTCCAGGGCCATCAGCCCCAGGTTGAGGCCGCTGAACATGCCCGACAGGCACAGGAGCAGCGAAATGAAGATCACCTGCAGCCAGAAGGGCAGCAGGAACTTCTTCTCCTCGCCCACAATCATCTTGGTGTCCTCGCCGTCGTGATAAATCCAGGTGGTCTCGGCCCACGGGGGCGGCGGGAGCCCGGCCACCCCGGAGCCGCCCTTGCCCCCGACGGCGCCCCCCGCGGATCCCGGGCCGCCGGCGCCCAGGGCTGGCGTGGAGAGCGATGTGCACAGGTAATAGGACTTGCTCTTCTCCATCTTGCGCAGCGGTTTGATCTCGATCTCAATGATGCCCGATGTACGGCGGTTGAGAATGATGTGGGGCAAGATGATGATATCTGAGGTGCGGATGCCGCAGCGCTGGGGGCCGCTGTCCGGCTCTGGCGGCGCGGGGCCCCCGAGCCCGCGCTCGCCCGGGCTGTGGCGCCGCCGCTCATGCTCCGTGAAGGCGATGCGGGACCACGTCTCGTTGTTGATGTTCTGCCCGTACACCCGCAGCTTGACCCGGGTCCGCTCGCTCACCCGCAGCGCCCCCCCTTCCATGAACGACACGTCGTTCGTGTCCTCCAGCCGCAACCCGATGATCACCGTCTCCTCGTTCTCGCCCGCTGCTGCGCAGCCGCCCGCGCCGCAGCAGCAGCTCAGCAGTAGCAGCGGCAGCAGCCGCCCCGCCGCTGCCTGCAGGACCCCCCGGCCGCGGGCGCTGAGGCTGCGGCGCGCCGCCATCTTCCAAGTGGGCAGTGCGGCGGCTGCCTGCCCGCCCGCCATCTTTACTTCGGGTTCACAAGCGCCACAGCCAATCATAGGGTGGCTGCTCCAGCTGCGGCTTCATCCTTCCCACCCGGCGGCGCGAACGCAGGCACCGGCCCCTGGGAGAAATTGCAGCGGAGCGTCCGCACACACTGTTCAGCAGTCTGGCTCCCT
Source organism: Martes martes (assembly GCF_963455335.1). NCBI lineage: Eukaryota > Metazoa > Chordata > Mammalia > Carnivora > Mustelidae > Martes > Martes martes. The sequence goes on from NC_137902.1 coordinate 25,651,098, forward strand.
GACTGACACTGACTCGGCCTCTGCTAGCTGAGGAACCTGGAGACTCGCGGGAGGGGGCAAAGGGAGGGGAAGAGCCAGCCGCTCCAGCGAGAGGCAGGCGGACCAGCCAATCACGCGCGGGTGCCCGCCCTCCCAGCCAGGGGGCTGGAATGGGGGCGTGGTCATGAGTGGAGCCGCAGACCAATAACAAGGTAGGTGGGTGGGGCGATGAAGGCCACCGTCCCCCTCAGCACGCCAAGTTTCCAAGTGAAAGGCGCGTGACTCTTGTGTATGTGCGAGGGGAGGAGGTGTGGCCAGCTGGGGCCCGAGAGCCAGTCACAGATGAGAGCTGTACGAAAGGGGGCGGAGCCTCCAGTCCAGCTACCAATGAAAAGGGGCCGTCTGTGGGTCTGGCGCTCCCTGAGGGGCCTCGGTAGTAGATTCCCGCACCTGGGCAGACAGTGTGGGGCTAAGGTCCTGGAGCACTAGGCGGTCCATTTTCCCTGCACCGCATTGCCGGCTCCCGCAGTGCTCAATGTTCGTGCGGAGAGGGCTGCCCCAGGAGACCGAAAAGCCGACCAGGGAGGTCCTAAGATGCACATTTGCCTGAAAAGCCGGTACACCGGCTGCGCCTCCCACCTCTACTTGTCCGCGCCGCTCTGCCCGGGATAAGTGGCGGCTCGGTGGCCCCGGCACCTATCGACCGGCTTCTTCTGGAGCCTCTCATTTCTCCCTATGGCATGCTCTCACTCTGCAGCTTGTGGTCACGTGGCGCCACCTGCCGGCCACGTGGGCACCCTGCAATGCTTTTCAGGTCTGCAAACCCCAAAAGCTGTGCCAGAGGTGAAGATGTTACCCTGAAGCAGTTTCCCCACCTTACAAGTCAAGAATCCCCTTACTATACCACAAAGCTATCGTAATCAAAACAATATGGTGTTGACATGAAGAAGGCATATAGGTCAATGGGCTGGAATAGCGAGCCCAGAACTAAACCCACACATACATGGTTAATTGAATTTAGGACAAAGGAATCAGGAGTATACAATGGGGAAAGGACAGTCTCTTCAATGGATGGTGTTCGGAAAACGGGACAGCTACGTATGAATGAATGAAACTAAGCCTCTATCTCACAATACATAAAAATTAATTCAAAATGGGTTAAAGACAAATGTAAGCTCTGAAACCATGGAACTCTGGGAAGACAAGGTGGCAAGCTCTTTGACATTGGTTTTACTGATTTTTTTAAAAATTTTGGATCTGACTCCAAAGGCAAAGTAAACAAAAGCAAAAATAAACACATGGGACTATAATAAACTAAAAAGCTTTGGCACCGTGAAGGAAAGCAACAAAACAAAAAGGCAACCTACTCAATGAAAGAAGATATTTGCAAATCACATATCTGATAAGGCTTTAGTTCCAAAACATATAAAGAACTCACATAACTCAACAACAACCAAAAAAACAAACAACCCAATTTTAAAAATGGGCAAACGATCTGAATAGACATTTTTTTTTCTGAAGAAGACATACAGATGGTCAACAGACACATGAAAAGATGTTCAACATCACTAGTCATCAGAGAAATGCAAATCAAAACCACAATGAAATATCACTTCACACCTGTTACAATGACTATTATCAAAAAGACAAGAAATAACAAGTGTTAGAGAGGATGTGGAGGCAAGAACCCTCCTATACTGTTAGTGGGAATCAACTTGGTGCAGACACCATGGAAAACAGTATGAGGATTCCTCAAAAAAAATAAAAAATAGAATTACCATATGACCCAACTATCCCTCCTCTGGGTATTTAGCCAAAGAATACAAAAACACTAATTTGAAAAGATATATGCACCCCTATATTCATAAAAATGTTATTTACAATAGCCAAGATATGGAAATACAATGGATTATAGTACTCAGTCATTTAAAAAAAAAGAAGAAGGAAATCTTGCCATTTGCGATAACATAGATAGATGTTGAGGGCATTATACTAAGTGAAATAAGTCACAGGACAAAGAACGACACAGTACAATTTCACTTATATGTGGAATCCAAACAACAAAATGAACAAACAAAACAAAAACAAACTCATACAAACAGAGAACAGACTGATGGTTACCAGAGGCAGGAGGGGTTAGAGTCAGGCAAAATGGGTGAAAGTGCTTACCTGAATGGTGCTGAGGGTAGCTACGTTTATGGTGTGATCACTTTGTACACTCTACAAATACCAAATTTAACACTGAACACCTGAAACCTATATAATGTTATATACCAATTTTATCCCAATAATTAAAAAAGAAGGGACACTTGAGTGGCTCAGTTGGCTAAGCATCCAACTCTTGATTTCGGCTCAGGTCATAATCTCAGGGTCATGAGATGGAGCCCCAAGCTGGGATCTGTGCCAGGCATGGAGTCTGCTTGAGATTTTCTCTCTCCCTCTCCCTCTGCCCCTCCCCCCTCGTTCACACTCTCTCTCTAAAAAAAAGTAATAAACAAAATAATTTTAAAAGAAGATAACTCGCATATTCTTGCTGAAAGTATATATCCCTGGGCCCCATTCCATGTTTACTGAAGGGGCATGACCCAGGAATCTGTATCTCTAACAGGCAGCCAGGCAAGTTTGGGAAATGGCAGGGGGCAAACATCCTAAGAGAACCATAAAGCGTTCTTCTTTTTTTTTTTTTTTTAAAGATTTTTAATTTATTTATTTGAGAGAGAATGAGTGAGAGAGAGCATGAGAGAGGAGAAGGTCAGAGGGAGAAGCAGACTCCCCAAGGATCTGGGAGCCCGATGCGGGACTCGATCCTGGAAGTCTGGGATCATGACCTGAGCCGAAGGCAATTGCTCAACCAACTGAGCCACCCAGGTGCTCGTTCTTCTTCTTTTTAAAAAGATTTTATGCACTCATTCATTCATTCACAAGGGAGAGAGTAGGGGGAGAAGCAGAGAGAGAGGGACAAGGAGACTCCGCGCTAAGCAGAGCCCCATCCTGGGGTTGATCTCACAGCTCTGAGATCAGGACCTGAGCCAGTATCAGGCTTCCAACACTCAACCAAGTGACCCACCCAAAGCTTCCTAATCACACTGAGCAAACCCTGCTAGGTCCACGGGTTGCTCAGGAGAAAAAGATCCTGAGGGTGCCCGGCTGGCTCCATTGATAGAGCATGGGACTCTTGATCTTGGGGTTGTGAGTTCAAGCCCCACGTTGGGCACAGAGATTACCTAATAAAAAAAACTAAAAAGAAAACTTAAAATCTAGGAGAAAAAAGCCCTGAAAACCCAGCTCTCCAGGACTCCCAAACCACTGCACTCAGGAGGAGGCACTGTAGCAAAGTAACTGTCAAATTGGTCTTTTTGTTGCAACTTAAACATCCAAAATACAATTGCTATTTTCCTTTTCTTAATTCTGCAAGCACATTTTCTTCCCTTTTCATAAACAGGTCAGATGTTTCTGATTAATTTCTGGTGGGGGTGACAGCAATGTCCTCCTAATGGTTCCTTCCTCTTCCACATCTGCCTATTTCCCGTCTCAGCCCAGCAGCCAGAGTGGTCTTGTTAAGTCAAATCCTGCTGTTTCTTTGTTTGAAATCCTCATCTGGCTTCCCATTTCATCACATAAAAGCCACAGTCCCTACAATATCCCACAAGGCTCGGAAGGGTGTGCCGCCTCCTCCCCTGATTTTTCCGACCCCATCACCTGCTGCTCCGCCAGTTTCTCCTAGCCCTTTCTCATTCACTTCAGGGATGCTCCCTGAGGAGCCTGTGTACCTGCCATTTGTTTCCTGTTCCTGGGACTCTCTTCTCCCCGATATCAGCATAGCCCATCATTCCCCCCTCCCAAGACTCCCCAAAGGCCACTTTTTTTTTTTTTTTAAGATTTATTTACTTATTTGAGAGAGAGAGAGCATGAGCGGGAGGGGCAGAGAGAGAGGGAGAGAGACTCTGAAGCAGACTCCACACTGAGCACAGAGCTCGACGTGGGGCTCATCATCATGGATCCTGAGATCACCACCTAGGCTGAAACCAAGAGTCGGACTCTCAACTGACTGAGCCACCCAGACACCCTAAAAGCCACCTTTTTCTTTTTTTTTTATTTTCTTTTTTTTAAAAAAAATTTTTTTTAGATTTTATTTATTTATTTGACAGACAGAGATCACAAGTAGGCAGAGAGGCAGGCAGAGAGGGGGGGGGGGGGGAAAGCAGGCTTCCCGCCGAGCAGAGAGCCCGATGCGGGGCTCGATCCCAGGACCCTGGGATCATGACCTGAGCCGAAGGCAGAGGCTTGAACCCACTGAGCCACCCAGGCGCCCCTAAAAGCCACCTTTTTCTAAACTCGAAAACAATCCCTACACTCTGTCTCTGCTTTATTGTCCGTAATTTTGTTTATTATCTGTCTCCTTCCACAGGGCTTGAACATCGTGAGGATAAAGATTTTGTCTCTTTACGGGGCGCCTGGGTGGCTCGATGGGTTAAGCCTCTGCCTTTGGCTCGGGTCATGATCCCGGGGTCCTGGGATCGAGCCCCGCATCAGGCTCTCTGCTCGGAGGGGAACCTGCTTCCCTTCCTCTCCCTCTGCCTGCCTCTCTCCCTACTCGTGATCTCTGTCTGCCAAATAAATAAATAAAATAAAATAAAAAAAGATTTTGTCTCTTTTGTTCACTGCTGTATCATCAGGGCCTAGAACAACAGTAGATGTTGAAAAGAGAATCCGTAGAATGTTAAATAAATGAAAGAATTTTTATTCTGATTGTTTTCAACTAATGTCCCTGACTCTACTTTCTAGCCCTTCAGGTTCTGGCAATCCTTCCCCCACACCCAATTCTCTGACTGCTATATTTGAAAAATAAGTTCAGATGGAAAAAACCCTATTTACAAACTTGGCATGCATTTATAAAAATAACACATCAAAGTGTAGAAGCAAAAAAAAAGTTGAGGTTTTTAGGGATATATGACAAAGTTAAATATAGATATGGTCTTTCGAAGTCAGCTGATTGAAAATGAAACTGTTTTAACTTCTTAAAAAGTGTGAATTCAAGTGTGTTTAAGGGCGCGAAGAGGGAAGACCATTAAAGGATCACAAATGCTGAATGTACACTTTAAAAATAAGTGTGGAGAAGCGGGGCAGGGGAGAGCTGGCCAAACGTGCAGATATTTCCTGTGCATTGCAGAGAAAGCTAGAACAGTCAGGAAAATATGGCATTCAGCAGTTTAGAAACAAGTTACAAATTCAGGACTTCAAAGCAAAGAATATAAGGAAGGACCCACTGGGACAACTTATAATATAAAAGTAACCAAGCTCAGGGGCGCCTGGGTGGCTCAGTCAGTTAAGTATCTGACTCTTGATTTCAGCTCAGGTCATGATCTCAGGGAGATCAAGCCTTGAGCTGGACTCACACGCTGGGTGTGCAGCCTGCTTGGGATTCCCTCTTTCCTGCTTTCTCTTGCACACCCCCCATAAAAATAAAAAACAAACCAAGCTCAAATTCACACAGGGATCACTAAGTGACACTTATCCTGAGTGCTGGGGGTGGGAGTGGGGTCATATTTTTCATGTAGACCCAAGACACAGAGCAATCTAGACACCTAAGCCAGGTACATTTTCCTCAGAAAGAAGGATCCTTCCAGTTTGGAGTCTTGTTAGCTCCAAGAGTGACCCTCTCCTTAGAGAGGGGCTGCTAGTGCAGGCTTCTCGTGACTTCCAGGGGCTTTCCAGTCTGCCCATCTGTATGAATGGAGAACAAGGGCAACACTTGCTTCTAGGGATGTCTTTTTAAACCTGGAGGAAAACAAATACAATAAAACTTTGAATTCTCATCATATCTCACCTCCGAAATGGGCTACAAAAGGCCCGAGATGGCTAAGTGGGTGCCGCAGGTGTCGAATCCTGGGTGGTTCTGACTTTGACCTTAAGCAATTCATTCAGGTAAAGCCAGAACTTCCTAGTAAACACCTTTCCCGACCTAACCCTCTCTTGCCAGAGTGCTTCACTGGCCACTAAAGGGGAAGAGCGACTATTCCATTCCCTCAGCTGCAAAAGAAAAGCTACCACGTGTGTGGATTCCAGGATTTGGGAAATCACTCCAACCAGAGCTAAAGTCATTTTGAGGGGCGCTCGGGTGGCTCAGCCGTTAAGTATCTGCCTTCAGCTCAGGTCATGATCCAGGGGTTCTGGGATCGAGCCCTCCAGGAACTGGGGAAATACTGGAGTTACCCAGACTTTCCCTAGAATGAAATGTTTCCCCTGAAGCAACATCGTTTACTTGTTTAAATACACAGACAGGTCTTTTAGTTCAGATGTGAACTTATCAGAACAGTGGGCCAAAAACAGAAGAAGCCAGAATCAAGAATCGCATCAAGTCAGCAATGCCATTTACCTTCTCTAGAGGAAATGCTTTCTTCGGGCTTTATTTCCCTCCTTTTCTAGATATTTTCTGGATGTAGTCCATGGAGTAGGAAGAAAGAAAAAAGCAGCTTTTTCATGGAGTTGGGAGAAAAGCTTCCTCCCTTGATAAGAACCCAAGCTCCTTGGGTGCGGCCTTCCTGGGAATCCTGAGTCTCCTGTCAGGCACTCAGGTGGGTTCAAGGGAGACTCCAACTGCCCTGCCCACCCCCACCAAAGGCTCTGGGTCCCTCCACAATGGAGCCTTGGAAGCTGGGCAGCACCCTACATGGCCACTGCCCTTGTCCCAGGGAACCTGCCCCTCCCGACCCTTCTGTGGGGCAAACCCAAGCGGTTTCCTGTGCTCTGCACAGTCACCTGCTTCCTTCCTTCTCAGCCCCTTGACCTGGACTACCCAGAGAAAGGTGTTTCTGGGCTAAAAGTCCACTGTTGGCTCTGCTCCAGGACCCCTGTCCTCCTGACTGCCAGGCCTGCAACTGTAGGATTTTCTAAAATCTCTTAGGATGTTCCTTCTCAGTGCTGTTCCATCTCAGTTCCAGCCTCTAGCTCTGTCTTGGACAAACATGTAAGAAAGATTCTGAGCTTCACATCCTTATCACTGTGACTAAAACACTCAACCCAGGTCATGATTTGGGGGGAACTTTTCACTTCCGTAATTTTTAAATGTTGACCCATGTGAATACCATCTATTCAAAGATCTACATTTTAAAGCCACATTTGGGGAGTGAGGAGGATGTAGTTGATAAGAAAGACTGATAGGAGGCTGGTAAGTAGGAATGGGAAACCAGGGAGAAGAACGATCCTAAATGCCCAATTCTGAGCTCTTCTGTGAGATTCAGACCAGCAGGGGTCTCATACTAGAGCTGGAATTTATGATTATGACTCCAGTCATAAAATGCCAATTTTCCCATACCAGCTGAGCTCACTCCCATGGTCTTTTTTCCATATTCTCTGAAGCTGGAGCAAGAAACCTACTCCATTAAGTCAGGACCCCTCCCCATGTATAGACAAATAATATGCCAGATCTCGATTGGGTGGGGGGGGATCTCTTATTTTTAGTTCCTCTGGGATACCTATTTGTTTTATTTTAAACATCACTAAAGACTTATTTCTCCGCATTTATTAATACATCTCAATTCTCTGTTTCCTCTTTAAATTTTAACTAAAGTTTTATATCTTACTTATTTCCCCATCTCTTTGTTTCTCCTTTACCATTCATTCATTCAATATATATTGTATAACTAATAAGTTCCAGACATTGTACTAGGCATTGTGGAGCTATATTACTGAATCAGCAGTTACCCCAAAATCTTACCAGTAAAGAGGTTGGGAAACATATGCTACCTAATGACATATGCAGGATAGAACATCAAAAGTCTTAAAAAGAAGTCCAAATAAAGTGGGAGAATTGACATTTCACGGGCTTTGAGTTGGTCCTTGAAAAACAGACAGGTTTTTAGATATGCCCATGTTAAGAGCTAGTCCAGGAAAGGTGTCTTTGTGTGCTTGGGCTGCCATAACAAAATATCATAGACTGGGTAGCTTAAACAGAGAAATGTATTTTCTCACAGTTCTGGAAGTTAGAAGCCCCAGATCAAGGTCATGTAGGGTTGGTTTCTGGTGAGAGCTCTCTTCTTGGCTTCCAGATGGCCTCTTTGTCCTCACATGGCTTTTCCTCTAAGTTTGAATGTGGAGAGAGAGAATGAGCTCCCTGGTATCTCTTGTAAGGACGCTAATCCTATTTGATCAGGGCCCCATCTTTATGACCTCATTTAACCCCAGTTACTTGTTTGGAAGCCCCACCTCTAAGTAGAGCCACATTTGAGGGTTAGGGCGTCAACATAGGAATTAGAGGGTAGAGCAAGGGGGAGAGACACAAGTATTCAATCCATGACCAAGGAAATGAGAGGAAAGAAAAAGGGAAAAGGCATCCTAATGGAGAGAAAACTATGAAGTGAGATGGCAAAGGGAACACCATTTGGGGAACACGATATAGTCAAATCTGGTTCTGAAGCCCATAAAGAGGAACAGAAAGAATAACGTTGGAAAGTTGATCCGGCCAGTTGGCGGTGAATTGAATGCCAAGTTTAGAGATTTAGATTTAATTCTGTAGGCACTCGGAGCTATAAAAAGTTGTAAGTAGAAGAGCTATGTTACAGGAAGATTAACCAACAGCACCAGCGTCCTGAAGCTGGGGCTCTGCCAGTGTAGGAATCTGGGAAACTCCCGCCACTCGGAGCAGAAAAAAACCTTCACGGTTTACAAAGCACTTTCCCATCTGCTGTCTTTACTGACCTTCACAATTAGAACTAAAGGATACACCATTTCTCCAGCCACATTTAGGACCAAAAAACAAACAAACAAACAAAACAAAACAAAAACAAAAAGAACAGATATACCTATCTTGTGCCACAGGAGTCCCCAGAAAATGGGACCCCACAGCCTCTGCTCTGGGAGTCCACACCTGAATCACAGCTACTACCACTGGGGTTTGCACGGTAATTATGAATCTTAGAGCAAACATGAGTTTTCCCAGGCTGGCCTAGATTCTTGATCATAGGTGAGACTTCCTGATACATTTTTCAAACTTCTAAAAAAAAAAAATGTTGACATAAAACAAACCTACATAGAACTGCATAAAACATAAATGTAAAGTAGCTGACCATAGAATTTATCATCCAAAACAGACCCCATTTGAGAGTGAAAAAAGGGTGCTATTAATAATTAACCTAGTTTGAAACTTAAACTGGGACAGTCCCAGGCAAAGATTATGTTCACCTTGTGATAAAGGGAACCGTCCCCTAGTTGAGAAAGACCCTCTAGATGCCTTCTAGATCACTCTTGTCTTCTCCAGCCTAGATGTAACCACTATCCTTACTTTTGTAGTAATCACTGTCCCTTTTTCATTGCTATATTTTTTTAATTGGGGAATTCCCAAAAGGAGAGCAAGGACAGACCCTAGAACACAACAGGATTGTACTAGACCTAGTTTTAGTGTCAGTTCCAACACTTTGTAGGCTCTACCCGCATTGTGCAAGTCATTTAAATATCCTCAGCCTTGGTTTTCCCTTGCGTTAAAGTAGAAAAATCAGCATTGTGAAGGAGACAAAAGGGAGTAATTTTCAATAAAGACACAACTTGGAGCATTTGGCATGGTTTATACCCACAGTGAATCTTCCTCATTATCTCGAGAAATCACCATTTTTAAGGGGCTGTATCAGCTTTATGGGCTCCTCTTCCATTATTTAGAAGCAAAACTAAAAATACCTCCCTCACAATATTTCCCTAGTTAGACCCAAATGAAAGAAATAATAAGGTTAATAGGAAAAAGAAAATAAGGACAGTTAATAAAAGATTAACTACCAAGCCTAGAAGCTGCACGGATCCTTTTGTGCTTGCTGGGCAAACCTTTCCTTGACAGAGCAACTTGACATTTGGAAGCTTTGCTTTCCAGGGGATGTTCATTTAATATTCACAAAGAAAGTTATGTGATGGAGGCTTGTTAACTCTGGGAACAGAGACTAAACTGTCCAGACCACCTCACCCGACACAATTAGGCTCTGAGTTATAGGTCAAATTACCATATGCAGCCCCAGAACCCCAGTTCCCTCCTGCGAGCATCCCTGAGAAGCTCCGCATGTCCTTCTTGGCTTCTGCTTGTAATGAATTAAATATATAAGTCAGATTCCTAGATTAGGCCACAGATCTGCCACCGTTTGAACGATCCCGGGGAAAAAGCCCTCACTAGTAACTCTGTTGAAAATGTGTTCATTCTAGTCCAAGAACAGGCCACAAACTCAAAAGCCTATAGGGGTGAGTAAAGCGGGTGGGACAGGGATGGCCACAAGCAGACGAGAGGGGCACACTCTGGCTGAAGGGGAAGCCTTTGCACTCCAACCATGGCAACTGGGCAGAAATGCAAGGCTCGTGTGGCCAACATTTCTACTTTTCCAAGAGAAGTCAGAAATTCATATTTTATGTAAAAATCTTCTCATTTATAAATGCGGGCAATGAATTCAATTTTAAAAGCACTGTGACCTCCGCAGAATCTAGATCCGTAAATCTGTTTCCCAGCCTGGCAGGGAACGTAGCGTATACCAAGTTCAACACCCTTCTTTTATAGACAGGGAAAATGAACCGCCAAGTGGACACAAGGTTTTCCTATGGCCAAGTAACTAGTTTGGCAGCGGAGCCAGATCGAGAAAGAATACCTGCTTTCGGCCTCCTGCATCACTTCTCATTCCACAAATGAGAAGAGAGTTAATGGCTTTAGGCCTAGTTAAAAAGTTAGTAGACCCAAGTCTAGCTTACAGGGCCCTGGAACAGTATCGATACACTGTTCTCCTTTACTCTCTCGGGCTTCTGGACAACATATAGGACGCAGGGGGCTATTATTATGAAGCAGGGAGTAGCATTCGAGCAGAACATTTTTGTCCCAAATTGCTTTTCCCCTCACCTGCAGCATACCAGGCTACATGGCTCTGCTCCATGAAAGGAGGGGCTAGCATGTTCCCATTGGGGAAGGGGATTGGTACGGTCATCCGTCCAAGACAAGCAAGGCTCACGCAGCAGGAGAAGATTAAGTACAAAACTTACATTCACATAACACTCCCATTAACCTCAGTGGGAGCTGTGCTTGCAGAAACTGCGGGGTCAGCAGTCGAACGGAGACAGGAATGAGGCACTAAGGCTCAAGTCATAGGTTATTATTAGGACTGCATAACTCCAGCCCCATATTTGCAAAAAAGAGTTCATTTTTATTATCTAGTGAGCTCTCCCTCTACTGACTCTTCCGGCAGGGTCTTCGACAAAAAACCTTGTTTAGACCTCATCTGTGCTGTCTGTGCAGTTAAAGAAACTTGGCAAGTCGCAGAAGTCAGGAGAGGTGCCAGCATTTAGAAAATAGGCTTAGCTGTTTTGGTCCTGCTGGCCCACAGGGTTCATCATCTTTGATTGTTAGTGATCTGGGCCTAGGACAGTGCCTGGTACAGAATAGGTACTTAATAATAGTTAGTGAATAAATGAAAGACTGAATGGATAGCTTCACATTCCTTGCCAGGCTCATTGAGCAGATCTCGCAATCTAATAAGGCAGAATTAGTCACTCCCTTGCTGCTTCCTAGGAGCCATCCAAGGAAAGGCCAAGAATCAATACGAGAAGCAGGCTCTGCTGCTCTCTTGGCGTAGAGCCATACCCTTTTCAGCCATGTGTGGCTGGAGGTCGGGGGGGGGGGTGCGGTGGGATTCTGTTTAAGCTACTGCTGGGCTCTGTCTAGTAGGTAAGCTACAAAGACTCTGCAGGCTTACCTGACTTTTTAAAAATATCTGTTTGTTTGTTTTGGAGAGAGAAAGAAAGCATGAGCAAGGGTGGGGGTGGGGGGTGCGCAGAGGGAGAGAAAGAATCCAGAAGCAGACTTCCTGACTCAGAGCTCCATCCCAGGACCCTGTGATCATGACCTGAGCTGAAATCAAGAGCCGGCTACCCAACCGACTGAGCCACTCAGGCGCCCCTTACCTGATTTTTTTTTTTTTTTTAAGTCTGGGCATCTCATTTTTTTTTTTTAAGATTTTATTTATTTGTTTGACAGAGAAAGATCACAAGCAGGCAGAGAGGCAGGCAGAGAGAGGGAAGCAGGCTCCCTGCTGAGCAGAGAGCCCAATGCGGGCTAGATCCCAGGATCCTGGGATCACGACCTTAGCTGAAGGCAGAGGCATAACCCACTGAGCCACCCAGGCACCCCCCTTACCTGATTTTTAAATGAACTCTCTTCCTATGAAAACAAAGGACTGAAAATACTATGTTTGGTACAATAATCAATTAAGAGAAAATTTGTTCCTTAAACCCATTAAGGCCACTATTTTTTTTTTGCCCATATGTTCTTTTTAAAACAATTTTTTTTTAACTTACAATGTATTATTAGCCCCAGGGGTACAGGTCTGTGAATCGCGAGGTTTACACACTTCACAGCACTGACCATAGCACATACCTTCCCCAATGTCCATAACCTCCAGCAACACTGTTTGTTTTGTGAGATTAAGAGTCTCTTATGGTTTGTCTCCCTCCCGATCCCGTCTTATTTCATTTATTCTTTCCCTAGCCCCCTAACCCCCCATGTTGCCTCTCAACTTCCTCATATCAGGGAGGTTTTTTTTGTTTTGTTTTGTTTTTAATGTAAGCTCTACCACACCCTACATGGGTCTCCAGCTCACAACCCGGAGACTAGGAGCTGCATGTTCTACCCACTGATCCAGCCAGGCGCCCCATAAATCCAGTACCTACAGAATTAGGCCCCTGTTCCTCTGGCTCTGCTATTAGTAAGCATAACATGTATGAAATGAAGGTTAACAAGTGACCTACGTGGTGGGTAAACAGGCAGTGGCTACATGCTTTAAATTTTTCTGCATATTTGTAAAGGTGATAACACAATGTTGCGGGGGAAGGCTGCCCACTGTCAGAAGAGCTACAGGGAGCTTCTTGAACCGCGCTTGGCAGCAAGCCGGTCTTCAGCTGGACCTGCCATCCCATGCTGGTACCCAACCGCACAGATCCAAAGTAGTAACGATTTAAACCATGTGCTACCCACCCTTTCAAAGAACTTCATGTAGACAAGGAAACAAAGGCACAGAGATGTTAAATAATTTTCTCAAGGCCAAAATGCCAAGTGGAAAAGAACTATTAGGTTTGCCGAAGGATTTGGGCCCCTCACCATTCCACACTGTCTCTTGCGCTTAAAGGAGAGGTGTCCTCTGTGAGAAGAGACGCTCCTGGTTGTCTATCTCTCCTGTTTTGAATATTTAAGTAACTGTGTATGGCATTCTTCTGAACAAAACAGTCTACTTTATTTTATATTATCTAGTAAATATTTTGCCTAGATTCTAGATCAAATGCAAGTCTTATGATGTGTATTTTTGTGGGAAAATAATGTATAAAGTATGTTACTCTGAGGAAAAGCACAACACGAATTTCCACATTCCAGTTCAAATTCATCCCGCAACATCTTTTGGGGAACTGAAAATTCAGAAGGACAAGTGATTGACTAAATCCTCCTCCCTCTAAACTTAGAAAAGCCTAATAAACCAAATAACCAGAATGTCCTTTCTTTTCATCCTTTCCCCCTCTAGCAAGACCACTCTGGACTCACAGATGATGAAGAATGCTTAATCCCACCTGTACCGGCCTAACGAATGCTGTCCCTGAAGTGGTTACAACTGGGTAGATCTTGAACTCTAGAACCACAAAAGCACTGTTTAGAATCAAGGACACAGAGATGAATGGAGCTTAAAAGATACCACACAGTCCTCTCCTTAGTCTGTAGTATTAAGTCAGGTCCTATGGTTGAATCTACTCAGAAATCTGAGAATTTCTCCATTTTTAACAGCTCTATTAAAAGAGGGGTCTGGAATATAGAATCCATTCCAATGTTTTACAAATATGAGAATATTTACAAATATGAGAATATTTATGAATATTCTCATACCCCTAATAAAAAATCTCCTGGGTCATGCCACTCCCACCTTGTTTTTTGTGTTTTTTTTTTTGCACTGAAGTCTGAGGAATTTGTTGAGATTTTTCTCATTAAAACTCTTCAACATTTGGGGTGCCTGGGTGGCTCAGTGGGTTAAAGCCTCTGCCTTCGGTTCAGGTCATGATCCCAGGGTCCTGGGATCGAGCCCCGATGCTTCCCTTCCTCTCTCTCTGCCTGCCTCTCTGCCTGCTTATGATCTCTGTCAAATAAATAAATAAAATCTTTAAAAAAAAAACAAAAACTCTTCATCACTTGACGGCTGTTATTAAAGGACTGATCAGCTCCTGGTGACAAGGTCCATGGCTTATGTAGGACTTTCACCATTCCGTGTCCCCTGACAAAGTCTTCAAGCGGAACTGGACTTCAATTAAATAATGTTCTCATTTCTAATGATGACATCATCCTGGAATAGTCCTCAATCTCATTCTTTAATTATGGAAGCTAGAAATAAATCTAATAGTTTCCTAGAAGTTTAACCGGGGCACATTACAAAGAAAAAGAAAACCCACTGTTTTTACATCTCTTACCTCTTTTTAAAAAATTATCACTCTTTTCCTGATCCAGTAAGGATTTACTATAGATAGTCACCATGGTGTCATTCTTTAGGATCTAATGAGGTCAAAGAGATTCATTATTCATTTGTTTTCTTCATTCAGTTGCCAAAAAAAAAAAGTTTGATTTAGAAGTTATCTGAAGAGCACTCCTACCAAATTTGATTTTGCAATTTTTTGGCATGATTAGCATGATTTCAGTAGGAGCTTTGTTTTATGAGCAAACACGGTGAAAGTCCAAAAGGTGCTATGCAGGTCAGAAGGAAAATGTTTTTCCTGAGACCCTCTGCCAGCCAGCCAACCGCTCCTCCTGAAGCTCTTCTTGTTCATCAGCCACGCCTGAAGACCCCGTCTCAGTTCCACATCTGACCACCAAGTGGCACCAGAACTTTGAATTAGCAAAGAGAGAGGAAAACCTGCTTGATCAGCCTTTACGGTCATGTGCTATGAACCGTCAATTAATACCTTATAAAAAATAATCCATTATTTTTATCAATGACCTAGAATATAGTGGCTTTTGTGCCATTTATTCTTTCATATGGTCTGTGCCGTGGAGAAGGGTAGACTAAAAGACACATGTAAGTCCTTCGCCTTCTGCTCCTTTCTTCCGGTCACCTGTAAATTAGGGACAGCAGCCTCCAGCAACGTCAGAGGAACATCTGGGCTTTGCATCATCAGACTCTCCTGCAAGCTTGAATGGATCTGTGATTATACCCTGTCAAAAGGAAAGGCAAACCAAAATGAAAGAACAAGTTAAAGGTGTTTGGATGTACTACAACTCTCATATTTTAGTTTGACTGAGATTGGTTTACCCAGAAGGTAGATAACATTTTATAATTCCGTGGGATCCTTGGGTTTCAGCTATAAACGTGGCTGTCTTGTCCTGAAGCTTCTAGTCAAGTTTTTACTACTTTCTTTCCTTTAAAAAAAAAAAATTATTTGCCAGAGAGAGAGATCGAGAGAGAGCACGCACAAGTAGGTAGAGCAGCAAGCAGAGGGAGAAGCAGGCTCCCTGCTGAGCAGGGAGCCCACTGTGAGACTCAGTCCCAGGACCCTGGGATCATGACATAGCCGAAGACAGGCACTTAACTGACTGAGCCACCCAGGTGTCCCAAGTTTTTACCACTTTCAAGGTAAACTTCATTTAAAGCCTCTTAAAGGTGGTCCTTAGGGGACCAGGAAAGTTGATTTTGTTTCATTTTGCTTTATGGGAGTCCCATCTGTAATGCCTTTTACCCTTCTGGAACTGAATACCAAAATGCTGAAACTTCATTCCTTCCCTTACTCTAATCTCCAGAAACATGTGCGCAAGACAAGAAGGCAAGTCCTAGACACCAAGGCCATTGTTAGCAACTGCTGATGTTCAGATGTTGACATTGCCAACATCAGCTGGCGAGATCTGAGGGCCGAGTGAGTGGAATTTTCAGAAGACAAGATGGTAGTCTTTATTTTTCCTCCTTTCACCTCCAAATGAGATACCTCCAACAACAGCACCAGTGCGGCCAGAGGAAAACCAGGCACAAAGGCAAGAAATCAAGAGCATGAATAAGCCACCTCGAATAATAATAATTAATTCATTAAACATAAATGCACACTCTATTGATCACTGGTCACTGCAAATAGAAGGCAGGACAAGACAGCTACAGACCCCACATTCATGAAGGACAGACAGTCCCATGGACCACTACCTTCACTGAAATAATCTACGGGGAGCCTGGTCCCCCTGGCCCCCAGTTTCCACTTTTCTAGAATGAAGATGCCTGCCTGGATCTGGGCTCCCTAACAGGTAATAAGCTAGCGTCCAGCAGGGGATCTCCAAGCCTAGAAGAGGGCTGGCCGTGCCAGTCGCTTCTGCCAGGCCCTCTGGTCCACTGTTTATTTCCTTCTCTTGTTACTTTGGAATTCTTAGTCATAAAAGTTAGCCTCTCCTCCTTTTCACCCAGGAAAATGATTTTCCACTCCTCTTCTTCCCACCCCATGACTTCTCTACTAATAAGAGATAATGATATCAGTATCACTTCCTAATGCATGCTTCCATCCTTAAAAGATCCCAAGACTTAAAGGAAATAAAAGGTGAGATACTTTGATAAATAGTCCTTTCCAGCATCAACATCCTGTGATTCTATGAAAAGTCTAGATACGGAGAGCACTACAGTACAGCATATAGGGTAAGAATGTCAGCTTCAGAACCTGACATGGGTTCAAATTCACCACTTTCTAGCTCTGTGACCTTGGACTAGTACATTAATCTGAGTCTTAAGTTCTTCTTCTGTAAAATGAGGATAATTTTTAAAAATTAATTAGTTAATTTTCAAAAACGAGGATAATAAGGGTTATTGTGAGGACCATGTGGCACAGTGCCTTGAACATCTCACCTGTTCAGTAAAGACTAGGTTCTCTATATTATTCCTACCTTTGCTCACATTGTTACTACCACTACTATTAACTGTAGCAGGATAGTGTGTACCACAATCCTACATGCATCATTTCCGATGCTGCAGCGTTTTACTAATGTAATTTTTTTTGTAGGCCACATGCCCCGTGTGGAGTCCAATGTGGGGCCTGAACTCACGATCCTGAGATCAATCCCTGAGCTGAGATTAAGAGTCGGATGCTCGACCAACTGAGCCACCCAAGGGCCCCTAATGTAATTCTTTGAATAGCAACATACACTTTCCTCGTCAGGATTAAAAGAGAAGGAGGAAGAGAAGGAGGAAGAGGGAAAGAGGAACAGGGACGGAGGGAGGAGGGGCGGGAAGGGCAGGAGAAAAGAGAAGAGGAGGAAGAGGACAAAAGAAAGAAAAGAAGGGATCTCAGAAATGGTTATCACTGCGTCAATGCTCGGCAAGAAGCAGCATTCTTCATTGGCGTCAGCTGTCAGGAAGTCGCCGGCACCAGCAACCCCCACGTGTGCCTGCCTGTACTAGGCTCTCGGTCTTTATCGGAAAGGTCTGCCATAAAAAAGATAGGCACGTCCTCCTCCAAGCACACAAGGTTATATTTCTAGGACACGCAGCTGTTTCATTCTTTAAATCTTCCTTCACTGTCAGTGATTGCCATTTCAAAACCTTGGAACTGATCTAAAGACATTGGCACGTCGGCAGGCTGAAAGAAACAAGGCAGATGAGAGAAGAGGCAGGTGGGATAAACCAGTTCAAGGACGTGGCAAGTGATGACTGGTATCCGAGGTCAAGAGCCCTCCTGTACACCCCACGTGCGCACTGAAAGGGAGGTCAAGGAGAGCCAGGCTGGAAGAAAGGGGTCTCTGCGGAAGCCAGACCACTTAACAAAATTTTTTAAAATTTTTTTACAGCCAGAGTACACTGGAAGTGTTGTGGTTGGAGGAAACACTCCTTTTACTTGTAACTGTAACCTGCCCACAGCTTTTCTAACTAGGATTCGGGAAGCTGGGTTCCAGGAGAACTAGAATGATGAAAACATTTCAAAATACCCATTGCTTCTCACCAGCAAGGTTTTGTTACCGGTGAACTCCCAAGAGTTTCAAAATACCAATATCACATTTGAAAGGTTTCAAGGACAGAAAGGTCCAAAGTCACATTACATTTCTCTACTTTCCAAAAGGGCACCTGCTTCGAAAAACAGAAAAGTAACAAACTCTTGAGCAGAGTGCTCAAGAATTTGATAAAGCAAAACGTGTAGATCATTCTTCAGCACTAGCCGGGGCTCCTAGGCTTAGCTCGCATCTGATTCATGCTGCTAAGAGTGGCCAAACGAGCCCACATCCGGTTTTTCGGCTCCAGAATTCCTGCCTCTTGTGTTCCATTAAACTTTCCCAACTACAGGGGCGCCTGGGTGGCTCAGTGGGTTAAGCCTCTGCCTTGGGCTCAGGTCATGATTTCAGGGTCCTGGGATCAAGCCGGCATGGGGCTCTCTGCTCAGCAGGGAGCCTGCTTCCCCATCTCTCTCTGCCTGCCTCTCTGCCTACTTATGATCTCTCTCTCTGCCAAATAAATAAATAAAATCTTCAAAAAACAAAAAAAACAAAAAAACTTTCCCAACTACAAACTGACCATGTTGGTGAGTGATCTCTAAATAAGCTGTACTCTTAAAGACTGCTTATCATGTAACAGAGGAAGCAGAAAAAGGCCTAAGAGTTACCTGTGTCTCAATGTATGCTCAAGGTATCCAAAATTACTACAACATACAAGCCAAAGAAAGCAAAAAATTCATGGCAAAAGATTTGAGAATCTCTGGGCCCAGGAGAAAGGGTGTGTAGAAGAATGAGAAATCCTAGAACACACAGTTCCAAGTGACCAAGAATCTTAATTAGCACAAATCCGTAACTATAACGACTTCTGTTTCTTGAGTGTGTATTTTGTGCCAGGCATCAGGCTGACATTTCCCATAGAACATCCCCACTGATCCTCACAAGCTGAGGAGAAAAAGTGATTATTACCTTCCTGTTACACATGGAGAAACAGAGCGTGTCGGGAGTGTAGGTAACACATACCCGAGATCACACAAGCCTGGTAGAGCCAAGATCTGAGCCTCGCCTCTCTGAGTGTAAGGCCTGTGTGTAAATCCCAGCTCTCCTGCCATCCTAGCACAGGTACGTCAGCATCGTTATTTCCTGGGGCTTCCAACATCCAGTGCCTTGACACATCACTGGTGTGACTTTGGTGAATACTCTAAGTTCTATCAGCCAAAAGAGCCTTGAAATCCATCACTCAACCTGTTTTAAATACAATATTATAAATTGATGAATGGATCTATAAAATAATTGGTACCATGAATAGGGGGAAAGGATTGAATATATAAGAAAGGCAAAGAGGAGGGGCGCCTGGGTGGCTCAGTGGGTTGAGCTTCTGCCTTCAGCTTATGTCGTGATCTCAGGGTCCTGGGATCGAGCCCCGTGTCAGGCTCTCTGCTTGGCGGGGAGCCTGCTTCCCCCCCTCTCTCCGCCCGGCTCTCTGCTTTCTTATGATCACTCTCTCTCTGTCAAATAAATAAAGAAAAAAGAAAAAAAAAAAAAAGAAAGGCAAAGAGGGATGCTATTATCTATTATAACCACCTACCTGCCTTCTTCCTAGGTAGGGTAGGAGATGACATGAGGTAAACTATGATAAAATGCTTTAGAAAATGCTATACCAATATTTCAGATACTAGAATAATTCCCAAAAGGAATCTAAAATAGTTTAGAAAATGATCATTTTAGAATATAGTGGTATCCTGGCTCAAGTACACATTCAAGAAATTAAGATATAATCAAAATTAGCTTTTTAAAATGGTGGGGGATTGATTTAATAAGTAAACAGGAAATTTTGAACTAGTTAATATTTGGAGAGATAGTCACACTGTATCTCAACATTTATGCTAACGTAAATTCCAGATAGTTCAAAATTTTAATGTGAAAAGCAAAGCCATGAAAGTACTAGAAGAATCTACGTGACCTTGGATTAAGCAATGGAATTTTAGCTATGACACCCAAAGCAGAAGCAACCAAAAAAAGAAAAAAGAAAAATTCAACTTCACTAAACTTAAAAACTTTTGTGCATCAAAGGACACTATGCAGAGAGTGTTAAGACAACATACAAAATGTTGAGAAAGTTTCGCAAACCATATATCTGATAAGGGTCTTTTTTTTTTTTTAAGATTTTATTTATTTATTTGACAGACAGAGATTACAAGTAGTCAGAGAGGCAGGCAGAGAGAGAGGAGGAAGCAGGTTCCCCGCTGAGCAGAGAGCCCGATGTGGGACTCGATCCCAGGACCCTGAGATCACGACCTGAGCCGAAGGCAGAGGCTTTAACCAACTGAGCCACCCAGGCGCCTGATAAGGGTCTTATATCCAGAATATATAAAGAACTCTTACAACTCAACAATAAAAAGACAACCCAAAGTAAAAATGGGCAAAGGAGTCTGGGTGGCTCAGTCAGTTAAGTGTCGGACTCTTGATTCCATCTTGGGTCATGATCTCAGGGTTGTAAGATCGAGCCCCATGTTGGGCTCTGTCCTGGGCATGAAGCCTACTTAAGATTCTCATTCTCTCCCTCTCCTGCTACCCCTCCTCCCTCTCTCTCTCTCTCTTAAAAAAAAAATGGGCAAAGGATTTGCATAGACATTTCCCCCAAAGAAAACATACAGATGGTCAACAAACATGTGAGAAGATGGTTAACGTCACTAGTCACTAGGGAAATGCAAATCCATACCACAATGAGATACTTCACACCAACTAGGATGGCTACAATCAAAACTAAACAGAAAATGACAGAGGGTTGGCAAAAATGTAGAGAAATTGGAAACCGATACATTGCTGGTAGAAATTAAAAATGGTGCAGCCACGGTGGAAAAGTTTGGTGGGTCTCCAAAAAGTTGGATGTAGAATTACTGGATGACCCAACAATCCCACTACCAGGTGTAGACCCAAAAGAAGTGAAAACAAGCGCTCAAACAAGGACACATACATGCATGTTCACAGCAATACTACTCGGGATAGCCAAGAGTAGAAAGAAGCTACTATCAACTTGATGAGTGGATGAACAAAATGTGGTATATACATGCAATAGAATATTATTCAGACATAAAAAGGAATGGAATACTGACATATGGATAAACCTTGAAAACCGTATGTTAAGTAAAAGAGTCCAGACACAAAAGGCCATATAGTATACGATTCCACTTATATAAAAATGCCCACCACGGGAAAATCCAGAGACAGAAAGCAAATTAGTTATGGACAGAGGCCAGAGGGAGGAGAGATAGCAGAATGACTGCTTAATAAGGATGGGATTTTTGGGGGGTTAATGAAATTTTTCTGAAACTAGATAGTAGTGATGACTGCACAACTAGGTACTAAAGTCACTGAATTGTACACATTAAAATGGTTAAAATAGTGAATTTTATGTTATATGAATTTTATCTCTAAGTGTCTAAAGTACTAAAAGAAAATATAGGTGGGCCCCCGGCTGGCTCAGTCAGTGGAGCATGCAACTCTTGATCATTGTGAGTTCTAGCCCCACCTTGGGTACAGAGATTACTTAAAAATAAAATCTTAAAAATTAAAAAAAAAATAGGTAAATTCATAATGTTTACATGGAGAAAGAAGGTCTTTCTAATCATAAGATAAGAGGCAAAAACCATTAAAGAATTGACTATATAAAAATTGAAGATGTCTATATTCAGGAAAAATAAGCAAAAAGATAGATGATATACTGAGAAAAAATGTTCACAACATATAAGACAATCTTTTATAGAGCAATTAAAAAAAAGCAAATACCACTCTAATAGCAAATAGTTAAAGAAATTATATAGGAAGTTCATAACGGGTAAAATATAAGTGGCCAATAAGTATGCCAAAAGGTTCAATATATGCAAAATAAAACAACAAATTATTTTCTGCCCATCAGACAAAGATTTTCAAAAAAAAATACCCAATATTAGTAAGACGGAAAAGAAAAGGTATTCTCATACATTGCAGGTAGGCGTGTAGATTGGTATAATCTTTCTGCAGGGCAATCTATCTCAATTAAACTTACAAATGTTTCAGGGGCGCCTGGGTGGCTCAGTCAGCTAAGCATCTGCCTTCGGCTCAGGTCAGGATCCCAGGGTCCTGGGATCGAGCCCTGAATCAGGCTCCCTACTCAGTGGGAAGTCTATTTCTCCCTCTGCCTCTCTCCATCCCCAGTCCCAAGCTTGGGCTCTCTCTCTCTAATAAATAAATAAAATCTTTTTTAAAAAAATTTAAAAAACAGGGCGCCTGGGTGGCTCAGTTGTTGGGTGTCTGCCTTCGGCTCCAGTCATGATCCCAGGGTCCTGGGATGGAGCCCCGCATTGGGCCCTCTGCTCAATGGGAAGCCTGCTTCTCCCTCTCCCATTCCCCCTGCTTGTGTTCCTTCTCTCGCTCTCTCGCTCTCTGTCAAATAAATAAATAAATAAATAAATAAATCTTTAGAAAAAAAATTTTTTAAATTTAGAAAACACATACTTGAATAATTTTTTCCAAGGTAGCTCTTAATCTTTTTTGTATCTGGACTCCTTTAAGAATCTGATGAAAGTAATAGACCCTTTCTTGTGAAAATACACATATACACATAAAATTTTAAGGGGTTCATGGATGCCCTGAAGTCTCTTATGGGTACACCAAGTTGAGAGTCTCTGACTTACTGTCCGGATTGGAAAAATAAAGTTATGAAATTAATTCAAATCATTTCGTAAGATACAAACAGGCCACAAATTACTTATAGCAGCCAACTAAAAGAATAATGATTTCTTATTTTAGCAGTCAGTGGCAAGTTAGGGATTGAAAGCCAAACAAACCTTTGATCCTAAAGCAGAAGAGGCACTACATGCTGGCAGCTTCTCTCCAATTGGTCTGATCAGAAAATTCTGGGCGAATCGTGAATTCTTCAAGATAGCTGCTGTTTCTTCATCCACTTCAACAATTTCACCTTCCTGAAGGGCAGCAGGAAAAACACACTTACTAAGAAATGCCATTTTAATCTCAATTAAAGAAATGCAAAGGTTTTATTAAGGAGTGACATTTCAGGACAAAAAGATGATATGATATTCTCTTCTATTCAGACCCTGCTGTTAGTTTCATGCTCATTTCAAAATGCAATTGACCAGTGTCATAATCAGTTTTTCTTTGGTGGCAAAGCAAAAAAAAAAAAAAAAAAAAGACACTGATTGTTCTCAGAGACAGATGTAGAAAATATAGGAAAAAAAATTTGAGTATCACCTTATTCATCATTAAAATGGGGTTTTAAATTAATAGTTAATATGTATTTCTGTGAGCTCCAGTGTGCCTGGGAACACAAATGCCTTGGGAACCAGGAGTGAGCACAGGAGAGTCTGGGCTATCTAACCCCTGCTCCCTTTAGATAAGTTCTGCATTCACCCCTTCATATACTGGGGTTATGTAAAGTAACATCTGACATATAGTAAGTTTTGGGTTTTTAAAAATTTTTTTGAGATTTTCTTTATTCATTTTGAGAGAGAGAGAGTGCGAGAGAGAGTGCGTAAGTGGGAGGAGCAGCAGACAGATGGAGAGGGAGAAGTAGACTCCCCACTGAGCAGGGAGCCCAATGTGGGGGCTCGATCCCAGGACCATGAGATCATGACCTGAGCCAAAGGCAGATACTTAACTGACCGAGCCACCCAGGTACCCCAAACATTGTTGTTTTGTTTTGTTTTGTTTTTGTTTTTGTTTAAGATTATTTATTTATTTATTTGACGGACAGAGATCACAAGTAGGCAGAGAGGCAGGCAGAGAAAGAGGGGGAAGCAGGCTCCCTGCTGAGCAGAGAGCCTGATGCGGGGCTTGATCCCAGGACCCTGAGATCATGACCTGAGCCGAAGGCAGAGGCTTTAACCGACTGAGCCACCTAGGCGCCCCCCAAATACTGGTTTTTTAAATAAGATATTCCTTTTAAAAAGAATGCTGCTCTTAAAAATGTTTTTTTGCTGGTGGTGGGGTTTTTTTGAGAGTCACTATATCAGAGCAATGGGTTCAAAGGCCTTTCCCACTTTGATTCTGTGACTCTCCAAAGCAGGCAGTACATCAAGGGGCAGCAGATCAGTGAAAAAGCATCAATAGCTCCATTGCACCAGGGGGTAGTTAAGAACTTTGAAGGTGCTACTTGGACCAAAAAAATCAGAGGTGGAAAACAGTAAATCCTTCTACCTTTGGAACAATCATGCTTGTATCTTCTATTTACTGAGTGCCCAGTGCGTACCCACGTTCTGCTATATTATTACTAATCTTTATTAAAATTTTATTCTTTAGGTAATCTCTACACCCAACATGGGGCTTGAATTTACAATCCAGAGATGAATAGTCATATGCTCTACTAAGTCAACCAGTCAGTCTCCCCTATGTTATTGCTAATCTTACAGAAATTCCACACAGTAGGTATTATTATCCTACTCTTGCAACGTAGCAAACTATATCTCGAAGTAGGACTTATTCAAGTTTATCCAAGTAATAAATAATGGAGCCAGAATTTGAACCCAGGTGTCAGATGCCAAAGCCTATACTTTTCCATACTGAGAGAATAAAGACAGCCCTGCAAAGAGTAATAGAAATATCAATGTGTTGTCATTAAACACTAAGAGTTCCTTCATTCAATGATACAAGTGAACCACTGAAATACTGTTGTACAATACTTCTATTCTTTTCCATCCCACTTCTCTGTAATTCCATTAATCTGATGTCTGATGAATGCTTTCTATAAAAGATTTTCGTAGGTGTGATAGTGATACTGTGGTTATGTAGGAGAATATTCTTAGGAGATGCATGTTGAAATATTAAGGGTAAAATGTCACGATGTCTGCTTTTAACGGTTCAGCGAAAGCATACATACACACACGCACGTGTCCCAACACCGGCAAAGTGAGAAGCAATGCAAGGTTAAGAAAGGGTACCTGCAGGGCGCCTGGGTGGCTCAGTGGCTTAAGCCTCTGCCTTCAGCTGAGGTCATGATCTCAGGGTCCTGGGATCGAGCCCCGCATTGGGCTCTCTGCTCAGCGGGGAGCCTGCTTCTCCCTCTCTCTCTGCCTGCCTCTCTGCTTACTTGTGATCGCTCTCTCTCTGTCAAATAAATAAATAAAATCTTAAAAAAAAAAAAGAAAGAAAGTGTACCTAGAGCAAAAATAAGAGTAGAAAGAATGTCCAAAATTATGGAATTTTTTATTTACCTTAAATGTGAAATTTGCATCAAATATCAGTTCTTTTTCATGGCCTGTGATTCCTCCATTGTAAATCACTTGGCATCTTTCAGCTGGTCCCATCTTAGGGAGTTTGAAGAGGCGAAATGTTGCAGAAACAAAACGACAGTCACCTAAAACAGAATTCATCCATGGTTCAGCTCCAGCACCAAATGGCTATTGTTTGCTTAGCAGGTGAAGAGTACACTTCATAAAGGTGATTTTCTTCTTTGCATGCCATCAGTTATCTTTCTGGCAGTTCACTTCATTTACTGAATAACTGAAGTGCTTTATTAAAGACCAAACTCTGGGAAGTTGCTATTAAACAGAAGACAAGACGGATGTTTCCAGATGACCCAAAGGCTCCTTCAATGACAGCCATTCAGTACACACTTGCTAAACACCACATTTGAAAAAACAAACAAAACCCCACCACATTTGAAGCCTTCAAGGAGCAGTTTTAACATTCCCCACTGCTCTTTCTTACCGATCACTCTTTCTAATTCCTCGTTTTGAACTGTAATGAGATTGGCAGTGACCAAACGCGGAGTGCAGAAACCAATTTTTTGGGCAAGGACGGCAAGGTCCTTCCAGTACAAAGCACCACCCAGGCACTCACCTAAAAAAAAAAAAAAAGAAAAAATAAAAATCACAGACCACAACTAGGTATTCAAGAAATTACTCTACTATAAAATTATCAGGCATGGTATTAGTTGGGATTCCCGGCTGCCTCAGTTGGAAGAGCATGCAGCTCTTGACCTCAAGGTCATGAGTTTGAGCCCCACATTGAGTGTAGAGATTACTTAAATACACAAACTTTAAAAAAAAAAAAAAAGGATATGGTGTTAGTTAAAATATATATCCTAGAAACAGAAAAGGGACCTGAGTGTCCCCCCAAGATCTAGAAAGTCACAGTTAAAATGAAATATGCTAGCTGATGGCCTCTGGAAACCATTTTTCAAGACAGTCACTAATGTGCTGGTTCCATCCAGCTGCAATCATATTTCTGGATGGATTAGGCTACCTTCTGAAAAACACTACGCTATATGAGTAAAAAAATATAAAGGATAATTTACGAAGTTGCCTATTAGCTCCAGATTATCATAAATAAACTGCTACTAGAACAATAACTACTACTAATAGTCATAAGGCAATTTAAAGTTTTTTAACTTTATTATATCAACAAATTAGAAAGAACCCAAGTGATTACCCATACAGAAATGGTCAAATAAATGATGGCATAGCTGTACAATACAGTTGTAGAATACACACACACAAAATACATTTTTAAAGATTTTAGGCTTAGGAAACATGCCAAATAAAATTAGGATACTAAATTCTACAGATAGCATGCTCCAAATTTTATTATACACATACACGTACCCTACAAGGATCTATACTAAAATGTTAAAGAGGTTATTGCCATGTTACATGGTTAAGTAGTAATTTTTTTCTTTTTCTTTTTGTATTTTCCAACATTTTAACAATATTCATTTGTTACTGTATGACAGGAAAAAAGTTAACGGAACTTATTCTAAAAGTAAGAACTGGTTTTTTTTTAAATGGGATTCTTTTTTTCTTTCTTTCTTTCTTTTTTTTTTTTTTTTAAGTAATCTCTATACCTACCATGGGGCTTGAACTCATAGCCCTGAGATCAAGAGTCAGATGCTCCACTGAAAGAGCTCACCAGGTGTCCCTAAAATTAAGAACTTTTGATTTCACAATCAGACTGACCACAGGCATGCATTCGTCTCCTCAACTTCCAGAGACTCCATTTAAGGACGATAAGGGAATAAATAACATAGTAACACTGAGAACAGAAGGAGATGAAGGAGCTTCAGTCCCCAAGGGTTGCCATGCCACAGTTTTCAAAGTATTTTTCATATCCACTATCTCATTTAATCTTCGTAATAGCCCAATAAGGAAGATTGTATTATTTTCTGCATTTTACAATTTGGAAAACAATGACTCAAAGAGACTAATTAAACTGTCCAAGGTCATACCACTCTTGAGTGGCAGAGGAGAAAGGGGACAGAAGCCACCACACCTAGTCCCACGTGTTCCCACATCACAAAGCCTCCTCCTGGATATTAGCAACTGGAGCTCTGCACATGAACAAGTGTCAGCCATAAAACAAAACAAAGCAACACTTACCCCATAAAATTCTGTGTGTCCTGATTTCTTCTGTCAATTCAAGGTTAGCATAGACGTCACTGAAATACAGCTCCCCACCATGCTGAAGGAGCAGTATTAGTCCAAACAAGGTTAAAGATGACATTAGTCCCAGATAGCAAAGAAACGATTGAGGAGATAAAATCAATTTTATAAAAACCAACAGAAGTACTGAGGTGACCCTTAGTGAACAAATCACAGCTGTCTTGCTAGTTACAAGCAATAGATGTGTGCCAAGACTTTTTTTTTCAGTGCCCTACAGACAATAAAATGGCTTTCCAAGAGTGTTTCTCTCCTAAATAAAGATACTGAGGTGCTGAAAATTTTAGCCAGTCCGAACCAAATGCAGTCTTAGGTGGTTGTGTAACTAATAAAAATAAATGGTATTCCTGAATTCTTCTCCCTTAAAAATCATATAACTTTTAGGGTGCCTGGGTTGCTCAGTCATTTAGCATCTGCCTTCAGCTCCGGTCATGATCCTGGGGCCCTGGAGTCCTGGGATCAAGTCCCGCATCAGGTTCCCTGCTCGGTGGGGGGCCTGCTTCTCCCTCTCCCTCTCCCCTGCTTGTGTTCTGCTGTATCTGACAAATAAATACATAAAATCTAAAAAAAAAAAAAACCCACTTTTATAATGGTATTCATTTTTATAATAATAATTATATTTTTATATAATTAGGAATCAGGAATTTTAAGACTGTATTTAGCTAGTTTCAAGGGCTCAGAGTCTAGACTATACTATAACATCTTCACCTTTCAGAAGTACATTTTGATGAAGACAGTGAGCTGGCCCAAAAGATGACGTATTAAATAAGACTTTATTAAATCATTCCTATGCATTCTTATTTGAGCTCTACGGCATGTTCTGTGAACCAAAAATCTCAGAATCTTGTATCTTCTATCCCAAAGATACACATCTCATGATACATGCGGAGGGCGTGGATCTCCTGCAAGTCTTCCTTTTAGAAAGTCGTTAATGTAGAAGTTCCATCTTTTCTATCCCCAAAGATGTGAAATCCTGATAGAGATGAAATAAGCAGCCCTCAGAAACACTACACAAGCTGGAAGAGTCTATCCACAGGCAATCTTCTGGAGTCAGTCCAGAAGTCCCTGCGATTCTACGGATGCTATCCCAGGACCATGAGCAGCCGGGAACAAGAGAAGAGACCGCCGTAAGGCAACTATTTTATGGCATCCAGTGACAATCAGGACTCTTGGATTTATTAGCTTTTACGACATGAGAGGAAAATGAATCCACATCTGGGGCATCCTTCCACGCCCCTTTTGCCGTCCCTTTTTAATGTAGTGAATAAATGGCAAGACTTGGAGCTCTCAGCTCAAGGAGACAAGAACAGGGACAAGGGACATCTGCTCTTACTGACGTGGAAAGACCACTTGCCTCACTCCTCTTACCTTTAGCACTCGGTACGCCTCCTGCAGCACGGGTTGCTTATTAGGCACAAGGTTAATGACACAATTTGATCTTAAAAAAAAAAAAAAAAACAAAACCAGAAGGAATGTCAGGCAAATTCACACACTATTCAGAGCGCCTCAAATGCTTTCATCCCTAAAGATGTCTTCCATCATTTCCCAAAGCTACACCATTCTTCCTGCCTCCCTCCTCTCTTCCCCACACTCCACTTTTTCCCAAGAAAAAGGAGATGGACAGAGTGTTTAAAATCGCAATAAATTGTTAGCCAATTTGTGTGGGCAGGGAAAAAAAGTCAGGCACACTCCCGATTTGTGTCTGCGCTGACGGTCACCACACAACAGCGCGAAGGCTGGTTCCCAATGCCTCCTGCACCACGCATGTCTTAGGCCACATGTAAACTGGTGAAATTCGTCCAAAGCAGCTTCATTAAGGCTGTCACCCGGGCATGACCTGACAACAACTCAAAGGAAAGGGAGGAATACAGACTCCTACACTTTGCTGCGACAGTAATACTGGAGATAACAGGTCGGTGTGTGTTGTATGAGCAGACTCAGTGGTCCTGCTGTCATTCTTTTGGACTCATCTGTTCACGGTGAAGTTTACAATCGGTTCTCTCCTGGGCTACTGTGTTCTGAGACCGGTGGGCTACAAGGGCCTGAGAGCAGCTCCCCTCCCTTTATTAAGGCAGGCTTAACACCCTAAGTGAGAGTCAGTTTGGCAAAGAGTGGTGACATTTGTGTTCAACAGGAAACGGGCTATATTCGGGGCGCCTGGGTGGCTCAGTGGGTTAAAGCCCTGCCTTCGGCTCAGGTCACGATCCTGGGGTCCTGGGATTGAGCCCCGCATCGGGCTCTCTGCTCAGCAGGGAGCCTGCTTCCCCCTCTCTCTCTGCCTGCCTCTCTGCCTACTTGTGATCTCTGTCTGTCAGATAAATAAATAAAATCTTAAAAAAAAAAAAGGAAATGGGCTATATTCACAAAAATAAGGGTATAGACCTACATAACAATATCATAACTCTCATTCTTGATTCCCGTCTCCTCCAAATTCTCTATGTAGCCATGAAGAAAAGTCACATTGGGTGTCTGGAAGCCGTATTTTTCCATGTGATATTCAATATACTTCTTAGCCACTTCTACCTAAAAAAACAAAAAAAAATATAAATATATATATGTATATATGGATTTGATAATCATTTTTTAAATATGCTACTTTTTTACTAAAACTTTCCTATTACAAATGGAATATTCGTAACATATTTTTGGAAAAGTGTACAAGGTTCCTCTGGGCATGTAGGATAAATTACAGTCTGAGACAACTCAATGAGAAATAAAGTCCCTGCTCAATACCTGGGTTTTTGTTTAGTTTTGTTCTGTTTTGTTGTAATTAAGTAGGCTCCACACCCAATGTGGGGCTTGAACTCCTGACCCACAGAGCAAGAGTCACATATTCTATTGCCTGAGCTTGCCAGGTGCCCCTTGATACATGGATCTTGCTTGAGTAAACTCTTCACTCAATAACAAAATCCTTCAAGACAAATGGCAGAAAAGTAAAGGAAAAACCAGACTCCTTGGGGTCATCATGATATTCATATATGAGGTCAAACCTCTGACTCTGTTCTCCCAGAAGAGCCCCTAACTGTCAAAGTTCTCAGCCTTCAGGGCGGGAAGCACTAGTGGCACCAATGAGCTTTGCATTCAGCAGCCTTCTTAGATTATCCTTGAAGAGTCACAAAGGAAACAACTTTATCTTTACAAGAATGCCTTTGAGAAGTTTTTCCTCCTTGTCGTCCAGATCACTGCCTCACCTGACTTTCCGTCATGTCTATCCCAGTGACATGTCCTGTCTCACCAACCAGCTGACTCAGGACATAGCAATCTCTCCCACTTCCACTGCCTAGGTCCAAAATCCAGCAGTTCTCCAGACACTCAGGGATGACCAGACCACAGCCATAATACCTGGGAAACAGAAAACACAGCCATGTACACATATTTTCCCCCTAGAGACTAGAATATGTAGAATCGCTAAATCTTAAAAATCCTTCCTTCCTCTCTCCTTCTTTTCTATCCCTCCTTGCTTCCATCATTCACTGGATTTCTATTTAGGTGTTTCTTTTCCCCCACTAACCTGGAAGCTCCATGAAAACTGGGACTCTGGGGGCACCTGGGTGGCTCAGTGGGCTAAAGCCTCTGCCTTCGGCTCAGGTCGTGATCCCAGCCAAGGTCCTGGGATTGAGCCCTGCACTGGGCTCTCTGCTCAGCAGGGAGCCTGCTTCCTCCTCTCTCTCTGCCTGCCTCTCTGCCTACTTGTAATCTCTGCCTGTCAAATAAATAAGTAAAATCTTTAAAAAAAAAAAGAAAAAGAAAAAGAAAACTGGGACTCTGTCTGCTTTACTTACCATTGTCACCATTGTTGGACACTGTAGCAGGTACTAAGACAAGCAAGCCATTTACAATATTTGTTGAATAAACAGTTAGTGAGGCATTATAGCTGAACATCTACTACAGGTCCAGAACTGTGCTAGTTACTGGAGAAGAAATGTGGCACAAGATTTCTGTTCCCTGGGGGTATTTAACTGGGGAGGTAAAGCATGAACACAGAAAACATTTCCCATGATCTACTGCACAAGGCAGTAGGTGCTACAGTAGTTTAGGAAAGAGGGTGCACAAGGATGGAGAAGGCTTCACATTGTAGGTAGGACATCAGTGACGTGTTGGAACAGCAGGAGTTGGAAGGTAGAAAGGAGAGGGAAGGCATTCCGGATCAGTAACTGCACGTGAGGCAGGAGGGAGGGAAAGGTCTGGCTAGAGTAGTGTACTGCATCGGAGGGAGCTGGGGTCGGTTAGGAACTGGAGGCCAGACTGCACAGCCTTGAATGTCAAGTCCAAAGTGTATGAATGTATCCTGAGTAAAGGGAGTTGGGGTGGGAAGGGTGGTCATTGGAAGTTTTTAAACAGAGCTGTAAGATGATCAGTGCGGTCCTTTACCAGTTTTTTTCTTAAGATTATTTATTTACTTGTCAGAGAGAGAGAGAGAAAGAATACAAGAAGGGAGAGCGGCAGGCAGAGGGAGAAGCAGGTTCCCTGATGAGCAAGGAGCCCAATATGGGACTGGCTACCAGGACCTTCAGATCATGACCTCAGACGCAGGCAGACGCTTAGCGGACTGAGTCAACCAGGTGTCCCATTTGCTTTTCCAGTTTTATGATAGGCAAGGCAAACTAGATGGATTGGAGAAAACGGGTTAATTCCCTAGTGACTGCATCACTACCTTTTGAAAACCTGCTGTCTAGAGTCTCCAGGATGGGGTGATGGGGGAGCAGCACAGGGCACTTTACCTCGAGGATACTTCTTCATGTACATTCCTCAAGGCTTCCCGGATATGCCTGGGGACCAACCTGGCTGCAGTGACACAGGCACTGGTCTGGAGGTCTGCTGATTTCTTCAGCACCTGCCCATAGTAGGTCTGACCAGAGGCCAAGGGCAGGGTAGGGGTGGGGAGAGAGAAGAGCTAGAACTGTTATCCACAGGCAAAGTCTCCCATAGCCACCAGCACCCCCATCCCCACCCATCCAGGCCTGGCTAGGCTTTCCCCCTGCAAAGATCTAAGCCCAGACTTTGCCCTGCACCCCCCTCCCGTCTCCTCCTTGATCCTGTGGGGCAAAGGCCCAAGCCCGCTGGGCTTCCAAAGGCCTAGTGCTCCCACTCAATCAAGGCTCCTCCGTGGCCACTCCAGGCCCTTCTGCTGGCACCTGCACGTCCTTCCGGATCTCAGTGTCGCGGGGGGCAGCCACTGCCAGGAGGAGAAAAAAAGGAAGCTGAAAGGGGAAGGTGCTGAGCCTCTGCAAGGGGAAAAGTAGAGGGCTGGTTACAAGGCAGGCTGGGAGCGCTAGTGGTGGTGATTGGGAGGGGTGGTGACTTCAGGGTCACCACCTGCCTAGAGGGTCCCCCGCCCCTCCTGCCCCCGCGCCCCGCACTGGGAGCCCGGCAGGAGGCGAGGGGCAGCTCACTCACTGTCTCCTTGGCCTCTGGACTCCAGGACTTGCGGGTCCCACAGCCAGCTCCGCAACGCGCGAGCTCCCGAGGCCCCGCCCCGGGACAGGCAGGTCTGATCTCCTGAGGGGCGGGCTTCCCAAGCCTGTACCAGGTGGTGCCAACCGGCTTCACCCCACCCCCCCGCCCGCCAGGTCGCGGGATGCGGGAACCCGCCACCGCTTCCAGGAGCTTCCAAGGCAGTCTGATCATCTGCCCTCACGTGGCGCTCTGGCCCCGCTGGGCCGAGTGTCACCTCGTCGGTCTTGAGTCTTTCCAACCAGGAAGAGGCTATTAACTATTCGTTAGTATCTTCGTTTACTGTTCCACTGTGGTTTTCATTTTATAAACCTCCTATTCGGACTTAAATGAACACCCATATGATTTTTGTCCCTTTTGGGAATGAAATTACCTTTTCTTAATGTATTTTTTTTTTTATTGCAGTCTAGTTGACATACAATGTTACATAAGTCTCAGGTGTACAACAGAGTGATCCCGCAGTGCCATACATTACACGATGCTCACAACCATAGCTGCCATCCGCCACGTTACTACCTTACTATGTTCCCTATGCTGTACTTTTCATCCCCGGAACTTAACTCATTTTACAGCTGTAAGTCCGTACCTCTTAATCCCCTTCACCACCTTTGCCATCTCTGCCCCTGAAACCACCAGTTTGTATTTATTAGTCTGTTTTTTTCAGATCCCACACATAAGTAAATTATATGGCATTTGTCTTTCTCTGCCTGACTTATTTCACTTGGCATAATACCCCCTGGGTCCATCATGTTGTCCCAAATAGCAAGCGCTCATTCTTTTCTATGGCTGTGTGATATTCTATCATATAAATATGGAATTGTATATTGTGTGTGCGTGTATACACACATACCACATCACCTCTTTATCCATTTCGTTTTTTTAAATATTTTATTTATTTATTTGACAGACAGAGACACAGAGAGAGAGGGAACACAAGCAGGGGGAGCGGGAGAGGGGGAAGCAGGCTTCCGGCTGAGCAGGGAACCCAATGCGGGATGCAATCCCAGGACCCTGCAATAGTGACCTAAGCAGAAGGCAGCTGCTTAACGACTGAGCCACCCAGGCACCCTTCTTTATCCATTTCTATGGATGGACACTTAGGTTGCTTCCATATCTTGGCTACTGTAAATAATACTGAAATAAACATAGGGGTGCATGTATCTTTTCAAATTAGCTTTCATTTGGGGGGGGTAAATAGTCAGCAATGGAATTACTAGATCACATGGTATTTCTATTTTTAATTTTCTCAGGAACCCCCATACCATTCTCCACAGTGACTGCACCAGTTTGCATTCACACCAACAGGGGGAGGGTTTCCTTTTCTCCACATCCTTACCAATGCTTGTTATTTCTTGTCCTTTTGCATTTAATCATTCTGACTGGTGTGAGGTGGTAGCTCATTGTGGTTTTGATTCACATTTCCCTGATGATGAGTGATCATGAGCATCTTTTCATGTGTCTGTTGGCCATCTGGATATCTTCTTTGGAGAAATGTCTATTCAGGTCCTCTGCCCATTTTTTACATAGATTATTTATTCTCAATGTATTTTTAAACTCAACTTTCTCTAGTGCGCAGTTCTGTGAATTCTGACAAACATATACATGACAGTCAGGACTCTCTCATGGTGAAGTTTCTTTGCGCCTCTTTTTAGTAAGTCCCCATCCCCTCCCCCACCAGCTCCTAAGCCACCACAGATCTACTCTCCCTCCTTATCCAGAATGCCATGGAATCACACTGGATGCATGCAGCATTTCTGAGTCTGTTTTGAATTTTATTTAGGAAAGCAACATTGATAAATTCACTTTTAACCTCTGGTAATTTCCAGTCAATTCACTTGTGTTTCCTAAGTATTGTCATTTCATCCTGCAGAAAATTTTTTTCTTCTACCCCTATATTGAAAAACATGGGTTTGAACTGCATGGTCCACGTCTATGTAGATTTTTTTAGTAAGTACAGTACTGTAAATATATTTTTTTTTTTACAATTTTATTTATTCATGAGGGACAGAAAGAGAGAGGCAGAGGGAGAAGCAGGCTCCCCACGGAGTAGGGAGCCTAATGCAGGACTCGATCCCGGGACCCCAAAACCATGACCTGAACCAAAGGCAGACGCCTAACCATCTGAGCCACCCAGGCGCCCTGTAAATATATTTTCTTTCCCTTGCAATTTTCTTAATGACATTTTTTCCCTCTAGCTTACTTTATTGTAAATACAGTATATAATACATATAACATATAAAATATGTATTAAATGACTGTTTATATTATTGATAAGGCTTCCAGCCAATAGTAGGCTATTAGTAGTTAAGTTTTGGGGGAGTCAAAAGTTATACACTGATTTTCAACTATGAAGGTGTCAGTACCCCGCCCCCCGTGTTGTATAAGGGTTCGCTGTATTTGTCTATCTTATTTCCTTCTGTGCTTGTAATAAGCATTTCTATTCCTTAGGGTAGTAAGGAAATACAGAGATCTAAATGGGACATTTACTATGTTACACTCATTTTTCAATCTCATCTGCTAATAACAATCTTCCCTGATGTCAATTGATTATTAAATATTAATATGAAGGTGTTATATTTTAATATTTTTAACAAATTAAAACCATGAAAACAATCCTTGTTGGAATATTTTTATAGCTTAGAATATTTCCAAATATTAAGTAGATAAAAATGTGTTTCTACAGCTATCAGTTTTTTAGCAATTGTATAATGGCAAAAACAAATATTAGTTTTCAAAATACTATCTCCATAAAATTAGTTCCTTTAGGAAAGCAGTCACTTTCTCACTCATTGTTAAAATGTTATGTTTATCTTGAAGGCACAGATTAATGGGGGTTAGGGAAAGGGCTTCACTGTTTTCCACTTGTTTGCTCTACTTGCTTTAACACATTATCTTCGATTTGTGGGTATTCACAAGAATCATTTGATAAACCTAAAATCCACATAACCACACACGGATAAACCACAATAAAGCAAACCACCATCAACTTTAATTGAATGATTCCAAGTTTTCCATCAGGTATCTAGTGTATAGCCCTGATTCTGGGCCAGACTGCTTATAGCCATCATTCATTCTGATTGGTCAGTGTACCAGCCACAGGTGTTTTGGTTTTTAAGATTACCCCTGCTAAACAACAGGCTGTGTAAATCAGTATGCTATGGAGACCACATTAGAGCCCTCATACCAAGTCGTATTTTAAATATTAGCAAAAGCTAAGTTTCTTAAGATGAAAA
Source organism: Martes martes (assembly GCF_963455335.1). NCBI lineage: Eukaryota > Metazoa > Chordata > Mammalia > Carnivora > Mustelidae > Martes > Martes martes. Next base: position 25,687,121 of record NC_137902.1, read on the forward strand.
ATAAACATACACAGAAATTTTCATTATTTTCTTCCCTTACCTCCAAGGATGGCCTCGTACATACCTCCACAAATCCTACCTTGGAAGCTACGGGTCTGACCATTACAGAATGGTCCAGAAAGGCGGGTTTGGTTCAGTACCCAGACTGTCTCTAAAGAAGTAGAGCTTTCCAAAATGGCCAGCATCCCTAAGTAAAGGATTCCCCCAAACTGGAAGCATTCAAGCAGAGGCCAGATGAGCAGCTGGATGCCCACTTGCTAGAGATGCAGTGGCAGGGAAACCCACTGGATTCAGTTACCTCCGAGATCGTTTCTTCTGTATTGTGTTAAACACTAAGAAGGACAAGTAGCACCCATGTTTCTATTTGTAAGGAAAGTAACAGATGATAAAGAGCTAGACTAGTACTCCAAAAACCTATCACCAAACTCGGTTACTTTGGGTAAGTCATGTCATGTCCCTGGCTATGTTTTCTCATCTGCAAAACGTGGGGCCAGAATTCAGTCACTTTTGAGGCCCGATACAGAGCTAAGATTCTGGGATTCTATAATTCTTTTTCCTTCACCAAATATTCAATATTCACCATATGTTGGTTCTTTAGAAAGAAGATTTTCTTTTTGTTTTGTTTTGTTTTAATTAGAAATAGAAGTTAAGGGGCGCCTGGGTGGCTCAGTGGGTTAAAGCCTCTGCCTTCAGCTCAGGTCATGATCCCAGGGTCCTGGGATCGAGCCCCGCATCAGGCTCTCTTCTCAGCGGGGAGCCTGCTTCCCCCTCCCTCTCTGCCTGCCTCTCTGCCTACTTGTGATCTCTGTCTGTCAAATAAATAAATAAAATCATTTTTTAAAAAAAAAGAGAGAGAAGAAAAGAAATAGAAGATAATTTTTTCAGGGCGCCTGGGTGGCTTATTCCGTTAAACGTCTGCCTTCAGCTCAGGTCGTGATCCTGGGGCCCTGGGATCGAGTCCTGCATTGGGCTTCCTGCTCAGCACGGAGCCTGCTTCTCCCTCTCCCCCCTGCTCATTCTCTCTCTCTCGCTATTTCTCTCTCTCCTTCAAATAAATAAATAAAATATGTTTTAAAAAGTTAATTTTTTCAAATGGCTCTTTGGTGTATATTACAGTGATAGATGATTTAATGTTTCTTATTAATGTAATGTGTTTTGTAGCTGTTACATCAACTTTGCAATTCTGGAATTATATTAGCAATTCTTCCAAAATATTTCTCTACTCGATTTTTCTGAGATTTTATTACCATTTTTGCATCTATGTTAATGAATAAGAATCTCCTAAATTTTTTTATGTTATTTTGCTTTTCTCTTTTAAAATGATAACTAAAATCTTTCTAAAAAATTCAAAATTTTTAAAAATGGGGCACCTGGGTCGTTCAGTCGGCTGAACATCTGCTTTTGGCACAGGTCATGATCTTGGGGTCCCGGGATTGAGCCCCGCATCCTGCTCCCTGCTCATAGGGGAGTCTGCTTCTCCCTCTGCCCCTCCCCACAACTCACGCACACACGCGCTTGTGCGTTCTCTTTCTCTCAAATGAATAAATAAAATCTTTTTAAAAAAAAAGTGAAAGTCATAGGTGCACCTGGCTGGCCCAGTCAGTAGAACATGCGGCCCTTAACATCAGGGTTGTAAGTTCGAGCCCCATGTTGAGTGCAGTGATTACTTAAAAATAAAATCTTTAAATAAATAAAAATAAAAATGAAAGTCATATTTACTTCAGCAAATGAACTGGGTATCTTACTCTTGTTTTCTATACTTCAGGAGTATATGGAAGTTCTTTGATAGTTTGGAAAATTCTCAGGAAAGCTATTACAGGCAAATGACTTTTTTTTTTTTTTTTTAATAAGCTCTAGGCCCAATATGGGGCTCAAACGCACAATCCCAAGATCAAGAGTCACATGCTTTTCTGACTGAGCCAGCCAGGTCCCCCTGGACATATTCTCTTTTAAATAGCAGTTCTGTAATATTATATCTTCAAAGATGCTGGACATTTTGATACTAGTAATCAAATCTTTAGAATCAAGCTGACAGGTCATGCTTTTATTTTTTTTTATTTTTTTTTTAAAGATTTTATTTATTTATTTGACAGGCAGAGATCACAAGTAGGCAGAGAGGCATGCAGAGAGAGGAAGGAAAGCAGACTCCCTGCTGAGCAGAAAGCCCGATGTGGGGCTCGATCCCAGGACCCTGGGATCATGACCTGAGCCGAAGGCAGCAGCTTAACCCACTGAGCCACCCAGGTGCCCCAGGTCATGCTTTTAAAATCTAATTGATTTGTTTTATTTATCTCCATTTCAATGATAAATTTACTAATTTGTACTTTCAGATTGAGCTGATACTTTACCAATTTAATTTTTTTTTTAAGATTTTATTTTTAAGTAATCTCCACACCCAATTTGGGGCTTGAATTTACAACACCAAGATCAAGAGTCACATGCTTCACCGACTGAGCCAGTCAGGTGTCCCAATACTTTACCAATTTAATCTATAAGAACCAATTAACGTGAGGTGCCTGAGTGGCTCAATTGATTAAGCATCCACTGTCAGCTCAGGTCATGAACCGAGGGTCCTGGGATCGAGCCCCACTTCGGGAGCCCGCTTCTCCCTCTCCCTCTGCCTGTTGCCCTATCTCTTTGTGTTCTCTCTCTCTCTGTCAAATAAATAAAATCTTAAAAAAAAAAGAACAAATTAATGATATCATATATTTTTTCAAATTTTTATCATTCATTCTTGGTTTTCTTATTCTATTTTGATTTAAGTTCTAACCACAAACACCTTAAAAAAAGAAAACATTTCACCCTGTTCCTTAATACAGAGATTTAAAGCATGATTTTTTTTTCTTTATAGTACCACTTAGGTATTATCACATTAATTTTCTTGCATAGAATTTGAAATTTCACTATTTTAAAAATACTAGCCTTCAACATATCCTCTATAACCCAGATGTTAAAGTACTTTTTGTTTCTATATGTTTGATCGCCATTTAAATCTACCTAACCCATTTGTTTCTGTAACAGATATAGAATCAAATTATGTATAAATTTCTGAATACTCATTCATTTCTGACTATTCTTCTTCCATGTATTTTGGCATTATGTTCCTTAAAATGACTAAATTTAGTACTACTAGGTTTTCATTATTTAATGTAAATTTGATATTTACCATTAAAATTTTGACGGTGAAATTTATGAGGTATAATGTACGCAGTCACTGCTACTTTACTATTTGTTCTAGCATGATGAGGGAAACTTAGACCATACCTTCATTTTAATTTTTAATATTTTACAAATGTCATGTTAGGTATTTCTTTGCATCTTATATACTTGAATAATTGAACTTTGTTTTGTTTTCTAAATTGATGACCCTTTTAAAAAAAAATCAGTCCTTGGATTTCCTAAGCAGATAATCCTAACACATGATAATAATTTTGTCTCTTTGTTGCTAATAGCTTTTTTTTTAGATATTTATTTATTTTTTCATTCATTCATTCATTCATTCGACAGAGAGAGAGTACAAGCAAGGGGAGTGGCAGACAGAGGGAGAGAGAGAAACAGCCTCCCCACTGAGCAGGGAGCCCGACTCGGGGCTCGATTCCAGGACCCTGGGATCATGACCTGTGCCAAAGGCAGATACTTAACTGACTGAGCCACCCAGGCATGCCATTAGCTATACTTACTTTTAACTTCTACACTAGACATGGTCTCCATCAAAATGCTGATGGAGACATGGTCTCCATCAAAATGCTGAGTAGCAACAGTGATAGTAACATCCACTAATAATGCTTCAAATATTTTACTCTTAACGTGACATTTGCTGTCAATTTGTGACCCTTCTTTTTTTTTTTTTTATTTAATTATTTTGACAGGCAGAGATCACAAGTAGGAAGAGAGGCAGGCAGAGAGAGAGAGAGAGGGAGAAGCAGGCTCCCCGCTGAGCAGAGAGCCCGACATGGGGCTCGATCCCAGAACCCTGGGATCACGACCTGAACCGAAGGCAGAGGCCTTAACCCACTGAGCCACCCAGGTGCCCCTGTGACCCTTCTTTTTGAAGGTGAATTGAACCCATTTACATTTAGTAACTGTAATGAGAGTTTATGAAATGAATATATAACTGAATTCCTTCAAACCTCGTTTTTTCTTTTGCCGTAAGTTGATGTGTACAGGTATAATGAGGGATAAATACAATCTAATATGACTAGTCGACTTGATGATATACTGTATGAATTAAATTGGACTCTTACTTGCCTTTTTTCTTTCCCTGAAAACACCATTTTTCTTATGTCAGCTTTCTCCTAATTCTTTACTGAAGTAAGAAATGAACTAGAACACGATGGAGTCCCACTTAAAATTCAAACAAAGACATTCAAAGGTCATGCCTTTTAGCAAGCGGAATTAGATGAACACGGGCAAATAACTGAAAACATAAGGTCTTCACCATGGCACAACCCTACACTGCAATCATTCCCAGTAACTCAACTGCCTTTGCACTTGGCAATAATGTTCTACAAGTGAATCTGCTGATGACTAGCAAAATTACAAAATGAACCCAAGGCCAACTAATCAAGAGTCACAACAAAGAAACTAGGAGTGCAGGTCAAGGCAGGGGGTCACAGCTGGCCAGATATACCATTTGCCTACTTTTCATTTAAGAAGTGCTACAATGAGTAAAACAAATTTCTCTGAGTTAATAGAAAAGAACAGATACTACCTATCACCATTCCACGACCATGAAATTTCCTGAATGTATGATTAAAAGAAAAAAAAGTCTTTAAAAACAATACTAAACATTCCTGTTTTCACAACAGAAGCCGTATTTCTGAATTTAAAACATCATTCAGCATTTGCTTAAGAATCGCATTGAAAAAAAAAGAATCACATTTAGATGATACAGCTTTTGACATATAAAAGTTCTATGGGAAAAACTAAGACCTCTTTAATTTGGCTTTAACACCAAACTAAAGACAGCAATTTAAAAATTCCGTAAGAGCAGGACTTAGCCTCAAGAAGTACTTCCAAAACTCAACCACCTAGCTTCTCTTCAGGAGAAACTATACACCATCATAAATCTTTTCTAACTTAACTTTTGGAGAAGAAAATGGAAAATCAAACCCATAGGACAGCAGTTGAGTAAAATATTTCCTTCTCTGTGTCCGGCAAAGCAGACTTTTCCCTCTTGCAAGCTGTTCTATTTCAACAGATGATTCAACTGGTCCTGTAGGTCAGAAGACTGCTCAACACTAGAAATCAGAACAGAAAAAAAGTTTACCTGGAATGAGCAATAAAGACCTCTCTTTGTACTATTTGTACTTTAACGCATAAACACTGCTGAAGCTCAATCCAAATTTATGTTGGTCCACTACGGTTCCAGAAGTTTAAACTATGAAAAACAAAAAAGGTCTATAAAGCCAATTAGTATAACCAGTATTATAAGGGACCAAGACTGCTTAATGACCTCAGCACACTTACTTAACGAATGTTACCAACATAGAAGGTTTTTTCTATTCCTTAAGTTTGGCATCTACACACTATCATTTTCAGAAAGCCTTTACCAGCAGTGAATTAACTTACTGCTTGTCTTTGAAACATACAGTTGACCCTTGTACAATATGGAGGTTAAAGGCATTGACGCCCCACACAGTCAAAATCTGTGTATACCCTGACTCCCCCCAAACTAGAGTACTGGCCTATTACTGGCCAGAAGCCTTACTAATAACAGAAACAGTCAATTCACACAAATTTTATAAGGTTATATGTATCATATACTACACTCTTGTAATAAAGTAAGCTAGAGGAAAAAGATGTTATTAAGAAAGTCATAAGGGGAGGTGCCTGGGGGGGCTCAGTCATTAAGCAATGGCCTTCTGCTCGGGTCATGATCCCAGATTCCTGGGATCTATGCCCGCATCTGGCTCCCTGCTCGGCGGGAGGCCTGCTGTCCCTCTCCCACTCCCCCTGCTTGTGTTCCTGTTGCCGCTGTCTCTCTCTATCAAATAAATAAATAAAATCTTTAAAAAAAAGAAAAGAAAAGAAAATCATAAGGAAGAGAAAATACATTTGCAATACTATACCATATATATATTTTTTAAAAATCTGTGTATAAGTGGAACTGTGTAGTTCAAAGTTGTATTGTTCAAGGGCCAACTGGACTGTTTTCTCTATATCCCAAATGAGCTACCCCAGAGTGTGGTCAATTTAAGGGCGTACATCAGCTAGACTTTCACGTTGATCCTGGGCCCAGAAGCTGAATTCCCTATAGCCTGTTTCACTTGGTCCCCCCACTCCCCTACCTTTGGGGCTACTTACTTCTTCTGAATAGCTTCTTGCCTGAATCAGAAAGGGAAAGAGGAAAAGAAAGATTAAGAAAATCTCAGAAAATTAGTGCAACTTATGGCCAGATATTCGTAGGCAGAACAAATTTCTGGTTCATGTCACATTCTGTAATTCCGTCCCTTCTGGCTTAAGACTGTGCTCTTGAAGCCCTGTTCACTCTCTGAGTGCAGCGTTGCTAAGAAGATGGATTCTTTCTTTCTTTCTTTCTTTCTTTATTTGTTAGAGAGAGAGAGCGAGTGAGCACAGGCAGACAGAGTGGTAGGCAGAGGCAGAGGGAGAAGCAGGCTCCCCGCCGAGCAAGGAGCCCGATGTGGGACTCGATCCCAGAACGCTGGGATCATGACCTGAGCCGAAGGCAGCTGCTTAACCCCACCCAGGCGTCCCAAGAAGATGGATTCTAAGCCCAAAGAGCTAACACCACTCTACCAGACTGCGGGAGGCAGTACCACAAACTATACACACGGCTCACATTCGGCCCGGATATGTGGAATCTAATGGGTCACACACCTGACATGCACACACCCAAGAAACTGTTTAAAGATCAAGAGTTAAATTCTCAATCGTACATTTCTAATAGGTACATAAGTCATACCAACTATATAAAATATAAAGCAAAATGAAATAGGATGAAAAGCTCATTATAATTTTATCCAAAATTATAACAGACAAAGGGCTGTCTGTATTTCAGAACCTCCTGGATCATTTCTACATAGCTAGGGCTGAGTTAAATGCGGGGACTAGACCACACCGGTCAGTGACACTCGATTCCCCAGTGAAAGCGCAGACTCCCCAGGAGAGACCTTGGGCACGGGTCGTCAACAAATTCTGATTAAGTGTCTACTGGGTGCCGAGCACTGTGAGAGCATGGTCCTGGCACGGGCCCTGCCCTCCTGGGGTTCAAAGTCTCTCCCTCTGAGGAGCCCCCAAATGACCACAGAGAGGCTCGCAAAAGGCAGTCCCTGCTCCTGATCTCACCCATACTCCAGCTTCTTCTGCAGTCGCCGCCATCTTTTCCAGAAGGAGCTCATTCCTGACTAACCCCACCTTTACTCCCAACTCCTGCCCTCTCAGGAAAGTGTGCAGAAGCCCAAAGGCAAGAGGGGGCAGCGTGCGGAATGCAACCACACAGCACCTTGGAAGGCATACTCACTGGTATTGAAGGTGTGTTGTTATTATCGCCATTTTCCTTAAACTCTGCATTAAAACAAAACAAAAACAGACAAAGAGAACATTCCACTTCCCTGTAACCACACCAGTTATGTAAATAAAACCCAAATCACAAAAGAAATTGTTTCTTACATCTTCCGAGTGCAAGATGGCATCTTCCTGCAGGACCATGTTTCGAGCTGCCTGACCGAGCAGCTGGAAGACAAAAATAAAGGGGTCATGATCAAAATCTGCAAACTTCCTATAATCTTCTCTCCACAGCTATTAAACCATCACCCTCTCTCCTGCCCACCTCACTCCCGCCCCGTACAATTACAAATGCTCCAAAAGTAACAGAGGATAATCTATTTGTTTAGGTTGAAAATCCACATTCAGTGTCACTCTAGCAGTGCTGGCAGGAGCTCAGCATCAGCTCCAAAGGCTACTGTTTGAGAAACCAAGGGCTCGGTGTCTGCGGAATTAGGAGGCAAGAGGAGACTGACAAGAGGTTTCTGGTCTGCGGTCACACCCTGCTCCTGGCAGACAGACGTGAAGTCCCACCATGGAAGGGGGAGTTACTGTGTGTCCCACCCACTGTCCCTGTTCCCTTGGGTCAGAGAGATTCGGATGAAAAGGGGACCGATGACCACAGATTCACCAGGAATACCAGCCCTCCTACAGCCCCCAGATAAACTCCCCTGTAGCATATGTTATTTCTTTTCATTTTTAAGTTTAAAAAATTAATAAACCTTCACGTGCTTCTAATGTTGAAATGGTAAAATAAGACCTTCCATCCCTGTCCCTTCCCTTCCCCCTTCTCTCTCCCCTCTGCATAAATATTTTTTGGGAGGTGCCTGGCTGGCTCAGGCGGGAGAGCAGGTGACTCTCGATCTCAGGGTTGTGAATTCAAGCCCCATGTTGGGCGTGGAGCCTACTTAATTTTAAAAATAAATAAGTAAATAAATTTATCCCTTCATGTTGTCTTTTTAAAAGTGGCCATACGTCTATCACCAGACTATCCCCTTCTGTAAAATGTAACCTACTACCTGCACTCTTCCACATGCTGCTATTTTCACTTGACGATAGATGCTGAAATCGATCAGCAGTGATTTATGCTGACTCTGCGCACTGTTCTCTTACGGCTGCAGAGCACTCGGCTGTACAGAGGTCCCTGTATAAGACTGTTCAGCCAGTCATCTGCTGTAGACTTTGGGGCTATTTGCAGCCTTTGCTATTATAAGTAGTGCTACAAAAAATACTTTATATATCTTTGTGTCTTTTTGCTAATGTATCCTTGGGATAGACTCATGGAATTATGACTGTGATTGCTGGATGAGAGAGTTTTACTGGGGTTATACCATTTCGCATTCCCATCCACAATGTATCAGAGTGCCTGTTCCCCCCTTGTGGCCACTTTTTTTTTTTTTAAGATTTTATTTATTTATTTGACAGACAGAGATCACAAATAGGCAGAGGCAGGCAGAGAGAGAGGAGAAAGCAGGCTCTCCACGGAGCAGAGAGCCCGATGTGGGGCTCGATCCCAGGACCCTGAGATCATGACCTGAGCTGAAGGCAGAGGCTTAACGCACTGAGCCACCAGGCGCCCTTTGTGGCCACTTTTAAGTGACAAACTCCAAAGTCCTACAGGAGGGAGATGGTGACTGACAAATTGATGGCAGAAGGAAAACGTTCTAACAGAATCTTCCTCATTCATTCAGTCAGTCAACAAATATTTATTCAGTGCTGACAGTACACCAGGAAGAGACATAGCCCCTATCCTCACAGGGCTCACAACATGGTGTGACAAAGAAGACACGGGTGCTCCAGTACCTTGTGGTAACTGCTGATGGGGAAGTACCAGCCAACCAGGGAGCATGGGGAGTCGAGTGTCTGACCTGTTACAGGGGCGGGTGTTCAGGGAGGGCCTCCGAAAAGAAGTGACGTCTAAGCGGAGACCTAAATGTTGGGCATGATCGGATTTACTGTTTTAGAAGCGTGGCAAGCAGACTAGACTGAAGCAGGGACTGAAGGCAGAGAAACTGGCTGGGAGAACACTGCCATAGTCTAGGCAAGCAATGAAAGTGGCCTGAGCCACCAGAATGGCTGTTAAAAAGGGAGGTGGGGGTGGCTGATCATTTCGAAGATAGACTCAAGGAGACTCGTGATTCCTGGAATGCAGGAGCTGTTGCAATGCTGGGCCAAGGCCCTTGCTTTGATTACAGATTTATTCATTGGCAATCTGCATCATTTTCTTGCAAAAACCAACCACACACAGCAAATATCATCTAAGATGTCTGGGCTGGGTTTCCTTAAAGTGGAACAACAGCTTGAGTATTTCCCCCTAGGCTTTTACTATTGCTTTGCTCATAAGTAACTCAATAGCCATCTTCTCTCCTCATCTTCAACAAGTACTGTTATTAAGTTGTTACTGGTTAGCTTCTCATGTTCAACAAGATTTTCCAATGTGGTTTTCATAGCAACACTAATCCTTTTTGTTTTCATTCTAGTTCATCGTTTTCCATATTATTGCATTAAATAATGTAGTTAAAATAGCAAGCACAAACACAGGCTTAAGATAACACAATGGACCCTAAAAGAAAAAAAAAAAACCCACATCCAACAGACCCTTTACTCAGCACACAACTCGACTGGAGGAGCAGAGAAGCAGGCATGCACAGCAGGAGCATGGGGTCACACGCATTCATTGTGCTGGGGGCACAATGTTGACATGCTCTTCCCCACTTGGTGCTCCAGCCATACTGGCCTCCCTGCACACCTTGCACACATTCCCATTTCAAGGCCTTTGCATTTGCCATTTCTTCTACTTGGAGCGCTCTGGCTACAGACGTCCATGTGGCCAGCTCCCTTACTTCATTCAAGTGTCTGCCCCAATGTCCCCGCCTTACAGGGCCCTTCCCTGACCACCCTATGTAAGGAAAACCCTTTTATCACACTCTACTCCCAGCCTAGTTTTTCTCTATGGGATTTACTACCCCCTGATTTTTTGTTTCATTTGTTTGTCTGTCTCTTCACTAAAATGTAAACTTCCTAAGTATAGGGACCTCGTTTTGTGTACCACCCTCTCCTTTATACCTAAAATAGTTCATAGCAGGGGCACCTGGGTGGCTCAGTGGGTTAGAGCCTCTGCCTTTGGCTCAGGTCATGATCTCAGGGTGCTGGGATCGAGCCCCGCATCAGGCTCTCTGCTCAGTGGGGAGCCTGCTTCCTCCTCTCTGTCTCTGCTTGCCTCTCTGCCTATTTGTGATCTCTGTCTGTCAAATGAATAAACAAAATCTTTAAAAAAAAAAAAAGTTCAGGGGCACCTGGTAGCTCAGTGGGTTAAAGCCTCTCCCTTCGGCTCAGGTCATGATCTCAGGGTCCTGAGATCCAGCCCCACATCAGGCTCTCTGCTCAGCAGGGAGCCTGCTTCCCTCTCTCTCTCTCTCTGCCCACCTCTCTGCCTACTTGTGATCTCTGTCTGTCAAATAAATAAATAAATAAATAAATCTTTGAAAAAAAAATAGTTCATAGCACAGAGCAGACAATAAATGTTTGTTAAATGAATGCTGTGGAAAGAGAGCTTTACACATGGAAATTGTCAGCTAATCGAACAAAACAGCCACGTTGAAAAGAGAAGCAATGTTCTACAGGCAAAGGATTCAAACTAAAAATCAGGCTCCATGTCCACAATGAGACCAAGAGCTCCCTTTCCCTCAGGACCAACCCCAGGGAGGTGTCTTGTGGCTTTGGGTCAATTTGGGCCACACCAATAACAAATCCAAAAGCTGGAGAAGAGGAAGCCTGAGTGTCTCAGTCAGTTAAGTGTCTGGTTTTGGCTCAGGTCATGATCCTAGGGTCCTGGGATCGAACCCCAGATTGAGTTCCCTGCTCAGTCGGGGAGCCTGCTTCTCCCTCTCCCTCTGCCCTAGTCTCTCTCTCTCTCTCTCAAATAAAAGTTAAACATAGAATTACCATATGAATATGACCCAGCAATTGCAACTGCAATTCAGCAATTACCCAAAATAACTGGAAGCAAGGTCTCAAAAAGGTATTTATATACAAATGTCGACTGCAGCATATTCACAAAGCCAAAAGGTGGAAACAACACAAATGTCCATCACCAAATGAAGGGATAAACAAAATGCGGTACGTACAACAGAATATCATCCAGTCTCAAAAAGGAGCAAAATAAGTACTGCTATATGCTACAAAAAAAAAAAAGACAAAAAAAGAAAATCAGTAAGACATGCCAAATAATCTAAAGTCTAGTAAAGGAAATGGCAAAAATACATAACTAACTACAGAAAAAGGCAATATGGTATAAGTATCATGTAAGAGATCCAATAAAAAGACAAAAGTCAGAGAACTGAGAGATGATATGTCAACCCTCCCAGAAAGCTGGAATGATTTCAGTTTAACTCAATCCACACCATTTACTGGACACCCAGTCTAAATCTACTATGGAAGAATCGCATGGGAAAAATACACAAGGAGGAATAGAAAGCAGCAAGTCACATTATGGCAGTCAATGGTGACACCATGGCTTTTGGGCCACTAAACCAGCTAGTATCACATGAGAGGTGGTGCCCAAGATTATGAGCCTAGAACCAGTCTGCCTAGGTTTGAATCCTAGTTCTACCCCTTCCTAGCTACGTTGTAACCTTGGACAAATTAAATTCCTCTTTGTATCCTCTATGTAAGAAATGTACCTCCTCTACTAGTGAGTGCAAAGATTTAACAAATTAAGCTACGTAAAACACAGCAGTGACCAGCACATAGTAGTTGCTCAATAAAAACAAGTTTATTATAGTGAATATGGATGTTCAATACACACTGGTCATTAACTATGAGCACTATCTCTTTTCTTAATTTATATATTTATACCTTGTTCCTCCTCCAAAAAGACTGAAGCCAATTTATACCATATTATATGCATGTGTGTGCATACACGCACACACACATTTTTTAAAAAATAGAAACAGGGGCACCTGGGTGGCTCAGTGGGTTAAAGCCTCTGCCTTCGGCTCGAGTCATGATCCCAGGGTCCTGGGATTGAGCCCCATGTAGGGCTCTCTGCTCAGCAGGAAGCCTGCTTCCTCCTCTCTCTCTCTGCCTGCCTCTCTGCCTATTTGTGATCTCTGTTAAATAAATAAATAAAATCTTTTTTAAAAAATAGAAAATAAAAAATAGAATCTAAAAGTCATTAAAAGGAGATGTGTCTACCACTAAAACTGATGTAAGAACTTCAGTGCAACCAAGGCAAAAAATGAAACACTTGCATTTGTATAATTACTTTTTTTTTTTTTTTAAGATTTTATTTGTCAGAGAGAGTGCACGCATAGGCAGGGGGAGGAGCAGGCAGAGGGAGAAGCAGGATCCCCACTGAGCAAGGAGCCAGACAAGAGACTCCATCCCAGGACCCCAGGATCATGACCTGAGTGGAAGGCAGATGCTTAACTGACTGAGCCACCCAGGGTCCCTCATTTGCATAATTCTTATTTTGTAAAAGGCAACATAACAATTCCTCAAAAAGAGAGAAACTTCCCTTGGATGCTGAATCCTAAAATGAGTATATCATGTGTAACCTCACACAAAACATACTTGGGATCACCAAATCAGTGACTTCAACAATAGTGTTATGGTAAATGCAAACACCTTCTTCATATGGTTATTTCTTGTAGTCACTACTAATACAAGCTAAGAACATAACATGAAAGGTGACTCTGTAAAGACAATTCTAGGGGATCCTACAGTAATATAAATAAAGCTGCTGTGACTATTCACATACAAGTCCAAAAGCTTGTGGCCATATTATGCTTGTTACCGCAATTATATAACTTAATGAAATGATATATAGAGACTGATGAAATATAGAGTTAAAAGATATAGATATATATCTATATCTTTTAATATATATATTAAATATAGAGACTGATATATATAGAGACTGATGAAATAGGAGTTAAAAGAGAGTTGCGATTATTATGAAAATTAAGTTGAAAATAAGCAATACTTGTTGAAGATGAGTAACTAAGTCACACTGCCACTGAGTTAATTATGAGCAAGAGAACTATAAAGGTCTACAGAAGAAATTCACAAAGCTCTAAAAAGACGGTACTCAGACTGTTTCACAGGTGTATTCAAGATGTTGTTTCACTTTAAAGAAACCAAAACAGGAACTCTTAGATAATATGTTCTGTGTGTGTGGTCAGCTTATGTAACAAAATGAGAGGCATGTTATCATTCCTCTTGGGTAAAAACCTAGGAGTGGAATGGCTCAGTCATCAGAACCATTTTGTTTGTCCATTCACTTGTCACCAGATATTTGGGTTGTTTCCAGTTTGATGCTATCACGGATAACGGTACAAGTCTTTATGTGGACACACAGTTTCATTTTTCATGGGGGAATATCTAAGAGTAGAATAAATACCTTTTTGGGGGAGACACAGTGCACATATATAAAACTTTCGGTGTGGGGCGCCTAAGTGGCTCAGTGGGTTAAAGCCTCTGCCTTCGGCTCAGGTCATGATCCCAGGGTCCTGGGATCTAGCCCCACATCCGGCTCTCTGCTCTGTAGGGAGCCTGCTTCCCTTCCTCCCTCTGCCTGCCTCTCTGCCTACTTGTGATCTCTGTCAAATAAATAAATAAAATCTTAAAAAAAAAAAAAAACTTTTCGTGTGAAAAGCCATCATATAACTCCATTCATGGAACCAGCTAGAGAATGAAGGTGAACTCGGGGCAAAGGAGAAAGCTCATCTAAGAAACAGAAAACCAAGGGGCGCCTGCGTGGCTCAGTGGTTTAAAACCTCTGCCTTCGGCTCACGTCATGGTCTCAGGGTCCTGGGATCCAGCCCCGCATCGGGCTCTCTGCTCAGCGGGGAGCCTGCTTCCTCCTCCTCTCTCTCTCTCTCTCTCTGCCTGCCTCTCTGCCTACTTGTGATCTGTCTGTCAAATAAATAAATAAATAAATAAAAATCTTTAAAAAAAAAAAAAAAAGGAAACAGAAAACCAAGATGTGGCCAGAAAGACAAATTAGAAAAGAACAAATCCGGGGCACCTGGGTGGCTCAGTGGGTTAAGCCACTGCCTTCGGCTCAGGTCATGATCTCGGGGTCCTGGGATTGAGCCCCACGTCGGGCTCTCTGCTCAGCAGGGAGCCTGCTTCCTCCTCTCTCTGCCTGCCTCTCTGCCTACTTGTGATCTCTCTCTGTCAAATAAATAAATAAAATCTTAAAAAGAAAAGAACACAGACGATGCACAAAAGCATGAAAGGACTCTGGGATGCTGAGGGCAAAACCATGCGGAATTTGGGGGCCAGAAAGGGAGAGATCTTCACTAGAGACAACCCCATGAAACAAATTAGGAACTGGCTAGGACTACTATCTTATCCGCTGTACTGCGGCAATTTCTGCTTTAAGGCACATATTCGGGGTCGCCTGGGTGGTTCGGTAGGTTGAGCACCTGCCTTTGGCTCAGGTCATGATCCCCGGGTCTTGGAATCCAGCCCCGAGTCAGGCTCCTTGTTCAGCCGGTAGCCTGCTTCTCCCTCTCCTGCTCCCCCTACTTGTGCGCTCTTTCTCTCTCTCTCTTTTTGTCAAATAAATAAGATCTTTAAAAAAAGAAGAAGAAAGAAAGAAAAGAAAGAATGAGAAGAAGAGGAAGAAGAAGAAAGAAAGAAAGAAAGAAAGAAAGAAGGAAGGAAGGAAAGAAAGAAAGAAAGAAAGAAAAGAAAAAAGAAAATAAACCACCATCCCGTTTCTTTCCCTCCCTACATCCCTAACCCCCCAGACTACACATCCCAGAATGCAACACGCGCCCCTAGCGAACGAGCGCTACTCTCAGGGAGCAGTCACAGCCTACAATTCCCAGGAGGTAATGCGATCCCCTTCCCACAGCTATGCAAGACTCGGCGCCGGGGATCTCGGGCCATAAAGTCCACTTCCAGCTCACCTCAGAGCTCCGGGAGCCTTTCAGCACCTGCTTGGTGAGCGCGATCACGTCCGTACCACAGGTGTTCACCTTTTCGGTGAGAAGCCCCTTCACAGACTGACCGAATCGCGCTTGCGAATCTGGTGTCCCAGTCGCCATCACCTTGACTAGTGAACGTCTCAGCTTGGGCAACGGCGACTCGCTGGGGCCAAAAGGCGTCAAGGCGGAAGGAAGCGAGTCGGTGTGTCTCCTCCACCGTGGGGGGTGGGGGGAGGGTGCGGAAGGGACGCATGCGCCCAGCAGAGATTGACCTTAGCTAACTTTAAATTCATTTAAAATATTCAGTTGATATCCTAAGGAAGATAGAGCCCAGGCAGATGTCTCTAGTGGAAACAGAGGACAGTTTCAGTATATCTATGGGTTAGAATCAGAAGGCCTGGATTATAGTCCCTACTTCTGCTATTTAGTTGTGTGACTGCAAATTACTCAAGCTTTGCGTCTTGTGTTCATCAGTTAAGAAGTAATAATATTCAAGTCTCCAAAGAATTACGAGAATGAATTAAGGGCATTCAGTTCAATTTTTAAAATCTCATTTAGTAAATATCAAACTGTGCTAGGCTGAGGGTAGAGAAAAAAAAGATACAGACCTTGTCTCTGAGGAGCCCCTGGGCCATGGAGCCATGTAAACAGCTAATAAATGGAGGAAATGCTCAACATCTTTAGTAATTTTTCATGATAAATGATCGGTTTTTTCCTATTAAAAGCAAACTTGGATCATCACCTTGGAACTGAATTAATACCTGAAATGTTTCATGTAGCTCTATTTCTTTTTTGGCTAATGCACAAGAGATGAGAATAGTGTTATATTGTAAATTTTGTTCAAATAACCTGTACTCAGTATCAACATTACTTTCTAAGTGTCTAGATTCATGTCTCTTGCTTCTTTCATTTAATTCGTGTTCTTAATTTTATTGAGGTATAGTTTATGTACAATAACTATCTTCTTTTATAGTGTCCATTTTGATTAGTGGGACAGATGTACACACCTATGAACGACCACAATTAAGATACAGAATATTTTTATCACCCCCAGAAGTTTCCAAGTGTCTATTTGCAGTCCATCTCTCCCTCACTGTAAGCAACAACCGATCTTCTTTCTAACACTATAAACTAATTTGCGTTTCTAGAATATTATATAATTGGAATGATACAGGAAATACCCTTTTTGTCTAGCTTCTTTCAGCTTAATGATTTTGAGAATTATCTGCATTGTAGTGTGTATCACTTGTCTGTTCCTTTTTATTGCTGAGAAATATTCCGTCATTTGACTGTCTCATTTTGTTCATCCATTCACCTGTGGCTGGACATTTGGGTTGTTTCTACTTTGTGGCTATTATAAATAAAGCTGCAGTGGCATTCATATATAAGTCCTTTTCTGAGTTGTTTTCATTTATCTTGGATAATATCTAGGAGTGGAATGGCTGGTTCATATAAGTGTTTAATGTTTCAATAAACTGCCAGAGGTGCCTGGGTGGCTCATTGGTTGGGCCTCCAAACTCTTGGTTTCCGCTCAGGTCATGATGGCAGAATTGTAATCACAGAATCTTGGGATCAAGCCCTGTGTCAGGCTTCTTGCTTAGTGGGTTGTGTGCTGAAGATCCTCTCCCTTTCCCTCTGCCCCTCCTCCTTCTCACTCTCTCTCTCTAAAATGATAAATAAATATACCTAAAAAAGCTGCCGGGGCACCTGGGTGACTCAGTCAGTTGAATGTCTGCCTTTGGCTCAGGTCATGATCCCAGAGTCCTGGGATCAACCCCTGTGTCAGGCGCCCTGTTCAGCAGGGAGTCTGCTTCTCCCTCTTCCTTTGTCTGTCCCCCTACTCATACTCTGTCTCTCTCTCTCAAACAAATAAATACGATCTTAAAAAAAAAAAAACCTGCCAAACCGTTTCCCAAAGTTTTTACCATTTTGTGTTCCTGGTAACAGTGTGGGGGACTCCAGTTGCTCCACCCCCGCAAATTTAGGAAAAGACTGCTGTGTAGCCATGGTAACAGGTAGCCACCTGTTGTAGACAGACTGGCCACTGACGGGTAGCCCCCATGATCCCCATCTTATGGTGTTCATATGCTTCTGTGATCCCTTTCTCTTACATGTGGGCAGGACCTGTGTCTTGCTTCTAACCAATAGAGTATGCACAGGTGATGGGAGATACATGATTGTGTATACATGGTTATGTGATTACAGAGACCGCAGGCCCATCTTGCTGAAGTCTCTTTCCCCTTTGCTGGCTGCGAAGAAGCAAGGGGCCATGTTGGAGAACTCCACATGCCAAGGAACTGCTTCTGGTCACTGAGAAATGAGCCTCCAGCTGACAGCCAGCAATAAATAAATAAATAAATAAGAAGCATTCAATCAAACAGCCTAAAGGAACTGAATACTACTAACAGCCAGGCAAGTGGGGAAATAGATCCTTACCCAGTTGAACCTCCAGATGAGAACCCAGCCCTGGTTCACACCTTGATGGCAGCAGCCTTGTGAGACCCTAAGTAGGTGGCTCAGAAAAATTGGAGTTGGATTCCTGACCCACAGGAACTATAAATGTGTGGGTTTTTTCTGTTTTTTGTTTTTTTTTTAAGATTTTATTTATTTGACAGAGAGAGAGACCACAAGTAGGCGGAGAGGCAGGCAGAGAGAGAATGCAAGGAGGAAGCAGGCTCCCTGCTGAGCAGAGAGCCTGATGCGGGGCTTGATCCCAGGACCTGGGATCATGACCTGAGCCGAAGGCAGAGGCTTTAACCCACTGAGCCACCCAGGCGCCCCATAAATGTGTGTTGTTTCAAGCCACTGTTTGTGGTAATCTCCTTATACAGAAATAGACTAATATACCACCAGAACTTGTTTGAAATCTGTTCAATCAGTTAATGACAACCAACCTCAGTTAATCCCTTTTACAAATCAAGCAATCAGGGTCACTACTGAAAAGTCAGTCATCTAGGAACCAATTCATGCCAAAATTACCCCCCAGAATGCCAACCAATCAACAATAGTCTCACCCAAGTAACACTTCTAGAGATAATATCAACCTTCTTATGTCCATCAACCCCTGAAGTTTATACTTCCCCAAAACTCTATTATGATCAGCAGCCTATTCAGCTTAGAGAAACTGCCTGCTTGCCTTTATTATAATAAGCAAATTCAGTTTTGTCTTTATATGTCATATATTGAGCTATAGTCTTATTGTTTTTGATAATTCTAGAGGTTCCAGCGAGATCATTTTGAAGACCTTCATTGGCAGCATTCCAGGGATCCTCAGTTCAACAGGTGCACTTGCTGGACCTGTATAAGATCACGAGGCCTGGATCTTTATATTAAGTAATTAGACCTTTGGGTCTGGAAATGCACCATTTAGTTATGAAATCTAGGTCTTTGTACAAGGTTATAAGACCTTTTGTTTGGTGGTATATTATTTGATAAATATTTTTGCTGTTAAACATGATAATTCTGGGGCACCTGGGTGGCTCAGTTGCCCAGCTGCCCCTAATGTCAGGGTCAATATTTATGACTTAGCATGTTTCCCTTACCAGTAATAATAACTTGCTTGAGTCTGGGCTTTTCTAGAGACGGTCATCACACTAACATTACAATTTAGTTTCCCCAAGCTATCACTAGTACAGTCAGCTTGAAAAACAATATACCAATAATGGTACCCTTCCTAAAGTCCTAAAGAAGAAGTGCAAGATACACCAATAAATATTTGTCACAACACCCAGAGACGCTATACTTCAGCTCCATCAAGGTTGATAGATTTTCCTTGTGTAGCTTCTGAGTTCTGTTTCATATGTTGCAATCAGACTGTTTACTGCCATCCCAGACACAAGGTTAAGTATTCTGTAGGGCCATTCCAAGGATATGACTCCCCCACACCCTCAGTAGACTGTATCTCTTTACAGAGTCCAAAAGAAAAAAGTCAGTTCTTTTCTTTCTCCCTTACTCAAAATGTCCTGTTAATAACATTTTGCATTCCTGTGGTATATTTGTTTAAATTGTTGAACCAATATTGATGCATTATTACTAAACAAAGCTCATACTTTCCATTAGGGTTCACTTTTTGTGTTTGGGCTTAATGGGTTCTGATAAATGCAAAATGTCATGTATCCACCATTATGGTATCGTGCAGAATAGTTTTACTGCCCTAAAAACTCCCTGGACTCCACCTACTCAGCCCTCCTCCCTCCCCTTGTGCCCCTGGCAACCCCTGACATTTTTCCTGTCTCTCTGTCTGCCTTCCTGAAACTGTCAATCACTTGGAACCATACAGCATGTGGCCTTTTCAGACTAGCTTCTTTAAATAAACAGTGTGTATTTAAACTTCCCCATGTCTTTTTTGTGGTTTGATAGCTCATTTCTTTTCATCACAGAACAATATTCCTTTGTATGGATGTGCCACAGTTTGCTTATCCATTCGCCCATTAATGAATGGTTTCTCCCAGTTTTTTGCAATTATGAATACAGTGGCTATAAACATTTGTGTGTAGGTTTCAAGTGGACATAAAATTTCTACTGATTTTCTTAAAAACCAGGAGCACAATTGCTGGGTCATGTTTTTTATGGCGGCAAAATAGAAATAACATAAAGTTTACCATCTTAACCATTTTTTTAGTGTACCATTCAGTAGTATTAGGTACATAACAGTGTACTGATGTAGCCACTGCCCCTATTTCCCAGACTTTTTCACTGTCCCAGACAGAGACTCTGTACTTATTAAATAATTACTTCCTATTTTCCCCTCCCCTTCAGCCCTTGGTAACCTCTATTCTGATTTTTGTCACTATGAATTTATCTATCCTAGATGCCTCTTGCAAGTGGAATCATACAATATTTGTCCTTCTGTGTCTAGCTTATTTCACTCAGCGAAAGTTTTTCAGTTAATCCATGTCGCAACATGTTTTAGAACATCATTCTTTTTTATGGCTGAGTAATAATCCATTCTGTGTGTATATAACGCATTTTGTTCATGCGTTATATACACACACATTCATCTGTTGGTGGACTCTTGGGTTGAGTCCACCTTTTGGCTATTGTGAATAATGCTGCTGTGAACATCGGTGTACAAGTATCTATTTGAGTTCCTCTTGTCAAGTCTTCTGGGTTAGGGATAGAAATGCTAGCTCAGATGGTAATTCTATGTTTCACATTTTGAGGAACAATCATACTTTTCCACAGAAGCTGCACCATTTTCCATCACCACCGGCAATGAATGACGTTTCCAATTTCTCTGTGCTTTCACCAACACTTGCTATTTTGGGTGTTTTTTTTTTTTTAAATATAATAGCCATTCTAATGTGTATGAAATGATAAGAATGTTTAGTTTTGCAAGAAACTGCCAAACTGTCTTCCAAAGTGTTTGATTCCCACCGGCTACAAATAAGAGCTCCTGTTATTCCACATTGGTCAGCATCCACACTGCCAGTTTTGGGGATAGTAGCCCTTCTAATACGTGTGGAGTGGGTCTCACTATTGTTGTAATTTGCAATTCCCTAATTATATATGACATCAAGTATCTTTTCATCTGCTTATTTATCATCCATATATCATCTATGGTGATAATATCTGTCACCCATTTTTAAATCAGGTTGTTTTCTTATTGTTGGGTTTCAGAGTTCTTTGCATATTTTGGATAGTAATCTTTTATCAAATATACATTTTGCAAATATTGTCTCCCAGTCTGTGGCTTGTTTCATTTTTGTAACAGTGACTTTCATGATGTGGTTTTAAATTTTAAGAGAGTCCAACTTATCTTTTTTTTTTCTTTTATGGATTATGCTTACAGTGTGTATCTAAAAAGTCATCGCTAAACTGAAGGTCCCTGAATTTTCTCTTATGTTACCTTCTATCAGTTTTATAGTTTTGTGTTTTACATTTAGGTCTATGATCCACTTTTTGATAATAACTTCTGTGGAAGGTGTAAGGTCTATTGTGTCATCTTTTCCTCTTTCTTTCTTTCCTTCCTTCCTTCCTTGCCTCCTTCCTTCCTTCTTTCCTTCCTCATAAGGATGTCATTGTTCCAGCATCATTTGTTAAGGGAACTAGCCTTTCTCCATTCAATTGCCTCTGCTACTTTGTCAGAGATCAGTTAACTATTTTCATTCGTCTCTATTTCTGGGCTCCCTATTCTGTTCCACTGATCCATTTGTCTGTTTTTCCCAGTAACGCACTGTCTTGATTATTGCAGCTTTACAGTAAGTCTTGAATCCGGTAGTGTCAGTCCTCCAACTTTGTTCTTCTGTATTGTGTTGGCAATTCTGGGTCTTTTTCTTTTCCATTTTTAAAAAGATTTTATTTTTAAGTAATCTCTACACCCAACATAGGGCTCAAACCCACAACCCCAAGACCAAGAGTCACACACTCTACCAACAGAGCCAGCCAGGTCCCCCTCCATTACCTTTCTATGTAAACTTGAGAATTAGTTTGTTAACACCTACAAAATAACTTGCTATGATTTTGATTAGGATTACACTGAATCTATGAATCAAACTGGGAAGAACTGACATCTTACAATACTGATCATTCCTATCCATGAACATGGCATGTCTCTCAATTTATTTAGATATTTTAAAATTTATTTGTCATAGTTGTCATTTTTATCAATAAAATATGATGTTTTATTATATGTGCATAATACATTTTATTCCTAAATACTTCTTTTTTTGTTAATATAAATGGTATTGTGCTTTAAACTTCAAATTTCCAGTTCTTCATTGCTGACATATAGGGAGTAATTGATTTTTGTATATTAAAAACTTGCATCCTGCAACTTTGTTATAATCGCTTATTAGTTGCTAGAGGGTTTTTTGTTAATTCTTTGGGATTTTCTACATAATCACGTCATCTGCTAACAAAGGCAGTTTTATTTCTTCCTTCCCAATCTATATACTGTTTATTTTGTTTTATTGCATAGCTAAGACTTCCAGATCTATGTTGAGTAGGAGTGTTGAGAGAGGACATCCTTGCCTTTTTCCCACTTCAGGGGAAAATCATCTAGTTTCTCACCACTAATATAATATAAGTATTATATTAACCGTAGGGTTCTTGTAGTTATTCTTTATGAATCTGGGGAAGTTCCTCTCCATTCCTAGTTTGCTTAGAGTTCTTACTGTGAATAGATGTTGGATTTTGTCAAATGATTTTCTGCATATATGATTTTTCTTTTTCAGCCTGTTGATGTGAAGATTACATTGACTGGTTTTCTAATGCTGAACCAGCCTGAATACCAGAGATAAATCCCACTTGGTCTTGATACATAATTCTTTTGATGTATTGCTAGATTTAAGTTGCTAATATTTTGTTGAGGATTTTTATGTGTGTGTTCATGAAAGACATTGGCCTTCCTTTCTGTAATTTTTTTTTTTAGGATTTTATTTATTTATTTGAGAGAGAGAGCACGCACGAGTGCGGAGAGGAGCAGAAGGAGAGGGAGAATTAGACTCCTCGCTAAGCAGGGAGTCTGACACGGGGCTCAATCCCAGGACCCTGAGATCATGACCCAAGTTGAAGGCAGATACCTAATGGACTGAACCACCTAGGTGCCCCTCTTGTAACGTCTATCTGGTTTTGGTATTAAGGAAATTCTGGCCACATAGAATGAATGAGGAAGTGTTCCTTCTGCTTCTGTATTTTGTAAGAGATTGTTGAGAATTGGTGTAATTTCTTTTCCTTACATGTTTGGTAGAATTCAACAATGAAGCCATCTGGCCTGATGCTTTCTGTTTTAAAGCATTGCTCATTATTGATTTAATTACTTTAATAGATACAGACCTATTCAGACTATCTTGTGTGAGTTTTGACAGATTATGTTTTCAAGAAATTGGTCCATTTCATCTAAGATATCAAAATTTGTGGGCATAGAGTTGCCTATAGTATTCCTTTACTGTTCTTTTAATGTCCATGGGATCAGTAGTGATGGTGCCTCTTTCATTTCTGATATTAGCTATTTATGTCTTCTCTCCTAGAAAAAAAAAAGCCAGGTTTGCCTGGCTTGAGGTTTGTCAACTTTATCAGTTTATTGAAGAACTAACTTCAGGTTTTATTAATTTCCTCTATTGTTTTCCTGTTTGAAATTTCATTGACTTCTGCTTTAATTTTTATAATTTATATTCTTCTATTTGCTTTAGGTTTATGCTGATTTTCCTTCTCTAGTCCTAAGGTGGAAACTTATATATTATTGATTTAACATTGCAGTTTACCCTTCCAGAGATATTTTATGCATATAAAGCAAAACAGCACATATATTCTTCCTTTTTTTACAGAAATGGAAGCATTCAATACAAACTATTATTATTTCTTTTCCTTTTTAAAAGATTTGCTTATTTGTTTGACACAGAGAGAGACACAAGTGAGAGAGGGAACACAAGCAGGGGGAGTGGGAGACGGAGAAGCAGTCTTCCCGCCAAGCACGGAGCCCAATGTGGGTCTTGATCCAGGACTCAGATCATGACCTGAACATGAAGACACCCAATGACTGAGCCACCCAGGCGACCCACATAATATTCTTATTTCTACTTCTTTTACCTACCAATATATTTTGGAAATCTTTCAATAATAAGCACACTTCTTCTTTTTTCTGACTATATTTTATTCTGATCTCCTATTGATGGGGCTTGTATTGCTGGCAGTTATAAACATGAAATGATGAGTTTTGTACATTGAACTGTGTGACACATTCAGGATAAATTCCTAGAGTTGGAATTATTGGTTCTAAAGGTACATATGTAGTTTCAGTTTATATTAGGAGAAGCAGAATACCACAGCTGAGAGCAAAGAGCTTTAGACTGTTTAAATCTCAGCTTCTCCATGGGCAAGTCTTTGTGTCTATTTTCTCGTCTGTAAGGTGGAAATGCTCATAATTACAGCACCTTATGGAGTTGTTATAAAAATTAAGTGAGGGATGCCTGGATGGCTCAGTTGTTGGGCAGCTGCCTTTAGCTCAGGTCGTGATCCCGGGGTCCTGAGATTGAGCCCTGCATCGGGCTCCCTGATCAGTGGGGAACCTGCTTCTCCCTCTCCCACTCCCCTTGCTTGTGTTTCCTCTCTCACTGTGTCTTTCTCTGTCAAATAAATAAAATATTTTTTAAAAGAATTAAATGAGATAGTATATGTAATACATGGTAAATGTTCAATAAAGTCATTATTTTGCCAAATTGTCAGGGGAGTTGATTAGAAACAGAAGTAGTGATTCTTTCCCTCTAACAATAAAGTAGAAATTATGGGAGATTGAACCTAATGGCCTCAGATTACTTTTTTTTTTTAACATTTTATATTTTTAAGTAATCTCTATACCCAACATGGGGCTCAAACTTACAACCTTGAGATCAAGAGTCACATGCTCTGCCAACTGAGCCGGCCAGGTGCCCCAATGTTCTCAGATTTCTTAAGTAAAAGGTAAGACTATCTGCTAAGCATGAAAGAGATGGCGTTGAGGATGGGGCTTGAAGTTTAGAGGAGTCACTGAGGTAGAAGTAAGGGTGACAATCTTTGGATTTGAGGAGATAAAGGAACTAGGAAGTTGGGATGTTGGCTGATCATCCCTCATGGACTCTAAAGTCATGTGGGATGACGGTGGGATTGGAGAGGAAGGATGTGAGTTGGGTGCCCAGATCTTAAATCTTAAATGAAAAGGAACATCAGGAGGTCAGTAAGTAATGGCAATAACAAAGGTTTGAAATTGCAAAACAAGCAAGAATCTGCTCCACCCAACGGTGGAGAACTAGTGGTCTGGAGGCCTTGGGGAGTGAAGAGAACGTCAACTCCATTGCCTAACCTGGACATTAGGTGTCTTTCCTTGGGGAAACAGTAGGGGAAGGGCTGTCCTAGAGAAGGGTCCAGTTTAGATAAGGCGGGAGATAGAGAAAATATTCTATAGATAAATAAGGAAAACAAAGAAATGTGTTTGTTTTAGAGAGGGACAATACCCAAGGGCTCCAGGGAAAGGTTTTGGAGAGAAGGAAAGACACAATTGGAGGACAGTAGAGTAGAAGAATCATAAAGCAAGATGGGGATGAGCATAAGGATAGAGGGAACCTCAAACCAATGGTGAACTCAGTGTTTTGAGAGCTGGTGAAAGCCATGGATCCTCTCTCCAGAAAAACATGTATTTATACATACATGCAGAACTTGCGTACAATTTCGGTAAGAGCCCAGAGTCCACAGACACCCAGTGTTTTAAAGTAAACTTTGTATTGAAGCATAGCACGTATTCAAATAACTGGGCTCCAGCTCAAAGTGAATGTACCTGTGTTACCAGCACCCAGATCAAGCAACAGAACACGACCCGAAGCCCCTCCCTGGAAGCCCCACTCTGCATCCTCTTTCAGTCACTTAAGCACCCGCCAGGGTAATCATCACCTGATTCTAGTACCACAGCTTCGTTTTATATGTTTCTAAAATCTGCATAAATAAAATCACACACTGCATTCTTAGGCATCTGGTTTCTTCACTCAATCTTAGGTTTGTGAGTTTCATCCACGTTGGTGCACGTGGCTGCCGTTCATTCAGTGTCATCTCTGTCACCCACTGTATGATGTGTGACAATTTATCCACTCAACAACTCATAAATGCTTGGGTTTCTTCCTAGTTTGGAATTACTACAAACAGTGTAATAATGCTTTTGAATGTGCCTTTGGTGAAGGTATGCATAAACGCTGTTGTTTAAATACCTAAGAATGAAGTTCCCAGGTCATAAATTCAGCTTACGTCTAGACAAATGGGGCTTATGTCTAGACAAGGAACAAGGGAAAAAGGAAAACAGGGATTCAAAGGAAATGGAATTTATATGAATTTTCAGTCTGAATTCTGGTATAAGAGTGACACAGGATGTTTTGCATCGATCATTCATCAACATTGAAACCAAATTAAAATAACAGTCATCAAAGGCTTGACGAATAAATCCAAAGGGAGATTCTTTGAAAAGATCAATAAAACCTTTGGCAAATCAAGAAAAAATAGAAAATGCACATTTTAAGAAATACTAATTGCCAAAATCGACTCAAGGAGACTCAAGAATTGAGGAATCCCACACCTATGGAAGAAATTGGAAAATTATATTAAGAAGTCATCTCTCTGAAAAAGGCACTGGGTCCTGACACTTTTCACATCACCTTGCTTTAGAACTTCAAAGAATAGTTCACTTCCATGCTATTTAATTTGCTTAAGGACATAGAAAAAGGTGGAAGTTTCTCTAGTAACTTTATGAAGTGAATAAAATCATAACACCAAAACTTGACAATGTGTAAGTAGGAATACCACAACTCAATTTTTCATATGATTAGAGATGAAAAAGAAATAAAATCCCAAGTAATACAAAGAGAATTCAATTCCGTATTAAAAGAAGATGCTCTGGATAAGTTATTACTAATCTAGGAATGGTTAGATACCAAGAAATCTATTAATATAATGCCTCTGATAAATAAGTCAGTATTTGTCAAAGGTCTTTAAAATATGCATGCATGGGGTGACTTTGGCTGGCTCAGCTGGTGGAAGACATGAGTCTGATCTTGGGGTTCTAAGTTCTAGCCCCACATTGGATGTGGAGATCACTTAAAAAAATAAAATCTTGGGGCGACTGGGTGGCTCAGTTAGTTAAGCACCTGCCTTCGGGTCAGGTCATGATCCCAGGGTCCTGGGATCGAGCCCCCAGGTTGGGCTCTCTGCTCAGCGGGAGCCTGCTTCTCCCCCTGCTCCCCACCCCCATTTATTCTCTCTTTTGTGCTCATGTGGTGTCTCTCTAATAAATAAAGTCTTTTTAAAAAAATAAATAAAAATTTTTTAAAAAAATAGAATCTTTAAAATAAACACATGCTTGGCCCTTGGGTAACAATAGCACTCTTTAGAATCCTATCCTAAGAAAATATTGATGGTTATGCACAAAGCTTTCACTACAAGGCTATCACTTAATATTGTTTAGATGAAGAACAATGACAAACAGAAACAACCTAAATGTCCAACACCACAATACAGGGTCAGTTAAATAAGCTATGTTAACCGCAGGATATACACACAATGGAACAGCAGGCAGCTACCAAAAATAATGTTGTAGAAAAGTCCTTAAAAAGAGAAAAATAGGGGCGCCTGGGTGGCTCAGTGGGTTAAGCCTCTACCCTCAGCTCAGGTCATGATCTCAGGGTCCTGGGATTGAGCCCCACATTGGGCGCTCTGCTCAGCAGGGAGCCTGCTTCCCCCTCTCTCTCTGCCTGCCTCTCTGCCTACTTGTGATCTCTTTCTGTCAAATAAATAAATAAAATTTTAAAAAAATAATAATTTAAAAAGAGAAAAATATCCATGCCCCCCCGAATGCAGTATGACCTCATTTTAGTTAAAAAAAAAAACATTTCAGATTTTTAATTTATTTTGAGCTAACCACATTATCCAGATGTTCTGCAATTATCACATGTAACTCTTATAATATGATAACTCTCCCTATCTCTCTCAAATAAATAAAATATTTTTAAAAACTCTGAATCACATTTGAACACTTTTTTAAAAGATTTTTTAAAATTTATTTGAGAGGAAGAGAGAGAGTAAAAGCAGGGTGAATGGCAGGCAAAGGGAGAGGGAGAAGTAGGCTCCCCGCTGAGCAGGGAGCCCGATGTAGGGATCGATCCCAGGACCCCGGGATCACGACCTGAGCCGAAAGCAGATGCTTCTCTGACTGAGCCACCCAGGTGGTCCACATTTGAACATGTGGAGTAATGGGCAACCAGCCAGTCTAGCTTACAAGGCTTTGCCAGTTCACCTTCATGACGAGGTCCCTATCTGCTGCCTTCCTGATTCATTCCAGCAGCCCACACCCTAATTTGTACTCCTCAAAGTACAGACACTGGCAGACCACCCCCAGAGATGGACAGAAATTCCATCTCCTACCTTTGTGAATCTCATTCAGTGGGTCCTGGATGCCTGTCTGCGGGCTCACCTCTTCTGTGATGCCTGACACCAGGAATGTCTGTGGCTTCACCCGGCGATTTCAAATCACTGATCAGTACTGATGGAGCCCCTTCAGGGGCTTCCAGCTGAAGAGGAGAACTTTGTCAGGAAGATCTACCAATTCAAGCTCAGAGAAACCAGGAATCCCATTTGGTACAACGATGATAGGCATAAATATTAGGTGAGCACTTACTTCCTGCCAGGCAACGCTTCTACCTGCGTGATGTCCCTTGAGTCGCAACGACCCCGGGAAGTAGATTCCATTCTTGGTCCCACTTTACAGAGGAGGAAACCGAAACTTAACACACGAACATAAACTTAAGTTAATACCAGATGATCACATGACCTAGCAATTCCACTTCCCGGTACACCCCTCAAAGAATTGAAAACAGAGACTCAAACAGACCCTCGTATACACGTGTTCGTAGCAGCATTTTTAGCATCTTTTTACCAGGGCAAAAGGGGAGAACAGCCTAAGTGTCCACAACTGATGAATGGATCAACAAGAGGCAATAAATCCACATGATGGAACATCATTCAGTCATAAAAAGCAACGGAGTTCTGACATGTGGATGAACCTCGAAAACATGATGCTAGGTGAAATAAACCAGACACACAAAAAACAATACTGCAAAACTCCACTTACGTGAAATGGGCATATTCATAGAGACAAAGTAGATTAGATGTTGCAAGGAATGGGAGGGAGGGGGAGATGGGGATTATTTCTTAATGGGTAGTTTCTGTTTCGGGTATGAAAAAGTTTTGGAAGTAGATAGTGGTGATGGCCATATAACACTGTGTATATTTAATGCTACTGAATTGTACACTTAAGATGGTTAAAATGGGGGGGCACCTGGCTGGCTTAGTCAGTGGAGCGTGCAACTCTCGATCTTGGGGCTCTGAGTTCAAGCCCCATGTTTAAAGTAGGCATAGAGCTCTATGCCTACTTTAAACATTTTTATAAAAGTAAATAAACAAATAAAGCTTTTTAAAAAAGCGGGGTTGGGGTGCATTTTTATAAAAGTAAATAAATAAAGGAGCAGAGTTGCGCAGCAGAAGCATGCAGGGCCCATAAAAGTAAATAAATAAATAAATCTTTTTTTTTCAAAGAGGGTGTGGGGTGCCTGGGTGGCTCAGTTGTGAAGCATCTGCCTTCAGCTCAGGTCATAGTCCCAGGGTCCTGGGATCAAGTCCAACGTCAGACTCCCTGCTCAGTGGGAAGCCTGCTTCTCCTTCTCCCACTCCCCCTGTCTGTGTTCCCTCTCTCGTTGTCTCTCTCTCTGTCAAATAAATAAATAAATAAATATTTAAACATTTTTATAAATTAAAATGGCAAATTTTTGTGTCATATATATGTATATATATTGTTTATAATATATTATAAAATATGTTACATATATTATATATCATTATATTATTTAATATTTATATATCACATTTTATTATTTATCATATTATATGATTTATATTTGTGTATACTTGTAATATTCCTATTTATAACATTAATGTTATTAATATTATATGTATATGTGTGTGTGTGTGTGTGTATATATATATATATATGTAATTTTTAAAAGTAGGCTCCATGCCTAGCATGGAGCCCAATGTGGGGCTCAAACTAACAACCCTGAGATCAAGACCTGAGCTGAGATCAAGACTCAGAACGCTTAACTGACTGTGCCATGCAGGTGCCCCCTTGCTGTCACTGTCTTGTGTGACCTTATACAAGACTGACCTTTGAAGGCATCACACTCTTTGGCTGTTAAATAAGACTGGATAAAATGTCTTTTACAATCCCTGCTGGCTGTAACCTTCCTGACAACATCATCTATTCATGGATTTTGATTTTACAACGTGGAAAGTCCCAAGCCTTGATTCCTGACCCAGATACCACTTGCTGCTGGTGCGCTCTGTGGACATTGATGGATGGGAGCTGCAGGGAGGGAGGACCAGCTGTCTTCCCCTTACCCAGCCCCCCCTTCTTAGGGGTTTGTCCTGGAGTTGGGCCAGCCCTTGAGGAGGCCTCCACTCCTCCTTCCTCTCCTGATTCTGGGAGAGGGCTCGGGCCTGGCCGGGCTCCAGGATAAATTTCCACAAGGCAAGAGATAACACAGAGCCAAGGTGAATATCAGGACAGCCCTTTAAAAGGCCTCCTTGCACCCTAGCATTGGCTGCTGTTCTTCCACTCCGTAGCTGTCTGCCTTGCTTGCCGGCACCCCACCACCATGTGGGAGCTTCTGGCTTTTTTGCTGTTCGCCTTTGCCTATTTCTTATGGTCCAAGACAAAGCGCTCCAGTGCCAAATATCCTAGGAGCCTCCCATCCCTGCCCTTGGTGGGCAGCCTGCCGTTCCTCCCCAGAGATGGCCATCCGCACGTGAACTTCTTCAAGCTGCAGAAAAAATACGGCCCCATCTATTCCTTTCGTATGGGTACCAAGACTACGGTGATGGTGGGCCACCACCAGCTGGCCAAGGAGGTGCTTGTCAAGAAAGGCAAGGAATTCTCTGGGCGGCCCCAAGTGGTAAGAGGTGCTCACTACCTCTCCTCTCTCACCAGCCCCGGGGGGGTTTGCAGTTGGTCACCAAGACCATGCCTGGAATGACCCTTCCGGCTCCTGTAATTCTTCCTAAAACAGACTAACAGGACCGCGGGTGGGGTTCCACCCCTCAGACCCTACCCAGCCTCTAAACCAGGCAGGAAGAATCAAAGGAAGACTTCATTTTCTGGGCTGTCATCTGGAAATGGATGATGTTCTCTCTGAATCCTGACTTCCCTAATTAACTGAGGTAGTATATGCCAAGCCCTGAGCCCAGTGCCCAGTGCAGGAAGTGCCCCATTAATAGCCCTTAGGAGTGCTACTCTTCATATGGGAAACGGGATTAAAATGACGACTGTCTTCTCTGGGAAGGTGTGAGGGAAAAGTACCCTGGCTTTTGGAGGGTGGGGATTGCTGTTTCTCTGGAGCTGTCCCCAGCTGCCCAGGGCCACAGCAGGGCTGACACAGGCTGGCATTTCAAGGATGCTGATGATCTATCCTGCCAAGCCTCCTGTAATGCTCCTAGGGGAGGAGAGAAGCTATACATCTGGGAATACTGCCAAGCTCCATCCCAGCACCTTGCTGCTGCGTTCCCCCTTGAGCGCCCCAGGCAGGGCCTCCTAGCCACTTACCTCTGATCAGGGCCAAGGGTTGATTCATTTTTCCTTGGACAAGTCAGCCAGGTCTGCTGGCCAATGGCCTCACTTCCAACCCTCCGGAGCAAAGAGGAAGGAGAACGCTAGTCAGCTGGGGCTTGCAGGTCACAGAATATAAAGAGGGCAGGCTTTGACCTTATGCTTCGAAGTCCCTCTGGGAAGAGGTGGCTTGGCCAAGTCCAGATTGCATTCTCCAGGTGGGGCCTTCTGGTGGGCACACAGCCTTGCAATGAAGGGCAGAAAGAGGAGAGGCTGCTACACCTGCAGCAGCCCCCAGAGGGCCCAGGGAGAGGCAGACATCTGGGCAGTCCTGTCTCTACCAGCCCACCTGCTCCTGCCCCCAGGACAGGTGCCATTCAGAGAGCTTATCCCATCCGTGACTGCCTTCCCCTGGTCAGAAAGTGGTGAGAGAGGCCACTCTGTCATTGAACTGAACCCCAGGACCCCTGCATTCTAATTCAGGGTCCCTTTTTTCTCCTCAGTCTGTGTCTCTGATGGAATTGGGCATAGAGAGGTCTCGGGCCCTGCCCTACCAAGGCCTAAGAGTCACGGCAGAGTAGAGCAGGGTGTCCCACATGGGGCTCAGCATGGCAGGTACCTCCCTTTTCCCTCAGGAAGGGTGTGGGGGGCCCAGGGCAGGACATTGATGTCTGATTCTCCAGCCATTCCTGCTCTCCAAAGGTGACTCTGGACATCCTGTCTAACAACCAAAAGGGCATCGCCTTCGCAGACCATGGTGCCAACTGGCAGCTGCACAGGAAGCTGGTACTGGCCACCTTTGCACTGTTCAAGGATGGTGACCAGAGGCTAGAGAAGATCAGTGAGTGCTGGCTGGCCCCTGGGGCGGCTGGAGGGAGAAGGGACCAGACTTTGGGCGGGGGCGGGGGTGGGGGTGGGGGTGTCAATGGATGGCTCTATCTAGTGCTTTCTTGGCTGCTGCTGCCACCTAGTGGCCATCTGCTCTATGTCCCCGGCTAAGATGGAACTAGGAAGGAGGGACCGTGCTGCTGAACTCTCCACCATCTTGCCCCTCTCTCTTCCCAGTTTGTCAGGAAAACAGTTTACTGTGTGATTTCCTGGCCACCCAGAATGGGCAGTCCATAGACTTGTCCTTGCCTCTCTTCCTGGCGGTGACCAACATAATCTGCTTGATCTGCTTCAACTCCTCCTACAAGAATGGAGATCCTGCTCTGAAGATCATAAAGAATTACAACGACGGCATCTTGGATTCTTTGGGAGTGGATAATATGGTAGACATATTCCCTGGGTTGAAGGTGAGGATGAGGCCAGGCCCCACCTTCAGATTCCAGCAATCCTGGTCCCCAGTTCTTCTTCCTGCCTGGCTCCAGAACCACTTTTTTCCCCAACTGCCTCAGTCACAGTGACCTCTGTTCACCTTCTCTCTTTTTAAAAGCTTGCCACTTCTCTACAAAAATAGGTCTAGCTTTTAACCATGCATTTGTAATACTCATGATAATGGCTCTCTTTTATTTACCAATTGCCATATGACAACTATTAAGCACTCCACATGCATTAATCATGTCGTTCCCCTTAAAGGTGGGTTTTATTATCCCCAAATGAGAATACAGGCTGAGAGAAGTTAAGGAACTTGCTCCAGGCTCCAGACTCAAGTCTATCTTCATGCTAACAGCTGGGCACACAGCAGACCCTCTATCAGTAGACCCCCAATCAGTGCCTGATGTTTGATTCAGTGGGGAAGGGGAGGTGGAGACTCTCCCTTTCCCCTTATGTGGAGTTGTCCTCATTGTCATTAATAATCTCATTCTGTGTCCCCTTCTTGCCTTCCATTTTGGCTGAAGGTCTGGGTTAGAGTGGAAACTCACCCGAGACCGAAAGCTAGGATCTGCCTCCAGGAGGGATTCTGGTAGCTGAAGAAACAAAACAAAAGACACATAGATTTGACACTTTTCTCTACTTTCCAGATTTTCCCCAACAAAACCGTGGAAAAAATGAAGAACTGTGTTAAAATGCGAGATGAGTTGCTGAAAGACATCCTTGGAAAATGTAAGGTAGGTGATGGAGCAGTGGCGACCATGAGTTAGGTTGAAGTGTCATGAAAACAGGGCTGGGGCCCATTTAGGACACTTGGAATATCCTTAGCACCCAGCAGAGAGCCTGGCCCACAATAGGTGTTCAATAAAAAGCAACTTAACTCAAGAACAGGGGTGAGGAAGTAAGGAACTGCAGAGGATCCGAGAAGGGACCCACTCACTCCCAAAATTTAAAGAAAGCCCTTCCAGCTCCACAAACTCATAGGTCCTGCCTCATCGCACCCCAGTCCCTCACTTCCAGAGGGAAGAGGCCTCTGTGTCTCCAGGCTCCAGATGGAAGTATGGCAAATATTCCGATGGGGCCCCTTCCTTGTTACTGTCCCCTAACCTCACCCAACCAGGAGAACTTCAGCAGTGACTCCATCACCAACCTGCTGGACATACTGATCCAAGCCAGGATGAACTTGGACAATAACAACGCTACCTCAGACCGGGACCCAAAACTGCTTTCAGATGAACACATTCTCACCACCGTAGGGGACATCTTTGGGGCCGGCGTAGAGACCACCACGTCCGTGGTGAAGTGGACTGTGGCCTTCTTGCTACACAATCCTCAGGTGGGCTTCTTCTCCCTACTCTAGTCTTCCCAACCACTCTTCACCCCAGCCAGAGCCACCTTTGGCCCCAGAAAGAGGGAGCAGAAATGCCCTCCGCCCTTCTATGCAAGGTGACTGGGCTGCCTCTCTCCTCACCCAAGCGGTAGGTGGCTTTGGCCCTAGGGTGGAGCCAAACCCGTCTTTTGGAAACAAAGCATGCACTGCAAAGCCACAGCCAGGAAGAGTCTGAGCATCTGGATGTAACAATAGGATTCTTCAAAGCCCTTGCTCCTTCCGGGCTTAAGCACGTTGGTCACGTCCATCCATCCCACTCTGGCCCTCAGTTGCAGAAGAAGATCCAGGAGGAAATTGACCAGAATGTAGGTTTCGGCCGCACACCAACTATGAGCGACCGGAACCAGCTCCTCTTGCTGGAGGCCACCATCCGAGAGGTGCTCCGCATCCGGCCTGTGGCCCCCATGCTCATCCCCCACAAGGCTATCGTTGATTCCAGGTATGCCTTCCCTCCCAACAGCACAATACTGCTTTCCAGCCCACCAGGTCCCTCCTCTACCGCCCCACCTCCTCTCTGCTTGCCGGTGGATCTAGACTCAACCATTGACTATCAGTCATCCTACCCATGACCCTACTGATCAGTGTATCTGCCACCCACTGGCTGATCCACAGATCTAACTGACCTCCCTGCTCTGGAGACATGTGGTCTGGAATGTAAGACCAGGTGCTCTGTGCTCCTACCCAATCCAATAGCCACAACACACACATGCACGTGCGCACACACACGCACACGTACAGGCACCAGCTCAAAATACACACCCACATGCCCTGACTTGAATGTCCATGTACACAAGTATTGATACATAAGAGCCAGTCAGGAATAGGGTTGGAAAAGGGCTGGGTTCATATGTGATCTGGCAGAAGATGAGGGAGGGGGCATGAGGATGTACAGGGCTTTTTCCCCCAAGGAGAGACTGTGGAGGCACGGTGCTGGGCAGTTTGGGGAGGACAGTGTTTTAGACTCCCCTTTCCTCTCCCTCTCTGGAGCAGCATCGGCGAGTTTGCCATTGACAAGGGCACAAGCGTCATCATCAATCTGTGGGCACTGCATCACAGTGAGAAGGAGTGGCACCGGCCAGACCAGTTCCTGCCGGGTGAGTCCCTCTTCTGTCCTGCTCCCAAGCTACACAGCCAGCCTCCCCTCCGTGCGCCAGTATCCCATCCCCGTGTTCCCTCTGATGAGCTTCCTACCAGAAAACTCCTGGATCCAGCTACATGAACCTGTTGACAGCCCCATTCTACCCTAGATTTACCCAAACTCTTCACAGCCGGGTTTCCCGCGTTCCCCTTCCGCCAACTGCAAATGCCCTCTAAGAAGCCCTCTGGGTGTCTGGCTCCCATGAAGTCAGCCCCTCTCCCCTGGGACGGTGGCATTTTCAGTCGTCAATACTGCCTCCTTTCCATCCTTCCTGAATATTGCATTTCTTCCGCGTGAGTAAGGGCTACCGGAGAACTGGGCTCTCTCTCTCCTCAGGCTAGGGTTCCCCCAATGTGAGGCTGTCCACCTCCTCACGCGGGGGCTCCCCGGGCAGGGCCACGTCTCCCCCTTGGTCAGGACAGAGCCATTCCTCTACTTACCCCTGCCCTGGCCCTGGCTGACACCTCCCTATGTCCACAGAGCGCTTCTTGGACCCCACGAAGAGTCAGCTCATCTCTCCATCGCTAAGTTACTTGCCCTTCGGAGCAGGACCCCGCTCTTGCCTAGGTGAGACCCTGGCCCGCCAGGAGCTCTTCCTCGTCATGTCCTGGTTGCTGCAAAGGTTTGACCTGGAGGTCCCGGATGGCGGGCAGCTGCCTTCCCTGGAAGGCAACCCCAAGATGGTCTTTCTGATGGAGCCTTTCAAAGTAAAGATCAAGGTGCGGCAGGCCTGGAAGGAGGCCCAGGCTGAGAGTAGCCCCTAGAGGCTGACTCCCCGCTGTGTGGTGCCCACAGGCCCAGAATTAAGAGCTGTAACCCTGCCCTCCCCCACCCGTCCTCCCTCCTCCCAGCCCACACTGCCTTCTTATCCAGCCTGCCCTCCCTCCTGGTAGTGATACGCATAAACGAAGACGGAGGACGCGTTTCCTCCTGGTCCTTGAGGAGTTCATTTGTTCGTTCATCTGTTCACCCATTCTTCACAACAAATATTTATTGAGCACCTGTTCTGTGCCCCTCACTGTCCCTGGACCCTCGAGCTCCCTGGTTTCGTGAGGCTCACACTCTAGCAAGGGCTGACCAGAGACTAAGGGCTTTGAAGTCAGTTTGACTGGGTGTTGGGGATGTGAGGAGAGAAGCGCAGAAGTGGAGGGCAGCCACTGCGAGTGCTTGGGAAGGGAGAAAGCAACCCACGCTGAGGGAGAAGCAGGTGGAAGGTTCTCGAGGTGGGAGAGGTCAGTGTGGTAAGAGCAGAGCAGGTGGAAGGGGAGAGTGGTTCCAGATGACGTCAGATTGGAGACAGGGCCAGGCCCCATGGAGCCTTTGTTAGTAGCAGGAAGGGGTTGAGCTGTTTATTCCTAGTATGATAGAAGTCACTGGGCGATGGGGTGGGGGTGGGGGGTAAACATGTAAGTGGGAAGGTCTTTTTTGGTTTGGTTTGGTTTTTTTGTTTTTGTTTTTTGTTTTTTGTTTTTTGTTTTTTGAGAGGGAGGGAGGGGGGAGAGAAAGAGAGAGAGAGAAAGGACACACATGGAACAGCAGAGGGAGAGCAAGACAAAAATTCTTGAGAAGTCTCCATGCCCAGCACAGAGTCCTACTTGGGGCTCGATCTCACAACCCTGAGATCAGGACCTGAGTCCAAACCAAGAGTCAAATGTTCAACCAACTGAGCTACCCAGGCGCCCCTGGTTTGTATTTTTAAGACCACCCTAGTTGCTGAGTAGAGATTAGTGTGAGAGGGATGAGAGCTGGGGCAGGGAGGAGGTGGTTGTGCTGGTCCAAGAGAGCGAGGTCATGGTGGCTCAGCCCCCTTGGCCATTGCAGTGGAGATGGTGAGAAATGGTGGGATTGTCTATATTTTGAAAGTGGAGCAGAAGATCTTGTTGGATCCAAACAGGCATCCCCGCATGTACCTGGAAGGTTTAGATTTGGGGGTGGGGGAACGTGTAATCCACAGACTCAACCCACCACTACATTTCCCTCTGTCTTGGTCTCCAAAGACCAGGAGGTCTCCTTTCCCTTGAGCTGTCCTGGAGTAAACACTGCCAGGAGAGGGATCTGCAGCACCCGGCTCTGCCCTGCTCCCCACACTAAAACCCCAGGATGTCTGTAATTGCCTCACTAGAAAATGGCTCCCAGACTTCTCCAAACCTTGAAACCAGCATCCAGACCTTGGCTACTGGCCAGTTTGCAAGCGAAAGATGTCCCGAGACGCCCCGGGGAAAAACTGACCCTTGCCTGTTAGCCTAGAGAGAGGCTCCAACGCCAGTTCCCTAGCGCCAGCTGGGACAGGGTCAGATCCTCAACCCAGTCCTTCTCTTCTGACTGGAGGAGGGCTCTGGAAGGGACAGCAGGGGAAGGCTGAGACCCTGTCTGGCCATATTTTCAGAAGAAATCAACGGAGCCCCTGCAAGGAAGAAGGGACAAAGTTTTCTATTACAGCACATCTTCTTCCTTCAAAGAGCTTTGTTAATCCAGTGGTAAGAGACTTCCTTACTGTCCCCCCAGTTCAGCCCCGACCTTTACTGGACAGTAACCCCATGGTCTTGCTAAAGAGCCCAAGGAAGAGTTTGTGGGCAGCCGTGGCTGACCAGCTCGCATCACACGCAGCCTGGTGAAATGCTGACAATGCGGTGGTCTGGTGGGAAAGGGTTTAACTGGAGGCGGCCCCTCCCTCTCCCAGGCTCCTCTGCCCCCATCAGCTGGTCACTGGTCTAGAGCCAGACCACCCTCAGTTTAAAGCAGAGGGGGGCAGAGCGGCTGGAGGAGAGGTGAGTATTCTCTCCAACTATTGAATCAGATCATGGAGGGGCAGGGACATGAGAGACTAATCTTTCGTTTTGAAGATGACAAAACTGAGGGCCAGCTGAGACAAGGGCAGGGGAGGTGACTTGCCCTAAGTCACACGGCTCCTGAGCATCAGGGATGGGACGAGAACCCAAGATTTCAAGGATCCACGTAGAGGAGCTAGACATGCTTTGTTAACCATCCCAAGTCCAAGCAGAAAGGGCTCTAAAGTGTCGGGCCCGGGAGAGTACAAAACTGAAGGTCCTTTCAGAAAATGACCTTCTGAACCCTGACTCCTGCCCAGACTGCCCTCCCCGGGCCTGGAAGGCTTTTTCCCACTGACCTAACTCCTCCCATCTTGAGTCTGAGAGTGTAAGCCATATTGTAGGGCATATCTCACAATCCCCAGACCACTGTGCTTGTCCTCTTGTAGCACTTGGCTTCTGTTCCTTGGTACTGAACCCCAAGGGCACCTGAGCACCTGCTTGGGCTCAAAATGGGTGCAGTGTCCCCCAAAGGCACTGCCCACCCCTATGTCTCCGGAAGTCAAGACTGAATCTTCTCATGTTCCTTATCCCGCCCATCGGTGGCACCTGGCAAGTAGATTAGACACAAAAAAGATTGAATCCGATGCTCTAAATTCCTTGGCTAATTGGACCAGTGATAAACAAACTATCTCCTTAGGCAGAAGGAAGGCCAGACCTTTGACACAGCTGGAAGGTGTTTGTCAAGACCCCCACAGTCACATTTGGAGCCTCAGAATGCCCTTAGCCAATGATATATATGTAAATAAACACGAAACAACCAGTTCTCTGGGGCAGCTGCTGGGGAACAGCCATGGTTCGTAGTTTGCCAATTGCCATGATGTAAACAGTCCCCGCTTTGAGCAATTTCAGGCCACCAATGCGATGTCCCGGAATATGGCATTGGGAAGAGATGCTCGGTAGCATTATACGCTATTTGCCATTATGTTATATAATAAATACCATGACTATGCGATACCGTTACTAATGATACCATTATTTGCACCATGCATAGATGTAAATAACCTCAAGGGCACAGATAATAGTAATGTAGTGAAATAATTAGGAAATGATTAGGTTTTGAGTATTTATGACCTTTGTTTTTATTATAATGTATTCAATTCAATATTGTGGGTTTATATAGTTTAATTTTTTAATGGTTATTTAATAAACAGCTCATAGAATTCCTGAACATTTAGGAAAGTATTTACTTATCTATTTTAAGTAGGCTCCACGCCCAAAGTGGGGCTTCAACTCATGGCCCGGAGATGAAGAGTCACATGCTCTACCAACTGGGCCAGCCAGGCGCCCCCAAATTCCTGAAAATTTAATAATCAGCTCTTGTGAATCAAAACAGCTGGGCCTCCCAGGAGAAATGGGCTGTCCTTGTCCCTCAGAAGGGCAGGTCCCCAGAGTCCCCATTCTGAAGGGAGGGACTCCTTCCCTGGCGCCCCTGGTGTGGAGTCGGGGTGGAGGAGAGTGAGTGACTGGTCTGGCGCCTTCTGGTGGCCATCAACCCTGGAGCAAATGAGGCACTTTCTCCAATCACACTCCTGGGTTTCAACACCCACCTCTGGAGGACAGGCATCCAATCCGAGGTGAGAGAGTCAGGGAGGACTGGATGGGAGGACCCAGGTTCTAGTCCCCAGCCACCCCCCAACACCGCCCGCCTCGGTCCAGGCCCTGGGTCTTAGGCCTATGACTAGCTTCTTGAATCCATTTCCTCATTTGTGGGGGCGGGGGGGGGGTAAGCTCTAACTTACCACCTGTGCTGCCCATTATCTGAGGCTTGGGGAACGGTGAAAAGCAGAAAGGGCCAGGTAAGCAGGGGGGCTACAGAAGATAAGAGCTCACTGGGGCACCTGGGTGGCTCATTGGATTAAGCCTCTGCCTTCGGCTCAGGTCATGGTCTCAGGGTCCTAGTATCGAGCCCCTCATCAGGCTCCCTACTCAGCGGGGAACCTGCTTCTCTCTCACACTCTCCCTCTGTGCTCTCTAATAAATAAATAAAATCTTAAAAAAAAAAACAAAACAGGTCAGGCTGTGCAGGCAAGTCGTCCCCGTGCTGTCATTTACAGACCCAGTGAGCACGGGCAACTTACTAGGCCTTCTTAAACCTCAGTTTGCTCAGCTGTACTATGGGTAGCTGAGGTGCGCGTAGAAAGAGTACCACCAACCTCAGAATGTTGCTGGGGGTCAGATGTGGACCTACACAATGCACTGAGTACCTTGATAAATACTGGCTTTACTGCCATTGCCTACAGCCAGATCCACAAAATAAGTCCTTTTCTAAGGATGAAGTAGCAGGTGTTGTTCAGACAGGTCCATCTGAAGGACAGGACCCCAGGGAACCCCCCCTCCCCCCCTTGTAGCCCCTGATGGTCCCGCCTGCTGCCCCTCCCTCCTTCCTCAGCTGGGGCATGCTGGCAGCTGGGACGTGGGTGGAGGGCCCAGAGACAAACTTCTCACAGTTCCAACACAGAGGAAGTTTTGTAACATTTTCCAGCGGGATTGGGTTTCTGTAGACTTCTTGGTAAGAAGACATGCAAAGGAAGGTTAGACTCATGGGGAGTGGGCTTAGGGTGAGGAGAAACTTCAGATCAAACCAAATCCTATTCTCCCCTCCAAGCCACTGGGAGTTTCTAACTCCTGAGAACTGTACAATGTTTCCTGGGGGACTCACCCTCCCTGAGGAAGTTAGCATTGATGTGCATCCCCTATCCCAGGGGTGATGCTATTTCAGCGCTGAGGGGCTCTGGCAGGGGTGCCCGGCTCAGTGTGGGGGCCTCTGGAAGCTTCTGACGAAGCAAGGGGGAGCAAACTAGGGGGATAAAGAAGGCCCTGAGGAAACTGGTTCACCTTTCACTATGCTGGTTGCCTGCTCATTACCTTGCTCTGGTTCTCTCTCCCCTTTGAAAAGAAATCAAAAGTTCTTCATGTGGCTTGGGAGCACTGGGTCTTCAGTGTTCAGGGTTCAAATCCTGGCTCTACCACTTATGTGCTGTGTGATCTTGGACAAGTTAGTCAACTTTTCCGAATGCTTCAACCCCTTTAATAAAGCAGTCCACACCTCAGATGGCTGTTTTGAGGCTAAAATGAAAAAAACAAAACAAAATGTAGGTAAGATGCTTGTACACAACCCAATAATGCGCAGTCAGTAAATAGAACAATCAAGACAAATTAAAATATTTTTATTACCAGCTTACCACTCCAGATGCGTCTCCGCTCACTTCCCAGAATGCAATTATCTACAGAGATTAAATCGCTTGCCGCCTTAGACATTGTGGCCTCCCATGCTTTTGTGGGCTTTTCAGCACCTGGCACATAGTAGACACTCAATAATCTGCAAAACAGATTTATCCAGACCTTCCCCAGAATTCCCTTTACACCTTTCTGCACCTGGCAAGCTCAGCTTAGAGAGGTCCCTGCTCCGGACAAGACACCCTATACCCCCAGGTGGCTCTCGTCCACAGCACCTTGGGCACACAGGCTTCATGGTACTGAACGCTACTAAAACTGTTTTCATGCCTTTCTTCCCCTTGGGACCATTAGCTCTTCTAAAAAGGAGCCTGGTCGAAGGCATATTTGCATTCCCTATACATGGTAGGTGCTTGATAAATGATCAGCCTGAGTAAGGCCAGTCACATGCCTCCAGGCTGGGAACCCACATCACAAACACCTCCCAGGACCCACTGCCTTTCCACGTAGGTTCAGACAGATGCAAGTTTCCAGCTGGTTTGGCCAACAGTCAGCCAAACCCACTTTCCCCTCCTTCTGAGTCAAACCTGTCCCCCCCGCCCTCCACACCCGGCTGAAAACGGAGGAAACTGGAGAATAGGGAGCCTCTTGAAATTCTTGTTCAACAAAGCTATCCTGTTTTGTGCTTCAGAGCACTGGTGTCATCTCCACCTGAACTTGGTCACCTGGGGCAATAGAAAATGAGGAACTCGATGACCCAGGAACCTGGGGTGCGGTGAGGGGCACAGTGAGGTCTGCTCCACAGACCTAGGCATCAAGGGAACTTGCACAGCCTCCAGCATGCAGCTGGCAAGAATCTTTCATGATTGTTTTTGTGCCATTCAGACATTAGATTAAGGAAGGCGGGAATGACGTACTCCCCAGTCCTTACCGTGGTTTTACTTTATTTATTTGACAGAGAGAATGAGCAGGAAGAGCAGCAGGCAGAGGGAGAAGCAGGCTCCCCACAGAGCACGGAGCCCAATGCAGGGCTTGATTCCAGGACCCTGGGATCATGACCTGGGATGAAGGCAGACACTTAACCGCCAAGCCATCCAGGCACCTCTCCCCATGATTTTAGAACAGATCTGTCTCTAGATGCTAATATGGTTCCCCTGGGCTTACTCAGAGGAGCTCAACAGGTTAGAGGGAACAAGGCAGCAACCATCCCACTAGAGTCCCTGAGGGGCCAGAATTGCTCTCACCCAGGGTCAAAGAGGGGGATGGGGGTCTGTCTGGCTTACACCAGGCTCTTAGGCAACAATGCAGACTGCTGGCTAAAGCCAGGGACTAGGGAAGGCAATGCTGTCAGCATCCCCTGTTGGCCCATTAGGGAGAGGTCCACTGGGGGAGGCACTGGGAGGGTTCCAAGAGGCACACCAGATTGCTTTGCCCAAGGAGAAGCTGTGCTGGGTGGCGGTGTTCCCCTTCCTGGGCAGAGGTTGAAGCCTGTTCCTTCCCTTAGAGCAGGGATTTATAGCTGACTCGAAGTTCTAGGAGGACAGTCTTTACAGAACACTTTATTTTTTTTTTTTAATTTATTTATTTGACAGAGATCACAAGTAGGCAGAGAGGTAGACAGAGGGAAAGAGGGAAGCAGGCTCCCCGCTGAGCAGAGAGCCCGATGTGGGGCTTGATCCCAGGACCCTGGGATCATGACCTGAGCCGAAGGCAGAGGCTTTAACCCACGGAGCCACCCAGGTGCCCCTAGGAGGACAGTCTTAAGCAGGGGGTAAAAGGACAGTTTTAGGAAGGAATGACTGGCTCACAGCGGTAGAGGCTGGCACACCTGTGGCTCTCCCAAGGCCTAAAACACCAGTTCTCAGGTCCCTGCCTGGTACACAAGCCCTCAAACGAGGCCCTGCGATCCCTCAGGATTCCCTGAATCTGTACTGTTCACTTCATCTCAATCTACCTCCTCTTGCTGACCATTTCACACGGGTGCTTGGTCTTCCTGACTGTAACTGAACTTCCAGAGGGCCTGGACCTTGTCTTCTCTACTTCTTTTACATTATCCTCAGCACCCAGCTCAGTGTTGGGCACAAAGTGGGAGACTCAATAACACATGTTTTGTGTATCGAATT
Source organism: Martes martes (assembly GCF_963455335.1). Lineage (NCBI taxonomy): Eukaryota > Metazoa > Chordata > Mammalia > Carnivora > Mustelidae > Martes > Martes martes. The sequence goes on from NC_137902.1 coordinate 25,730,645, forward strand.
CCAGGGCCCATCCAAATTTCTATTTTTTTTTCCCTGAAGATTTTTATTATTTTGGCGGTGCCTGGATGGCTCAGTGGGTTAGGCATCTGCTTTCGGCTCAGGTCATGATCTTGGTGTCCTGGGATCAAGTCCCATGTCGGGCTCCCTGCTCAGTGGGGAGCCTGCTTCTCCCTCTGCTCCCTGCTTGTTCTCTCTCTCAAAAAAAATTAATTAATTAATTAAATTAAAATTAAGTAAAAATAAAAGATCTCATAGAGTGCTTGCATTCTTTCAAATGCTATTTTAGCTTCCAGGTGTCTAACAGAACTTGTTTCTGCTTTTCTTTGCATCTGATTTTTTTAACCTATTTGTGGGATTTTATAAAGTATTCCAAACCTCAGAAATATACCCTTGGCAGAAAGAGGGTTTAGGGTTTGGGTTCTCCCCAAACCCTCAGGACAAAGTGTGGCCTCAGCAGGAGTGCCCCCCACCTCGCCCTGGGCCCCGTAGGCTCCCCTCAGGGCAAGGGGCTTGTTCTCCCCTGCGAGGTGCCTTCTCGCAGCCTGTGTGGAGAAGGGAGAAGGGCCTGCAGTTAGGAATCTTGGGGTACAGCCTCCTGAAGTCTGAGGGAAGCGGGGAGAATAGAACAGGTGTGCAAGAAAAAAGAACAGTCGTATTTTGGGGATTGATTTTATTTGGGCTTCTCACAGTGGTTACAGCCACTCTGTCTTCAGAACAATCACAGCACAGGAAATGCGTCACCGAGACTGCCCAGAAAAGTCTGACCAGCGGAATCTTATTGCTTAAAATACACATATTCACAACAACTGACAAATGGTGATGTGCCTCACACAGGAATGTGTTAGCATTTGCAAATCTTCCGACTGTAGCACCAAACCCTCGGCCAGACCAACCCCTTCCTTCTCGTTCACCGGGAAAAAAAGATTCAGTCCAATCTCCCGGCCCCCTATCCAGTCCTCCTGCTCTCTCTTTCCATCTCTCTCCTGGCAGGGGAGTCCCACTGGCAGGGGCCAGACTGTGTGACTGCTGGAAATGAGCCTGGCTCCGGCGGCTGTGTTCACTTGTTCTCATGCCTGGAGGGCAGGACGCTGCAGTGACCCCAACAGTTAGCGCACAGACCCGCGCCTCACTCCAGCCGGGGGAGGAAACTTGAGAGGGCCAGGATTCATCCATGTGATCAGTTAACTGAAGCAAGATTCATTTTGGTAAAACTTCATCTCCTCTGAGACTTCAGTGAGTCGTTCGGGATTTTAATTTTATTATTATTATTTTTTAAAAAGGTGGAAGGCAAGACATCCGAGGGCTGCTGACGCACTCCCGCCCACTCTTGTCACACGCCAGCTTGCTTGCATGCACGGGGCCCCGGCAGAGAGGTAAGCCCTGTGGCACTGCGGCATCTGCCAAACTGTCCTGGCAATTCTGGGCAGGGCCAACGGCTAGGCCACAGCTAGTCCCAGCTTGTCACTGAAGATCCATCCAATCCAGCTTCGGAAGTCCCACCTTCGCCTTCTGTGCCGAGTGGTTTTGAACACCCCCCTGGGGGCTGATACTGGGGGCCAGGAGGAGCCGAGGGAGGCAGACAGGTTCAGGGCACATTTCCACTTACAGGGAACAGAACACAGGCCTCCGAGTGTCCACGGAGCAATGTGCAAATTGCAGGGCTGGGTAGAGGAGAGCCTCTACTCCGAGCACAGTTATCTCTGGCAGACGTCGGGTGGGGGGGGGGGGGAGTTGGGGGGCTGCCATCGACGATGCTGCTGGATACACCCGAGTACACAGTCAGACATTTGTTCAGTAAACAGTAAATGTGTAAAATAAATTACCTTGAGAGGGCCATATCAGCTCCAAGCGTGTGGTTGACGCGAGCACAATGGCTGCCGTTCAAAGTATATTCACAGGAAAACAGGGCTGGGGGCTCACACACGACACACAGACACACACAGGTTATCCCAAAAGTCATTGTACACAGACTTCACTTTGTTCAACATGGATTTTGGTTTTGTGGACTCCAAACGCAGACACTCGTTCACCTCACAGCCTTGGATTTGTCTATTTTTGTACATATATATTTTTTTTTTCCCTTTCTTACTGTAACATCAACGCCTAATGTGAATATCATCGTTCAAGAGTGGGGGGAAAACCAAACTCTTCATATGAACAGCACTGGACAGGGAATGTAAGTTTTAGCTCTTTGCTTTCTCCATCAGGTTATTCCTATCAAAGCTCAACTGGTTATCTGAAGCCAAACCACAGTAATAAGGATCCTGTGGTCCTTCCGGACCCCTGCCTTCGCCCTCCTACCTGGGCCACTCAGGCTCTTTATGGAGGCTACAAAAATCAGTCAGCCCACTCAAAAAGGGGGCTGCAGAGGGGTAGGGAAAGGGCATGAAAGCCACAGATAACCAAGCCATTTTTTCCCCAAGTGGTCAGTTTAAAAATAAAAACAAAAACAACACAACAGAAGAACTTATTCAGAATCAAGAGAAAATACTGTGTAAAAGCCAGGCCATGGGGCTGCCCTTTCTTAGGATCCACAGCCCTGCAGACTGTGTGTTGGGTGGGGAGAGGACCCTGGTCACCTACAGGCACAGCCCGAAGGGTAGAGATGCAGCAAGCTACACCAGATGTTCCCCCACGGCTTGGGCTCTGCTGTGCTCCCACGGAAGTTCTGAGAGAGCCCCCACCCAAGCCTGCACACAAAACATATCCTCCCGGCTCAATAGCAGCCAGGCTCTTTGAAGGTCAACTTTGGATAGAGCCACAAACTTCCCTTTTCCAGAACAGAATTTTTGCCGGCCCGCTGGTCAAGTTCTTGTTTTCAGCTTGCTGTTGCTGTTACTGTTGTTGTTGTTGTTTAAAGAAAAACCAAAAAGAAGGTGATAGAATGTTCCACCCTGACCCAGGCTGTGGCCAGCTAGAACCTGCTGGGAAGGGCCCCTCATGGATGCACAGTGGTACATCGACCTCATGACCAGGAATTTGAGGGAGCAGTAGGACTCCTACCAACCTTGTCAACTGCCTGTCTGCTCTCATCCTCCCCCAGGACTAGCCTAGTTCTGTCTCAGCAGACCTTGGCAGCAAAGGCTGACAATCCCTGGGCCTCTGCAGGCTTCCTTCTTCACCCAGGGCTGAGCCCTGCCACCTCTCCTGGACTGAGACACAGAGAAGTTCTCTTAAACCAAACACCAGAGCACAAATCCACTCCACCACCAAGAGTCACCTCAGGGCACAGTCTCGGCCTCCTCTGTGGGGGCCTCTGAAACACACATCTCTCTGACCCGGGCAGGTAGCGAGATACGACTCGAAAAGAGAAAAAGGGGACAGGGTCGGGTATGAGGAACGAGTCAGAGAACGAGCCACCCTGTCGGCCCTCCACGACACTGTGCTCCTGTGGGCGGAGAGGCCTCCGCTCCCCAAGCGGTACCTGGAGGTGCGGAAAAACGCAGGACCGGCGGGGAGGGGGCGAAGAATGCAGTGGCGGCACCACTTTCTCTGAAAGTCATTTAATGCTTCTCTCCTGCTGCTCCCCTACCCTGGTTGCTTTGCCAAGTTCTCCGGCACGGGCCGGGCCTGCTCTAGCTGGGGGAGCTGCTGCTCTGCGAGTTCGGGGAGTCCTGCTCATTGATGGTGTTCAGCAGCAGGCACGCGGGGGGCCGTGGCAGGTGGGGGTGCCCGGGCTCTCGGGCCTGCTCCTCGGAGGGCTGGCAGAGGCCTTCCTCCTCGTCACCGGGGGGTCGTACATGGCAGCTGTCGCAGAAGTCCAGGGGCCCATCCAGAGCGTCGTCAATGAGTGTGTTGAATTCCTTGAGGTCGTCGTCGTGGTGGCCTCGGCTGCACACACACACCTCAATGCCCGAGTCACCAGTGAAGCGGCGATGTCTGCCGGGCGTCTTGTCTTTGCTATCGGGGAGGGCGCTGCCCTGCTCGGAGCTGTAATCTCTCAGCAGCTCCTCCTTACAGTCGGAATCTTTGTCCAGGAAGGCCCCAGGGTCCAGCTCCCCCAGGCCGGCCACAGAGCCACTGGGCTCCATTCCAGGGGCTTTGGTGGCTGCTGTGCCGGCGGGCACGTCGGAGGGCTCAGGATCAGCGATGCTCGGAGGTCTGGTGCTGCTTCTGCTGGGCCCAGACAAGGGGCTGCTCTGCGCCCCCTGGGGGCCCCTGGTGGGATCGGTGCCTGGGGGGCTGCCGCCTGGGGGGCCACACTGTGCGGGCAGCTGCTGCTGCTGTAGCTGGAAGGCACTGTACGGTGGGGGAGGAGTCGGAGGTCGGTTCACCACTTCCTCATAAGGAGGTAGTAAATAGTTTGGCAAAAACCCTAAAACGGGGAGGCAGGGAGGAGAAATTATTGCACTGGCAATTGTTCGAGAACAGCCTGCAAAGCTTGCACTCAACATATGTCTCTTCCCACCCCCAGTACACCCACGGGGGAGCAGGGGCTGGCCCCAGCTCTTGCTCATGGGTAGGGCACAGGGGTGTGGCAATTTTGCGCAGAAAGAGGGACAGACTGGGAGTGACCTAATCTAGCTCCATGAAATCCGAGAGCCCCTGAAGCTGCTTCACAGGCAAGACTTCTGCCTGTCTGGAGGTAAGGCAGAGGGTTAGGCAAATGGGGGGTGGCCAGGAGATCATTTCTGCCCAGAGCGTATCTGTTTCCACATGCCCCAGAGTCTCGTGTTTCTTGCTCAAACTGTGTCCTCTGCCTGCGTCCCATAGGCCTCAGGGTTCGGGATCCTAATTTAAGACTCCATAACCACCTTTTTCTTGCCCCCCCCCCCTCCAGATGTATGGGCCATGAAAAGGCCCTTTTTCTGGGAGGTTGGAAATCTGTGCTGTCCCTCACTTGAGTGTGGCTGGAGGTGGTTTGGAAAGACAAACCGAACTTCATCCTGACTCAGATTAGAAGCCGGTGGGTTACCAGTGAAGGGTGAGGGCATGCCAAGGCTTATTATCAGCCTGCCAGGTAAGTTATCTTTTGAATGTGCTGAATGTCTCAGGGCACACATGGTCTGGTTATAACAAGAACTGCTAGCATTTATTGAACACTTACTATATGCCAGGCACTGAGCTAAACACTTAAAACCCTTCTAGATGTGGAATTCCAGACCTGTGAGCACTTTATTCTGTAGAACACATGGCAGAGTGGTTTTAGGACAAGATGGACCTCCCTGGACCCTTTGAGGGTCATGTGTAAGGAACCCTCAGGGAAGCCAGGTGAGTGCCCTTCTCGGAACGTGCCAGCATTACCCCCCCAACTCCTGCCCCTTTCATGGCAGCTTTTGCTCAGGGATGTCACAGGGAGCTAAGTAAAATGGGAGGATTTCAGGCCATAGGCATCTAAATCTTGGTTCACTCACATTGTACACCATCTGACCACCTGCCTTAAGGAAAGCATCAGCTAAAATATCAGACACCCAGTCAGAACCCAGCCATGTTGGGGCTGGAACAGCCCAGTGGCTTCAGGCTGCCCCGCCCACAGCACCGGCTCCTCTGTGCTACAGGTGAGCGCCCCTTTACTCCCCCACCTGTGCGACTCCACACTATGCTGGGCGAGGGGGCCCACGGGGGCCCACGGTCTGGCGGCTTTGGGTATACGTACTGAAATAAAATGGCAGCGCTGAGTAATTGTGGGCTTCCCGGTAGGCAATCAGGTTGATTTCATGCTGCCGCTGCTGGGCCTGAAGGCGATGCTTGGCTCGGCGGTGGTGGCACACGCAGCAGCAGCTCAGGATGATGATGATGGTCCACACCAGCCAGAACCCTGGGGGCAGGGAGGCGGGGCAGAGAGGCACACAGGCGCCGTGAGCGCCAGCCAGAGCAGCGGCTTTCCCGACACAGCAGTCCCCAGACAGCGCCCACCTGGTTGAAGCTGGCACTGTCAGGCCTTCCTGGGTGAAGCCACATTTGGAACCCGTGTTCAGTTTCTAGAAATGTTCGTGCCCGAGTGAAAGATGGAATGGGAGAGGGCAGGAGGCCCCTCCCCAGCGCCACTGGACCTAGGTTTCGGGTTTGGTGGGCATTAAATATGCTCACCTTTTAGGACATCTTCGTCCTCTCTTAAAGGATCTCTGAGAGAATGATTCTGGTTTTCTTGTTACCCATCCCTCACCCCCTCCCCCAAGCCCTGCTCAAGACCTTAAGGCCAGCTCCCAGCCTCGCTTCCTGCTGCTACCCCAGGCTGCTCACCAAAAGCAAAGGGCCCCTCAAAATCCCAGCAGATTAGCAACTGCAAGGGGCCTTGTGTGGTCTCCTGATAAAGGAATTCCTAGGGTTCTCTTGATATCACCAAAAAGATCATGGGTTCTTCTCTACCACGTACACTGGTATAACCCAAGAGTCACTCAAGTTACAGGTGGAAAAATTCTAATTGCCTCAGGTCCATCTCCTCCCTAGAGAGCGTAAATGACTTCCTCCGCTCTTGATATAATCTGGTACAATTCCATCTCCTACAGTTGCAAATAACACTCCCACCTCCCTTTGGGCTGTGATTTCATTAGACTCAGGGCCATTAGCAGGCTGCCCCTCTTCCTTCTTGCTCCAGAGAGGGGTAGGTAAGGGAACAGGGGAGAAGGCCCACAGCCCTCTCTTCTGCAGGCAGATTACTTTTTCCTCATTTCCCACTGTGTTCTTGGATCATACTCAGGGAATCTTGACAGACCCCAATACGAGAACCCCACTCAATTGTAAGCAGAATCTTCAATTGTAAGCAGAAAATCCTTTAAAATTTTCTTAAATCAATGAGCAATTTTGCTTTTAAAAAAATACATATATATACATACGGAAGAGACTGGAAGGAAAAACACAAAAAATAGTGACTTATCTTTAAATAGTGGGATTATGAAAAATTTCAGGTTTTGCCTTCAAATTATAAAACTGGAAACAAACTAAATCAAACTTAAAAATACCTATGACTAGGGGCGACTGGGTGGCTCAGTGGGTTAAGCCTCTGCCTTTGGCTCATGTCATGATCTCAGGGTCCTGGGATCGAGCCCCACATCGGGCTCTCTTGCTCAGCAGGGAGCCTGCTTCCTGCTCTCCCACTGCCCCTGCTTGTGTTCCCTCTCTCACTGTCTCTGTCAATTAAATAAATAAAATCTTTAAAAATAATAATAATAATAAATCTCTGGATAGGTTTTGAAATTCCTCTGGGAATGTACTCACACAATGAAATAAAATGAATCATTAAAAAATATTCACAGAATACTTCTGACATATAAAGATGTCTCTAATATTAAATGAAAAAAGCAAATTACAAAACAGTATAAAATATAATCCTACTTTTTTCTTTAAAAAAAAAAAAAAAAAGCGTATATAAACATCTAGAGGGATTGTTAGGAAGTTAATCATGGGGTTATTCCCAGAAGACAGAACAGCAGAGTTTCTGGTACTAGATCCCTTTTTTTTTTTTTTGCTAATCTGCATTTCTTTTTATTTTATTTTATTTATTTAACAGAAAGAGAGAAGCAGGCTCCCCGCTGAGCAGGGAGTTCAAGGAGGGACTTGATCCCAGGACTTTGGGATCATGACCTTAGCTGAAGAAGGCAGATGCTTAACCAACTGAGCCACTCAGGCACCCCCATTTCTAATTTTTCTAAGATGAACATATACTTCTTTGAAATAAAAAGAATACTTTTTTTCTCAATAAAAAATTTATCTGAGGAATAATTTTAAGGTGAGTTGTTACTAAATGAGAACAGATGGTTGCTTATTTGTTCTCTATTCCTGAATAACTTCAATTTTTTTTTTCCATTACCACTGCTACATGTATTTTTTTACTACCTGCTTTGTAATTATAAATTTGTGTTTAGAATTCAAGTATTTCCACATGTCTCTTGTCAGAATGAGTTAAGATCATTTAAAAAAAAAAAGAAGAAAAAGCCCCAGGACACCTGGCTGGCTCAGTCAGTGGGGCATGTGACTCTTGATCTTGGGGTTGTGAGTTCAAGCCCCACATTGGGTGTAAAGCTTACTTAAAAAACAAAACAAAACAAAACAAAACCCACATTTCCCTCACACAGCCTTATATAGGAATAGTCCTCTGATTTTTTTTTCTGTTTGTACCAGAATACAATATTCTAAAAGATCGCACTGACATTTAGGGAGTGGGCTCGGGCAATGGCTCTTTCTGTCCCCCAGGGGTGTCCCTGGAGACTCTCCCCACAAAGCCACCTCTACAGAATGAAACGGGATGGCAGTGCAGCTTTCTGGCCCTGGCAGGCTGGTAACACTACTGTAGGGCTCCTAACTTCTCTAAGCCCGTGTCAGTATGCACTGGAACCTTCTGCAGAGGCCTGGCAACAAGAGGACAGGCGGCAGATTTCGTCCCTTTTATCCCCTTGGCAGACAGAAAAACCCCAGTTCCTGGCTGGGTCAGTCAGTAGAGCCGGTGACCCTAGGTCTCAGGGTTATGGGTTTGAGACCCACATAGGGTATAGAGGTGACTTAAAGATAAAATCTTGGGGAAAAAAAATAATAAGATCTGACCAGAGAACATGTACGTTAAGTTGAAGCCAGAAGTCTCCCTCGTGGTTCTTACCAGACTCGCTGCGGACCTTTGCTTAATTTCACCGACATTTCTCTCCTGTGGCTGCTGGCTGACTGAGGACTAGATAAATACTGTCAGAGGGGCCCTCCGAAGTGGGGCTGAGGCCAGAAAGGAGCTCTGGGAGCGAAGGGGCTCCCTGTTGCTGTCCTGTAGCAGGCAGCACAGATAAGCATGCTGTGCCTGGCTCCAGATCTGAGAGTCCCGTCTAAGTGGTTCTGGGCTCACCACTCTTCCATGGTCCTGCATTTCTCTCACTTGCCCACCATAATCTCACAATCCTTCGCACCTCTGTCGTGTTCAAATTCAAAAAAGTACATTCTCCCGAGAGATGACCGCATCTGACTCGACTAGTTTTTACCTCCCAAGTCATTTCTTCAGTAGTTTCTTACCTAAACCAACTTTTAATTTTTATGCTGCAAGATAACTGATCTAGGGGCAATATTTCTCATTTAAAACGTGATTTTCTTTTCTTTTTTTAACGTTTTGTTGTTGTTTTTGTTTGTTTGGGGTTTTTTTGTTTAAGTAAACTCTACCCCCAACATGGGTCTCAAACTCACAACCCTGTGATTGAGAGTGGTACTGCTCTCCCGACAGAGCCAGTCAGGTGGGATTTTATTTTTAAACACACACTTTTAATGAGAAAAAGCTCAGGTACTGATTTTCATGTTGGCCACGTATTTCTGGTTTTCCCCTTCTGGGGATTTGGGTAGGCTTGACCTTCATGGCTACCTTATGATTGGGCGTGGCTTCGGTACTGGTTCTAACTAACGAACAAGGGTTGGAAGTAACTTCTGTCACTTAGAGACCAGGATATCTCTTGTTTATGTAAGAACTTCCTTCCTTTAGTCCTCCTTCTACCATGACAGTCGGCATTATTCCAGAGACTTCGGGATCAGTATGGCATCGGGATGATGAGGTGGGAACCAACCTCCCATCCAACCTGCGATGGACATAGAGTGTGAGAAGTAAACATGTTGTTTCTGGCCACTCAGTTGGACTTCTTTGTCACTAAGCTTGACCTATAACTTATCCTGACCGACACGGTGTCTTTATAGGCTTTTCTGGGGGAAAGGATTGAAGCATTCATTAGAGTTTTAAGGGAATTCTTGTTCCAGAAAAAAGGCTGAGATCCACCGAACTGGAAGTATAATAGAAAAAGAGAGTTGTTTTGTTTTTTTTTTTAAATTTTAAAGGAAAAATTAGGCAGGGCAAAAGGAGACTGGGGGAAGAAATGAGACAACTGGAATACACACCCTTGGCAAAACTGCCTTAGTCATAGCTAAGAGAACCACTCACGCGTTCATCGAAATTCTACCACCTTACTTTCTTTTTTTTTTTAAGATTTTATTTATTTATTTGTCAGAGAGAGTGAGCACAGGCAGACAGAGAGGCAGGCAGAGGCAGAGGGAGAAGCAGGCTCCCTGCTGAGCACGGAGCCCGATGCAGGACTCGATCCCAGGACCCTGGGATTGATGAAGTTCCTGCCCACGGGTCCTGTCCCCGTGCTTTAATAAACCACCATTTTGCACCAAAGATGTCTCAAGAATTCTTTCTTGGTCATCGGCTCCGGACCTCAGCCCACCGAACCTCACCCAGGTTCTAGAACTTCATCAGGATCATGACCTGAGCCGAAGGCAGCCGCTTAACCAACTGAGCCACCCAGGCGTCCCGACGACCACCTTACTTTTTAACACAGTATTATGGGTAGAAAAACTCTCCCCACTATGTGCCAGTTGTATGATGTTATATTAAGTCTCCAACTGAGTTCTAATTTCGTCATTTCTTTTTTTTTTCTTAAGTTTTCACTGATTTATTTATTTATGTAATCTAACCTCTACACCTAATGTGGGGCTCAAACTCATGACCTTGTGATCAAGGGTCACATGCTTTTCCGACTGAGCCAGCCAGGTGCCCCTAATTTCTTCCTTTTTTTTTTTTTTTTTTTTTTAAGATTTTATGTATTTGTCAGAGAGAGAGGGCACACAACCAGGGAGACAGGCAGAGGGAGAAGCAGGCTCCCTGCTGAGCAAGGAGCCTGACCTGGAACTTGATCCTAGGACCCTAAGATCATGACATGAGCCAAAGACAAATGCTCAACCTACTGCGCCACCCAGGAGTCCTGTAATTCCTTCATTTCTAATATAGTACAACAAAAGCTTATTTGTGTGGATCAAAACTGAGGGAAAACTAACTTGGAAAAAGAATGGGTCCAGTGGCAAGATGGAGTGTTAGCACAGGCCAGAAAAGACCCTTAATGAGTTGATCCCACTTGATGCAGTTAATGTGGAAAGGCAGAAGGCATTCTCGTCTGGGTCCCCACAAAATGGACTCTCTTGAAAGCCATTTTAGTCAAAGTAGTGTCCCACCAAGTTTAAAAGGGATAATATCCAGACTAGTCCCCTATGGAGTCCTACAAACTTTTGATCTTTTCCCTAGATCTTACAAACAAGGAACTAAGTTTAAAAAAGAAAAACCTAATGAAAGAGACACACAAAAGCATATCCTCTTCTTGCCCCAAAACACACCTACCCAGAGATTACATTTCCCAGTGACAACTTTGAACGTTGTGACCTCATGGTGGGGAGCATTTGTCATGCAAAGCAAAATAGAAAACATGTTTTGAAAAACAATCACAGCCCACTGTAGGAACTGAGTCATGTGCCCTGAGTTCACTATAAACTTGGGAAAATACCACTCCCCAAATGGGCAGGAAATTCCTCATTAGGAAGCCAAAGCACACTGTGAATTAGCTCTCCTTCTACCCCACAGGATGGCGGGGGACCTCCCTGGCGCCTTGCAGCTCTTCGAGGAGCTTCTACCGTTGCCACCAAAGGCCTGAATTTGGGAAAAGAACCCACGGAAGGCTTACAAGTTCATCTCAAAGACTGGATAAGCTTCTTAGAAGCACGGCTGTAGATTACCAAAGAGAAGAGGCAGTGACCTGGTTCAGATCTCAGCTCACAAAACCACTGCGTAGCTTTGTGACCTTGGTCATTTTGTTTTCACTTCCCTCATCTGTAAAACTGGGAGAATAATGATTTCTACCTTACTAGTCGTTGTGAGGTCCAAATGAGTCAATACTCAGAACCACGCTTGGCATATGGTAAGTTTCCTAGATTGTTATTACTACTGTTGTTACAGGTGTGACCGCAAAATGGGAAGGGTTTTCTTTCCATTTCTCTTTAAATTCTCCCCAAAAATACTCCATTAAAAAAGCAAGGATGAGGAACAAGTCCAAGTTTGCTTCTAGGTTCTGTTCTTCGCTAAATTCATTGGAAAACCAGCCTGAGTGCTACTGATCAACCTATCCTTGTCCAGAGAAGCCTGGACTTACAGGAACAGAGGTCCAATCACAGCTTAGAAGGCCCCAGCCTTCCACTTTCCAGTCTGCTAAGGGTGGCAAATGCTCTGAGCTTTTGTTATGAGCAGCTCAACATTGGACATCTTAGGGTAAGCCAAAAAGAAAAAGTTAGCAGGTGAAAAACAAGCGGGGCAGTCTTAAATGAATTTGTTCACAGTCTGTTTCATGCCACCTCAGGGGAATTCCACTGCCCAGAAACACTCCCTTCTCCCCAACTAAGGCCCAAACAAGGGAAAACTGATGCCCACGTGAAGGTCCCTCAAATTATCTCAGGAGCAGAAATTCCCAGCTCCGAGCTCTCCCTGCACAATGTAGTGTGGTGAGTGGAAAGGCTCCTGGGGTGAGAATCAGGAGATCCAGGTTCAGGTTCTTTGGCCTTGAACATGTTGGTGGCCTCTCTCAATTTTGGTTTTCATCTTTGCTCAGCCTGTTCCATGAGGGGCATCCTCAGATGGGAATCAAACACACACAATCGAGACCCTCCACGACCAGGGCCCGTCACCCCTCCAGTCTGACACAGAGTGCTGGAGGGGGTTGCTTTGGAGTGAGGCGCACTGACCCAATCCGTCAGCTGCACCCAGGTGAACAGTTCCTTCACGCCGCCAAGCCTGACACACGGGGGTGACAGGCATACCTCACAGGTTTGTTCTTGATGTGCACGAAGACCTTTCTTGGTGTCTCGCATGTAGCAGAGTTCCAAGCACGTTAGTACCCTCATCTCCCATTCCTTCCCAGACAAGCCCCACGGCCCAAGGGGAAAGGTCAACATCATGCACACTCTGTTCTTTCCCGTGGGGCCCTGGCCTACCGGGTTCCCTTGCCTGAGAAACCCGTCTACCCTTATTCCTATGTTTAAATCCTATCCACCCTTTAGCGCCCACTTCAAATGCCACCTCTTCCATGCAGCCTGCCTGGACCCTGCCTAGCCAAAGCAAACTGTCCTTCTGAACATTCACAGAAGTTCTGGCTTATATATTCCACTCTCTGTTTCACCAGTGGGGCATCTTGTCTTATCTCCTCTCCCTGCTAGGAGACTCCCTGTTGATGGCAAGGATTATGCCTCTCTATAGTTACGAACACAGAAGGGTCACAGCCTCAAGCAGGAGTTTTTCAGAACCGCAAATTCATAGGTCCACCTCAGACCTACTGAATAAAAAACTGGGAATAGGACCCAGAGATCCGTGTTTTAATAAGCCCTCCAGGAAATTCAGAAGCTTGCCAAATTTTGAGAACCCCTGGAATAAGGGTTTACTGAATGAATAAATGACTGAATAATGAATTAAAGTACAAGTGCCATAAAAATGTATGGGATAGGGGTGCCTGGGTGGCTCAGTGGGTTAAGCCTCTGCCTTCAGCTCGGGTCATGATCTCAGGGTCCTAGGATCAAGCCCCACGTCGGGCTCTCTGCTCAGTGGGGACCCTGCTTTCCCCTCTCTCTCTGCCTGCCTCTCTGCCTACTTGTGATTTCTCTCTCTGTGTCAAATAAATAAATAAAATCTTTTAAAAAAATTTAAAAGATTAAAAAAATGTATGGGATAACAGTAATGATGATGACCAGCTCTGATAGCCTCAGTGATAAAGCAGGACCTTTGCTTCCCATCTGACGCAGGCCCGGGAATGACTACTGTATTGGTTATGACTAAAAAGACATGGAGAAAGGGAGTCTGGGTAAGTGGTGTGTGTGCATGTGCATGCGCATGCACGTGTGAGAAAGTCTTCAGTCTACAGAAGACTCAGCACCATAGAGGTGAGCAGGTTGGCGGAAATGCCTTTTTTGCTTTTATCCCCTGAGGCCATCTCTGTAGGCAACTGTGGTTAAAGAGGTACTCTGACAGGGTGCCTGGGTGGCTCAGTGGGTTAAGCCTCTGCCTTCAGCTCAGGTCATGATCTCAGGGTCCTGGGATCGAGTCCCGCATCGGGCTCTCTGCTCGGCGGGGAGCCTGCTTCCTCCTCTCTCTCTCTGCCTGCCTCTCTGCCTACTTGTGATCTTACTCTGTCAAATAAATAAATAAAATCTTTAAAAAAAAAAAAAAAAAAAAAAAAAAAAAAAAAAAAAGAGGTACTCTGACAGAAATTCTGCCAAGGATTTCCTCGCAGAGACTTTTTTTCTTCCAAAGGGAAGAAACAAAAAGAATAACGCAAAGCCCATTATTTTCACATGCCAGGCAAAGTTTAGAGACAATTTGAGGGAAACGGGTTCAAAGTGACCAAAAATCAGTTCTGATAAGAACTGAAGGGGCTGGGGCGCCTGGATGGCTCAGTGGGTTAAAGCCTCTACCTTCTGCTCAGGGCATGATCCCAGGGTCCTGAGACGGAGCCCCGCATTGGGCTCTCTGCTCAGCAGGTAGCCTGCTTCCCCCCACCCCTACCTGCCTCTCTGCCTACTTGTGATCTCTGTCTGTCAAATAAATAAATAAAATCTTTAAAAAAAGAACTGAAGGGGCTTATCCCAACACTCATCTTTCCTCCTATCCACACATCAGGCAGAGGTCAAGACCCTGAGGAGGAGGAAAACCAAAGAATTCCGGGGGAGGGGGTGGAACACTTGCTGGGCATCTCCTGACCAAGAAGCCATTTCTGGGCACCAGTGAGGACAGTTTTGCTTTGACAATCTCTGTCCCTCCAGAACTTGGAAAGCATGGCCCACCTCACAGAATGTTGAGTCTTTCCTCCTCATCCAGACTGTTCTCTGGCCTCCTCCTTTCCCTGAGTGACCACAACCAGAGAGAGAATTAGCCACCCAACAGCTCCTCCTCTGGCTTTCTTTAAGCCCTTGGGTGAAGTGCCTGGTTCCCAGGCCGCCTCCCTGCCATCTGGGTCTCCCAGTCCCCGCTGCCCACCCCCCGCCCCTGCCCCGGTGACGGTGACCCAATTCTGGTGGCTACCAAGCCTCTGCCAAAAGCCCAGGAGGCTCTGTCAATCTGAGACGAGGCCATCCGCAACACCATGTTTCTGCAACTGATGCCGCCTGGGCCGGGCCCCAGAAAAACCAACTGCAGCTCTGTGGCTTTCGGGCAGCCCAGCTTTGACTTTTGTTTTAACAAGGGGTGGGAGGGAGAATTGGAGCCCTGCAGTTATCTGCATTTAAAAACATTTAAACACAGTCTGTTCACCTGCTTGGCACTTTGTGTCCTCTAGGAAGTCCCTCCACCCGACCGCTTCTAAAACAGCAACAATCCTGGGTTGCTTACATTCACAGAGGACTGGTATAGACACCCCAAGCCCTGTCCTCTCCTTGCAAAGGGATTGTGCACTTGACTGCCCCTGGATTCCTCCGAAAGGCAGACGAGCCAGTCCTCAGTCCTCGAAAGGGAAGGATAAGGGGGAGGAGAGGTCCTTTTTGGAGGAACCATTCCCACTGGCTACAAGATACATTTACATTCAGAGGGACAGACTGCCCAGCCAAGAGTCTAATTTCCATTCCATACCCTTCCAGCTGCCTACTGACCACATCACCAGTGTGCAGGGAGTGGAGAGATCTGAGAGAAGGGGAGAAAGGACAAGGATGATGGGGCCAGGAAAGACACACTTTGACAAACCACCCCAGTTTGTTTCCAAATGGAGGGAGTGATGAGGGCTTAGAACTATCTAGGGAAAGAGGCTACCATTTCTCCTCTCTACAGACAGGTGTGAGAACCAGCGTGCTGCGGGTCACCTGGGGACTCTCTGACCTAAGGATTCTCCTGTCCTCCCATTCTTTGTCCAGCTTTCTGTAGTGTCTCATCCAAGCTTCGAGAAGATTAGAGTACAAAGCAAGTTAGTGAACTCCTTGAACCTGGCTGGCTCCCTCTAGATTCTGCTGATGTCACCATCCTTGTGCAAGTCTGAAGGTGCATGTTCATGGCCTCAACCAAACCAGTGGTGAGATGAGGACTGTTTCCACACAGCAGTTAGCTGAGAATAACAGAGGGAGATACACCGGAGAAGCAAGCCTCCAGACATGTCAGCTTGAGCACAGGGGAAGAAACAGAGGGGGCTAAACCTCTAGTCTCCCTCGCTCCAGGAGGGCTCTGTGAGCAGGGACCTAGGGGAAGGTGATCCCTCTGACAGGGACCAGAAACAGAGGCAGCGCCTTGATGCTCTGTAGGGAATTCTGGAAGCCCTTAATGTTCTTACAAGAAAATGGCATTACAGCTATCCACAAAGACTAGCCTGGCATTCACAGTGGCTTGCAAAGATGGCAAAGCTTGGGTGTCTGGGCTGGCCCAGAGAAGGACGTGAGTTGTCACTGCTCAGCACTCACTGGAGGGGGCATCAGAGGGAAGCCCAGGCAGGAGCTTCCTCAGCAGACAGGGTAACCACAGCCTCTTCAGAAGGCTCAGACCATATTCTCTAGCCTTTTTTTTTTTTTTGAAGATTTTATTTATTTATTTGACAGACACAGATCATAAGTAGGCAGAGAGGCAGGCAGAGAGAGACAGAAGAGGAGGAAGCAGGCTCCCTGCTGAGCAGAGAGCCCGATTCGGGGTTCGATCCCACTGGGATCACGACCGGAGCCGAAGGCAGAGACTTTAACCCACTGAGCCACCCAGGCGCCCCCATATTCTTTTGTCTTTTAGCCCATGAGCACTGCTTCTCTATAGAGCAGCCACTTCCAGACCCAGCAACAGATCTGACTCACAACACTGCCCCTCGGAGGAGAAAAGGTGCCCAGCCCACTGCTTCCCAATGAGCAGAGCCAGTAACCAGTAGGACCCTGGGGTGCCGAGACCCCCGGGGGGGGCAAGGACTTACACCAGAGTTCATAGTAGTAGTTGCAGCACTGAGACTGTCCACAGCAGTGTCCTGTGTCACAAATGTAGCTCTGATTGTTGGTACCCACACAGGTTTCCTTATCCTTAAAAAAAAAAATAAAAATAAAAAATTAGCATATGAAACTATAGCTTTTATTATTTTTTTTTTAAATATTTTTTTTATTTATTTGAGAGAGAGAGAGTGAGAGAGCGCATGAGAGGGGAGAAGGTCAGAGGGAGAAGCAGACTCCCCGTGGAGCTGGGAGCCTGACGTGGGACTTGATCCCGGGACTCAAGGATCGTGACCTGGGCTGAAGGCAGTCGCTTAACCAACTGAGCCACCCAGGCGCCCGAAACTATAGCTTTTAAATGCCACTTTTCTTCTCATCCCCTTCTTGCTGGTTATCTGCCCACCCTCCACCAAGACGGTCCAAACCAATGTTAACTCTGTGAAGGAAAAAAAAAAAATCGGAACCCAAAACAACAGCAGATTGAAGAAAACAACAAAGGTTCATTAAAAGGGGAAGAGGATTCGGCACACAAAGATGACTGGTAAGAGCAAAGTTTTCCTCAGACAGGAAACGGATGCCTCACTTTCTTTACGTCCAAGCAGAAACACTCCATGTCCCGGTGTTCCACTCAGCCGGTAAAAAGATGCTGGTTCCCGTGTAATTAGCAGTACGTTTTAAATAAAACGAGCTTTTCTGTGAAAGTTCCTGGAACAATTAATGCAGTACATATTCCAGGATTAGCATCGAGTCAATCTTCCTGTCCTTCAAAACACACACTGTTCAAGGTGAATTACAGTGTGATTCCAAAGAGGGCCGAGATAACTTGCCAGCAAAATTCTTCACTCTTAAGAAAAGGGGTGACCTGCCCAGCTGACCTCATCTGATCTCAATTTGCTAGATAATTTTTTGTTTATCAAATGATCTTGACTGGACCTAGGATTCACACTGTGCCTTGTCAGGGACAGTTCCAGAAAGGGCACTGCTGAGTAACCGCCCCACAGTGCGCCAAATTCTATTCACACCCCTGGG
Organism: Martes martes; assembly: GCF_963455335.1. Lineage (NCBI taxonomy): Eukaryota > Metazoa > Chordata > Mammalia > Carnivora > Mustelidae > Martes > Martes martes. The sequence goes on from NC_137902.1 coordinate 25,748,321, forward strand.
GGGATGGGGGTGGGGGTGAAGACATCTTTTGACATTTCACATTTAAGAAATGAGATACCCCACCGGCCAACCTGAACTTCAGCCCCACGTGTACTGTGGACCCCACCACGTACGCTAAGACCTCTAAGTCAGGAGCTCCATCTGGCTTTCAACGTTTATTCTAAGCCAAAAACACTAATCCATTTACTGGACGTGCTGTCTTTGTGCCAAGCACTGTGTTGGGGTATGTGGGATACAAAGATGAATAAGTCATTGTCCACACCCTCAAGAAGCCTGGGGTTAAGAAAGGGGGGGAAGAAAAGCAAAAACAAAAAAACCCTGCTCAGCAGAGAAACTAAAACCACAGCATTGTATTTGCTGCTACTCAGGCTGACCCTGCCCACAGTGTACATCCGGGCGGACGCCTGCCAGTGGAAACTTAAGTCACACGGTCAGTTCCTCCTCTCCGGGCCTTGCTTTACACTCCACTGTCTACTTGGCCAAGGGTATAAACAAGGCACTCCAGCAACCAGCTACAGGGCTAAGTCTGGGCAGAGACCGTTCAGGTGCCTGACATCACAGAGAGAGGACGAGGTAGAGGGCACAGCTAAAGACCAGATCCTAGGCTCAGTGCCCGTCTCCGCCACACAGGCTCAGGTGTTTCCTGGTCTTTAAGGGCCTTATGGCCTTGTGGAAAGGGATTTGGGAAGAAGGAAACATGGGAAAGGCATCTGAAAGCTCTGACAGTGAGGGTTTCACAACCCTACCAACAGAGTTCTTCCCATCTCTGCCTTCCCACGTCCACCATAAGCACGAAGGAGGTGCCGGGCAGTGGGGGGAGGGGGTGCGGGAGAGGGGAGGCCTGCCCCGTCGGAGGTCTCCTCTGAGGCCTGGTGCACGTGGAGAAAGCAGATCTGGGCTCAATTCTTTTGCTAGAACACACCCTCCCTGACTTCAGAGCAAAACACTGCTTTCATAAGGACATCAAAAAGTTTCTCCCAAGTTTACCAGGCCCCGAAATGCCATTCTTCTGGCACTGACTCGCAAGAGCACAGTTCAAAGTGTCCACATAGTTTCTAAAAGGGGCTGTGCTGCCTACACTCCAACACATGAAAGAATCCAGTGACACTTCTGCCTCGGGGAAATTCGCCAGATGAGGTCCAGGCTCTGAACACAGGGCAGCCAACTGGTCCTAAGTGAAGCGTGGAATGGAACGCGTTTGAAATCTAAACAAGTGGTATCCTCATGACCCTACTGGTGTCAGCTTTTCTCTCGGCTTTTCCATCCCCTGGCACAGAAGTCTGGTCTACACAGGATCCCACTCTTTTTCCCTTCTCTGCCTCCACTTCCCTAGGGAGAGCCAAACTCTGAAGCATTATTTAATCCAGTGTTCCTCAAACGTTTTTACCCAGTAAATCTCGACCCCTGTTCTTCTTCCCCTGCCCCTCGACAGAGTACACAGACTGCCTGGGATGGTCTTGGTGATGGAAACTTGTTCTCTGTCACAGGAGGAAAGAAAGCAGGTGGGCGGTTAAGAAAGACAAAAAGTGGACACATGCACCTTTAGCAAGGAAGGAATCTTGGAGCAGGAGGGTAAGTGAGATGTGAGTCCCAAGGTAAGTTCCTCCAGAAATCTGCTTGTAGGAAAGGAAAATCCCAGAGCCTAGGGTTTGGCCCTGGATCTCCTGGGTTTGGTCTTCACTACAGAGAACTAGGACCTGGACACAAGGGCCCTAGGAGGAGTTAAAGATGCTTTCTCATGTCTCCTTCAACCCTAAGTCTTTATTAGCCTACCCACCTCCCATCCCCTCCCACAGCAGCCTTGAGTCAACATAATGGCTCCTGAAATCTGTCTCCTCTTACTCAAAGAGACAGCAAAGAACAGCGGTGTGCAAATGTTGCCTGGTGCTCTTCCAGCCTTCCCTGTAGGGAAGGAGCTAATCCCAGATCACCCAGAGGACTCTCAAAGACCTCCAAGACCAATGTGAGGAAGACACAGGTTAAGAGTCAGGTTAAGAGTCTGGGTCTAAAGCACAGGTCTCATACTGGGCTTATTGAATTAACTGTGTGACCATGGGTGAGTTACTTAACTTCTCTGAGCTCTTATTTTCAATGTTATACTGTGAACCATTATTGCTGGGCATGAAAGACCATCTAAACAGTCCTTTGCATTCACTTAGAACTATTTCAGAAGAGTCAAGTTCACTGACAATGTGGGTTGCTCCAGACACATGAAGAACAGAAAAAGCAACCGGAGAGAATGGAATGGATAAAGTTCAAATATGAAAAATTCTCAGCACCTTTTAAGATGGTGATTATTCTCTGCCTTACCTCCAAGCATCTTCAAGCACTTTACACACATTACGTTGTTCAGCCCAAGTCTTGAAGAGGGGGCAGTAAATATCCCTCCTACACCCTCTCCAGAAAGTGAACCAAAGAATGAAATGCACTCTCCCTATGGGCGGGAGCTCTGTCTCCTCACCTATCTCCCCCATTCCCAATACAAGCACAGGGCTTGGTGCGTAATGGTTTGCTTAACAAAACATTGGCTATTCAAGCTGGGGGTGAATAATGCAGCTAATGTGGACCGAGCACCTGTTATACCAGGCACTGTTCTAAATGCCTTACATCTATTCCTTAATCTTAACTTGAAAGCAACTTATGAAGTGGGCAGTCTCAGGGAATAGAGGCCAAGAGAGGCTGAGTAACTTGCCTAAGATCACACAGCTAAGGAGTGTTTCGAGCTCTTTCATTTGGGCCCAGAGTCTGGGCTTTTACTAGTAAGCTTTAGCTGCCTTGGTTGAGGTTACACTCCTTCAGCTGCTTTTTATACTTCAGTTGCAGTAAATTCCCTGAAAACCCCAAACCAAACAAAATCAGCATTTTGTCTTTGAAGGAAAAGATAAGGACCCTGCCCTTGTGGAGCTCTGTGACTTCTGGGGAAGAGGAGCCTTCATCTCCTACTTGGCAGAGAGGATGGGCAACGTGCTCAGGGCTCCTTCCTTTTTTGCTCGAAAGGTGGTTTTTTCATATACTAATTTTTTGAAAAGCAGAATGCTGTTTCATCCCGGTGTGGAATGTGAGACCTGCAATCCTTCCTTCAGCATTTACTGAGTACCTGCCCCATTACCAGCAGTGAACCAGATGGGGAACACAATGGGCAAATGGCCACAACGGTCATGATCTCTGTCCTCATGGAGCTTGCTGTCTAGTGGAAGACTGATAAAGCAATCACACAGATAAAACTACAACTAGAAAACACAAAACAACAACAACAAAAAACTACAACTAGAAAGAGAAAAACACACGATTTGGTAAGAGTTTACAAGAGATAAGACCCAGGAGTTAGTCATGAAGTTGGTCCAGACAGCTTCTGTGACAAAGGTAAGCTTGAACAGAGATCACCAACATGGTTGGAAAATTAGTAACCAGGGAAGAGGGATGGGGAGAACATTCTAGGTAAAGGAGATGGTACAAGCAGAGCCCTTTAACTAAAAGGACATTGCTGAAGAAGTACGTAGGGAAGTTAGGTAAGTGGGGACCCGTCTGTGCAGGGAGGTGAAGAGATCAGATCTGCATTTTAAGGACAGCTTCTTCCCAGCAATGTTTTCATTTGCATAAAACTGCACAGCCAAAAAATTGTTAGAAATGTAGAACTTGTCATAAAGAAACTGTGTGAAACACGTGCTCTCATGCTGAGGTCTCTCATCTCAAGAACGACGGTGGCAATGACCATCAGCTGCCTTGTTTGTTATAGCTATGCGTCTTCAGCCTAGATTTCCCAGCGACTGGTTCCGAGATACAGGGCACACATGGTCCTCAAACAAAAAGCACAGGCACAAAGGAGAACCAAGCAAGACCAACACTGAACTAGAAAGAACATTTTTACAACGGAAAAGGATGAAGAGTATACCTTTTGCACATATGTAAAAAATCATCTCATCTCTTTTGTGGCAGCATCCACTGTGGGACCAACAGCACTTTCCTCAACAGTTTCCATTTCTTAGAGTTGCTGTTCCCAGCTAAGCCACTGTAAAGGTCAATTAATCAGTATAAGAACTTCCAAGCACCAACATAAAGAGAGACACTGGGCAGTAACGGTTCCCCAAGGATTGTTTTAATTTGACAATTTATGGGGTTGGAAAACCCTGCTAGTAACTGGCAATAGCATCTTCATATCCTTAGGAAAGCACCGAAGTTTTAAAGTTTGAAAGTAAAAAATAGGAAAACTGAAATTGTTCACAGGTGTTAAAGCACAGGACACTGTCTTGGCTGCAGGGTATAAATGAACTGGGAGCACTACTTCTGGCTTTCCCTACAGGGAGAAGGAACAGTTTCTTTAAGATTTTATTTCTTCATTTGAAAGAAAGAGAGTGAGAGAGAAACATAGAGCACGAGTTGGGGGAGCGGCAGAGGGAGAAGCAGACTCCCCACTGAGCAGAGAGCCTGATGTGGGGCCCAGATCCCAGGACTGTGAGATCATGACCTGCGCCAAAGGCAGATGCTTAACCAACTGAGCCACTGGTGTCCCGAGAAGCAACAATTTCTAATCGAAATGTCCAATTCCACAAATCAAAGAACAAATATGTATTGATATAGCCAGGCACTGTGCTAGATGCTATAGCTGCAGCAACGAGCAAGGCATTCTGGGAGAGGAGATCCTGCTTCCGTGGCAAGAGAGCTAGGTTGGTAACTTTAAAAATTCTTCTTTGTCAAAACTCCTAGAAATAGTGGCTTTATAACAGTATCCTTTTAATTACACAGCTGAGCTAGCAAGAAAGTAAGGAAAAGCCTAAGGGCTCATAAATCTTGGGGGGAACTAGAAAGTAAAGTGGTAAATGAGGTCAGGCCTTTTCAGTTGCCCTGGAAAAGGAGGCTGTTTATTGCTCTTGGGCCCACCTGAAAACAGGAAATTGGAAATGAACCCCCATATACAATGACAACCCTCAAAAAGACAGAGAAGGCTAGGAAAAAATTAGCCTATTGGCACATGGTGACAATAAGAAACCTCTGAACTGAGAGAAAAAAAATCTGTTTTAATAGTCCACAACCATAGGTCTTTCCATAAGCTAATTTGAGATCTGAATTGTACTACTACATGGTCTAAAAATCCTCAAGGCAAAAACTGAACACAAAAAGTGGTTTCAGGCTTGCAATGACCCTGTGATATCTGGCAAAAGAAATACAAAACTCTGAGGAGACCTACCCTCAATCAGGGTACTGATTCCCATAAATAAAGCTCTGTTGAAGATGAGCTCACAACAGAAAATACAAAAACTTATGCAGAAATAAGTCATGGTGAACAAGACTTGGGAAATTCAATGAACAGCAGGTTAAGACTCTTGGAAAAAACTTAATAAACGATCAGATAAGCTATAATATATAAGTGTCTATCAAATTATTGAAACCAAAAAGAAAGAATGAAAAATATGAGACATGAACATACTGAAGAAAACAGTGACTGAGCAGATTGGGGGGAAATACTGTATAGAAAAATCATTATTGAAATTTAGAAACTCAACAGATTGGTTACATAGAGATCAGACCAAGTTAAAGAGAGAATTGGTGAACTGGGACACAGATCTGAGAAAATTACTCAGCAAAGTGCTTATACCAATTAAAAGACATAGAAATGGAAAATAAGAGTAAGAAGAAGAATATAGAGGAGATGTGATCTTTAAAGAGAGAGCTGAAAATTTCCCAGAGCCGATTAAAGATATGGAATTTTCAGATAATAAACAACTCATACAGGGGCACACTGTTTGAAACTACAGAACAACGCCAAATGATCCTAAACATGTTCAAGTGGGGAAGACCGAAAATTAACATTAAAATAGTAATAATCTCCATGAAAATAAAAAACAGGATAATAGGACGAAAGGTTTTAGATGGAGCAGTCAGGAAAGGCCTCCCTGGGAAGGGGAAGGTGACATGAGTGGAGCCCTGAATGATGAGAAGGGGCCAGATTAAGGACACTGGGAACAGTGTTCCAGGCAGAGGGAATGTCAAGTGCAGGCAAAGATACCGATACAGGAATGAGCTTGGTGTGCTCAAGGAAAAGAAAGAAGGCTAGTGCAGCTGAGCACACTGAATCTCAGGAAGAGTAGTATGAAAACAATCAATGAGAATCTGGGAAGAGGCTACGCCTCGTACACCTTGCATAACAGTTAAAACACAGTAACTTATAAATTCATTGTTGGCTCTAATGTTGCTGGATATATGAATAATACCAAAATATTTTTGCAACTTGGGACTCCCCCCTCTCTTTTTTTGTCTCCTTGCTTTGTGACTGCTACTACAAATAAGAAACAAAAGCAACTCTCCTTCCAGTCTTGAACCAGGAATGGCTTTCCAGAAAGTAGACCAAATTCTAGCACTATACATCTACTGAACCAGAATGCTATCTGATTTTGGTAATACTCTATAACCAAAGGGCTTCGTAAACAAGACAAATCTGAAATGGCTAAATGAGAAAAGATAGCAAGCAACCTTAACTTAGAATCAGCTATTTTTTATCCTATCTTAGAAACTTCCAATTCTGAAAATGCAGCACTTTCAGTCCCAGGTCCTTAAAAAAAAAAAAAAAAAATTTGTAGGGGCACCTGGGTGGTTCAGTGGGTTAAAGCCTCTGCTTTCGGCTCAGGTCATGGTCTCAGGGTCCTGATGCGAGAGCCCCGAATCCTAACCCTAACTAACCCATTGGGCTCTCTGCTCAGCAGGGAGCCTGCTTCCCTCTCTCTCTCTGCCTGCCTCTCTGCCTACTTGTGATCTCTATCAAATAAGTAGATAAAATCTTTAAAAAAAAAAATTTGTAGGTGATCATAAAAAACACTCTTTTTGTGGATTTACACCTGTATTTTTACAATAAGATAGTTAATGTCAGTTTTTCCCTAATACTAATGATTTTAAGCTGTTTGAAGGGCTGAGGGAAATAAGTAGATTCATTCAAGGGCACACATTTTGAATTGGATGTAAAAAGATTACAGAGAGTTGGGGGGTGAAAGAAAGTAAACTCAGGCAGAGAGAAAAGACCCAGTAGGAGTCCTGAACTATTGTTTCCTACAGGTTCGTCTAATCTCCCTTTTTATTTATGATAGGGAGTGTCGCATACTACTTTTGAATCCTTCACAATATAAACTATAAATGACAATTATTCCTTTAATCTTTCTTACCTGAAAGAGCTCCGTTTCATCCTTTCTGATAAAGGGCAAGCCATTGCTAGACTAACTAAGACTCTGCTTTCCATGCACTGGGATATTAGGAATTAATTTTTATGCTGTTTGGTTGAGTTCAGTAATTTTCCTAGAGGACAATTAGGCGGGCAGTTTCCCCTAAACAAGCCAATAAATCTAATCTGATAAGATTCAGCCTCATCCCTCACATGTGATAGTATGTTTTATCCGTAGGAGCTCTAGCCTCCAGTTCCCTGGGCTAGAGAATACCCAGTCTCCCTCCCTCTAGTGGCGAAGTACCTTGAAGGGTAAAGCCAAAGACTGAAGCCAGTAATACTGCAGAAAAGTCTAGAACCAATGTAGGCAGCTGTGGCTTCAGGATGTGGCTACAGTGTGTACTGTGGAAGGGGAGTCCTGGGGACCCCTGCTGTAGCAGCTGCAAGGGTCCACTGACTTCCGCCTATGAGGGTCTCATGCAACAATTCTGTCTGGGGACTCCCAAAGATTGGTACACCCCAGGGGGTGAGGAAGGGCAACAGTGAATCAGAATCAATTATGGCATCCCACAAATAGTGAATTTACCCCAAGGTAGCAATGAACATACTTTGATAATAAACACAACAAAATAAAGACATGTTTCCTGAAGTGTGGTCCGTGGGCCCAAAAATGTAGGTTAAGAACTTCCAGGGGTTCGGCTTACGTATATTGAAGTTTGAGAACCACCGCCCTAGATTTATAAAAACGTACAATATACATAGTTCCTGCCTCTAAAAATGGAATGCTCTAATATTCTTTTTCTAGAATCCCAAACACATCCCAAAAGTTACCCCTAAGAGTAGCCACTTAGAATCAAGGCCTATACAATCAGTCAGATGCTTTCTGCTTCACTTCATTAAAAAGTACATGCAACAGATCATAAACATACACTTTAAAAATAAAAATAACAAGTCAGGTACGCTTGTACCCACACCAGTACTGCTGCATTGTAAACTGGATCCTCATTAAACAGCCCCCAAACAGAGCAGCCAATAAAGAAATTAAAATCCATTTCCTGTGTTGCCCTTAGGAACCTGAATAACAAACTCAGAAAAAGCCACTTGATCCTGGTAGGAAAATCCCAGAGCACAGATCGGAAGTTGCAACATATTCCATGGTTTTATTAAAGGCTATTCGTTGATGTCCTAGCACATGCAGGCCTGTGAGGTCTTGCTGGCTGCAGCAGCTCTGGACAATGGGTTAATGTGCCATTCTTTAACCTGGGACACTTAGAAGGAAAAGTGGTACTGCCTTGAGGTATCCCCAGCAATCCCTCATCACTAACCCCTTCTCCCCCAGAATAAATGCACTGAAAAGTACAGCATCTTCAGCAAGGGCCAGTGCAGAGAGATAAGGGCCAAGATATCACCACTCAACAGAGCAGGTGGCACTCAGGCAGAGAAGGAGGGCAATTCAACCGACTATCATGTGGTCATAGTTGGTCCCACGAGGGCAGGTTCTTTCCTTCCTAATTGTATCACTGTGTCTCCTGCCTGAAAGCAGGGATTGCCAACTGGTGGCCCTCAGACCACTATGGGCCCACTAATGAGTTCTATGCCCACATGGTAACTTTATTTTTCAAAAAAATTTTTAAAAGTTTTTATTTATTTATTTGAGAGAGAGACAGTGAGAGAGAGCATGAGAGAGGAGAAGGTCAGAGGGAGAAGCAGACTCCCCACGGAGCAGGGAGCCCGATGCAGGACTTGATCCCAGGACTCTGGGATCATGACCTGAGCTGAAGGTAGTCGCCCAACCAAATGAGCCACCCAGGCACCCTGTTTTTCAATTTTTTAAAATGATTTATTTATTTATTCATTAAAGAAAGAGCAAGAGACAGGGAGGGAGGGGGCAGAGGGAAAGGGAGAGAGAGAATCCCAAGCAGACTCCCCACAGACTGTGGAGCCCAATGTGGGGCTCAATACCAGACTCTGAGATCATGACCTCAGCCAAAATCAAGAGTCAGACACTTAACTGACTGAGCCACCCAGGCACCTCTGTTTTTCAATTTTTTAAAAAATGGAATCAATGGGGGCACCTGGGTGGTGTGGTTAGTTAAGTGACCAACTCTTGGTTTTAGCTCAGGTCCTGATCTCAGGACTGTGAGATGGAACCCTCCTCGGGCTTGTGCTCAGTGCAGTCTACTTGACTCTCTCTCTCTCTCCCTCTGCCCCTCCCCTCCGCTTACACCCTCTCTCTCTGTCTCTCTGTCTCTCTCTCTAAAACAAATAAACCTTGAAAAATAAAAATGGAATTAATGGTCTTTTTTTTTTTAAAACCAGCAAAAACAGGTTTATTCAAGCAGAGTGGAAAATTATAACCCGAGACAAGCAAGCTACAGCAGAACCCCTGGCAAGCCCCTAGCTGTCAACATTTTCAAACAAAAAGGAATCATACAGAAATCAGATTTCCAGCTTCTCTTGCAAATTCCGGGCCCACATTCCCTTAGCAGCATATCAGGCTGGCTCACAGATGTACACAGGCTCTGGCCCCACCTCACGCACCACCTCCCAACAATCCCTGCTGTCCACGAAGCCCATCTGCTTCACTCAAGCTGTCACAGCCTGGCTCCTGTGGGCATCTGATTAGCTCCTCCTGCTCTCAAGTTCAGTAATAGACGTCCATGCCTTCACCTTGAGGTTAAGGAGAGCTGCAGAGACCCAAACATCAACAGCAGACGTGCACCTTCCATACTGAGGCTCAAGCAAAACACTGCACACAACGTGTAAACAGAGACCTGGACAAAGAGGAGGGCCCCTCTTCGCTGCACGAGAGGAACAGCTCTGGACAATCCAGAAAACCTCTTGCCATAACACTCAACAGGCTGCAGAAAACCCAGTTCTTCCCAGGTTCTGCGTTTACCAAGCACTCGGCTGGGCATTTTCACTTATGTTAAGTTTTCCCCACAGGAACCAAGGAAAGCGAGGCCCAAAGTGGCCGGCCACACAGCTAGAACAAGTTGCCTAGATCTAAAGCCCAAATCGCACTGGAAAGTACTGAATGCTTAGGGGTTATCCTAAACTTTCATGCTAGATGCTGACGGGCACAAAAATGACAGAGAAGATATGGACTTGGCCTTTGAGGAACTCTGTAATAACCAAACTGCTAGGCAAAAAAAAAAAAAAAGAAAAAAGTTGATATTTCAGTTCTTGTTGCTGAAAATCTTCCTGAAATATTCAGGTTTATTGTATGCCTTAATTAAGTACCATCTGATTAACAGGATTCATTCTTTTTTTAATGACTTATAATGTGGCAAAGCCTCAAGGTCATAGTTTGGAGCACGGATGATATATACACGATACTCACTATTAAAGTAATATACATAAAACACACATTTATATAGGACTCTCAAGGTTTTCAAGCTTCTTTAATGGGCAGCCTCTCATTTGAGCCTGCCAGCCAGCACCTGCAAGAGGTCAGAAGGGCTAGGACCCTCGTCTTACAGATAAGGAACTGCCATGTAGCCCAAGGCTAAGAATGACAGACTCTGGACGGTGGACACCCTGGCCTTCTGACTTCGGGGTCAGTATTCTTTCTAGGACTGGGTTCTAGCTCATCAAAGTCTTTGCTAAATCTTGAAAATGGCTCTTGCTCAAATAAAATACTCACTTCTCTGCCTGGAAAGAAGTATGGCCTTCACAGATATCTGAAATATGGAAGGTACCAGTAGACTTACCACTGATATGCTTTCAAAGAGATTCACCATAGTTTCGTTTGACAGAGAAGAGAACATGTGGGATCACAGAGATCATCCTTGCTTTAAGCAAAATTCTAAATTTAACCCCATTTTTTTCTCAGAAGTTCCATCCCACTGCAGCAGGCTTTTGTTGGGAGCAAAAGAAATGATAACGGGACTTGTCCTGCCTGCTGTCTATCTGGAGAACAGTTCCAGAGATTTACTGCCAGTAAAAAGTTCGACACTATTCAAGGAAACTATTTACTTCTACCTGGGACAAAGGGTCACAATAAAAATGGTCTTCCTGGGCATGTGATGTAATGGGCACCGGGTGTTATACAAGACTGATGAATCACAAACTCCACCTCTGAAGCTAATAATACACTATATGTTAATTTACTGAATTTAAATAAATTTTAAAAATAAAATGTATTTTGTAAACGACAACAACAAACTCCAATATCTATACTACAGAAACTTATTAGCATGGCATTCAGCAAAAATATACTAGAAATGGAGTTACATATCAAAAACAATGCTCTTAATATTACGAGTAGTGGGGGCACCTGGGTGGCTCAGTGGGTTAAAGCCTCTGCCTTCGGCTCAGGTCATGATCTCAGGGTCCAGGGATCGAGCCCCACATCGGGCTCTCTGCCAAGCGGAGAGCCTGCTTCCTCTTCTCTCTCTGCCTGCCTCTCTGCCTACTTGTGATCCCTCTCTGTCAAATAAATTAATAAAATCTTAAAAAAAATATTACAAGTAGTGTTTTCCATCTGTCTTGCATCGGGATACACACACTTTACTGTCAATAGCCTGCTTATAAAGTTAGAAAAAATTACTAAGCTTATCACAAATTGACTGAATACTGCTAAATACTAGGGGTGCCTGGGTGGCTCAGTCAGTAAGCACCTGCCTTTGGCTCAGGTTGTGATCCCAGGGTCCTGGAATTGAGCCCCAAGCCAGGGTCCCTGGTCAGGGGGGAGTCTGCTTCTCCCTCTCCTGCCCCAACCTCCCAACTCGTGCTCTTTTGCTCTAATAAATAAATAGATACAGATCAATAAAAAATAAAGGTCTCCCCAGTAACAGATACAAGATTTTTAAAAAAATCTTCAGAATCCAGAAGCTATGTCTCCAAAGGACTCTGAGTAACTTTAAAGAACTTTCTGAACCCTAAGACATTACATTTAGAGATGAAAGGAGGGGCGCCTAGGTGGCTCAGTCGGTTAAGCATCTGATTTTGGCTCAGGTCATGAGCTCAGGGTCCTGGGATCCCGGATCAGGTTCCGCATTCAGCGGGGAGTTCACTTCTCCCTCTCTCTCTACCCCTCTACCACCACCCCCACCTCCATTCATGCTCGCTCACTCACTCTCTCTCTCTCTCATGCTGTCTCTTAAATAAACAACTAAAATCTTAAAAAAAATATAAAGATTATGGGGTGCCTAGGTGGCTCAGTGGGTTAAAGCCTCTGCTTTCGGCTCAGGTCATGATCCCAGGGTTAAAGCCGAAAGCAGAGGCTTTAACCCACTGAGCCACCCAGGCGCCCCAACAAATAAAATCTTAAAAAATATATATATAAAGATTAAAGGAGACACCTGATGACTTAGAAAAAGGGGAATTTACTACTTTATCAAAGATAGAGTACAACAGACCCAAGTCCCAGCAATAGGCACTTGGCTTAAAATATGGCCTGTTACTGAAATAACTGTAGCCTATTTGTTCTTTAAACTATATAAAATTATTTAGGCACTACTGAGATCCCATCCTTCTGAAAGCGGGTATCCAGATTACTACTCTCCAGAGTAAGAGATAAAATACCAGTTCCGGAAGGGCTTGATCTTAGCTATTGGCCATAAAAAATTAACTCCATACCTGCCCTTGACAAGACATAGTACCTGCTGATTAGGGGAAACCGTGATGTTAAGATTCTAAATCTTTGGGTAGGTACTTCATATGTATTGCTTGGAAAGCAGCAGGAAGAAGTACACCTATTTTCCCTATATTCAAACATCTCAGTCCACTCTCCCTGAGGCCTGTGACTTCTGTGATTGCTCCCTAAGCGGACTGGACACACCACGCATCAGTAAGACCAGCCATGAGTTTCTCTGCCTTGGCTCTACTGTCACTGGGTGCCAGATAATTCTTTGCGTAGGATGTTCAGCACCATCCCAGGTCTCTACCCATTAGATGCTGGCAGCAACACCCCACCTCCCAGGTTATGACAATCAACAACCTCCAAACACCGCCAAATGTCCCCCAGGTCGAGGGGCAAAATTGCCTGTAGTTTAGAACCACTGTTCCAGCCAAACCGCACTACATAATTCAGTGCAGAATCGTGTTCTATCTGGTCTTGCTGCCTGATTGCCTCATGGGCCCCTCAACCATTCTGTGAATTCCCCAGGAGCAGAATGATGTCCATCTCCCAAGTGCGCCTGCCCTAGCAAAGGATCAGACATGCAAAAATCTTCAGGAAAGTGCTGACCCTGCTGACTGACCGTCAAAGAACCCAAGGGGCTAGTCCTCCCCCATGCTCCCCTGTGCTTCTCAGCTACAATGGAACAAGCAGTGGCCTGAGGGGAGCCTCCAAGGGTAAGACCAAGGCTGCAGTGATGTGATCTTGCATGACTACTGAGGGACCTGCCCATTGACCCAGCAATCAGAGCCAGGCCCATAAATCCAGGAGACGGAGAAGTGATAGCACGTTCTATTTTTGTTGGCAGCTTGCCCTGGCCTATCCTGGGCCTTCCCGTCACCCGCCAGAGCCACACCCAGAGGAGTGGGAGGTCACAGGTATTCACACCACTGTGTACATAACCCAGGATTTCCAAATCTCTGATGGAAACCACAGGATCAGATGGGCAGTATGCAAAACCAAGAATGAGACTACATGTCACAGGTCAGTGAAAGACCTTGAGAATGTGTGTGTTGAGCAAGAGAACCAAATAAAAATTTCCTGGCCTCCTTGATGCAACGCCCAAGGGAACCGATGTCTGATGTGCAACACGGACCCAGCAAGCTCCACAGCACTCTACCGCGCTCTACTCCAGCCATCCTCTGGGCATGGCTCTGTATTCCCTGAAATGCATACAGCTTTCAGCTTTCCCCTGCTGCCCTTCCTCTCTGAGTAAAAGAACAAGACAGGTCAAGTAAGTCACCTCCCAGGACTGAATCACCATTTCCAGCAACCAGCAGGCGATGCCCCAAAGGTCCAAGATTCAAGTTGAGTTGAGCCCAGCCCAGAGAAGCAACGGCTAGAGGCGACGGAGGCATGCAGAAATGCCTAAAGCAGGTCGATGTGAGGAGCCCCTTTCAACCCACTAATTCTACAAATGAGCAAGAGTCAAGAAGTGTGAGGGGATGAGAGCTAAGAAACTAGTATCTCGGGGCATCTGGGTGGCTCAGTCGTTGCGCATCTGTCTTCGGCTCAGGTCACGATCCCGGCATCCTGGGATCGAGCTCCACATTCATGCTCAGCGGGGAGCCTGCTGGTATTCCCTCTCTCACCATCTCTCTCTGTTATAAATAAATTAAATCTTTAAAAAAGAAGAAGAAGGAAGGAAGGAAGAAATGAACAAACGAACGAACTAGTATCTGGCTGTTAGGGAACTGGGACAGAAAAAGAAATTTTCTAGCAGTTTTTAAAGTAGCCCCAAATTCTTGTTCCCCTGAACTAAAATCTACCTTTTCAAGGAAAAGGGGTGGGAAGGGGTGGATCCAACTCGTGGGTTATCACTGGAGGAAGTGAATGTTTTCTTTGGCTCCATCCTGGATAAAAGTTTCAAAATCAGCAGATACAGTCTTCTTTTCCACTAAGTTACTGTCCAGTCCACTGGTTTCTCTTTGCTTTGATAACAGGAATTAAAAAAAACACAACCCACATTCCTCTACAAAAGGAGCTTCTTGCCACAGAGATGGTTGGGGGCTTAAAAATCCATCTGAGGGGCACCTGGGTGGCTCAGCCAGTCAAGCATCCGACTCATTTGGGTTCAGGTCATGATCTCAGGGTTGCAGGATCGAGCCCCGAGTCAGGCTCTGCCCTGAGTCCAAATCCTGCTTGAGATTCTCTCTTCTTCTGCCTCATGCTCTGTCTCTCTCGCTCTACAGTAAACAAATAATAAATAAAATCTTAAAAAAAAAAAAATCCACCTGGAAGGGCCAAGGTAAGAATCACCTCTTCCTACCTTTAGGTGACAGCAGGGAACTGAGGGGTTCTATGGAGCTGTCACTTACAAGACTTTTACACATCAGTGCCAATGAGGATTTTGGCTTTGACCTTGGATAGTACAAACAACAAGTGTTACCTTCGTGTTTGCTGCGTTATATACAGACAGTTCCCTTCCAGGCAGGGTCTTGCTTAATTTGTCCCGAACCTTGTAGAGAAAGGCTAAGCACACACAAGGGATAGGTTATGTCGATCAGGACTCAACAGTTGGTCATTGGCAGAGTGCAGGGCACACGGGGGGACGGTCTGGCAGATGTGGGTGCAGGTACCACACCAGAGGACACAAGAGGACAACACAAGTGTCTCAGCCCTGGCCTCCGGTGCCCCTGCAGCCACACGTTAGCTGTGTGATCCTAAAGAGAAAAGCCTCCTGAGTTTTGGTTTCCTCATGACAGAAAAGAGCTAAGACCTCCTCCCTCGTCGTGGCTGTCATGATGAAATACCAAGTAACAAACAAACAAAATTATCACTAACATGTTGGCTAACATTCAGCAGGTTAGGGGTTAAATCAGAAGTTGGCAAATTCCCTCCTCCCTCTCCCTAGTGATGGCTCCCACCCTGCCCCTTTTGGGAGGCACTTTCAGTGTTGTCCTTGTGAGACCCTAAGACCTCTTATCAGGCCCAGGGAGTAGCTGGGGTTCAACATTCTGGCTGCCCTGTTAACATTCAGCATCAGGCCAAGCAAGGGCCTATAGTACCAGCACCCGCTGTACTACAAACAGCCCCTGGGGCCAGAAGCCTCTGTCCGTGACATATTCCGACACGGGCAGGAGCACCTGAGTTTTGCTGGAGACTACTCATTTCCAGTATCAAGGATCATCTCACTTGGGTGAGGACAATCTGGGGGAGAGTGGGTCCCTCCCACAGAGAAAGGCAACATTCTGAGCTATAAGATACAAATTATTGTCTTTTTTTTTTTTTCAAGATTTTATTTATCTATTTGACAGAGATCACAAGTAGGCAGAGAGGCAGGCAGGCAGAGAGAGAGGAGGAAGCAGGCCCCCCGCCGAGCAGAGAGCCTGATGCGGGGCTCGATCCCAAGACCCCGAGATCACGACCCAGGCCAAAGGCAGAGGCCTCAACCCACTGAGCCACCCAGGCGCCCCAAGATACAAATTATTGTCTTGATGGCTCTACAGCCTAGACTCCATGGGCCAGCAGCTGCCATCAACCGGTCCTTCCACATACCTGCGGTGCCACCACTGGGACTGCTGAACTGTGGACAGAGACACCTGAAGAAAGCCCCCTCCCCACACCTGTGAACTAACAGCACCCCGTCCCTCTCCAATGGCACTCACCACCACCTGCCGAACATTCCGGTTCTCCTGAGCACTTACTTCCCCTACCTGACTGTAAACCCCTTAAGGGTGGGGATAAAGTTTATGTCTCTTTGTATCTACAGCATGCTTTGAGTGAAATATATACACCATACTTTTTTGATATAGCATGTTAGTCCTAAGAATCCTCCTGCATTATGAAATCAATGCCTTCTGAATCAAACATGAAATAGAATTTGTTCAAATCAGCAGACTAAGAGGGTTCTGTTGCAAATCTTATTCTCTGAAGGTCAGTAATCCATCTGTTAGGTTTACAGGATGGATTCTCTCTTAACCAGAAAACTCATTTTCTCATCTCACCAGTTAATAAAGGGATAAGACGCTCAACTGTGGGGTATACCAAAACCCTGGGACACGGTACCATGCCCAGAAAGTTCCGCAGGTGACTCTCTTCTGAAGTTTAGCTCCTCTAAGCACAGAAAGACTGCTCTTCAGTCAACACTAGCTTCCAGTGAGCTGTCTTAACTGTCCCTTGCATGGAAGAAAAAATACAGCCTAAAGTTTAACTGCCCTTTACAGACACTGAATTCACACCACTCTCCTAATGCTTTCCTCCTTCTCTGTGTCATAAGGATGCCAGCAGTTGGTGAGCCAAAGTCCCTGTCTTGCCTCAGGCATACCTAGCACTAAGACTCATAGATGACAGTTTCCCTTCTCATCTACAGGAGAAAACAAAAACAACATTCCCAACCTGGTCTTTCTGGAATGTTCTTTCCCCAGATCATATGTCTGGTAAACTCCTACCCATCCTTCAAGACTCAGATCAGATAACACCTTCTCAAGAAAGCCTTTCATGCACACCACTCGCTACCTCCACTCCCCTCACCACCCTCGCACCCTGCCCCCCACCCCCCTGCACTTGACTGAGATGCTTTCCCACCCTCTGCTGTCCCAGGTTCTGGGCATTCCTGATACAAGCAGTTATCATGCGACTATTTCCATGCTACTACACCTAGTGGTGCAGGGGGCGCTCTCACATTGTCAGAAACTAGCTCGGTCAGAACCACCTGGGGAACTTCATAGGAATGTATGTTCCTGGGCTCTGGCCCCAGACCTACAAAATCTACTTTGTCATTAGCTCCACTCCCAGGTGATTTTTATGCATTTTGAGAACCACTGCACTGGAGTAGGGGCTCCTGGGAGGTTAAAGGTTGCGCTTTATTTATCTCTGCATCCTTTGTGAAAGGTCCATATTCATTATGTGTTCCAATCTCCTTGCAGCGGGTTTATTCAGTAGATGCTGCACGCGTGAGAATCTTCCACAGAGTAAATGCAAATGGGCACAAAGAGACAAGACTGTCTTAGCCGGAACCTGGGCCACCTATAAACAACCTTCGGAAGATATGCCGCAACTAAAACAATGCTCTTCTCACGCAGGCACTGGCCAGAGCAGTCTAGGTAGTGAGAGAAACTCCAGGCTTTAGAATCAAAAGATAACAAGGGGCAATTAAAAATAAACAAGGTGTACCGGGGTGGCTCAGCCAGTTGAGCATCCAACTCCTGGTTTCAGCTCAGGTCATGATCTCAGGGTCATGGGATCGAGCCCCGCGCATCGGGCTCTACGCTCAGCTCAGAGTGTGCTGGAGATGATCGTCCTCTGCCTCTGCCCCTACCTTTCCCCTGCTCCTGTGTGCTCTCTTTCTCTCTCTCTAAAAGAAATAAATAAAATCTTTAAAAAAAAAAAGAGAGAGAGAAGAAAAAACAAAACTTCCATTACCATTTTCCTAGCTAGCTGAGCAACTCTAGGCAAACGGCTTCCCTCCCGTAAGCCTCAGCGTGCACTTCTGCAGAAACAGAATCACACTACCACTTAAGACACAGTTGTTATGTGGATTAAGAGAGAAAAAAATGTATGAAGGTACATATGTATTATGTATTTTGATAAAGACCAATAGCATAGATATTTTTGTCATTTTTTTAAAAACAGAATTATCACTGTCATCTTTAGAAAGCTAGCTTTCCCATAGCTCCAGTAAAGAATGTAGTTACACTGTCAGACACAGAAATGCTAGAAATACACAAAATTACGTAACCAAAAACAGTCAAAATTTTTACAGGCGAAGGTTTCAACCACCGAAGGGCAGAAAGGGGCTTTAAGGGGTGTTCCAGTCCAACCTTCTACCAGGGATCTGTTCAGAAACAAGAGCTTAAGGGGTCCGTCCGATTCCTAGTTTCAGCTCAGGTCATGATCTCCAGGTCCTGAGACCGAGACCCCCCGCCCCCCACGCCCAGCTCTGCGCTCAGCCTGGAGTCTGCTTAAGATTCTTCCTCTGCCCCTCCATGCACCGCCTCCGCTTGCCTCTGTGTGTGCGCACACGCACTCTCTCTCTCTCTCAAATAAATAAATAAAGCTTAAAAAAAAAAAAAAAAAGATTCACCAGCTGTTGATCCCCTGAGATGCTCCCCCAAGACCACCAACCCAGCCCTTTACTTGATCCACTACAACCCCTCACTCAGCTGAGAGGGGGTGACATGGCCCCTCCTCTTCTCGTCTCCTCAATAGACAAGATGACCAGCATACTGGTACAGTAGGTGACAGCCTGCCAGTCAGCTCACTCTGGTAGGCCTGTCCACTCCGCCCTCCACCTCGGGTCCTCAGGCTTCTAGTTTCCCTGTACCTCTGTGGTCCCATGCAGTCTCGCATCCCTTAGGGATGAGTACAGAGAAATAATGGTTACATTTTTACTAAATGCCTACTCTCCTTCAGCCAGGGTGCTCATGTTTTAAGCACATTCTTTTGTGAAAACCCTTCAGTAACTCTTCCAGTAGGTTTTATTATTTTCCTTTCAAAGATGAGGTTCAGAGCAGTTAAGCGGCCTGCCCAAGACCCTGGGGGAGCCAGGATTTGGACACAGGCCTTTCTGGTTCCCCCGCCCTGCTCCTTCCACCCTACCACATGGTCCCCACCTCTCTCCCCTGACATCTGACATACAGCATGGGATGCCTCACCCAGCACATCTCCAGCGCTGCTCCAAGTCCTCACCAGGGCTCACTCTGCCCATAGGTTAAAAGGACAGCCTTTCTTGGGGAACAGAGGAGGTGCTCAAATGCCCCCCACCTCCTGGCCTATCAGAAGCACCAAAGGAACACTGCAGATGAACAAGAGAACCGGAGGTGTGTAGGGAGGGAGCTTTTCAGAAACACTGACTTTTGAAGAACTGGGGGCAACCCAAGGGAGATTTGCTCCCGCAGCCCTTCTCTAACAGCGAGATGAGCCCAGCCATCTCTAGCAGCGCCTCGCTAAGGTTTCTGGTTTGATCTCTTCTGTGGCTTTCCTCACCCGGGAACTGGCAGCCAAGGGTGTGTGTGTGTGTCTGTCTGTCTGTCTGTCTGTCCCCACCCCCTCTCTCTTACAGCCGCTGGTTACAGTTACACATTCTGATACAGACCGGCCTCCCAGACCAAAGGGGGTGGGGTGGCCAACTCTCAGAAGCCCTGGAACAAATAGTTGGCAACAGCTGTGTTCTCAGCAGACAGCAGTTGGTCTCTTGCTACTGTTTTCTCATTCCACACTAGGTTACAGGCTATAATTTAGTGCCCCTACTTCAAACAGCAGTTCGTAAAGCAACAGAGACTCTGCCACAGGGGTCTGTTGGCTCTGTAAAGTCTGTAAGGAACGCCAAAGGGGGGCCAATCTGACCCCCCAGCCCTCTGAGATATCCGGGACGTCCCTGAACCCCACAGCCCTGACCACATGCGTACAAGGAGAAAAAGCCTCTGGGAGCCCTACCCTCTAGAGGACCCCCCTCTCCCGCCACTCAGAATCTCTTTGGAACCAGAGAACTGTTAAGAAATCTCTGCTAACGAACCAAATCCAAATGGAGCAGGAGGAAAAGCAGTTTGGATCAAAAACCTTCTCTGCTTCTCCTCCCCAGTCTCTCCCCTCGGCTGTTTCCTCTGTGAGGCTATGGAAACAGCTTTATGGTATCTAATGGAAAAATCAGAATGGACGGCCTCCGAGACCTCACGGATGTTGCGGGTTAAGAAGAACACGGTGGCCCTGGAAGAAAGGAGCAACTAGCACACAAGAAGAGAAGACTGGAAATCTCTGCCTGGGAGCTGGCCTGCTCTAGCTGCGTGCGAGACATTTTGCTCAAAGGTTCCCTCCACCCCAAGCAGTAAGTAGTACAACAAACAAGCTCCCACCCTTCTTCCCTGCCCAGACCGGACCCACGGATAACCCGTTCAGTTACCTGTCTAAGACCCAAAAGGAAAGGCATCCTGTAAGAGCATCGTCCACACTAACGTTTGGAACAAAGGGCTTTGAAAAGTTAAGGTCTTGGAATGAGCATTTCCCCTAGGTGGGCCTGCGTGTTCCTCGGTCCCGGTTAACCCGCCTTCCCGAGCAAAGAAGAGAAAGTAAACAGAGTCCTGGGACCAGGCAGGCGCTCTCCCTCCTGCTGTCCTCCCTACTCCCCCCGCCTGGCTCCGACCCACCCCCACCTTCTCGTGACATATCTCAGACGCAGCAAAGCCCAAGCTGTCTGCCAAGGGGGAAATGACATCAGTTCAGGCACAGCAGAAAAAACTCCAGACAGCTGCTGTGGAATACTGAGGAGGATGTGCAGCCCTGGACCCTGAGACGTCAGCTCCCCTCAGCTCCGAGCTGGTTTGGGGAGGGGGGTGGCCACAGGAGTCAAATCCCTCAAGCTGAAAAGAGCTACAGTTCTCTGAGTAAGGGCTAGCCGCGGGAGCTCCCAAGGTATTGTCTCTCCTCCTTGGGAAAGGAAATGGAGCCCAGTGATTTGTCAGTTTCACAGAAACTTCTCTGCACCCACTCCCACCAGAGTCAGCACTCCATAAATAACAGTTAAGCCTGGCAGTCCCAAATTTCTCTAGCGATTGAGGCAATCAGCAGGGAGGGCTTGGAGGCACCTTTCCCCCAGCTAAGGTAGGACGTGCTACCTCGGACGCTGACCTCTGGAGCCCTCGCGTCTACAGAGTTTATATTTCATAAACAAACTGCGTGTGTACAGGTGCCAATATCCTTCCTCGCTTGTCTTACAAAAGGTACAACAAGTCCCACGGCAGCCTCCAAGTTGCCAGTAAAGCAGATCATCTATATTTAAACCAACTCTCCCTTCTGAAAAGTTCACCACCCTAGGTTCGTCATACTTTCTTCTCCAAGCTCAGTTTATGGAGAAGATGGCTAACAGCAAGCTTTGCCCAACAAGCAAAGGCCCCGGGGCTGGTGTCTGGTGTAGGCCAGCTCTCCTCTGGCCACCCTCCCCTAAACAGCAAGTCCCAGTCGCTCTCCCTGGCCCTGAATCCTCCCTCAAAGACAACACGAACAAAGAACAAAAGGTTCATGGTTGGATTTGCACTTGCAGAAATGACTCCTTTTGGAGGCCTTTATAAATCCAAAGTTACCTGCTAATAAATTCTTAGGCTGCAAATTAATTATATTTCCCATCACTCAAAGCAAGTGTGTCTCATCTTTCTCTTTGTTTTCCACAACAGTTTTCTTCCAGTGACACTCATCGAAGGCCTCCACCACCCAGGGAAATCAGAAACGACTCTTGCAAATTAGTACCTCTCACCACCACCCCCCAGACAATAAATTAGCAGCACACAACACTTACAGCATGGGGACTTGCCAACCGTACTTCTCAATCGTTAGTGAATCCAGCCAGACACACAATGTGCTTGCTGCAGGTCTCCCACTGATGGTCAAGGTCACACTGACTTTCCTGACAAGGAAATGAATGAGCCAAGCCAGCTGAGCCATTTCCTCGAGGCTCGTGAAAAGAATGAACCTGAACCACAGCCTCACTGCTAGGGGAGAGAGGAGTGATGTGTAGAGAGCAGTGGCTTCTGCTGTGGCAGGTGTTTTGGGGCTGGGGGGCCATTCTTCAACAAATATGTGTTCTCAAGACGTGGCCACAGAGTCGATCCCATGCCCTGCTACCACTCTCACACACGGGCCAAATCAGCAGATAGGAGGGCAGGAGACAGGCAGGCCCGGGTATCAGGGCACAGCTTTCAACACCCTCCTTTCATTTCCTCAGTCCCCTGGCAATCGCTGACCACCACAAAATGCAGCACTATGACTTTTGTCGGCCAAACTGGAGGAAAGGGCATCCACAGCCCATCCTGGGCCACTCTGGTCTGAACTTACCTAGTAAGACACAGTGGCACCTGCAATTCTCTGCAGAAAGTCCCATGGCGTAAGTGTACTTATTCATTCACTGCACACCTACTGAAGGCCCACAGTGTGCCAGACACTGTCCTAGGCACTGGGGACACTTCCATGAGCAAAACGCTCAAGGACCCTTGCTCCGATGGGCTACAGAAGCATGCCCCATTTCTGAATAACACTCATCAGCAGTGATCTCTGAATAAGTGGAATTGCAGCGAAATTACTAGAAACCCAAAAATAATTTTGTAAAAGTTCAATCTAAATTATCAAAATTGCATCATAGGCTTCCCGATTTTCCCCTAATGAATCATCATCCTTTTATGGATGTAACTCAAAGCAGTGTTTCTAATCAGCAGCTGTCTACTTTTATCTTATAAGATTATAAAATCCTGTGTACAAGGCAGCGTTAAAACTCAATGCATTACTCCTAGCACAGTATCACTGTACTCCAACAAAGTGATTGCTGATAATGGCTGCTTTCTCACTAATCTCCTTGACCCTCCCACCCACCCCCTGGGGATTAACCCTCATTGAGCACTGAGAGTTGGGGGAGGAGGAGTGAGGAGAAAAGAGAGACTCAACTAGAAACTGTAGGCATCCTTGGGAGGGCAAGTTCACTTTTTGCCCTGTGACCACAACCCAATGACAAAGTAGTCAGCTTTGGGATTTCAAAGGCAAGATGATCATTAGCAACTTCTACTCATCTGGCGGGGAAAGAAAAAAGGTCCTTTTATGTAAGTGACCCAGGCTCATACATGAAAGACTAAAGGTAAGTCAAATCCTTCTACAAACAATTTTAGTCATCTGCCTGACAATGCAGAATTTAATTCAATGCTGAATTCACCAACTTATTAAAGAAAAAAAAAAAAAGGAAGTCACACTATACCAGAATCAAGCAGGATTATGTTGTCAAAATGTTGCAGTTTAACAACTATCTATGGGCCCAGGCAATGTCTAAGCTACCCTTCCACTGACCCAGCCCCTTCTTCCTCAGTTTAGAAAATCCCCAAAGATAGTAATGCTGAAGCCCTTTGGATTTCGAATAATTTATTATTTAAGAAGACACACAGTAACAGTGTATATGTTCCTGACTAACAGAATGTATCCTTACACTGTAGCTGATGTAAGAATCTTTTGGCAGTATCTTTCTAGGCACCCTATACATTTATAATCTTTAAATTCGGGGATGGAGGCAGGGAGAGTTATTTTTTCAGCACTGACAATGAGCCAGACTCTGTGCTAAGAACTCCGTTTAACCCACATTGCACGTAACACCACAACAAACTCATGATGTAGGCATTACCCCTGTTCAGCTGCAGAAACTGAAGCGTATGGACAGCTTGCCCCAGGTGCCACAGCTAGCTGTGGGAGAACAAGGATAGGAATAAAGCCTCTAGCTCCAAAGACTCTTTCCTTGACAGTAATACAGGGGTCGTAACATTAGACAGAAAGTTACCAATGAGGCAAACACCAGAACTGAGGGTTCGGCCGAACACTGAGCAGAGATGCACGTCCCTGGGCAGTGTCCCAGAACTCTGTTTTAAAAGACTGCCACTTACACGGGCTCTGATCACTGTATTCCGGAGCACAGAGGACAGACAGGCCCTTAGGCCCCAGGACACCCATTCTGACCCACTTTAGAGCCCGAGTTCTATGACGTAAATGATTGGGAAAGCCCTCAAGTTCTCATCCGTTCTCAGCACACAACTAGTCTCCACGCAAGGAGCCGGGTGGAACAGAAGACCTTCCATGCGGTGGATCTCAGGTCACTGGGGAATTGTTCCCACACTGTGTCACGGCAAGATGAGGCTGGAAGGAGACTAGGGCTGAGGGCCAGGGGTTTCTAATTTCACAAGCAAGGGATGCGAAGAAAGGGTTTTGTCAGAAAAGGACAACAACTGCCAGGCTTCTAGGATAAGAGACAATCTCCAGACCCAAGGCCGTTTTTAATAACAGGAACTTTGGAGCAGAGGCTGCTGGGCAGACACAGAACGTCTAAGACGAGAGATCTTTTATCTTTCTCAGGTTGGCCACAGGCACATTTAAATGCCTTCCAGTTTGGACTCAAAAACACCACCAAAAAAACCCCAAACCAAACCAACCAAACAAACAAAAAACAACAACAGCAACAAAAACCCAGAAGTACAGATGAACTTCAAACCCCAAACCAAAGTGAGTTGCCACAGAAGTCAAACTGAGGCATCCTCATGGCAGGAATGTGAGGCCGGGCATCAATAAAACGACCCTGGAGTAATTATTTTGGGGAATGCCATGGGAAGGATTCCAAACCCAAAATAAAGATCCGCAGAACTTTGCCAAGTAGAAATGCTAAGGACTGCTTAGCTGCCAGAAACCAAGAATATTAGCTTATCTGTGTCCTGGGGCTGGACAAAGGCAGACGTGTAGCAAGCCTGCCGGGACAAGAAAACATACCTTTCCTGGTTTCTGAATAGGACAAGGAGTTCTACAAGTCACACAGGGCTTGCAGGGGTGCCTGGCAGGATGTCTATGGATATAGGGGTGCCTGGCTGGCTCAGTCGGTAAAGCACACGACTCTGGATCTCGGGGTTGTGAGTCTGAGGCCCACACCCGGTGCAGAAAGAACTTAAAAACAAAACCCAAAAAAGCTAAGACTGCTTTCCTACTATTGAGTCTTCCAGGAAAGACGGCTGGGCAAACAGCCCTAAACTGTAGTATGTAATCGCTTGCTAAACATCAAACAATATATTTCTGAGAGGGAGTACACTAACATATGCTGACATCTCAGTCCTTATAGGTGAAAAGTGGGAGCTTTGGTGAAGTCAGGTAACTCATTCAAGGGCACACACCTAGTAGGCAGTGGGCCCACCACTTCAAGCAGGCCTGTGGGACTCTAAAATGGTTCAGACATGCATGGAGATGGTACTTCGATATTGTAATTGTCACTTCCCCTTCATCAGTGACCCAGAAAGTCACAGTCCCATCCAGCCACCCAGGCTGTAGCATGAGGAGGAGGAGTTCAATCACTACTGGATGAACAAGGCTTGCCCTGGGAATTTATTGATTCAATTGCCCAGTTAGGAAGAAAAGACAGCAGGTACAGAAACGAACACAGGCACTCTGTAATAAATGTCAGGGGAGGTGTGGAGACAGTAACTGCAATTAAGAGCTCAAAGAAGGGAGTCGGGTCAGGGACAGAATGGCCAAAGAAAGCTGCATCAGAAGACAGGTACTAAAATAACATGGATGCTAGGGATAGGAAGATAAGCATGGTAGGCAGAGCCAAGCAGAGCCCAAAGCATGGAGACAAGGACACGTGGGGCATCTGAGAAAGACACGAGATGGGGCACAGACGAGTTAGAGGGAGGAGGCAGGAGTCCCACACACTGAGTACCTCTGACCAGCACGTTTGTTCTTTCTGATGACTAGGGCAGCACCACAAATAGCAAGAACAGGGATTTCTAGTTAGTATCTAAGTATTATTACTTAGTATCTTTATATATATATATATATATATATATATAAAACTAAGTATTATTACTTAGTATCCTAGGCTCTCTTTTTGCTTCTTTACATCTTGGAATTGCCCTTGTTACACTCTGGGTGGGGGGGAGGTGGAGGGAAGATACCTCTTTCAAAGGTCTTTTAAACAGAGAGAAATAAAAGTAGCAGAAAGTGATGATGAAATCTCAAGAAAATTCCTTTATGCAGAGTCTGACCCAGCTGCCTTGTCAGAGAAAAAGAGAACACACACACACACACACACACACACACACACACACAAAGTAGTAGAAGGTGAAACCAGGTTAAGGACAGCTCCCTGAGGTTCCTAGCTTTTCTGCCCCCTAACAAGAAAATCTTTCTGTGTTGACAATCAATCACTCCACAAATATTTATTGCCTTCTGGGACGGACATTTACTGCCTGCTCCAGAGAGTGCAGGGGTCTCTGAAACTCAGCGTGGACAGTGGGCTGTCCCTGAGTTAATGGGCTGCCACTGATCTGCAACTCTAGCTTTATCAAGTACAACAGCAGCCTTGTTTGTTTTTGTACCGAAATGCCAGGTGTGTTTTTTTTCCTGCCCTGAAAACAGTTCAAACCACCCACCCCCCCACCACCACCAAACCGGCAAGGAGCCAAGAATGACATGACAATCAGCAAGTTCGACTCAGGGCTGTCCCCTGACACTTTTCACGTCTCCCTCCAAGCTGCTCTCTAAACTGAAGCTTGGAATAAGAACAAAAGGGGGGACACAGGTCACGCCCAGTACATGACACACACTGAGATGTAACCAGGAAAGAGCACTAGTTCCGTTAGGAAAATTAGTCTTCGAGGTCTCCACTGAATCTGATTTCATCTCTCCCTCTTATTTCAACTTGAGCAAGACAAGGAGAGACGTGATCCCCTTCAGGTGGCAGCTCGGGGACAGGGGTGGCAGGCCAGTAGTAAGGGTTAACAAGGTCATTTTATTAAAAGGACCTCAACTATGAGTCCCTGGAAGCAGCTCCAGGTCCTCTGACTGCAAGGTTTTTGTTTGTTTGTTGTTTTTTTTAAAGATTTTATTTATTTATTTGACAGAGATCACAAGTAGGCAGAGAGGCAGACAGAGAGAGAGGAGAAAGCAGGCTTCCCGCCGAGCAGAGAGCCCAATGCAGGGCTCGATCCCAGGACCCTGGGATCATGACCTGAGCTGAAGGCAGAGGCTTTAGCCCACTGAGCCACCCAGGCGCCCCAGGCCACAAGGTTGTAAGAGCAATTACGCACCCTGTCCAGAGAGAGACCATCTCGGTTGTGCTTCTATAAGAAAAACCACCCACTCATTGACGTGCTCATAAGCTCAGCAAAATGATTTCTTCTCAGGCCTAACTCTTCGAAAGTAGAATCAGCTTAAGGGCAAGATGTTTAACTTTCACTTGTGTCCCTCACCTTACCAAGCAATGCCTCGCACAAAGGAGGCCCTCAAAAAAGGATAAAGAGGTAGATAAAAAAGGATAAAGGATTAAGAGACTGGGTGGCTCAGTCAATTAAGCGTCTGCCTTCAGCTCAGTTCATGATCCCAGCGTCCTGGGATGGAGCCCCACATCGGGCTCCCTCCTCGACAGGAAGCCTGCTTCTCCCTCTCCTGCTCTCTCTCTCTCTGTCAAAAATAAATTTAAAAAAAAAAAAAGGTAAAGAGACATATGACTGTAAAAGGGAAGCTAATACAGCTGAATCCCCAGACAGTAGCAAGGGTGACATTTTCGTGGCCACAGAAACCCGATAAACAACTAAGAGATAGGGAGAGCACATGGATATTACTGGGAAATCCTATGTGTGACCCCATTATCTGTACACCTGTAATTTCTCTGCCAAGGAATTTAAAGCATTTAAGCCATCTCAGAAGCAAAATTCCCATACTCAAGGTAGAACTGGGACGTGATCTAACCCCACTAGTTTTTCGATTATGGGGACTAGGATGAAGCTGCTCCTGGTTTTGTCGCCGGACACCAACTAACTCACTCCATTAAGCACCACCTAGAAGTTGCCTTTTTTTCTTTTTTCGCATAAAGGATTGTGAAACTTAATAAGGTCTAGCTGGAAACGCAGCTCCTGGCACCATATCTTCCCTCATTTCCTGGATCTTATGTAAAATCAAATATTACCTCCTCCCTCCTTTGGCTATTCGATAACCAATCTACTCCAGGTCTAAGAGTTCATGGTCAAAAGCACCAGAAGGAAACATTAAGACAATTTATCCCTCCCATAAGTTACAAGGAGTGGAAAAGCTTCTGGAACACACACATCCACACCCCCAAGTAAAACGATGACAAAGGGCGGTGGAACTGGAGGTTT
The DNA here is from genome assembly GCF_963455335.1 of Martes martes. Taxonomy (NCBI): domain Eukaryota; kingdom Metazoa; phylum Chordata; class Mammalia; order Carnivora; family Mustelidae; genus Martes; species Martes martes. The sequence goes on from NC_137902.1 coordinate 25,776,687, forward strand.
CATAGCAGATGAATCCTCTGTTCCCTTTGTCATATAGTGTCCAACCGCAGGCCACACCTGAACCCCATACTCCCAGGCCACACAGAAGACAGCAGTAGGTAAACCCTACTTCAAAACCACCCCAACCCAGAGCCCAAATCATGAAGCACTAGAGCAAAGCAGAAGAAGTAGGCAGAGATATGCTACAATACAGGCCTGAAGCTTAGGGAGGAAAAAGCTAAAAGTGCCTTTAAGAAAGCACCCCCGACTACATCATGGCAAAAAGGGAAGTCAATGCAAGCCATTGGCCCTCCCTGAAAAAAAATTAGCAGGTACTTGTATCTTTGCACTTATATCCACTGTTGCAAAGCCTTCCATTTTATTCAAGATCCACATTCTGGGCAAGGTGTGCTCAGAATTGCAGAAAGGTAGAGCTAAGCAGCAAGACAATAAATCATCATCCTTGCAGAACTCAAGGTTTATAAACTCCTTTCACATCCGTGTTAGTTGCTCCTTGTATCAGCTGGTGACAGGGCTAGAAGTTTTTACTATCCCCACTTGCCAGACAATATAGTGAACGTCCAAAAATGTACAGCGGCTTAGGACCAGATTTAGGATTTCTGACTGAGGGGACAGAGGTCTTCCCATGGAACCCCAATGAGTGACACACATTAGACGCGCCTGAGGCACTGGCATTCTCCCGTGCTACCACCTATCCTCAGGACCCCACACCAACTGCTGAACTTCTCTGAGTTGGCTGGTTCCTTCTATCAGCATTGCCCAGAGACAACTCTGAGGCAGCCATTTCTGTGGTATGAGGCCCATGTGGTCAAAAAAGACTGCCATCTCTCTTGGAGATTCACGACGCGTGTGCTTTCCAGGGAAGCCTCTGAGTCGTCTCACAGTTAAGAAGCCTGTTCAACCCCAAATCTCCTACATTTCAAACAGCACAGCCTTTCTTTCTGACTGAACATCTGCTCATGGCATCATTATCTCTACGGTGTCTGTCAGCCTCCAAATTCGAGGTTCCATTTCTCCCTCAGCAGTTTTGTTCATCTGCTGTGACCCCCCCGCCCCGTACTGTACCTTGAGGGCAGGCATAGTCAGCCAGGCACAGGATGGGGACACGCAGCCGACACTCCTGGAGAGGTGAATGAGTACAAAATAGGCTGACAGATCTTCTCATTTTCGCACTTTTCTCTGAACATTTGTGCAATCTCAGATAAGAGTAGGATTTTCCCCCAAATTCTCCCTGTGCTAGAAATTGAGGGCAAAAGTCCCAAGTTAATCTTTCACCTTATACACTGGGGAGTGGCTGGAAAGGGATATCCAAAGGGATAGCCGAGATGACAAAGAAAGTTGGGGGGTGCCGGGATTGAAACTCCACCACCAGACGTGGTCAAGTGAAAGAGAAAGCTATAGTTGGAAGGGTGCCTCTGGCCCTCACGGGACTGAGGGGTGTTCTTGGGGAGCAACTTTTTTTAAAGTCGTGGCACACTTAGGGTTAATTACTTATGAAAGCTGAAGAAATGTCATAGAGTAGCTGCATTTTTCTAATGGTATTTCTACCTTTGGTTCTAACTTAACAGCTCACATGCAAGATCCTATAACATGAAGCAATTACTGTCCCTTTTTTAGGGTGTGGTACGGTATGGTGGTGCTGCTGAGGAACAAAATCCTTTTCTCTTTTAGAGATTCAAACAGAACTATTCATGGTTGAAATGACAGGAAGTCTGCAGCCTTCTTCAAAGAAATGTCGCTGGGCACGAATGGAAGCCAAAGTGGGTACAGCCAGACGAAGACAGACCATGACAATAAATTGCTGGAGTTGGGTGATGGGGACCTGGGGTCTCGTTACACCATTCTCTTTATTTTTATACATGCTGAAACTTTCCAGAATAAAGATATTTAAAGGATTCTATTCCCAATAACGTCTGCTCTTGACTCAAAGTAATATTAAGCTGTACAGAGCCCTTGAAGGAACTAAGGAACACCAAAGCTCAAGTGACAGAAGGAAAAAAAAAAACGGGACATTCCCCCAAATGAAAAACAATTGTGCTTCAAAGGGCACCATCGAGAAAGTGAGAGACAAAACAAAACAAAAACCACCGATAGGGAAAAATATTTGATAATCATTTATCTGATAAAGGACTCATAAAGGCTTCTTAACGTGAGACTCCTCAGAGGCTTTCCTAGAAAGCACATACGTCGTGTGTCCCGGAGAGAGACGGCAGCTTTCTTTGTCCACATGGGCCTCTTATCGCAGAAATGGCTGCGTCAAAGCCATCTCTGGGCGATGCTGATAGAAGGAACCGGCCGATTCAGAGGAGTTAAGCAACTGGGGCTCCAGGGTCATGAGGAGAGATGGTAACAAGGGAGAAGGCCAGAGCCCCAGTAAAGTCTAGTTGAAAGGGGAAAATCCTCTGAGCAGTCCCTCATTGGGACTCCATGAAAACACTTCTGTCCCTTTAGTTAGACAAAGGACTTTAAAATGGGCAAAGAACTGAAACAGACATTTCTCTAAAGAAGATACACGAATGGCCGCTAAGAGCATGAGCTGTTCAACATCAGTAGTCATTAGGGAAATGCAAATCAAAACTACAATGAGATCCTACTTCACACCCGTTAGGATGGTCACGATAAGAAGGACAGACAACAACAGGTGTTGGAGAGGATGTAGAGAAACTGGACCCCAAAGTGGTAACAGCCGACATGTCTATGAGCTGACCCATCAAATAAAACGCGTTCTACCCATACAGAAGAATATGAATGGAAAGGGAAAAAGTGCTGACACCTGCTGAAAACATCCCGCTAAGTGAAAGAAGCCAATCACAAAACACCACACAGTGTCATGATTCTATTTACATGAAGTGTTCAGAACGGGAAAATTCGGAGTAGGAGAAAGTAGATGAGTAGTTGACAGGCAATGGGGTTCGGGGGGCTCAGGAAGGGAACTACTAATTGACTACTAACTACTACTTTCTGGGGTGACAAAAATGTTCTGGAATAGAGAGGGGTGACGGTGGCCCAATCTTGTGAACATGCTAAAAACCAGAGAATCGTATGCTCTAACAAGGGTGAATTTCATGGTGTGTGAACTGTAGCTCAATAAAGCTATCATTATTTTTTTTAAAAAGCCTCAGAAACCAACCTCCCCTCAGAACAGGAAGTACAGTACACCTCGGCACAGAACGCTATGTGCCGAGAGTGGACAGACCTGCCTGTGGTCTAGCACTGCGGTCAGAACGGACGTCCAGCCACAACTCCCACACCCAAGACAAGACACAACTACTTTGCTGATGATAACCCTACTCTTCCTCCCTCAAGAGGGCATGGTGATGTGCAGATCAGGATAACTGTATACATTCTAAATTACCTGCTCTGAAAATAGACAATTTCATACTTTATTATTAGAAAACAATAGCTGGAAAAACACCCCCATCAGACTGCCAAGGCTGGTAATACGGAAAGTGAGTCACATGCCTTCTGGACTAGGAGCTCACTAAAATACACCTTAAATTCTTCCACTGGAAACAGATCTTGGATCAGTCAAGGAATAAGGAAGCCTCAAGGCTTCCCCAAAGCTTAAAAAAAAACAAAAAAAAACAAAAAAACCCCCAGATAATTACACAGGCTAACATTAACCAAGTAATTACTATGTGGCGGGCACTGCTCTAAGTGCTTCGTGAGTACTAACTCAATTAATCCTTACAATAACTCAATTAAACCACACAATAACCCTATAAGCTGGGAGCTATTATCCCATTTTACAGATCAGGAAACTGAGTCAATTAACTAGCCTAAGGCTATCTGGAGACAGTCTGGCTCCAGAGTCTGCACTCTCAGTGATGATACACTTCCAAGGACTCCTTCTTCTGGGATGACCACCACAGAAGGGTGTCTGGTTAGACCCGTGTGCCAACCAGCAGCTGGCCAACAGCTCCACGCCATCTGCTTGACATTTCCCAGGGGCCTACAAACCATCTCCCTCAGCACCTGAGCAGGCACAGCCAGGCTTCCCCACTCCAAGCACAGTGTGCATGAATCCTGCTCCCCACCAAGGGGAACACCGGGGTCGCGAAGACAGGGAGGAGACCGAAAGCTAAGCAAGTCAGAGACCTACCCGGCTTTCAAGAAAGAAAACAGAAATGTTCCCCCATGTGCCTGGGTAGAGTCAGAAGGCACATCTTCAAGGATAAGCCAACGGCACAGAAGAAGAAATGTTGCTTACGCACTGGGGGGAAGGGGGCTGAGCCCCTCGAAAACCCTACTGATGGGGATGTCCGCTGACACAACCGCTTCAGGAGAGCAATTTAGCACCATCCACCCCAAGTGTCAAATGTACACACCCACAACCCCACAGCCCCTGGTTCCACTTCTAGGAATCTAGCACAACTGCAGAAAGAAATACATAGAACAATGTTCACTATAAAACAGCGTGAACTGGTAAAAACTTTGCTATAACGGACGTTCACCTACAGAGCAGTGGTTAAATAAATCACGATCTCAAGCAATAACACACAGGTGGGGCTTTCGGTTGTTGTTGTTGTTTTGCTTTGGTTTGGTTTTTGTTTGTTTTGTAACTCTATACTTACTCCTTTTATTTTCTTTTTTTTTTTAAGATTTTATTTATCTATTTGACAGAGAGAGACACAACAAGAGAGGGAACAGAAGCAGAGAGAGTGTGAGAGGGAGAAGAAGGCTTCCCGCTGAGCAGGGAGCCCGATGTGGGGCTCGATCCCAGGACTCTGGGATCATGACCTGAGCAGAAGGCAGACACTTAGTGACTGAGCCACCCAGGCGCCCCTATACTCACTTCTGAATGTCATTCCTTTCCTTTTGTTTCCTCTTCTTGAGGCTTTCCTAAACTTTGTCAGCTCTCCTTATGATTCTCTTACTGATTAATAATTTCATTTCCAAGCTTTTTTTGGGTTTCGATTAACGTTACCCTTTCTTTTCTTTTCTTTTTTCTTTTCTTTCTTTACTTCCTCCCTTCCTCCTCTTTCCTCCTCTCTCTCTCTCTCTCTTTCTCTCTTTAAATAAGGAGGCTCCATGCCCAGGGTGGAGCCCAAATGCAGGGCTCGAATTCACAACCCTGAGATCAAGACCTGAGCTGAGATCAAGAGTCTGATGCTCAACTGACTGAGCCATCCAGGCACCCCAACATGCAGGCATTCTTTTAAAAATCAAGGTATATATGTGATACAGAAAGAAGTCTATGAAGTATGAAACAATGCATGTTGTAAAGTCCTACATATATATTATCCTATTTTTGTTTTAAAAACAAATGAAGGGGCGCCTGGGTGGCTCAGTGGGTTAAAGCCTCTGCCTTCTGCTCAGGTCATGATCCCAGGGTCCTGGGATCGAGTCCCGCATCCAGCTCTCTGCTCAGCAGGGAGCCTGCTTCCACCTCTCTCTCTGCCTGCCTCTCTGCCTACTTGTGATCTCTGTCAAATAAATAAAATCTTTATAAATAAATAAATAAAAACAAATGAAAAGGAAAGAAAGAACTGTATCCATACCCACAATTTTATGTTTATATATAGGAATTACATATATATATATGTAAATCCTATATAGGTACTATAGGTATAGTAATAGTACATATATATACGCGTATACATATATATGTATATGTATAGTAATAGTACATATATATACGTGTATACATATACATGTATACACGTATATATATGTACTATTACTATATACATGTATATATGTGTATACACGTATATATATGTACCATTACTATACCTATAGTATAGTAATACATACTATATATATATGTGTGTATAATATATACATATATATGTACTATATATATGTACTATATATGTACTATTACTATACCTATAAATATTCAGCATACACAGAAAACCCACCAAAAACACACACCAAACCACAAACTTTCACTTTTCACTCTAAGCATTTCTGTCTGTATTATATATCACTGTTACAAGCATGTGTTATTTTTGTGTAACTAAAAACTAACGGGAAAAGGTAAAAGGCACCTTAAAGCTCCAAGAAAAACAGCCATCAGGTGTATGGAAGGAAAAAGGAAAGAAAACTGAAGTGAATCTCGTGCCAAATCAGATCAGTACAGGTTTTCTGCTTTCCCCCAACTCCCTGCAGGCACAGCAAAGGGATTTGCATATTTAAAAACAAAGGACCCAAGTAAAAAGAAAGAAGTACTCAGGATGAACTTCTCACACAATTCAACTCTACACTCAAATCCCAAACAGTTACAAGGCTCCACTATCTCGGTGTCAAAAGCCAAATATTAACCCTCTCTCCCAAATAAACCACAAAGAGGGAAAAATAACTTAGATCTGACCAATCAACTAAGTTGTGGTTTTTCTGTTGTTTCTGTGTTTGGTCAGATTTTAATATAGCTGGAGTGAACCACCAGGCGGAATTTCAGATGAGGAAGAGCATTTCGGAAATGGCGAACAAAAAAAACACCATGTAGGATTTGGAAAAACGTGAATATTTTCTCGACGAACGCATGTCTCTGATCTGCAAGGATGTGTAGAAACACAGTATTACAACGTAAGATCCGTCTTGCTTATTATTTAAAAATCAGGACATGTTTTTCTAGCTTTACTCTAGGATCCACCCTTCCAAGCCACAAATATTCTTGAAACATCTCACATTCACTTTTACCTCTTCCAAAACAAGTTTAAATTAAATTCTTTCAATCACCTAAGATTATGAATCAAAACCAAGCCAAGGCACTTTGAGGGCAATGACGGCACCAGGAACGGATGACCCATCGCTCATCTATTTTCCCACAGAAGAAAGTATGGAAAGAAGAAAGCCAAAAGTAAATAAATCCAAGCTATGGGACTGTAGCTGAGTAAGCAAGAGTCTCCCAAAAACCCAGTCCATGCAAGACTGGTGATCTTCAAGACTGAGACCATGACCTACTTTAATTACCACACTGGGAAAGCCCAGAATTCTATTAACAAGCCACAGAATTCAAACGGATGAGATCTGGTTCCCCTTTCCTTAACTCCCAGGTTGCAATGCTCTGGATTTATTGATATTTGTTTGTGGTTTCCACATTACATGCAGTTTTTTGACCAGACTTTGCTCCACCTAGTGGAAATACAAAGGACGGTCCAAAAGGGAGGTGCCCATAAGCCAGACCCCTGTCTGTTGTATGCCACCAAGGAGACAGATCTTGCAAAAACCCACTGTCACTGCTCCATGTTACTCAGTGGCTGCTCTTACTGTCTGTGCGGTTATGGTGGGATCAGTGGCCCCAGGGGTGCCCACAATTGGGGTTATAGGGCAAAGAATGAACCCATATCATTGCACCACCTGGATCCTCATGGTCCCTCAAGGTCCAACAGGAAAGCAAGAGATGCTCTCAGGTGAACGGATGGCCAGGCATTCAAAAGCATTGGAACTGTTAATCCAGAGTCATCTGAGATACCCAGAGTATGCTTAAAAAGTTGCCCACTAATGCCCCAAACCCACAGATGTGCTGCTTCCTGGGGTCTTGAAAGAGCAGACTTCTCCTGAGGTCACACAGCCACCGAGGTCTGGGACAGTCACCCATGGCGACCCTGAGAACACCTCACAGTCTCTGTAGGCTTGAGTGTGTGACAACAAACCAACATTCATGGGGCCAAAAATGAGAGTAGAACCAAGACTTGAAATGGGGAAAGGAAAATGTTCTAAGAATGTGACTCTGTTCAGATCGGTTATGGGGCCACGGGAGACACTGAGAAAAGAAAGTAACTGGCCAACAGGCTTTCAGTGGGGTGAAAACAAACATGTTCTTAAAACGAAATCACAAGGGTGAACCAAAGCAAGAGGAAAGAAAGTTCAAGACAGGGTGAATAAGGGAGGCTCACCTGCTTATTGAACCACAAACTAGAAGAAAGAAAAAAGTCTTTTTATTTCCAAAATGTTTGATGTTGGCTGACAAAGCCAGGCTGACTGGCAACATGCTGACAAATCTGAGAGTCCTCAAGATTCAGGATATTAAAGCTTTCAACTGTCCCACCTACGATCTGTTATCAGAGAGGTTATTTCATACCCTTCACAATGCTCTTCATATAGGAAGGCTGACCTCAAACTCCGTGATAATCAGCGTGAGCTGATAGGGGAAGAGCAGGCACCACTGAACCAGCGTCTGTCCACCTCAGCACCACTGACATTTGGGACCAGACAATTCTTGGTTGTGGGAGGCCATCCTTTGTTATCGGAGGTTTAGCAGCATCCCTGGTCCCAGGCAGTGACCAGCAAAAATGTTTCCAGACACTGATAAATGTCCTCTGGAAGGAGCAGAATTATCCCCAATCAAGAACAACTCTAAGCATACAGGTTCACCATTTCCTCCAAGGACAAAATTAAACTCAGATATAGGACAGAAGCAAGGGAGTCACTTTCAAACTCCCGAAATCTCAGCTTCTGAACTTAATCTGAGAGCTGATACTAACTTACCAACAACCAAATGCACGCTGAGGACCATGAATAATAACAGCAGAGATAATTATTATTATACTTATCATCATTAAATATATTCCAAGAGCTTTACATATAGGATGTCTTTTCACCTCACAAACCTATAAGGTAGGTACTATTAGTGATCCCATTTTGGAGATGAGGACACTGAGGCACAAAGAGGTTAACAACTTGCTCCGGGATAGTAAGTAGAAGCCAGCTTTGGATCTCAGGTGGTCTTCCCCCAGAGCCCAAGACCTCACCACTGTGTTGGTCTATATCCCACTATTCCCACACCGGAGAGCTCTTAGATCTGCACTATTAAGTAGCCAGTAGCCACATGTAGCTATTTAATTTAAATTAATTAAAAGGAAATATCATACCAGTCTTAGAAAACGGTCTGGCCTTTCCAGAGTTACTATATGACCCAGCAATCCCACTGTTAGGTATACACCCAGGAGAAATGAAAACTTAAGTCCACACAAAAAACTTGTATATGCATATTCATAGCAGCATTATTCAAAGTAGCCCCAAAGTCCATCATTTGATGAATGGATAAATTAAATGTGGTACATTCACAGAACATGTTAACTGGCTACAAAAAGAAATGAAATGCTGACTCGTGCCATGATGTACAGATACATCAATAGGGACGATTCCCAGAAACACCATGCTGAGTGAGAGAAGCCAGTCACGGACGACCACCTCGTGTATAATTCCATTTATAAGGAATGTCCAGAATGGGCAAATCCATAGAGACAGAAAATAGAGTAGTGGCTGCCAGAGGCTGTGGGGAGTGGGGATGGAATAGGAGGGACTGCTAATGGCTATGGGGCTTCTTTCTGGGGTAATGAAAACGTACTAAAATTAGATAGTAGGGGTGCCTGGGTGGCTCAGTGGGTTAGACGTCTGACTCTCAATTTCCACTCAGGTCACGATCTCGGGCTCGTGGGATCAAGCCTCACATCAGGCTCTGCACTCAGCGGGGAGTCTGCTTGTCCCTCTCCCTCTGCTCCTCCCCTCACCCCCATTTGCTCTCTCTCTTAAATAAATTCATTAAACCTTAAAAGCAAAAACAAAAAAATAAAATCATATAGGAGATAGTACACAATTCTGTGACATACTAAAAACCCATTTCACATACACTTTAAAAGGGTGAATCCATGGCATGTTAATTATGTCTCAATACAGTTGTTATAAAAAACTAAATGTCAGTAAAAATTCAGTTGCTCATCTATCGTAGTCACATGCCAAGTGTCAAGAGTCACATGTGACGAAGTGGCTACCAAAACAGACAGCGCAGATATAGATCATTTCTACTATCACAGAAAGTTCTAGTGGACACACTGCTTGGACGAATGGATAAAAGGCCTCCTTACCACCTAACCACAGTCTACCTTTCAAACATCTTCTACTTCCACCTTCTTCTACACACCCCCATTGGAAGCTTCCACCAGACTACGTTCCACCTCCAAACACCCTCCATTTTCACTTTTCCAGGCCAGAAGAGACTTGTTTCCCTTCCCAACCTTCAAAGCCTGGTCCAAATGCCTCTTCTGTGAAGCTTTTCCTAAATCTCACTTTCCCCTGGCCAGAGCAGAAACAATTGCTCCCACTCTCCTTCATTTGCACATCTGTGCCTCCGGGTTAGAAATCAACTGAGTGCGCGATCTGTCTTTGCCACCGGATTACCGGCTCCTTGAGGACGGGGATTCGGTTACTCATCTGATGGTTCCCAGGGGCCACCTGCGTGACCACCTACAGTAGAACGGACATTTCAGTAGATGTGTGCTGAATTCTGCTGAAAGGATTTACAGAAATTCAAGGTGTGGGTTTGAGACGATTGCTTGGTTTGGTATATAAAACAGACTAAGAAAACGAGGGAAAGGGAATTAAGAGTCTGGACGTTCCATCTTCCACTATTCTGTGAGAAGAAACGATGGTGATCACACTGAAATGCCATTTTTAAGAAAGAAGAGTGGAGGGGCGCCTGGGCGGCTCAGTGGGTTAAACCTCTGCCTTTGGCTCAGGTCATGGTCTCAGGGTCCTGGAATCGAGCCCTGCATTGGGCTCTCTGCTCAGCTGGGAGCCTGCTTCCCCCTCTCTCTCTGCCTGCCTCTCTGCCTACTTGTGATCTCTCTCTCTGTCAAATAAATAAATAAAAATCAAAAAAAAAAAAAAAACGAAAGAAGTGTGTAGTAGAGCTTCTGGGCTGAAAACCAGGGCACAGTTGGTGAGTAAGGGGAGGGGGCCACAGGGTACAGTATGGAGGAGCTAGGTAAGATAAACATATCGGGAATTAAGACCCCTATCCCACTCAAAGTTTTAAGCATGGCAGAGGAAAGGTACAGACAGTGTCTCTAGAGATTAGGCTGGGTGGCTTAATGGAAAAAGACATTTCTTCTAAAATTTTATTTTAAATAACATGGTCAGATTGTTCTAGTTGAATCTAAGAAACAATGGAAAGAAAGAAACTCTATGTATCTCATTCATTATTTAAATAGAAGAGACAAATGTTACCGCCTCACTGGTGAATCCACTACTTTTTCATTCTTTATGGATTTAAGGAATGACATCTGAGTCACAGTGACCTATAGGAGAGTTAAGTCCAAGTTCCCAATCTCAGAAGTGAGCTAGGCTGAGAACTTTCCTGGGCCAGGAAGGCAAGAAATGACAGTTCCAGAGGAGAGCTGGTGACAGGGAAAGCAAGCCACTCTGTATTATATAAATACCTGATACCATATATTTCTGATATTAGATGCATATGTATAAAAAGATTGTATTTGACAGAGACATTTCAAGGGAAAAAAAAAAAAAAACAGTAAATCACCCACACCATGTTCAATACTGAATGAGTACAGCGAGTCCCCCTCATTCAGAGTTAGCTGGAAGCCCCTTGTTGAAATAAGGACAGTGAGTACCTGAACGGCAGCCTATGTCAAAACGGCCTCTGAATTTTTTGTTCTTCCCTGATTTCTACAAGCCAAAAATCCAAACAAAACAAAAAACCAAACTGACTAAACAGTGGTAGATTCAGAGTTAATAATTACATAGTAACTTCCATGCCAAAGGTTAAAATTCAAAACACGAATCTCACTGTAGCATCTAGTACTCCTGGGCAGAAACAGACAAGGGTATGAGGTGGGGAGTACTGGGTGGGGGGATGGTCAGGGAGAGGGAGCCCACTCATTACCAAACTTTCTCTTCTCTGCAGGAACCGTAACCACATAATATCGACTGGTCAGTGCTAGCATCCATCCAAATGGAACAAAGTACAAAAGCCACCCTGTCCCCAAAATGAGTATTGGAAGTGCCAGAGAAATGATAAGAAAGCAACCTGTGATCAATAAACTGCAATTAGGACATGACACTGAAGATCCCCTCCCACATTTCTCGCCAACTCCTAGGCTTCCATGACCTGGCGGCAACCTCCACTTTCCATCCTTCCTCTGCCAAAGAAGTGGATCCAGTTCCCACCGTCAATTCAGAGGCCCACCACTGCTCTTCCACTGAGGCAAAGTATCCACAGGTCCAGGGCACCGACCTCTTAAGGCTCCAATGTTCTCAAATCAACCCCCAGGCTGTATAATTTACTGGATCTTGAGAACGGCCTTTCTTAAATGTAGAAACAGATGCAAAAGGCAAAGTAACGGCTTGTTCTCTATTTTGTTCTGTCAACATCTATACTTTTTTTTATGGTTAAGATTGATTTTTTTTATTTTAGAGAGACAGTAAGAGTGAGCGTCGGGGGAGAGGGGGAGAGGGGGAGAGGGGGAGAGGGAGAGAGACTCTCCAGCAGACTCACCACTGAGTGAGGAGCCGGACGCAGGGTTCGATCCCACAACCAGAGCTGAAATCAAGAGCCAGATGCTCAACCGACTGGGCCACCCAAGTGCCCCAACATCTATCCTTCTTAAGTTCCCCAGTCCTAAGGGGTCTGACTTTTCCAATAAATAAAATTTATTTCTCCTGCCAGTTTATGATTTTAACTAGGAAAAAGAAGAACCCCAACAAACTCTGGGAGGGTCCCAGCCATAAAAAAGGGAATATACTGGGCCAGAAAAATGAGCTCTATCCCTCACGTGTTATTTCAAATACACATAAATAGATCGGGGAGGGGGCACAGGGGATACCTCAACGATAAATAACAAATTGTGGTAGAGCCATATAGTGAATTTTATTCAGCCACCAAAAAGGAACCAAGTAGTGGTACATGCTACAATGTGGGTGAATCTCAAAAACATTATGTTAAGGGAAGGAAGACAGACACAAAATACCACAAATTGTAGGATTCCATTTATATGCACTATCCTGAATAGGTAAATCCAGAGAGACAGAAAACAGATTGGTGGCTGCCAGGAGCTGGAGGAAAGGGAAATCGGGGAGGAACTGCTTAACGGGTACGGGGGTTTCTTTGGAAGTGATGAAAATGTTTTGGAACTAGATGTAGTGGTTGCACAACACTGTGAATGTACCAAACACCACTGAATTGTTCACTTTAAATGGTAAAAGGGTTTTAAATGGATTGTTACATGAATTTCATCCCATTTTAAAAACTAACTAATTTCTAAAATAAAGGATACTAGGGGACAAGACAAGATGCATATGTGAAACTCCTAAGGAAAAGATAAGTATTTTCCCTGGCACTCTGCTTCTACTCTTGATCACAACGCAAAGTTCAAGTGCTAAGCTGTATAGACTCTGCCATCACGCCGTGTGTGAAGTGAGTGTGTGTGTCTATTCCCTTCTGAAAAGACAGGGAAGAGAACAGAAAGTGAAGAAAATAGAATGGTAAAGCCTTGCCAAATGCAAGGGAAGGAGGGGTGATTCCCCCTACTGCACCCCACCCAACTTGGCACCAGGAGTAACGCTCCCATTAGGGTTTCGAAATGCCAGCCGGAGCTGGAATCAGCACAAGCAAGCTTCTCTGCCTGGATAAAAAGCAAGCCACCCAGCAAGAAAAGCTGGGGTGCTCCATTTGCTGCCCATATTGGCATCAGCACCACCCTTTGCTCAAAAGCCCTAAACTGGCCTAGATCAGCATCAGTGGCTGGCTCTCCCAGGCCAGCCAGCCTAACAGCAAGAGCTTCTATAGCTCAAGTGTGCCCTCCTCCTGAGGGGTCCCGATCTACTTCATTCTACAGGCCTTCCAAGAGTCCGGCCTCCAACCTCTTGCCTCCAACACATTAAAAAATGGAGCCAAGATGCCCTCCGAACTTCTCCCTGTCCAGCTTGAAATAAATATCCACTCAGCCCCTCCTTCCTCTCAGGCCACCTCAATAACCCACGTACCCCTACCCGCACACACGTACACCCTGCATCACTGCCTCGGAGACCTGCTTCACGGGGGGACTCGAATGCGCCCCCCATGCCTCAGCCTCGCACCACTATCCAGTCACAGTCATCCCAGCCGACCTAACTGTCCTCTCAAAGGGCCCCACACTCGCTGGGCACCGTGCCTCCGCCACTTCCCTGACACCAAAACAGGTGTCCCTCAGCTGAACACCGACGCCCCCTTAGATTCTGTCCACTCCAGGGATGGGAGCCCCTCTCGGGACCCCTCAACTCTTGGCAACAACACTCCTTCAGCCCCTCCAGCCAGGCAGCGACGCCGTCTTCAGCCCCCTCCAGCCAGGCCTCGACGACCCCCAGGCCCCCAGGCTAGCCCGGACGCCCTCTCCCCCTTACCTGCGGGGGTTCAGCCCTGGCTGACAGGGGGCTGGGCAGCGCCTGGAGGAGCAGGAGCGCCATGCCACCCAGGAGCCTTCTCCTCTCCATCCCCCTCCTGCTCCTGCTCCTCCGCCACGGCGCCGCCACCTCCCTCCTCCTCCTCCCTCTCCTCCTCTTCCCTCTTCTTCCTTCTTCCCTTCTTTTCCTGTTTCACTCTCCCCTCCCGCTTCCGGCTCTGCTCCACCCCGCCGCAGCCCAAACACCCTCCCACACACGGGTCAAGCTCTCCAGTTCCAGCGCTTCGTGGGCCCCTGCCCTTCGTCCATTGACCAAAATAGCTGTCGATCAAATAGAAGTTCCGCCCCCCCATGAAGACGGAAGACCAGAGGGATCCAGCCAATGAAAAGTGGGAGGAAGCCGGGCCATCTTGAGTGCTGCATGGCGGGGTGAAGGCGTCCCACGCCACAGAGAGTGGCGGAAGTAGTCCCATGGGGGGGGGGGGCGGGACCATCTGGCACCAACATTGAAAAATCTAATTCGAGTGCAGCCATCTTGAGCGTGGCGGAAGTACTAGATTTGTACACTTTAGCAAAGAAAGGGAAGGGGTATGGTGATTCTAAAGAGTATTGGAAAAGAAGTTGTTTTAGAAGGTAACCGGGCGCTCCTTAAGAAAAAAACAACTGCAATCTAAAACTCTTTTGACGTTTTTTATTTGAAGCTCAGCCCTGGGTACCAGGGTCCCTCTTCTTGTCTCAAAGTGCCCGGGTGGTAGCTTAGGTCAATATGAATTTTCTGAAATGGTACCTTTACCTGAGGCACGGTGCTGGGTCGCCCCAAGTTGCAGGAACATAATTATATTGACTCTGCCTCGGAAACAGCACTGAAATCTTCTCCCATTATTTCCATCCATATTATCATCTTCTTGCTAAATACAAATGGTCTCCCTGCGGGCCCTAGTTGCCAATTCTTCCCTCTTAGTTACTGCTGCACTCCCCAGCAAGGATCCTCTATGACCCAAAACCAAACGTCATTGTCTTAAAGCTTTCCCTCTTAAAATACTTGAACTACCTACGCAATATTTAATCTGAACTACTCAATATGGTTCTCTCTTGTGCCCTCGTCCCTGCCTACTTCTTTTTAATCTCATCTTCAGCCACTACATTTTCCCACACATTCAACTTACACCAAACACTTAAAGAGGTCTCCAGTGTGCTATGCTATAGTATACAATGCACATACAGTTTTCTGCTTTTAAACTCCTAGTTCCCATCCCTCTCTTGTTTCTTCTTCCGGATTCTCATAACACTAACACACACTGTAGCTGATCTATAATAGCCTAGCTGACCTCTCCCACTAAATCTGCAGTTTTTCGTATAGCACACCGTCTTTCTCTCGATTTCTTTTTTTTTTTTTTTTTTTGAGAAATCCCTACAACATCCTGTACAAGGCCCAACCATGAGCCGAACAATGTTGGTAAAATAAATGAACAAAAGAAGACCCATGCCAGAGAAGCCAGATGCCTGTAGCTGCCAATTTCCTCTCAAAATCCTGCCAAAGCATTTTGCAGGTTGGCCTAGTCTAGCCCATAGCTGAGCCCAGAGGGAGTTTGTTCTTGGCTTAAATGGTGGCAAAGTGGGAAACAGGTAAGAGTGAAGAAATTGGTTCTGCCTCTTCTTGATCCTGCTTTCCTAAGAGTTACAAAAGGTGACAAGTATTTTTGCTGATCTCAAATGCCTTGGAAATTCATCCATACCACAATCAAGTTCCCTAGGGAAGAAACAAAGATTCAGTATTAGGCAAGGGCCAAATTATTTTCACAGCACAGGGTCTCAGTCCTGGCTTCAAAGTTCTGTTAAGGCCTCCTTTACAAAAGCCAGGCATCATCATCATGAGGAAACCGAATAATGTCAATTCAGCAAACACAGGGGATTTTACCCTAACTTCCCTTTCATTCTTTACCTGAGAGCTCAAACTGAGCCACTGGATGGAACGAATACTAAACCCTGCCGGGTCTGGATTAGCACTTCCCACATGAAGGCGTTTGAGTCACCCTAACCACCTCGCTTTCCATATCCCACAGGTGCCAACTCAAAGAAAGCGGAGAGGTCTTATGGAATGAAGCCGAGATGCAGTTTGAATGAGTGCTTTTTGAAGTGTCTCTAAACTGTAGCCACCACATACTTCAGATTTTTCCAAAAGAGCCACTGCCTATATAGGGAGGAGGAATGCCAGGAAGTTTAAGGAGCTGGGAAGGAAAGGAGAAGTTTGTCAGTTCTTGAAAGAACATCAGTGTTGAATTGCTTCCAAGCTCTGGCTAGCTCTGGTAATGTTTTTCCTATTTGTCTTTGGAAATGGGCAAAGCTGAAGCCAGATCTCCTATCCTAAGAAAGCCAGCTCAAAGACACAGAGTTTTCTGCTCAGAAATCAGTTCAAATCAAATTGCACATGTTACAGCATGGATAAACTTCAAAAATATTATGCAAAATGAAAGAAGCCAGACACAGAAGGCTACACACTGCATGATTTCACCTACATGAAAGTCCAGAATAGGCCAATCTAAAGAGGCAGAAAGTAGATTAGGGGTTTTGAGTAGGTGGGGGATGAAGGGAATGAAGAGAGACTGCCAAAGGGTACAGAGTTTCTTCTGGGAGTAATAAAAATATTCTGGATGGAACACTGGATGGCTCAGTTGGTTAAACGTCTGCCTTCAGCTCAGGTCATGATCCCAGGGTCCTGGGACTGAGTTTGGCATCGGGCTCCCTGCTAAGCGGGACCCTGCTTCTCCCTCTGCCTGCCACTCCCCCTGCTTATGCTCTGGCTCTCTCTCTCTCTGACAAACAGATAAAATCTTTTAAAAAACCAGTAAAATAAAAAAATAAAAATATTCTGGAACTAGTGATGATGGTTACAACTTTGTGCGTATACTACAAAACACTGAATTGTACACTTTATTTTTTTTAAGATTTTATTTATTCATTTGACAGAGAGAGAGCACAAGCTGGGGGAGCGGTAGGCATAGGGAGAGAGAGAGAAGCAGGCTCCCCGCTGAGCAGGGAGCCTGATCCCAGGACCCTGGGATGATGACCTGAGCCTAAGGTAAACACTTAACCGACTTGAGTCACCCAGGTGCTCCTGAATTGTAGATTTTAAAAAGACAAATTTATGTTATATGAACTATATTTTAATTTTGAAAAAATAGGGAGAAAAATTAAATTGCAGCCAGTACCTTGGCCTCAGGGAAGAGGCCCTTTTTCTTTAGAGCAGTGGTCCTTGAAGTGTGTGTCCCAGACCAACAGAAACCACATCGCTGGACAATCACTAGAAATGCACATTCTTAGGCCCCACCCCAGACCTAAGCCTCTGCCCTGGGCTCAGGACATGATCCCAGGGTCCTGGGATCAAGCCCCATATCAAGCTCCCTGCTTAGTGAGCCTGCTTCTCCCTCTTCCTCTGCCTGCTGCTCCCTCTGCTGTACTCTGTCAAATAAATAAAATCTTTTAAAAAAAAATCTATACATTACTCAGTGCTCATCATGGTAAGTGTACTCTTAATCCCCTTCATCTGTTTCACCTATCCTCTCACCCACCTCCCCTCCGGTAACCATGTTTCTTTTCCATAGTTAAGAATCTGTTTGGGGTTTTTATGAAGATTTTATTTGTCAGAGAGAGGAACAGAGAGAGAACACAAGCATGGGGAGCAGAAGGCAGAGGGAGAAGCAGGCTCCCCGCTGAGCAAAGAGCCCGATGTGGGACTCGATCACAGGATCCCAGGACCATGACCTGAGCTAAAGGCAGATGCCTAACCGACTGAGCCACCCAGGCATCCCCCACCTTTTTTTTTTTTTTTTTGGTCTTTTATTGTTCTTTGTTGATTTTGGTTCTTCAATTCCACGTATGACTGAAATCATACGATATTTCTTTCTCTGACTGCATTCCCATAAACAGTGCAAGAGGATTCCTTTTTTGACACATGCTCACCAACACGTTTTTCTCGCGTTTTTTTTTTCAGCTAAAAAAAGATCACATCATTTATTAAAAACAAAAAAAAATATGCAGTGTACACTTCCAGTGTACCCATCGAGGGGAAAAGGAAAGTAGTCTACCTGCCATCAGTAGAGTAGATCATTAACCTCTCTTAGGTCACTAACCTCTTTAAGTCTAATGAAAGTTAGAATGCAGACTTTCCAGAAAAGCAATCCTATGGCTTTGCCCAGCCCCAAGAGGTTCAGCTCCATGAAGGCCTTCCATGGAGTCTTTTTTTTTTTTAATTTTAATAAACATATAATGTATTTTTATCCCCAGGGGTACAGGTCTGTGAATCGCTAGGTTTACACATTTCACAGCACTCATCATAGCACATACCCTCCCCAATGTCCATATCCCCACCACCCTCTCCCGTCCCCCCTCCCTCTCGCGTTTTTTATTTTAGCCATTCTAACAGGTTTGAGGTTTGATCTCATTGTGGTTTTGATTTGCATATCCCTGATGATAAATGATGTTGGGCATCTTTTCATGTGTCTGTTGGCCATCTGCATGTCTTCTTTGGAGAAATGTCTGTTCACGTCTTCTGCCCATTTCTTAAATTTTATTTTTTGTGAATCTCCACACCCAATGTGGGGCTTGAACTCACAACCCCAAGATAAAGATCTACATGCTTTACCGACAGAACCAGCCAGTGCCCTTTTTCTGTCCATCTTTCAATTGGATTATTTGCTTTTTTGTGTGTTGAGTTGTAATCAGTTCTTTATGTATTTTGGATACCAGCCCTTTATCAGATGTCATTTGCAAATATCTTCTCTCATTCAGTAGCTTGTCTTTTAGTCTTGTTGTTTCTTTGGCTGTGCAGAAGCTTTTTATTTTGATGTAGTACCAATAGTTTATTTTTGCTTTTGTTTCCCTTGCCTCAGAAGACATAACTAGACCCACAATCTGTGTTTTAACAACCCATCCACGTGACTCTGACATGTTCTAAAAACCACTGCTCCACAGTAAGGGAAACTTTTTGTGTAAAGGGCCAGGGAGCAAATATTTTGTTTTGCATGCCACATACATGGGAGTCTCTGTCCCATATTCTTATTTGTTTTGTTTTGCTTTTTTTACCCTTTAACAATATAAAGCATTCTTAATTCCCAGGCACACAAAAATGGGTAGCAGGTGGATTTGGACCCTTGAGCCATGGTTTGTCAACTCCTGCTCTGAAACAACACAGTTCCCATTCTGGAGTGTCCAGTAAAGACAGGTGGATTTTTCCTCTGTAGTAAGGGAAATCGACCATGGCCTCCAGGCCTCAGACAGGTTCCTCTTATCATTGCAGTAACCTCTTCCATCCCAAGGCCAAAGCAAGACCAGATCCTGCTTTTTATCCAGGCTTTATTAACTCAGTCTGTAGACAGTTCACTGTGCTCTTTCAAGAAATTTATTTGATTCACAGTGATATCATTTGAATAGTCAGTAAATTCTACCAGACAGAACTCAATGCAGACATTGATCCCAGGTAAGCCACAGTGGTCTCCCATGACCACCGCACCCGAGCCTGAAAAATCACCTAGAGCAGCCCAGATGGGAAGGGCAAGTGGCTACACTTTGCTGTGTGTCCTTTAAGGCTCTTTGGTCCTGGCTGATTAGTTCTCAGAGCTATCCAGATAAAACGCCCCTTTCCTATTCAGTACACACCAGTCTTTGGTGTTTAACCCAATGGGCTGAGGAAGGGAGGTAGCTGGGGAAATATACCCATTAAAATGTGTTATTAATACCTACATACATCGTTTTTACACACAATTAGGATTTATCTTTTAAACAGATGTAAAACCAGACATGATTTTAGCACAGGAAAACAAAGTCAGTGCCATGGGGCTTAGAGCACCACAAAACTTTGTTGCCTCGTGCAGTGGCCTTTTTTTTTTTTTAGGACTAAGAACTCCTGGGTGCTTGGTCAACCCAAGTTTAGCAGCATTCCCAAAGATACTTTCTGACAAGAGGGTACTGGGGAGGAGAATGGGGAAGAATGAAGAAGAGCCCCAAGGTGACAAGACTTCTTCCCTCCCCCTTTCTCAGTTGGCTAGAACTGCAGGGGCAAAAGTTTCCATGGCGTGAGACAAGATGAGGAGGAAGGGAAGAAGAAACAGGGCTGGGAGCTTCCCTTTGTCCCAGGGGCTCTTCCCCAGTCCTGGCCGGAACTAGAATCCCAAAGGTTTCCTAATGGTTTCTCCCCACCCCCCAAATTTTTCCAAATGGTTTGCTTGAGTATCTCCCCCTGGTTCTAGCAACTTCTCCCTCAGGGAATCTCAGCTCCTGGTCTCCAGAGGATGGTAGTTGGGGGTGGGGGTAGCAGAGAGAAGACTTGGTCTTTGCTCCCCTTGTTCACTTTTATCCCCTGGAGTCCAAAAACAGGAGGCTCCCCACCCCACCCCCAAATCCACCCTGACCTTTAGGCCCTGTTGGCAGAGCAATGAGGGCACAGGTGTACAAGGCAGCTAAGGAAGGACTGGTGAATATCAGTACAGACTGATCCTTGCTGGGATGGGGCATTTAGAGGCCCTTATTGAAGTAGACGTAAGGCACAAGTTCTCCGTACTTGGCCTTGATGGTGTCTTGGAGTTCTGGTTCCAGATAAGAAACTGACAATTCACTGAAAAGAGAAAAGAAGGGGATTATGACAAGCAGCAAATTACTGTCAGATAAAATCCAACTCAAATGCCACCTCCAAGAAGCACTTTCTGATTTTTCCATCAGAACGAGGGGCTTCTGTATAACATAGTGTGTTGTTTTTACTTCTACTCAGGCCTGACTTCATTCTCCCTGGTGCTAAGTTTCCATCTTCTCTGTAGGATTGTAAGCCACAGTGCTTGGAACACAGGAGATGTCTGCAGATGACACTGAAACATGAAGACGAAAGCAAGGGAACCTGGCCTCTTCTCGGTGTACATCCAAGCTACACCTAGTCTCCTGGAGCTCGTCCTCTCCCCTCCCCCAGTCTGATGCTTTGTTTCCCTTTTCCACCATCGCTTCGCACACCCCTTCCCTGCCAGGGCATACGAGGGAAGTAGAGTGGTCCGAGTCATCCATCCCCAGGCAAACACAAGCCAGAATAAGTACCTATCCCTCTGTTCAATTTCAAGGACCAGATCCAGCCAGGGAGGATGTATATCTAAGAACCTAACCAACTGGGACAGAAAGTCTCTTGTTGCTCCCCTGCTTCTCTCCAGGGCGGCCCTCACTCCACTGGGAGGGAGCAACTCATCCCTCCGCCCCCTAGAGTTCTGTTCTGGTTTACCATCCCCCAGGGTTAAGAGGCTCAGAATTTAAGCTGATAGGCACTTGGCCTTGGACAACTGCTGCCCTTCCTGCCCCTCTTTGCCTCCTGCAGCAGGCAGGTCAAGAAGAGCAGGGACCGGGCATTCGGTAAAGTGAGGAACAGAGAACTCTTACCACTTCTGTGGGAAGAGCCCACAAGCCACTGGCACCATGAAGATGAGGCTAGAAGAAAGGAGAAACAAATGTGAGGGGCATCTCCCCTTAGGGCTGTTCACACCCCGTCTCTGAGCCCCGCAAAGGAAGCAGGGAGATAGATGCCTTCCCCGCTGCCCCCTGGCTCCCCTCCCTGCAACTCTCCTCCTGGTCTCTAGGGCAGGATACTCATTCCAGCATGGCATGAGATTGGCCCCCCTCCACCTCCCATCCCTCACCCCCCACCCACTCGTCCTTCAAGCAGGTGAAGGTTACAAAGGCACTGGCAGTGCGAGCAGCGGCCCTGAAGGCCACAAGCACCGAGGAGGAAGGGCATGAAAGCCCAGGGCTGGTGCCCACGGTAGACAACAGAACACGGCAGTTTCTCCAACCTCACTGCAAACACGAGCAACTCGAGGGGTTTATTAAAAAGCGACGCTGACGCTGGAGGCCTGAGGGAAGTGCTGGAGAGGATTTCTAAGGTCCTCGGGTGCTTCAGGGCCGGGGCACTGTCTTACAGCACGTGGGACTCTGATCGACCAGGGTTCGGATCCCAGCTTGGCTACTCACTCGTTCTGCAATCCCGGGTGAGTGAGCCCTGAGCCAGCAGAGGGAGGACAGGGGGGCCTACTCTGCAGGGTTGTCGCCAAGCTCAGAGGAAATGACCCGGGGATGGTGCTCAGCCCGGGGGAACCACTCACGCAGTGGAGACTCAGCTGGCAGAAGGTAGCGTGGCGCAGGAGACTGCCAGGGACTTGACCTGAACTCTAGCAATTAGGAGCTACAGAGCCTCGGGCTCTTCATTTGTAAAAGGAGATGATGACAGGACCTAGACCTCCAGGGCTGAGGGGCTTAAGTGAAATGATAGACGTGGAGCATGAGCACAGTGGGGACACACAGGACACACTCCACACGTGGTGGTGGTTACTGTTGTCATTAATTAGCCCCGTGGCCTCGTAAATTGTGCCTGATGCTAGGATGTGGCCAGTCGCTGGCAGGAGCATGCTGCCATGACTTGTGGTGTTTTCCTTTTGTGCGAGGTTGGGACGCTTGACAGCCCCAGCTGCCCCCTTTTTTAATGTCTGAGTGTATTTATTTATTTACTTAATTTATATTGAGATATCGTGGCCGGACAGCATCGTGGGCAGGCAAGGTGCCTGGCCCGCTGGTCTGATACATTGATATGCTGCGATGTGACTACCGGCCATCTGCTAACATGTCTGTCACGGTCACAGTTATCATGTCTTTCTTTATTGCTATTTTTTTTAATTCTTTATTTTTAAGTAATCTCTACACCCAATGCAGGGCTCAAACTCGCAACCCTGAGATCAAGAGTCACAGGCCCTCCTGACTGAGCCAGCTGGGTGCCCCTAGAATTTTTATAGTGGGGCTGTATTGTGGTTTTCGCCTCTTCTCCAGTCTGAAGATCAGAGGCCACACCGGGACAGGAGGGTACCCAAGCACTCTGCTCTCCACGTGGCTCTGGGCACAGCGCCTAACCAACCTGATGCCCTCAACAAAGATGTGGCAAGAACTCCCCGGATGGCCCATGGGTGTTCCGAGCTCAGGCACTATGGAAGTGAGAGAAAAAAGTACATGTTCCCCAACATAGGCAACACAAGAAGATAGGTCTTAGATGCCCCAGCTATCACAGAACCCAAACCCAGAAAACACGTTACTCACAAGCAGCCAGACAGCAAAACTTGCAATGGGGCGTGCAGGACCTTTACTTTCTGCACAAAATCGAAGGAAAGACGACATGAGACTTAGAGATCTTAACGCGAACCCCATGCCTGCCCTACCCCTGATCGGCCAGCTAGAAACCCACAGGCACAAAACTCCTAGCCATGAAGGAGAGAAGGGGGCTCTTCTTCCTCTCTGCAGACAAGGCCACACAAGCGGCCATGACCTCTAAAGCAGGCAGCTGGCAGGGACCGGCACTGGCCCTATTTGAGCGAGATGAAGACCCGTAGCTAGAGGAAAGGACAAGGATCAGAAGCTCTGAAGTGTAGGTATGGCTGGGGGGCTCCGGCAAGGCAGATGCAAAAGAGGACCCCACTCACCTTCATGAAATGCAGCTTTTCCAGCCTTTCCATGATGACTGGCAGCAACACTGCAAGAGACCAGGGAGGAGCCAGGAAAAGGGCTGTCAGACTCTTCCCGAGACCCCTCTCCAAAATCAGACCAGCGACCCACCTCCCCTGAAGTTCCAGAACATACTTTTGGAACGGAAGACTGTGTAGACATGGCCTCCCCAGGCTGGCCCCCAAGTGCTGGCAGAAGGGTGCCGTCCAGACTTTTCCACCTGCACACCTTTAATAGGACACGAGCCGCAGGCCCAAAGTGTCCTTCTCAAAATTCAAATCTTTGAAGGCTCACGCAAACAAATCTCGTATCCCACTCTGTAACACATCCCTGCTACGAGCAAAACTACGGCAGAGGATTTCTTTACCACTGTCTCCCTGGCACCCTGCACTGTGTCCAGCACACTGAAGGGACTTAAGGTGTATTTGTGGAATGAAAAGAACTTTCTTCGCCAGATCTCTGATTAACTGATGTTCCTAGAACTACAGTGTGGTTCCCTCATGGGTTTCGGCATTCAGCACTACGTAGATGTAAGATGTGTAACGTGTGGATTTGGTACATTTATATATTGTAATAGCACTACCCCGGTAGCATTAGCTACAATCTCTATCACATCACGGAATTATCATTTTTGTATTGCAGTGGGAAAAGCCAGTTTGAGAAGCACGGCTGTAGAGGCTGGGGCCCCACTGCCCACACAAGCTAAGCGTGGCTGAGGCCTCCATCATGTGTTCCAGGGAACCCCCAGGAGGGTAGGGCTTCTCTGTCTTACTCATGCCAGGGGCTGCCATGGTGATCCGAGAAACAACCACTTGGGTGATGCCTATGGCCGCAGCTCTCTGAGGGCAGAAAAGAGTAAGTTGTCAGGAATGATCTTATCCAGTAGCCATGGGCTGTACCAGAGGGTAAGGTCAAGGGTCAGGGTCAGAGTCAAGTCTGAGATGATAAAGGGGAAGGGATGGACCCACCAGGGGCTGGGTCCTCACCCAACCCTCTCTCACCTAGCTAGAACTTTATGGCTTCAGGACCAGAAATGATGGAGAAAAGACATGACAAGCCTGTTCTGAACAAGAAATATAAGGAAATCAAGGAGAATGAGAATGGAATCAGGGAGATCTTGTAACAGAACCCGGGCCTGCTCTGACTACTAAGAACAGGACAGGGTAGAAGAGAGAATTCCCTCCTCCCACCCCAAAGGGATGCCTCTGCTTACCCGGGAATGACCGATCTCATTGTGATTCCGGTCCTTCACGCAGATCCCCTGGATGAGTTCCCTAAACACAGACGGGAGTTGCTGGACTTGGGAAAAGGGAGCTGGAGGCCTGCCAGCAATGGGACACAGCAAGGGACTAAGACCAGCGCACTCGAGCTCTGGGAAGCCAGCCCCTGCAGCCTGGCCCTTTGATCTTCCTTATGCATTCCAGAGAGTGGTATCTCAGAAGTGATCTAGGGCCGTAGCTAAGAGAGGTAGGCCTGGGCTCAGACAGCCTAGGTCAAATCCTGAAACAGCAGAGTAAGTTTCCGAACTTGAGAACATTTCCTGATCCTTCTGAAGACTCGGTTATCCTCATCCACAAAATGGGGCTAATCGTGGCACCCACTGCAGAGGACTGGTGAGGATTAAAGGGGATGACGCCTGCAGAGAGCTTAGTCCAGCACCTGACGGAGTGAGGTGCTGCTCTACAAACACTAGCTGTACTGACTTATTCTCAGGCCAGCTCCTGACAGCACTCATCCCCAGACCACGCAGGTGGCTGGGGCTCCTTCGTTTGTTGGGAAGGAGCCCCTAGATGGGAGGGAAAGAGGAGAGGAACGTGTACACCTGACTATTCTGGGTTCTTTCTGCAACAGCTGTTGTGACAGTGCCCATTTGCTGGCAGTCCCAAGAAAACGTGGCTTGTATACATCGGTGATGGTGATGACGGCAATGACGATGACCGGAGCTTTAACAGCGTACACTTAGGCAGCACATGATACCTCCCAGGCGCTATCAGGGAGAGCCTGAGTATACTACATCATTAGGTCGGACAACAGAGGAATAGCCATGCTTTCTCTCGCCAAAAAAACAAGCATTACAAGACACACGGGTTTCTCCTTTTACCTTTCCTGCTGTGAAGCTTAGAGCCCGGTGCCTGGAAAACATCTATCTACTCTTCTGGCTTCTTTCAAAGCTTCTTGGCTCTGTTCTATCTTTGGACACCTCGCTCTGCTACATTTCATTCTGTAAGCCAGCCCCAGGGCTTCGGAAGTAGGGAGGGTTCACAACTGAAAGCCAGTTGCAGTTGAAAGGACATGATCTCGGATGAGCCCCCACAGGTCTACCCTACTCCCCACCATCCCACACCATCCAAACAATGAATCCCACAACACTCATCACAGATTAAACTTAAGTCAGCTGCCACTCCCTCGGCCATCACCCTCGGAGCAGCCTGTCCTTTGGGACCCTTCAGAGGTATAGCCCAGGAACCCTCCCCACACCCACCTTGGTCCCCCAAAGCCACCCACTGCCTTGGTTTCCTGCCTTTGCCCCGCTACCCTGTGGTTTGTAGGGAGGAAATGGAATCCCCATACTCACTGCTGACGCATCATTGGGATGTTGACACAGTTAGCAGCAGCCACAGCGGCAAAGGGCACCCAGCGGCCCACCAGGGGTGGAGCTCTCTGTTGGGGGAAGGGAACAATAGGGCTCACACCGGAAGATGGGAGGGGAGAGGGCTTAAGGACTACAAAATAAATCAGAGCTCGGTACTGCCACATTGATCCAGACACTTGGTCTAGGAACCCAGGTTCCCTCAAAGACCCGAGAAGGACTAACCTGGGGATACCTCTGCTACATTGCCCCCTAGTTGGCTGGGCTCTGGCCACACCGGACTCACCCAGACAAGGGCAACAGCACCAGGCCTGGGGGATGTTTTCCCTAGGACTTTGCTGCCCCCTAGCGGCCACCATACCCCCAGCAGCCCCAGACAGTACCTTGGTCAACATGTTCATGCCCACAGCAGTGGCCACCGCAGTGGTTGTGGCTGTGATGTAGGAAAGGGCCATCTGCCTAGTGGAGGAGAGACACGCTTGAGAGTGGGGAGCCCTGCCGGCTGAGGGCAAGACACTGGCGTGACTGAGAAAGTCTGGAAATGAGGCTTCTTTCCTGAAATGTGACCTGTCTCATCTTGTGACCTTCCCCATCCTCAACACACACAGTGTTCCAGTCCCCTCGGCCTCCTTTCGGTACTTTTAACACCCCGAACTCTTTTCTGCTTCAGAACCTTCCCCTGCTGCTGCTCCCTATCTGGGGAATTCTTCCGTAGGCTAAATCCTTATCCTTCAGAAGTCAGCCGAAATACGGGCTCCACAGAAAAGACTTCCACAACCAGCCCATCCACACAGATGCCCCTCTGCTGTTTGCTATCTTGTCACCTGTTTGTTTCCTTGACGGCAGCAGTCACAACCTAAAATTGCTGCGCTTGTTTGCTTAAAAGACCCTAAATTCCACAAGAACAAGGGCCCTGGAACCATGCCTGGCACTTAAAATCTACTCAAAGAAATAGATGAGGGGGTGTCCAGGTGGCTCAGTGGGTTAAGCATCTGCCTTTGGTTCAGGTCATGATCTCTGGGTCCTGGGACTGAGTCCTGAATCGGGCTCTCTGCTCAGCAGAGGGCCTGCTTCTCCCTCTCCCTCTGCCCGCCACTCTGCTCATGTTCTTTCTCTCTCAAATAAATAAATTAATTAAATCTTTAAAAAAAAAAAAAAGAACTATTTGAGAATGAATGAAGGAATAAACTTTGAATTGGTCTAGGAAGATACTCTCCTAGTCAGTCTCAGAAAATACCTGCAAACCCTAAAAAGGGGGACTTGGTCACCAGCCCCGTACAAGCCTCACCCAGAGAAGGCAGCCCAAGAACCCTCTAGAAGGGATGTTTTCCTGAAGACAAGAGGACAGCCACCTGCTCCAGACCCACATGGACAGCCTGGGGTTCAAGTCTCCTACCTGAGGGACGTGGGGGAAGCTGCATTCCTGTTGGTATAGTTGACTAAGGCATTGAAGGACTGGTTCACCCACTGCCAGAAGATCACCGCCGGCATCGTCCTACCATAAGGGAGGCCCAGAGAGGCAAAGAAGGATCCAATGGAAGGGAGGGCTTGGTGCACACCAGTCAAACCAGACGGCCTGCTGTTCCCCAAACTATTCCCATGCTGTTTCATGCATCAGGGATTTTGCACAGGTTGGTCCCTCTGCCTGGAATGTCTACACACACACCCCCTTCCACCTATGGCTAAATCCTGCTCTGTTGAGAGGTCACTGCTTCTTCGGGAACCTTCCTGACCCTTCCCCTGCCCTTCCTGGAACAGTGAGTCATTCTATGCTCCCTGCTCTCACAACCCCATACTCTCCCTCCCACCTACCACTTAGCAAGCTGGACTATAACTGTTTACTTGTTGGTCTGCTCAACAAAACTGAAAGTTCGTTGAGGGGAGGAGCTGAGTCTTAAAATTCCCCACACCTGGCCCAAGGCCTGGCTCACTAACTAGACAAATGGATGCATGGGGGAGGGGAGCAGAGGGAGGAGAGGAAGCGGGAGGAGTAAAATTTCCAGCAGCTGCAGAGAAAGTTTGTTTTCTCCCCACTGGGCTGAAAGGGTCTTCCTATTTTAGGGGTAGCGGGGTGAGGGAGGGAGGGAGGGGGTGGTCATCTTCCTGTATTTTTTACTAGGACTTTACATTATAAAAATACATTAGAGGGGCGCCTGGGTGGCTCAGTCATTAAGCATCTGCCTTTGGCTCAGGTCATGATCCTGGAGTCCTTGCAGTCAAGCCCCACATCGGGCTCCCTGCTCAGCAGGGACTCTGCTTCTCCCTCTCCCACTCCCCCTGCCGGCATTCCTTCTCTCACTGTCTCTTTCTCTGTCAAATAAATAAATTAAACCTCGAAAAAAAACAAAAAAAACAAACATTAGAGGCACCTGACCGGCTCAGTCAGTTAAGTGTCTGACTCTTGATTTTGGCCCTGGTCATTATCTCAGGGTCATGAGATCGAGCCCCCAAATCAGGCTCTGCACTGGGTGTGGAGCCTGCTTGGGATTTTCTCTCTGCCTTTCCTTTTGCCCCTCCCCGCTACCATGGCCCCCTGACCCACTCATGTACTTTCTCTCTCTCTGCAAAAAATAAAATACATTTAAAAATAAAAATACAGGGGCACCTATGTGGCTCAGTGGGTTAAAGCCTCTGCCTTCGGCTCAGGTCATAATCTCAGGGTCTTGGGATCGAGCCCCGCATCGGGCTCTCTGTCCAGAGAGGAGCCTGCTTCCTCCTCTCTGCCTGCCTCTCTGCCTACTTGTAATCTCTGTCTGTCAAATGAATAAATAAAATCTTCTAATAAATAAAAATACATTAAAATTTCATTGTTGAATAAGTACTTCCTAAAGAGGGAGTTAGGATGGCTTATTCTTTGAGAGTTCTGGAAACAACTGCCTTGGCTAACATCCAGGCACCCATCTTTCCCGGCTGTGTGAACTTGGAGAGGTTACATAACCACTCTAGACCCTCAGTTCTTCACTTATAAAGTTGAGATGACAGTAGTACTTCTCTGTGGGGCTGATGAGAAGATTAAACGAGGTAATCCACGGAAAGAATTTAGCACAGTGGCCTGGTATTCGGTAAGGGGTCAATAGAGATGGCTATTACTATCATCACCACAGGGCTCCCTGCCTGGCAGACCCAAGTAGCCACACTGCCCACTGTGTTACTCCCAGGCTCTCTCTACCTGTAGAACTGAAGCATGAAGCCTGTGATAATCATGCCGCCGGGGACCTGGAAGGACATCCGGCCAATGACGTTCATCTTCTCCCCGGTGTCAGGGTGGAAGGCTGAGTCATACAGCTTCTTGGCGTACAGCAGCTGCTCCACTTGAGTGCCTGGGGGCACGACCCCCATTCTGCCCCCCAAGGACAACAGAGTTACAGCCCAGGCCCCTTGCCCCAAGTCACTCTGCCGCCTCCTGCCTGAGAGCTCTGTCCATTCCCCCATATTCGGTTTCCACCGCCTCCCCAGGGGATCCACCCGTGCGGCTCCAGGGCCTCGAGTCCCTTCTGCTCACTGCTCACCTGCTCTTCTCCACCATCACCTTGGCCCAGTCCAACTCCCGCTCTGGTACCAGGACAGTGCGTGGGTCTGTGATATTGAAGAAGTGTTTCACCCGTCCCAGGAAAGTGCATTGGTCCCAACGGGGTTCATCGATGTTAAAGCCAGACAGATCAGCCTCCATCTCACTCACACACAAAACTGTGGACTTAAGAACAGAGGGAAAATGAGGATTGCCCCCCCAAACCAAAGTCTGCCCCCGAGTCCCTGAGCTCCTCTCTCGGTTACAGAAGGCCTGCTCTCACCAGAGACTAGCAGCATTTGACCAGGCTCAGGAAGGTCCTGGTGAATGGGCACCAGACTGAACAACCAGAGACCAACATGGGTTTCCCAAGGGGCTGCTGGCAGCCAGCCCTGTGCTTGATCATGCCGGGGAAGACCCTGGAAACAGGGACAACACGGTGCCTGTCCTTGGGGAGCTGAGTGTAACTGCAGAAGAGCCCGCCCAGGGAACCGAAGATAATATACACAGCAACAGTAAGTACAAATGAGAGAAAGCAGAGATGGTGGGGTGCCGTAAGGAAAGGGGGCTTCCCAGAAGAGAAGGAATGTGAGTTGTAGAAAACAGATTTATCTGAAGGACGCAAAAGGCATGGATCACATTCAAGGTAGAAACAATTACGGAGAAAGGTGGAAATGAACATGGCACAATTACTCTCATCATTTCAGTGTGCATGTGTGCTTGTGCACAGTGCACACAACCCCGTGAGAGATCCCATGCCATGGCTGCGAGTGAGGCACCATGCCTGCCCTCAAAGACTTACAGGATGGGGGGTAAAAGACAAGGAGAGCACAAGGACAGCAGCGTGAACAATAATGTGAGCAGACACTGGGGGCAGTGGAAAGCCAGAGAAGAGGCATCTAAAAGGGAGATGACCAGATCTCCCAGTTTTCCTGGGACTACTGTCCTGGGGTAATTATTAATAGGACCCCCTTCCTCTCTCAAAAGTGTCCCGGACTAGGGGCGCTTGGGTGGCTCAGTTAGTTAAGCAACTGCCTTTGGCTCAGGCCATGATCCTGAAGTCCCAGGATCAGTCCCATGTTGGGCTCCCAGCTCCATGGGGAGTCTGCTTCTCCCTCTGACCTTCTCCCCTCTCGTGCTTTTCTCACTCTCTCTCAAATGGATAAATAAAATCTTTAAAAAAAAAAAAAAGTGTCCCAGACTTGGATGATACATTATATAATCCCCTTATCTGAAACGTATAAGGGGTCCTGAACATGCTTTGTGAACAGAAGAAATAAACAATGTTTTGAAGGATGGGTAGAATCAGATAGAGGAAAGGTGTCCCAGGCAAAAAAAAGAAGATCCAGCGGTGACCGCACACAGGACGCGTGGGGACCAGATAATGTGATCACAGCTAATGCTTAATGAGCTGCAACTCTATGCTAGACATTTTGCTTGGGGATCGATGTGCATTTTTCTGACTTCATCTTCACAGCAATGCTATAAAATAAATACCCTTTAATCTAACCCCATTTTATGGATGAGAAAACCAAGGCACAGGTAAGTAACTTTACCAAGTCATATAAGCATTAGCCAGTGACAAAGCCAGGATTTTAATTCCATACTTTAGAATTCTTGTCTCTAACTGGGTTCTGGAATCCATGTCTTGAAACTCTAAGGCAGGCCTGACATGTAAGGAGCTTGGAAAATGTCGCTCCTGTCCTTGCAACAAGAAAAAAAGCTGAAAAAGACAAAACATCAACAACTCTTCTTAGATGCCAGTGAACGGAGGTCCCAGGGCAAACCACTGCCCCCAAGCCTGGAGAAATAGGCAAGCACAGAGAACCACAGCTTACTGGGAACAGAAGCCCTCCGCTGGGCAAGTACCATTGGAAAACTTAAACTATAATTGACCAATTGCTGGAAGCTCAGGGTGAACAAGCTTGCAAATTCAAAATTCCAAGGGGATTTAACCTTGAGTGTGGGGGCTCACTTTTGAATTCACCTTCAAGCGTCTACCAGGCTCTCAAGGTGAAGACCAGAGAAAAACCCCCTCGTACTTCTGACATGGAGATGGGAAAAGTAGTCATTCTGAAGTATACCGAGAGGTGTTCTTCCTAATAAAGCCTGTTCTCAAAAGAGCTTGTTTTACCAGAGCCTAACCGTTTTGGGTTTTCCAAGGACCTAACAAACTTGGGAAAATGTAAATACCCAACTCCAGCCCTTTTTAACCTTCCTATCTCATGTAAAGTGGGTGAGAAGAGCCTAAGGAGCAGTTTTGAAGGTCCAGGGGCACAGGCTCACTCCAAGGCCAAGAACTAATCACAGGACTATAGAACACTCTCTCTTCCCTTGCACTTGACCACTGCAGGCAGTACAATGCTCCTATGTGGTAACAGGGAGAACTGAACAACCACAGAAATTGGAAGTTTCAGACTTTATTTAAGAAGTCTCTAGAAACCCAAAGACAACAGGAGAGACAAAAACAAGGACACCAAAGAAAATGTTAATCTCTGATACCTACAGCTTCAGGGAACAGTAAATACAACCCAACATCTCACCAGACAAAGGCAAAACGGCACACACATCTCGCTCCCAACAAAAGATTATAAAGCATACTAAATGGCAAAAACATAGTCTGAAGAGAGAGCAAGTGTCAGAACCAGACAGCAGAGATGTTGGAATTATCAGAACAGGAATTCAAATAACTATGATCGATTTGCTAAGGACTCCAGTGGGAAAGTGGACAACATGGAAGAAGAAATGAATAATGTAAGCAGAGAGATGGAATCTCTAAGAAAGAATCAAAAGGAAATGCTGGAAATTTAAAAAAAAAAAAAAAAGTTCTGGGGGTGCCTGTGTGGCTCTGTCAATTAAGCAACTGACTTTGGCTTGGGTAACAACCTCAGGGTCCTCGGGATCAAGCTCCATGTTGGGCTCTGCGCTTGGCGGGGAGTCTGCTTGGGCCTCTTTCCCTGCCCCTCCTCTTGCTCGTGCTCATTCTCTCTCTCTCTTTCAAATAAAAAAAGTCTTTAAAACAATTTCTGTAACAGAAATGAAGAATGCCTTTGATGGGCTCATCAGTAGACTGGACATGGCCAAGGAAAAAATTCTATGAGCAGAGCGCCTGGGTGGCTCAGTGGGTTAAGCCTCTGCCTTTGGCTCAGGTCATGATCTCAGGGTCCTGGGATCGAGCCCTGCATCGGGCTCTCTGTTCAGCATGGAGCCTGCTTCCCTCTCTCTCTGTGCCTGCCTCTCGGCCTACTTGTGAATAAATAAATGAAATATTTGAAAAGAAAAAAAAAATTCTATGAGCTTGAATATGTGTCAGCAAAAAATTCCCAGACTGAAAAGTAAAGAAAAAACGAAAAAAAAAAAAAAAGAAAAGAAAAACAGAATAGAAAATCCAAGAACCTTGGGGCAATTCCATAAGGTGTAACATGCACATAATGGGAATGCCAGAAGAAGAGGGAAGGGAAGAGAAGAAATATTTAAAGCAATAATAACTGAGAATTTTCTAAACTAATGACAGATGCCAAACCACAAGCCCAGAAGGCTCAGAGAACACCAAGGACAATTACTAAAAAATCTACACCTGGATGGGAATGCAAACTGGTATAGTTACTGTGGAAAACAGTATGGAGGTTTCTCAAAAAATTAAAAATAGGATTACCATATGATCCAGTAGTTCCACTACTGGGTATTTACCCAAATAATATGAAAACACTAATTCAAGAAGATATATGCACCCCTACATTTACTGCAGCATTATTTATAGTAGCCAAAATATGGAAGGAGCACAAGTGTCCATGGAGAGGGGAATGGATATGAAGGATGTGGCATATACATACAATGAGATCTTGCCCTTTGCAACAACACAGATCTAGAGAGTATAATGCTAAGTGAACCAAGACAGTCAGAGAAAGACAAATACCAGATGCGTCCACTCATATGTGGTATTTAATAAACAAAACAAACGAACAAAGAAAAAAGATAACAAACAAAAAACCACACTCAGGGCTCCTGGTGGCTCAGTCAGTTAAGCATCTGCCTTCGGCTCAGGTCATGATCCCACCAGAGTCATGGGAGTCCGGCTCCCTGCTAGGCAGGGGAGCCTTCTTCTTCCTCTCCCTCTGCCCCTCTCCTCGCTTGCTCTCTCTCTCTCAAATAAATAAATAAAACCTTTAAAAAAAAGAAAAAGAAAATCAAGGAAGAAATCTGAGGGAGGGAAAAGAAAACACCTTACCTACAGAGGAACAAAGATATGAACTTCATTGGCTTTCTCCTCAGACACCATCCAAGCAAGAAGAGCATAGAGTGAAATATTTCAAGCATTGAAAGATAAAAGCAACACATACCTAGACTTCTACACCAGCTAAATTATCCCTTACAGTGAAGGAGAAATACAGGCTTTCCCAGACAAAACTGAGGGAATTTATCACCAACAGAACTGACTTGCAAGATGTTAGAGTTCTTCAGAGAGAGATAAGAGGTCATAAAGTCAGACCTACATAAAGAAAGAGTGTCAGAAGGAATAAATGAAGGTAAAATAAAATATTTTTCTTATTCCAATTGTTACCAGTTGAACAGAGTTTTTGTTCAAAGTAATAGCAGCAACAATGTATTTGATGATTATAGCCTATGGGCAGTGACATGAGTGACAGTAGTGCTCTACCAGCTGCGAGGGAGGACCTGGGAATACTGGTGTAGGTTACCTGCACTACTGGACAGGTGCTTTGGTATTATTTGAAAGTGGACTTGGATTAGTAAATGGGTACCGCAAGCCCTAGGAAACCACTAAAAAATTTCCAGAGGAAGTAAAACTGATATGCTAAGAGAGGAGAGAAAATGCAGTCATAAAAAAGCTAAAGCTTTTGGGGTGCCTGGATGGCTCAGTTGGGGGAGCACGTGACTCTTGATCTTGGGGTCATGAGTTCAAGACCCACGTTGGGTGTAGAGATTACTTAAAAATAAAATCTTTAAGCGGGCACCTGGGTGGCTTAGTAGGTTAAGCAGCCGACTCTTGATTTCAGCTCAGGTCATGATCTCGGGGTTGGGAGATCAATCCCCATGTGGAACTCCGTGCTCAGCAGGGAGTCTGCTTGAGATGCTCTCTCTCCCTCTCCCTCTGCTCCCTTTCCTGCCCCCGCACATGCATACACCCTCTCTCTCAAATAAATAAATAAATCTTTTAAAAAAAAGAATAAAAAATAAAAATTAAAAAAAAAAAAAGGAGCACTTGGATGGCTCAGTGGGTTAAAGCTTCTGCCTTCAGCTCAGGTCATGATCTCAGGGTCCTGGCATCAAGCCCTGCATCAGGCTCTCTGCTCAGCGGGGAGCCTGCTTCCCCCTCTCTCTCTCTCTGCCTGCCACTCTGCCTACTTGTGATCTCTGTCAAATAAATAAACAAAATCTTAAAAAAAAAAAAAAAGCTAAGGCTTTTGAATTTTTCTTGAGAATTTCAGGAAGCCATTAAAAGATTTTAAACAGAATGACAAGATCAGATGTGTTGTTTAGAAAGAAAACTCTAGACGTCTGGATGGCTCAGTTGGTCAAGCATCTGCCTTCGGCTCCGGGCACAATCCCAGGGTCCCAGGATCGAGTCCTACGCCTGGCTCCTTGTTCGACCAGGAGCCTGCTTCTCCTTCTGCCTGCCGCTCTCCCTGCTTGTGCTCTCTCTGTCAAATAAATAAATAAAATCTTAAAGAATAAAATAGAAAGAAAAATCGAGGCAATGACATGAAAATAAACTCAGTGTGGTAGGACCTCAGAGGATGCAGAGAAATCAGCTAGACGGGAACTTCAGTAATCAAGGCAAGAAGTGGTGGGGCTCATATGAGCCCCAATGCACCAGGAACAGAGAGGAGGGACCAAAAGGACAGAAATGTTTAAAGCAGCCGAATCTTGGCATTTACTAAGTGATCGGTTATAGGAAGATTACTCTGTAAGTCAGCGTTCAAGCACAGACACAGAATCAACAGGATATATACATCCTTTATATATATTCACATAATATTGAGAAATTTATAAAAATGGATTTAGGAAAAAAATGGATTTAGTACAAGGAATTAGCAAACTGACTTACGTAATTGTGGGAGCTGGCTAAGCAAGCCTGAAGCCAGCGGGACAGGCAGTTAGCAAGGGACAATCCTGGGGAGGGAAAGGGAGCAATGCCTGCCCAGCCATGGCTGGAGTTTGTGACCCCAGGGGATGCCTAGCCCTCTTTTAAGGGGATTCCATCTGATTAAGCCAGGCCACCCAGGATAATCTCCCCTTAGATTAACTCAAAGCTAACCAATTAGGACTTTAATTATATTTGCAAAATCCCTTCACCACCGGGCCTAAATTTGTGTTTGATCGAATGGCTGGCCCTCCTCGCCCACTCTGACTGGAAGCACACCAGAAAGGGAATTAGGGGGGCGGGGGAGTTGTTTGGCCTAGCTAAACTGACACATCACAAGTATCGAGAGCCATACCCGGGGTTTCTGACTGAGGCCATTATGTACAGAGACAAGTAATATAGAAGAATAGGCTTTAAGGAGGAAAACAGGGAGCTGGATTTTCCATGTGTTGAGTTTCAAGTACCGTGGCACTTTCTTGAATGCAAGAAGCTGCCACCTGTCTCAGGTCCTTTACAAACGCCCTTCCCTGTCCAGAACACTGTTCCTTCCCCTCTTCACTAACACCTACTCATCCCCGCCCCGCCCCAGCCTTTTTTTAAGGAATAATTTTCAGATTTAACTCTCGATCTCCGACTACTAGGCCTTTTTTTTCCCCTTGAAAAATGTTACCCTGAGGGTTTTTTCATATATATTATATCACAAGCTCATAGACACAGCTGCAGTAAGATTTAGAGCCATTCTGAGTTATACCATTACCAAAATCCAAAAGCACTCACAAAATTGAGCAAACAAAACCAGTATTTGAGTATGCAAGAAAGGAAACATATTGCTGATGGAAGCCACAGGACTAGTCCAAAAAAAAAAAAAAAAAAGGTTTATATTAAGTAGTGGTAAAATGAAAGGAGAATTCTACCCAAGACTTCTGCCTCAACAGAGCCCCATGGGCCGCTGTACCTGCAAGTGAAGCCACAGCAAAGCCGCCTCAGAATAAGTAGCAGCCTGAAAAGCATATGTTTTAGCACATAACATTGGGGCTCCATCCTATCCCTCGAAAAGTAGCCTTATGCTCTCCAGAACAATCTAGAGTTACTTGCAAGGAAGCACCCACTCATCTTTCAGATCTTGGCTAACCCTTTCCTCAGGGAATCCTTTGAAGGACCCTTGGCCCCTCACTCTCCCCGACCACTAAATCAGGTGCTCGGCTTAAGCCCTCTCAGGGTCACAGCCCTCAGAGCTGTGCCAGTTTGTCCTAACACTCTGTGGTTTTATTTTAATGAACACCGACCATCCCATCTAGGTCATAAGCTCCTCAGACCCAGAGAATGTGTCCATTTTGCTCCCCACTGCTACTCCAGTGCCTAGCCCAAGAATTCAAGTATATGCTGAGTGAGAGGTCTAGTTTGTCAGCACATGGATATTTAGGCTTAAAAGAAAGTACGGGGGCGCCTGGGTGGCTCAGTCGTCGAGCGTCTGCCTTAGGCTCAGGTCATGATCCGGGGATCCTGGGATCGAGCCCCGCATCGGGCTCCCTGCTCAGTGGAGAGCCTGCTTCTCCCTCTCCCACTCCCCCTTCTTGTGTCTCCTTTCTCGCTGTCTCTCTCTCTCTCTCTCTGTCAAATATACAAATAAAATCTTCTAAGCAAATAAATAAATAAAAGTACAGAGGGGCACCTGGGTGGCTCAGTAGTTAGGTGTCTGTCTTCAGCTCAGGTCATGATCTAGGGGTCCTGGGATTGAGCCCCACATCAGGCTCCCTGCTCAGGGAGGAGTCTGCTTCTCTCTCTGCCTTTCCCGGGGCCTGCGCTCTCTCTCCCAAATAAATAAATAAATAAAAATCTTAAAAAAAAAAAAAAGAAAGTACAGAGATCTGAGTTAGAATTAAAACAAGCCAGCGGCATCACGGCCATTTCAGAGAAAGTTTTCCAGTGAGAACACACAGAATGGGAAAAATAAAGCGCTGAGGGCATAGTCTGAAAACTGTGACATTTAAGGGGTCAGCCCCCCAAAAAAGGAAGCCCAAATAGATGAGAAAGAACCACCAGAGACGGAGGAGGCTTCAGGAGCCAACAAATGCAGTAAAGAGAGAGATGGCCGATTTTTAGATTTTTTTGTTGTTGTTGAGGTGGGAGAGACTTCAGCAAGTGACATGCTGAGGTTGGGTCATTTCCCAGGAGGAAGGAGCCAGGAGAGAAGGGGAGGCCTCCATGGAGTCTTCATGGCACCTCCCCTGGCCCTGAGGCCACCACTGAGTGGCAACCTCTGAAGAAGGCAGAAGCCCCGCAGCGAGTGTCCACTGCTAGATTTAGGCCTCTCTCACTCCACCATAAAGCCCAAGGGAAAGCTCTGGGCTTTGTCCTCTGGGGACAGGCTGATTCAAAGACCAAAGCTATTTCGTGTAGTCACAACTGAACCCAGGAATGGGAAAGAGACAAGAATTTACCTTCCCTGACTCTACATGGGGCTAAAATAAAAGGAGTTGTTGGCCTGGCCAGCAGATCACACAGTGCCTTGGATTACAGAGCCCCAAGCTGGGGCTCCAGCCCCTCTGCTGGAGAAAGCCAGCAAAGAGCAAAATATTTTATTTATTTGAGAGAGAGAGAGAGAGAGAGAATGCGCATGCGCACAGGCCGGGGGTGGGGGTGCACAGGGAGAATCAGACTCCCCATGGAGCAGGGAGCCCCAAAGCAGGGCTCAATCCTAAAACCCTGAGATGATGACCTGAGCTGAAAGCAGACATTTCACCGACTGAGCCACCCAGGTGTTCCGAACATGCTGCTTCCTTCTTAACACACACAGCCTGTCCTTGGACATCTCTTTCTACCCTCAACCCAACACTGGAGTGTCCTCTGCCTTTCATAAAGGAAGTACTTCTACCATGAAGGGGTAATCATTTGCTAAACTATTCAAGAAACTTTCCCCTCATTACCGAGGTCAGCATATGAATTGCCCAGTTCCTATCTTACAAAAAACATAAGGCCAGGAGCACCTGGGTGTCTCAGCTGGTTAAGCATTTGCCTTCAGCTTGGGTCAGGATCCCAAGGTCCTGGGATGGAGCCCTATGTCAGGTCAGGTTCCCCGTCGACAGGGAGTCTGCTTCTCCCTCTCCCTCTGCCCTGCTCATTCTTTCTCTTTCTCTCTCTCTCTTGCATACACATGAATACACTCTCAAATAAATAAATAAAATCTTTTAAAAAACAAAACAAAACATAAGGGCCCCCCCCCCAAAAATCTAAATTCTATGTCTAAAACATTTCTCCCAGGCGCCTGGGTGTCTCAGTGGGTTAAGCCTCTGCCTTTGGCTCAGGTCATGATCTCAGGGTCTTGGGATTAAGCCCCACATCAGGCTCTCTGCTCAGCAGGAAGCTTGCATCCCCCCACCCCAACCTGCCTCTCTGCCTACTTGTGATCTCTGTCTGTCAAATAAACAAATAAAATCTTAAAAAAAAAAAATTCTCCCCACATCTGCTGCCCCCCAGTGGGCACAGTTCCATGACTCCAAGGCAAACTCAAACCCTTGCATCATATACCCTCATAGCATCTTATCCTCATTTGTAACACACTTGGCTTTGTAATCATCACTTTCTCATTACACACAGTTATTTGTATAAAGCTGGCCTCCCCTGGCAGATCGAAAGATTCATGCTGCAACTCTCCCAGGCCCTCTAAAAATACTTACCGCCTGCCTGAAATGCATTTCATCTTATTCTTGGGCTCCCTGGGCATCAAGGAAGTCACTCTTTCAAGTCGCTCAGAATCTGTCTTGGTTACAGAAGTAAGAGCAGGCTTTGGGTCACGAAGCTGCAAATGGTCTACCTCTCCTATATTGAGTCCTATCTAGTCTCCAGGTTTTCTCTAGAACAGTTATTCTCCCTCTTCCCACATGAGCCACATCTAGTATTCCCTAAAGAGGTCACTACCATGTCCAGGGTGGCCTCGGTTCTGAAGGAATATGGTTCCACTACTGGGAACAAGAGGGGAGCTGGAAATCAAACAGGTGACTGACCAAAAATTCCCTTTGCTTATAGGATTGGAGGATATCACAACTTAAAGATGTGAGGATCCAAGATGTCAATTTACCAAAGAAGAAACTGATGTTTAGAAAGATTCACATCAATTGAGTCAGCTTGCTGATCATTACACACAACTCTGCGCTTACCACAGCTCCAGTCCTGTCCATCCGTCCAACAATCTGACAATAGCTAGGGCCTACTCTCCCAAGGTCACAAGGCTCGGGGTCACTTAGATGGGTCCTCCATCCACTACAGGCCAAAAGAAAGAAAGAGCCAGAGAGAGGAAGAAAGGAAGGAAGGAAGGAAGGAAAGGAGGGAGGGAGGGAGAGAGGAAGAAAAGAGAAAAAAAAAGAAACAACCTATTACCTCTCCTGAAGTCATCCTTCTCAGACAGAGTTGAGTTTTGGGGCACCTGACTGGCAAAGTTGGTAGAGCATGCAACTCTTGATGTTGGGGTTTGAGTTCAAGCCCTATGCTGGGGATATAGTTTATTTAGAAAAAGAGAGAGAGAGAGTTGATTTTCTCTGACAAACAGTATCAGAGCTCAGAGAACAGGCTTCCAAACTCCTTCTGAGTATCCCCTTGCAAGAGGGGAAAGTACTCAATATTTCCCTGTTTGGATCCCAGGTAGGAAGAAAAACAAAACATCATCGCTGGTACTTGCGATCAGAGGACGATCAAGGCAGCCAGACTCAAGAAGACCAAACACAAAGACCACTTGAGATAGGCAGGGTTGGTGCCAAAGCCACCTAGAAAAAGTTGGACAGTGAAACTAATAATTACACAGGCAGGCCCAGGTACACTCCTGTGACTCTAAGGCAACCATGATGTTAGACACCAGACAACTCAGAAAGAGAAGTCTGCCCTGCCTTTTTCGCAAAAGAACAGGCTAGAGACAAGTAGATCGTAGGAGTCCATGGTCTGAATTAGTCACTCATCTTGCATCTACTTACTCAAGGTTCTGTACTGAGTTTTCTCTCCAAGGTTCTGAAGAAGGTATGCCGCGGGCAGATGTTTAAAAACACAATTTAGCTGAATGCATAAATAGCTAAGGACCATTCAGGGAAAATCTGCCTTTGTTCCAGTGATGTTAAGTGGACTAGAAAGCCTGCTGGTAGGAAGCGGGGCAAAGCCCCAAAACCTAGACGAAGCAGTAATAGCTAAATCCTATGTAGCACTTTCCATGTGCCAGGCAATATTTTATGTACTTGACATACAATAATTCACCTATCCGCACAAGAACCCAATGAAGGAGGTAAGAGGCGCACACATGACTGCAAACAGGTTTTTTTTTTTTTAAATATTTATTTATTTGACAGACAGAGATCACAAGTAGACAGAGAGGCAGGCAGAGAGAGGGGAAGGGAAGCAGGCTTCCCGCTGAGCAGAGAGCCCGATGCGGGGCTCGATCCCAGGACCCTGGGACCATGACCTGAGCCGAAGGCAGAGGCTTTAACCCACTGAGCCACCCAGGTGCCCCTGCAAACAGGTTTATCATCAGTGCCGACACTCTACCAACTCTTAAAAAGTTGAGCTTACAACTCAAATATAAGTCGTTCTGTTCCTCCTACCTAGACAACACATGAGTGTTAAAATCACTTCCTGCAGGGGCAGAATCAGATTCAAGTCCCGACTCTATATTGCTTAGAACAACCAATTTCTAGGGCTGTGAGAATGAAACGAAATCTTGTGGGAAAAGCATTCCACTAAAAAGTATGTAACTTCCATGAGGGCAGATTTTGTCC
The DNA here is from genome assembly GCF_963455335.1 of Martes martes. NCBI lineage: Eukaryota > Metazoa > Chordata > Mammalia > Carnivora > Mustelidae > Martes > Martes martes. The sequence goes on from NC_137902.1 coordinate 25,818,280, forward strand.
CCTGCTGTGCCTCCGTAGTCTAGAACAGGACCTGGCACATTACGGGATTAACTCTTCTACCCGCTCTCAGTATGGGGGAGGGCTGGAGGTGGCGCCTCTCAACCCACCCAGAGTCCCTTTCGCTCTCGCTTGCCTGTAAAAAGTGAGCCGGTTCTGCCTCCTCCAGGGCTGAAGACAGCGCACCATACGGTCCAACGCTGCTTAGCAAAACCTGGACATCCCAAAACGCCTTTCACCCCTGCTCTCTGCTCAGCTCAGTGTTCAGAGCCAGTCCCCAGGCTGCTTCTTGCCCTCCACAGGCAGCCTCCCGCCTGCGGGACTCCTCCATCCTAACACAGAGATGTGGAGATAGATGCACAGCCCATAACGCCCCCAACACCTCAGCTGGGCCTTATGGGCCTTACAGCGCCGGGACCATATGGGAGCGGTCACTGAGCAGCCCCAGGCCACCATTCGCGCCACGTGGATACAGCAGGTGGAAGCCCACCCCCGCAGCAGCCCTGCCTGGGCAGTCAGGACAGAAATCCAAGCTCCTCCCCGGGATGTGCGGTCTACAGGAAGGTGTGGCAGGCGGCCTCCTCCCAAGACCCCTTACCTTGTCCCGGGAAGAATGCACTGAGACAACTGCCAAAAGAAGTACACTGCGTTGGAAGCCAGGCCAGTACTAACCAGCGGTCTCGGCCCGGGAACCGCCCCTCGCCCCGCCCCCGCCCTGCTCCTTCCCAACCAATCACAGGTTGGGCGGTGCCCACCAGCCACGTGGGCGAGCTTTAACCATTCGCGAGGTCTCCACCATCAGGCAGCCGGCTCCAGTCGTTCCAGCAGCCCGCCTGCGCGTGGGCGGGCACTTTGACGCGCTTGCGCACTTTGGGGAAAAGCGGAGCTGGACCCCGCCCCATACGGCCGCTTTTGCTCCTTGGCTGAGCGTGCGAGGGACGTCGGGGGCGGTGCCGCAGCAGTTGCCCCTGGTAACCGGGAGGCAGGAGGAGGAGGAGGAGGAGGGACTCGGCGGGAGGATGGTGAGTGTGGGGGCCCGGGCCCCTCTGGAGATGGCCGGTCACCCCCCTCCCGTCCTCAGGCCCAGGGCGGGCACTGCGCTTGAAGCCGAGGAGGGAATGGGACGGCGCTCAGCCTGCTGTCTGGGTTCTGGATTGGTTTCGGGGGACAGCGGGGAGCCCGGAAGGTGGGCCCTTGGAAGGAGACCTGGGCCTGGGGAGGAAGGCGGGGCTTGCAGCGGGTCCGAAGCTAGGGAAAGGGGCTGGAAGCTTGCGTGGCTATCCCGGTGCGGAGCTGGGGCTCCATCATTACTAGGGACTGAGGCGAGGGCGGATCCGAGTAGCTGCGAAAAGCAGCCTCCGCATGCAGGCTTAGATCGTCCTAGAGAATCGGCCTTCCAGTACCGCTGGAAAGTGGGTCCACCGGGGTCCCGCCAGAAGCGGGGAGAAGGGTCAGGGCTACTGTCTTTGGATAATTTGACCAAAGGTGCATGCATGGGAGAGGTGCATGTAGGGGAGATGGTAGCCTAGCTCTCCTCTTCCTCGAGATGTGCCTGCCTCTGGGGGGAGGGGTGTAAATCCCAGGACACAAAGAGGTACCGCTTGCACTGGGTGTCTGGTGGATTTTACGCCGTCTTGGTGTCTGCGTGGCAGGCTCACTTCTGCAGCAACGAGTTGTTTGCTGAGAGTTCTGTAAAGTCTGGTTGATGGTGATGACCTGTTTTCCCTTCAATACTTAATCCGTATTGAAGGAGGCAAATTTGCTGCCCGGTCCTTAGTATTTGATTTCAAACCTGTTGCAACCTTTTACATATGACCACACCAGAAACAAAGATCTTAATCTCGCCTTGGGATCTCCAAACTAAAAAGAATGGGAAATTAAAGCTGGAGTGGCTATCAATTGGATTTTCTCTGTCAGACTTAAAGCTTCCCCAAATTGTGAATTATGATGTGTGAAACATTTGACCGTTGACACGCTGTTTCTTGTTGATTTCTGTGCAGTTAGTTGGAGGGTATTGACATGGAATTAAGTAGTTTTAGAGCAAGTCAAAGCAAAATTGACTTTGAAGCGTTTCGAATAGGTTAGTTGGCTTACCAACTGCACAGAGCCAGGCACTCAAACGTACAGTTACTTCCCCACCCCGCGGTCCTTTTTGACTTTTAGAAAGGTCCAACCTTCATTAATTTATGAAGAAAAGACTAGATGTCTGCAAGGGGAAAAAATGCATGCACCTTTGGTCAAATTATCCAGGGAGTAAATTTTGATAGGAAAAAGAATTGATTTTACATTGTCAGATTGTTAAAGAAGTAGAATTATTTGATCTGAAGTTGCCAATCACATTTCACACTTGCTACATTGCAGTTTTATTAACCTCAGGCTAAACAGATTTTTACATGTTTTCTTTTTATTAATCATTTATACATGAGCTGTCCATTTAAAGGCTAAGTTTTTCTCAACAAATGAGTACAAACATAAATATTTACACAGAAAATAACTAGAATTGGAATGAAAAAGGCATGCCAAACCAACAGAGAATGAGATGTCATCATAAATGAGAAATGCATGAGAGTTAGCTAACTTTTCCCAGTTTGTTTATCAATTAAGTGGGCTGTATAATTTCATGATTGCTTAATTTATAATTACAGGCCACAATAAATTAACCACTGCTCATGTGTCCAGTGCAAATTGACACTGTAGATAGCAAGTTGACAGTGCTGCAGCACTATTGTATACAACTGTTGTGTTCATTGATCAAGACAGATTTTGTTTTTGTTTTTTGCTTTTTCTTTTTCCTAAAATGAACAATATGAAATTAGGGCAAATCATTCTGGATTCTTTATCTGGTTTCCCAAATACATCTTTTTTTTTTTTTTTTAATCTCCAATAGTGTGAGCTATTCTTAGAACTGAAAGTGGAACATAGAATTTAAACCATCAGTGGTGTGATTAAGTGTGTCACATCTGGTATCCCACCCATCCCTGTGATAACTGTACAACTGGAGACTGAGTCCCAGGTTTTTGCTTCTGCTTTTTAAACAACTTCAGCTATGACTAATACATTTTATTTCTTATTTAAAAACCTAGATGTTTTCTCTGAACTTTTGGTCAGCTATTTTAGCCCTGCCTTTTGATATCAAGTCTTCAGTGAAATACTAAGATAACGGTAATGTTCGTGCATTAAGTCATTACTACTTAACAGATGACTCCTTCATTGAGAAATTATTTATGGAGTACTTTCTACATATATGAGCCTAGCGGTAGTTAGCAAGCATGTTCAGCATTTAAAGATTGTTCCTAAAATTGTGTTTTGGGGTCAGAAAATGGTCAGTGAAAAATTAAAAAAAAAAACAAACACAACTATGGCTTTGAGTGTGTACTATGCACTATGCTTTACATATCTCATCTCATTTAATCTTCATAGCATTTTTTCTTAAGATATCAATATTGTTCCCATTTTCTAGGTGCCAAGGGTTACGCACGTAAGAAAGGTGAATTTAAGTGTATGAAATTCCAAAACCCATAATTTTTTTTTGTTTTTTTTTGTTTTTTTTTTAAAGTAATCTCTACCCACAATGTGGGGCTTGAACTCATGACCCAGAGATCAAGAGTCACTCAGCCAGCCAGGCACCTCCCAACCCCCAATGTTTTTAATTAGGACTCTGGTCAGGTGGGAACCCACTCTTCCTGAGGAAATGCCCATGTGTTGCCCCCCTCAGGAAACACTGTATTTATTCAGTAGAGAGATGAGGAGAAAGAACAACCTTGGGTGAGGTTCTCCCTACCAAAACTATAGGAGTTCCTGAAGTTAATAAAGGGCTCCCTTAGCAGCATGATTTTTTTGTTAAAGAGGTAAAGATACATGGAAGTCAGTTCCATTTAAGCTAGTTATGGGGAGTGCATGTTCTTGACAGTCGGATTACTTAATATTTAAATTCTAACTGCTCCTCAAGGCCACATACACTTTCCGTCCACCATCACATTCCTCTCTCACCCTCCACCACCCCAGTTTCTCTTAATGACCTAGTTTGTATCATTTCAGGTCAGGGCACCTTGCCTCTGCCAGTAGTTGAGTTGAAGCTGATTTGGGGGCAGATAAAATATCTGTAGTCAATAGCACATCTATTCATAATTCGCCTGTAGAAAGTTTGTTTAGATATTTTATGACTGAGTCAGACCACTTCTGTCCACCAGGGTGCAGATAACTTATATGCACACATGCTGATGATAGACTTTATACAATGAACTAAAGCTCTGATTTCTTAAATCCCCTTTAATGTCAAAGGAATGCAAATCCTACACAGAAATCATGTCTATTTTGCTCACTGTTGTTCTTAGGGCACATTGTGGATATTTAATGTGAATGAGGGAATGAATGAATGGGTATTTGAACCAAAAATGCACTTTAAAAATTTGTTTCCTTGTATTTATACTGCAAAACTCAGCCCCATAATAAAATTAACTTCTAATGGCTATCTCCCTTCATTTGACATTTAAAATAAAGTATGGACTCTTACGTTTAGAAACATAGACTTACTCTGTTCTCTTTCCTCCAGCCTCTTAAATCAGCTTACTTTGTACCTTTCAGGCAGAACTCTGATATCTATAAATATCCTCTTCCCTATTTAGCAAACCCCGATAATCCTGTGATCCCCTGTCCTCGGTAGTTGGGTTAATATGATGCTGTACTGTATTTGCATCTGTCTTCCCTAGACCATGCTTTACATGCCATTTATCATTTTGATAGAAGAAAATAGTAGCTGAACTTTTCATTTCTCTGTAATTCCACTTAAAGGTAAAGCATATGAAGCCATTGTTTCCTGATAAGGAAAATCACTCATTAGAAATGTATAAGTATCATTTTTTAAAAGATTTTATATATTTATTTGACAGACAGAGATCACAAGCAGGCAGAGAGAGAGAGGAAGGGAAGCAGGCTCCGTGCTGAGCAGAGAGCCTGATGCGGGGCTCAATGCGGGGCTAGATCCCAGGACCATGAGATCATGACCTGAGCCGAAGGCAGAGGCTTTAACCCACTGAGCCACCCAGGTGCCCCAATATAAGTATCATTTTTTGATACCTTTAGGTTAATAAAGTTCAGGTGTAGCTAGAATGGTTTTCTCTTCTGTGCTTTGCTTCTCTCCTTTTAAGATGAATAGAAATTACTTTCTCTTCGTTGTTCAATTTTCAAATATAATGAGTGTATAAAAAGTCTCAGTCTGCAGAAAGCAGTATTTTTATTTACAGATTTGTTTTAAAAGAGGAGACATGTGAGGAAAAACCTAAAACGTTCATTTTGAACCTCGAAAATATTTTATAGAAACAGCTTTCCTGATTTCTGCACTTGTAGGTAATACATGAGAATTTTACCTGTACTGTCGTTTCATGTACTGATGTGATAAATTTTGGTTATTTTAGAATTTTATTGGAAGAGGTAATGAGGACATCTAATCAAGAACTCAGGATGAGTAGTACAATGTGTTTTCCCTGTTCTAGCCTTTTTATATTACCAGTCCCCTGAGGATCTCAGAATTCTAATTTTAACTGCTCTGAAAGGTGGTATTATAAATGAGTGATTGCAATGTAGCTAATAGAAGCCAGGGAGACTTCTCATAAATACAGTTTAAAAAAGGAATGGTGTCAGAGTATTCAAGGCCAGATAAGATAAAAACAAGAGAAAAATGTCATGCCAAAAAAAAAATAAATAAAAAAAAAAGAACTGCCTATCTTTTGGTTTGTTTGAAATCAATCACTCTTGCCTAAATCTTTTGGTATCGAGTTTGTCTTTCTGTCTTAAGCTAAATCTTCCATCTTATTGTGGAAAAGATTGAGGCACGGAGAGGTTAATGTAATCCTTTGCAAGTCGGTGCAAATACAGAATACTAGGAGTGGTAAACAAAGAATCTCTGAGGCAGAAAGGAATTCTTAATAATTATGCATTATTTGCATATCATTGTCCAAAGACTCGGTTGTTGAGAATTATTTCACATAATGGTTATTTGATCTTAGTGAACAGGCTGGTTTGAATTATTGCCCGGTGCAATAACGATAAAAAAATATAACCATTTTATATAATTCTAAGACTCAGCTTGAAGGAATTTCTGCTTGGGCTGGGAGATTAGATTATATGCCCTTTAAACTCTGGAATTCTTTGATTCTTGTTGTAACTCATTGGAACAAGACTGTCAGCTGCAGGACAGAACAAATAACTATCTTACACGATTTTTCTTATGTTTGTAGCTATAAGCAAAATGGTTTATTTCTAGCCATTAAAAAAATAATAAAAACAAGAAACAAATATTGTATTAAATTACTAGTCAAAACCACCCTGGTTAAATTGTGATTGTTTTTATTCTTCATGACTGACTTTGGCAATGTTCTAACCTCTCTGTTGTATCAGATTCTTCATCTGAAAAACATAATTTATACCATGCCTTGGGTTTTTTTTTTAGATCATGATAGAGTATTTTTAATGCTGAAATCTTAAACGTAAACTTGAAATAAAGTCAAGCAATTTTTTACAACTTTTTTTTTGTATTGTGTGTGTATGTGTGTAGCACTGTAAAATCTTGCACTTACTTGGGTGATAACTGTATTAAATTCAACAGTTATTATCTAATGTCCGTCTAATAAGTGCCAGGCATGGTGAGAGACCAAAGCTATAACTTCACTCTAGGAGTGAATATACTCTAGGAGAGAAATACAAAAATCAATTACCTATAGTCTGATAGGATGCGTGCTCTACTCTAAGTGTGTATGAAGGGCTTAAGGAATGTGAATTGTAGTTCACACTCCCAGAAGGTTGGGGGTGACTGCTAAACTAGATTAATAGGAAGAACAGGAATAAGCCATGCTATTTATTGAGTTGCTAAATTTGCTGAAGTACTTCTGCCAAAACTTAGGAGGAGGAAGCAAATGGAATAAATGACATTGAGCTGGAAAATAATACTATGAGCTCTCCACAACCAAGAACCTTTTTCAAGGAGATATTCTCAAGAAGATAATCTGGTATCTACTAATATCAAAGTCAGTGCCCCAAAAGTAATCTCTCTTCTTCACGGTTGTTTAAGGGCTTGCTCTCAATTTTGCGCAAATTGAAAAGTGCACCAGACCAGGAGGTGAGGATCCTTCTCCTGGGCTTGGATAATGCTGGCAAGACCACTCTTCTGAAGCAGCTTGCATCTGAAGACATCAGCCACATTACACCTACACAGGTGAGCGCTGCCCTGGCCCCAGGTGCTTGTGTGACATATGGAAAGTGATCATAGCAATATGGAAGGCAAAATGGGAAATACAGTTTTGTCCACCCTCAAGTTTTGCTACTGAGAAAAGTCTATACAATTTAAAAATCATCTAAGATTTCAAAAACATATCAAGAGATTCCATAGGTATGAGGTACTTAGAGTAGTCAAATTCATAGAGACAGAAAGTAGAAAAGGGGGCTGGAGACAGAGGGGATTGGAGGGGTCTGTGCTTAATGGGCACAGAGAGTCAGTTGTAAGATGGAAAAGTTTCTGTGGATGGCTGCTGGACGGTTGCACAACAGTGTAAATGCACTTAGTACTACTGAACCCTACACTTAAAAATGGTTAAAATGGTAAATTTTATGTTATGTATATTTTACCAATTCTTAAATAAATCATTTAAATAAGCATGTATAGGGGTGCCTGGGTGGCTCAGCTGGTTAAGCGTCTGGCTTGGGCTCAGATCATGATCCTGGACTCCCAGCATCAAGCCCCACATCGGGCTCCCTGCTCAACAGGGACTCTGCTTCTCCCTCTGCCCTTCACCCCACTCACGCTCTTTGTCTCTCTCTCCCTCCCAACTCAAATAAAATCTTTAAAAAAAATAAATAAGCATATATATATATTCAAGACACAATTCCCTCAGCTCTAAGTGATTAGAATAGCTTAATCTTCTCATAATGAAATTAATATGTGCAGAAAATACAGAGAGGGGGCGTGCCTGGATGGCTCAGTCCGTTAAGCATCTGCCCTTGACTCAGGTCATCATCTCAGAGTCCTGGGATCAAGCCCCACGTTGGGCTCCCTGCTCAGTTGGGGAGCCTGCTTCTTCCTCTCCCACTGCCCGCCCCCACGCCCCTTGCTTATGTGTACTCGCTCTCTCAAATAAGTAAATAAAATCTTAAAAAAGAAAATACAGAGAGAATATAAAAGAAAAAACCAGAGTACTATGAGAAAAACTGTTAATATTTTAGTGTATGTTTTTCAGACTTAATAAATACAAATATATATTACTTTTTAATTTAAAAATCACATATATTTTTTAATCCAGCCTCTTGGCTAGGGCTAATCAGCAAAATACAAAGGAGAAGGCAACAGTGGTGCTGGCAGTGTGGAAGTTGAAAGAGAAATCCTAAGTGGAACAAACCTCCTTCTTTAGACCTCCTTCCCAGTAGGAAAGCCTGAGAAAGCTTGACCTTTGACCAACCCGTCGGGTTTCCTAACTAGAGGACAGCCCGGTTGGTCTTAGTCACTTTAAAGTGTTTGAGCATTAGAGGTTTTAGCAAAAGCAGAGTTTTTAAAAGCATTTTCCACCACTGTACTGTGATATGAGTTTGGTGTCAGGTTTGAATGGCTGTGCTGGTGTGTGTACTTCACAGCTTGTGAGTCTTACTGATCTGCAACTTTTTGCAGAAAAGTCATTTCAATTGCTACCAAATGAGCAATTTTACAGCTTCTGAGCAAATTTAATGTATAGCCTAAGGAGGAGCAAATTACAGTAGTCTAGCCTAGAAGGGCTAAAAACACATATTACTGTGTCAGGATTTCTGCCAGAAAAAGAAAAGTCTAGGGTTTTTTTCTTTTTAATTGAGTATTAGCAGTAGGCTGTATCTCTTAAGAGTACCAGTAAAATGAGGGCATCCAGCACTGTGAACATAGAAATGAACTCTTAGGTAATGGACTCAAAGTTCCAATTCTAACTTTCAGGCTTTATTTGGTATGTTATAGGTGACTTTGTTATTATATGATGTCAAGTTTTCGTATTTATTCTTTTTTTTAATTTATTAATTCTACAGAGAGAAAGAGATCACAAGTAGGCCGAGAGGCAGACTGAGGTGGGGGGTGGGGGGGTGGGGGTGGGGGAAGCAGGCTCCCTGCTAAGCAGAGAGCCCGATGATGCGGGGCTCCATCTCAGGACGCTGAGATCATGACCTGAGCAGAAGGCCCTGGCGCCCTTTTTTTTTTTTTTTTTTTTTAATTTATTTGAGAGAGAGAAAGCAAGCATGTATGCAGGGTGGGTGGAGGGAGAGAACGAGAAGCTCAAACTCCCTACTGAGCACAGAGTCCAACTGGAGGCTGGATCTCATAACCCTGATATCATGACCTGAGCCAAAATCAAGAGTCCAACGCTTAACCATTGACTGAGCCACCCAGGCACCCCTTTTGCTTGTTATTTTTAAGTAGGCTCTATACTCAGTGTGAGCCCAACAAGGGGCTTAAACTCATGGCCCTGAGGTCAAGACCTGAGCTGAGATCAAGAAATAAATGGCTGCTTAACCAACTGAGCCACTCAGATGCCCCCATATTTATTCTGTAAAAACAAGCCTTCAGGGTGCCTGGCTGACTCAATGGGAAAAACATGTGACTCTTGATCTCAGGGTTGTGAGTTTGAGCCCCACATTAGGTGTACAGATTACTTAAAAATAAAATCTTTTAAAAAATTTTAGAAAAACAAACTTTCATTGTGTTTTGTTTTATATTAGAAGAAGTAGGAGCACCTAGGTGGCTCAGTTGGTTGGGTTTCTGCCTTTGGCTCAGGTCATGATCCCAGGGTCCTGGAATTGAGCCCCCCATCAGGCTCCCTGCTCAGTGGGGAGTCTGTTCCTTGCTCTCCCTCTCCCTCTGTGTACATATGCCCTCTCTGTCTAGCTCTCGTGCTCTCTCTCTCACATAAATAAAATCTTAGAAAAAAAAAAGAATGTATCCTTTTTTTCTATGCATGTATGTGATGGGTATATTTAAAAATTTTATTTTATTTTTTAAAGATTTTATTTATTTTACAGAGAGCATGAGCAGAGGGAGGGGAAAGAATCTTCAGCAGACTCTGCACTGAGCGTGGAGCCCCATGTGGGTGGATCTCAAGCGCCTGAGATCATGACCCCAGCCAAAACCAAGAGTCAGATGCCCAGCCAACTGAGCCACCCAGGTGCCCCTAAAAGACTTTATTTTCATTTAATCTCTACACCTGACATCGGGCTCAAACTTACAACCCTGAGATCAAGAGTCGCATGCTCTACTGACTGACTCAGCCAGGCACCCCTATGATGGGTATATTTAAAATAAAAAATAAAAATGACAGGCACCTGGGTGGCTTAGTGGGTTAATCGTCTGCCTTCAGCTCAGGGCATGATCCCAGGGTGCTGCGATCAAGCCCCACTTTCCTGCTCCCTGCTCAGTGGGGAGCCTGCTTCTCCCTCTCCCTTTGCCCCTCTCCCCCATGCTCTCCCTCACTCACTCTGCTCTCTCTCTCTCTCTCTCAAATAAATAAAATCTTTTTTAAAAAAGTAAAATAGGGGCACTTGGGTAGCTCAGTAGTCAAGTGTCTGCCTTCAGCTCAGGTCATGATCCCGGGGTCCTGGGATCAAGCCCTGCATCAGGCTCCCTTCTCTGCGGGAAGCCTGTTCTCCCACTCCCACTCCCCCTGCTTGTGTTCCCTCTCTCACTGTGTCTCTCTCTGTCAAATCAATAAATAAAATCTTAAAAAAATAAAAAAGTAAAATAAAAATGACTCATAAAGAGTATACCATATCATCATTTTCACTGAATAATATATCCTGAATATCTTTCTACATTGTTAATGTATGTAAATACTTATGTAATACCCATTTCTAAATGCTCGCACCCATTATTACTTCCTTCGAATAATTTCTTAGATTTGTTGGTCTGATGACTTAATAGAATTTTTTTTCTTTTGATGACTTACAGAATTTTTTTGGATGACTGCAAGAAATTTAAGGCAGTTGACGCTTTTGGTCAAATTCCAGGAGTTACTCTTACTTATCTCCTCCTTCATTCTAGATTTGACATTATTGGCTTTGACATTTAATATTGTAGTTAAGTGTAGAATTTTTAAGCACACAAAAGTGGTTTTGTCAACGAGTCAGAATGAAGCTGCCTTTTACAAAATAAGCTTAAGCCACTTCCCGTTAGAGTTCTTCAACCTCTAATTTGTTCAGTCGTCGGCATCTTACAGGAGCTGGAGTCAGCATCGTCCCCAGGTATCCCCTATAGTCTGTTTATCCTCAATGGCAATTGGGTGGTGGTGTTCCTGCGCCGTCACACTGTGCCGTATCCTTCTGCACGAGGCAGGTAGTACTGGCAGGCTGCCAGATGAGGCAGCCCCAGGCCCACTTCTTCCAGTTATCCTGGATGAAATGTCACTTCTGTGGTAGCAAGCTGTTGATTGGATTTTTCAAGTCCTGATTTCACTATATCCTTCTCAGAAAAAGATTTATTTTTTAATTATGGCTCGTGAAATGCCTTCTATCCAAACCCCAGAGGTCTTGTTAATTTGTTTCTCTCCACACCAACTCCCAGCTCACAGTTCCACCTGCCCCTGATTTGCTCACCTTCCTCCAAGTTCCACCTTGAGTCACTGTCCTGAAAATGAATACTTTCAAGTTCATCAGAAATGCTTATGAAAGAACAGTGGCCAGTGCCTGCTTGTTTATTTGCATCACTTCCTATAACTGAGGGCCCCACTTCAGAGTCTGAACATGCTGTTCCCGCAGGCCATCCCTTCCTCGTGGGGCTAAGAGCCCAGTTACAAATCGGCTTCTCCCATAGCATCATGACTTCAGCTCCCTCCTTTTCCTGATTAACCCATACGAAGAAATTTCTTAAAGAATCCTGTCTTCCAGATTGTAGCTCTTGCTTCTTTTTAAACTTGGAATTTATTCTGTTCTATTGAGTCTTCAGATTCAGCTTCTGTTTTTGTGTTAGTTAAATGTAATAATCTGTTAGTGTTGATTATCAGAACTGTTCTCATTCCAAGTTGTCCTCGGGTGTGTGTGTGTGAAACACGCGCGTGTGTGTGCATGTGTGTACACTTATTACAGAAGGTGTCATGTTAGCCATGACATTAATATTGACTCCAAACCCAAATGTAGTAAGCATGTAGAAACACATTTCTTTCTTTCCTATCATAACAGACTATTTTCAGTATTACCAGTATCACATTTGGCAGAGTATCTCACAACTAATAAATAACATAGCTGTAAAATATAACTTTGTCAGAATTATGATCTCAGGGGCGCCTGAGTGGCTCAGTGGGTTAAGCCTCTGCCTTTGGCTCAGGTTATGATCTCAGAGTCCTGAGATCGAGCCCCACATCAGGCTCTGCTCAGAAGGAGCCTGCTTCCCCCCACCCTTGCCTGCCTCTCTGCCTACTTGTGATCTCTGTCAAATAAATAAATAAAATCTTTAAAAAAAATTGTGATCTCAAAGCGTAATAAAGCTTGGTGTTTTTGCCTCTGTTTCAGGGATTTAACATCAAAAGTGTACAATCACAAGGTTTTAAACTGAATGTATGGGACATTGGTGGACAGAGAAAAATCAGACCATACTGGAGAAATTATTTTGAAAATACTGATATTCTCGTAAGTACTCCTTTTGATGTACTAATTCATAGTCTTTTCTATAGTGTGTGAGGAATATTAACACTGTAATGTTCTTTCTTGTCAGTAATTCCACTGCTGTAACATGAGTCACTATGAATTTAGGGCTAGCAGGAGACTACACATTGTGAGAGAGAAACATCTTTGTATAATTTGTATATGAGTTTTGCTTTTGCTCAGTACAGCCTTATACCCACACTCACCTTGACAAAATAAAGTATTAATTACTACAGTGATTTGAACATCAGAAGGGAAATCAGAAGATAGTGCCACTGACTCTACCATCCCAAGGAAATCAGTAAGAGTATCCCGAATAGGCAAGCAAGATGGTGGAGGTCCTGGAGATCATGATGCATAAGGAATGGTTGAAAGACAGATGTTCTTCCCAGAAAAGAAACTTGGAACTGTTTTCAGTTGCTTCAAGAGCTGTTAGGTCAGAGAGTTGTGCCTCGTCATGAATAGTTCTAGAGGACTGGATGAGGAGCAGTCTGGGGAGTATTAGGTGGCAGAGTTTAACTCAGCATAAGAAGTCTCCTATCACTGTCACTGTCCAGAAGTAGAAGCAGCTGCCCTGTGCATTGGGGATTGATTCCCTGGCTCAGGCATCGTTCGTTCAGGAAGGGGCCGAGATCTTAGCTCCCAGCTCACTGTCACTTTCTGGATGACTACTGTTTCGGATTTCTTGGAGATTTCACTATCCACGTACTCCATTTCTCCAATACGTAAGCCTCTCAGTTAACCCACCCTACCTTATATACTTTTTGTCATGATCATGGCCTAAAACCAGGGGGTCTCATGAACTTGGATGGAAAAAAACAAAACAAAACAAAACAAAACAACCCTGCATATTATATTCATTAAACTCTACTGGAAAGTTTGCATTTACTACAGTTCTGCCCATAGACAAGGAACTGCCGTAAAGTCAGCCGTATTGGTGCCTTCATTACCAATAGAAACCATCTTGCATTTCAAATAACCTCACTCTCTGCTTTTGCTTCCTATGTGTCTTTCTACTGGATCATTCTATGGGCATGCACACAGCCTGTGGCTTTTCTTGTTTAAGAACAAGAAACTCTTGCTCTGGCTGTATATCCCATCCAGATACAGTCCTATTCCTCAGTTTCTTTTTAAAACAAAACTCTTTGAATTTTCTGAGCTGTCTTTACTTCCTCCTCCTATTCTCTCTTGAACCATCCATTCAGACCCACCAAGAATTCCAGATTGCTAAGGTTTTCCATCGTCCTCTTACTTGACCTAGCCATGCAGTTAAGGAAGTCAGTGTTGGGGTCATTGACACATTATCTTTCCCTGTTTTCCAGAATACCATTCTATCTTGGATTTTCCTCTTATCTCACTGGCTACTCTTTCTCAGTTTCCATTGCTATTTTCCCCCTTGTTTCCCTCCGGATGTTGGAGTGCTCCAGAGTTCAGGCCCGTGCTTTTCTTCTCTAAGTCGTGGCTTAAGTGACCTCAGCCAATTGCAAGGCATTAATTACCACCTACACGCTGGTGAATCCCACTGCATTATCTCCAACTGGAAACTCTCCCCTGAACCTCAGTTTCATATATAGCTAGCTGCCTATTTGACATCTCCATTTCAGTAGCTAGTAAGTCCCGTCATCCTCAGCATGTCCAGAACCAAATTCCTATCTTCATCCACCCTTCCCCAGACCTGCTTCTTCTACCTTCTTCTCAGTAAACGACAGTTGCATTCATCCAAAAGTACTGGAGTCATCCTTTTCTTCTCGCTCCCCATCTCTGACCTGTCAGCCAATCTTGTCAGTTCTACCTTTAGAATAGTTCTAGAATCTGACCACTTCTTTCCAGCCCACTGCTACTGTGCGTTGATTTTTGCAGTGTCATCCCCTCTAGTCTCCTTGCTTTTGCCTTTCCTCCCTAATGTCTCTTCTCAGTGCTATATCTATAGTGATCCCATTAACACAGAAGTTTCCCATCTCAGAATAAAGCCAAAGTTCTTACACTGGCCCCCTGCCTTCTGGCTTATCTTACCTGTCTTCTCATTCCCCTTTTTAACTTGGTGCCAGCCACACCGACCTGCTTGCTGTTCCTACAACACTGGCATAGTCCCACCTCAGGGCCTTGGTCATTGCTATTTGCAGTGCTAGGATTCTTTTCCCTTAGATATCCTCATGGCTTATTCCCTCACCTCCTTCAAGGCTCTGCTCACATGTCACTTTACCACTGAGACCTTCTCTGATTACTATATTTAAAATTGTGACTCCTATCCCTACCCTTCTGGCACTGTAATTTTTCTCTGCTTCTTTTTTCTTTTCTTTGATCAGACCTATTGGTACTCATCACCATCGGAAATGTTTTTATTTATTACCCTCCTCCCCCAGAATGTAATGTCTACAAAGACAGGGACTTTGTTGTCTTTGTTTTGTTTTGTTTCAAATTTTTTATCTCCAGTGCTTAAAAACGTGCCAAATGAAATGGACAAAATGTATAAGATATACTGTATTAGAATTTAAAATTTCTGCTCTAAGACAATATTAAGAAAATTAGGAGATAAGCCAGTATATGAATAAGAAATATTTGCAAATAAGAAAATATTTGCAAAACACACATGGGATAAAGTACTTGTGTCTAAAATATACAAAGAGGGGCACCTGGGTGGCTCAGTTGGTTAAGCATCTGACTCTTGATTTTGGCTCAGGTCATGATCTCAGGGTTGTGAGATCAAGCCCCTTGTCAGTCTCCACACTGAACATGGAGCCTGCTTAACAGTGTCTCTCCCTCTCCTTTTGCCCCTCTTCCCCTAAAATACACACACACACACACACACACCTCTTAAAACTTAATAGTGGGAGAAAAAAAAAAACCAATTAAAAAGGGGACAAAAGACACCTCACCAATGAAGATACACAGATAAGGTTATTTAAAGATAATCAACATCTTAGGGAACTGAAAAACAATGAAATGCCACTACTTACATACCAGAATGGCTAAAATCCAAAAAATGATAATACCAAATGCTGACAAGGAGGAAGAGTAACAGGAACTTCTATTCATTGCTCATGGAAATGCAGAATGGTACAACTACTTTGGAAGACAAAGCTAACTATAATCTTACTAACCTGTGTGATCCAGCAATCACTCTAATCTACCCAATTAGATGAAAACTTATATCCACACAAAATCCTGCGTGTGAATGTTTATAGCAGCTTTATTCAGAATTACCAAAAATTGGAAGCGACTGAGATGTCTTACAGTAGGTGAATGAATAAACAAACTGTAGTACATCTATATAATAGCATATTATTTCTTTTTTTTTTTAAGATTTTTTTTTTTTAAGATTTTATTTATTTATCTGACAGACAGATGGGGCACCTGGGTGGCTCAGTGGGTTAAAACCTCTGCCTTCGGCTCAGGTCATGATCCCAAGGTCCTGGGATCGAGCCCCGCATCGGGCTCTCTGCTCAGCGGGGAGCCTGCTTCCCTTCCTCTCTCTCTCTGCCTGCCTCTCTGCCTACTTGTGATCTCTGTCTGTCAAATAAATAAATAAAATCTTTATTTGACAGACAGAGATCACAAGTAGGCAGAGAGGCAGGCAGAGAGAGAGGAGGAAGCAGGCTCCCCGCTGAGCAGAGAGCCCGATGCGGGGCTCGATTCCAGGACCCTGTGATCATGACCTGAGCCGAAGGCAGAGGCTTGAACCCACTGAGCCACCCAGGCGCCCCAGCATATTATTTCTTGATAAAAAGAAATGAAAAAAAATTTTAAGGGGATCTCAAGTCACAAAAAGACACGGAGGAAACTTAAATGCATATTACTAAGTGAAAGTCAGTCTGAAAAAGGATACTTCCTCTCTGTTTCCAACTATATGCCATTTTTAAAAAGGCAAACTATAGAAATCAGTAAAAATCTCGGGCACCTGGGTGGCTCAGATGGTTAAGCCTCTGCCTTCCACTCAGGTCATGATCCCAGGGTCTTGGGATGGAGTCCTGCATCGGGCTCCCCGCTCAGCAGGGGGTCTGCTTCTCACTCCCCCTCTGCTCCCCCTGCTTGTGTTCTCTCACTCTCTCTGTCAAATAAATAAATAAAAATAAAATCTTAAAAAAAACAATCTCTACAAGTAAAAAGTTAGTGGTTGCCAGAACTCCAAGGGAGAGTGGAGGGATGGATGAATAGGTGACATACAGAGGGTTTTTAGAGTGACGAAACTATTCCAAATAAAACCATAAGGTGCGGGGTGCCTTACTTTTTTACTCTGACCTTACTGCTTAAAAATTGAAGTGAAGGGGGAAACACCTGGGCGGCTTGGTTAAGCATCTGCCTTCAGCTCAGGTCATGATCCCGGGGTGCTGGGATTGAGTCCCACATCAGGCTCCTGGCTCATGGGGAGTCTGCTTCTCCCTCTACCCTTCCCCCTGCTCATGATCTCTCTCACTCTCATTCGGATAAATAAATAAAATATTAAAAAGATAAATAAATAAAATATTAAAAATATTGGTTCAGGTCATGACCCAGGGTCCTGGAGCCCCGCATCAGGCTCCCTATTCAGCGGGGAGCCTGCTTCTCCCTCTGCTTGCCTCTTCCCCTGCTTGTGCTCTCTCTCTCTCTCTGACAAATAATTAAATAAAATCTTTTTTCAAAAATTAAAGTGAGTTAATTAAACTATAGATTGAAGTCAAATCATTACGCTATATACCTTAAATTTCTAGTGCTGTATGCCGATTATACCTCAATAAAACTGGTGGGGCTGGGCTATAGATTTCTCATGCTTTCTGAGTCAAGAGTTAGGGAAAAGCAGGTGGCTGAGAGAAGTAACAGTTCATTCTGTTCATCTGCTGGATTAAGGTACTTTGAAAGAAATACCCAAATAAGAGGAATATAGAAGGACATTAATGACCATGAGGCTCAATAAGGAGGCCTCAACCTTTCTGGTCTACTTTTAAATCACAGGCTCTAACACCTTGAGGGGAGAATGCAAGGTAGTTGTAGTATGACCCAGACTCCACATTTCTTTTTTTTTTTTTTTTTTTTTTTTTTTTTTTTTTTTTTTTTCAGACTCCACATTTCTTACTAACTGAGAGTGCCCGGGAATTTTCAGACACTCCAGTAAAAGTCGGTCTGACCTACCTGAGAGGAATTTCTTCCCATACCTTAGGCTGCCAGTTCCAGACAGTATTTTGGATTCCAGGTTACCCTTTCATTATTTTCTGGAGCCGTTTGAGATTAAACAAGTCTGGGGGCGCAGCTGAATCCCCAGGGTTAGATTCTAAGGCCTTGTGGCTCAGCCCTGTCTGCCAGTTTTAGAAGCAGCTTAGAGTCGCAGTGGTTGATGCATTATATTAGTGTGTCTGTATTTAGTAGTCTTTCATTGTTGGTTGAAAAGACCTATTACCCTACCTCCACACTGCCTAGAAGAGCAGGGTTAAAGCTCGATACATTTAGTTACCTGGTTAACTCTTTCCGTTTATCTCTAGAGTGTAATAAGAAATTCTTTCTCTTTTTTTGAAAGACTCATTGAGCCTCGTGATCAGACTATTACATTGAGCAGTCAACAGCATGGGTGCAAAAAAATAAATCTACGTTAAAACCCTCTGTTGGAAAGCTTTACACTTTCCGTGGAACAGAAACTGAAATAACCTGTTATACAATTAGTCACAAATACAGTCCTCGAGTTTTTTGCCCAGGCACAGGAGTATTGTCTAAAACATGTCTTCAGGGATGCCTGGGTGGCTCAGACAGTGAAGCGTCTGCCTTCGGCTCGGGTCATGATCCCAGGGTCCTAGGATCGAGCCCCGCAGCTGGCTCCCTGCTTTGCGGAGGCTTCTCCCTCTCCCTCTGCCTGCCACTCCCCCTGCTTGTGCTCTCTCTCTGTCAAATAAATAAATAAAATCTTTTAAAAATAAAAATAAAATAAATAAATAAAACATGTCTTCTCTGTAGCAGCGAGGCCCTGCCACCACTGTGCTTGGCTGAGGTCACAAATCTTTTGTAACCTGTAGCTTCCCTGTCACTTCTCTGGCTCTCCTCTCCTGCTCAGCTTTGTTTCCTGGCAGCCGTGACAACCCACTGCCACTGCCGTAGCCACTGCTGCTGCTGGAACCGCCACAGCCACCTTGGTTTCCTGGTTTGGCAAAGTATTGGCCTCCACCACTGTAGGGGCCAGAGCTTCTGCCTCCAAAATTTCCTCCTTTCATGAGTCTAAAATGTGAGGACTGATTGTTGTAACTGTCAGTGAATTATTACCAAATCTGTTAGAGCCGTCCCCACTGCTGCCATAGCCACTACTACCTCGACTGCTACCAAAGCCACCTCACCTACAGAAGTTCCCTCCATGACCAAAGTTGTCATTCCCACCAAAACTACCTCCATCACCATCACCGAAGTTTCCAGAACCATTCCAGCCTCTTCAGCTGGATGAAGCACTAACCATCTCTTGCTTAGACAGGGCTTTCCTTACTTCATAGTCATGGCCATTCACATTATGATGTTTTTGAATGACAGTCTTGTCTACAGAGTCATGGTCATCAAATATTACAAAAGCAAAGCCTCTCCTCTTGTCACTGCCTCAGTCAATCATGATTTCAGTCACTTCTACTTTCCCATACTGTTCAAAATAATCTCTTGGGTGATGTTCTCCAGGGTCTTATTTCATGCCACCAACAAAATTCTTTTTCACACTTAAGTGGGCACCAGGCCTTTGAGAATCTTCTCTTGAGACAGCCCTGTTTGGTTCCACAACTCTTCCATCCACCTTATGTGGCCTTGTGTTCATGGCTGCATCCATTTCCTCCACGTTGGCTTCCATGACAAACCCAAAGCCTCTGGAGCCCTTGGTGTTTGGATCTCTCATTACCACACAGTCTGTAAGCATTCCCCATGGCTCAGGATGGCTCCTCAGACTCTCATCAGTTGTTTCAAAGCTCAGCCCTCCGATGAAGAGCCTCCACGGGGCTCCAGGCTCTTTGGGAGACTCTGACTTAGACATGACGGCGGTGGGAGGGGAGACTTTAAAGATGCTTAGTTGGCGGCGCCCACAGGCAGAAAAAAATAATCCCAAGAAATTCTCACTTTAGAACAGGTGTTGACAAACTGATCCAGCCTGCCTCCTATTATTATGTAGCCTGTGAGCTAAGAATGGCTTTCACATTTTTAAGTGGTTGGGGCGGGGGGGGGGGGGGGGGAGAATCAAAAGAATAAGATTTCATGACACATGAAAATAGTATGAAATTTAAAGTTCAGAGTCCATAAATAAAGAATGTTGGAACACAGCCACATCCACTTGTTTATGGATTTTCTATGGTTGCTTTTGGACTGCAACAGCAAAGTTCAATAGTTAGGAAAGAGATGGTATAGGCCACAGAGCTTAAAATATTTACCACCTGACCCCTTACAGAAAAAGATTGACAAACCCCACTTTTGAGCATTAAATGATTCTCTAGAGGTTTGAAAGAGTCAAGTAACTCCTAAAAGTGCCAGTCGTTCTCAGGGAAGACGATATTGAGGACAGCTGACTTCAGCTTTAATAATTTGGGGGAAATGACTAAGAAATAAAACTTGAGGGGTCATAGAAGGGAGGGGATAGAATGTCTTCCATTTCTCTTAGACCAGAAGATAACAGCTTTTTGATAGATTAAAAATACAAAGTGTTTCAAGATATGGTCATATTACTTCTAAACTCTTTATTATCTATCAGTTTTATGTTCAGATGCAACATAATATAAACAAATTAACTATGTCATCGTTTCCATATCCAAAGTGTAGGACACCAAGTGAGATGAATCTGTCATCTCTTGTATTATTTCCATGATGTCACTTACACTTGAGCCTCAGTACTTCTAGAGCACAAATAATTGAAAACCACATTACCCAGAAACCTCATTTGTCAGTTTCAGCTTCCTCTTAGACTTTTGCTGGAGCTGCCATACAAGCCCACTTGTAAGTGTCATCCTTTATCTCTGCCTACCCCTCTTGGGGAGAAATACTTAGGAGCAGTAAAATAGCCAAAAGGTGGCAGCAGGAGGGAGGAGGACCAGAATCAAGAGGAGAAACAAAGAGCCCTCCATGGTTGGATAACTAACTAGTCTCTGGATAATCTACGGTTGATTGAACTTTCATCAAGAAAAAATACTCTTGTCTGGCTTTTCCTCCCCCAACCAAATAAAAATTTCAAAGCAACTGCCAGGAAAGTTATGAATTGGCTTTTCTTAGGTAAAGCATCATTCTGAGTGCCATGGATTATAACTTCATTTTAGAATAGCTTTATGAAACTTAATTTTTGAAAGTCCACAATTTTTAAATTTAAATTTTAAAGGTTTTATTTATTTATTTGACAGAGAGAGAGAGAGAGATCACAAGTAAGTAGAGAGGCAGGTGGGGGGGGAGGGAGCAGGCTCCCCGCTGAGCAGAGAGCCCAGTGTGGGGCTCCATCCCAGGACCCTGAGATCATGACCTGAGCCGAAGGCAGAGGCTTAACCCTCTGAGCCACCCAGGTGTCCCAAAAGTCCATAATTTTTAAAAAAATATTTTATGATTTAAGTAATCTGCACTCCATCTTGGGACTTGAACTCACAACCCCGAAATCAAGAGTCACAGGCTCCACCGACTGAGCCAGCCACATGCCCAGTCCATGTTTTAGGATCAGTCAGAAACACTAGAAATGTTTAACTTTCCCTGTTAGTTTCAGAGTGGCTTTTTTTTTTTTTTAAAGATTTTATGTATTTATTTGAGAGGGAGGGAAGGAGAGAGAATGATCGAGCAAGAGCACAAGAGCAAGGGGAGGGAGAAGCAGACTCCCTACTGAGCAGGGAGCCAAATATGGGGCTCAATCCCAGGACCTGGGATCCTGACCTGAGCTGAAGGCAGATGCTTAACTTTAACCGACTGAGCCACCCAGGTGCCCCAGAGTTTGTTTGGGTTTTTTTCCTTAATACTTTGTTTTTAGATAAAGTTTCTAAAAAAATTTTTTTTTACTTCACTAGATTAATAGCTATTAAAAAAAAAAAAAAGATAGGTTAACCTTATTCTCAGCTATTGACCAGAAGAAAACAGATCCTTGGGTGAAAACGTGAAGACACTAGACAGCACTGGCTTGGCAGGTGACAGGAAGAAGAGAATGCCACTGCAGAAAAACAAACTTGTGGGATCACCAGAGATTGGCTTGTCTCTGTCTTGACTTTTTCACTTGGACCTTATAATAAATGGGGCTGTTGTTTTACAGACTCTCTCCTAGAATTATTGTGTAGTAATTTTCAAATTTTATACAAGTTATGTGAGAAACATACTAGATGATAGAATTTATGTGCAGTTTAGGAAGACCTCTTTTTTAATCTTTTTTTTTTTTTTTTAAAGTAAATTCTACCCCCAACATGGGGCTCAGAATCATGACCCTGAGATCAAGAGTCACATGCTCTCCCAACAGAGCCAGCCAGGTGCCTCCTCCGTCTGAAACTTTTAATGAGAATGTTTCCATGAAATTTCTTGTCAAAGCAATAAGTAGCAAGTAATTTAGCAATTTTAAGTTAAAAATGTCTTCTCATTCACCTTTGGACTCTCGTATTTGGTGATCTTTCTTGTCTGTGATTAAACCACCTTTCCATTCCTCCTTTGTCTCTAATTATGTTTTGTCATATCAAACATCAATTTCTTTTTTAAGATCTTTATTTTTATTTGCCGGAGAGAGAGGAAGAGGTAGGCAGAGGGAGAAGCAGACTCCCCACTGAGCAAGGAGCCTGATACAGAACTTGATCCCAGGACCCTGGGATCATGACCTGAGCCAAAGGCAGATGCTTAACCACTGAGCCTCCCAGGCATCCTGTTTTGTGTTGTTTTTAGGTGAATATGCTCTTTTAAAAGAGTTTTTTCATAATACCATTAGTTTAATAGCAATTTTAAATTCTTTAAAGAAAGTTTGCAAATTTGATAATTTTTAAGAGTAGCAACTGGGAAAACATTTAATATGTTGTTTAATGGAAAAAAAAAAGGGGGGGGGCCTACAAGGGGCACCTGGCTGGCTCAGGGTCATGAGTTTGAGTCCCACATGGGGGTAGAGATTACTTAAATAAATAATATTTTTTAAAAGGCTGACAAAATTGTATCTATAATTTTCTTTTTTAATTATGAAGAAGAATTAGAAGGGAACTTTCACAAGAAATTAAAATAATTAATATGTTTGAGTTCTATAACTATAGACGATTTTTCTCCTTTGGTCTTACTTCATTTCCCTTATTGTTATTATAGGATGTTATTTATGCAATTAATAAAATTCAGGGATGGGAAAGAAAGCTTGGGATTTATAATTTACGGTGACTCTTGAGACTTCTCTTACTTCTGGCAAAGCCCATGCTCTTGCTATTTCCAGTACTTGATCTTAACCTCCCAGGAAGCCTGAGAAGGTGGGAATGGAATGGAGATCAGGGAGTCTCCTACCTTGGCCCCTGAAGTCAGCGTACAGTTAATACTGCAGAATGTACTTTCAGAGCCATGATGCTCCAGGACTACAGTATTTGTAAGTGCCTCGAGACACCATCCCTTCCCAACAATTTGGGAAGCAGAACAGCAGAGTGCTCAAGAGCACCTGTGGACTTTACTCCCAGGTAGGCCTGAGTTTGAATCCCACGCAGATGCCTGGGTGAATCCCAGTCTTGTTAGAACTTGGGCAGAGGGGCGCCTGGGTGGCTTAGTGGGTTAAGCCTCTGCCTTCAGCTCAGGTCATGATCCCAGGATCCCTGGGATTGGGCTCCCTGCTCAGCGGGAAGCCTGCTTCTCCCTTTCGCACTCCCCCTGCTTGTGTTCCCTCTCTCACTGTCTCTCTCTATCAAATAAAATATAAATAATTTTTTTAAAAAAAGAACTTGGGCATAATACTTAATTTCTTTGGCTTATGTTTATCTATGTATAAAATGGGAAAATAATGAAATCTCTTATAAAGTCATAACGAGAATTAATAGAGTAAATCTGAGCAAGAATGTTCAGTGAATACACAATCAGTGTTCCTATTTTTATGCTTCTTGGCTCTCCTGACATCTACTTTGGAGCTTTGCTGGAAATATTTTCTGGGTAGCCCCCTTTAATCAATCAATTAGTGTATTTTGCATCCATAGATGAGGTAAGAGTTTTCAGCTCAGTTTCCGTTTGTTGTGCTAATGAGAAATCTGCTTGGGGATCCTCTGCTCCTTCTGCAGAAGCTGCCCTGTCTTCTCTGTTTATTAAAGTAACCTTCTCCTTTTACTTTACAGATCTATGTAATTGACAGTGCAGACAGAAAAAGATTTGAAGAGACAGGCCAGGTAAATAATTCTTCTGTTGAGATGTTTTCCAAATAACTAGGTATTCATTAATCTACCCTGTAAATGTATGAGAGCAAGGGAGGCATTTTTTGTTTAACCTTTGCAGTTTAAACAAAAAAGTCACTCTGGCAAGCAAGCAAAAATACCAGTTGCCAAAAAAAAAAAAGTTGCAAAATATTAAAAAAAAAAAAGGTTGCCTGCAAGGAAATTAGTTGAGAGTCCTTTCAACTATTTTTTGATTACAGCCTTTTAGTTTTAGTCAGATAAACAAGATATAAGCAAATGGAACTTACCACCATGCTCAAAAGTTCAGGTTTCTTCCCAGGCCACTTAGAAATGAACCCAGAGGAACAATTCACTTGTCATTTCTATGTACATTTTCAACAGCAGCTTAATTGATCTGAGGGTACCTCTGACAAATTTGAAGGGTTGGGAGGAAACATGCAAGCCAAGACTAAGCCGCCCTTGTTCCCAAGCCAAGAGCTAGACTTTGAACCCAAATATGGCTTCACATGCACAGTACATGTCAACATGATTACACGGTGAGATTTGTGTACACGGTTTTAAAGAGAGAAGCAGTGGACATCACCATTTTACCCAGATGGAGTATACTGATAAGAAGCAAGGAGTAGAATGACCTCTTTAGTGAGGTGTGCAGGGGCTTGGCCTGTGTCCTCAACTGCCACAGGTGGCCTTCCAAATGTAGCATTCCCCATGTTTATGTCCCCTTTCCCTGAAAATTAGTTTGAGAACTCCTTTCCATACCTTGATGACTTCTGTATCATCACTCAGGTGAAGCAATGCCAAACACGAGCTTAGAGGTAAGGGGTGTTAATAGGATGATATGCCTCTTGAACCCCCAATTCCCTGTGACAGCTCAAGTGTCCCAAGCAGCAGAAATGTGAGTTGAATAGGGAAGAGGTGGGTCCCCATAAGTAAATACACACCATCTCCTATGCTGATTGCAGACGGAATCAACATACAGCTAGGACCCCAAGCAATAACCAAACATCAGACACTTGGCCAGACGGACTAAAGATGGTTATTTTAGGATGTGAGTTTGATGACGTGCAGTGTACATGCATGCATACTTTGAAGGTACAGATTGATGAAGCAGCATTATAATCTCCAGAGTCATTGTTATTTTCAGTGTAAAATGTGTGTCCCATTTGTGCGTGCGCGCATGCATTAAAAGTCATTTGCAGATCACAACCTTGAGTAAGTTTTAAATCTCTATCCACAACGTATGTCCTCCTTTGAACAGTGTTTCTGAGGGTATGATCTCTGCATCCATGGCAGAGCCATTTGCGGGGTGTGTTGAAACGCAGATTCCTTGGCCCTACCTCAGACTTTCCAAATTCAGCATCAGGGAATTCTTCCCCAGGCTCAAGTTTGAGAACTACTGCCCTTAGAAGTTGCTAGTTGATCAGCTTAACACTTCTGTGTTTTTCTAGTTGGAAGTACATGGTTAAATATCATAGATTTCATCCTTCCCTTCCCATCCATTCCCGAAATGATCCAGGAACTAGCTGAATTACTGGAGGAAGAAAAGCTAAGTTGTGTGCCAGTGCTCATCTTTGCTAACAAGCAGGATTTGCTCACGGCAGCCCCTGCCTCTGAAATTGCAGAAGGACTAAACCTGCACACCATCCGCGACCGCGTCTGGCAGATCCAGTCCTGCTCAGCTCTCACGGGAGAGGGCGTTCAGGTGAGATTACCAGAAGGCTTGGTTACCTGGCAACATGGCACCCAACCAACGTAGTCTGTCTCCTTGGTTGAGCTGAGCTAGATAGAAAAAGATATGAAACCAGTAGCCTTTGATTGGCAGACGAACCTCTCCAGGATGTGAAAGGCATGGAGGAGTTTGGTTCTTTTTTACTTAGCAACCAATCTGATAATCATTAACTATTCCAGGAAAGCTGCTGATGAACCACCCCACGCGAGGGACAAACTACCCCACTGGGTAGGAGGTCAGAACAGAAGACCTTCGAAGATGCTTTCTAACTAGGATTCTTTGATGACTGGGTTGGGGGTTTTGTGTTGTATCTAATATTATGGATGTTAAGTGCTTGTGCTCCCAAGGTAACAGCCGTCAACAGTCGTGCACACCAGTTATCCTAGAAGTGTTTTGATTTTTCTCTTGGCTAACTCCCCTGCCCTCAGGGCGGGTGTCTCTTTCCTGCTACTTCATGTTGGTTTCCCACCGGGAGGCTTCTACTGACAGAAAGCCCCATGCTTTATACCAAGGAACTATAAACCAGAGGAACAGTCTCCCCCCCTCATTTGATATTAATTTAGGGCAGAAAATGGTTGTATCCCAGCTACCTGAGAGCCTGAATCCTCAAAGAATGAGAAACCGTTTCAGCTCTGATGCTTCCCGCCAAGCAGCCTCGAACCAGCTGACACATAGGGTTACTTCTTTATTCTGGAGCCCCAGCATGCCAACATGCCTCAATTTAAACATCTGGTGTACCTGCCAGGGAAGTGGCCCAGTGCTTCGAGAAGCAGACAGTCCTGCTCCAGGGTGCTGGGGGGGATTAGCAACATCTGAAGGAACGGAGTCTTCCCCTCACTGCCATATGGCAGGTGTCAGAACCACATGGCCAGTTTGCTTGTCTCTCAACTTGGTTCGGGCGATTTGCTTCGCCATTTTTGTCCTGCAGCCTCTTTCCATTTCCCTTCTAATGCTCTTCGTCCCTCTCTCCTAAGACATTTGACATTGATTGGTCTTAAAACTGCCTAACTGCTTTTATCTCAATCAAATAATCACTTCCAAGAATTATCTCAGTTGTTCCATCTGTTTGCTGCTTTGGCTTTTTTCTTTTTGTTACACAAACAGCTGGAGCCTGCTTCTGTGCTTGGTTCCTAGACCCGAGGGCCCAGCAGTCCGCACTGGCCACGCGCCTCCTCCTCCAGGCTCCTCAGTACCTGCGCCCTCAGAAGCTCTCCATGCACGTGTGCACGTTGTGGGGGGCTCTCAGGTAGCCAGAGAGGCGCTCGGCTGCGTCCCCAGAACAGATGCCGGAGCTCTATGGGTCTCTGTGAGGTTTAGGTTCAGCAAGGTCAGGCGTTCAGCCTTCATATTTCCTTCCGTCCTAGACTCTGGCTATAAAAGTAATGTACTCTCATTGTGAATCATGTACAAGTATATAAAACTAAAAACTGAAAAGTTCTTTCCTCTCTCCCCTAATCCCACTCGACAAAGGAACTGATCACACGAGTAGTTTTTTTCTTCTCAAGCCTCCTCTCTAAAATTGCAGTCACATATGTGATTATATTTCTACCAGGTTTCAAATTAACTGCATTTTTCAGCTTAATTTACAAGCTGGTCCAACGAGTATACTACAGCCCAGCATGTTTTTGATAGGTAAACTCTCATCTTTTTATTTAGCTTCTCACTTAAAAAAAGAAACTCAAGTTTTGCCTAAGGCAGCTCCCTGGATTGTGCATAAAATGGTATTCATGAGGCCTGAGGTTATTTTGGTGAGGAGGCGGCCCAGGAAAGGATAATAGCTTTCTTGTGTTCATACAAACTACTTCAGGAAGAGGATTCTGCGTCTCTAAATGGTTTAGAACACAAATATAGAAAGTAGAGAACAGGGGTGCCTGGGTTGGTAGCATGTGGGACTCTTGATCTTGGGGTTGTGAGTTTGAGCCCCATGTTGGGTGTAGATAACTTAAAAATTTTTTAAAAAGCAAAGTAGAAAATGTCTTGAGTTGCAGACTCCAAAGGTAGTACTAGAGAAAATACGTGTTTTGTGCATACTTCTGAGAAAAAGGGACTTGACAGCTCTGTAATCTTCTTCACTGGGCCAGAGTGTTGAAAGGAAGAAAAAGCAAAGCTGAAATTAACAGTGGGGCTCTTGTTTTCTTCAGCCAGCCTTAGGGATGTCAAAAGGAAGGCTAGAGTTATCTAGAATCAGCATTTACAGTGTTGGCATTCAAGTCAAGGGTGCTTCTTCAGAGGAGCCTGGAGGTTGGGAGGGAGCACTGCCTCATTGTCTGCCCCAAGTGCAGGCCCCACTGCCCCACTCCAGTCTGGCAGAGACTAGGAGGGTGGAGAGATCTGTGTTTGTGGCTGTGTCACCCACCGTGGAAGTGGAGTTCCCTTTAAGTCACAGGACCTTTATGCCAAAAAAGAGGCAGTGAGCTCTCAGACTGAGGGTGGGGATTGGCAAGGGAGGGCTTTAAAATCAACCAGTTTGAATCAAGTGAGATGTCATGTGTGGTTTGATTTTGTGCAGAAAGTTCTTCTCAGATCAGGGGCCTTCAGCAACCAGGTTCACAGGAAATGATATCAAGAGAGATACAACAAAGAACTGTGAACAAGAAAAATAATGATTTTATATGGAGGAGAAATAGTTTGAAGGTCACTTAATTAGTTTAGTAGATAGTACCATGGTGTATAGAATTGGGTAGTTAAGACTGGGATTTCAAGGTTAATGAGATTAGATTATGGTTAATAGAATGATATAAATTTAGAGAATTTAACCATTATTTGAAATGGGTTATTTAATAAAAATGTTAATTAAGAAGGGAATCTGCCGTCTATTGTCCTTTAATGGTAACCTTTGGGGACTGGAGAAAGGTCGGTGAGTTTTCTGTGGAAATGCTTTTTTCACTGTGAGGCACCGATTGACCATGTCCATCCCTCAGGTAATGCCTCTGACCTCAGGTCCTGCCCACCCAGCCAGTTTCTTACTTTTCACTTTAAAAAGAGTCACTTACTTGGAATTCTTTTCCTGCATTGCTTAGTTCAAGTGTAGGCCTTTAATGACTCAGATTAATTAAGGCTTTAACTATTCTTCAGAATGAAAGACGTCACTAGAAAAATGTCCATAAGATTACTTTCAGGCATGGATACTGTGTAATAATTACTAGAATTCCCTTATCCCTATTTCATCCTCCCACTCTACCCTCCCACTCTTCCACCCATCGCCCCCTGAATGCTGGTCAGTAATGGGAGACCCTCCCAAGATGATCAGACATTAAATGGGTCAGGTAACATCCGATGCCCCACAGCTCTAATGAGCCTGAAAGAAAATGTACCAAGGTTTTTTAAAAAGACCTGGGATTTCTGTTACAGTTTCAGGTGTTCGGAGACAGTGTCCCTGTTTGCATTGTGTTTGGGTGTATGTGTTCCATCTAAATGCATTTGTGAGACGTGTCTCAGACCGATAAGTGGCACCGTTGGGTGGGTGAGCGGAGCAGCAGCCATGGGTCCACGCGATGGTGGGCCAAACCCTCTGGACTGAGAGGGCACATGCGTCGCTTCTCCTTAGCGGAGTAGCTGCAACACAGGATTTCAAATTATGGAAGTTTGTGATTCTGGGCAGTGATCTGAGGTTCTTGGTCTCCTGGCTCTTCTGAAGGCAAATAAGTATGTGAGGTCCGTGTGGTTCGACAGCCCCTGCTGTGGGTGTGGAAATGGGCTTCTGAGGGCTTCGGGAGAGTTCAGAACAGGTCTTTGGCTGATTGATGGTGAGGAGGAGGCCAGCCATCATATGATTGAAGCAGGTTTTCATAGGAAACTGTCAAGAGCGGAGCTCAGGTAAATGGCACTAAAAGCTGGAGGAGACACCAGTCTTGGAAACTCTGTCCTGCTGAGAGGCCCATGGTCCAGAGGAGTGATCAGAAGAGACCCAGTTACGTCAAATAGCTGAATGCAGAGAGGAGAAACAAATACATCTGGGGAAACCTGCAGCCCCTTGGGCTAGACTGCCTTCCAGACACAGGGGCAGCAACCCTCCAGCTCCCTGGGGCTCGACCCTGCCCCAGTGCATAGCATGTAACTCCAGGACGCTCTTCTTTCCCCTGTGTGTAGAGAAAATGATGAACAAAGCATCTGGCTCAGAGCCAAAGAAAGACAGAGGAATCGATCCCTCTTCCACTTACAAACCCGAACTGGAACCCCCTAGCATGGCTCTCCTCTGCTCTCGCAGTTTCAGGTGGCTGAAGATATTCCCTCTCTACAATGCCCGTGTGTTTAATTAAAATACTGGATTAGAATTTCCCTTCAAAGCAGAGATCGGCAGTTTCGGCCTGGCCTCTAGCCTCAGTCATCGCAGAGGCCTGCCCACACCAGCAGCTCTGAGCTCGAAGGTTTCCCTACGGATTGCTCTCTGTACCCTCCACCTGATGCTCACCTTCTCTCCCACATCTCTCCCACATTCCCCATCTTCCTGCTCCAAACAGGAGTAAGCCGGCTCAGTCATCTCACCAACACAGAAAGGACCCCCAGTAACCTGAGCCCCACGAGTACTTTGCACATGGCCACTAAACAGTCACTAGCCAAGTTTTTGGGTTTTGTTTCTTTTAACCTTGATCTAGGGGACTTTGCCTTTAATAAGCCAACAGAATTTCAATATTTTAAAAAATGATATTCACCACTTCTTTCTAAAGCCTGACGTCAGTTATTTTTGACTCCAGTGTACATGGAACTGCTTATCTACAAGTCAGGCCTCAGGGTTATTTTTAAATTTTCAAACCTCTCTGTAGACTAAGAAAGCAAACTCAGAACATGTGATTTTGCTACCTCTCTGGTGCAGTACCTTTGTCACCAGAAAAAAAGTATTAATAGTGAGCAGTATTTTACGTCCACTGCCTCCAGCTGCTCCTTGACCCTGGAAGCCCCGTGGCATGACGGGATAGGCTGTGATGCTCAGCAGGGGTCTGAGCACCTCATCATCTTAGAGCAATTACCCATGTGACCATGTGGTCCTCGTGGCATTAAAAACCAGGCCTACCCAGCCATGGCTACTGCTTCTTCCTTCCAACCATCCACAGTGATGGATGCATGGTAGAAAGACCAAGTTCAAAGGAGGAGCAGTGCAGCCAGAAGCCACTCTTCCCATAGAAAGGGGCATTGCAGGGCACCTGGGTGGCTCAGACGGTTAAACGTCTGCCTTCGGCTCAGGTCAGGATCCCAGGATGGAGCCCTGCATTGGGCTCCTTGCTCAGTGGGGAGCCTGCTTCTCCCTCTCTCTTTGCTGCCCCGCAACCACCACTACCCGCCCCCGCTTGTGCGCGCGCATGCTCTTTCTCACAAATACAATTAAAAAAAGAAAGGGGCATCACACCTTCAGTCTTGGACAGGACTCCTACATTTCTAGCCAGATGGTTAGGGGCAGCCTTGTATTTTTCCCAGTGTTTATCATAGGGAATAATATCAGAACATAGTAAAATGTAAGATTTTTTTTCTTTTGCCATGATGCTAAACAAAGCTCAGTATTTGAGGTTCAAGGACTCTCTTTAGTCTCTATTATTGAATTGAAGCTAATCAATTCAAATTGGGTTTCAACAAGGTTGGTCAGGAGGGGGTGCGGGGGAGAACTGCCCCTGCCCTAAGAAGGTCATCCCAGGACAAAGATCAAATGTGCAGAAATTTGGTCAAACGAATTTTTAACAATAAAGGTTCAACCTTTGAGTTCAAACCTGCGAGTTCATTTCCTTCTCTGGAGGCAGAGAGAGCAGTAACCTACTTCATGTAGACAGTCACCTTTCCTCAGTCATCTGTTTTCAAAAAAACAAGGCCTTGCCAAATTCAGGCAAGAGCCATGGGGTGCACCGGTGAACTTGCGGAGTGGAGGGTCCCTCGTCCGTTTCTCCGAGGGGCGCGGCCCCTGCAGGCGGTGGTCTGGCAGACAGTCATCTGCGGGGATCTCGCAGCAAGGGACACAGCAGGCTTCCACCTGCGGTCCGGGAATCTTGAGAGCTAAGTGACCAAAACAGCCTCTGAGACCTTCCGAGCGGCGGCACAGCCGTGCAGGGTGCCTGACTGGGGGTTCTGGCCGTGTCAGCAAGAAGCCATGAGGACAGAGCAGGATTGCTCCCTTTCCCAGCCGCAGGGCAATGCCCGCCTTGTCTCGGGCCGCGCGTTCGCCGGGCCGGGGCGCTGGCGGAAGAGCGCGGATGCGGGAGCTGTGGCCGCGTTCACGGCCTGCCTCTGCCTCCCACGATTCTGTGTCCCCACTTCCTCCTCCGGACTGTGGACGTTATAACAGTGCCTACTCCACAGCGTTGTTACGAGAATTCATTTCAAAGATACAAGTTCAGTGTCTGCTCTAGGCCTGGCACCCGGATACCACGCTAGGTTCTGTAAACACAACCTCAGGCCAGTCCGACCCGGCCCCCGTCGTAGGGCTCCCTGACGCCACCACTGTCCTTCCTTCCCAGGGGGCAACGTGGCCCAGCTCGTCCCCGCTTTGACTGAAGAGGCCTCATCCCCGGTAACTACGGCCTCCCCGACACCTCTTACCTCCAGTTCCGGTTCTCAGGGTAACGACAGGAAAGGGACCACTCCCCAACCTCCAGACACTTCAGACCAGGGCAGCCTCCGAGAGCCAGCGCAGCCACAGGCCTGGGGCCCTGTTAATCTCCCCGGGCCTCCCACACCCCTTCAGGTTACAGGCGGCAGCTGTGGAGACCCAGGGCCGGGCAGGTCAGCTGGTGGGGACTGACCTCTGAGCGCCCTCTGTTGGCCAGACTGTGGCGGGAAGGGCTTTGCCACCCCTGGCCCTTGCTCACATCTGGAAGACACTGCCTCGCAGCAGGGCTCAGTGGTTTAAATCCCCTCCACCCCCATCACAGATACCTAGGAAGAAGCTGCCCCTCACCCTCCACATTCTGCTTTTGGTTCCTGCAGCTGAGTAAATATTTTTCCTATCTCTTTGGCTGCATTCATGTTCAGTCACATATAATAAAAGACCCCCCCCCCCCATAATCAGCCACAAACCAAGAGGAAAAATTGCCATTCGTGTAGTGTGGGAACACAGTTCTCGATTTCTCTGAGCGGACGATTTGATAAAATCTGCAAGTCTCTTTAGAGGAGAAAATACCGAGGTGCACCCCTTGGATAGTGTTTGTCCAGGTTCCTGAAGGTGGAAAGGGCTGCACAAGTGCTGAGCTGTTCAGCTTCGAAGGCAAAGGGAAGATGGTTATCTCCTTCATCCCTCTTTTATTTGTAAAATCTTTTTTGTCTCCTGGCAGGTGATCTTTTTTTTTTTCCTGGAAACCAATTAGCTACTAAAATTAAACATGCTTCCCTTTAAATTAATCCTTTTCATAAAATGGTCTTAAAATTGGCCTCCGCTTTTCACAGTAAGTAGCTGACCCAGTTGTAACTGGAGACACATTGGGAGTCCACCTTTCTCCCACCTCGGCATCCTCCTACCCTTGCCCCCACTGTTGCCAGGTGCTGTCCACCTTTGGGCTTTGGGCGGTGACCAGCCACATCTTGGCAAACGTCGTAAGGTCTGCCCTGGGACAGCCAACGGATTATCTGGTTCTCCTGCCCAAGTGCTCTGATGGCAACTGACAGAGTTTTAATCACTGTAAATTCAGGTTATGGTCAGATTAGCCAGGAGATAGGATGCCTGCTGGTTGTTTTGCAGTGATGTATTGTTTACGGGATTAATGCTCCGAATGGCCAAGGGTGTCAGCTGATATTTATTACTTTAAGCTGTCTCAGCTGTTCAGGTTCAACTCCGAGCTCCATGGTCACAGGAAATGCGGGCTCTGCATGTCTTGTATGCCCTGAGATGGGCAAACGCAGCCGGGACCTCAGCAAGTAGGTGTCACAGATGCAGAGGAAAGGGATTCGCTGCAGGAGCCTCCTTTGATTTTGTTCTGGGCTTCCAAGGGAACTCCGAACACCCCTGAAGGTCTGAAGGTCGGAGAGGCTCTGGGGAAAGGGAGAGCATTCAGGGATGGCTCCAGAGGAGGTTGAAAAGGAGGTCATCGCTGGCAGGCCTGGCATCCATGAGAAAGCATGCTGCCTGCCAGGTGGCTGTAGGCATTGTGTGATTTTTTACCCCCGTCCCTCTCCAGCCTTCTAAGAGAGGACACTTTCAAGGTCACTGTGCCTTTAAGGGAACCTTCTTCCCAGTCCCTCAGCTTGGTAGTGCTTAAAGCTGCAAGAATCAGGCCAGCCCTTTGAAACCTGTGTGTAGTGCTGCACGAAGAGAAATAAGGCACATTGCCCCAGTGTGTGTCTAGTAGCACACACTGCAGTTGGTTTGTTTTTCCGAAAAAATTTAATTTAACCCAAGTGTACACTGTCACACTGTAAACACACTGGGGCACCAGAAGGGTGGCTTATTGAATTTAATGCCCTGGCAAAGGTCAGCTTTTAAAAAAAGCCAAAAATGGCTGGAATCTCTGATAGCTCTTCAATCAGGCCTTGGATCCAGGCAGATGTGTTTATTTTTTCAGAGGGAGTTCCTGAGGACCCATCTCAAGTTCACACACTGGGCACTCCCCCTCCCATCTTCTTCCTGTGCTCTCAGAGGCCCCCCTTCTCCTCCCCAGGAGGCCACTGTCCCTGGTCACCCAGGTGGGCCCCTGGGCCAAGCAAACTCCCTGGAGCTCGAGGTTGGGGTGAGAGGACCCAGGGCCCCCCAACTCCCCGCCCCAGCTTGAGCGTGTGGTGCCTTTCTTACAACTAACACTGCCTTTCTCTGCTCATTTCCCTCTAAGGACGGCATGAACTGGGTCTGCAAAAATGTCAACGCAAAGAAGAAATAAAATCTAGCTGAACGGAGAGACGCAGGAGCTGCGGGAGCTGAATTCTGTCCTGAAAAACACTAATTTGCTGCTTTCTGACCAAATGTTTTTCCATCTGTGTACAGCTACAGCTGTTTGAAGAGAGGGAACAACACAGTTTAAAAAGAATCCCCATTCCAGCAGTAGATTTAACTGATCTCTGAGGTTCAGTATCATTTTTCAAATAAAGGAATTATATTATTTCCTCTGCATAATTGAAATAGTATTAAATGTCTCAAAGCACATGATTAGAAAATGAGATCTTTTAAATGAGCAAGAGATTACATTGCAGTTTAGACAATTCCAGTGGGCTTTTTTCTTTCAGAAAAAAAAAAAGAAAGAAAAGAAAGGAAAAGAGGAAGAAGCAGCTTATGGTGCATTCATTTATTTCCTGACCTGTCCCTTACATCCCTTCCTACACACACCCCCGTCCCCTCCCCCGCCGCCATGGTTCTGAAACCACAGACCGTGTTTGCTGGGTGTTTTTACTGGTGCTGGGCAGTGATTTTTACCATCACCAACCAAGCTAGGCTGGGAAGCGGCTGGTTGGGGGAGGGGAGGGATAGCAGATGATTAAACCATCTTGTCATGCAGGTAGGAGACTGTATATGTAATCCTCAGCCTTGGTGGGGGGGAACCTTTCTTATAAACAAGTCACCACAAAAACATACCTCATTCCCACCCCCCTACCCCCCTGGCCAGCCACACAGGGAAGCAAATTCTTATGACTTTTGACAGTAATGACATCTGGAATGTAAGGAGAGGTGGGAGGTTTAATTCCAGAAAAATTACAAGGTCCTTAAAAAGCCCTCACATCGAGGGCTCAGGCTAGCGTAAACAGGCTTTCTCCAGTTCAGTGAAGCAGTGAGCCTCCGACTCTGAGATTAGCTGGCTTCTCCATGGCTGTCCTATAGAAGGGATTTCTAAAGCTCAAAGAATTCTGTTTAAATGATCACAATAGGCCGCTGCTATCAGATTTTAAAAATAAATGCGGCTTTACCATGAACCTGCTCCACTGAGAAAAGGCTGGCAGATCGATTTTTAGAAGAGATCAATTTTTACAGTGCTGGCAACTTGGTGGTGTGGGATGCTCGAGGGTGGAGAGGGCTCGCTGCTGGGAAGAACGCAGCAGAACTGTGTGGGATCGCTGGGGCCATGCCCAAGGGAGCATCTCCCCGGCCGCTGGTGTCCTCTGCCTCTGAGGGCGGAGTGGAGCAGAAGGGCAAAATGAGCTTGTCTCCCCGAGCCGGAAGGACTCCCGGGCTTCAGCTTCAGGCGCAGGAAAGCAGGCCAGAGCCGCGCTGGGCTCCTGAATTGAACTCTGTTCTGGTGCCTGAGCTCAGGGGTTTTCCAAGTGTGAATAAGAGACTGTTCAGGGCTAGTGGGTCTCAGGAGGCCAGCTGCCTTCTCATCCTGGGAGGTGGCCCTTCCCCAACCCACCAAGGCATTGGAGCAGACCCAGGGGGCCACTCCAGCCCCTGACCCTCCGTCCCCACCCTGTTTTTGGAGGCGGGGGCCCGGAGGGGGGCACGGAGACGTTGTGCAGGGGAGGCTGCCGCATGGCCAGCTTCAAAGACGGTCTGGGGTGAAAGCCGTTCCCAACACCAGACACGAAAAGGTGCCCTGGGGTTGCCATGGACAGACCAGTAAGGACTTGCAAAACAAAAGAGGGTGAGGTGTTTTTTTTTTTTTTTTTAAACCACTGAGCTAGTTGCTCCCTGCTGTCTCCTCCTCTGGCCTCCCTGGCTCACCCAGGTGCCTCTCAGGCTTTGAACAGAGGCGAACAGAACCACAAGGAGCCAAAATCCCTCTTCTGTCGGGCTGGCAATGCAGCTCCAGCGCTTGAAGATGGTTTTCCCCTCCAACCAGCGCACCGGGGTTGTTACCTGAGGGGCAAAATGCCTGCTTTGAGCTCGGCAACTGGGAACACGGTGACAGGGAACTTTGACTCTGGCAGTGGACGGTCCGTGAAACATGCTTGTTCTTCCACCACCGGCTCGTGGAACTGTTTGAAAGAGCCGACCCCAGGCCCCCGCCAGCCCGCAGAAGCCACTTGCCCTCCTCTGATAACAGACTCTGTGAAGGCTCAGATTGGCTTTGCAGCTAAAGACAGAGCCATTGCGGATGTCACAGGCTTTCATCTTCCCTCCGAGCCCCACTGAACCCTCCAGGGGCTCGTGGGGGTAGATGAGCGAAGCCCGAAAAATGCAGAGTTTGAAAGCTCCCGTTTGTGGAAAA
This sequence comes from Martes martes, assembly GCF_963455335.1. Taxonomy (NCBI): domain Eukaryota; kingdom Metazoa; phylum Chordata; class Mammalia; order Carnivora; family Mustelidae; genus Martes; species Martes martes. The sequence goes on from NC_137902.1 coordinate 25,854,954, forward strand.
CAAAACGCTTCTGAAGTCCTCTCGGCCCTCCCAGCCCCGCCCCACCGCTGCGGCCCGGACCAGAGGATGGAACTGGAAGCCAGAGACTGGCACCCCCGGTCTGGCGTCCTCCCACCCCCAGCGGGGGCCCCGCCAGCGTCGCCGGGGCCCCGCGACGGCGGGACAGGCCCCCCTCGCGGCTCCCCGCGCCCAGCGCCGCACACCCTTTCCCCTTCACTCTCCCTTGGTTACTATGGAAACAAGGGTGTCATTGATGTGGGCTGAGCCCGGGAACATGTCGGCGCACAGCTGAAAGTCAGCGATTGTGCCGGCGGGTAGAAATGTGCCGGGGTGGAAGGAGTGCGCGGCTCCCGAAACTGCGGGAAGGACGCGGTCCTGCCCCCGCCCTCCCTCCAACTCCACTTCTCTCTCTCCGGGCTTCTGACAAATGTCTTCATTCCCCTCTGGGCGAAAGCGGCGGCTATTTTTGTGCCGCTCTGGGCCCCACCCTCCCTGTCCGCCGCTCCTGATCCGGCCTGGCCTGGAGGGTGACACCATGTCACCCTCGCCAGGACGCGTCCCTTGATTCCCGTCAGAGTTTGCTTTGATTTCTCTTTCCTTCTCAGGGGCCAGTTCTTACTTCCTTTTATTTTTAGCTCTGCGCTCCATGTGGTTTCAGGGTTCAGTCTGATCCATCGAAAGGTTCTTTTTTTATAGTCCCTTTTGAAAACGATAATCAAAGGAAGGGACGTGGTATTTGGTCATGTGGAAAATTCAATGTATAATTTAGACGTCTGTCAAAAATCTGACAAATAAAATGTAGCTGAGGCAAAGGCAGCCTGGAATGTGCTGTGTTCTTTGCCAGAGCTCAGAAAGGGCCTCGACTGTTTGTCCTTTCAGAGGTTAGCGTTCCCCAAGGTGCTTCTTTCAGGAGGACAGGACGCAAACACGGCCAAGAAGGATAAGGACAAGGCTTTAGGAAGCCCCTCCTACGCGGCGGGTGTTTTACGTCCAGTCTGCTTGGTACCGGGCAGCATGAGGCCCACTTCGCAGTCAAGAACACTGAGGCACTGGCCTGGGTTAAGGAGTTTGCCCAGCCTCACAGAACCTTCCGTGCGGGAGGGAGCTGGAGCCTTGGGTCTGAATGCTGCAGCAAGCTGTGTTGCCTCTGCGGGGCAAAGACAGTCATGGCCCATTTCCCAGCAATCTTCGCCTACATGGCCCCCCTCGCCTTCCGAGTCCACACCAGCAGTGCTCCCCCGGGGGTTCCTTGTGCCGGGTGTTGGGTGTTCCCTGTCCTCATTGCACTGCAACCACAGATTTTGTACCATCTTTTGCACGGACCGGAAAAAGGGACAAGACACCAGGAAGGGCCTGGCGAGGATACTTGTAATTACCTACAGCTTAATACTGCATCTTCTTTTTAGGGAGGTCTCAGAGAGGGAAACAGAGTTGTCCAAAGTCACACAGTAGGTGACAGAGCAGGCTTCAAGTTCAGGGTTCTGCCTCTGGAGCAGAAAAGTACATATTCTCCTTGGGCAGCCTAATTCAAGCAGCCTAACTACACACCAGAATGGCTGGTACCAAGGGCCCACCTTTAAGGCAAGCTGTTGGCAGAAAAGAGGGGTGCAGGGCAGGAGGAGAGAGGGCTGGGGTTGCCAGATAAATAACAGGACATTCACTTAAACTTGAATTTCAGATAAACAGAGAACTGTTTTTAACACAAGTATATCCCATGCAATATTGAGGACAGACTGACTTCTAATTCTCAAAAAAAATTTTTATCTGAAATTCAAATTCAAAAACTAACCTTCTCAGTTTTTTTGTTGTGTTGTTTTGCTAAATCTCACACCTCCATCTGGAACACCCTGCTCAAGAAAGGGACAGTGAGGTACAATTAAAAAATCTGTTCTTTGGAGTTAGAGAGGCCCAAGGTTCTAATCCTTGCCCATCATAAATCAGCTCTGTGATCTTGGGCAAGTTACTCTCTTGGAGTCCTGCTTCTTCATCTATGAAATGGGACTAAAATGGTAGGGAGATTTAAAAGAGATATAATGTAAATAAAGTACTTAGACCTAGGGCAACAGCTAGCACAAAGGAGGGACACTCAGGGTGCCTGGGTGACTCAGTCAGCTAAGCGTCTGCCTTCGGCTCAGGTCATGGTCCCAGAGTCCTGGCGTCGAGCCCCCAGCGGGCTCCCTGCTCAGAGGAAAGTATGCTTCTCCCTCTCCCTCTCCCTCTGCCTGCCACTCCCCCTGCTTGTGTTTTCTCTCCCTGTCAAATAAATAAATAAAAATCTTGAAAAAAAAAAAAATAGGGGCACTCTGTGCCACAGTTTCTTATCTGTAAAATGAGGTAATATCATCCAGTTCTCCAGAGGGCTGAGGAAGCTGTGCGTGTCCCGTGTACAGGAGGGGCTAAATCATTGGCAGCTATTAGAACAACTGGCAGAAATTCTGGAGTCCAGACCTTCCCAGGCCCCTTAGACCTTTGCCTTCCCTCCTCCCCTCCCGTGTAGCTCTGGAACTTTCAAGGCAACAAGCAAGAGGCCAACAGTCTCCCGAAGGTGCTGCCAGCGCCCTCCGCTCTTGGGACTCCTAGGGCCACCCCGACCACACCTCTTGCAATTAGATTTGTGAGTGGGAACAGGCTCTTGTCGGAGGCTCCTGATTGGCTCCAGGCAAAAACACAGTTTAGCACTCAGTCAAGCTGCATTTTAGGGCCTCTGTCTCTCTCCCCCCTCTCCCCTCTTAATTGCAATCTGTTCAGTAATTTCCTTTTCCAACACTGCAGAACACAGGGAAGCTGCAGCACCAGGAGTTGGGCAGGGAGGCGGGGGAAGAGAGCTCCTGCTCCCTGTAGTGAATCTGCTGGTCCAGCACTGTGACTGTGTGTATGTGTGTGCACGCCCAGAACCAGGCACACACGCGCACACGTGGAGAGGCCCCTACCATCAGACCAGGGCAAGTGGCTAGGGGCCTCCCACTGGCACTGAGTACTTCACAGTTACCATCCTATTTAATCCTCATAATAACATTATTAACTGTAGGTATGACCACAGTTTGGGGACAGGGCTCACTTGGAGTCACTTGCTCAAGATCACGCCAGAAGAGCAGAGCAAAAGCAGATTTGCACCCAGGCCTGTGTCGCTGCCGGCCCTTAGCGGGTACCATGACACAGGTATTCCTCGCTTTCCGAAAGTTCTGGTTTCGCCACTTCACTGTTGCGAAAGATCTACATCAGTACCTGTTTTCACTAACCGAAAGAAATCTTAAGAGGATTTTCACTTTTGCAAAAAAAAAAAAAGAAAGAAAGAAAGAAAAGAAAGCCCTTACCAAACGAACGTAGATCTTGCATAAAAGCAAAAGGACATAATGTGAACTTTGGAAAGCGGGGTCTACACCGCTTTACCCGGGTTTGGCTTGTGAAAGATTTCATAGGAAAGCTCTACTTTCAGAGAGCAGGGGAAGAGGGGCCTGTACCTTTTCACCTTTTGGCTTCCAAGCTCAGAAAAGGAGCTGAGGAAGCCTCCTGCACAAAGGAACACGGGGAGGTTTCTTTCCCCAGAGTGAACAGCAGTGTCCCAGGGACAAAAAGCCTTTGCTAAAGAAATAAAATATTAATGACAGAATTGCAGAGATCAAGCTAAGTCAAGGAGGGGCAGAGTTTATGGGAGAACCTGCTCGAATACCTAAAGCTGAAAACTACGAGGGCTGGGAAGCAGTTTCGCTAAGCAAACTCCCAGCCGGGTTAGTCAGCCGCTAACTAGATCCTTCCAGCAGCCCTACAAGATAAGTACTCCCATCCCTATTTCCTAGTTGGGGAAACCAAGGCTCTCAATGGTGAGTCACTTGCCCAGGATCACACAGTGAGCAGGGGCTTGTCTGGGATTCCCTCAGACTGGAAAGCCCGTTTTTTCTTCCGGATGCCCTCTTGACTAGACGCAGGGCTCTGAGTTGCTGGGAGCAGCAAGGGGTGAGGCCCTTGCTCACCCACCTCCCGGGAAACAGGGAGGTGGGTGAGAGGCCTACCTTCCTCTTTGTCACCCCCACCCCCTTGGAGTCCCAGAGGTGGCTGCTGCTCTGAAGGCGGCCGGCAGAGGGGGCAGGGGGGCCCGGCCCCACCCTGACAACAAAGGAAGAGGCTGGGGAGGCTGTTGCTCCCTGGGCCCTGGCCTGGGATCAGCAGGCTCCACTCTCACCCAGGCCCAGCAGCCCCCAGCCAGTGCCCTGGCCCCGAAACGGAAGAGAGGGAGTGACTTCTCCCTCCTCAGACCACCAGCGGGAAGAAGGAAGGGCAGGCTGCCAACAGAGGCACTGGGACCCTGCCTTCCCATGGCTTCTCTTTGCCTTCTTAGCAGAATGCATGTTCCTGAGACTAGACAGGCCTGTCACTGGGCCCCTGCTGACTCATATGGGAGAGGATGGCCCACATCAGGGTGCAAGGCTTGGCACTAGCTTCGAGTCCCTCGGCTGAGTGCCCTTGTGAGGCGGCTCAGCCAAGCTTGGTGGCGGGGCCTATCGCACCAGCCAGACCCCTGCCTGGGCCTGGCTTTCAACACTGGCCTCCTAATCCAGTCCTGGGTCCCAGTTGGTCGACCTGCAGCCCAGCAGCCTCCGTTCCTCAGCCTTCCTCACTTCCGGGAGGAGAAATTATTCAAAATTCTGGTGGCACGCCCCCCAAACCCATGCCCCCTTGGATTCTGTCTGGGGGCACCCAGCACGCCTGATCTGGGGCTTTCAGTATGACTGGGGCTCCTCTGGGGGGTCCAGATGACGGGGTCAAAGCACTTTTCCTGCCTGGATGCCACACATGGCTTGGGGAGAGAAAGGGATAAGGAGCTTTGGTTTGTAAGCAACAGCCCATCCTGTGGCAGGGGTGGTCGGGGGCAGGGCACAACCCAGCCTAACTCTCCCTTCAATTCACCCAGCTCCTGGGGCTTCACCTTGACTGCCAGGACCCCTTTCCCTCCCTGAGACCTCCAGATCTACCAGAGCAGCGAGCTGGGAGGAAGAGAGAGGGAGGAAGGGGAATTCAGGGGCTGGGACGCTGCTCCAGGCAAGGGGAGGCTTCTGCCCAGCTGCAGGGAGCCCCCCTACCCCCAGTGAGTGAATGGGCACATCACCCCCTCCTGCCCGCCTGCCACCACTCCTGGAACAGTTGGGCCTAATGAACGCAAAGCAGGCAGGGCAGCTGTGAGCATTATCCATATGCATGGGTGGGGGGGATATTCAGCCTCCCGTCCCACCCCACTCTGCAGCTGCTGCCGCCCCCCCATGCCAGGAGGGCGAGTGGGCACGAGCGCCCGGGCTGCTCCCGGGCCCTGGGCCTCCTCTCCTTCCAGCCCTCCCTCCCCAGCCCACGCCCACAGCCTTCACTTGACCCATTTTGGAGGCAGAAGTTTGTGTGTGTGTGTGAGAGAGCGAGAGCGCGCACATCATCTCCCCAGTTGGTGCTTTTGATTTCCTCTGAAGTATCCTGATTGCGGACGTACAATGGCATCTTGCTGCCAGTGCTCCCTCAGCAGCTTCTGGCTCAGCGCCGCCTCCTCCCCGGGGCCCGGGGTTTTCTGCTGACTCCAGGGCCCACGGGGCGGCGGGCAGGGGAGGAGAAGGCCTCATCCGGGCTTCCATTCCTTGGCAGAGTGGTGGGACCTGGAGGCCCTTCCTGTCCTTGGGCGGGGGCCAACCGGCACCCTGCAGCCCTGCCTACTCTTGCCCTCGGACCCCCCTCTGCCTCCTGGGTGGCCATCTTGTCCCCCGCTGCTCACCCCCTTGGTGCTCAGAGCCATTGTTCTAAAACGCAGTTCCCCTGTTCGGATGTCTTCAGGGGCCATGGGGCTATGGGACGCAAGGCCAAACTGTTTATTCTGTCATTCAAGAGCCCTCTGATCTGACCCCAAACATTTTCTATGGATCTGTCAATCACGGACTCTATCACAGACCCTGAGCTTCACAGGAGCTGTCCTCGCTGTCCTGCAACCTAACCCCCCCCCCCCACTCCAGAATTTTATTTCCCCACCTGTGCTCATAGTCCCCTTCTCTCTGGAGTGGCTCTCCCTCTTCTGGGCTTTTCTTACTCCTCTTTTAGGACATGATTCAAGTCCCATACGCCCAGGAAGATGGCCGGGTACCCTCCAGCCCACAGAGCTCCCCTGTGACATTTCTAGAGCCCTGAAAGCCTCGGCATCCGTCCATCCATCCATCCAACCATTCATTCATTGGTTCACTCATTCAGCGAATTATCTCTTGAGCAGAGGCAAAGCACTTATAATGCTTTTGCACTGCCCCCTTCCCTCCTGCCTTTTCGACTTAATTACTCACTGCTCTGCCCCTCACTCTTTCCAGCCACACACACACCCCTTGCTGTTCATCTGCCTCTGTTTTTGCACTTGTTTCCCCCGCCTGGAACACTGCTGTTTATGATACCCTGAGACCTTGCCTCCTCACATTCTGAAATATTTTCTTTTTAAGATTTTATTTATTTGAGAGAGCACAGACGGAGAGCCCAACATGGGGCTCAATCCCAGGACCCTGGGATCATGACCTGAGCTGAAGGCAGATGCTTAACTGACTGGGCCACCCAGGCACCCACATTCTGAAATTTCTGCTTAATATCACCTTCTCAGTAAAGCCATCCCCAACTATCTCCCCATATAAAACTCCCATGTCCCTTTACCCTTCTGGCATGTCCTACCCCCATCACCCTGCTTTACTTGCCTTCACAGTTCTTATCACCAACACACATTTAGTGATTTATTGTCATCTGTCCCTTACCCCACCCAGTTACCCGCTCCAAGCAGGTGGAGAGTTTATCTGTTTTGTTAACTGATGTGTCCCCAACATGGAAACGGTGCCGAGAATTAGAGGAACCTCAATAATTCTTTGTTGAATAAATAAATGAGCAAATGAACGAAACAGGTGATGTCCTAGGCTCTGGAAAATCAAAGATGACTAGTATTTCATGTCCTCCAGGGACTCACAGGCTAGTTGGACAGGTAAGCTCTGCCGCATGTAACCTGACATGTAAACTACAAAGTCGGAATACAGTGTGAGAGTCCTAAGTGCACGGATGGGAGAGCAGTTGGTGCACAGAAACAGAAGCATCCTGAGAGCCATCAACGCCCCAAAGTGGATGGTGCCAGCAACAAACCTAGCATTTTGCATGCACCATTTCATTTCTCCTCGCACCCTCCTGGAGAGGGTGGGGAGGGGCACACGGCAGAGGCAAAACTCTGAGTTGAGGTGTACAATCCAGGCAGAGGGCTCAGGCTCAGCAGAACCACCAGGGCGTGGAAACACCCGGGCTGCTGGAGGACTGATTCTGAGCCTGTGACCTGATAGGTGGAGCTTGGGTTGTTGCAGCTGCTGGAGATGGCATTTGGTGTGGCTGTAGAGTTCCTTTCTGTTAGGCCCTGAGTTGTCCTTTTGCATCCAAACCCCCTCCCTGCTCAGTGACCTGCCCCAGACACAGATGTGGAGACTGTCTAGTGACAACATCCAGTTCACAACCAGGCAGCCTGACATCCGTATGTCACATGACTCACTGTCTTTCCGCGCAACCCCCTACCCCTCAGCCCCCCGTGGACCAGAAGTCCGCACCATCCTTAATACTCAGGTCTTGGACAACTGCTCCTGCATTTCACTCTTTACCTGCAATTTTGAGATGTTGCCTGTGCCACCACTAATACCCCGTTCTACAAGCTGTTGAAAACTCTGCCACACACCACCCCTTCTTGCCTCCGTGTAAATAATGAAAAATAATCTGTGGCACTGAGCAGATGGGTTCTTTCTCAAGAAAGACCCAATTATTGAAGATCTAGTGCAAGGGGAAGTCATAAATATCCCAGTTTGCTGCAGTTGAGAGGAATTAACCACACAGCAATTAAAGGAAACTGGTTGCCTATGGAGGAAGTATGCAGACTTCCAGTGCGGAGATCAGGAGTAAGCCTCTTGCCAAGGCCCTGCATCATAAATGCCAGGGACAGGGGATTTTAGGGAAGAAACCTGGCCTCCTGAAGGCTTCCTCACTCAGTGGGTGTGATTCCCATATACGTATCATAGAGAATATGGTAGAGATCACAGCTCTATCCACCGGATTTCTATTTGTTGTCTGTATGAGCTTTCCCAGCGGAAGCAGTGTCTTGAGGAATTCAAGCAGAGGGTGACTACATCTTGCTCTGGAATGGAAGAGAGTCTTTGGAAAGGGTAGGGTGTTGGAGGAAGAGAGAAGCTGCAGGAGGAAGGTGGTATTTTTGAGGCCAGCCCACCTCCTCTTCCAGATCTATAACCTCTCACCTGATGGGCCCCTAGCCCTGCTGTCTCTGCCCCACTATCTGGTCTGTGTCATTTCCTTTCAGCCTCCATGGATATTTCGGGAATCTTAGCCCTGAATTCCAGGGCCTTGCCCAGCATATAGGGAAGGGGAAATCCGAGAGTGTCCTCAATTTCCTTCCTTGCCCCTTAACTCAAAGAAACAGGACTCAGAGGGTTCTAGAACCAGTACAAGGAACCCAGGTTCTAGAGACCACTGTTTCTAAGGCACCTCCAAGGGAGAGTTTTTCAAAATCATACAGGGAGACCCCTCACTGTAAAAGAGGGGCTAAAATGTGGTGGGGTCTGTTCAGGGACACCTGGGAATCAGTTTTCTATCTCCCTTTACCCCACAACCCCACTAGGTCAACATCCCTGTCCACACGCCCTTTCTTTGTAGGCCTAGATCGCCAGGTTGGGGAAGGACATAACCTAGACCCTCCATCCACTCACCCTGAATTTACAGGGCGGCAGAGGTAGGGTAGGGAATCCCCCAGGGGGCCAGGTTCGATCTTGAAAGTGTGTCTTGGTTCTCCCCCACCCTCGGATGGGAGAAACTGAAGGTGTCTGAGGAAGTGGCCTGGTGACAACGACAGGGCCTTGAGTGGGTAGGTGTGAACAGGAATGGAGGAACCCAGAAGTGAGGTTAGAAGGTGGGGTCTCGCCTTGGGAGAGGGGCCGGGGCGCTGACTCAGCGGCTGCCCCACCGGGGTGCAGCTCCGACTGCCCCACAGCCAGCCCCGGCCCGCAGGGCGCCCTTTGAAGCCGGGAGGGGGCTTTGATCTGGGGTCTACTCCTCTCAGCTGGCCCGGCCAGATGCGCTGGGGGAGGGACCGGCGAGCCGACCACCCCGGCCTCGCCTTCCCTGCACCCTCCCTGCCACCACCCCCCCCACACCCGGACAGTTTCCGGCTGTTGCGGGGGCAGTCGACCCTCCCCTCCCCCACGCCTTGCAGCTGTTCCCCAGCTGCGCGGCCCCACCCTAAAGACAGCTGGGTGAGAGGCTGGGGGCTGGGGGCGGGGAGCGGGGCACAGCTGCTGGGCCCGGGCTGGGACGCGGAGGGCAGCGACATGAAAGAGCTCGGGCGGCGCGGGTGGCGGGCGGAGGAAACCCCCCGGCGGTCGCCTCCCCGGGGGCTGCGCACATCTGGGCCACAGCAGCCGACCCCCATCGGTGGGGTGGGGGAGAGGCCCTCCTGACACCCAGCCCTTCCCGGAAAGGGGAGGAGTGACGGCCTCTCAGGGAAGGCGGGAGGGCAGCGCCTGGGGTGTGAGAGCCGCTATCTCAGCCGTTTGCGGGATGAGGCACAGGGTGTGGCTGTGGGTGCCCAGTGGTGTGGGAGTTTGCACACCAGGGCGGGGGAGGGGGGAGGGGAAGGCCCCCTTCACATCTTCTCTGGCAGGCCTTGTGTCTTGGGGCGACTCCAGCTCTTTCTCGGCCTCCTCTGCCCCTGACCCTTTGGGGAGGTGGGTGACAGCTGCTCCTACGAAGCCAGGGACAGCTGGGTGGCTGGGGACAGCTGGATGGGGTTAGCGTCTCCCTGCTTCCCTGGTTGCCCTGGCACCCCCAGGCTGTACTACTGGCAGCTGGCTGCTTTGCCTGCGTGTGTAACTGTCTGGGGTGGGCTTCCAAAACTGGGACCTGGTGGGGCTCAAACCCACCCTACCCCCACCAGAGTCTCCCTCCATATCTCAGTCTGACTGATGTGTCTGGAGAGAGGAGCCCCCCCCCCCCCCGCTAAAACAAAACTAGGCCAAGTGGGAAGAAATTGGGCAGCTTTCTGTCTTGGCTCCCAACCCTTGGCACAGAAGATGTCCTAGGGCCCCTGACAACAAGAGAAAGGGACAGTGAGACCAGAGCAGATGTGAGTGGAGTTAAATGTCTATCTGTCCACCAGCACCTGCCCCCAGGCATCCTTCCACCCTGGGCTGCAGGGGCGCCGTGCTCCAACCATCTGCCTCCTCGCTTTAGCACCAAACAGGTGCAGGGGAAGAGAAGGGGGCAGGCCAGCTGTTGTCATCCTGGCCTGGCTCTGGCTCCCTGCCAAAGTGGGGAAGGGGGAGCAGCAGAGCAAGGGCCCACCCACTCAACACTGAGTCGTTTTCTATTCCCACAGGATGAGAAGACACAGCTTCTACTTAGCACGACCAAGACTCTGTTTGTGTCTGGCCAGCCTACTGGCCACGGGAACATGGCCTCACCATACCCTCCACCCTGGATCCTTACTTTTATGAGAGGGGGACTGACTAGGGCTTCATGAGGCTCTGAGCCCTGGCACAGGACAGGTCTTACCCATGACTCCCTGCCTTTCTCTAGGCTTCCTGGGATAGGAGGCATTCAGGCCCTAACTCTACCCAGACAAGGGAAAAAGAGAACTAGATACCAGCAAAGGTTGCTCCTCCTACTAGTACGGAAGAAGGGCACAGGCTGCTTTCTGACATAAGATCCATACAAAGTTTAGGCAACAAACCAGAGATCCTTTTTAAAGATCACTCCCTCTGCCCCCAACAGAGGTATGCTCCAGCCCCTCCTTCTACCCAGGGGTCCCTGTGACAAGCAAGACCTTAGCCAATCATGGCAGCGCTTCTTTTAACAAAGGAGTTAAAAATACAGGTCCCTGAGCCCTTGATGGCTCCCTAGGAATCAGCCCTTTTAACAAGCTCCCAAGACACGCTAGAGAGTTTGAGCAGCTCTGCCAAAAGGGATGAGGGCAGAATGTCTTCTTCACCTTGCTACCCTACCTCCATGCCTCTCAGAGCCAAATATTTTCCTGCCTGCTCTTGGCCCATACGCAGGGGCAAGGGCCCGGGACCAAGTCACCACCAGAAGTGTGGAGCTGAGTGACTCCCCTAATGGGGGCCAAGACCCACTTAGACTAAATTACAAAAAGAGGGTCTGCTCTGTTTATGCCCACAGCCCCGCACAGTGCCTGGCACTTAGAATGTGCTCATTAAATATTTGTAGACCGAAGCAGGTAATTTTGCAAGACTCACAGAAAGGTATTTCTTCCTTTGTCTGTTCTAGCTAAGAACATGCTGGCAGAACCTCAAAGAGATGCCAGGACCTATGAAGCAGGGGGCTGGGCCTGGGAGGCCCTCGCTCAGCAAATATTTGTCAAATGAACCCAAGGCTGACAGGAGATGTAGTTAGTGCCTGACGAATTGATATTCACAGGCCTGGAACTGTCTAGACGGAGCACAGAACCAAGGCGAGGAAGTCAGGGGCTTCCATCCCTCGGTGCCCTTTCTCGAACCAACACCTGAAGACCCTAGGCCTGGGGGAGGGAGGGGTAAGAGGCGAGGCAGGGAGTGGGACTGCGCCATTACGTTTATTAGAAGGTTGGCTTTCGGTGTGTGCTCTAGACAGATTACAGAATAAATACCTGCGCCTTGAGAACAGGAAGTCCACGATTCATACAAAGTGCTCACTACAGGAAGTTGCTGTGTCAAAATCCAGGCAAGGACCCAACTCGGGGCAGCCGCTCCTCCCCCACTGACCTCAACAAGGGCTGTGCTATGGTTTTTTATTTTATTATTTCTTTTATTTCTCTTTATTATTATTAATATTATTATTATTTGCTTTTGCTGTGGTCACTATCATTGGCAAAGTTCCTTTTCCCCTTTCCTGGACATGGGGTTCCTGTCTTTAAGATTCCACTCTGAGGCTGAAGGTGCCAAAAGCTGCTTGAGAAGTGGCCTTTGAACTCCATCTGGGAGGATGTTGAGAAGAAGGAAGCAGGAGAAATCATTCTTGGTTTTTAAAAAAAATTAAAAAAAAAAAAAAAAGCCCCACGATCTACAAGTCATTTCTTGCTCAGTGATCAAACTGCCCAAAAGAAAAATGAGAGGAGAAGCGGGCCAGTGGGCACCACTGGTCCTTCCTCCCAGGGCTGGGTGAGGAGGGCTGGATCCCCCAAGGCTTCAGGGGAAGCTGAGGCTCCTTCCAGCCACAGGGGTAGGAAGGGAAAGGAGTTGGAGAAAAAAGGAGAGACAGAGAGAGAGCTCAATGCCTTGAAGTAGACGTTTTCCCAACTCCTGGGCCACCTGCAGCCCAGCCTAGGCCAGCTCTCACGGTCACCTCTGCGTCCAGGAGATTCATTTAAAAAAAAAAAAAAATCAAAAACAAAACCCCAAACAAAACAAAATCCAAAAGGAAAAGACTTGGGGGGACGAAGGAGGAAGGGAGGGAAGACAGGAAGGTAGAAGGGCAGGTCTCTGGATGCGTAATTCCCGAGCCACTGGGGGGCTGGGGGGGAAGATTCCCCAGCACCCCACTGCCTGCGTGGCGTTAGCTCGTCACGTAGTGTTTGGTGGACGGCTGCCCATACACCCTGTAGAAATCCTGGTGGCCAGGCTGCTGGGAGGCGTCGAGCCAGTCTCTGACCGCCAGGCCAGGAAGGGACTGGGGGACGGAGGGTGTGGGCGGGAGCGGGTGTGAGTACTCCTGCGAGGGCACTGTCCAGGGAAAGTGGCCGGAGCGGGGGTAGGGCTGGTGGCCACCGTGGTTGGCCACGGAAGAACAGTAACAGTTGTCCACAGAACAGACGAGAATCTTGCGGCCGCCATACTGGGGGAGCATGGGCTGCTGGGTGGCGGAGCCATTGGGATACTGTGATGGGGGGAACACAGGACTTGAATGCACTGGTTGGGCGCCGCCCGGCAGAGCCACCAAGTGCTGCGTGGAGCTGCAGGGCCCCAGGGGCTGCCCTGACTGGCCCTCGCCGCTGGCTGTGCCCGCTGCCCCATACTGGCTGCCCACGGGGCCTGACGACGTCTCTAGGAAACTGGCCTCAGGGAAGGCCGTTGAGTGCTTGCGCTTTTCCGCCCCAGAGCTGCTCACGCCACAAGGGTACAGGGGGACGCTCTGCAGGAAGGGCACCGGTGTGCTGAAGGGGCCTGCGGAGAGTTTGGGGCAAAAGTCGCCAAAGCTCCCATCCCAAGCAACCCAGGCCTCCTCTCCCCACTCTCTATCTATAGAAGCAAGCTCATCACATCATGCACTGTCTTGGTCAACGCTGCCTACCCCATTAGCAGGTGGATACTGTTATTATGCCCATTTTACAGCTGAAGAAACTGAAGTTTAGGGAGGTAAGATGGCTTTTCCCAAGGTCCAATAGCTAGAAGTGGCAAAGCCAGGATAGGAAGAAAAGTCTATCTGACTAGGCCATGCTGCCTCTCAGAGAGAAGGCTCTGGCATTCCTCCCTGCCCAAAGGGCTCTCTCTTTTCCATTGAGGATACCACCCTCACCTTCTAGCATCTTCCGCAGCTGCTTCTCCTTCTTGGCCACCTCATTCAGGAAGAGCTTGGAGTTCAGGTGGCCGATCTTAGGGGGAGAAAGGCTGCTGCCCGTGCAGGTCTGGGTCCTGGGGGCAGTGGACGGGGCATCTGCTGTGAGGAGGTATCACCGGTGAGCCTGCCCTACCTCCCCCCAGTGGGCCTGGCCCTCCCTCCCCTCCCCCAGATGTGCTCCCCTGGGGGCCAGTGGCCGTCTGCTCACCTGTCCATCAGGATTTTCACAGACTTGGTGTTCTAGGGGGAGAGAAAAGAGTTAGTCAGTGGGAAAGGCAACATGGGAGAGCCACCCCACTCTCCCTCTCCCCAGGCAGGCCTGACCATCTGATTCCAGCCAAAGTGTGCTGCTAAGCGGGGAGGGGAGTGTCTCCATTTCTAGAAGATACGAAGACCTGACATTTATTGAGCACTTACTATGTGATAAACATGCAAGTGGTTTCCATAAGTCCATCATTTTATCTACACAACTCCCCTGGAAGGAAGATGTTAGAGGCACTCAGTCCTTTATCAGAAATCCTTGGGGCCAGATGTGTCTTGGAATTTGGAATTTGCTGGATTTTATTTTATTTTATTTTTTTTAAGATTTTATTTATTTTATTTGACAGATAGAGATCACAAGTAGGCAGAGAGGCAGGCAGAGAGAGAGAGAGGAGGAAGCAGGCTCCCTGCCGGGCAGAGAGCCCGATGTGGGGCTCGATCCCAGGATCCTGGGATCATGACCTGAGCTGAAGGCAGAGGCTTTAACCCACTGAGCCACCCAAGCGTCCCGAATTTGCTGGATTTTAGAAGGGGACTATGGTGCCTGTACTATATAGTACATATGGTCCCCAGTAGGATACCATCGTCTAATACATCAACGTTCCTGCAGCCAAATGTTTGAATCCTTGTATCAAGATAAATAAAGACCACATATTGCCAACATGAGTTCAGGTCAATTTTTCCTGTAAAAGAAGTTGTCAGAATTTTTTCTACTAGTGTTCAGAGGCTTTTAAAATTTGGAATTGTGGATAGAGGATAGTAGTTCGCTCTGTCTTATGAACCCCATTTTATTAGTGAGGGAACCCAGGCACAGGCACATCTACGACCCACTCCCCAGCTCACGAAGCTAGAAAGAGCGGGGGTGGGAGGGCTCCGAAGCCACGCAGGCTCCGGCTCCAAAACCCTGTGAGCATACTGCTGCGAGACACTCGCCAGGGAGCCAAGGAAGGCCGACTCCAACTGAGGCATGAGCCCAGGGCCCAGCAGCCAGTCCCGGCCCCAGCCCACCTTCATGAAGCTGACGTCTTCTGTTTTGTCGAAGAGCAGCTGCAGGGAGCCCAGCAGCTTCTTGGCCTCCTGCATGCGCTCCCCAAGGTGCAGCGCCTGCGCTGCGTTCTCGCTGCAGAACTTGGCCTGGGCCTTGTCCAGGACCTCCACCGTCTGCCGCAGGTCCTCATCCAGCAGCTGGTGCAGCTTTTCATACTGTAGCCGCACCTCCTCCTTCAGCTGGCTCACCTTCTCCTGCAGGCACGGGGGGTGCGAGCGGGTGGGCGGTGAGTCCTGGGGACCTCCGGCTGCTGCTCCCGCCGCTCTCACATCCTGGAGGGCAGAGTCTGGGACGCCCACCACCCCCCAGGCTGCCCAAGGCTCCCGAGAGCAAGGTCTGACCTGCTCGGTCCCTGCTGGTAGCACAGGGCTCTGGGCCAGCTACCCCTGGCTCCGGGAGGGGCTCATCCACCAAGTAACTGACCTAGGGGTTCTGGCATGGAGTCGACCACATAACAGATCCTAGCCCAAATAAGGAATCAGCCCAAGGCCCTACACCCAGGCCTCCCCACCCCACACCATGGGCTTGGGCTTAGCTACCTCCACCAGGCGCTTGTCTGACTCAAGCTTGTAGAGCTGGTCCTCAATGTCCTGCTCTCGCTCCTCCAGACGGTCCTGCTGCTTCATCAGCATCTTCTGCAGGGACAGGTGGGGAAGGGGCGTCAGAGGGGGCCACAGCTCTAACCCTTACCAAGGATGGGGGAGCACCACCCTTCCCTCTATAGAATAGACTCATCTTACAGATTGACTCGGATGGCCTAAATTTCTGCCATCTAGCCCTTTCTGGCCCCCACGCAATCCCAGGGGCCTGGTGACAGCTGTCTGGCCAGCCTGTTCCCTGGAATAGCTTCCCACACATATCTAAACCATGAGCTTTCTGAGGGCAGGGTCAGGCCAGCCCCTGCTCTAAGTGCTTTTCCTGTATAGACTTATCTAATCATCCCAGTAATGCTGTGAGTTAAGTACTATTATTATCCTCATTTCAGAGAAGAGGAAACCAGAGAGATTAAGCAATTCATCCAAAGTCACACAGCTAGTAAATGTCGGAGCTGGGATACAAACCCAGGTGATCTGGTGGTAGGGTCTGTTCTCACACAAGGCAGGCCACCTCTCCCCAGGGAGCTCCATCTTAGAGATGAGAGCCCTAAGATGCAGAGGGACAAACAAGCTTCCAAGGTCATACAGGCCCTCTGGCCTGGTCCACAGATCTCACCCTATATTTGCCTTACTGCACTTGGGGGCGTCAAGGGCAGCTCCCCCTTCCTTTGCTCTTGATGCTGAGAGCTAGGCCTCTAAGTCCTTGCTAGCCCTCTCGGACTGTCAGCCGGACCCAGGTGGAAGGGAGACTCTGGATTTCCAAAGAACGCAAGGCCACTTTACTGGAAGGTGCCAGACCAAGCTGTTCTTCTCAGCCCTCCATCTCCTGGTCGTTCCACCCAGCCTGTCCTCTTCCCTCGCCAGACATGCCTCTTCCAACACGGTCTCCTCCTGCTCAAGAACCCTCAATGACGCCCTCCTTCCAGCACTTTGGCCACAAAGGCTTTCTGACAACTTGACTCACCCAGCCAGGGGGACTGCTCTCTTGTCCCCAAGGCTCCCTGCACATGGAATTCCCTGCACGCTGCTGACATGGGGCCTCCTTCCTCCCTCTGTCCGTCCTTCCAGGCCCAACTGAAGGCCCAACGACCCAGGAAACTTCCCATGGCCCATGCTCGATGTTTGTGCCGGGCCCCCCCTGTCCATCCCCCTTAGGCAGTGGGCTGTCACGTGCCTCCCCTCTCACTGTACTGTGCGGTATGGCAGCTGCGAGTCACATGTGGCTATTTAAATTGAAGTGAATGGAAATAAATTCAGTCAAACATCAGTTCTCCAGTTGGGCCAGCCTCAGGTTGGAGTGCTCACTAGCTACCCGGGGCCAGGGGCTCGGGTACTGGACACTACAAGCACCAAATATGGCCAGGATCACACCTACACGACAATACTATTCCGTAGGTCAGCCTTGCACAGTGTGGTCCCATCTCCCTGCAAAGCTCCAGGCCTGCTGAAAATAAGGTTTTGCTGCTCTTTTTCCACCTCCCTTCCCGGCCAGGCCACACAGGGGCCACAGCTCCCTACGGATGCTGAGCAGGTTGACTGAACAAAGCCGTGGTTTTGCTACAATGTAAGGTTTGCAAAGCAGGAGGCACAGAATGGGGCTCACAGTGTCCACTCTACAAGGAGTGGTTCTTTTTCTTCCTCTGTGTGGGCCTCAGAGACCCTCAAGTCCAGCCTATGACCCCCATTCTTCACCCAGGCCCAGCTGGTTTACTAGAGACAAGCTGCCACCCGTCCCTTCCTGGCTCCTCCAACCCATTTTACATTTGGGGAAACCAAGTCCAGCAAGGGCGTTTGGCGACCTCGCTGTGAGCTGGTATCTGCCCTGGAAACAAAAACCAGGACCCGGAGGACAGGAGGAGGTGGTGGGGGAAGGCTCTCAGCTTCTAAGCTGGAGAAGCTGGGGGTCCACCTGCCCTGCCCCCACTCCAACAACTTGACCACTGACCTAGGACAGGACCTCTAAGAATCAGCCCCAGGAGACTTTGCCCTGCCCCCAGCGCTTTGTCCTTCCAGCAGGTCCCTGCACGGGTCTAACATGCACAGGGGTCTGCTGTGAGCCGGAGAGAACCTGTGGGAAACACAGCTGGGCAGGGGGGCAGAAAGAGGCAGTAATGCATCCCCCCTAGGAAACTGCCCACAGCTATAGGAGGAGGGCAGGCAGCGACCCTGCAGCACTGCCCAGAGCAATCTGGGCCCGGCCCCCCTCATGCGACTTCTGCACACGGCTACACACATACTTGCATCCAGTCCCTACACAGTGAAGGCTGGGCCCCCTGAGGGCCCCAGACGATTAGGCGAGGCCTGCCATAAAGGCAAGGTCACCAGGACTCCCCTTCAGGAACATGAGGGTCTATAAGAACTGGCCCCAAACTGTTGCCTTCTGGCTGCCTTGCACCCACATTCAGAGAACAGGGCACCCCCCTCCAGACGTGTCTCAGATTCCTGGCCGCTCTCGTCTTTTCCGTGCTCAGGATATCCGCATGCCCAGGCTTACACCTGCACACCATGGTCTCCCTGCCTAACTACCTCCCAGGACCAAACCCATCGGCATCCAATTAGGGACACACCTGGGGCTGAGCCCGATGAGGAGCAGGAAAGAGGCAGCGCCGGGTAGGTTCTCAGACCAATTTCTCCATGAGGCCTGGAAGGGGGGCCGTTACACTCCCACCCTCCAGCGCAGTGGGAAGCCCCTCTCCCACCCACCAGCAACCCTTTCAAGGAATTCTTAGCTGACTCCTCAGGGAAGAGCCAAAGGAGCCACCTCCCGTCCAGTCCTAGGGGCAGAGCTCAGCCTTGTCCCTCTTCTAGGCTTTTCTCAGAGCCTTTCCTGGCAGTGCTTCTACTCTGGGACCTTGCATGTCCAGCAAGGCAGTGGCCACACTCTCTGGCAGGTGGCTGGGTTTTACTTCCCCTCCCCCAGCGCAGAGGCCATGGAGCTCCTGTCTCTGTTGCAGGGGTAGGTAGGGGCAGGGGCAGAAATGGGAAGGAAACTGGCCAAGGGTTGCCAGTCATCACGGAGGGCTGGGAGGGGGGCCCAGGGCCCCATGCTGGCCAGCTCACCCTTGCAGAACTGCCCTCCCTTGAGGCCCGCTGATCTTAATCCTGCTACGGACAAAACCTGGGGGAGGCAGGGGGTTGCGGGGATCACTGTTACCTCAGGCACTGGGAAACTGGGAAACTGGGGGAAGGGACAGGAATATCTACTTGCTGCCTCTTCCGTAGCCCTCACCTCAATGACTGAATTGGGTTACCGAGAAGCTGGAAGATGGGAGACGGGAAGCAAGACTGACCCCTGCCCCCCACTACCAGCAGTCTCTTTCAGTCCCAAGGTCCAGGAAATTGCTGAGGGCTGAGGCCCCACTTCCCACCTGGGAAAAACACACAGCTGAGAGATAGGACCAGATTTTCCAGCTTGATTCAGAGCATGGGCTCCCAACTCGGGGTGGGGGGAGCACTTTAGGAACTGCTCCCAGCCCGCAGTGAGTCACCTGGACTGTGGCACACCTCAAGGGCGCAGGTACAGGAGCAGAGCAGAGTGGGGACCCGAGGGCTGGCGCAGCGGGGCTGGAGGGCCCAGGCCTCTGGCAGGAGGGAGGAGGAACAGTACCAGGCCCAAGTCCACTCAGCAGCCCCGCTGCCCTGATGGGACCTGCTCACTCCTGGCCCTGGCCCTTAGGCCTTTTGTGGTCTGCTCCTGGGCCTGTGAGGGCAGAAGCATCAGAAAGCCTCAGGGGCACTCCGTTCCCATCCCATCACACCTGGCAGGGAGGAGGAGAAGGCCCCAGAACATCCTGCCGCCCAGGGTTCCAGACTCTGCCTTGAGCTTGCTCCCTCTGGTGCCCCTCCCGACTCAGAGAGGGGGCACTTCTAGCTCCTTCTGTTCCTGCCCCAGGAAAGCCTCACATCCCTCTGGAGTCTAACTGGTCAGGCCCAGCTGGTATTTCCGACGCCAGACTGGACTGGGCAGACGGGTGAGGCCAGGGGGCCTCTAGGCTGCATAAAAGTTAATAAATAATAATAATAAAACCCTCAAGTCAACCTTGAAGAGAAGCAAGGTCAGGAGGGAACAGGGCCCCAGGGGCTGGGCCAGAGGCAGGACCAAAGTTTTCAAACAGGGCCAGGGCTGGGGCCAGCAGCCCCTTGGTGGTGGTAGAGGCAGGGAGAGGCAGGGGGGCGAGAAGAGGGAGCTGGGCAGCTGTGCACCTTTCTCTGCTCAGGCCCCTGTCTGGAGAGCACTCACCCCAGCTCCAACTCGGGCTGCAACCCCTGCTCGGGGCTACCCTATCCTAGCCTCCTTCCCAGGCTGCCACGCCTGCCCCCCCTCTACCCCGACTCTCTCCCTGAAGCCCTTTTCCCAGGAGTACGCTGGCCTCCACTCTCCCTGGGCCAGAGCGCTCTCCCCTGGTTTCAGAGCAGCTGCTGCCTGCCCTAGACGCCCCTGTCCAGGCCTCGGCCCCTGCCTCGGGCTACCCTGTGGACAACCCCCCTGGGGAGGGGCGGGGGGCAGAGGCAACCAGAGACACAGAGAGCCGAGGCTGCAGGGCAGGAGCTGGGTGAGGAGAGCAGCGGCAGCGGAGACAAGCCCCGGCAGACCCCAGAGAAGGTTTCCCAGCTGCAGAGTGGAATTAGCTTTTGCCATGCAGAGAGCAGCGCTCTGGGGCAGCAGAACAAAGAGGCGAGAGAGAAAGCCCCCCTTTGTCTGGGCTTGAATGCCAGGCCAGCCGGGAAGGAAGGCTTTCCCAGAGCCAGCGATGAGGCCAGCCAGGCCTGCCTGCTCTGTCCAGGGCAGGGGCCCAGGCCGGGCCCACCTTCTGCCTCTGCCCACCCACAAGGCCTTCAACACAGCCTGGCAGGACCCGTCCGGACCTCGGCCTCCAATGCCCGCCTCAGGCAGCAAGCTCCCCCTTTGGTGAATTCCCTCTTCCCAGCCCCTCCGCAACACCCCCACCAGTTGAGAAAGTCACACAGGACTCAGAGCCGGAGCAGCCAGCCGTGTGCCAGCAGCATGGGGTGGACAGTTCTGCGGAGCCACTCAACTCCCAGCCCCAGGTACCCGGCAGGCGGGACACACGGCCACCCGACTAGCTCAGGGACGTGCGCCCACACGCCTTCCTGACCCCGCAGCCACACGCAAGACCGCCACGCAGCCAAGTCAGTCACACACACTGTACTTCCTCAGAGAGACACGTGGGAGATACAGCAAATCAGTCACATGGTGAGAGGCACAACCAGACACGCTGGTTACACACGCACGCACGCACACACACCTGCAGACAGAATGCCTGCACAGCCACCCAGGGCCTCGGGAGGCAGAGCAATCCACAGGGCGTGCAGGACAGGCGCCGGGCTGTGTCAGCAGGACCCTGGCGTGGAGGTGGGGCCTGGGCCTCTGCCTGGGACCCAGGGCCCACCTTCCTTGCAGACTCAGGCTCGTCAAGGAAGGGGCACCCCCCACACACACCCACACATCCCATCCTGACCTGGGAGGTCAGGAGTAGGGTCGGGGGAGGAGGCAGTAGCAGAGCCTGGTGCTGCCTCAGTTGGGCCGGGCTGGGGCAGCCCCTTGCTCCCACAGCCTACCCAGAGATAAACATGTGGGGCCAAGCCATCAGATCCGATCCAAGGTCCCAGTGCAAGCCCTCCAGCCTGGGGGCCATGCAAGTGGCGTAACCTCACCTCTAGCAGCTACAAACCCCAAGTTGGCCTGAGCAGTGGGATCCCCAGCCCCTCCCCAGAGAACATCTCTCGACACTAAACCTACAAGAAGCGAAAAGGGTTCTGGCAACATTTCCAGCCTTGATCTGGGGCCCTAGAAATGCCACAGAGGCACACTATGACCTGAACACACACATGCGCATAAACACACACACACAAGACACCCTGAATAGCTCCTCAGACATGTATGTAGGCCTTATCTTGGGTTTTCTTTCCAGGTTGAAGATGGTTATGAGGTAGGGATGCTCCCAGCTTATCCCAGTTCCCTATTGCTCAGATGAACCCCTAAACCAGGGGGCTGGAAGAGGGTTTCACCACCTACCACTTCCAGGCTCAAACCTACCTGGATATCCCAATAATGGGAATTTAGCCTCTGAGGGCCCCAAAGGGGTCTAGGCCCATCCCAGAGGGGTTTTTGGGGCCCACCCAGTGTATACCAAGGCTTCAGGGCAATGGGGCCTACACTGGCTTCCCAAGGACAGAATGGAGCAACAGAGTTGGCAGGCCTAACTCTGGGTCCCCTGGTACCCTCCAGGCTGGAGAGAAGCCTGGCCTGCCTTCCCACTGGGCCCTTGCTCCAGACGACTGGCCCACTCTCCTATGGGTGGTTCTGAGTATGGGACTGGGGCCACCAGGGAGAGGTTGATCCGATTCCTATTTGTGGCCAATAGGGCATTTCAGCGGGTCTCCCCACCGCCCCCTCCAGCCCGGGGAGGACAGAAGCGGAAGTACAAGAGGGGCTGTACTTGAAGGCATGTGCCAGGTCTCCATACATCTGCTCCTACATCCTAGAGCATTCTGTTGCTCTCTCCATCCGCGGTGTCAGCAGAGGCCCTCAGGCAAGGGAAAAAGAGGCCCAGGGAAAGGCCCCGCCCCCTGGCTGGAGGACGGACAAGGCACACCAGGTTCTTCCATTCAGGTTCCCCCACAGCTCTTCCCCACCCCTGAGGGTGAGGCCCCTCTTCCTCCACATTCAATAAAAAAAGTCCAACTCACAGTGAGTGGCCCTGGCCTATTGAAGGGTTTCCAACTCCAGTGCCCCGGGTCACTGGAGAGAATCTGGAGGGCTAGGGAGGGGGCGCCAGGAGGGGGATGAGACTCAGGCTGCTGGGCACAGATGCTGAGCGCACAGAATTGCACATCTGGCCCTAAAGCAACCCCACTATTTGTGAGCCTGCCCGCACCAGGAGCAAAAATGAACACATGAACACACACACACACACACACACACACAAGCACACACATGCACGCACACAGCTGCTGACGAAAGTTCAACGCTTCCTTCCCATCCAGTTCCTTCCATGAGCCAGGATCAGGGACCTGCTGGTGGGAACCCCAGAGTACACTCTGCATGCAGGGGCAAACCACCTCCCCCTCCTCCCCAGCCCCCAACTGTACAAATGAGAGACAGGTGCATTTAAGGGCAAAGCAGTCTCAGACGCCTGCAAACACAGACACACATCTAAAGATACCCTCCTACTACCGAATCAGGCACAATTATGTTTTCTCCCCACCCAAATGAAAAGCACCCCTAGCACTCAGACACAGTTAAGAGCAAAAGCGTGGGTGCAGGCACACATTCACTTATCACCCCGGCTGCTGCCCCCTCCCCGGTTCCTTTCAGCCACATCTCTGACTTTCCCTTCCTGTCACTTTTTCTGCTGCCAATCCCAGGACAGAGAACTGGACAGCGCTCCTTCCTCCTGCCTCTGCGCTCTCTCCTCCTCTCCCGGCCTTTCCATCTTTATTAATAGCAGCAGCTTCCCAATACTGAGAAAAGTCTGGGCTCTGCCTGCCCTGAGTTGGGGGTGGACACCAGGGGCTCATCAGCTTCCCCTGGGCTTCTGTTTCCCAACTCCCGGGGAGGGGAGAGAATGGCTCCTCTCTCCATCCCCTCCACTTCCTTTAAGAAACCAGAGGTCCTGTCCTGGTACAAAAACCCAGAGCTACCCATCCGATTGGAAACTAATTATACAGTAAATTTTATTTGTTATCCCTGCCCTCAGCCTGTGGCAGCCCTCCTGCCTTTTGTTAGTTGTATGTGTATGTTTTTTAATTGCTAAACAGTGACTCATTCTGACTGGTCCCCCCCACAGGAAACAGCCCCCATCCACAACCGTCCCCTGCTCAGAGCTTCCTCATACCCAAGCTCCCCACTGGCCTCAACCAGCCTCCGGGGGGGCCCCCACCCAGCAAACACTCCCAGTCCAACCAAAGCCCAACCTCACCCCCATGATATCACACCCAGGCTCCAAGCTGGGGCTTCGAGATGGCTCAGTCTCAGGCCAACCCCTTCCTTCTGGTATGACTCAACCCTGAAAGCCAGGGGACCAGGGAGGGACCTAGGAGGAGCCCCCCTCCACTGAAGGGGACGGAAGTATTGCCTCAGTCCAGCTCCAAAGCCAGGCCCAGAGGCCTGAGGGGGAAGGCGGTTTTGACATTGGCTGCTGCCGCCGGGTGTATACAATGGGAGGGGATGCGGTTCCGTAATCACCCAGCCGGCAGCCCAGGGGAGCCAGCTGCCTGAAACCAGATTGCAAGGCAGCTCAACCTTAAACCCACAGGATTCTTTTTCCGTCTTCCACTTCCCCTCCCCAAATGTGGGAGGGCTGTGATAGAGGGCTGGGCTGGGAGAAAAGGGCTCAGGGTGGTGAAGACACATACTTCAAGGTTTGTTCATCGGACGCAGGCAACACACACAGGCTCACCGAGGGCAGTGATTCTCACACATGAAGAGCGGGCTACTGGGAATAATCAGAATGGCTGAGACACTGTTCAGTGGGGCCGCTGGCCGGTCCAGGCCTCCTCCAGATAGATACCAGAGTTCTGTTCTCCCTCCGGAAGCTCCCCTCCACCCCACCCCCCCAGTGTGTTTCCAATAGGGCTTGAAAGGAACATGGCTGCTTTTGTTTACTTCCTCATTGGTATGCCAGCATCATGGATCGTGTCAGCCACAGCCGCGGCTCCAGGACACTCATTACATAAACAGCAGCTGGAGAAGCAGGACCTGGGTCACTGCCTTGGTGACTTCCCATAGGGCCCACAGAAACAAGGCTGGGGAAGGGAGCTGCGCGCACAACAGAAGAGCAACACCCAAACTCTACCCCTCACCTCAATTCTAGAAATGACTCAAAAGATGGACCCTAGGAGTGCAGGTGCAGGAACGTATCAAGCGGGGGGGGGGGCGCTTCTTCCCAGGACACCGCCCCTAAACTTTCAGGGTAGCAGAGTTTGGGAGGGGGCCTCTGGCCTGATGTTACCAGAGTTGGCCTGTCTGGAGGGGTGGTCCCCGGGCGGTAGGGAGCGCGCGCGTGTGTTTGCGTGCGGGGTACTTGCCCGGATCTCATTCCTCCGGATCTCCACGTCGCACACCGAGTGTCCCTGATGCGCACCGCTGTAGTAGCAGCAGTACTGGCACACGGCCACCTGCTCGGCCTCACAGTGGTAGAGGCGGTAGGCGTTGTGCTGGGGGCAGCTCCAAGCCCGCACGTCGTCCGCCTCCACCAGGAGGTGCCCGCGGGCGGTGGAGGGCTGCTGCAGGTGCGTCTGCACGTGGGACTGGCAGCAGGGCGCCTCGCAGCGCAGGCAGACCTTCTGCGCGGGCAGCGGGGGGCCGCGGCGGCAGAACACGCAGTGCAGCGCCGCGGGAGGCTTCTCCACGTGCAGGGCGTTGAACTTCTCCACGATGTTGGTGAGCTTCAGGTTCTTCTCCAGGCCCGGCTTCTGGTTGTAGGCCTGGTTGCACTCCGGGCAGCGCACCAGGCCGCTGTCCTTGGCCCACGCCTCGCCAATGCAGCCCCGGCAGAAGTTGTGCTTGCACGGCAATTGCACCGGCTCCACGAAGACATGCAAGCAGATGGGGCAGATGAGCTCCTCCTCGAAGCAGTTCTTCCAATTCTCCGCCATGGCGGCCGCGGGCAGGGGGCCCGGGCGGGCCTCCCCCACTGCCCAACTCTGCGGGTCCGTCCCGTGCAGCTGCAGGCCCACCGAGCCCCGAGCTCCGGACCCAGGCAGCCCCGACAGTCGCTCTGTCACCAGCGCCTTCCGCGCGCCTGCCCCCCAGAGGAGGGAGCTTCGGTCCTCCCGCCGCGCGCGCAGCCGGCTGCGTCTCCTCCTCCTCCCGAGCGCCTAGCGGGAGGCGGCGGACTGCGCCACGGCCGCGGCCGGGACACCAGCCCTGGAGGGGAGCGCCGGGGTCCAAATTCCATATAAGAGGCCGCCCCCGCCCCCGTCCGCGCGGCTAGGCCAGCGGCGGCCCGCGGCCTGCGCCCGGCTTCGCGGCTGACATTGGGGCGCGCCCCGCAGCGGACAGAGCCCGGGAGCCGCACACTTCCTCCAGCGGCGGCGGCGGCGGCGGCGGCGATGGGGCTCCCTCCTGGCTCGCCCGCGAAGCACCTCACTCGCCGCGTCCGGGGTCCGAGAAGCCGGGGAAGCGGGAGCGGCCGAGCCGAGGGCAGCTAGATCGGGAGCGGGCGGGCGAGGCGAGCTGGCGGTCCCCGGGCCGCGGCGCAGGCGCCCCCCGGCTGGCCGGCCGGGTGCGGGTGCGGGTGCGGGCTGCGGGGCGCAGGCGGGCCGACTCCGGGGCGCTGCGTGCGCGCAGGGGCAGTCATTCAGATGAAATTCCAGTCCCCGGCCAGAGACACCAGCCCGCCTCTGCCTTCCTCCTCCCTTCACAAATAGAAACGGAAGGGGGAGGGAGAGAAGTGGAAAAAAAAAAAAAAAAAAGCCAACCAGAAAGGGAGGGAGAAGCCCCGGCGGTGCTCCGGCCTGACCCCCTCTTCGCGACTTCTGCGCTTCCCCGAGGCCGGGCGCCCGCCGCCCCCGCCGCAGAGAGACCCCGCTCTCGGTCTCCGCGCTGGGCGGGCGCCTCGGCTCTGCCGAGGAAAACAAGGATTGATCAAACTAGAAAGGAATTTTTCTCAACTGCTAATGAACAGGAGGCTCGGCTCCCGGCCCTCCCCTCCCCCCCCGCCCCGGCCCTCCCCCTTCGCCACCCCGGCCCCCCTCCCCCCCACTTTCTTTTCTTCTCGGCCTCTGCTCCGGCCTGGAAGGCTCGGGGCTGCGGTCGGAGCCAGCCTGCGGCGGTGGGGCAGGGCCGAGCCAGCCGGGCCAGGCTGCCTCCCTCAGAGCCCAGCCATCTTGGGCTCCTGGCGGCGGCCGCGGTGGCCAGGGGTCCGGGCGCGCTCGCTTGAGGGTCCAGCAGCGGGCTTTCTCTCTCTCTCCCTCTCTCGGTGGGATTTTTTTTTTTTTAAGGGGAGGGCTGGCGGCCTCCCTTAAATTAGGAGAGAGAGAAGAGAAAATGCCAAGTCCCGATTTCTCTCCACCTCTGCTCCACCCACCCCGGTCCTTTCCAAAAAATAAAAAAAGATTAGAATTGGAAGAAGTCGGCAGAAAGGCGAGCTCCGGCGGCCCCCGGCTGCTGCCCAGGCGACGCGTCCGGGGCGGGCCCACGCCAGTCGCTCAGTCTGTGGGTCCGTCTGTCCGCCCGAAGCTTCACAACTGAGGGGAGGGTACTTCGGGCAGGGTCTCCGCAGCGGCAGTCGCCTCAGAGCTTTATCCTCAGATCAAAAAAAAAAAAAAAAAAAAAGGAAAAAAAAAACCCCAACACTCTCATCAGGGCCACCTTCAGCCATCTTGCGCGTATTATTATTTCAGGAATAATCTGTTTAATAAAAATAGCTGCGTCTCTGGCCCCCTCCCCCGCATTCTGGGCTCCCCGCCCCCTTTTAATAATAATCTCGATAATAAAAATGATCTGCGCGCCGGGCAGTTCTTTTCCTGCCTCTGCTCGCTACGGCTCCGGCTGTCCCCCCGGGAAGGGGGCGCGGGGGGGGGCGCGGCTGGGGCTGGGGCGAGTCTCTGCTGCCCGTCAGTCGGCCCCCTCCGCCTCAGCAGCGAGGGAAGGGCGCCCTCGCCGCTACCTCGCCTTTGGAAGGAGGGCGGGCGGGGGAAGGGCCCCGGCTCATGGGACCGGCTGGAGGGGCGCACAGGGGTCCCCGATCTTCCCGCCACAGTCTGGCCTCGAAGTCTGCAGCCGGGGGCGAGGGGATACAATGGGCTCCGAACAGAGTGCGTCCGGCAGGGTGGAGATGCGGGCAGGCAGGGGTCTGCGGTGAGCCGGACTCTCGAGGTAGAGCGGAGACAGGCGGAGGGTGGTGTCCCTACATCAAGGCCGGTCCCGCTACACGGGAAGGGGGCGGGGAGACGGGGAGGGGGACGGGTGGAGAAAGCGGCAGCGCAACTGCGGCGCCTTTAATCAGCACCCGCTGGTTCGGCCCACCCGGCACTGGAGAGCCGGACGGACGGGGAGGGGAGGGGGGATAAGGGCGGGGCGTATTGTCCGGAAGTGCTGTTACAGCTGCTGAAGCTCCCGGCTCCTCCCCTTTTTCCTGTCTGGAGTTGGGGCTGTTCCGGAGGCTGCTCCCGCTATTGGTCCCCAAGCTAAGGCTCCGCCTCTTTAGGGCGGGGTAGATGCGAGAGCCTCACGTGACTTGCACTTACTTCGGTACATTAAACACTAGGGTGGGAGGAGAGTTCCGCGCTACTTAAAAGGGCGATGATGCCGCTGCGTAGTGGGACCACCTCTTCCTGGGCTTTTTCACCCGTAGCTCTTTTTACCTGGGAGGAAAGGGAGGGTTTATCAGTCTGCTCCTTCTGTCTGATGTAAGTGAACAGGGTTCACTGTGGCTGTTTCCCCATGTCCTTAATACTTTCCCCCACATATCTGACACTTAAAACTACCAAGCAAAATAGGCATTGTAATCCCTTTTCTATTAATAAGGGAATGAAGACTTAAAGAAGTGGGGTAGTCTGCTGGAGGTCGATGGGTCATTTAACGAATATTTTAACAAAAGCCTGGAAGTGCCAGGCATTTTTCTGGGCCCTGGGATTCCCTGGAGAACATATACTTAATAATAATGATAATAATGATTAATACTAATATAATCATGTCATAAATATTGTTATTTTATAATATATATAAATATTAGTGTTACATATACAGGATAATTTCTGTGAAAGAGAGCAAGGGGCTCACACAGGGCTCCTCAGAAAAGTGACATCTGAGCCAAGACCTGAATATTCAGGAGTCATCAGGTCATTAACAACCCTGGGAAAGAGTGCTTCAGTCAGAAGAAGAAACAAATGGGAAAGCAACAGATTCGGCATGCTCCAGGGCAGAAGGAGGCCCTCCAAGGGAGAAGACAAGTAGGGGCCAGAACACGCAGGGTCTTCTAGGTCATGGTAAGGAGTTTAGACTTGAAGATAGTTATGAGAAGCCCTCAGATTTGGGATAAATTCTGGAAGTAGTGCCAACAGGACTAGATAAGGATTAGATATGGGGTGGAGAGGAATCAGCACGTTAACAGGAATGGGATAGGAATGGGATCAAGATGTGCTTATCACTGTATATAGTATGTCCTTTTGAACTTTCAAAATGTTAACAGGTATATAAAATTTTTTATCCCTCCAAAATGTTTTTAAGTGATTCTTAGGAGTTGGCCCTCAGCAAGTCTGCATGGTGGTGGCACACACCAAGAAGGAGAGAACTGAAGAGAATGAGCTTGGGTGGGGAGATTTTTCAGTAGCTCTAAGTTAAATTTGAGTTGGCTCCTGTATCCCAGTGGCGATATTGCAAAGACAATCGTATATACAAAGTTGGGGGAAGGTTTGTACTGCGATTATAGATTCTGGAGTCATCAGCAATTACATTCTGAATGGTAGAACTGAGATTCAAATCCAGTTCAGAGTAACCAGTGGGTCCCTGATCCCTCCATAAAACCAGAAGGCCTCGCTGCTCTAGGAATTCTGTCTCCTTATTCCTGACTGGGGGGCTAATGTGGACCCTTCAATGACAGAGCCCCTGTGTCTTCAGCTCTTTGCATACCCCCAGCCCCACATGGGAGATCTTTTGTTGAATGAATGAATAAATGAATGCCTGCATGTCTGAATTAACAAACAAGGCTTCCAAGCCTAATCCTTAATCACATGCTCTAAAGATGGTACAGAGAAACAATAAAATCTGGTTTGGAGTTGTTGGAGGGTCCTTCTCTGGCTTCCTCACCAATGCCCTCCAGGATAAAGGATTCCTCACATTCCTCACCTTTCTAGACCGCCCCCCTTAACTTGTAAGATATCATACTCTTCTGGTTTTTTTCTTATCTTTCTAACCGCAGACTTCTCCAATTTCCATCTCATAAATGTTGACAGTCCTGAGAGCCCTGCCCTCCATCCTATCCTCTTACTAATCTATACCTGCTCCCTGAAGCCTCTCACTCTTAAAGCTTTACTACTGTCTGTAACCTGGTGGCTCCCGACTCACCATCTCCAGTCGGAAAGTTCACCTTCCTGGCTGCAGGTCAGTGTAGCCAACCCTGCCATTCCCCTGGGTGTCTCACAGGCACGTTTAATTCAATGTATTGGAAACTAAACTCATCATCTTCTTCATATTCCAGCCCATTTTCCTCCACTGTGTCCCCCATCTCAGTCAGTGGGACCTGTCAGCAGCTTAGTGACCAAGCCAAGGATCAGGGAAATGACCTTAATATCTCCCTTTCACCTCCCTTAGCCATCCAATCAGGTGTTATAGATGCTTCTCTCTCTCTCTCTCTCTTTTATTTATTTATTTGTCAGAGAGAGAGCACACGAGCAGGCAGAGTGGCAGACAGAGGCAGAGAGAGAAGTAGGCTCCCCACTGAGCAAGGAGCCCTATGTGGGACTCAATCCCAGGATCCTAGGATCATGACCTGAGCCAAAGGCAGCGGCTTAACCAACTGAGCCACCCAGGCATTGCTCTCTCTCTCTCTCTCTCTTACATTAAGGATTTATTTATGAGAGAGAGAGAGGAAGAGAGAGAGAGAGAGAACATGCCTGCAAGCGCAAGCCAGGGGAGAGGCAGAGGGAGAGAATATTACAGCAGACTCCCCACTCATCACCGAGATTCGATTCCATCTCAGGACCCCAAGATCATGACCTGAGCTGAAACCAAGAATCGGACATTCAACCAATTGAGCCACCCAGGCGCCCCTATAGATCCTTCTTTAAATATCTCTCAGGTTGGGGCGCCTAGGTGGCTCAGTGGGTTGAATCCTCTGCCTTCGGCTCGGGTCATGATCTCGGGATCCTGGGATTAAGCCCCGTGTCAGACTCCCTGCTCAGCGGGGAGCCTGCCTCCCCCTCTCTCTCTGCCTGCCTCTCTGCCTACTTGTGATCTCTGTCAAGTAAATAAATAAAATCTTAAAAAAAAAAAAGATTCTGAAAAAAAAAGTAACTCTCAGGTCACCCATTTGTATACTAGTTGCTCGCTTAACCTCATCACCTGGAGGAGGTACAATGAATATCAAAGTCAGCATGTCCAAAACAATAGTAATTTCTGTACACACTCCTGCCCCTATTCCTTTGAAGTTGTCCACTTCTCGGTGAACATCCCACAGCCAACCCTTTAGCAAATCTTGCCACTTCTTCACATCTTCATTACTTCACCATAATCTCTAGCCTGGATTATTTCCGTAGATTCGAAGCAGTTTCTCTGCTTCTGCCCTTACCTCCCAGGTCAATTCTCAGCACAGTAGCCAGAGAAATCTTTTTAAAATGTGTAGACTGTGGGGCACCTGGGTAGCTCAGTTGGGTAAGTATCAGACTCTTGATTTCGGCTCAGGTCATGGTCTCAGGGTCATGGGATCAAGCCACCCTGTGGGGCTCCCTACTCAGCAGAGAATCTGCTTGAGATTCTCTTTCTGCCCCTCCCCCTGTTCACTCTCTTTCTAAAATAAATAAACCTTAAAATATATATATATGTCAGACTGTGTCACCTTTCTGCTCAAAATCTCCTGATGGCTTCCCACTTCAGAATAAAAGTCCAAGTTTCATTACTGCCTGCCAAGTTCTACACTAGCTGCCCTCTGGACAAGTAATCTCCTATTATTCCCCTTCTCTCATTCTGCTCCAGCCACACCGGCTTCCTCTTTTGTTCCTCAGATGTACCTAGTGTGTTTCCCCTAACCCCAGGGTCTCTGCTGCGCTCTTCACTTTGCCTGGACCATTCTTCCTCCAGATGTCCCTATTGCACACTTCTTCCTGTCATTGAGTTCCTTTGCTCAAATGTCACCTACGCAGCAAGGCCTTCTCTGACGTCCGTATTTACAAACACACCCCACCCCAGCCCTATCTCTCCTCTTCTGCTTTATTTTTTCTCCATAGCACATACATCCATGTACTACATATTCTATTCTAAACAAATACTTATCTCCCATCACTAAAATATAAGATCTGTGAAAGGAATAATTTATTTTAAATAATGTATCTCCGGAGCCTAGAACAGGACCTATCACATAGTAGGTGTTCAATAAATATTTGTTGAATCAATGAATGAGTTCCATTCTCTCCATCCCTACTGCTTCTACCTTAATCCAGGCCTGCCTGGTCCTTGCCTCCAATCTTGCTCTCTCTCAGAATGTTCTTCATACAAAAGGCAAGGGAATGGTCCTCAAGTGAAAGCTTGATGCTGTAAACCTTGAGCATTCCAAATCCCAAGAAGAGTTTTGGGGCTTTTTCCCTTGCTGTTGTCTGCCTGGAGGGCTTTTGAAAATAAATCTCCTTTTGTCCTTCGTCCTTAAGCATCCTTCAGTTTTGACCTGGATGTCACTTCTTTCGGGAAGCCTTTTTTAATCTCCCTGACTGGGTTGGGTACCTTTTCTATGTCCGTACCCTAGCCTAGCCCTTTAATAAAGGGTTAACGCTAATTGAGCAATTACTATGTGGCAGGCATCTTATGTGTATTATCTCATATAATCCTTGCCAAAACTCTGTGAAGCAAGTATCCATTTGCAGATGAAAAAAACCTGTCCAAAGTCACACTGACCAGGGGTGGAGTCAGGGTAGGACAGAAAGCAGCAGGCGGTCGTCCTCCTTCATGGCTCTTCCTTGCAGTTGTTTCCTTGTCTGTTTTCCCCACTGCATGACACACTTCTTAAAGCCAGGCCTGTGTCCAGTCTCCCAGCATATAGCAGAGGGCCTGGCATGCGTTTGTTGAAAGGTGGAGTGAATGAACACAGACCGTGGACACCCACCAGGCATCTTACCCCTTCCCCTCATCCTGGCCTTAGCTCTCTCCCAAAGACTTCCCGGCAGTAAGGAGAAGAGGCGGGGACTGTGTCAGTCCCATGGTGCCCCCACAGAAGGGGCCTGGAAATGGTTGCCCTCCCAGACCACATCCTGACCTGCCCCCCCCCCGGCCCCCCCGCAGCCTTGGGACAAATCTCTCCCTTCTCCTGCCCAGCACAGCACAGCACTCCCTAGCCCCCGCCCTGACCTCCCCACCTCCTCCAGGGGCTGTATAGCCAGGCAGCTACCTCAGTGCCTGGCAGCCTGGGTTGACTCACTTCCCTCCGCATTCTCCTTCTGGTTAGGCCAGTTTGGTAAATCTCTTACACTCTGGAGCCTGTGGGTCCCTCTCATCCAGGGCCCCTGACATCCTCCCACCCCACACAGGGCAGAGCAGATGTCTGGAGGAAAGTACAGGCCTTTCGGAGGTGACATTACAGATCACATAGCAGATTTCTCCTCTCCCTAAATCTAGGGTGGGGTCTCTGCTCTAGGCCCAGGAGCCTCTTTGCAGAAAGAATCTCAGCCTCGTCCTATCTCCTGGAACCACCTAAATGCAGGATCTTGCCGTTCTGCGCTCTCTGGGACTGGAGCTCCACTCTGACCCCAGGTCCTTCTAGGCTGGTCAGATGAGGAGGATTAGATAATCAGCCCTTTCCTCCACCCGCCCCCCCAATCTCCAAGGAGAAAAGAAAAGGGGAATGGGTGTGGCCTGGGCCACCCTGCGATTGTCAGTCCAGCTCTGGGCCCTCCCAGCTCCCTTGCTCTGACTGCCAGACTGACTAAGGGCCCCAGACAGGACCTGCCCCACTGCTTCAGGGTCCAGCCACACAGTTCAGTAGGAGGTCACAAGGGAAGGAGTACTGACCTTGGCCTGGGGAAAGTCCCCCAGATAAAGCTGGTTCTCAGAGGACAGAGTCCCTTCCCAAGAGCTGACACCCGCTGTTCCCTCCCTTCTTGTGATCCCCCCAGGACTTCTGCCATGAGCCCAGCAAAGCCCCCTGGGTGCTACAGCCCCAACCCGAGCACCAGGAGACACGGCCCCACTATTCTCCGAGACAGACAACCGGGCCTAGCAGGAAGGGGAAGAACACAGGAAGGTTTAGAGCAGCCCTGTAGGTTCTGGAAAGCCTGTCTGGGTGCGGACCCCCTCCTGCCTGCCTCTAAGGTCCCAGGCTGTTGCCTTCTCCCCACGGGGATTGGGCTCTGTTGTGCTGTGCTATGTCCTGGAGAGACAGGAGCTGGGCAGTCCAGGGAAGGGAGATCCACCACCTCCTCACCAAGGCCAGGCCCAGAGGGGCTCACAGGAAGGGAGGGCTTCTGGGTCACCCAGTGGGTGTGATGGTTCTGAAGCTGCCCATCCATCCCAGGAGGTTGAATTAAGATGGTGAGGGGAGTGGCCATCTCCTGACCCAAGCTGGAAGGGACACAAGAACTCTAAAGCTAGAGGGTTGGAAGGCCCACCTTCCCAAGGGGAAAGGGCTTTTTTAGTGAGAGGAGAGCAGAAGAGGAAGAAAGAGGGTCTCGACCTAGCCACTCATCTTCCCAGACCTGTTTCTTGCTCCTACCCACCCCCCCCAACCTTAGAGGAATTCAAGACCAGTGAAAGGGAGCCTGCAAAGTCATTTCTGCATGACTCTAGAGTCACCAGCTGCATGATCCTGCTCTTGGACACCTCCTCCATGCCCAACGACCGTCTTCAGGGGGCCTTCCCCCATCCCGGCTCCTTCTCAGTGGCTGAGTCCAACCCACCCCTCTGCCAGGGCCCCAGGCTGGCCTCTCCTACTCCAGGCATCCAAAAAGGAGCACAAGATCCAGGCACTTCTGCAAATATGTTTAATGCACTTAGATTACACAGAGGAAGAGGGAGCAAGAAGGAAACGACATCTAAGTGAGTCACCCAAAAATTCTTACAAAAGTCCCAGGCTGGCTGCAACCCCTAGGAACCGAGTCGCCGTCGACGTTAGAAACTAATATAAAATTTTACAAAAGACTGCTCATTGCAGCATTCAGTTACTTGTACAAAAGGAGAGCTCTCTCTACAGGACTCCCAACTTGTAATAGGGACCCAGGCACCCCACCTGGTGTGGGGGACCCAGAAGCCAGAGAGGAAAGACACTGCATAAAAAAATACAGTCAAGGGAGTTCTTTACTGGTCTGCCCCATAGGGGTACCAACCTTCGGGGTTTCTTTCCCTGCTCTCATCTCAATCTCAAAACCCAGTCCCAAGACCCTGTGTACATTTTTAAAAATGCTCTAGCCCTTTAGACTTTCCCCAAGGCTTCCGAGTCCCTGCCCGAAGCCTTGCCTTTACAAGAGGAAGAGAAAGGCAGGAAGAGGCACCAGTTCCCTGGCCAGACCTGAGACCTTGCACGAGCCGCTCGGCCCCTCAGAATGACAGCTGGGTCTGCAGTCTTCCTGCAGCCCACACTGGACTTGAGGAGTCCGAGAGTCTGCCATGTGTATGCACGGGGGGGAGCCCCTTCCTCCCAGAGCCTGAGCCACAGGGACCTAAAGGGAGGGGGCAGGACTGGGCAAGCCAAAGAGAAGCCATGAGGAAGAGGCAGATTTAGGAGGGAGATGTACCTCCCTAGCTCACTATGTCAGGGCTCCCAGAGCACTGCAGGGAGGGAAGTGGTACATTTAGTGAGTACCCACTGTGTGCCAAGTGCTGAGCCAGGCACGCTATGGGGTTGGCCTCACTTGGTCCTCAGTGAGGGTCCCCCTCACCAGCCAGAAGCTCGGTGGAGAGCCCCCTCCCAGAGAAACCTCTGGAAGGCCTGGTCAGAGATGGTGGGTGCTCTGTGACTCGTCCAGAGCCAATGCACCATAGGGAAAGGAGAGGGAGGCCTGGCCCCAGCCAGACCTGGGAGGTTCCTGACATCACAGGGCAGGAAGGGGCCACAGGCTTCAGGGGCTCAGTCTCAGAGCTCACCTGCCTTCCGCCTGTCTCCCATACTGATGACTAAGCTTAGCTCAGAAGGTACCCTCCTCCCCATCAGCCAAACCAGGCAGGCAGAGGCAGGTCCTCAGAAAGAAAGAATCTGTGGTGAGGTGGGCCAGGGTGGTGCGGAAGGGAGACAAGCTAACGGCACCTCTCTGGCCACGAAACATTAGATGACAAGCGTTGCCAAGGCAGGGAGATGCCATGGTGGGCGGCGGCCAGAACATGTCCTTTTGGAAAAGTCCTTGGAGCAAAAGGCACAGATGCTACCAACACCAGGTCCAGAGGAGCTTCGATCTTGGTTGGTGGAGGCCCAGAGCCTTGCTCTCCCAGTATGATCCACCTGGAAGCTCTGCGTTTGATGGTGTGAACTGGGCAACCCTGAGGGTGTGTGTTGAGAAGCGGCTGGAGCCTCGTGGCCCCTTGGAAGTCCAAATCTTGCTCCCTGGAGTGCCCAGTCTCTGCCCTCATGACCCTCTCATCAAGGGGTCCTGCACCCCATGGGCCACCTGTGGCACTGCTGTGGCGCCCGTGTGTGCGTGTGTGTGGGGGTGCAATCGGGAAGACCCTGACAGTCCAAAGGACTTGGCTTTGGAAAGGCCTGAAAGGAGATCTTGAAACAGCAGTCCCTAGAGTCAGGGGTGAGAGGGCACGAAGGGGGCTTGTTGATTCCAGGTCAACCCCAGACAACCCCAGAGGAACCCCAAACCCATGGGCCAGAGATAGGTCTATTTCTGGGAGGAAAACCACGAGATCTGCAGTAGTGGGGCAAGAGACTGGGAGAGACCAGGATGCAGAAAAAGAGGCATGGGGAATGACATGGAGAACGGGGAATGAAAGACAAGAAACGAATGGACGCTGGGAAGCTGAGGGTGGCAGAGGGCAGTGCTTGCAAAATAGAAGTGAAGGACATGGTGAGAGGTTGATTTTTCCATTTTTAATATGCCAGAGTCCTACAGCCTGGAGGCTGGGAGGCCCAGGGGAGGAGGAAATGGAACAGGAGTGGTCAAAGAGCTGGAGACCTAGGCCCTGAGTGGCAGGTGGCGATGGTCTACGAGGTGCTGGGCCTCACCCTCTCTCAGGCAGGCCTGGTTGGGTGGACAAGGCCTGGAAGATGAGGCTGGGTTGCCAAGTCTCTGGGACCCTGGTGGTCCTTGAACTTTGCCAGGGGCTGAGTCCACCTGAGAACCAGCGGTACCTCCTCCTGGCCCCAGTTGGCTAAACCAGGCTGAAGGCGGCATGAGGGCGCAGCTCGGCTGTCCCCCTGCCCCAGGCTCCACCAGGCCTGGCTGGGAAGAAATCCACCTTTCTGTGAAGCTGGCTCTCTGGGGCCCTGGGCTGGCAGGTGAATGGAACCCTGGCACCTTCTCTGGTGGTGGCTCAGGGGGAGACCAGCCCAGGCCCTCATCTGAGAGAATGAGAAAGTTCATCTGGGAATAAAGTTCTGTTTAAAAAACATTATATACACGGCTTCTGGACATCTCTGAAGACCAATAAAATACCATCCGGTTTCGACAAAATAAAATAAGGAGGAAGAAAACCAAACACAATCAGAGGAATTGTTCCGTGGCCAGAGGACCAGGCCTAGCACAGGCTTCCCACAGGAGAGCTGGGCCCTGCACGCAGCGGCCACTCCACTCCCTCCTGCTGGCCTGCGTGGCAGGGGAGAGGTGAGAACGAGGCCTGTCTCCACCGTAGGGCACATTCAAGGTCCAGAGTCAAATCAAACCACAATGACCCGTGGCAGCAGCAGGAGGGGAAGGTTTGCGTTTGCCCACTCCCAGCCCAGGGAGGCTTGGCCGGCTGGGGGGTGAGGCCCCTGAGCTGCAGGTGAGGCGGGGAGGTGGGGGGGGCTGCGCAGTCCTCCTCACACGTGTCCTTTTATCTGTGGGAACCTCGTTTGCGCAGCTGTTACAGCGGAAGTCACCGGGGAGCTGCTGGGCTCGCCCTTGGCCCCTGCAGGGCCCAGCCCAGGCTAGTGCAGCGGGCTGTCGAACACCACGTCAGGCAGAATGGAGACTTTCAGCTTCTTCTCGGGCCAGCTGTACTCTTTGGGAAGTTTGAACTGTGAAGGGAGCAAGCATAGAGCCAGAGCGCATGCGGTTAGCACCACTCCCTGCCTTCTGTCCCAACCGCCCGAAGAGAGCCTGGGCCCGCACCCTGTCCCCCAGGTGCTGGGGGCACAAATGGCTACCAGTTGTAAATGCTAGTCCCAGGTTGGGGGCTGGGGTTAAGCTGCATGAGCTCGGTGACCCCTTCTTTCCCCTTGCCCTGCCAATAATTAACTGGGGTTGAAGGAGGCATGTTTTCTAACTCTTTCTTGACTGTGCTGACCTCCCTCCAGCTCACTTCCTTGGTTCTGCCTCCAGCCACAAGCATTTGAGGAATCTGCTCCCTGAGGCCCTGGGGCTGAGGGGTGGGGGGCCAGTGGGGGGGGAGGGTGCAGATGCTACAGGGAAGTGGCTTGAGGTCTGGAACTCTGTAGTCCTGTCCTGGCCATGGCTTTGCTTGCAGGGGCTGATGCAGAAGGACCCCAGAACCTGCCCTCTGTGGCCTTTGCCAAAGGGTCCAAAGGGAAGGAGGCCCTGGCTTGGCCTCGGTGGGAGGAGAGGAGCAGGACAAGGCTAGCCAGAGGTGATTTCTTGGGCCTGGTGCCTCCCCATCACACTCCCCTTTGTTCAAGCTCATCTGTTTCCCAAGGAGAGTGCAGGGTCTTTCTGCCCCCACCAGGGATCACCGATCTGCTGAGGGTCCTGTGTCTCAGGCTTCTGTCTGGGGTATGGGACAGAGGCTGGTAGATTCGACTTCCTCTGGCACCAGGCTGGTGTGCTCACTAGATGCTCACTGCCTTGAAAACAGGGTCTGCCTTTTATGATTCCTACTGTCCCAGGGCTAGGTGAGAAGTCAGACCGGGCTAGAAAGGAAGGAAGGACGGGGCCCTAGGCCTGCCTAGAGCCGGGGCTGGAAGTGGACAGGCCTGATACTTCCTGGCTGGCCCCCACTCCCTCCCTCTGATGGGGGACTTATCCAAGCCAAGACCAAAGTGGAGAGTGGGGCTGGGTGTGGGGACAGCTTCTGGACAGAGAAGAAGAAGAAGAAAAAAGTCATTTTTAGTGACCTACTTTCCTAAGCTCCCCCTGGCTCCTGTCCCTCCTGCCTGGACTGTCCCCCTCCTACCTCAACACCCAAGCTCAAAGCAGCAGCCTGGCGCACTACCGTCCCAGTGCGATGCGGCCGGCCTCTCCGGAAGCACTTCTGGGCAGCTGGCTCTGGGCTGACTGAATAGAAGCCAGGCCTCAGGGACCAGTGACTCTCGGGGTTGATTGGCTGGCACAGACCAAGGACTTGGTGGCTCTGGAATACGTATCAGTGAGTTAACTTCTCAAGCCACATCCCAGAGGACAGAGGTGACCTCAGGCTCCGAGGAGCTGCCGTCCACCTGGAGATGTGGACAGGACAGGCTTACCCTGCGTGTTCTCCTTCACCTGGTGGGTGTTGGAGGCCACCGTGTCCCAGCTGATGAGGCCCAGGGAGCTCTGGCAGCTGGACGCTCCAGGCCTGGCTGAAAGCTAGCTCCTACGTGGCCTCCCTCTGGCTTGAAAGGCTGGTCCCAGGGAGGTGAAGGAGCTCTTCCCCAAACATGCTTTCAGGCAGAAAGGGCTATGGAAGGGTCTGTCTCTGCCACAGGCAGGGGAGGGCCCAGAAGAGCTCTCCAGAGGCCTGGCGAGGTTGCTAATGTTCCACTAACCTATGGGGCATTGAGGCCAGGAAGGCTCAGATCCCACTGGGGTGCTGCTTAGGAGGAGGCCGGGGGGAGGGGAAGGGACTTTCCAGGATGAGGTAAGTCCCTGCAAATGAGGATGCCAGGAACAAGGAAGAAAAACAAAGGGGATTATGGGCTCCATTCCTGTACCCCACATGGGTAGCCAAGGAAGGCACAAGCCCCCACCTAGCCGGCCAGCTCCTCCAGCTGGAAGAGGCGGACCAAGAGGGGAGAGCTCATGGCTGGAGACTCGAGAAAGGAGGCCGGCTCCTGGGTGGCCTGAGGCGAGAGCAGGAGTCCCTTATTGCCCACCAGAACTTCCCCATGGAATGTCCTCTGGCAGCGGGCGTGGGTTTTCTGTTCAGAACCTGCCAGGGAACAGCAGGGGCTGGGAAAGAACTACCAGCCCATAGGCCCTGGCTGCCTCTTCAGTGAGGTTCTCAGGAGCCGCTAGTTCAGACAACTGGCCAGGTGTCCTTATGACAGCTGGCTTGGGGGGTACGGGGGGTGGCGGCGGCTGGGGAACTCGAAACAAAGCTGTTTAACACCTACAGGGTCTCCTCTCCAGCCCTTCCCCACACCTTGGAGACTGACAGACCGAAAGACACACACAGGCTCCTGGAGAGTGGAGGCCACTGTTAGAATGAAACAGGCTTACTTCCTCCGGAGAAGTCAAATCTTCCAAGTCCTCCAGCATTTTCTCTACAAACTCTTCAGTCAACAGAATCTGGGAAGAAGGCACAAGACAAGCATTTATTATTATTTTTTAATATATGGTCTTTTTGCCAGCTGCCAAGCCACAAATCTTTCTTCCGGCAATGGAGAAGCAATGAGCCTGTTCTAGGGACAGAGGGCAGTGCTGGAAGCCTATCCCAGACCAGTGTTCTCCATGCCCCCCACCCCACCTGCCTGCAATCCCGCAGGGACCAGGGCAAGGAAGGGGGTCAGAGGATGATGGGGAAGCAAGGCGGGGATATCTGGAAAGAGAGCAGTGCTGGTCCCCTGTAGGACTATGGGCCGGGCAGTGTGGGCCTCCCACATGCTGCAGTGCAGGAAAGGGGCAACGGAGAAGCGGGTGGCTGGGCGAGAGCAGTCACCAACGTCCTCCGGGCCCCGCCAGGCTCCCATGTTCCCCCTCATTCCCGACTTGGTAGGACAAAAGGAATCTGTTTGGATTTGGAATACAAGCCTTGTCTGGAATCTGGAAGTGCCCCTGAAGGTACATCCAAGAATGTCTGAGCTGGAGGATTTGGAGACTGTGCACCGCCCTCTCTCATTTTACAGCAGAAAAGGGGCTCTCAGGTCCCGTTTCCATCTGCAGTCTCCACAGTGTCTCAAGCCGGAAGCTCCCAAACCCCTGTCCTGCTGACCCTGTTCAGTCACTGAGTTCTTCACAACTTCCTCTGAGAAACCTCTCCTCCGGGTCACCTCTCAGTTGTCCCACTTCGCTGTTCTAGTCTGACGCCTTGTCACTTCCTGCTTTGAGGTCCAGGATGGCCTGACCCCACCGTTCAGTGGGCACAAGCCCCACCCTCACAGGCCTTCCTCATCCTGATGGGCCCTCTTCCCAGCTGGCTCTTCTGCTCAGGCTGGCTCTGCAGAGTCAGGCCAAGCTCACACCAGGCCTGTACCACACCGGACCCAGGCTGAGGATGTCTCTCCTCTTCCCAATCTGACCCTTCCCTCCACTCTCCTCCCTGTGCTGGCCCATGGGGCCTCCTGGCCTCGGCACCAGACCCTTCTAGAGCCCCAGGCTGTGGCCCCAGCTGCCTCTGCTTTGCCTCCTCCAGCAAACTTTGACGACCCTGGGTGAGGCACAGAGGAAGATGGACAATGGGGTGGAGACCAAGGTGAGTGACTCCTCTGAGGGAAACCCCTCTAGAAGGGTGGGGACCAAAAAAATACTCCTTAGGTTTCCCCTGGGAGTTGTCCACTCTCGTAAATGGAGTCTACATATATCTGAAAGGTAGCCAGCTTGTGAGAGGAAGTGGAATGTCCCGGGAGAGCAGAAGAGCAGCAAGTGGGGTTGCTGGGGACCACACAGGGTGGAGGACTTGGAAGGAAGTCGAAGGGCTGGAGGTGGGATCAACGAATAAGAAGCCTGAGTGAGCCAACCTGGGCGCTCATGTATCTTGTCTCCTTTAGTCTCCTTCCAGATGAGGAAACTGAGGTGCAGACAGGTTGAATAATGTGCCCAGTGTCACATGGCTTGTGAGGGACTGAGATAAGACCATATCCCAGTCCTATCTAGACTCTAAAGTAGCACCTCGTGTGTAGCTTCCACATCCGGGGCTCTTCTCCCCACAGCCCTGATGCCTTTATTCACTCTTCCGCTCATCTGCCCACTGATCTACCCAATTCCGTAGCACTCCCCAGGCGCCTCGGCTGGGCCCGGCCCTGGGTGGGGCCCCCAGGGACACAGGCATGAAAGCCGTCCATGCTCTACCTGGACACGTATCCTCTCTTGGTTGACAGGGAGCCAAAGGACATCTCCTTCCCAGGCTGCAAGCCCTTAGTCAGCAGCAAAATAGCTCTGACTACTGGCCCCCATCTCACCACAGTTTTTTTTTCTGTTTCAGGAGCTCAGGCCTCTAGTGAGGACACAGACAAGATTTAGACAGGCAAAGTCAGTCCAGGGAATGCCAACCTGAGGTGGCCCCTCCCACCCCCATTCTTCCTCCAAGTGCCCCAAGGCGGCACTGGGTAACCCTTCTTCCGGACTCCAGTGACTCTTGCCCCATCACACCCCAGTCTTCCCACTGCCAGAGCCCTGGCTCCTCCTCTTACCCCAGGGTTCCCCCCCACCCCTCCCACAGTCCCGAGTTTCCCTACCAGTTATCACCAGTCTGCTTGAGCAGTACAAAAGTCACATTCATATTTTTGGCATTTCCGGGGCTTGTTGCCATCTCTGCAAATGCTAGCACAAACACAAGCATACCTAAAACCCAATGATATGACAATGGCTCCAGTCTGGGCCAGGCTGCGCTGATTTCTAACCCACAAATAATTTGGAGGGAGGAACTTTCTGCCAGGAAGGTAAATAGGCCTGGGACTGGAGCGCTGGGGCTGAGGTGGAGGGGAGGGTTCACAGGGACCACGACCACCCCGTGAGACCCCTGAGCGCTGTTTTCCAGCAAGGGACTAGGTGACCCCACCAAGGCAGAGCTCAGTCCCAAGCCAGTTCCTCCGAAGGAGGTCTGCACTAGGTGGCGGAGAGAGGGTGCCTTATGGCGGCTGTGAGCAGAACTGCCACCAGCATGTACCATCTGTGTGTGGACTCGTTTTATCCTCAGGTGGGGGAGGGGATGGCAAGACCAGGAAAGGGGACAAACCCTGGTTGCTCCTCAATTTTCACTTTTGGTGACTTGCTGGTTCCCGCTGGAAACTTCACATTATTTTAAAAGAATTAAACAGAGAAAATTATACACAAGATCTGCATGATATTAAGGGTGACATTCCCTGCAAAGAAACACGACAGACTGTCATAGCTCCAGGCGTCTAATTTAATTTCCTTTGGGAGTTAAACCTTAGAAGCTTGGATTGAACAAACAGGCCCTGTTCTTTGTATATTTCAGACCTGGAGCTGAGAATGTTAACAGATCTTATCAACAGGACACTGGAGATAGACAACTGTGACGGAGCAGCTCCTGGGCGCTCTCTGCGCAACAGACACGCCGTTGTGATGCAACTGTGGGAAAAGCCGGGGCAGTCTGGGGCTTGAGGCGCTGGAAGCTCACTGGGTCCCCAGGGGGCTGCCTGGCTCTGCCACAAATAATAACAGGATGGCTACGATGCCAGTAGTAACGGTGACACTACTTCCAACAGAAGCAGCAGGAGCCTCCCCCCATGCGCCGGGCACTGGGCTAAGGGCTCGAGCCGTCCCATTTCACTGAGCCCTCCCGGCGGGCCTGCCGAGAAGGTAGCCATCACTTCCATTTTGCAGACAAGCAGGTGGTGAGAGGAGACAAGGCTCCTGGACTTTAAAACAGTGATCTGACCTCACTGTGGTAGAGGATACGCTTTTCCTGGGGCCTGGGATAAACGCCCCAATTCTAGAAGCCTCATATACTCAGGGCTAACTCTTCTCTCTTCTCTGATGGGGGAGGTGAAGGTGACTTTGGCTTCTACCAATGGCCTGCAAGACCAGCCATCCCAACTCCAACTAGCCACCCAACTTCTCAAGACGAACAACGCCGCTCTGCTTAAGAGCGCTGGAACCCTGAGCATCACAGATGCCCAGCTGCTCAAAAACCAAGGTGGCCAGTTGGAAAGGAAGGCAAACCATGCCCAAAGAAGGTGTCCAAGTGGGAACAGTGAGGCAAATTTCCGGGCCAGCTTAGTGAATGCACACATAAGGCAACAGTTACTCCAGCCCAGAAAACAGCAACAGAAATAACAGTAATGATACGGAAAATGACAAGAGCACTCAGTCATGTCTGCATTTACCAAGAGCTGGGCATAAAACACTTCTGTTTGTGCACAAACAGTCCTTGGAGGGAGGAGGCTCTCCAGTGAGCAGCGAACTCCACTGGGAAGCTTCTGACATTATGGAGATGCCATCCAGACCTTCCGAATTGGAATACCTTGGTAAGGCCAAGTCATCTGCATTTCTGAGGCACCCAGCAGATCACGGGATGGGGAATACTCAGGCTCACACAGTGGGAGGGGGTTTGGGCACAGGCATAACCAACAGGGGTGAGTTGGCGGCAGCAGCTTCGCCATCATCTACTTGGCCAAGCAGGGGTACAGTGGACCCCTGCTCTTCACCCCCAACCTCTACTCTTGGTCAGAGAGAAGGCTTGGAATCCAGACCAGCAGTCTTCTCCAAGGTGCTCATACCTGGTGTCTCAGGGACAGCCTGGTTGGTTGGTGATGAGGGAGTGTTGGCAACAAGCTCCCAATTCCCTAGGCCCCAGCAAGTTCCAGAAGGAACCCAAAAAGTGATCTTTAGTGGTGCCTGCCCTGGGCAGG
Source organism: Martes martes (assembly GCF_963455335.1). NCBI lineage: Eukaryota > Metazoa > Chordata > Mammalia > Carnivora > Mustelidae > Martes > Martes martes. Next base: position 25,898,933 of record NC_137902.1, read on the forward strand.
CCCTGCTGTGCAGTGGGCAGGAGCCCAGCTGCTGCGGATCTGATTCCAGCATCTGTGGCTGGCGCTATTTCTGACTCTGCAAACAGCACTGACAAGGCCCACTCCTTCCCCGCATACGACAATCCACACTTTGTCCAGGGCCCTGTTTGCTCTTTGTGCTGACATGTTGTTCTTGCTTCCCGACAAGTCTGCCTTTCCTTTTCCTTCTCTTTCCTTCTTTCAGAGGCGGAAATGTGTTGTTTACAAGGTAGGGCCTTCCAAGGAGCTGCCCATGATGGCTGAGGAGGAGGCAGGACGAGGATGCAGTCTGGACCTGTGTCCCCCCAACTCCAACTGGCCAGATGAAAGCCAGAAAACAGTTTGGAGACACCCCCCTCCCCCCAGGCTTGGGGGCAGAGGTGTGTGGGGCACACGGTCATTTCCTGTTCTCAGTGGGTGGTGAGAAGTCAGCTTTGGTGGCTAGAAGCAGCCTCAGACTCTTCCTGCTCTGGTTGCTGGCTGGCGAGGGCACAGTGGGCCATCACAGTCTTCTCCCCAGACACAGTGGGGCCTTTTAAACCCTAACTGGGGGTGCCCTCAGACAATGAGGTCCCATGACAGCCTAAGCAAAGGTCTCCAGGGAGAACAGGTTGTGGCCAGCTTCCCCAGTGGAAGGAGAAGCAGGAGAGCACTGAAGAGGAACTGCCCAGGGCCTGGGCCTGGGACTGCCAAGTGTCTTGCACACAACATCCAAATGGGTGGACGGGGACAGGAGAAGGCGGGGACGTGTCCAGAGGACAGTGGTGAGTCAGCCACTGGGCTAGGACGAGAGCCCAGAAGTGATTCCGAAACTTGGCCTGGAGTGGTGAGTCCACTCGGAACAGCAGCTGGGCATCTTCTCCCAAGCCTGAAGCCTCCCATCAGGGCTGGGTGGGGAAAGGCTGGGGGCGGAGGGCGCCACCTGGGCGAGCTATCAGACACCACACAGCTGAGAAAGCATTGCAGGGCTTAGAAAAATAGTCTCATATTCGGGCGATGTGACCCCCACGTGACCTCTGGGGCCGATTTCTCCCACTTCAGATCAACCCTGGCTGGGGATGGATGAACGACTCAGCTCTGGGCCGGGCTCCTGCTCGGAAGACTAACAGCTCAGTGTTGACAGACTCAAGGGAGAGAGGCTTGTTAAAGCTACTGGGATGTGGAATGCTGGGGGTAGGTGTGCAAGAGAGGATGCTGAAGACCATCGTGTAAAGCTCTGGAGTTGGCTGGCAGGCTTTACAATCTCCACAAGGATGAAAATAGCAGATGGGAGGGCAGATGGAGTCAAGGAGTTGACCTCCGGAAACTGCGAAGCCTATAGAATTAGAGCAGGATTCCTGCCTCTCCAGCTCCTCCAGGAAGCAGGGAGTGTCCACCGAGCTCGCCCTGCCTTTCTGTGTGCTGGGGCCTGGGTTTCCCTGGGGCTGGAGAGAAAGGGGGAGGGGAGGAGCAGGACCAAGAGAAGGTGGGTGTGGAGGCCTGTGTGGGGCCACTCCACACCCTCCAGTGAGGTCCCAGATTCCCTCACCTTCTGCCGTTTCCTCTCAGCCTCTCCTCTGTCACTCTTCTCTCATGCAGGGTGTCTCTGCCGTGCCTTTTCCCCAAGAGATAACAGGCCCAGGCTGGTAGCCAGAACAAGGTGCCAAGGCTGGGAGCGAGGCCTTCCAAAGCTGTTGAGGCTGATGTAAGAAAGTCATCCTAGCCCCTCCCCATTCAGCTGGGATCAACAGGGAGCGTTCAAGTAGCAGCCAAGAAAACAGAAGTCTGGAGCTCTTCACGTTCTTGGGCCTGCTGTATTCAGCTCCTTCCTACTCCTCTGTTCACCACAGGCCTGGTACCCAGGGCCCAGGGAGACACCCCTGATCCTGGGAGTATGAGCAAGAGATTTCTGAGGGGGTCGAGGGGAGGTGAGTCCCCTCCATGTTGGGGGACTCCCTCCACAGGGGCCTGGAGCCCTTGTTGGTCCAGTGGAGTGGCCCCTCCTTGGTATGTCCAGGCCTCCAAGATGTCTTGCAGACTCCTGGGAGACAAGCAGCCCCAGAGGGAGCCTTAGAGGCCCACAAGTAATTACAAGCCCAGGTTCCCACAAGCTATAGGGAGCTGCCTATGACCACAGTGGCAAGACCCTAAAGGGGAAGGCGGGCTGGCAGTCAGAAGCAGAAAGTGCTGATTGCTTTGGGGGCGGGGAGGAGGGCTGCTGTGAGTGTTGGCTGAGGACTGGCTGGGGACAGAGGCAGAGGGTTTCCCAGGGCTCCTTGGAAAGAGCCTGAGAAACCCCTCAGTGAGTGAGGGTGCATGCTTGGGGAGCGGGGCCCCAGCCAGCCTTCCTGGGAGCTCCCCTGTGAGCTGGCCCGTGGTGGACCACACTAATGAGCCCATAACACAGGCCTTTGATTAAGCAGCTCCCAGCACAGCAACTTTATTGAAACAGCCGAGGCCCGAGGCTGGTTCCCACCGCTCTGGTTCCCTGGGCAACAGCGCATGGGAGGGGCCCTGCCCAGGGCTTCAGGAGCCCGAGGGGCTGCCCAAGGGTGACAGGAGTGGGCCTGGGAGCACAACGCCAGTGCCTGGGATAAGGGGCTCTGGGACTGGGGTTGGATTCAGAACTCTGGGGGCATGGAGGGACAACATGACATCTGCCGAGTCTTCTGGGGGCCAGGGCTCCTGGGCTTCTGAGAATGGAGATGGTGACCACCCCTGCCTCAGGGCAGGAAGGGATTCCAAGGATGGCAAGACTCCAGGGACAGGCTCAGAGGTGAAGATGTAAGATGTAATGGGGGAGAGGGGTATTTCTTCTTGAGTTTGGGGAGACCCTGGTCCCTACTTTCCCAGGAACATGGGCTGGAATCTTCAATACACATTTCTGTGTATCTGAGGACATGCTATCTGAGGACACTTCTGAGACCTGTGAGCACAGTCACCTACTAGGAATGATGACCTGGGAACTCTCGACTCTCAGGGGATGCTGGGTTCTCCCGCTGGGTCCCCACTTCCCCCTTCCTTACCAGCTCTCCCCGGGTAAGAGGCAGCCCTCCTCCTCTCCACAGAAGCAGCCTGGCCTTCCTGGGACATGGCTGGGGTGGGTGGGGAGGCCTTTTCCACTTGCGTGGGGCTAGTTTCGAATGTTATGCTTCAGTTTTGCTACAGTAACTACCAAGCCCACATGGACAGAAATCTAATGTTACCAAGTGGGACTTTTAAAATGTATTTATAACTTTATGGTTCAAAGTAATTTTGTTATGAAACAATGTAATAACAGTGGAAAAAGGCAAGATAATTTATGGAACACAATATTGCTAAAGCACTAGCTTTCTACCTCGCTTAGTCTGAGGAGTGTGGTTGGTGTCCTTTGTTTGCTGTTTGTTTTAATTAAGGGTTAGTATTTTGGGGGGGAGGGGGGAAGAGGCCTGAAGGAGGAGAAATTCAGCTGCAAGCTCGCGCGCTCTCTCTCTCTCTCTCTCTCACACACACACACACACGCCCACATTACCAGTAAGTACGTTTCACAGACCCCCCACACGGGGCTAAACCCACAAAACCAGCAGAATTCCCTTCCCCTCTACTATAACCTCCCCTCCACCATACCACAAACAAGCACAGCCAATTTCTGGATTAGGGTCAGATCCCCTTTCTTGATAACTCCTGAGAGAGAGAAGGTAGAGTGCTTTCCTCTCATACCCCCAACAAACAAAGAAGAAAGGATGTCGTTCCCCTAATATGTCTGGGAGCATGCCGGACCAGCCAAGTCCCCATTAGAGCCCTGGGACAGCATGGGGGCTGGGGAGGAGGCCCATGGCTCTCAGGCCCCAGCACCCTGCCTGGCAGCAGCTCTGGAGCTGTGCTCCAGCCAGAGGAGCCAAGGAAGGACAAAGTGTTCTGGACAAGCCAGCAGGTTTCTGTGCCGAAAAGCTGGGTTTCCCTTAGGAGGACTAGGAGAGTCATTAGATGCAGGGAGTGGGGAGGCTCTGTCTGCTGAGGCCTGCCCATCCCAGCCCCAGTCCGGGCCCACACACCCATTTTCTAGGAATTCTGGTGGGATTTCCACAGAGCCGCTTGAGACTGGCTTCCATCCTTCCTCCTATCCCATTTCACCGTTGGGTGTCTTGGCCTTTGGTTCACCCAGGGTGTGGAAAGTCTCCTATCTTTCAAATCTGGATTTCCCTGGCAAACCAATGGCCAGGGCCTAGACAGTTATCCCTGGTGTCTCAGGTGATGGGGTGGGGATTGGCCAGGAAGTGCTCCTAGAGCCAATGGGACAGGCAGCAGCAGCCACACTCCACAGGGCTTCCCACTACCAGCCCCTCTGGAAGGGAGCCACCGAGAGCTGCCAAGGGAGGAGAGGGAGGAGGCGGGTGCAGGAAGAGCCCACGGAAAGAAGGTAGGGAGAAGAAAATGAGCCTTCTCACTTGTAACCAGGGTCCATGGGCTGCGTAAGGGTGCTCCTCAGTGGCAAAGGCGCCTTCCACTCCCGTGGAAACGAATGTGATGGCCATGTCACCTGTGATACTTTTATATGTAAAGTGCCGTCCATGCAGGAGCCTGCCCCTGGGGGTGGGAACACAGAGACTGTGAGCAGCAGGCCTGGCCAAGGGACAGGGTGCCTGGCAAATGCCCTCCTGCCTGCCCACCTGCCCACCAACAGAGGCCTGTAACCGGACATGCTCACTTCAGCACCTTCCCAGAGAAGCCTCTCCCGAGTTCGCTACTGCCCCTGCTCCGAAGTGCTCAAGGCCAGCAGAGACATCAGATCAGCATTCAGGGGGCCTGCGGGAGGAGTGGAGGACACCTCCTGTGTCCCGGTGAGGAAACTGAGGCCAGAGAGGGCACTTAGCAATGGGCACAAGGTCACACTCACAACTAAAAGTGGGGTCATGTCCCTCTGTTTTGAGGGCAGTGGTGAAGTAGCATCTAAACAAATTCGCCAAGCCCTTGGGAGGATGGCATTGTGCCTTCCCAGCACAGCCCCTGTGTCCGTGCCAGTCTTCCACCTGCTCATGGGCTCTCTCACAAGGTCAAAATGTCTAGCCCCAAGGCCACAAGCCCACCTCAAGACAGACAAATAAATAATAGTAATAGCAGTAGCAGTAATAATAATAATAATAATAGTAATAGTAATAAAGGCTGAAGCCAAATGGGGACACTCTGAGGGAGCCAAAAGAAGTGACTGTTAATCCCCAGTCTGGAAATACACCTGGGGGAAGGGCAGGCAGGGACAACCAGTGAGGCAGAGATGCCAGTCAGCAAAGGAAGCCCAGCCTGCCCTTGGCTTTCCCAGGCTGCCTCAGATTAACCCTTCACCAGTCAAACGGTCCTGAGCTTGAGCCAGAGAGGGAGGAGATGGCTGGGGTCCTGATGGGGGGGCCTTCCCTGCCTCCGTTCATTCTGACCACTTGCTATCTTTGCCCTGCTGCCCAGGGTGGCTGCCCAGCACTGGTTAGCATCCAAACTCCTTCCTCAGGCTCTGGGGACCATGGGGAGGGACCAAACCAGGGCAACCCCCTTCTTCCTTGTCACTGTCATCTGAGTTTAGAGTTATTCTGGTCACCTCCCTGCTATAAAAGTGAGGGTGGAAACCCCAAGGGCTCTGCAAGAAGAGAGCGGAGCAGACTCGGCCCAGGGCAGCGTCCCCAAGCGGAGTGGGAATTCCGGCCACGGGGCTGGGATTCTGGCACTGCAGCCAGCAGCAGAAAGGACACAGCTGGGCTTCTCGGTCCCTCCAGGAGTCTGTTGTGCTGGCCATGGAGTTTGGAGAATGGAGTGTTTTGCATGGGAAAAGCAACAAGTGAAGAAAATAAGAGTCCAAACCACCAGAGCTGCTGCCCTGCCCCCCAGCGTGACCGACTCCAGCCTTGTGGGATGGCGGGGGCATCTGAGTTTGCCCGGCGGCTGAACCCTCCTAAGGGAGCGGCACCGAGGTCACCTCTCTGGACACACAGGTGTTCTTCAGCCTAGTGGGGGCTATAGGCTGGCTCAGAGTCCATAGGATCCCCCCACAGGCCCAAGACAGAACTGCCTGACAGGCTCTCCTCTGGGGGTGGGGGGAAGACTCCACCCAGGTGTGGGGGAGAAGGCAAGCAGAGGCCTGCGGCTCCCTGAGGACAAGCTGTGTGCCGTGGGGCTCACCTTAGGCAGAGGGGAATGAGAGCTCCTGACTCCTGGTTGAATTTCAGATGCACACTCTCGAGCTGTCGTGTGCGGATCAGCTCGTGGGGAACGATGGCCGTGGAGCTGTCGCTTTCCAGGCTGTCTTTGCGGCTCCTGCAAGGCAAGCAGAGGAAGAGGTTCGGCACAAGGTCAACACCACGGGGAGGAGCAAGATGGGAGTCTGTCAGGCTGAGCTCCTGAATAACAACAATGATGGTGATGGAGGACAGTGACAACAGCAGCCACCATCCGCTGTGTGCTTGCCAAACACCAGCCGCTATGCAAAGCTCTTCTCATGGACCACTCCTTTCAACATCCCCATGAGGTGGGTACTACTGTTACATCCCTTTTATGGATAGGAATTGGGGATCAGAGAGGTTAAGTGACTTGTCCAGGTCACCTTGTGGGGAGTATGGAGCTGGGATCTGGTTGCAGTTAGATCGGGTGCTAAAGCCTCATCTTTGGTCAACACACTACATGAAAGCTTATGTCACAGTGGCTTGGTCTTCCCTACACAACAGCAAGAGCATCTTGGAGCCCTTCTCCCCCTGCCCAGGAGCCCTGGTTCCCAAGTTCCCCAAAGCTGGAGTGCGAGAGTAGCAGGAGGCACAGCTCCCGAGCAGGCACGATCCCGCTAATGGCCAGGAGCTGCAGTGACATACACAGCCTCCATCTGACCAGGAAATGATACAATCCTCAGGGAGGGGGTGGAAACCAGACTCTCAGGAGTCAGGCTAGTGGGCCCGGCTGGGTGGCAGAACCAGGCCACCATCCTCCTAGGTTTTGAGGCCCCAGGAGCCGTGTACCAGATTCCTCCCGACTATGGCCTTGGCCACAGTGTGCTGTCACTGCAGCCTCATGCTCCCTCCTGTCCTGCTTCCCACCAACAGCTCATCCCACAACTGGGCCACAGGGTCCCTTTGCAATCTAAGATAGGCTCTTTCAAATTCAGCTGCCCCCACTGACAGCCTCTCAAATCAGCCTCAGCCGGAAATGAGTGTTACCCACTGATCCTATTCAAAAGGCCGGATCCTGGTTTGGGCTGTGAATCTCAGAACAATTCCCCAAGTGTCCATCAAAATACTGGGCTAGAAGCTCTAGTTATTTATCATTCAAGGGGCAGGAGCCATCCAGGATGTCTAGGCCCACAGTCAGCCAGCCAATGAGGGGCAGGCCCAACCCCCTCACATGCTGAGGGGCTGAGCACTGGGGCCTGTGGCCAAGGAGGCACCCCATCAGGCAGAGAACCTCCCTGGAGGGAGGGTGTGAGGTCAGCAGGCAAAAGGATGGCAGGTGGCATCGGACAGCCCAGGCCCTGCCAAGGCAGTGGTTTATAAAAGCCCCTGAGCTAATGGGGACCATTCCCACAGCTGTGTGGATCTACCCCCAGATATAATGGCTCTTTCACAAAGTAGTCTCTTCCTCTGGTTTGCCAAAGCGAATTCTGAAACTGCCCTCTGCCCTGGCTTCTCCTTTGACAAACCCTTTCACAAGACCTGCGAAGGAGACCAATGCTATGGCCCAGACGGTCATGGAAGTTCAAGACTGCAAGGAAACTCTGAGGTGGTTTAGTCTACTTCCTCCTTTTGCAAAAGAGAGGCCATAATGAGTCCAAGGCCACAGAGCTGGTTTGTGGCAGGCCAGCGTGGGAGCCCTGGGACCTCGGACTAGACCTCTTTCCCTCACATGCCCGCTGCTATGTCTCCCTTCTGAGGAGGACAACGCCCGCCATCATCTCTCCATGGGGGCCCTCAGGGCCCAGACAAGAGCAGGACTCAGAAGCGTTCTGAGTTCTACTCTGCTCCAGAGCAAAGAGCCCACGCACTCCCTGGCTGAGTCCTTACAGTGAGCACCGCACGCATGTTCTATGATCAATCCTTCTCTCACAGATGAGAAAATGGAGGCTCCGAGAGGTGAGGTGACAAGACTGAGCTCAGAGTGAGTTTAAGGGGAAGAGCCAGGGTGTGATTCTCACAGTTGCCTCCCCGTGCCATCTCCGACCACCGGCCCCGCACACAGACCTATCACCATGTGCCCAAAAGGGGCCGAAGCCTGGCTGCCGGGCGGGGCCTCGGAGCCCGTGGGGCCCAGGGGAGGATCAGGATCGCTGCTTCTCTGGCACAAGCAAAAATGCTGATGAATAGCAACTGGGGTGGGGGCGGGGGGCTGGGAGAGAAGAATCAACAGCACACGGGGCTAGAGACATCTCACGCTGGAGGGAAAAATAAATTGTTGAAAGTCAGCTAAAGTCACCTTGGTAACTGCTACAACACACTCACCCAGAACGAGGACATCAAACCCAACTGCAAACAGCTTTAAAGAAATGGAAAAGAACTTAATCATCTGAAGAATTAATGTGACAAGTGCCCACATTTACACCTCCCACCAACCTTCAATCATCTGAAAACGTACTTTAATCTTTTAAGAGAAAAAAAAATTGCAAAATGCTAGATCTGCAATCCTGGAGCTTGGGTATTTCCGGCATGCTGCTTCAATGGAAACGCGGCCGTTACACACACACACACACACACACACACACACACACACACACACAGGAGCCCAGCTTTCTGCTGATTTGTTTTTTCTGGACATCGATGCAGAAGCATGAATTATTTGTGTGGGCTGGGCGAGGTATTAAATCTGCAGCCGACACAGGTTTGCAATGTTTTGCATGGTTGTCAGCTTAATCTTAGTCATAAAAAAATAAGTACTGTGCTCGCCAGCATGGCCTAATTTTTCAGTTGGGCTGTTTTCTCTCTGAGTTCCCAGTGGAGGAGAAGGCAGAGCTTCAGGGTGCTGGAAGGGAGAAGGGCTCCCAGGGAAGCACAACGTACACCCCCTGCGGACTGCTAGGGATATGGGCCGAGGGGAGGGAGGATGAGTCACTGCTCCAGGTGGCAGAATGGCTAACATATAGGTTCTGGGTTCGACTCTTCACAGGAGTTCAGGCAAATGACTTACCCACTCTCTAAGCGTCAGAATCCTCTTGATGGGAATAGATAATAATACCCTTTCATTATAAGGATTAAACAAGATGACCCACAGGAGGCATTTAACGGTGCCTGGGGATGTAGTAGGTGTTCAAAATACATCTGGAATGCATTAACAGGATGTTAGGAGACCTTCTCTAGAAATCTGTCTGCTCTTCCTACAAGAATGCTGATAGCTTAGGGGCACCTTAGTGGGCTCAGTGGGTTAAAGCCTCTGCCTTTGGCTCAGGTCATGGTCCCAGGGTCCTGGGATCGAGCCCTGCATCGGGTTTTCTGCTCAGCAGGGAGCCTGCTTCCTCCTCTCTCTCTCTGCCTGCTTCTCTGCCTACTTGTGATCTCTGTCAAACAAATAAATAAAATTAAAAAAAAAAAAGAATGCTGATAGCTTAATAGGGAATTATCTGCCTTTACCAACTGCCTCTGGCCAAGTCAGTCCCCACTTCTGAGCGAAGGTCTTTGCCCTGAGCTTGGGAGACAGGACTTCTGAGACGGGACTTGAAGGGCTCCTAACTCCCTGAACAGATCCTACCGGCCCTGGTGAGCCACTGGGCCTCTGGGAAGGCACAAATACAGGCCAACAAAAACCCGTGAGGCTTTTGTTCTGCTGAGGGAGGTGCTTCAGGGCCGTCTTCCCTCTTCAGAGCACAATGGTCTTCCTGCAATTCTCATCTCCTGAACCTCAGGCTGCCCAGAAGTGGTTTAATCCCTCCTCCCATGACAGCCTTTCAAATCCCCAAGGCTGCTCTCACAGACCACCATCAGTTTCTCGTTTCCAGTATTTGTGGCCCCAAATTTCAACTATATTCTTGAGACACGGTTCTGAAATCTTCTAGCCATCCAAGTCACGTGCGCTTGCATTTACTCTAGTTTGTCAAAGCCAGAGTGTCATGTCCAGGAGTCAATGTCGCGTGTGGAAATAAATCCAGCATGTGGTCTAACCAGTGCAGATCAAAGAGGGACTATGAGCTTTCTTATTTGGGAAACTTTATTTCTATTAAAACTGTCATCAAATTGTCTATTCTTTGAAACCCCGTCATACTACCAGCTCTTACGGCACACCCTCTGCCAACCGCAGCTCCCTCAGGCTCTCTCCCGCGGCCTGCGCTTGGACCTCTTCTCCCCATCTTGTATGTACTGGGGATTAGCTGGACCTAAGAGGCCAACTCTGCATTTTCTGGCTACTGTTTCAGGCGTTCCAGGTATTTCTGAAACCTGACTCTGGCATCCTTCATACTGGCGTTCCCCCCTGACTTCATATCCCTGACAGAAGTGTTAAGCTCACCATCAATGTCCTCATCCCAGGCTTTGATTAAACTGTCAACAGGGTAGGGCCAAGCAGACAGGCTGACAGACTGACATCACTGCTCTTTGGGTATGCTCATCCAACCAGTTATAAATCAACCCAACCATCCCATCACCAAGCCCTTCGCCTTCCTGGATGCTCTGTGGACATTTCTCTGTCTTGCCAACAGTGATGTCAGAAGACATTCTGAAAATGTCTTTCTAAACCCTAAAGAAGGTCTATAGCACTTCCTTTGTCTACCAGGTTGAAATAGGTAACTGTTTCTTCTTTGTTTTTTAAGGTAAATTTTTTTTTAAAAAGATTTTATTTATCCATTTGACAGAGAGAGAACACAAGTGGGCAGAGAGGCAGGCAGAGAGAGAGAGAGGAGGAAGCAGGCCCCCCACCCAGCAGAGAGCCCGAGGCGGGACTCGATCCCAGGACCCTGAGATCACGACCTGAACTGAAGGCAGAGGCTTAACCCATTGAGCCACCCAGGCGCCCTTAAGGTAAATTTTTAAAAAAAGTTTTCATTTATTCATTTACATAACCTCTACACCCAATATGGGACTCGAACTCATGGTCGGAGATTAAGAGTCCCATGCCCTTCCAACTAAGCCAGCTAGGCGACCCGGTAACTATTTCTAAAAATAGATGAGAATGGTCTGGGAGGTCTGACTCTTCATGAATCCACACTGACTCTCAGGGCTCGCTGTTCCTCTTCAAAGAGCATTCACAGCCTGCCTATTGAATAGCTTAGTCCAGAATTTTCCCTGAGAGTTGACAGTACGTGCACTAGTTTGGAGAGTGCAAGATGCTTTTTGCATTTTGAAACTTTGGAGTGCTTTCAGTCTGCCAACACCTCTCTCTTACTCCCTCGAAGATTACGGACACCGGCTTCATAAATCTCATTTGTGAATTCGCCCAGTGTTCTGGGGCACAAGACATGTGGGCCAGGAAGCCTGAAATCACGGCTTCAGTCTTCTCATGGATGCCTAGGTGACTCTAACTACTCTGATAACCATTCTTTTTGAGATGGAAGCATAACAGAACTTGGGTAAATCCTGCTTTCTCTCTGTAATTGATTAAAGTTACTCTGTCCAAACAATAGGGCCTACACTTTCTTCTTCTGGTTGTTTCAAACAGAAGTATAAAAAATAAAGTCCTTTTTGCTGGTCATAGCACTTTTTTGCAAAAGACTCAGTTCTTCTTGAGTTTCAGCTTTTCTTGACGCTGTTCCTTAATAATCTATGCTGGTAATACATACTTCTCCTTCCATATTTTGTTCAAATTCTTCAAGAAATCTGAGTTATGTAAAGGATTCTCTGCATACCTATCCTGGTCCCTGGAGGTATAACACATCGTTCTAGTTTCCAGGGGACTGGTCACAATATGTTGTTAAGAGGTGCCTTTTACTGAATGCAGACTCTGGGCCCAGCTTCTCGGCTAAACCCTTTCAGTACTTTGCTTCCTTTCTTTCATTTTCATGGCGACTCTATCAAGAGGTATTACTTTTCCCATTTTACAGATGAAGAAACTGAAACTCAGAGACTTAAATAACTAGCCCAAGGTTACACGATGAACGAATAAAGGACTGAGACGAAATCCCCAGGTCTTCCTGAGGCCAACTAAAACAACCACAATGTTTCTCCTTAAGAACCTCCCAACCCTCTGAGTGGGCTTTCCTTCTGGGGTTTCAAGGCCATGAAGACACATTTTTTCCCCCCCTGAATTCTTAAAAACAAAACAAAGCAAAACAACGGCTTCCTAGAAGTCAAGGCAGGACTTCCCAAAGGGCATTTGATGGAATTTAAATTTAAGGGAAGCTTCTAGAAAAGTAGATGGGGCAAGGGCTGGATGTAACACACTGTGTCTCAGATGAAAGACTAAAATGTGGGCATTTTGAGGACTGAGGACAGGAGAGGCCAAACTAGCCTGTTTCATTCTATGTGAGCCAGCATCTTCCAATCTTAGCCACAGAACCACCTTTTCCCTTAACACCCAATGAAACCCCCTTAAAGCCTGCGGGGACCCTCTGTCTGGGGATGACAGGGCACAGGGTTTTCCTTCCTGATCTCACTCTGCCCAAGGTGCTTTCTTCCAGCGCCCTGCCACTTCCACTCCATGTCCAGTCTGCCCCCATGGCTGGATAAGTGCCCCTTGTTGGTCCCTTTACGCCAAAACAGAAGCTCTCAGGAGGCCTGTCAGGTGGTTACAGCTGCTAATCCTCAGCTCCTCACTTGGGGCCGGCGGGGCAGGGGAACCGTCTCTGCACCACCTGGGCGGCCTTGGTGCTAATTCTGTGATTTCCAGTCCGAGTGGGTTATTCTCTCCTTTCACTGGGTAGGCTGAGCTATAACCGCTCCTAGGATATCACTTCTTGGACTTTACAATTCTTTTTAAAGTTTAAAGAGTCACAGGGTCTTCTGACCCTGCTCTTCAGAGACAACCACTCTCATCTCTGTTAGTGGACTCTTTTGGTATTTTCTCCAGACCGGCTGACTGACTTCCTTCCTTCCTTCCTTCCTTCCTTCCTTCCTAAGATTTTATTTGTCAGAGAGTGAGTGAGCACAAGCAGGGGGAGTGGCAGGCAAGGGGAGAAGCAGGCTCCCCATTGAGCAGAGGGCCCAATGCGGGGCTCCTTCCCAGGACCTTGGGATCATGACCTGAGCTGAAGGCAGACGCTTAACCCACTGAGCCACCCAGGCGCCCCTCCAGACTTCTAATATGCTTCACTTCAACTTCCCCATTTCCCCATTTCTCCGGCTTCACCTACTGCCTTCCTACAAAGGAATATGAGGTCTTAACTCTCGTCCATCCCACCCTCCCACCCTCCTCTTCCCAGGAGAATGGCATCCCAAGTTTGTCTGGATCAGCATCAAGTGTCTACACTATTGTATGAAACCAGTGCTATCTACAAGTGAGGCATGTACTATACGGTCATGTATACTTTCAGAAAATTATACTTTACTTTTCTGGTGCAGTTTTCTATTTTCCTTGGATTTAATAACAGTCTTGGTTTTCTACGTGTTTATCCCTAATTCAATCCTAAACTAACTACCAATGGTCTACAGATTTCCCTAAGATACTCAAATACATCAGGGATTTATCAATTTTATCTTTTTCCAAGCCCTCCCTTCAGAGACCCGTCCGAACTGGCTGCCTTCTGTTCTTGCTGCTTGCCATCACCTGGTGATTCCCATGGCTCCTTTCCCATGCTGGACCCCATTTCCTGTCCCCTGCATATCTTCCTCACTCATTCTGGTGGAGTATATCCTCCAACAGATTTCACCGTATTTGGGGACATGCTCTTCTTAGCCAAACGGTGCCCATGGACCTGCCACCCTCATGGGTTTCGAGGCAAACTGAAACACCAGCTCTCCTCTGTACAGTGGTGTGCAAACTTCCAGGGCCTAATTTTCAGTTATCTTTTCCTACGTATTGGCACGAAGCCCCTCCACATGTATCCTCTTTCACAGGCAGTCGCCAGTGGTGGAGAGGGCTGGATCAAACAGTCCAAGGTTCGAATCCTGACCCTGACACTTATTCCTGGCTTACTGACCCGAGGCAAGTCGTACCATCTGTCTAAGCCTCTGTGTTCTAATTTGTAAAATGGGGACAATAGCAGCTCACACCACAGGGCCCGGCATGTTGCAACCCTCAATAAAAACGGCCTGCTCAGCTATGAGACCCTGTCTGGCCCAGGATTCTTCCTGAAGTGGGAACAGTGAGGGGTGGATTATGGGGTGGCTTTGATGCACACCTCGGTAATTCAGGAATCGATCTGAATCTTTCCCTTTATTTCTTCTTTACCACCTGTCTATGTAACACATTCTATATATACACTTCCCACTGCATAAGGTGACTTTTTACATATCCTAAAACACTCCTTCCAGTGTCAAGGTAGATTCCTGATTTTCTAGCACTGTATGGTTTACAGTACACAGCCCTGTTCGCTCTGCCCACATTTTACAGACTGACAGAACTGTGTGCATGTTTCCTCACCACCTGGGTCTCCTTAGGTTGAAAGCCTTCATTTTTCCATCTTAGCCCAAGGGTATTTATTGGTCATGTTCTATCAATGGCAGCCGGCGTGGAAAGGAAAGGAGCTGGACCACCAAGACTCCTTTTAGCCACAGCCCCAGTCCTATGACAGGGGTGACATCTGCACTGACCATGCGACTTGGGGCCTCCTCCTTAGGGATGCCCGGGAGCAGGAACCAGGGCACCAGGGTTGGCAACTGTTCAACAGCGACCTGGGTTTGACCTGCTGAGCCAGCCCAACCTCTGGCTTCTGCCTCTTGGCTGGGAGATTATTCCTTTTGCTTTCAGATTGCTGACAAAAGCTCTGAACTTTGCGGAGAAAGAACCACTTGAAGGTCCCCCTTCAGGGTAGGACTGGGATGGGGTAGAGGTGTGGGATGAGGGTAAAGCCCCAGGTCTACAACTACTCCTAAACACAAGGTTGTTACCTGGTAAACACCCACAAGCGAAGAACAAATATGGTAATTTTGTTGAGAGCGCCCTGAAGACGGGCTGTGAGGATGGGCAGTGGGGCAGCACGTGGCCAAGGACAAGAGAAGGAGTGAAACTGGTGTGATGATGAGAGGGCGCCTTTGTCAACCAGAGGAGTTAACTCGGGGCACCAGGGACCTCCAGCCCCAGCCCAGCCCTCTTGACTTGGGTGGGAGATGAGGAGGCCGGCTTTCCTGAGTGAGCCCACTCTCCCCAGAGCACTTGGCTTTCCGTCTTCTGAGACACTGAGTCATTTCCTCTCTCCAGCTCTCACCTTTGAGCCTTCCTTTTCCCCTCCCTGGAGAAGTGACTCACTGCTCAAGTGTTAGGTGACACTGAGGATCAAAGATGGGCGATAAAAACACTTGTGACTGTGCGACTCTGAAGAAGGGGGCTGCCCTGTGGACTAGGATTCAACACGCTGGCCACGAACTCCAAGGCTCTGGTGTAAACAGTGGCCTCGGCTCCATCTCTCTGGGGAGGTGGAGCAGAGAGAGGAGTTCAAGCAGAAATGCACCTGTGCCCGGTTTCTGTGGCACGCCTCATTCTGCCCTCTCCATCGCGTTCTCTGTGAGAAAGGCACCCAAAGGCAGGCGCTCAGTGGGACACGTGTGAATCCTGGAGGCCTGGGCCCTTCCTCCTGTTAGCCCTGCAGGACCTGGCCGGGGCCCTGAGAGCAGGACTGTCTCCTTCTGGATCTTCTCTTCATGAAAACAATGTACTTCCCCAGCGTGGGATGGTGAGGGAAGCTGGTATGACAGGTGCAGGCTCTGGGCTGGCCATGGCCCTGATGCACTAGAAACTTGGAGCAGGGTCACCCCTGACTGCCCTGTGTGCGAGCCGTGAGTGCCAGCAGCCCAGCTGTCTTCCCAGATGGAAACTCACCTCCCTTCACTCAGTTCACTGGGTGCAAACTAGATATTTTCTTCCTCTAATTAAAAAGGGCCTCATAGGGTGAGTGAAAGAAAACATAGGTTTCTCTAAAGGATGACTCCCTGGCCAGGTTATAAGCTATTCAAGATAGGAGCAGAGGCAGCAAAGTCACCCCATCCAAAAGGCAAACAGATGGGAGCAGAGACACTCCTAAAAGTGGAGAGAAATGTATGTGCAAGCATGTGTATGTGTTGGGGGAGGGGGTTATGCAGTGGAGAAAGTCACAACCAGGGAATTCATACTACAAAACCTAATTCTTCAGGAAATTAAGGCAAAAAGGCAAAAAAAACCAAAACAAAACAAAACAAAAAAACGCCTTAAAAACTGCTGGCATGATTCCCATGAAGACTGAAAAACTTGGCTCAGAAATGATGGTTAGTTTGCTTTTTAAAGGTGCCTCAACTACAAAGCGCTTTTCTCACAGTCGGGGACCTTCCCCTGCCAACGCGCCTGCGCACACACACGCACGAACACTGCCTCTCTCTGGGAGGCTGTGTGGCCCAGAGAGCTTCATCAAGGTCTTCCAGCCTCAGGCAGGGAGACCCTGGCAGAGTGAGAAGAAGGGCCTGGATCACTGCCTCAGGTCCCCTGCATCAGAGCAGAAGCTGATGGAAATGCAAAGCTCCCCACCCAATACACCTGACCACAGGCATCCCCCGAGTCCCAAAGCCAAAGTCTGTAGAACAGTCCAGTCGACCTCAGACAGAGAAGATGTCCGGGGCCTTTCCCTCCTCAGGTCCCTGCTGATGTTGGCAGGCACAGTCCTCAAGCCAGGCTGTCCTCAGTGACAGAAAGGAGTGGCTTCCCCTGCTTCCCAAACTCACCCGCACAGGCAGTGGGAAGGGAGGCGCCAGCAAGCCCAAGGAGGCTTTTCTCAACGGGTCATCTTGGGAAAAGCCAGATACAAATTTCATGGCTGGAATGTAAGGGTTGTGAAACCCTGAAAGAAGCCCCAAAAAGGGCCAAGGACTCTCCTTCTGGGAAGGCAGTGGGAGGAGGGCTAGCAAGGGCAAGTGGGAGAGGAGCAGGTTACCCAGAGGGGCCTGCCTTTCTGGGAAGCAGGAAGTAAGGCCTCAAGAAAGAAAGAAAGAAATCCCCTAGCCCTGATGTAGGGACAGAGATAGGGTTGGTTTTGTTTCTGAACATGAAGAAAACAAGGCTTTGTGTCAGAAAGGAATTCTGGTATAAATGAGCCAATTATGATACAGCTCGTTATCTCTGGGATTTGGAAGCACCAACGCTGACCCCATGTCTTCCCTAGAGTTAAGTCTGCATCGTAAGCTTCTACCATGGGGCTTAGCCTTGTTTTCAGTGTCACGTGAAAGGTTCCTATTCCTACGCCAACTGGAGGGATGAGGTCCACCAATGGTCCACCACTACCACCTCAGGGACATGGCCTTGTGTGTCCCTCATGGGGTCCCTGAGAATGGGGTAAGGAAGGTCACACTAGGGAAGACTGGCCTCTCTATACCTCAGTCTCCTCATCTGTAAAAGGGGATGGTAAGATTATCTACTTCCCAGAGTGACTGTGAGAATGAATGAAGGTCATGCAGTGTAAAGACTTGGAATGTTACTTGGCACATGGTCGTCACCATGTAAGTGTTAGCTGCTAGCGGGGTATGAAAACAGCAAGTGCTTAACCCCCACCCCTGCCCCCTGCAAGTAGGCCAGAGCCCAGCTGCTCATGCCCCGGCCCCATCGGCCCTCCTGAACCGCAGCTTCCTCAGACCATTCCCAGAGCCATGTGGAACCAGCGCGCCCCGGCCGAGAAAGCCTGACTGAAGGAAGCTCAGACGCGCACACAGGAAGGCCTGCGCTGGCTGCTCCCCCACAGGGACAGGAACAAACACTGGTGCCAGCACATTTGGGGTCGGCTTTCTCAGTCGCAGTCCATGTGGTTTATCTGAAACGGGGTCAGGTCCCAGAGTGGGCAGCACAGATATTACAATCGTGCTTGCTGATCTAAACGGAGTCTGTCATCATCGATCATGAGATAACCTCGAGCCAGAGCCGTGAGACACTTTGTGGGGTGTGCTGGAAAAGGATCTTGGCAAAGCAAGAGGAACCACTTCTCAACCATTGGCTAACAAATTGATAACTAGCTCTGAGAACCTCAGAGAGACATTCTGATTCCCTCCAGACTGCAGATTCAGCACTGTGGGTACCTGACCGGTCACTGGAGCTGCAGGAAGGGGAGAGGATCCCACAGGGCTGGCACCCCTCATCTATTTGTAGCTCAGTCACCTCAGGCCAAAGGCGGAGGCTGTAGCTCTTACCTAGTGTCTACAGATAGCCCTCAGATCAGACCCAGCGCCCCTCTCAACGTCAGGGCTGGGCTGAGTCTAGGCTGTACATGTGCATCCAGAAGCCTGAGCCCTGTGTCCCCTTCCCCCTCAAGTGCAGCAGCTGAATGCCTGCCCAGGATGGCGAGTGAGATCTCAAGCCTCACTTGAGGCCAGTGGGGTATGTCTCTGCAGGAGCCCCTGCCCTTCTGTCCGGAAACCTGGACCTCCCAGAGGTGACAGGGCCATCTGAACTGAGACCGTCTACAAGTCATAGGTGATAGACTGGAGCCTTTAAGCCTTCAAGTACCTCCCAGCCTCCCCACCAGTGCCAACGGGGCCTAGAGGGTGAAGCCAAGCTCAGGGCATGGGAAGGAGCATGGCCCCAGGACAGGGTCCAGAGTCCCAGGTGGAGAGCTTCTAGATACCCCACGCCTCAGCCTGGCCATCTGCTGCTGCCAGAGGAAGATCATGGTGCCTCACGCCAGCAACTTCAAAGCAGATGGCTGGAGAAACCCACTGGCTGGAGTTGAAAGCTGCTCAGACATGGCAGTGGAGGCTTCTCCGGACTCTTGCCAAGAAGCTCAACTTGCATGACTTCTGGACGGCAGACTCCAGGTGAGCCATCTTGGGCATCCAGAGTAACTCTCCCTCCCCCACAGTCTGTTTCCAGGTTGTAGCCTTGACTTTAGCTAGCCAGGCCTCCCCTGTTCCAGCCCTGTCAGCTCCTTCTCCTGCTTGAAAATTCTAGGGCAACTTTAAGGTCCGTCTCCATCTCGTGTTTTTTTCTCCTCCAAAAAGCCCTCCCTAACTATTCCAGATCATCCTGACTTGTCTTTTCTGTAGACTATTAGATCACGACCACTTCTGGGGGTTGTGGATGAGCACCTGAAGCTAGAATTCAAAGATGTGGCTATTTCCAAGGAAACGCATCTACAGCTCCACTCACACCAATTTCAGTTCCTGCACCTCCAAAGGAAAAGCCTATATCCTGGATGGCCCCCTGGGCCCTGAGCTTGCCATACAGCAAGCGTGTAATAAAGACTTCTCAGAAGAAGGACAGATCACCCTGCTCTGCTGTGCTTCCTTTTGAGCCCAGGGCACAGCAACTTCCTCCCTGGCAGGCAAGGTTTCTGCTCTGGGCTGCCAGCTCCCAGGCATCCCCTGCCAGCAGCTATTCCCTACAGCTTCCCTGATTCAAAGGGCAGAAGGGGGTGCCCAGCTCCAGCCCTGCCCACCATTCATCCCCTATCAGAGGAAGAGGTCAGCAGGAAGAGGACCTGACCGCTGGAGGTAGCCACAGTCTCTCCCAAAGGGCTACAGGGGCCCCTAGATGGGCAGCAGAGGCCTGCAAAGGACTTCCCTTCCCTTCTCTGGGCCCCATGGAAGGAAGGCAGGAAAAAGGGCCTCAGCAGCAGGCATCCACTATGGGGCTGGCCAGACAGGGAGGCCCCTGGGGCTGCAGCTATCAGCCGGAGACCAGGCTCCAGGAAGGAAGGAAGGGCAACTCTGGCCGAGGCCGAGATAAGGAGGGGAATCGTGCTCAGCACAATGGGCTCCCTCAAGGCTGGGATTTTGCCCCAACTTGGCCTCCTGTCTGCTCACACAGCCCGTGTAAATATTTACTGATGTTTATATTCCTGGGCCGCTGGGTCCCCTCTGAGGCCCTTTCCTATGACCCACAGGTCTCTGTGCCCCAGAGACCCTGGGTCCATCCAGCAAGGGCTACTGGCATTGTTCTCTTTCATGCAAGCTCCAGGAACAGACACTTCAGGACAAAACTGCCCCCCTTGTACCAGCCCGGGAACGCTGCTCTCAGGAAGCTCTACAAATCCCCTCTGTGGACCAGGAACTTACGGGGCCCGGTCGTGGGTGAAGCCATTCTGCCGTTGAGGGTTGATTGGCGGAAGGACAGGTTTGCTGTTGATCTCAAGTCCTCTCCTCAGGGTCTCCCGGATCTGCTCCGTGTCTGCAACAACACCACTAAGTTGCCCAATGGCCCTTTGGGCTCCTAACATCCCTCAACCCTGTGCTTGGAACCGGGCTCTGCAGTCATGCTAGGAAAAGGTCCTAGGAAACCCCGTGAACCCACTCAAGACATCAGCCTTGAGAGCTGAGTGAGAGCAGTGTGAGGACATAGGCCAGATGAGGCAACCGTGCTCTCAAGGAATTTCTGATTTGAAGAGCGCCACTCTTGCAGAAGACAAGGGGGTGGCCTCTGGACTTCAGAAGGGCACTTTCCAAGATAGGGCTCTTCACTGTCCTTCCCCTTCCTTCCCCTTCACAGGCCCCAGACTGACCCTTAACATAGCTCCACAGTGACTAACAAGGTCTTTGCCACTGCCCAAGCCCACCTGGGGATTCTGCCCACTGCGATGGAGGCCACTAAGGCTGTAAGTGCTCTGCCATGAATGAACTCTTATGTATTTTTTGGACTCTGGGTGGTCGGGTGATACCCTGCCACCCTTCTCCTTGGGTGGGCCAGTGAGGAATGACCTCAGCTGAGGTCATCCCCCCATTTTGGTCCCAGGGAACCCTGCTTGTCCATGGGTCTGCCAAGGGCCAAGAAGGTGAGAGAGGAATCTCTAGATGGGACTTTTGCAAGGTGCTTGTTGAACTATGGGGTGAAGGTCATTATTCTGGTCCATTATAGAGATTTTTGGTCCAAGATTTACCTATACAAACAGCAAACACATCCAAAAAAGCAGATTAATGCTGGTTGCTCAAAGGATGGGCTTAGAGTGGACTACAGAGGTGATAATACTAACTTTTCTAACTGTCTGACTTGTTACAGTGATATGGGTTACTTCTTTAATTTTTGAAAAAATTAGCCAATAATGGCTGAAATTTTGGATAAGACTATGAGTCCTTCCTTAAATTATCTTTCTCGTCAAAAGCAACTGAATGATTTTAATGACTGTATGCTTTCTCTCAGAACCTCCCATGGGCTTATTAGCACACTATCAGAACAAGCAGGAAGGCAAAAGGGGGTTGATATTTGCACTAGGAGCTTAAGTTGTCCTTTAGGCAAAGAGTATAGCTCCCATAAGTGCTATCACATGTGCAGGCATTTTGTTCAGGACTGTAGGTAGGTGGGAGGAACTAGACAAAGAAAGTAGAAAAACAAGCTGTCAACATACATATAGGTAAATGGCTGCTTTCCTTTTGGAGTTGGGTAGGGATGCCCTTTGCTAAGAATCATAGCTGTTTCTACAACCAAGACCACCTTGGTGAGCTTCCGGCAGGAGAGCCACATCCTTCTTCCCCAAGGCCCCGTGCAGAAGGCAGTGGGTATAGGGTGCCCCGCACATGGCCCCTCACACTGTATCTGTAGGACAGGGAGGCAGGGAAGTTTGTGTGCTGGTCCCACACTCAGGCCTCTCTCAGCTAAGGCCTGGGAGGGCCTGAGGCCAGTGATTCTCGGGTCTGGCATGGCTTTCAGGCCAGAGCTGGGCCCTGTTTCAATTCTGTGGGTGGCCGATGCTTGTTCTTTCAGACTTGGGTGGACTATGGCCTTTTCCTGTAACTGTTCTATGGCTTCCACTCACCTCCATGACCTCAGATTGCAAGGGGACAAATCTAAAATACAATGCTCACTGCTGGCGGTGCATCTGAAATACACACAGGAAACACAAGAGAAATGGGCCAATAGAGCTCCCTTCGTGCCACGCCGCTGGAAGACCTCTCCTGCTGTTTCAGTCCTGCCAGGAAAGGAACTACTGAATGGGCTGCCAATGCTATAGCCCCATCGCAGAGAGCCTGAAAACTGGGCCTGGGGACAGGGGAAGGGAGGGCTGGGTGGTTGCAGCTACCCTTGCCAGAGAGCCGCCGTGGCTGCGTGCCGATACAGATGCTCCGGCTGTCCTCGTCGTCCTCAGGGGGCCGGCTCAGGTCATCCCAGGCACACTTGGCGCTGACGCCGCTCAGGTTGGAGCCATCTGTCTCAATGCCTTTGTCAACTCTCTCCTGCTTGGAAAGAACCAAAGAGCCAGAGTTCCTTCAGCGAACCAGTGGCCCAAGGTCACCACCACCTTTCCGGTATTCACTGAGTTCTTGTAGGTGCTGAGCGTGGAACAGGTGCTGGAAGAGCAGAATGTCTGATCTTGTTCTGCCCTGGTTGCTAACCCATGATGGTCTCTGCCAGCCACTGACTCCTCCAGGGGAACCAGGAATCAGGGGAAGCCAGGAAGCATGAAAATCCCAAGGAAAGCTCGTCTTCTACCTGGACCTTCCAGTAAAACCACCTGCACACCTGTTTCAGGGCCCTACCTCTGGCCACCCCATGCTGGCCCGTGAAGCTGATGCGGCACTACGGCCCTGAGAAAAGGCACAGTCCTTCCTCTACCCCCTGTCATTCAGGAAGAACCCCCCAGTTACTGCCACAGAGGACAGGGTGGAAGCCAGCCACAGGCAGGAGAGGCCAGGACTGGGCCCAACTCCTCAGACCTCATACCTGCAGTTCCCTCTTCTAACAGCAGAGGGTGTGGTCACCCAGAAAAGCACGGCCAGAGAGCAGCAGCAGGGCAGGACTTCCCTAGCTGCATCACTAACTTGTTTGGCAAAGGACTCTGGATGGAGTTTCTTTTCCATTTCTTAGACTGAGATGGGGGCCTGGAGGGCAGTGGCCATCTGCAGACCCCATTAGAGGCCCTGCCTTTGTGTAGGCCTTGGCACTGTGGTGTCCCAACACTTTCCAAATGGCCTCAAGGAAGAGCTGTACCCAAACATCCCTGGGATTTCTGGTAAAACATAGTTCTGTGATGCTGGGCGTTGGATTAAAGGTCATCTGGAAGGCTCTAGCAACGCTGCTTATAAACAGCCATGTGGGCCAAATAAAGCTCGTGAGTTGAAAGCACCTCAGTGAGAATCTGCAGCTCCCTCTCCGCCTGACCCTCCCGCCGGGGCCTCCACAGGCACCACATGGGCCTGTGGCTCCGCCAGGAAGCCTATCTGTGGGAACAAGAGGGAAGGTCCTTATTTCTTGAGACCAGTCAGCAGATGGCCCTGCCCTGATGCCTCCTTTCCAAGAGTCATACTTTCCTCCTTTCCAGAGCTATAATCAGCCTGGGCAAAGATGGGATCCTTTTTTTTTTTTTTTTTTTTTTTTAAGATTTTATTTTTAAATAATCTCTACACCCAATGTGGGGCTCTAACTTAAAACTTCAAGATCAAGAGTCCCATGCTCTACTGACTGAGCCAGTCAAGCGCCCCAAAGCTGGGGATCCTGAGCAGAGACAGGGAGAGGCTGACTGGACAGGAGCAGCTCTGTGCTCCAGGGCAGGAGTGGGCAGGCCCTGTTCTGCTCAGGGTAGAGTCTGAGCTTTACCCTTTCCACTGGCTGCCCTGAGGCCCCTCACCTAAGCAAAGAGCTGAGAATGCCCCTTGACTCAACTAGTTCAGCCCATTTATTTTATAAGTAAAAAAGGAAAGAGTTAGGCCCCAGAGATGTTAAGGGACTTTTTAAAGCACACAGCTGGCTAGCAGCAGAGCTCAGAGCAAAGGAAGAGAAGACAGCTCTACAATGAACCGCCTGCAAGCAGGCCCCAGACAGCTACAGATGAGCACTGAAGAGTTCCCACTTGGTGCACAGGGCCACCAGGGAAAAAAAAACAAAAAACTGGGCTTTCTCACCAATATCCCCTTGCTTACTTTTTTTTTTAATTTTTTTATTTTTAAGTAAACTCTAGGCCCAACATGGCACGTGAACTTATGATTCCTGAGATCAAGAGTTGAATGGCCCACCTACTGAGCCAGCCCCTTCCCCCCACCACTTGCTTTTAAAGACCACTGGGTGTTTTGGATCCTGCTGGCTGGTCTCAGCAGAGCCCAAAGACTAGGATGGAGAACTGTTCTTGGCATGCAAAGGATGGGCTGCTTACCCTACCCGTTCAAATGACCAAGTTCTTTCTTAGTGCTTGGCACTTATGACCAGGGCTAACCAACAGCCCACGGTGCCCCATGCTGGATCCCAGTGTAGCTGCAGAACAAGGACATGGGGAAACGTAGCCTTCATGGTTCCTGGTTTTTGCATAAGCAGAAGCTATAGGGAAACCAACTTTAAGGTAGAGGTAACAGAGGATCCTGGCAGCAATTTGAAAACTTCAGTGTTAAAGGCACTAGGAAAATAGAGGAGCATCATGTGTGAATGAGTAGGGCTTCTGCCCCAAAACTCAAGAGGTCTATAGTAAAGAACCCCCAGGGACTGCTGGCTGTACATCTGCCTGCTACCTTTCCCTTGCCACCTCGAGTCCCTCCTAGAGGACACATGGAGCTCCTGGCGACTACCCGATTTTGAGAGACATGAAAGGTTCAGAGATGGCAATGGCCTACAACTGGTCGGGGGGAGTAGAAGGAAGTGCATACATGCCAGGAACGTTCTTAGCCATCTACTGCCCTCTTTCATGAGTGGCCCATTAGGAAGGAAGATATGCTCTAGTGGTTTTCAAAATTAACTAGCATGCAAAGTGTGTTTCTTCTAAGAAATCAAAGATGTCCCTGCACAGCTGGGCCACAGTGAGTGGGCAACTGCAGGCCTGCCTGTATACAGACTTCCTTTATATATCTAGGAATGCCATCCCGCCCAGGAGGGGAGCCAGGAGTTCTGATGGCCCAAGCTGAAGCTGTATCTAAAAGGGGTGTGTGATCACTTGGCCAATCACAACCCACTGCAGCTGGGGCATGGGGTCAGTATCACCCATCCTGGGTGTTACAGGGTGCTGGCAGTAGGGAGGTGGTTCCGTGAAGGAAGGTCTATGTTTTTTGAAGACGGGGGAAATGGGAGGATGAATACTGGACAAGCCATATTGATGTTCTATAGTGAAAAGCTGGTGATCTTACCTTTTTTTTAAGTTGGGTTTATTGATGTATGACTTGCATACAGTAAAATTCATCCTCCCCCCCCCCCACACTTTTTTTAGTTTTTTTTTTTATTGGTACAAACAATTTCCAGTTTGCATCTTTGATGTAGTTCCATTATCTCGAAAACTGCTCTTATATTTTAAAGTGTCAGAGTAAGCACAGATCCTCATTTTTTTTATGATTCCAACCAAGCTATGACTGTAGTATCATCCCAAGCAATCTCAGTATTATACATTTCCATCTCTTTGTAATATCAAAGTCAATTTAGTCCCACCCCTTTTAAATCCCAAAAACCATGTGTCTGAGGCAAGCTTTCCTGGCCTGAGCTCTCTGCTCCCTACATACTCTGCAGAGTTCAGGAGATAAGTTCCAAATCATGCCAGAGTTCTACTCATTCACAAATAAAGCTCCTCCGTTTTCCCAGCGTGAAAGCCAGTATTATTTGGAAGAGGCCTACGCATAGTGTGCTAGAAAGGTTTTCCTCACTCAAGACATACTTGCAGGTGTGGATCGATCTCAAATATGGTCTCTCCCCTCCGCATGTCAGTTATCAGCCAGGGGCCGCCAGCGCTGTGGACAAGGAAAGGGGACAGGATGGTAACTGAGGGTCTGGGGCTGATGGGCTGGGCCTTCAGACTTCCCTGTGCAGGCCCAGAACACAGGGGAGCAGTTCGAAGTCAGGGACTATCAGGGAGTGAATCATCAGGAGTCCCTGATGTGAAAAACCAGTGCCTGAAAAACAATGTAAAGGGAAGCCCACATGTGGGGGTAAGGAGGAACTCCCACCCCCAGGCCCAGGAAGCCAGGCCCCACCTCACAGGGCGGGCGTGTACTCACACGGGCACCGTCCGCAGCAGCTCCAAGATGCCCTGCCCGTTCCACTGCTGGGCTGCGTGGAGCTCCTCGGTGCAGACGCCAACAATCTGAGACCCAGGGACAAGATGCCATTGTGTGTTAACGGCCATTCCTTCCACCCATCGAGGAGGACCACTGCCTAGGCTCTTTTAGGGTCAACTCAAGTCGGGGGACCACAGGCAGGATCTAGGGTCAGGGGCTTGTCTGTCCAAAATGGGATGGTTTCCTTAGGAGGTGGAAGAGTCCACAGACAGGGCACTGAGGGCTGACCCCTGTCCTACTACAGTGGGTCGGGTGTCTGGGTGACACAATGACCAGCCCCGTACTGCAGAGGTGAACATCAGAATGGGTCCTCAGCCCCCACCTCCGGAGCCAGGGGAGGTTTAGGGAGATGTTCTGGCCTAGGTTAGGATCACAGGGAATGTAAACACAGGAGATTCTGAGGCCCTTCAAGCTCCGAACCACAACCAAAGGGCCCCAGTGGTTTGCAGAAAAGCTCTTTCCTCCTCAGAGGCGGGGCCTTTGTGTAAACCTCAAGGGAAACAAGCGAACCTTCACACAGACCCAGCATGATCACAAACCCAGCTGCAGCGGGGGTGGCCGTGCACTCTCCCCCTGCGCGAGGGCAAGGCTGGCCCAAAGCTTGTCTTCCTGCTGGGTGGTCCCGTGCCTGCGGCTGCCTGGGTCTTCATCAGCTCACCAAAATACCTGCCTTGTTAGCCTTAGCCGCTCCACACACCCCCCTCAACCGTGGCCCGTTCCCTTTCCTCCTTTCCCCATTGCAGCAGGCTAAACAAGACCATCCGAATCTCATGAGGCAGCAGAGGGAAGAAAAAATGCAAGAAGACAAGGAAATCTACTGCCGTCATACTCCCTACCCAAGCCCTCCTGTACTACAAAGGCTTTTCCCCCAGAGAAGGCTCGAGCCCCTGTACAACCCCAGCCTCACCTGGAGGAACGTAACTACCCCAAAGGGTGTCTGCACAGGTTGCATCTGTGGGTCCTCGGTCAGCAGCATGTGCTGAATCCTCGACTCGCTGTTATCCAAAGGGCTGTGCCAAGACACGTGGTCCCCGCTGCAGAAGGTGTTCTCTGCGGGACAGACATGAGTGTTGGAGGCCTTGCTTCCAGCAGAGAAGCCCAGGCTGGGAAGCTCCCCCATCTTCCAGAGGAAGCGTTTGCTCATACAGGAGGAAAGACTGTGGCTATTTCCCCCAAACCAAACATGTTCCTGCTTGCCAATTCTGCCAGCCTTCGATAGAAAAGGACAGGCTGCTACTGTGGCTGCTCACTCGGCCTGGCACATCCAAAGACTTATTTGGGGTTGGGGATCTTTGATCAGGTCTGCCAGGAAAGAACAAGGTGCTTCCATGTGGGGCCACGTGGCCAGAAATCCTCAGGGAGGCTGGGGGTCAGTGAAGGCACTCCACCTGGGAAAGCACAGCCCTGGTCCCAGTCCTTTCCTGTGCTGGTGGAAGTGTTTCTGAAAGGAACCACCTGTGGAGGGCTCTTTGAGCTTGGCCACTGGTTTCCCACAGGTAGACAGATGGAGGGATTCCTGAGGAACACTGGAGGCTTCAAGTACATGGAGGTCTGGACGGTGCCCCACACACCTCTGCCCAGATAGACAGTCTGGAGGGGCGGGCGTTTCCATGAAATCACAGACACGGTGCCTGGGCTGACCAAGGGAAACATGCAAACGCAGCCAACTCAGAGCCTCACCACTGCGCTTCACAGAGGATCAGCACTTCAAAAACACTGCTGAGGACAGCACAGCCACAAGGAAGAAAACACCCGTGGGGTATGAAGTCCCCCCTACCCCTGACTCTTCTGTTCGGTACCCTTCCAAAGGTACTCTGCCATTACCAGCCTATGTGTGTCTACAGGGTCCCTCCTCCTCGTTTTCCTAACAAAATGGCAACACACTGCTTTGCACATTTTTAATTTTTTTTTCTAAGGTTTTTATTTATTTATTTGACAGACAGAGATCACAAGTAGGCAGAGAGACAGGTAGAGAAAGAGGAGGAAGCAGGCTCCCTGCTGAGCAGAGAGCCTGATGCAGGGCTCGATCCCAGGACCCTGGGATCATGACCTGGGCCGAAGGCAGAGGCCTCAACCCACCGAGCCACCCAGGTGTACTTACATCTTTTATTTTTTTTAAGATTTTATTTGACAGAGAGAGAAAGAGAGCGTACACAAGCTGGGGCGGGGTACACAAGATGGCTCCCCAACCCCAAATAAGTCTTTGGATGTGCCAGGCCGAGTGAGCAGCCACAGTAGCAGCCTGTCCTTTTCTATCGAAGGCTGGCAGAATTGGCAAGCAGGAACACGTTTGGTTTGGGGTGGGGTGGGGGGTGGCAGAGGGAGAAGCAGGCTCCCCGCTGAGCATGGGGCCTGATGCAGGATTCGGTCCCAGGACCCTGAGATCATGACCTGAGCCAAAACCAAGAGCTGGACGCTCAACTGACGGCACCTCCCAAGCACCTGCTACCTCATTCTTTAAACAGCTGTATGGTGGTTCACTGTGGTCTATCACTTATGATCTGGGATTCTCAACAGCTGGGGACTCTTCACTTTTGATCAATATTTAAGGCAAGGCAGAACATGAAAACACACACATACACACACACAGACACACACACACACATACATCCACACACACCAGCCCAAAGCCTCCCAGGGAGGCCTGAGAAAGCCTGTGCTCTCCCTTGTCTTGGTCTGAATACTAACTCCCTTCTGGTGTCAGGTGTGGGTAGACCAACTACTTTTTCCATCTTTTTGGTCCTAACTTCAAAAGCATTCATTCATGAGGGTGAAGGAAGACTACTTCCTCTAGGAGACATGGGGAGATAAAGAGATAAAGAGAAGGCTCTGGCTCTAGCCAGAGCCAATTAGAAACCTTCAAATTTCCCAATTCCTGCTGTGCCCACTCTTACCAGATTCCTTCTCCTTTTACAGAAATATGTGTTTACAAGTAGCTTGCATGATCTATAAGTTAGAAACAAAGCAACAAGTAAAATGATTGAATTAGTAGTTCAAAAGCTTACCCCATAATAAGCTTACCCCCGATGGCTTCACTGGTAAATTCTACCAAACATTTAAAGAATTAATACCAATTCATCACAAATTTTTCAAAAAAATAAAAGAGGTAACACTTGCCGATTCTTTCTATAAAACCAATATTACCCTGATACCAAAGCCAGACAAAGGCATTACAAGAAAGCCAGAGACCATTATCCCTTATTCATAGACACAAAAATCCTCAGTAAACAGTAGCAAACTGAACACAACAACATATAAAAAGAGGTTATACAGGGGTGCCTGGGTGGCTCAGTGGGTTAAAGCCTCTGCCTTCGGCTCGGGTCATGATCTCAGGGTCCTGGGATCGAGCCCCGCATCGGGCTCTGCTCAGTGGGGAGCCTGCTTCCTCTTCTCTCTGCCTGCCTTTCTGCCTACTTGTGATCTCTGTCTGTCAAATAAATGAATAAAATCTTTAAAAAAAATGGGAGAACTCCCTAAGTTACCCTTAAAAAAAAAAAAAAAAGAGGTTATACATAATGACCAAGTGGGATTTAAGAAATACAAGGTTGATGTAACCTAAGAAAACCAATGTAATATATCAATAGAATGAAGATTAAAAAAAAAAAACCCACATGATCATCTCAATAGACATAAAAAAGTATTTGCAAAATCTAATACTCTGTTATGATAAAAACACTCAAACTAGGAAGAGATATGAACTTCCTCAATCTAAAAAGGGCATCTACAAAAATCCTACAGCTAACAGCACACTCGATAGTTAACACTGAATTATTTTCCTCTAAGATCAGGAACATAACAGAGATGCCTACTCTTATCACTTCTGTTTAACACTGTATTAGGGGTTCTAACCAGGGCAGTTAGGCAAGAAAAAATAAACAAAATCCAGATAAACTGGACAGGAAATAAAACTACATTTGTTGATGACACGATCTTGTACAAAGAAAACCTAAGGAATCCACTGAAAAACTACCAGGATAAACAAGTTCAGCAAGGTTGCAGGGTACAAGAGCAATGTAGAAAAATCACTTGTATTCCTGTGCACTTGCAATGAACAATCTGAAAATAAAATTAAGAAAATTTTCATTTACAATAGCATAGAAAAGGAAACAGTGCTCAGGCATAAATTTGACCCCAAAAATGTAAAACTTGTACTCTGAAAACCAGAAAACACTGTTGAAAGGAATTAGAGAAGACCTATATAAATGAAAAAATATATAATATTCATGGACAGAAAGACTTAATATTGTTGACATTCACATTCCCCAAGTTGATCTATAGATTCAATGCAATCCCTATCAAAATGCCAAATGTTGGGATGCCTGGGTGTCTCAGTCGGTTGAGCCGCTGCCTTCCACTCAGGTTATGATCCCAGGGTCCTGGGATCGAGTCCTGCGTCGGACTCCTTGCTCGGCGGGGAGCCTGCTTCCCCTGCCTCTCTGCCTACTCTTGTTATCTCTCTGTCAAATAAATAAATAAAATATTAAAAAAAAAAGCCAAATGTCTTTTTTGCAGAAATTTAAATGATGACCCTAAAATTCATATGAAAATGCTGGGGACCCAGAAGAGCTCGGAACAAGCTTGAAAAAGACAAAGTTGGAAGACTTAATTTTCCTGATTTCCAAACTTGCTACAAAGCTACAGTTATCCAAACAGTGTGGTACTGGGGCGCCTGCTTGCTCAGTCGGTGGAGCACACAACTCTTGATCTCAGGGTTGTGAGTTCAAGCTCCACGTTGGGTGGAGAGATTGCTTAAAATTAAAGTCTTAAAAAAAAAAAAAAAAGACAGTGTAGTACTAGCATAAGGATAGGCATTTGATCAATGTAACAGAATTCAGAGTCCGAAAATAAACCCTCACACTTAGAGCCAATTAATTTTTGACAACAGTGCCAAGACAATTCAATAGAGGAAAGACAGTCTTTTCAGCAAGTGGTACTGGAACAACTGGAAATCCACATATGAAAGAATCAAGTTGGCTCTCTTCCTTAGACCATAAATAAAAATTAACTTAAAATAGATCATAGGCCTACCTGTAACTGTAAAACTCTTGGAAGAAACATACAAATAAACATTCTGACCTTAAATTAGGCAATGGTTTCTTAGATAGACACCAAAAGCACCAGCAACAAAGACTGGTCCAAAACGGGACTTCATTAATGAAAACCTTTTGTGCTGCAAACAGTACCACTGAGAAAGGAAAAAGAAACGCAAATCCAAGCCACAATGATATATCACAACCATTAGGATGGGTTCTGTAAAATAAAGCAAAACAAAAACCACCCAGAAAATGACAAGCACTGGTGAGGCTGTGGGAAAACTTTCAAGTTGGGTGCACTGCTCCTGGGAGTGTGGGATGGTACAGCCACTGCGGAAAACAGGGTTACGGAGCCTCCAGAGGTTAAACGTAAACTTGTCACAGGATCCAGCAATTCCACACCTGGGTATATACCCAAAAGAATTACAGAGACTCAAACATGTACTTGTACACCCATGTTCACAGCAGAATTATTCACAATGGCCAGAGAAAGGAAGCAAGCCAAGGCCCCATCAATGGATGAATGGATTAACAAAACATGGTATTTATTTTTCATCCTTAAAAAAGGATATGCTATGGGTGTCTGGGTGGCTCAGTCATTAAGCATCTGCCTTCAGCTCAGGTCATGATCCCAGGGTCCTAGGATTGAGCCCCGCATCGGGCTCCCTGCTTGGCGGAAAGCCTGCTTCTCCCTCTCTCACTCCCCCTTGCTTGTGTTCCCTCTCTTGCTGTGTCTTTCTCTGTCAAATAAATAAATAAAAATCTTTTTTTTTTTTTAAAAGGACATTCTAATACATGCTATAAGATGGGTGAACCCTGAAGATACTATGCCAAGTAAGCTAATTCCCTAAAGAATGACTCCACTTATATGGGGTACCAGAGTAGCAAATTTACAGAGACAGAAAGGAGATGGGTGGTTGCTGGGGGCTAGGGGAGGGGGAAGATGGAAAGTTAGCACGTGGGGTGCCTGGGTGGCTCAGTCAGTTAAGCGTCTACCTTCGGCTCAGGTCATGATCTCAGGGGCCTGGGACCAAGCCCCACATCAGGCTCCCTGCTGAGCAGGGAGTCTGCTTCTCCCTCTCCTTCTGCTTGTGTGCTCTCAGTGATAAAGAGAGAGAGAGAGAGAGAGCCCAAGTCAGGGGAAGGGCAGAGAAGCAGACTCCTCCTGTCAGGAGCCTGACACAGAACTCTATCCCAGGACCCTGGGATCATGACCTGAGCCAAAGGCAGACACTTAACGATTGAGTCACCCAGGCATCCCAATAAATACAAACCTAAACAAAAAAATTAGCACTTAATTGGTATAGAGTTTCAGTTGGGGAAGATAAAGTTCTAGAGATGGATGGTGGTGATAGTTATACAACAATGTAAATGTACTTAATGCCACATAACTGTACACTTAAAAATGGTTAAAATGGGACACCTTGTGGCTCAGTAGTTTAAATGTCTGCTTTCGGCTGGGGTCGTGATCCCAGGGTCCTGAGATCAAGTGCCGCATTGGGCTCCTTGTTCAGCGGGGAGCCTGCTTCTTCCTCTCCCTCTGCCTGCTCCTCCCTCTGCTTGTGCTCTCTCTCTCTCACTATTTCTCTCTCTATCTCTGTGTCAAATAAATAAATAAAATCTTTTAAAAATGGTTAAAATGGCAAATTTTGTGTTATGTATATTTAACCACAATTTTTTTTTAAAGAATTTATTTGTTTTTTTGATAGAGAGAGATCACAAATAGGCAGAGAGGCAGGCAGAGAGAGAGAGGAGGAAGCAGGCCCCTTGCCGAGCAGAGAGCCTGATGTGGTACTTGATCCCAGGACCCTGAGATCATGACCTGAGCCGAAGGCAGAGGCTTTAACCCACTGAGCCACCTAGGCGCCCTTAACCACAATTTTTAAGAAAAGAAATTGAAAAGGCAACCTACAGAATGCAAGAAAATATTTACAAGTCATACATCTGATAGGTATCCAGAATATATAGAGACTTACAGCTCAATAATAAAAATATAAATAATCCAAATTTAAAAATGGGTAAAGGATATGAGCAGACCTTTCTCCAAAAAAGATATAAAAATAGCCACTAAGCACATGAAAAGATGCTCAGCATGATTAGCTGTTAGGGAAATGCATATCAAAACCACAGTGAGATACCATCATTTCACACTCACTAGGGTGGCTACAACTGCAATGGCAATAACAAATGTTGGTAAGGATAGAAACTGGAACCCTCATGCACTGTTGGTGGGGATGTAAAATGGTGGAGCTACTTTGGCAAACAGTCTGGCAAATCCTCAAATGATTAAAATGGAGTTGCCATATGACCTAGCAATTCCAATCCTCTGTATCTACCCAAGAGAAATGAACACATGTCCACACAAACAGAGGTACATGAATGGTAACAACAGCCGTGTTATTCACAATAGCCCAAAGGCAGAAAAAATGCATTGTCCATCAACCAATGAAGGAGTAAATAAAATGTGGTATATGCACACGATGGAGTACTATTTGGCAACAGAAATAAAGTATTGATACATGCTACAACATGAACCTTAAAAACATTATACTAAGTGAAAGAAGCCAGTCATAAAAGGACATATGTGATTCTACTTGTATGGAAAGTCCAGAACAGGCAAATCTATGGAGATAGAGAGTAGTGGTTTCCTAGGGCTAGAATGATTAATGGGGACAGGGAGTGACTTGTATGACATTGCTTTTGAGGGTGATGAAAATGCTCTGGGGTTCACTGTGGTGATGGTTTCACAACTGTGAATTACATGGCATGTGAATTATAGCTCAAACAGATGTTAAAAAGAAAGAATATAGTAGGTGAAAGGGAGGAATCTTGGGGGAAAGGCAAAGTGGGCAAAGCAAGGCCAAGGTCCTAGATTCTTGGTTACTACCTTCTCAGGGTAAGCGGTGGCCTGGGAGAAACCGGGCTTAGAATGCCCACACATCACAGCATGTTGTAGGTCTATACGACCTGAATGACCAACATTAGTAGAAAATAATGAGGAAAGGATCATTGAGAGAGACTGCCCACAGTCATGGGACAAGTCAGTAATGGTGGGCACAGTGCCACATTTCCCAAACTTTTGAGTCATCGTAACACTTCTGTTTACCATTTGTATCATAACCTACCTGTATTTTCTCCCTAAGATTGACTCACTTTTAGGGGTGCCTGGGTGGCACAATCAGTTAAACATCTGCCTTTGGCTCAAGTCATGATCTCAGGGTCCTGGGATCGAGTCCCACACCGGGCTCCCTGCTCAGTGGGGAGTCTGTTTCTCCCTCTCCCTCTGCCCCCTTCTCATTCTCTCTCTCTCTCTCTCAGATAAATAAAATCTTTAAAAATAAAAAAAGATTAGGGGCGCCTGGGTGGCTCAGTCGTTAGGCATCTACCTTCGGCTCAGGTCATGATTCCAGGGTCCTGGGATCTAGCCCTGCCTTGGGCTCCCTGCTTGGCGGGAAGCCTGCTTCTCCCTCTCTCACTCTCCCTGCTTGTGTTCCCTTTCTCCCTGTGTCTCTCTCTATCAAAAAAAAAAAAAAAAAAAAAAAAAAAAGATCGATTCACTTTTAAAAACCTAGACAAACTTAGTTTAAAGGAAACTTTATAGCGGCGCCTGGATGGCTCAGTTGGTTAAGTATCTGACTCTTGATTTCAGCTCAGGTCACAATCTTGGGGGATGTGGGGTCAGGCTCCACACCAAGTGCAGAGTGTGCTTCTCCCTCTCCCTCTGCTCCTCTCCTGGCTCACATGCTCTCTCTCTAATAAATAAAAAAATAAAATCTTTAAGAACAACAACAAAAAAGGGAAATCTCATATTACTACTAAATGAGGAAAATAAGAGGAAAAGCAGTGTTGCCTACAATAACTTCAAAGCAATTTGATGAAAACAAATTTCATTTTTAACAGCTACCGTTGTCTATCTAACATTGTTAAAAACGCAAATGAACCAGGGTTAAGGAGCCGTTAGAGGTTCAGAGAGTCCTATCAAACTGACAAATCAGCAGGGCTGTATCAGAAACCTGAAGAGGGAAGACAGTCCTCACTATTCAGGTCACTGAATGCCCTGTCCAGTTATGACCTAATGTCTCCAGCTGGCTCTGGCAAACCCCGGTGCTTGCCACTGGTTCTTGCCAACCTTGGTGCTTGCCAAAGAGGTTCACTTTGCCTCTGTCCTGTACTAGTTATAACCCTCAGCAACTTGCCGAACCACAATTTCCAAGCCTGCTTCCTTATCTGTAAGCAGAAAATAGTGTGTCTGCTCAGTTTGCTTTCCCCTGTTGCATGTAACTCCCGTACTGGAATACCTACATCTCTTCCTGACCAGATCCTAGTCCCCCAACAGAAATCCAGAACCTGCCACAAAGCCTGTAGCTCACAGCATAAGCCAGTAGGTGGCACCATTGCTCCTGGTTTAAGAAAGAGTTGGTCCAGTTCTCAACCCCTGCTCCACATCTAGCTGTCTGGTTTGTAGAAATATACCCCAAACCTGACAGGAACATAAGCTGGAAACAGGAAAATGGCTGAAAGGGTTTGGAGTCATGACCTTTTATTAACCAGAACTGACCTTTGCTTAAAAATAACGTCGTACAAACCCAAACTGTTTACATGAAGTAAGAATGACCAAAAAATACTTTGTACAGACTTCATTTAGGAAGGGGCTTAATTTAGGCAGCTAGAAGGGGAGACCCTAAGGCAGAAAAGGGAGACAAACCCAGTCACTGCTCTGGGACCAGGAGTGAATTAAAAGGAGGGAAGGGGGAGGAGAATGCACAACTACCCACAGAAAGGTTTAGAGCACATGAGCTAACAACCTTCCAGGCTAGGACATGGTTTTCTTCCCGAGCCCTGCCTGGTGGGGGAACTAGACTTATTAGCTCTGCTGTGGCCAAGAAGCAGTCTTTCTTAACAATGAAAGAGCCTTGGTCACAGTTTTCAAGCCTGGGACAAAGCCACAATGGGCTCATTCTTGAGTCCAGTCTGGTCTTTATGCCCTGGATGCTCGGCCCCATTCTGTGTGGAGCCACCGCGGGTCTCAGCACTCAGGCCCCAGCGCCCACCCCAGGAAGTTCTCAGCCCCTTCAGAGGGGTTTTCAAATGCTAATAATGCCTCTGTCGGAGGCCCAGCTGTTCAGTCCAGTGGTTAGAAGGGCACACTCCCTCTCTCTTCCTCTCTCTGGCTCCCTGAAGTGTCCTAACCAAGACATTGGGATGCAAATCCGTGGGCCCTCCACCCAAACCACAGAGCAGAGGGGCCTCCAGGAGTCTGAAGGCAGGCCATTCCAGGTGAGGCCTGGATGCTCACATTCCATTCCCCTCCCTCTTCCTCTGAGCTCTGCCACCAAGAAACCTCCCTCAGCTGCTGCCTATTTGGCAAACCACTCCAGCTGGCAAAAAAAGCCCAAAAAACTGCTAGGTATAGGTCTGCGCCTTGCTTAGCTGAGAGAAAGGTTTCACTACTCTAGGTCTCCTTCCCCATTAACAAACAACTCTGTGGCAAGAGGAGGGCTGTATGGGAGTACAGGGTTTTGTAAAGATTTTTATTTTTAGGGCACCTGGGTGGTTCAGTCAGTTAAGCATCTGCCTTTGGCTTGGGTCGTCATCTCAGGGTCCTAGGATTGAGCCCCTGCATCGGGCTTCTCACTCTCCTGCTCCCCCTGCTTGTGCACATTCTCTTTCTGTCAGATAAATAATTTTTTTTTTTAGGTTTTACATATATTTATTTGACAGACAGAGATCACAAGTAGGCAGAGAAGTAGACACAGTGTGTGTGGGGGGGGAAGCAGGCCCCCTGCTGAGCAGGGAGCCCGATGTGGGACTCGATCCCAGGGTCCTGAGACCATGACCAGAGCAGAAGGCAGAGACTCAACCCACTGAGCCACCCAAATAAATACTTTTTAAAAAAGATTTTTATTTTTATTCTTTCTTTAAAGATTTTTATTTTTAAGTAATCTCTACACCCAATGTGGGTCTCGAACTCACACGCTTTACCCACTGAACCAGTCAGGCATCCTGGGAGTGCAGCTTCTAACTGGCCCCTCAGACTGGCCCTCACCCTACCCCCACTTCCTAAACACCCAGCCTTAGTCTTGGTCGTTTGAAGTTGGACTGTGCTGGATATAAGAAGTTAGCAAAATCTAGGGAAATAGGTTGCAGAAGAAAACAGCCATTGTTTGTAAAATAATTAGTGCTGCCTTTGAAACACTGAGGAACAAATACATTCTTCCAGAGTTCTTAATTCATCCCAACTCTGGAAAATGACTGCCAGTCTACGATTCTGTGTGAAAGTATAGTTCCCATGATGTTTTTGCGTAAGAGTTCAGAAAGTAACGCTCCACCCTCCACACCCTAGCCCAGAATTAATATGGCTGGTCGGAAGGGAAAGGGTTAATGTTGTCTTCCAGAGCCCAAAAGAGTGGGTTTCTCACGGCTGAAGCTTGGACCTCTGAAGTCAAACACACTTTTGAGTGAGTGCTCCGAGAGGAAGAAGGGCAAGGGCAGGAAACACGGCTGAATTTGCCAGATGTCAAATGAGTAGCTGGTCTGGCAAGAGGTATTCTAGAGAGAGCAGGAAAACGGGAGGTGGCCCAAAGCCGGCTAGCAGACAGGAGTCTGTCAACTCTGAGGTCAAACTTTTTATTTTTTTAAGATTTATTTAGGGGCACCTGGGTGGCTCAGTCGGTTAAGAGTCTGCCTTCGGCTCAGGTCATGATCCCAGGGTCCTGGGATCGAGCCCCACACAGGGTCCCTGGTCAATGGAGAGCCTGCTTCCCCCTCTCCCTTTGCTGCTCCCCTTGCTGTTCTCTCTCTCTGTGTCAAATAAACAAGTACAATCTAAAATAAATAAATCTTCATAAAGATTTATTTATTTTAGAGGGAGAAAGGGAGAGCGAGAGAGAGAGCAAGCACGTGAGCAGGAGAAGCAGGAAGGGCAGAGGGAGAGGGAGAGAGAATCCTAAGCAGACTCCATGCTGAGTCTGAGCCCCATACGGGGCTCAATCCCACAACCCTGAGATCAAGACCTGAGCTGAAATCAAGAGTTGGATGCTTAACTCACAGAGCCACCCAGGTGCCCCCCGACCAGGTCAAACTTTTGAACAATGGGGTAGCCATCACAGTCTCTAAAGAACCTCTCTCCAGTTTTCTTGCCTTCTTGGTGCTCACAAATCACATCAGTGATCACACCTGATTTGACAACGTCCTGTATGAATGCTTAAATGTTCTATATGAAGACACAGAGCTGGTTGTTAGGAGGGCTTAGCAGTTTTTCCCTAAAATGCCAGATGTGCCAGACATGCCCCCAGCAACACAGACAGCTGATAGGGAAGAGTCAAGTAGCTTGTCCTCTTGTCGCGGGAGAGTCCCAGCATGAAAGCAAGACACATGGAGAGCATCTGGCAACCGCCTGACCCCACCCTCCTTCCTGAGAAGGCCCAAGCAGCTACTGTAGCCACTGTGGTCTGCTTGGCAGAGCTGGCTCCAAAGGCTTCCTTTGAGATTAGAAGACCGCCCCTACAAGTCAACTGAAGGCCCATGAACTGAAATACCCTTATGGGGGCTGAAACCCAAGTTTATACAAGCTCAGGCAGCCTCATGACACCCCCCCCCCCCAACACACACACAGTGAGAGGAGACAACCTGGAGGTTTTGCTGAATGAACCCACTCTGGCTGGGGCAGTGGAAGAGGTAAAGTTCAAAGTCAGTTCCGTTGGCCTACGCCCAGATGCTCCTAACTGGGGCCACTGAGTTGGCCCATTGCCCCTGCTGGATCTCTCATGTAATCCTATCCTAATTTCTAAAGCCCAGGTGCCTTCTCCTTGCTCTAAGCCAAGCTGGGGGAAGGGGGTGGGGATGTGTGTGTTTAGTCTATTTGTACCTTAAGCCTACAAAATTTGAGGAGGTCACAGGATGTAGGACCTAATGTCACTGCCACAGATTACATTTCTGGAGCCCTTAAAACACCCATAAGACGCTATGCTCATTCTGGGGAGAATATGAGCCCAGGCACTGCACAGAGGATACTGGCCTAGCACCCTAAGACCCAGGGCTTCCTCCAGGTCTCCACTACTCTCACCTGACAGCACCTACCAAAGGCTGAGTGGCACAGACCCTCTTCTTGTGGGGAAAGATCAGCAACTCTCCTTCCTCCAAGAATTCAAGCAACGTTATGAGTGAGCACTTTCCTGCCTGCCGGCCCCTGCTACCCATCTCCAAGCCAAAGCTAAGGGTTCCGCTCAGAGCCTTGCAGCAGTGGTGAGGCAAGGCCCAGAGCGGGAATTCTGGAGAGCAGCTGAGGGCAGTGATGCACGCACATCACACAGGAGCAAAAAATAGGTACGTCCTGGGTTATTCCCATCTAACACTCAAGCAACACAAGGAGAGGAAAGGATGGGTTATTCTAGACCTTAGAGGCTTCAACTGGTACAAATCAACAGAATCTGGCACCCCTGCCTTTCTCCGCGCACATGCACAGCAGACCAGACGCTTGCAGAGAAACAGGTCTCAAGAGCACGACTGCACATATCCCCATTGCAGGGTTTCAACTCTCCTCCAAAGAAAGGCTATTTTCTTTTAAGAAAGAAAAAATAACAAGAGAACAAACATAGTGTGGTGGTGGGGAGGGAAGGAAACAGAGTCTCTGGCCATGTGTTCACGAGCTTTGGGGACGAGCAGGCGGAGTTCTTCATCGCTGGATGGTGTGGATGGTGGCTGGCTGTCAAGTTTGTCCAAGCCAGTCAGATGGCGGAAGCGAGAATGAATTGCACCCCGCCCCCCAACACATACCTTTTTAAAGTTCTGAGTGCAGTTTCACGACTTGAAAAGTTAATTTGCATGTTTGGTTAGAGAGCTTCCCTCAACTGGTTCTGTCTGATATTAATTTGGCTAAATGTGGCTGCAAGACAGAGGGAAATGAACGTGCTGAACCGCTTAATGAAATGAAGAGAGAGGAGACATGTTCGTTCTTACAAAATTGAAAGGAACAGTAAAGGATATTCCTTCTAGGTTTTGCACAGAATCAAAGGAATCGCCAAGGATTACAAAGCCAGTCGAAAGAGAATCAAAATTGTTTCCCTATGTATTTTCTCAAACCTCTGGCTCCCCAGCTCTCCCTCTCCCTCAAAGTCACGATCATAAAGACAAAGAGTGAAGTGTAAGGAAAGTCCCTTTTATAAGCAGAGTAGCTCAGCAGCCTGGAGGAGGGGTTGCGGCAGGGGAAGTAGGAGGCTGGAGGGCCGCTGCGGCAGCTGGTGGCTCTGTGTATCTGGGGGTGGCAGAGCTTTGAGGAGTGGCTCACTACCTGCCTGCGGTGGGGCTCCCCCAGAGGCAGAGTGTGGGTCCCTGACACTCACCTTGTGTCCACATACAGAGGGCCATGGTGGGACTCACTCTTCCTGCAGGAGCGTGAATGCCTCAGTGCAAAGAGAGCTCAGCACGGGTTACCTGCCACAGCATGTAGCTGTCATTAGTCAAATCCCGTCCACACACCCTGTGCCGTGCTCTCCTCTGGGGCATACAGGTCCTTGCTCTCCATTTCCAGAGAGCCCTGAATCCTAAGCTGGCAGATGCTTTCACTTTTCTCTTAAAGTAGCTCCATCTGTTTAGACACCTGTCAGTATGGGAAGGAAAAGTCTTTTGCCCTGAGGCTTGTAACTGGGCAAACCCCACCCCTGCCCCTCTCACTCTCCTGAGTCAGCACAAGGGGTCCACCACCTGCAGGCAGGCCCCTTTGTTCTTAAAGCTAAAATAACTATAGAGGGTTTTAAATTTGCACTCCCTATGAGCATTTCAAGTCCCTACCCCCACCCCCAAACAGTGCCAGGAGATGCTTTGAAGCTTTAAAATCAAGCACATGCTTCTACTCTTTCCATCTTTTTCCTGAAGACATTAGGCAGGTCTACAATGAAAATCCATTTAGCTGCCAAGCATCCGTAAAGCGGCACAGTCACTATGGAGGGCCACCTGGCAGAATCTATTAATATAACCGGTACTTTCTCTGTGACCGAATCATTCCACCTCATAGTACGCATCTGCCCTAGAGCAAAACATGTTCACAAGGAGGAACGAAAATGAACGCCCCCAACATCTGTGTGCTGTTTGTGATAGTGAAAAAAATAGAAACAACCTAAATGTGCATCAAGAGAATGGTTAAAATACGGCTTATGCATACTATAAAATCATAGGCAGCGGGAAAAAGGAATTAGATAAATCTTTATATTTTGACATGGAAAGATCTCCAAGATGCATAGTTAATTAAGAAGTCCAGTTGTGGGGGCGCCTGGGTGGCTCAGGGGGTTTAAGCCTCTGCCTTCAGCTCAGGTCATGATCCCAGGGTCCTGGGATCGAGTCCCGCATCGGGCTCTCTGCTCAAGAGGGAGCCTGCTTCCCCCTCTCTCTCTGCCTGCCTCTCTGCCTACTTGTGATCTCTCCCTCTGTCAAATAAAGAAATAAAATCTTTAAAAAAAAAAAAAAAAGAAGTCCAGTTGTGAAGGACAGTACAGTGTCACTCACATTCAAGAAGTAAAAATTATGGGGTGCCTGGCTGGCTCATTTGCCAGAGCATGGGACTCCTGATCTTGGGGTCGTGAGTTCAAGCCCTGCATTGGGGATAGAGTTTACTTCAAAAAAAAGGGGGGGGGGAATATACAAACCCAAACCACTTCTAGAGGTCCCCAAAAGAAGGTGAATGCATGGAAAGAGTCTGTTTGGGTGCCAGGAAGCACACCGACCAGATAAAGTGGTATGGGGAGGGGCCTGAGATCGGGTCGTGTGGTCATGGAGGACATTGACTTTATTCATAGAGTCTGAATCATTAACTTCCAAAATGGATTTCTATATTATTAGTATACTTAAAAAAATACAATGAGAAAGAACTCCTCCTTCCTACCTCTGACATGCAGTGGGAGCTCCTCCGACTGCCTCTGCGGCCATCACATCAGCCACCGAACCACCTGCTCTGAGGGCAGCAGGGCAGATTCGGACGGTCTGGGAACTGAGGGGACTATCCTTGGCTTGTCTCTAAGAAGTTACCAGTGGCACTTCCACCAGCTAAGCATTTAAGTTCTTTTTTTTTTTTTTTTAGATTTTTATTTATTTATTTATTTATTTATTTGACAGAGAGAGAGAGAGAGAGCAGGAGCACACAAGCAGGAGGAGTGGCAGAGAGAGAGGGAGAAGCAGGAGCTTGATGCAGGGCTCGATCCCAAGACCCTGGGATCGTGACCTGAGCTGCAGGCAGTTGCTTAAACCAACAGAGCCAGCCAGCTGCCCCAGCAGTTAAGTTCTTGAACACCCCACCTTCTCCTATATATATTTTTTTTTAATTTTTTTTTTTTCACCTTCTCCTATATTAACCAGATTAATGATGCTGGTACTCTTGCCACAGACTTGAAACTTTTCTTGTCTCTCTATTTTTCTTTTTTTCTTCTCCTAGTGGTTATGGTCAGTTACATAAAAACAACCTCCTTTCTCTCCCTCGCTGTTTTTGTTCTTAGTCTTATATCTGCACTTTGTACATTGTTTCCTAATAGCACTTCCAGTCTTCTTACTGCTGTGCAGCTCAGGACTAACACAGCACTGAAAGCATCTAACATCTAGGATCAAAATGCTAGACACATCCATTGACCGATCAACAACCAGACTGGGCTGGGGGAAGATGGCTGCACACACCCACTATTTCCATTTGCTGGGGGTGCACAGAGCTGAGGCACTTACACGCTGCAGCAGAGCTCCATCTGTATCTATGAACACTCCTACGTCAAAGAACTTCAGCACAGCCCTTGTTTTGCCTAAATTCCAGAGAGGAAAGGCATTTTGCCCCCTTTGCGGAAGTCTGGAAATCTGGAGGAACACACTACTTTAGGATTAACTTTTTTGCTTTGTTATTTGGTGTTTGCTTTTGGGAGTGGAGAGAATTGTATTCTTGGCATTTACAGGCTCGGGAGGTACAGACAAAACAAGCATCTTTGTTTTTCCTTCAGGAAGGAAGATCATGAGGACAGAATGTGGCTCTGGCACCTTTCAAAAGAAGAATCTGGTTCTACCCTGGCCCAACGTACATAAAGCATCTGGTTTCCAATTTACAAAGAGAGAAACCTTCTGGAGCCAGGGAAGAAGTTAAGTAGATGAAAACAGAAAGTCTTATCTCGAGTGCTACCCTTATTACAAGAAAAAAAGTCTACCCCTGTCCAGACTGCAAGTTCAAGTGTAACCAAGTATGGAACTCTTCAAGGGCAGGTCTATTGTAGAGCTCAGGGTTTTACCCTAACACTTTC
This sequence comes from Martes martes, assembly GCF_963455335.1. NCBI lineage: Eukaryota > Metazoa > Chordata > Mammalia > Carnivora > Mustelidae > Martes > Martes martes. The sequence continues at coordinate 25,942,148 of NC_137902.1, forward strand.
AGGAAGAAGCCACTGCTGAGTGAGTCATTAAATTCGGTCTGAGGGCAGAGAAAACTGGATGAATCAATCAAACCAAACCAAATAAACCTCAACCCTTCTTCCCATCCACCAACCATACCAAACAGTCTGCAGAGAAAGGAAAGCATGTGGTACAGAGGTGACCTGAGTACTGGGGAAGATGGTTTCTGAGGAATTCTTTCTCACTTAATTTACTAGGGCTTAGCCAACCTACCCTACAGCTTTGAGCTTCAGACGTCTCCAAACCACAGTATAAGAATTTCCCCCCCCACTTCCGGTCTGAAACTTAAGCTTTAGAAACAAACAAACAGCAAATAACCTGTCAAGGTGAATTTTCAACCAAAATAGAGAAAATAATGCAATGAACTTCCATATACCCACCACTTGGCCTCAATAATTATCAACTCATGGGCAATCCCAAACCATATATAATTCTACCCCCACCCCAAATTCCCACCCTATCCCCACAGGAGTATTTTGTAGCAAATTTCAGACTTCATATAATTTCATCCAGAAGTAATTTAGTACAGATCTCTAAATGGTATTCTTTTTAAAAACATAACTACGATTAGAAGCATTACACCTAAGAAATTTGGCAGTAGATCCTTAGTATCATCAAATATTAAAGTTATTGTCCCAATTGATTTCCTTTAAAAAAAAAAAAAGCTGGATTGATTGATTCATTGATTGATTTTAGAGGGAGAGCATGCATCAGGGTGGGGCAGAGAGAGGAGGAAAGAATCTCAAGGAGATTTCCCACTGAGCACAGAGCCCAGTGTGGTGCTTGACCTCATGACCCTGGAATCCTTACCCAAGCAGAAATCAAGAGTCAGATGCTTAACCAATGGACCCACTCAGGCACCCCCAAACTGACTTTCTATAAATGTCTTCTACAGTTGTTCAAATTACTATCCAAATAAGAGTCACATAGTGTATTTCGCTGGTTTATTCTTAAGCCTTTTTAATCTAAAAATTTTTCCCTCTTCCTCTTTTTTTTTTCTTATGGAAGGAACCAGGTTGTTTTTCCAGTAAAATTCCCCAAAGTCTGAATTTTGCTGATTGCGTCCCCATGCCATCATTTAGCATGTCCCTCTGTCCTTGGTGTTTCCTGTAAATGCCAAAGGTTAGAGCGAGAGGTTGAAAGCTCATGGCTGGCTGCGCCACAGTGACGACTGCTAGATCCAGTATCTCCTAATGAGGGTCCAAAAACTCTTCTATTGTCCCTTATCATTGTTTAGCTAGAAATCCTTAGTCTACATAGGAAAGGCAGAATAAATGTGTGGTTCTTTTCCTTTATTCACTATTTTTCAAGAAAAATAAATCATCAAACCTTCTAAAGATGATCAGTTTGTTGTCTGCCTTTTTAACTATTATTAGGCACACATGGATTTTAATATATTTGATGTGTTTCAATCCATTGCAGTTGTTATTGTTCTTAATACTTATATAATCCCATCTTTGGCTGGTAGAAGTCTCTAAAACACAGACTCTCCTGGGTCTGTTGATATGACCCTTACCATTCCTTGTTTTCTGGTACAAAAAGATGTTATAGGCTTGGGGGTGCCTGGATGGCTCAGTTGGTTAAGTGCCAGACTCTGGATTTCAGCTTAGGTCATCATCTCAGGGTCCTGGGATCGAGCCCCATGTCTGGCTCCTAGCTCAGTGGGGAGTCTGCTTGTCTCCCTCTCCCTCTGCCCCTCCCTCCACTCGGGCGCATGTTCTTTCTCTCCCTCTCTCACTCTCCCTCAAATAAATAAACCTTTTTTTAAAAAAAGATGTTATAGGGTGCCTGGGTGGCTCAGTGTGTTAAAGCCTCTGCCTTCAGCTCAGGTCATGATCTCAGGGTCCTGGGATCGAGCCCCGCATCAGGCTCTCTGCTCAGCAGGGAGCCTGCTTCCTCCTCTCTCTCTCTTTTCCTGCCTCTCTGCCTACTTGTGATCTCTCTCTCTGTCAAATAAATAAAATAAAATCTAAAAAAAAAAAAAAAAAAAGATGTTATGGGCTCATTGTGTATATTTTCCTGCCTCAGAACTGGAATCAGCCATTTCTCCAAAAAGCCTTAACTTCTTTCCTTTCCTTTTTTTCCCCTCCCTCCCTCCCTCCCTTCCTTCCTTCCTTTCTTTCTCTTTCTCTTTTCTTCTTTCCTTCTTTCTCTCTCTTTTCCTTTCCTTTTTGTTTCCTCTCTTTTCTTTTCTGTCCTTCTTTCTTTCTTGAGAGAGAGAACACCAGCACGGGAGCAGGGGAGGAGGGGCAGATGGGGAGAGAGAGAGAGAGAGAGAGAATGCTACAGGATCCACGCCCACCAGCACAAAGCCTCACACAGAGCTCAATCCCACCACCCACTATCATGATCTGAGTTGAAATCGAGAGTCCCAAGCTTAACTGACTGAGCCACCCAGGCCCCAGCCTTAGTTTCTTTTAATGAGAAATGGTATATGGTAACCACAATCTGGACCTAGAAGCACCCTACTACTGCTACTAGATTATTGTTTCAAGACTTTTTCAGGGGATCCTGGGTGGCTCCATCAGTTAAGCACCTGACTTGGGCTCGTGATCTCAGGGTTCTGGGATCGGGCCCCATATCCAGCTCCCTATTGAGTTGGGGGGGGGGAGTCTGCTTCTCCCTCTCCCTCTGCCCCTCCTCAACTCATGTTCTCTTTTTCTCAAATAAATAAATAAATAAAATCTTTAAAAAAATACTTTTTCAGTAAACAAAGATAAAAATATTGTTTTTAAAAGAGAAAATAATCTCACGTTCATCCTGATATTTCCAGTTAACATTTAAGAATACAGGGGTGCCTGGGTGGCTCAGTCAGTTAAGTGTTCGACTCTTGGTTTCAGCTCAGGTCATGATCTCAGGGTCGTGAGATCCAGCCCCGTATCAACTCCATGCTGGATGTAGAGTCTGCTTAAGGTTCTCTCCGTTTGCCCCTCCCCACTCTTTCTAATAAATAAATAAATCTTTAAAAAGTTTTAAGAATATAGAATTTTAATTTAATTTTACATTTGTGTTTCTTTTTCTCTTACTCAAAATCTTAGTTTCTAATATATTTATTTGCTTTATCCTATTATATATATAGTTTCAGAATAATACCAATATTATTAACAACATGAACACTGAAAATAGGGGGGGTTTGTCTTTGTGATATATCTATTAGAGGTATACAGTCACTTACTGTGTTTTAAAACCTACATGCATTGTTATGACATCAATGGGATATGCTGTGAATTTTGTTTCATTTTGCTTTTAATTTTTAGGAAATACTAGCAGGCCAGCTTTAAAGTGGACTCCCACGATTCCTCCTCACCTCCCATGTTCACACCTTAAGTGTGAGCAACACCTGCAACTTGCTTCTTGCCAAAAGAACATGGCAAAAGTGAAGGGATTTCACAGATATAATTAGGATCCAAAATCAACTGTTCTTTTTAAAGATTTATTTATTTACTTCGGAGAGGGAGAAAGGGAGCAGGGGACAGGGCAGAGCAGGAGAGAGACAATCAGACTCCCCGGTGAGAGCAGAGTCCACCCCGGGGCTCAACCCCAGGACCCTGAGATCATGACCTAAGCTGAAACCAAGAGTTGGACGCTCAACTGACAGGTGCCCCCAAATCACCTGATTTTTAAAAAATTTTAATATTTTATTGTAGTAAAATACATATAACATTTACCATCTTAACCATCTCTAAATTTATAGTTCAATAGTGTTAAGTTCACCCACATTGTTGTGAAACCAATCTCTAGAATTCTTTTCTTACAAAACTGACATTCTGTACCCATTAAACACTAACTCCCCATTCCTCTCCCTTCAGGCCCTGGCAACCACCATTCTATTTTCTGTCTCTATGAATTAAATTATTCCCAGTACTACATATAAGTGGAATCATACAATATTTGTCTTTTTGTGACTTTTTTTGCTTTAGCATAATGTCCTCAAGGTTCATCCATGTTGTAGCATGTGTCAGAATTTGCTTCCCTTTTAAGGCTGAATAATTTTGTATTGTATGCATGTACCACATTTTGTCAATCCATTCATCTGTAGATGGACCCGTGGGCTGCTTCCACCTTCTGGCTATTGTGAATAATGCTCCTACGAACATGGGTATACAAGTATCTCTTTGAGACCCTGCCTTCAATTCTTTTGCATATATACCCAGAAGTGGAATTGCTACATCATATGGTAATTCTATGTTTAACTTTTTTGAGGACCACTGTACTATTCTCCACAATGGCTGCACCATTTTACATCCCTTCCAGCAAAGCACAAGGGTTCCAATTTCTCCACATCCTTGTCAACACTTGTTGTTTTCTGGTGTGTGTTTTTGTTTTTAAGATTTTATTTTTTAAGTCATCTCTACACCTCATGTGGGGCTCGAACTTACAACCCCAAGATCAAGAGTCACATGTTCCACTGACTGAGCCAACCAGGCACCTTTTTTGTTTTTTAAATAGCATCCTTCCTGGGGTGCCTGGGTGGCTCAGTCCTTAGGCCTCTGCCTTCAGCTCAGGTCATGATCTCAGGGTCCTGGGGTTTGAGCCCCACATCTGGCTCTCTGCTCTACAGGAAGCCTGCTTCTCCCTCTCCCACCTCCCCCTGCTTGTATAGGGCTGTGTTTCTCATTGTCAAATAAATAAACTCTTAAAAAAAAAATAGCATCCTTCCTAACGGATGTGAGGCCAAATGAAATAATTTTGAGTTTTTAAAAGGGAAATTATCTCTGATGGGCTTGACTGAATTAGGTGAAAAGCCTTAAAACAAAGGACTGTATACCCCCTTCCCCCAACACACACACACACACACACACACACACACACACACACACACACACACACACCTTTCTGCATTGCTTGCTTTGAAGAAGCAAGCTGCCTTGAATCCTACAGTTACAAGGAAATTCTGCCAACAACCTAAGGGACCTTGGAAGCAGATTCATCCCTAGTAGAGCCTCTAAATAAGAATACAGCCTAGCAAACACTTTGATTTCAGACTTTGGAGACCCTGGGAGACACTGGTAAGGTCTAAGCTGTACCCAGACTACGGACCAAAAGAGGTAATAATAAATGTGTGTTCTTTTAAGCCACTGGCTTTGTGATAATCTGCCTTATAGCACAAAAAAACTAACAGAGGAAAAACATTCATTTTGATTTGTCTTATAATTATGTAAATTTTTACATGATTCCAAAGTCATAAATCTAAGAGCAAGATATATTCAGAGAAGTTGGCTTCCTGTCCTTTCCATCTGTTTCCTCCTTCTCCCATAGATTGTCATTTAAAAAATATTATGGTTTACCCTTCCATTTAAAAATATAAAGAAAAACATGTTTTCTTATGTAAGTGAAACTTACTATAGATACTTTTTCCACATTTGCTTTTTTTTTTTTTTTTCTTTTTTAAGGTGCAATGGCCATAGTTTTATTTTGGTTCCAACACCAACATACACTTGATTCTATACCCCTGAATATTCAACAGATTTTTAGGCTATATGAAAAAGGGAATTTTTGCTTGATTAATGTGCCGGACATTTTAAGTAACAACTCCGAGGACACTCACAGACATTCTCAAGGAGGCAGCTGCACTGGTCATCCTCATCGCTGTTACTGCTATCACCATCAGATCTTTTACTGTCCAGAATGGTGAAGATTTGTTATTCCCAAATGTAGCTGCCTAATGTATACTGAAATATCTGAAATAGAGTGGTTGGATTTATGCATTTTAAGAGTCATCTTGTTAACTTAGAGTGTATTCTATTTATACGATCAAGATCATAAATCTATAAACCATGCCATATGAATTACAAGAAACACTGTTAAATTCCCTATAGTAAACTGATTGCACTAGGGCCCCAAGGCATACCCTCTCTGAGGGTATTGACTTTGTAACTTTGTAGTCCCTTCCCTTTCTGACTCCAAGCTTGGCCATGGGACTTACTTTGGCCAATGGGACAGTTTATCAAACCCAAGCAGAGGCTTGACAAAGCATGTGTACATTTCCACTTCCTCCCATGGACCCATCGCTGTCACAAGAAGACACTTGTGCTAGTTACCACAAACACTACTTCAATTAATAGCCATTTGTGAACGTGTTTTCATGGTTCTGCCTATCTCTGGGATTCCTAGAAGTGGAATTACTGCATCAAAGGGTAAGTAGATCTGGTTTGCTGGATACTGGTACGTTCTCTTCCACAGAGAGAGCACCATTGTACATTCCACTGTGAACATATGGACGGGCCTTCACAACAGGATATGCTATCAAACTTGTAATCTACTAATCTGACAAGGGAGAAGTGGTATCTGAGGGTAGTTTACCTTGCATTTCTCTCTCTTTTTTTTTAAGATTGTATTTATTTATTTGACAGAGAGAGATCACAAGTAGGCAGAGAGGCAAGCAGAGAGAGAGGGGGAAGCAGGCTCCCCGCCGAGCAGAGAGCCCGATGTGGGACTCGATCCCAGGACCCTGAGATCATGACCCGAGCCGAAGGCAGAGGCCTCAACCCACCGAGCCACCCAGGCGCCCCTATCTTGCATTTCTCTTATTTTGAGTGAGAGGAATGCCTTTTTTTCATGTGTTTATGGGCCATTTGCTTCAAACATCAACATTTAACCCACAGAGCTTTTTGGCTGGCATCATCTCCAGGAACCTCAGAAAAAAAGAAATTAATAAAAAAGACTGACTTCTCTTAGCTCTGTCACCGGCCACTACAGTGTGAAGTAAAAGCATCGCTCAGCACTGATTGGCTTTCTTCTATCAGATTGTGGGGCGGGGGTGGGGGGGGGACGCAAACATTTACCCTAAATGTCTTAAATTTGTACTCAGGCAAAAGGCAAAAACAGGGCACCTGGGTGGCTCAGTCAGTTGGGCCTCTGCCTTCCGCTCACATCATGATCTCCTGATCCGGGGATCAAGCCCCACGTCGGGGTCCCTGCTCAGTGGGGACCCTGCTTCTCCCTCTGTTGATCACCCTTCTTGTACTCTCTCTCTCCAATAAATAAAATCTAAAAAAAAAAGAAAAAAGGCAAAAACAGATCCTCAAGAGTCTCCATGTAATGGTACTTCCCTTTGTCTTATTCTTTGATGCATTTTTCCTTGCTGTGTAACCTTAAACAAGCCATTTAACTTCTCTGCATTTATTTCTTTATGTATCAAAACATGATGATACTATCTACCTTGCAGGGTAGTTTTTAGAATCAAATAAAAGAATTAAAATACAGGGGTGCCTGGGTAGCTCAGTCATTAAGTGTCTGCCTTCAGCTCAGGTCATGATCCCAGGGTCCTGGGATGGAGCCCAGCATCAGACTCCCTGCTCAGTGGGAAGCCTGCTTCTTCCTCTCGCATTCTCCCTGCTTGTGCTCCCGCTCTCCCTGTCTCTGTCTGTCAAATAAATAAATAAAATCTTAGGGGGAAAAATAATTAAAATACGTGAAAATTGCCTTTTGTGCTGAATGTACTATACAAATGAAGCAATCGTCATTCATTTGAAAGATTCTACCACTGAAAAACACAGCCACTGTTTAGAAGAAACACTGGAGGCAGAAGGACTTGGCAGGAAGTGAGACAGAGTCCACCCACCGTAGCAGAGCAGACCCTTCCTCAGGGAGCAGGATTTTACTTTTTGGCTCAGGAAACTAACCCCCTCTTTCTGTAGTTTACATCAACAAATGCAGTTATAGTATTTAAGGGTGTTCTCAGAGATCATCCAGCTGGATCAGACCTGGAGGGCTGTGGGACAGAAAGCACCAAGAAGGGGGAGGCAGCCAGTCTGCAGAAAGCGAGACAGACGCGTGGCAGAAGCAGTCATAAGCATGGTGGATTAGAAGAAAGACAAGTATGTATTAAGTGGCATCTGGGCTCAGTAGTCTGAGCTTCCAGATCACCAATCCCACACTCAGCACTTAAAGCCCCTCTACAAAGGCCTTGGCCAGCAGCTGCCCAGACTTTACTGGGACAACTTCAGAGATGGCAAGTTTACTGCCTCCCAAGGCCTATCCATGTAAGAAAATGCTCCCATGGGGCACCTGGGTGGCTCAGTCGGTCAAGCATCCGGCTCTTGATTTTGGCTCAGGTCATGATCTCAGGGTCATGGGATCCAGCACAAAAACAGGCTCCATTGTTCAGCAGGGAGTCTGCTTGACAGCCTCTCTTCTTCTTCCTCTACTCCTCACCCTGTGTGTGTGTGTGCTTTCTCCCTCTGTAATAAATGAATGAATCAAGAAAGGAAGGAAGGGTGGGGAGGGAGAGAGGGAAAAAAAGATAGAGAGAAAGAAAGGAAGAAAGGAAGGAAGGGAAATAATAGGAAGAGAAAAGAAGAAAAGAAAAGAAAAAAAAAAAAAAGAAAGAGGGAGGGAAGGAAGGAGGGAGGGAGAGAAAGGGGGGAGAAAGAAAATGCTCCCAAATCCAAAAGAATAGATAACAGCTTTCTAGCTCTCTCCTCTGGTTAACAAAGAAAAAGTCCAATCCCTCTTCCATATGGCTAGACCTCAATATTTTTAAAACACCTGTTGTAGGTCATAGTTCACCACTCCCCACACCTCATCCCAAAGTCTTTTCTTCTCCAGGCTATATGTTTCCAGTCTCCTTACTTTTAAAGCCATTCCTCACAGATCACAGTGTAAGAAAGCTTTTGCCAGTCTGAAAGTCACTCTTCTGGGAATACATTCTGATTGTCAATGTCCCTTGTAGAATGTGGCATCCAAGGCACTGTTGGGTTGGAGATGGAACATGAAGCAGGCACTTATTTGAGTACACGTGTAAAGACTAGACATCCCCCGCCAGCTGTCTGCTGTGTCTGCCCACATACTTCCAAAGTTCCCTACCAATCAGACATAGGAAGGGCATTGAAAATAACCAATTTTGGGTGATTTGGTTATAGAAAGAGGCATCCGTAAATTATGAGTGATCACATTTTGGTTCTTGGGCCATACTCCTTGCTGGGACATTTCTTCTTGCTTGGAGGATGGAATAGGGAGTGAACAAGAGCGTGAACTTAGAAGTTTAGCTAGGTTTTCCAAGAGCCATGGAGTTTGCTAGGCCTAAAGGCCCCCAGCCTCAAAGAACTTCCTTAACATTAGAGTAAAACCAACCTTGACATCACCAAAAACTGGAAGACTCTTGTGACTCATTCTGTGGACTTCAAAGGCTGCACAGTGCTTTTTCAGTGGTTGGGCTGCCAACTGCCCATGACTACAGGTTATGGCACAGTGGCAATTGTGTGGTCAGGGGTCACTCAGCCTCAAGGAATCACCTTCAAGGAGTAGAGGTGGGCATACGCACCAAACTGCAAAATGTGTAAACCTTGTGATCCAGAAATCCCACTTGAGAAATTTTTTCTGAGGGGCATCTGGGTGGCTCAATCGGTTGAGCATCTGCCTTCAGCTCAGGTCATGATCCATGGGTCCTGGGATCAGGCCCCACGTTGGACTCCCTGCTCAGTGCAGAGTCTGCTTCTCCTCTTCCTCTCCCTCCGCCCCTCCCCACTGAACTCGCTCTCTCTTGCTCTCTCTCAAATAAAGACAAAAACCTCTAAAAATTTATTCTGAGATCATTGAACATGGTTGCCAAGATGTACAGACATAAATGTTCCTTAGAGTATTGTTTAAAGGGAGGAAAGCTGGAAACTATCTCGGGATCTGTTTACACTAGAGCGGTCTGTTATCTTACTATCTGTGATATCATGTTATAATAAGAAATACGTATTTTGGTCTTTGTCCCTAGCTTTTGGCTAGAGCGCTTAAAACATCCGTCATTTTCTAAGCAATAAAGGTGTAAGGAGCTTATTTTGTTCTTGGTCTTTGACCCCAATTCATGACACAGAGTGCCTCAATCCCTTGGAATTCCTAGATAACAGGAGTGTCTTTTGTTGTAATGGGGCAACTCTCATGACTCCTGGATAGTTCTAGTATGGGGGCTAGTCACCTAAAAGACCAAGCCATGATTAGAAGCTTGGAATGTTCAGTCTCGACCCCCCTTCTCCAGGAAGGGGAGAGGGGCTGGAGATTGAGTTAATAATTGATCGTGCCTGCATGATGAAGTCTCCAAAAAGATCCCGAAATTATGGGGTTCAGAGACCTTCCAGCCTGGTAAAAACATGTGAAGGTGCTGAAGCGGAGGTATACTTGGACAGGGCATGGAAGCTCTGTGCTCATTTCCACATCCCTTGCCCCATGCAATACATCTCTTCCATCTGGCTGTTTCTGAGCAGTACTTTTTCTTTTCTTAGTGAGCTATAATTGGCATAAGACATTATATTAGTTTCAGGTATACAACACAATGATTCGTATTTGTCTATATTGCAAAACGATCACAAGGAGTCTAGTTAACATTGCTCACCACACAGTCACAAGTTTTTTTTTTCTTGTGATGATAAGTCTTAAGATTTACTCTAGCAACTTTCAAATATATAATACAGAATTATTACCTGTAGTGGCTATGCTATATATTATATACCTCATGACTTATTTTATAACTGGAAATTTGACCACTTTCACTCATTTAAGCTGTTCTCCATATCTGTCAGGTTTTTTATTTTGGGGGGGGGCAGGGGTTTGTTTGGTTTCACACATAAGTGAGATCACGTGGTATTTGTTTTTCTCTGCCTATTTCCTTTAGTGTAACGTCCTTAAGGTCCATCCATGTTGTCATAAATGGCAAGATTTCCTTCTTTTTTATGGCTGAATATTACTCCATTGTATGTAAACATCCCATTTTCTTTATTCATTCATCCATTGATGGATAGTTAGGTTACTTCCTTGTCTAGGCTATTGTAAATAATCACAATTGAGTTGTATCCTTTTATAAGAAACCAGCAGTCTAGTAATAAACTGTTTTCTGAGTTCTCTGAGCTGTTCTAGCAAATTACTGAAGCCAAGGAGGGAGTCATGGGAACTCTGATTTATAGCCATTTGGTTGGAAGTACAAGTGACAATCTGGGGCTTATGATCGGCATTTGCAGTAGAAGCAGCCTTGTGAGACTGAGTCCTTACTTGTGGGGTCAGACACTAACTCAAGGAAATAGTGTCACAAATAGCTGAATTGTAGAACACCCAGTCGGTGTTCCCAGAGAACTGGAGATTAGGGTGGTGTGGACAAACCACACATCTGGTCACATAAGTGAGTACAGCAGTGGAGAAAAACAGTGCCTTCTCCTTTCACTACTGTCCAGCGGAGCAATGTACAACCATTACAAACAATGCCACTGATCTGTATTCACTTAGCTGGACAGATTTCTGTGATGTGACATTGGGTGAAGAAAGCATGCTAACATATACAGTATTAACTTAATAAAACTGTCTATTTTTGTGTGTAGAAACATGTCTAGAAGGATGGTAACCAAGGTTAAGAGTAACTATCTTAAGGGCTGGAATTTAGATAATGTTTATTTTTTGTTTTCAATTATATGCCTGTTTATTTTTTAAATATATTTAATTTATTTATTTGAGAGAGAGAGAGAGCGAGCACTTGAGCTGGGAGGCGAGGAAGAAGCAGGCTCCCCACTGAGCAGGGAGCCCGACTCGGGGCTCCATCCCAGGGCTCCAGGCTCATGACCCAAGCCTAAGGCAAATGCCCAACTAACTGAGCCACCCAGGCGCCCCATCTGCCTATTTAAATTATAAAGTAATACAGGCTTATTATACAAAATTCAAACAACAGATAAGTGTATAAAGTTAAAAATGAAACTCTTTCCCATCAGTCCCACTTCTCAGATATAACCACTATTAATGTTTGGCATGCATTCTTCAAGATTGTATTTCAAGCCTATATAATCAAACCCATCCTTTTTTCTTACTTTTTAAAAATAAAAATAAACTCTACCCACTGTCCTGTGACTAGCTTTTTTCAAGTTTTCAACACTGTTTGGATTTCTTTTAACATAATTTTTTAAACTGGAAAAACAACAGTTATTTTTGTTTGGGGGAATAAAAGCGCATCAGCCGGGACAGAACACAATGCATGTGTGATCTGAGTGACCTAGTGAAGAGAGGCACAGGACAAAGGCTTCCTGTGTTCAGGTCACCACACTAGCCAATATGGGTGGGGACACTGACATGCCCAGTCAGCCCAGGAAACTGATAACTGTCCTGTTCTCCCTGCATCTTTGAACCCAGAGAAGGACTGTTAGAGCTTGGGCTGGGGCTCAGGAAGGCCAAGACACTGGGCTGCAATCTGTCCCAGAGATGCCTCCCCTAAGCCAGGCCCCTAGATGCAGTATCATGGACCCAAGCAGGACAAGGCAGAGGAAGGCTACCCACTGCCATCTCAGAGGCCCCCCTGCTGCATGCTGGCAGACCACCACCCACGGCATGGGCTTGCTACGATCCCTCTTGAAAAACACTCGAGTTCCTTTCTTTTCCTCTCCTGGTTCCAATTTCAATTGTCATATTCCTGGAGAAGGGGCTCTATGAGGGATCAGAAATGCTGCTGGAACCTCATCAGAACTCTGCGGGGAGGGGGCAGGCCAGTCTCCTGGCCCCTGAGCACTGGAGAGAAATCAAACAACAAGCCTGTCCACCCTTGCAAGGCAAGACGATAGGCCTGGCTGTGGAGATCCAGGGCCCCAGGAGCCAGAGCAGAGCTGTGTCTGGCTTAGGGAAATCATTTATTTCCCACTGAGAGCACTATGAAGAAACTGGGCAAGAAAGCAGAAGCCTTTGCATTGGCAGATCACTGCATGGTAGTCAAAACTGTTCCAGTAACCACACCAGAGAGTACACCCTGAGGTGGTGACTTATCCTGTGGTATTGGCCTGGGGCTGCTTCTCGGGGCTCACTGTCCTGTCCTCTGGGCAGGCCTTTGAAAAATTCACTCGTGGTTATCCTTTTGGTTTTTCTTTTCTGATAATAACACCCATGCTCTACACAGAAAATTCTAAAATGGTAGGAAGGTCCTGAAAGGAAAATGTCAATGATTCATGACTGTATCACCCTAGAATGGCCTCTGTGACACGTCTTCACCTACATCCTCCCGTCACCGACATGGACGTATATAGACTATTAACAGGATTAGGACCCAACTCTACACACTGTTATAACATGCTTCTTTTCTTTTCTTTTAAGCCTGTTTCCTTTTTTCTTACAATATGCTTCTTAAATGACAACATAAATAATATTAATCACGTTCATGTATTATGTCAGATACTATACTAGGGGCATTAAATATATTAGGAAGTAGATAGTACTATTACCTCATTTCATAGATGAAATAACCAAGTCTTAGAGATGTTCAACCTGCGTCCTGAGCTCCTGCTCCCTTCCACACTATTGCCCAGCATCCTTCATTGAACAGTCCATTGGGAGCCATTAGAGTGCCAAAGAGTTCTACCTCCTGCAGAGGTGCTGAGTCTCCGCCTAACTCTCCAGCTGCTGGGCTCCAACTGTCAGAGCCCGGCACTGCCCCCTGCAGGGAGCGCCCCTGAAATGCAGGTGCTAGAGACAAAGGAGCCACATTCTGCTCAGAGCCAACCAATTAAGGGGGCCAGGGATGTAGGAAAGAGTCTGAGGGTGAAGTATCCTTCAGAAGTATCGAATAACCCTTTTTTTGTTGTTTTTAGAGTTTTTTATTTTATGTAATCTCTAAATTCAATGTGAACCCCAAGATCAGGAGTCACATGCTCTATGGACTGAGCCAGCCAGCCGTCCCTCCAATAACCCTTTTCTACTAAGAACCTCCAAGCATTTCATGTGGTTCTCCAAGTAAGATACAGACCCATGTAAGCTAAAGGAATATGCCTCAAATCATGCAGTAGCTCAGCATGATTTCCATTCACCCCTCCCCAACAAACCTCTGCGTACTTCGATCCTTCAGCCAGGGGCCGGGCATGGGCCCCAGCAAAGGCAATTCATTTCACAGGGCATCTGGCTACACCACTGAGATTTAAAGATGGCCACCCCTCCACTTAGGTAGTTACTCAGAAGTGAAAAATACTAAATCAGAGGTCAGCAGACTTTCTCTGTACAAGGCCAGATACCAAATATTTTATGCTTTGAGGGCCACATAGTATCTGTTATGAACTATTCAATTCTGCTGTTGTAGCACAAAATATGCCATAGATAATATGTAATGGGCATAGCTGTGGTCCAAAAAAATTTTATTTACAAAAGCAGGTGGCCATCAGCATTTGGCCTGTAAACTGTATTTTGCCAACCTCTGCTTTTAGGGTTTTAGTCTTCCCTAAAAACACCTAAAATTTAATATTGGGTAGACTATAATTTACATGCAAACCACTTAAATTTTAGGGCATAAGATCATTTCTCAGGGGCTGGCCGGTTTTTTCCCCCCAGTGGAGTATTTTTCAACTATTAATCTAATCTTGGGAAACTGCAGAAAAATCAAGGATTGTTTTGCCTTTCAGTTGGTCAGTATTACTAACAGATGAAAGGGAAAATATTTTACAGACCCATAGCAACCAGAAAAGAGGATAAATCAGGCTGAGGGAAAGAAAACGTCAAGAAAATTAAAACGAATATGAGGAAGAAAAATGATATTAATATAACCAGGCAGTTCCATTTGACTTCAGTTAGCTGACTGGGGCAATGGGCAGCTTATCCAAACCAGGAAACGAGAGACCTCGACAACTCTCAGTGGCAATGATGGAGCGTCTCCTTTCAGAAAGTTTTACTCGAGGCAAAGCTATTAAGATCACATCCACTTGGGACCTCTAGAAAGAAAGCCAGGTAAGCTGCTGCTGAGAAGCTGAACTGCAGCGTAGCAGTATCTCACACCTGGGGACACACTCTAAGCTCTTGGCTCCATCTTCCTGACTTCCTCCACTCACCTGCAGAGCAGGGGCGAGTAAGCACAGCCTGATCCGCTTCCTGGGTCTGGAAAGAGAGCCCTGTGGTATGCTGCGGGGCATCAGTACCGCAGAGGCTGCTTACACCCCCAGCAGAGATGGGGGCCCCTCCCTAGGCTGGAGAGCCTTAGAAGACACAGGCTTGGGGGGAAGATTATAGTAAGTTAAGGTCCCTAGAGTTAGCATGGCAGGACTGAGAAGGATCTGGGACTCCCAAGTGCTGCAGGGGCCCTAGCACCTTCCTGGGAAAGAACCACTCTCAGAATCAGACAGAAAGTCTCCAACACCTCAAATCCAATCACATCTTAATTTTTTTAAAAAAGATGGGGGTAGGTGTGTTTCACGCCCCAGAATGGTCATTTCACCTTCCTCCTTCAAATGCTTTCCACTGCCCTTGGAATCAAAGTCACTCATCATCACGACTTTGAGCGCGTGCAGATGCGAGCTCAGCACTTCCCTGGACCTGCTCAGCCTCCTGGCTCCTCCAGGCACCGGAGCCTTCTTCCAGCTCCTCACTTTCCTCCAGCTCCTCCCCCTCCTCGGGGCCTACATATGATGTTCTCCCTGCAAAGAATGCTTCTCCCCACTTTTTTGCCTTCAGTCCCGTCCTTGCCTGACTCTACAATCTAAAACCACCCTATTCTTTGAAGCACCTTGACCTTTCCCTTTCAGTAACCTGATGGAATCAAATATTTCTGCACCTGTGTTTTCAGGGTCTCTCTCTAATGCCTAAAGGCAGAGACCCTATCTGTTTGTTCCATGTGGCTTCCTCAGCATCTGGCACAGTCCTTGGCATGTAGCAGGCCCTTAAATAAAAAATACAACTAATGAAAAATAGCTCCTTTCCTCCTAGTTTTCTTTAAAATGGATCCTTGAGGCTCAAGAGGCTATAGCTGCAAACCTATGCTGGTTAGGGTGTCCCTGGAGCCGTGCTCTGGCTCCTCACCAGTTGCAGGAAATTCTGCCAGGCCCACCACCTCTCTGAGTCCATTTCCCCATCTGAAAAGTGGCAAACTAGTATCTTCCTCAGGCCACCTACTGTGGAGGTTAAATAAGAGAATGCAAGTGCCTAGGATAGCTTGGAGCTTAACAGCTACTGCTCCATTCACTTACTTTTAATTATTAAAAAAACAGGCACCTGGGTGGCTCAGTTGTTAAGCCTCAGCCTTTGGCTTAGGTCATGGTCCCACGGTCCTGGGATCAAGCCCCATATCAGGCTTCCTGCTCGGCAGGGAGCCTGCTTTTCCCTCTCCAGCTTCCCCATACTTGTGCTCCCTCTCTCGCTCTCTCTGCCATAAATAAATAAAAGCTTTAAAAGGAATAAAAATTTTAAAAAACACATTTCTAAAAAAAAAAGTGGGGGGAAAAAAAAAGGGCCTCAATAGGAAAAGACTGAATTACAAGTATAATTTTAACTTTAGAAAAAGTAGGAGGAGGGGCGCCTGGGTGGCTCAGTGGGTTAAGCCTCTGCCTTTGGCTCAGGTCATGATCTCAGGGTCCTGGGATCAAGCCCCACATCGGGCTCTCTGCTCAGCAGGGAGCCTGCTTCCCCCTCTCTCTCTGCCTACTTGTGATCTCTCTCTCTCTCTCTGTCAAATAAATAAATAAAATCTTCAAAAAGAAAAGAAAAGGTAGGAGGAGGCAAAACTCAAGAAAAGGACACAATTCCTTGACATTCCTTATATAGGGGTGCCTGGGTGGCTCAACCATCAGTTGAGTATTCGACTCTTGATTTCGGTGGAGGTCCTAATCTCAGGGTTGTGAGATCAAGCCCCCCACCAGGCTTCACAGCTGGGCATGGAGCCCGCTTAAGATTCTCTCTCCCCGTCTCCCTCTGCCCCTCCTCCCCTCCTAAAGAAAAAAAAAAAAAAACAAGACATTCCTTATATAAAACTTGACCTGCTGTCGATGTCTGGTAAAGTCTCTCCAACTTCAGTTGGCAGGCTGTGTCGCTCACCACTTCCAACTTCAGAGCCAGGAAGCATGATGGATGGGTTCCTACGCTAACTATAAACTTCATGAGACACTGTGTAAGGGCCTGGTTTCTTTCTAACCCCAAATGTATGCCATTTAACATGTATTAAAGATCTCTCTCAGGCCAAAAACCTAAAAAAGGGGACCAATTCTCAAGGACTCAAGAGAGTACTTTGTCATAATAAAAACAATTTTATATAACAATCATTCTGTTGTTTGTTGAAAACAATGATAGTATCTCCTGGCCGATCACACAACAGTATTACTCTAATAATATAACCATTTGTCTCAAGGGGTATTGACATGTAAAATGTTCATTTCACCTAACCAAGCAATTGTACTTCTAGGAATTCATCCTACAGAAATTGTTAGGCAAGAGTACAAAGATACACACACACACAAGGATGTTCACTGCAG
Organism: Martes martes; assembly: GCF_963455335.1. Lineage (NCBI taxonomy): Eukaryota > Metazoa > Chordata > Mammalia > Carnivora > Mustelidae > Martes > Martes martes. Next base: position 25,959,338 of record NC_137902.1, read on the forward strand.
GTTTGTGGTAAGGAAAAATTGCAAATCATCCAAACACCCAGTTAATAAAGTTACATAAATAACTTTAAATAAAGTTAGTTAAATAAAGTACAGTATATCTAGACAATAAAAAAAACTACATAAATAAATACTTCAACTAACTTTAAATAAAGTTAGTTAAATAAAGTACAGTACATCTAGACAATAAAAAAGCCCAGTTAGAAAGAACATACTAACATGGGAAGATGTCCAAAGGATATAAAGTTAAAAAAGCAAGCTGAACAACAGTATGAAAAGGCACGGTCCATTTTTTTTTAAAGATTTCTTTTTTAATTTTTTTTTTTTTATTTGACAGAAAGAGATCACAAGTAGGCAGAGAGACATGTGGCGGGGGTTGGGGGAGCAGACTCCCTGCTGAGCAGTGAGCCCGACGCAGGGCTCAATCCCGGGATCCTGAGATCATGACCTAAGCCAAAGGCAGAGGCTCAATCCACTGAGCCACCCAGGCACCCTGGCATGGCCCATTTTTATAAAGTAATGATTATTCTATACAGATCAATGCATTGAAAAGAAAGCCTGGAAATAGGAACACCAATGTTTTCTCAGTGGGAGGATGCCTTAGGAAGGATTTTCACTTTCTGGGCCATAAATTTTTAAGTTTCAGTTTTTATAATGAGCAAGTATTTCTTTTATAAGTGGGAAAAGGAAAGAAAGCATTAAAAAAAAAAATCTCTGTTGGCCTTCATCTGTCAATACCACAGCGTTCAGTCAGCTGCAAGCTTTGATGGCTCAGGAAGCTCCACGATGCTGCCCTGTCTCCCTACTTGGGCCCGAATCACAAATTGAGCAGACTCAGCACATGTCATGAGGTTGCCATTAAACAGCAGCCAGCCAAGGCACTTGAGTTTCCACAGTGTCAGTTACAAGGTTGGGGGGCCATGTTTCTCCTCAAACTCAAGTGAAATTGCCTTGGAATTTGTGGTTAAGGCCTACCAATGGCAGAAAGGGGAGCAGACAGCCTCTCCAGCAGAATTCTAAAGCACAGCTCGGAAATCAAGCCCTGCTGAGTTGGGGAATGGTTTCTTTTTAATGAAACCCAGAGAATGGGGGGCAGGGGAGCAGTCACTGGCAATCTGAGAAGAAGGAATAAGCTGATCATAAAATTAAAAGAGAATGGGAAGTAAGAGAAAGTAGCTGCAGAGCGGGAAGGAAAGAAATTGAAGTGTCTGCTGGTTGTTACTGATGTCTGTACTACAGGACTTCCCAAATGATTCACACCAGAGGCTGGATTTGATTCTAAATCTCCTGTAGCAGGTGAAACGACAGCTCCCCTGTCCTCATGACTGGACTGTTCTCTTTCCACTAGACACTATTGCACTGGCCCTGTGTCCGGGTCAATATGCAAGGGTCCTCTGATTCAGGCAGGGCGAGGGCTTCTTGGGTGGAAGCACAGACACTATTTTGCCCACCTGGAGCCATTTCCCTCCTCACCAACACAATCTCAATTTCCTACCTCTGCCTTTCCTTGGCTGTGCTCATCAGGAAACCAGGGCCCGTCCCAGCTGATCAGTAAACCAACACGATTGTCCCAACTTCCTGACATAACTCTGGCCAATGAGATGCCAGGGGAGATCAATGAGGGCAGTTCTGTGAAGGTGTTGACTGGTCTTTAAAAGAGACACTGGGAACGCCTGGGTGGCTCAGTGGGTTAAAGCCTCCGCCTTCAGTTCGGGTCATGATCCCAGGGTCCTGGGATCGAGCCCCGCATCTGGCTCTCTGCTTGGCAGGGAGCCTGTTTCCTTCTCTCTCTCTGCCTGCCTCTCTGCCTGCTTGTGATCTCTCTCTGTCAAAAAAATAAATAAAATCTTTAAAAAAATAAATAAATAAAAGAGACACAGGACAACAGTATCTCTTTTACTGCCTGTAGACTCTGTCAAGTGTGATTCCAGGATGCTAGGGATCATGGCAGCCATCTTTGGACTATAAGGGAACCTGTGTTAAAAAGCGAGCCGAAGTGCTGAGGAAGGCAGAGCAGGAAGTCAGAAAGAACTCAGGTCCTAAACAACTTCACTGAACAGAAGACAACCAACCCCAGAACTTGCCTGCCTCCGGATGACATGCTATGTAAGACAAGTGCCATTATCGTTAAGCCATTTCAGTCAGGATGTATACTGTGATTTGTAGTCAAACCCTCCCAAAAGACACAACAAGGCAGAACAAAAGGTGCCCACTGCATCTGCGCACCCTAACGATCTGACTTCTGAGCATAACTGTGCACCAGAATTACTAGGTGACAGATGCCCCTGTGGCCTCATAAGAGATTTTGCCTACCCAGAACTATACCTAATCTTTTCCTGCTTTAGAGGACTTTCCTGCTTTAGAGGGCTCTTTCCCACTCCATGTGATTAGAAACGAGGAGAGGGGAGAAACTTTAAACATACATTCTGGTGCTCCATCTCAGCCACCACCACCAACCAGGGTGGTCACACGACCCAGGCAGAACTCACCTGAGTCCTTCCCCAAGACTGATGTAGGAGTTGGACGAAAACAGCCTCCTGCCTGCTGGGACTACAAACCGAGAGAACCAGGAACTGACTGGTGATGCTCATCTTTCCTGATGTGTAGGGTAAGTCAGTCTATAGTACAAGACCAACACATGAATCAGAGCCCTGAGGATGCTCTTTGAACATACAGATCAAGCCATGCCTGAAACCTTGGACGACCCATTGACCTGAGCCATAAAGCCATTAAGGGAGTTTGATTTGGGTCTCTGTCATTTTCTTATAACCAGAGGCAACCTGACTAAAACAAACACAAGCCTGCCCCACCCCCACATCTTGAATCCTTTACCTTCTCTGGATAGCCTCCTTTCCCAGGCCTCTCTCATTTCTACTTCCTTTTCTCTACAGCTCAACTTCCCACCTCTGAGCAAATGAACCAGCTGTCGTCTGGCTAAGTTACAGGAGTCTTCTGAGTCATTCTTCAGAGCAGGCTTCAGAGGCAGCCTCACGTGGCCCCACAACTGGGTGTGTGCACTGCCACCCACCGCTATCCTCCCCAGAGCCTTGTCCCTCTTCCCCTTGCCTACCACTGTCCTGATGCTTTTCCCAAGGCTGTGGAGCTACTTGGGCCTGGAAAAGCAGGTTTCAACATCCCATGTACTGGATGGCACTGCTCAGCATGTCCACACAGGCATATAGGCGGGGTGCTCCACACACAGTCACCGAGTGTAAGGTAGCAGCACAGGTGAGGCAAGACCATCAGACAAAGTTATAGTGCTAGTTACACGCGTAGGTGTATCTGTGTGCACATCAGATGTAAAATATATGTGCAGGACAGCATACATGTAGCCCTTGCAGAGGATGGCCACTTGGGCCAGAGCAAGGCCTACAGGTCACAAGGGAGGTTCTCTGCAGCATCAGCAAAGTGTGCCACACTCTGAGAAGTCCTGAAAGGCCTAAACTTCGTCTTAAAAAACAGTTACAATAGGGGCAATTATTCACACTTGAAAAAGGTTCTTCACCTAATAAAAGGAATGACTACAAAACCCCACTAAACAGCATGGGCCCTATTGCGTTTCAAATATAAGATGATTTGTATAAGATTTTGCAGGGACTGTCAGCTACGTAAATCGAAGAGCCACAGTTGAACTGAATTCGGTTTTTTGGTTGTATAATGCGACAAACACAACAAGGTGATTTTATTTGTATCACTATTATTATTGATTTTCTGTGTGGAGAAAGATAATGGCACCAAATAAACATCATATCAGCTGAGACAAGCATCTGATTCAGGGACAAGCAAGGCATTTCCTTCCTAACAGGGCTTTGCTGTTAAATGACATCTTTATTGTCATTGCAAAAAAGGACCAAGGTACCCACCTTCTCTGTCCATTTAAAGTTTTTAAAGAATAATAATAATAGTAACTGCAGGTAATACATAGTTCTTCCTATATATCAGGCACTTTTTTTATTTTAAAGATTTTATTTACTTGACAGAGAGACCACAAGAGAGGGAACGCTAGCACAGGGAGTGGGAGAGGGAGAAGCAGGCTTCCCGCAGAGCGGGGAGCCTGATGCGGGGCTTGATCCCAGGACCCTGGGATCATGACCCGAGCCAAAGGCACACACTTAACAACTGAGCCACCCAGGCACCCCATCAGGCACTGTTTAGAAGTATTAGCTCATTTCATCTTCTCAGTAACTTTATGTGTAGTTACCATTATTATCTCTGTTTTCTAGATGAGTAAGTGAATTACACTGCCCAAAGTCAGGAAGCAAGGCTAAGAGCGAAGGCAGTCTGGGTCCAGAAGCCATGCTCTTCACAGTCATACTAGGCTGCCCCCTGGACCTGACAGTTGTGCACAGGATGGTGAACAGTACGGGGAGAGGAGCAGAAATGGGGGCTACTTAGCTTAGTACCAACAAGTTCGGGCATATGGTGCTCAGGACCTGTACAATGCAGTGAAGTGGGGAAAAAAAAAAGAAAGAAAGAAAAGGAAAGAACAAGGGATGGTGATTATAAGTGGGCACAAGGGAGGTTTCTAGAGAACTAGCCTGTGTTTTTTTTTTTTTTTAAGTTTTATTTATTTATTTGACAGAGAGAGAGAAAGATCACAAGTAGGCAGAGAGGCAGGCAGAGAGAGAGGGGAAAGCAGGCTCCCCGCTGAGCAGAGAGCCCGATCGAGCAGAGAGCTCGATCCCAGGACACTGGGATCATGACCTGAGCCGAAGGCAGAGATTTAATCCACTGAGCCACCCAGGTGCCCTGAGAACTAGCCTTTTTCTTGATTTGGATGCTAGTTATATGAGTGTGTTTAGTTTGTGAATAGTTATCAAGCTGTACTTTTTATATATATATTTTCATAACTATGAAAGTTAAAGGACCAGGGGATGCCTGGGTGGCTCAGTCGGTTAAGCATCTGCTTCAGCTCAGGTCATGATGCCAGGGTCCTGGGACTGAGCTCTGCATTGGGCTTCCGGCTCAGTGGGGAGTCTGCTTCTCCCTCCCCCTCTGGCTGCTTCTCCCTCCCTTGCTCTTGCGTTCTTACTCACCTGTGCTCTCTCGCTCTCTCTCTCTCCCCCTCACAAAAAAAAAAAAAAAAAAGCTAAAGGACAGAAGGATGGATTTAAGAGGATTTGGGTAATATTACGAATGGCTTCTGCCCCCACTATTTTCCAGATGTTCCACAGTGACTGAGACGTGACGGAGCTCACAGGCCATGCGAACCAATGGAGTCATCCATATGGAGGATTCTCCAATCCCATGTCCAGCCTGAGACATCCAACAGCCCAGACATCGGCTGAGCGATAGGCAACATAGCATCATGGTTAGGAGAATGGCATGAAGAACTAACTTCCTGGTTCAAATCTTGCTTTGCACATCCTAGATGTGTGATCTTGGACATGTTATACTTTTCCATACTGTCTTGCTCCCTGCTACACTCTCCATAGTATAAGACAGTTTCTAACTCCTAGTACTTTATTGCATATTAAATGAGCCCTTGCAACAGTGGCTGGTGCACGGAACACACTATTAAATGTGAGCCTTTGTCTTCACCATTTAGGCCCATAGCCATGGCCTCCTCCCTTGCATCACTTACCATATACTTTTAAAAATCATTTTTCCATTATTTAAATAATTCATTATTATTCCCTGCCACGTTCCAAAAAGCATTTTAGGTAGGTTTGTTTTAGCTACTATTTAAGTAGTATGATCATATTACAGAGAATCTGGAAAACAGAAAACCAAGTGGTATACTTTTGGAAGGGTAGCCATCCTGCCGAGGCTATGCATTGCCTGACATGATCTGAAGTCACACTAAAGACACCAGAAATGGGGCCTTGGTGCAGAAGGGACCATGGGGTACACACCAGACAGGCTACATTCAAGAAACAGCCACGACTTTTTTATTTAAAAAATTTCAATTACATAGGAAAGTCAGAAAGTCAGTACAGCAAATACCCATATGCCCTTCACCTAGATTCGCCAGAATTGTTGACATTTTGCCACATTTGCTTTCTCTTCTCTCTCTACACACACTCTACTTTTTTGTCTACTCATTTGAAAATTAAGTTGCAGAAATCATGTCGTTTTGTTCATAAGCGCTTCAGCTTTTATCTCCTAAGAACAAGCACATTAGCCAAATAACCATTACATCATATGGCACCTAAGGAATTTCAGTTGTACGGTCCTATTATCTAATATACAGTCTATATTTATGTTTTCTCCAGTGGCCCTAAAAGTGACCCCCCCCCCAAATTCAGGATCCAATTAAGGATCACAAGTGCATTTAAACCGTCGTGTGTTCTGTAATCTAGTACAGCCCCAGGCCTTACCCCTGCAGATCTTTCATAGGATTAACATTTTTGAAGAGTCCAGAAAGTTTTCTTATAAAATGTCCTACCATCTAGATTTGTCTGATTGTTTGCTCATGATTCAATGCAGGTGAAACCTTTTTTGGAAAAGTGCTCCCCGGCTGATATCTTCTACTGCGCACTGCCACTCATAAGGAGATACCCAGTAATAAGCTGTCCATTACTGGTGTTGCTATGTTTGATCATGTGGTCAAGGTGGTGTCTACCCAAATCCTGTCACTGTAAAGGTACTTTTCTCGGTAACAAATAAGTAATCTGTGGAGGGTTTGAGTCCCTGTGAATATCTTGTTCCCCGAATCCTTTTATCCAATGGTTTTAGCATCTGTTGATCATCTGTCTGAATCGATGATCACGCTAGTGGTGCCAAACAGTCCCTGATGATGTTTATTGTGTGGCTGAAATGAACTGCCGCAAGTTAAATCTTATTTCTCCACATACTTGCACTATTAATTCAGAACTTTAATATCAGAACTATTTCAGAAGGTCATCTGCTTGACTCCTCCCGACAGTGACTCATAACACCTGTTTTTACATTTCTCTGATTTCTATCCACCTGAGCAAGTACAGTAAGTAGAAACAAACATATAAATGCACTGGCTTAAGCAGTGGGCAAGGAGTTACCTGTCTATACAAGCAAGAGGCTGCCTAGTCTTTAGAGCCCCCTTTCCTACAGCAGATTAAATTTCCTATCAAGAAAAGTCTGTTTTTCCAAAGACTGTTCTTTATCAGTCAGCTTCAGGCATCCAAAGAAGGAAAAGGGGGAAGATAAAAGGGTTCAATCACAAGACTCCTGGTACAATTTTAAGAGTTTCTGCCAACGGCATTAGGACAGTACCAAATCCCATGGGCCGCTGCTTCAGGCCTGCTTCTCCTGCCCCTGTGAAGAGGACTTCTTTCTGGTCAACAATCCTTTAGAACCCAAACATCATCCCCAGACCAACTGCCTTAGAGTCCCAGGGAAGCTGATTAAGAAACAGATGCCTCGATCTCTCCTCTGACCAATTGAATCACAGCCACGCAGAGGGTTGGGGACAAACTTGCCAGAGAATCTCATGAGCAGCCAGGTTTGGGAACCCTTGCTTAGAAAGGACCCACTGTAGTCCTCCAAAGGGGACTATTCCATAGGACACAAAATGGAAGATAGTAGTTAAAGATCAGTCCCATAATGTGATAGCCTCCCTGTCAACAACTGACCCCAGGGGTCCAGACAGAGGGCAGATGAGTTCAACCCAGAGGATCTATTGCACCCCCAATTTATAACGTACATGAAGCTGGGAAAAACTGTCACATCTATGGCTCTCTAAATTTAGTCTCTACCAGAAGCATCTGGGAACAACACTCCGAAGAGGTCCTGAGCCAGAGGTCTCCTGTGGGGCCCAGGAACACGTGGTTACGACAAGCTCTCCAGGTGCTTCTGAGGCAAGGGACCCAAGGACCACACTCTGAGGGTCTCTGCCCTAGATACTGCTCATCCACGGCAGTCAGAGAGCAAAAGAGTTGGATAAAACTGTCTTGGCCTTCATCTGAAGGCTACTTACCAAACCAAAAAAACCAAAATCTTGAGACTACGCGGGAAATGTTTGAGTAATTCATTAGCCGCAAAGAAACACCCAGATGATATGAAACCTTTCACAAATGGTATTAAATTTTGCTCTAGCATTTTATCCCACTGGAGGACTACAGGCAGGATGAGCTAAGGGTAGGAGACCAAGGTCCCAACACAAAGTCTCCACTTCGGGTGCCACGCTGGCAGTCTCCAGAGGGGCACCAGAAGCACGGACCATCCCCTGGAGGTCACTTGAATCACACGAATCAAATTTTTCTGACTGTCAAGTTCCCACCTGATTCCAGCTTCCCCCTCACACTGTGAGGGATCAAACTCCCAGCAATTCTTTCTCTCTGCCACACCCTCTACTGTTAACCCAAGGCTTAACCAAGATTAACACATGCTCTTGGGACCCCAAAAATAGAGATGGCTAGGCCACTGGCAGCAGGGAGCAAGGATCATACTAATTATGGGAAATGGGACAGACAAAGAATGCTGATCAGCTCCATGCTGAGTTGGCATTTGGCTTACTGGGAATCTGAGGTATGGGTGGCAGTCTGCAACACGGGCTCAGGGTATCATAACAGTGGCTACCGGAGGTCATAGTGGCATAGCCTTCTCTTCCCTGCCCCAGGTAGCTTCCCACCCAGGAAACACCAGGCAGAACAAGCCACCTTCATGGTACAAATGGGGCACAGTACTCACAGGAAAGGTCCCTCTACAGATATCAAAATAATGTCTATGAGTCCCCAAAGCCAACCAGGCTCATGGCAAAAGGATCCCCACGCCAGCCGGCTCTTGGTGTTCTTACCTGACTGGAACACATATCTGGCCAAGCCCTGCATTAGCTCTGCTGGCCATGTTGGGGGGGCAGACTCCCCTGTTTCTCTCTTCAGACGAAATGTCAATTCAAAGCCAAAACCACTAGGCCCGTCTGTTCCTGTAAATCTGGAAGGAATAAAAAGCAAATGTTTTTAGTTCAACTACCTTAGGAAAACTGTTTTTAAAGTCCAATTAAAGTTCTCCCCTATTTTTGGTGGCCTCAGCATCCAAACCCCTTAATCAGAGGAATCTCCCTCAGTAGCCCAAAAGGAGTCACAATACTAGTCTCGCGCTCTTGCCACCCACGGTACATGGGTATGACCTCGGCCCAGGCAATCAAATTCCCCTGGTGGCACTCTAAATTATGAGTTCCACATTTTGTGGCTCTGGAACATTCCTTTGAGTGATTAAAACTCTATTACCGAAAATCTTCCTTATTCACACTCCTTACTCCTTCAAGCTGTTAGTAAGTACCTACTTAGTTTGCTAAGGACACAAGTCCTATTGTATGCTCTGTGAGGACAAGACCCTTTCTCCACTCCCACCTTCACCCTGCCCCACCACAGGGTACAATCCTTGGGCTAGGCAGGCTGGTCTCCAAACTCGGCATTTGTGGACAGGTCCCAAGGCAGATTCCAAATACTGGGAGGGCCTGTATTCTTCCTGACACCCAGCACCCCACACGTGCTCATCAATCAGCACATGCTCTTCCTGAAACCTGGTGTCCTGTGTGTACTCTTCAATCACTGGAATGCTGGGGAAGTATGATTTGGGCCCCCTCACCCCAGGTGGACAAGAATGATGACAGTTACTCCCTCTATGGCCACACTCATCACGGTGAAGATGAGGCGAGGGAGGAATGCCCGCCTCTGACCTCTAGGAAACGATCAGGAGTGCCAAGTCTTCGGGGAAGACTTCTGCCAGAGAGGAAAATGATGTGGATGAGAAAGCAAGTCCTGGTTGGGGGGTGGGGGGGGTGGGTGTGACACACCCCCGTTTGGGAGGGCAGCATTCAGGGAGGACTTCTTGACATCTCAGGAGGTTTGCCAGCATGGGAAGAGTTAAAAATTAAAATATGTTCGTGATATAATTTTCAGTAATTATATCTTGTACAAACATGAGCCACAATGATTATACACATGTAAACTCCTCAGCATACAAATACAAACCATAAACTAAGATGACAGCCAACACCTCCTTGCTGGCCAAGCTACTGGAACAGGGAGTCAGAGGCGAGAGTTTCAAAAGGATGACGATGCACAACCCTGGAATTCCACATGCATCTTTCCTCTATCATGCTCCTCAGCACCCTCAAGAGGCCAGGCCAGGAGACTGGACAGAAAGAGATTCCAAAGGCTCCGAAACAAAGCTCGAAGCTCAGACACCAGCCCTAACCTTGCCTGTGTGCCTGGGAGAGCTCAGCCCTCCCGCACTTGCTGCAGCAAAAAGATAACCTCTGAGAAGCTACGTTCTCCAAAGGACTGAAAAGGAATCTGTCCTTAAAGGTGTCATGCTGGTGCCTTATTGTATTTAAAGGAGGTGTCTATGGTTTGCATTTCCTCTGTGTATCTAGCAGAGTGGGAGACAAAAACCAGTCCGAGGGTACACAATTAGGACTTCACAGACCAGATGAGAGGCTTCCCTTTACTGAACTGTCATATTTGGGGGCAATTCAGTGCAGGGGGGCTGAGGGAATAGCTAAGCCAGCTGAGGCCGGAAGAGCCACCTCCCTGGGGCTGCAGGCTGGAGAGGAGTGTGAAAATCCAAGGTAATGCAACACTGACTCAGACTTAAAACTCCATCGAGGGAGATGGGTCACTAGGCCAAAGGGAAGATTTCAAGCAGCCTCCAATTAGAAGCAGCTTTGTAAAATGTATTAGACCATTATTCCAGGGCTTTCATCTTGGGCCAAGAAAAATAAAGGATTTCTAACCACAAAAATTTGAGAAACAGACAAAACGAACATGTTCCTCAGACTGCACGATGGGGAGAACTGTCAAATGCGGGGAGAAACCATCTGCGTCCAAGGAGCACCGCCACTGTGAGGAAACTGTGCACGCACGCATGCACACGTGTGTCAGAGCACACGCACACGCGTGTCAGAGCACGCGCACATGCCCACCATCTGCCTCCATGCGGGGTGCTTTCTGGGCCAGCTCTGTGGTGGGCAGGCCGGCCCTCACTGGGCTGGCTGGGAGGCACAGGCCCGGCCAGATGGTGTCCACCTGCACTCGATTACCACCCACCAAGCAGGCTGGACGCACCCTCTAAGCTCTGAAACATGCATTTGGAATGGCCAGCCTCGGGATAAACACACAACCTGGAGCCTGTCAGGAGGGCTCTTTTTCAAAGCAGACTGCCCAGGCAACAGCTAAGTGACAAGGTCGTTCAGTCTTTCTGGTCCCCTGGAGAGGCCTGGCTTGGTCTGCACTTCCTCATGTGAAGCTTCTCCAGCCGCAACGGTTTTGTGGGACCAGAGGAGGAAGGCCCTTCTTGGGGCAGCTGTGTCCCACACCCTCTGAGGAAGAAAAACACGAGGAGAAACTGGCACGTGCTGCAGAAGGAGGGACGTGGGTCAGAGCAAAGCAGTCTTTTAACACAGAAGGCTGCTAAAACACTCCCCGGTGGTAAAAGGGGGCGGGTGGAATTTCTTCCTATGGAGATTTTAAAGGAACACCTTACAGGTTCTCCCCAATCTGGCAGGGAGTGGGTGAGGGAGGGGTTCTTGTCTTGACTTGTTGCAGAAGGATGGGTGAGACTGCTTCCAGCTCAAGAACTTCTGATCCTGCTCACTGAGGTACCCAGGGGAGAAGCTGGCTTTGTCCTAGCCGTTTGGCGAGCCTAGGGATGGATGTGGCGGCGTGCAGAGTAATATCAAACCTGCACAAAGAAGAACCCGTGCTTTAATCCCAGACGTAGCTGCCCGACCACTGGAACCTGCCCAAAGCCTGCCCCAAGCACCTGGACTAAGAAGGTATCAATCAGCACCCAAGAGGCCAAAATGCCCACTAAGATCAGGCTGAGATGAATGGGAAGCCAGGAGAGACTTTGTGGAAGAAACACAACAGCTGAAGTAGGCAGAAAACAGCTGACCCAGAAGTTGGCATCTCAAGCTCTACACCACTAGTTAATACGGAAGTTCAAATCAAAACCACTTCATCCCCTCTGGGATGGCTAAAATAGAAGACAATAATAACAAGTGTTGAGGAGTATATGGAGAACTTGCCACTCTCACACACAGCAGGTGGGAATGTCAAATGGCAGGGCTGCTTTGTAAAACCGTTTGCAGTTCCTTAAAAAGTTAAACAAAGCTACCACGTGACCCAACAGTTCCTCTCTTAGGTGTACACCCAAAAGGACTAAAAGTATTATGTTTACACAAAAACTTGCACATTGGGGCGTCTGGGTGGCTCAGTCAGTTAAGCATCTAACTTCAGCTCAGGTCATGATCTCAGGGTCCTGGGATCAGGCCCCAAGTCGGGCTCCATGCTCAGCAGGGGAGTCTGCTTGTTCCTCTGTTCCTCCCCCCTGCTCGTGCTCTCTCTCTTTCTCTCTCTCAAATAAAGAAATAAAATCTTTTAAAAAACCCACCAACGGTGCCTGGGTGGCTCAGTGGGTTAAGCCTCTGCCTTCAGCTCAGGTCACGATCTCAGGGTCCTGGGATCGAGCCCCACATTGGGCTCTCTGCTCAGCAGGGGGCCTGCTTCCCCCATCTCTCTCTGCCTGCCTCTCTGCCTACTTGTGATCTCTCTCTGTCAAATAAATAAATAAAATCTTAAAAAAAAATTTTTTTTAATCCACCAAAAAACAAACAAAAAACCTGTACATTAATATTCATAGTAGCATTATTCTTAATAGCCCAAAGTGGAAGCAACCCAATGTCATCAATGGATGAGTGGACAAACAAAATGTAGTACATTCATACAACAGAATAAAGAAGAATGGTGCACTCATACAACATGGATGAACCCTGAAAACATTGTGCTCAGTGAATAAAGCCAGATACAAAAGGCCACATAATACATTTATACAACATGGCTGGAATAAACAAATCCAGAGACAGAAAATCGATTAGTGGTTGCCAGGGGTTAGGGGAGTAGAGAATGGGGAGTGACTGCTAATGGGCACAATTTATTTTGGGGTGATGGAAATGTTCTAGAGTTAAATTAGTGATGATAGTTGTACAACCTTATGAATATACTGAAAAGCACTGAACTGTATACTTTAAAAAGGTAAATTTCATGGTATGCGAATTACATATATATTTTAAAAAAAGCTGGTATCTTAGGTACACCTCAGTGCTGGGGGGGCAAGGCCAATCACACCACATAAATCAGATCTTTGCCTGACTCTACCTACTAATAACTGTGATGATTAACTGAATTTCTATTAAGTTTTAGGCCTTAAATGTCACAACATTTAATTCTCCAACAAGATTTAGCCACTGTTATCTTCATTTAACTAACATGAAAAAAAGACACTAAAGAGAGTTTAAGTAATATTCCCTATGTCAAACAGCAAGCAAGAGATAGAGCTTGGAGTTGAAGTCTGCCTGACTCCGAAGTCCATCTTCTTACTGCCATGTGACCTCACGCAAGACCTTTATCCTTTCTGTGCCTCAGTTTCCTTATCCATAAAAAGGGGAAAATAACAAAACGGCAACTATTTCAGAGTTGTGAGGATTAAATGTTAGAAACTGCCTGGAACCCTATAAGCTTTATATCACTTATACTAAGTAAAAGGAGCCAGTCACAAAAGACCGTATATTGTATGAGTCCACTGATATGACATGATAAATAATATAACTTTTTTTTTTAAGATTTTATTTATCCATTTGAGAAAGAGAGAGCATGAGTGGGGCTGGGAGGGGCCGAAGGAGAGGGAGAAGCAGACTCCCCACTGAGCAGGGAGCCCAACAGTGGCTCGATCCCAGGACCCCAAGGATCACTACCTGAGAGGAAGGCAGATCTTTAACCGGCTGAGCCACCCAGGTGCCCCATATAACTTGTAATATATAATACAAGTTATGTGTATATTATATAAAATGTCTACAATAAGCAAATCTGTAGAAACAAAAAGCAGACTGGTGACTATGTAGCAGACTGGGGGACTGAGGACAAATGTGGAGTGACTGCTAATGCGTATGGGGATTCTTTTTAGGGTGATGAAGAAGTTTTAAAATTAGATCATGATGATAGTTACATAACTCTGTGAATGTACTAAAACCACTAAATTATACACGTTAAGTGGGTGAACTATATAGTATGTGAATTATATCTCAATAAAGCTCTTCTTAAAAGTTAATGGGGAGGGGCACCTGAGTGGCTCAGAGGGTTGAGCCTCTGCCTTCGGCTCAGGTCATGATCTCAGAGTCCTGGGATCAAGCCCCACATCGGGCTCTCTGCTCAGCAGGGAGCCTGCTGCCCACCCCCCCCACCCCCCACCAACCTGCCTGCTTGTGATTTGGGGAAAAATAAAAGATTGATAGTAAAAAAATTCAAACTATAGAAATGTAGATATAGGTATAAACATACAAAGAAATGTTCAACCTCACTCATGATAGGAGAAAAGCAACTTAAATACAAATTAAAGCAACAAGAGGGGCGCCTGGGTGGCTTAGTTGGTTAAGCATCTGCCTTCGGCTCAGATCATGATCCCAGGGTCTTGGAGTCAAGTCTTGCATCGGGCTCCCTGCTCAGCGAGGAACCTGCTTCTCCCTCTGCCTGCCGCACCCCCTGCTTGTGTTCTCTCTCTTTCTCTGACAAATAAATAAAGTATTTTTTTAAACATCTCTTTTAAAAAAAATAAAGCAACAAGAGACATGATTCTCACCTATCAGACTGGCAAAAATTAAAAGGTAGACTATTATTCTATTGGTGAAGCTGTGGGGAAAGAGGTATTTTCATACACTGCTGGTGGCGATACAAGTTAGTACAACCATTTTGGAGGGCAAATCAGCAATACCTAACAAAATTACATATATTTAAAAAAAACTTTTGATCCAGCAACCCCACTTCTAAGAATATGTGACTGCAAAACATTGGAGACACCATAAATGCCCATTCATAGAAGAGTGGCTCAAAGAGTATTATACAGCTATGAGGGAAAGCTAACAAACTGATATGGATACTGTCGAGTACAAGGAAAAAATACTACAGTATACTACCTGTTAAGGAAGAAAGAGGGGGAGAGAGGAAAATACACATACATCTGCTCATTTGTGCAACAAGCAACACAGGAAGAATAAATCAGAAACTACTAAGATTAGCTACCTGCAGGCAGTAGGTAGGAAGGAGGTGGAAAGGACTGCAGGGCAAGAGGCAGGGCTCATTTCTCTGAATATATATCCTGGTATATAATAGGTGCTCAATAAAATGATAAGAATGAACTAATAGGCTCAGGCAGCAACCTATCCATCAAGATCCAGCCTGGCCCCAGAGGAAGTGGCCCCTGCTGGTCTCCAGATCCTCTGATACCCTATGGAAGTGCTCTGGCAATCCTACAGTGCAGCCGGCAACAAGCCTTGCCCCTCTCACATCATAGATGTGACCACCCACCCAACTTTTCATGAGTTTGCCTACTGTAAGCCCAAAGCTCAGGATGTTGCAACATACCTGAGCTGCAAGGCAAACACTCTTCGCATTGTCTAATTACACTCCCCTGGGCTCTGGGTTGAAGAAGTGTGCTGCAGGGGAAGGGCGGGTGAGAGCCAGCCCAAGCAGCCAAGGCTCTTTGACTCCCCTGTCCAAAAAGCAGCAAACACCCACCAACCATCGGTCAGGAAGAGTCAACACATAATCGGATCTACTGCTCTATCTGGGCAGTTTAAATTCCAGAACGACAAGCAGGAGCCCCGGTCCGTGTGCCTACAAACAAATGTGGAGAGGTCAGGAAACAGGAAGTGGATCTGGCCCTTCCCTCATCCTTCTGGCCATCTCCAGCCTCCCATGATCTGGAGAGGCTCCAGCTCTTGACCTAGTTCCTAAAAACACTTCATCGTGGGCCTGAGGACGCTGGTGTTGCTGGAATAGGGCGACCAAATTGTCCTTGTTTTCGCCGGACTTTCCTGGCTTTAGAATTGAAAGCCTCCCGTCCCGGGAAAGCTATTACTCTCAGGCAAATTGGAACAATCACCCAACACTGAAGTGTCACTACCTGACCCACACAAAGCAAAATGCCACCAAATCCAAAAGCATCAAATATACATCAAGAGCCACTAAAATGTCAGCCGAGTCTCTGGAGCCAGGCTGCTTCTGCTTAAGGTCTGGTCCTGCTACTTTCTGACAGGGGGGCAAATCACCTTTCCTCTCAGGGCCTCAGTTTTTTGTTTGTTTGTTTGTTTTTTAAAGATTTTATTTATTTATTTGACAGACAGAGATCACAAGTAGGCAGAGAGGCAGGCAGAGAGAGAGGGGGAAGCAGGCTCCCCGCTGAGCAGAGAGCCTGATGCAGGGCTCGATCCCAGGAGCCTGGGATCGTGACCTGAGCTGAAAGCAGAGGCTTTAACCCACTGAGCCACCCAGGTGCCCCTCATGGCCTCAGTTTCTTCATCTTCATGGAGATATGAAGAACAAACCCTAAGGTAAATGTCAATGCAGTGTCAATGTAGGTCCAATGATTGTAACAAACATGCCATTCTGGTCCTGGATGCTGACAGTGGGGGAGGCAGTGTGTGTGTGGGAGTGGGAGGTATATATGGGAACTTTACAGCCCCTCAATTTCGCTGTGAACCTAAAACTGCTCTAAAAAAATAAAGCAAAATAAGACCTCTGTTTTAAAAAATATTTAAAAGTCTATTTTTATTTATTTGTTTTGTTTGTTTGTTAAAGTAGGCTCCACACCCATTGTGGAGCCCAACACCAGCCTGAACTCATGACCCTGAGTCAAGACCTGAGCCAAGATCAAGAGTCAGATGTTTAACCATTTGAGCCACCCAGGCGCCCCTAGTCTGTTTTTCAAAATAGAGAGATGAGTAGCCATCACATGGAACTACTTAAATGAGTTAATGTATATGAACCCCTCAGAGCAGAGCCTGGAACACAGTAGGTACTGTCCGCTATTATCTGTAGTCGTTCCCAGTTCTGGAATTTCACCCTAACAGCATAATCTTATATTTGGAAAAAGCCCATTGCATAAATATATTCCATGGTATTTATAAGAGTAAAGAATTTGGAGGACGTCTAGATGTTGCACAAGCTGAGGTATTCTGAGTTCTGGTGCATGGAGTGGTGGGACATCACACAGTCATTAAAAATGAGAGTTCTGAAAACAGGAGGACTAATCTCTGAGTTTTGAGAAGCGAAGTGCTCTGCACCCCTGTCTAACTGGTGAGAGAAAGGGGACAGGGACATCAGAACCCCACTCTGAAACCTTTATTGTTTGTTGTTCACCTGTTCTGAACTATAGGATAAAAATACAAATAGCCCTTCTTCAAGTGTTCGTGAAATTGGAAGTCTTGTGCATTGCTGGTGGGACCATAAAGTAGTGCAGTGAGAGAATAGTATGGTGGTTCCTCAAAATAAATAAATAAATAAATAAACATAGCTTTATTGTATGATTCAACAACTACATTTCTGGGTATAACCCAACAGAAATGAAAACAGGGGATCAGATAGATACTCGCACACCCATGTTCACAGCAGCATTGTTTACAGTAGCCAAAAGCTGAAAACAACCCACATGTCTATTGATCGGTGAATGGATAAACAAAATGTGGTATGTCCACACAATGGAATATTATTCTGCCTTATAAAGGGAGGAAACTCTGACACATGCTACAACACAGATGAACCTTGAAAACATTACACCAAGTGATATAACCCAGATACAAAAGGGCAAATGTATGATTCCACTTCTAAGAGGTCTCTAGAGTAGTCAAATTCACAGACACAGAAAACAAAATGTGGTTGCCAGATCTCCATAAAAAAATGCAGATATGAGTAGCTAGAATGGAGTGGGGAAAGGGGGATGGGGAGTTACTGTTTAGTGAATACAGAGCTTCAGGGGTGCCTGGGTGGCTCAGCCATTAAGTGGCTGCCTTCAGCTCAGGTCATGATCCCAGGGTCCTGGGATTGAGTCCCACATCAAGCTCCCTGCTCAGCGGGAAGCCTGCTTCTCCCCATTCCCCTGCTTGTGTTCCCTCTCTCACTGTGTCTCTCTCTGTCAAATAAATACATAAAGTCTTTTTTTTTTAAGATTTTTCTTTATTTATTTGACAGACAGAGATCACAAGTAGGCACAGAGGCAGGCAGAGAGAGAGGGGGAAGCAGGCTCCCCGCTGAGCAGAGAGCCTGATGCAGGGCTCGATCCCAGGACCCTGAGATCATGACCTGAGCTGAAGGCAGAGGCTTAACCCACTGAGCCACCCAGGTGTCCCAATACATACAATCTTTAAAAAAAAAAAGAGTACAGAGCTTCAGCTGGGAAGATGAAAAAGTTCTGGAAATGGATGGTGGTGACGGCTGCATAACAATGTGAATGTACTTAATTTCACTGAACTATACACCTAAAAATGGTTAAAATGGTAAATGTAGATTTTACTACAGTCATGAAAAAGCATGAAACAAAATCTCATACAAAGTGTGATTCAAAATATCTGTGCAGGGGCACCTGGGTGGCTCAATCAGTTGAGCGACCAATTCCTGATTTCGGCTCAGGTCATGATCTCAGGGTTGTAGGATCAAGCCCCACATCTGGCTCCATGCTCAGTGAGGAATCTGCTTGTCCCTCTGCTCCTTGCCTACCCCCCCACTCATTTGTGCTCCTTTCTTTCTCTCTAAAATAAATAAATAAAATCTTTTTTAAAAATTTGTGCATACACACAATGTAGAAATACTTGAAAAAATGTATGTGAGGAAAAGACAGGAAGAAAACGCAATAAAATTATTATAGTGGCTACCACAGCACAATTTTTCTTTTTCAAACTTCTGTATATTTTCCAAATTCTCTACTGTTCATAATCTCTGGTCTAGACTGTAAACCCCACAAGGACAGGCCTGTGTCTTATTCACAACTGTACCTACCAGACATCTCAAAGAATCTGTTGGCTGAAGGTACATATTGGACACTCTGGGAATGTCAGGAGAGGCCTGTGGTCAGCGCCCTTTCCCCCCAGGGGCAACTTGGATACTACCATTGGTATCTGAAGCAAGGAAAGCTGGGTCAACTAAGGCGGCTGTTAAGGCTCCACCTTGTGGGGGCGGTACCTCTACAGTCAGGTCTAGGGATTGTGGCTCAGTCTCAAGCTCAATATTGTTGTCCAAAGAAAAGGAAGGGTAAACTATTTGCCTCAGGAAACATATGGCACAGGAGGCCAGGCCAGTCCAATTCCAGAACCAGAAGTGTTGTCACTTCATTCCCTATAAAGGCTCCTGTTGTCTCTTCTTCCCCTTTCCTCTTTCCCTACTTCTTGGTGAGTCTTCCCCTCTAATCACCCTTCTTGGAAATTAGGCTTAGTTCCCGGCCTTACTGGGTTGGACATTCTCTCCCAGAAGAATGGAGCCTATAGGTCCTGTGCCTGGGGAACAGACTTGAGGACCTTTTCCCTTGGTGGCTTCCCTCTGAGGGCACCTACAACCTCTATTTATGTCTCTAATAGGAATACAGTACAGCCTAGCTACCCTACGACCCAGCAATTGCACTACTGGGTATTTACCCTAAAGATACAAATGTAGTGATCCAAAGGGGCACATGTACCCGAATGTTTATACCAGCAATGTCCACAATAGCCAAACTATGGAAAGAACCTAGGTGCCCATCAACAGATGAATGAATAAAGAAGATGTGGTATATATATACAATGGAATACTATGCAGCCATCAAAAGAAATGAAATCTTGCCATTTGCGATGACGTGGATAGTACTAGAGGGTATTACGCTGAGCGAAATAAGTCAGTCAGAGAAAGACAATTATCATATGATCTCCCTGATATGAGGAAGTTGAGAGGCAACGTAGGGAGTTTGGGGGGTAGGAAAGGAATAAATGAAACAAGATGGGATCAGGAGGGAGACAAACCGTAAGAGACTCTTAATCTCACAAAACAAACTGAGGGTTGCCAGGGGAGGGGGTAGGGAGAGGGTGGTTGGATTATGGACATTGGGGAAGGTATGTGCTATGGTGAGTGCTGTGAAGTATGTAAACCTGGCGATTCACAGACCTGTACCCCTGGGGCTAATAATACATTATATGTTAATTTAAAAATTTAAAAAAAAAAAAAGAATCTCTCCCTCTGCCCCTCCCTCCACTTGCATGCATGTGTGCTTTCTCTCTCCCTCTCTAATAAATAAATAAATATTTTAAAAAAACATCAGCAGATGATTCTCGGTTCCCAATCTCTGGACTCTGAAGTTTAATCAGTCCATCCTTCAAGAGCTGCCCATGTCTTCTCGCTTTGCCCAACTCCCAATCCTGGATCTAAACAGAGGGATACCTGGATGACTCAGTCGGTTAAGCGTTTGCCTTCACCTCAGGTCGTGATCCCAGGATCCTGGGATCGAGCCCCACATCGGGCTCTCTGATCAGTGGGGAGTTTGCTTCTCCCTCTACCCCTGCTCCCCACTTGTGCTCTCTCAAATGGATAAATAAAAATCCTCAAAAATAAATAAATAAACATTTGCAAAGGTGATGTTTTTATTTTTAAACCATTCACATTTACAGATACTTCATTAGCTGTTCTGAAATGGTATTTGGTGACTACACAGATACTATACTAAGTAGAGAAACTTTGTAAAATTCTTTTGAAATATGTATATATGGTAACATTTTGTCATAGCTAGGATTTTTAAAAAACTTTCAGCTACATGATATTAATTTTGTATAATCATAAGAAAAAAAAGGTAGGGTGGAAGAGGGGGAGGGAAGAGGCAGGAAGGAAGGAAGGGAAAATGACACCCACTGGGACTACATCCGCACACTGAGCTGGGAGTCTGATGAGGCCACAGCGCAGGGCAGCCCCCTCTGGGTTTTAACTCTGAGTACTAGATGCTCTTTCCACTCTACAGCATACAACAAGAGTCACGGAATGCATCTGCCTCACTCAAGTAGATATTTCCTGAGATCTCTTGCTGGGAGCCAAGGATCACATTCCCAAAGCATTCCTCAGGGTTCAAAACAGTAGCTCCCAGGACTGATTCAGCTAAGAATCCAGCTGAACTCACCTGGCTCCCAACATTTAGGGCATTTAACTCTACCCCAGGTTTTCAGTGAGCAAAGAGCTTCCTCAGCCTGAGACACTGAGTCTAAGAAAAAGACCAGGCGGTCAAAAGGTATAAGCGTCCAGTTATAAGCTCAGTCCAGGGGGATGTAAAGTACAACACAGTGACTCTAGTTAACGCCGCTGTATGGGACAGTTAAAAAAAAGTGTTTATGGGGCGCCTGGGTGGCTCAGTGGGTTGAGCGGCTGCCTTTGGCTCAGGTCATGATCCCGGACTTCCAGGATCAAGTCCCGCATCGGGCTCCCAGCTCCTTGGGGAGTCTGCTTCTCCCTCTGACCTTCTCCTCTCTCATGCTCTCTCTCACTCATTGTCCCTCAAATAAATAAATAAAATTTTTTAAAAAAGTGTTTATAAGTAGGTCCCACACCCAGTGTGGAGCTTGAACTCAAAACCCTATGATCAAGAGTTGCATGTTCTACAAACTGAGCCAGCAGATTTAAAGTTGCCAAAGGAGTAAATCCTAAATGATCTCATCACACACACACACACACACACACACACACACACAAATACACACATGTTTTTTCTATTTTTTGTATCCATATGAGATGATGGATGTTACCTAAATTTACTGTGAAAATCATTTCATAAAATATGTGGTCATTATACTGTACATGTTAAACTTAAACAGCTCTTGTATGTCAACTATATCTCCATAAAACTGGGGAAAAAAGGGGCACCTGGGTGGCAGAGTCAGTTAAGTGTCTGCCTTCAGCTCAGGTCATGATCCTGGAGTTATGGGATCAAGCCCCACATTTGGCTCCCTGCTCAGTAGGGAGTCTGCTTCTCCCTCTGCCCTACACCTCACTCGTGTTCTCTCTCTCTGTCTCTCTCAAATAAATAAGTAAAATCGTTAAAAAAAAAACTGGAAAAAATTTTTGAATAAAATACGATAATTATTTTAAAAAGGAAAAACACCAAGCCAAGAGCAGCAGACCCTTTTTCCACAGTTTGGTGAAAGCTCACAGTTCACAGACCTACCATACCTTCTCCCCTCTACTCCCAACCACCAGCAAAGAACCAAAAGGTGAGTCTCCCAGGCTGATTCCGAGGCAGCCTGGCACTGTATAAAAATTCTAGACCAAGGAAGACCCCGGTGCTTCGGTTTCTTGGCATCATTACAACAGCTCCCACTCTTGGCTTTGGCTTAAACAACATCTATACAAAATCTCTTTAAAAATAAGAAAAGAGAGGGGTGCCTGGGTGGCTCAGGGGGTTAAGCCTCTGCCTTCAGCTCAGGTCATGATCTCAGGGTCCTGGGATCGAGCCTCACATCGGGCTCTCTGCTTGGCAGGGAGCCTGCTTCCCCCTCTCTCTCTGCCTGCCTTTCTGACTACTTGTGATCTCTCTCTCTGTCAAATAAATAAATAAAATCTTTAAAAAAAAAAAAAAAGAAAAGAAAAGAAAAAAGAAAAGAGAGGGGCACCTGTTTGGCTCAGTCAGTAGAGCAAGTGGCTCTTAATTTCCAGGTCCTGAGTTTGAGCCCCACATTGGGTATAAAGATTGCTTAAATAAATAAACTTTAAAAATAATAATAAGTGCGTGCCTAGGTGGCTCAGTCAGTTAAGCATCTGCCTTTGGCTCAGGTCGTGATCCTGGGGTCCTGGAATTGAGTCCTGCATCAGGCTCCCTGCTCCATGGGGAGCCTGTTTCTCCCTCTGTCTCTCTCTCTATATATATCTCTCAGGAATAAATAAATAAAATCTTTTAAAAAGAAGGAGGAAGAGAAGGAGAAGGAGAAGAAAAAACAGGCAGGCCAACAGCAGCAAGATCACATTCTGATTTGGGAAGCAAGGTGCACTCTGCATATAGGTGTACAGCTTGGGGCTTCTTACAGACCCAAGGGCCAGAGCATTCTGCCCAAGGGCCTTTTGTCCACCCACTATCCTCCTGGACACTGGGAAGCCAGCTGCCCCAGAAGATCAAGATATCTTAAAGAAGATAATGGGAAGAAACAAATCTTTCCAGCATCTCAGTTCCCCAAGGGCAAGGATTGTACTTTTTGTGTGTTCTGTACATAGGTACATCATGTCACAGCTGAGCAAATGCTAAATGATAATCATATTCCCACTGCCATCCAAAGAGATAATAAGGCTGAGACATTCAACAACAAGCAAGATAAGACAGCATTAAAAAAGCAATGAGCCTTCCTCTCCGTCACTATCAAAGTCAGACTCAAATATCTTAATGGCATTTCCTTTGAGCCACTTTTGCTGCTGTTTCCTTTTTAGGGAAACAAAACACATCACTCAGCTTGGTTCCCATGCCTTCATACTGGTTGCTAAGGTCCCACACTACTGGAAAAGTTTCCTAAAACCACACTCTTGCCTCCCCCCATCACATCATCCCTTGGCTTCCCTCATGAGTCAACAGATAATCTGTTGAATGTCACATTCTTTATATTGCCTTCAAACTCTCCTGCCTCATCTTGCTCCACTGTCCTCCTCTCTTCTAAGTGCCACACACACTGGCCTTCTTTCTGTTCCTTGAACACCTCAAGGTCCCTCCTGCCTCAGGGCCTTTGCTCTAGCTGTTTTCACTGCCTACGATCTTCACATGATTGAGTGGCTAGAGCACTGTACATACAGCTCCAAGGAACACAAACTGCACAGAATAACATGGATGGTGTCCCTGGAGCTGTATAATGTGACAGCCCTGGCTGCCATTTTGTCACTGAGTTCAAATGTTACATCTTCAAGGAAACCGTCATTGGTTCCTCCTAAATGTACTCTCTCCATCCCCCTCAACTCCTACTCTTACCCAGGTATTCCCCAGCACACCACCCCTGCTTTATTTTCAACACAGTACTTGCACTATCTAAAACTATAAATATTTTTACATGTTTCTCTTGTAAAAAATGTAAGATCCACGAGAGCAAAAACTTTGCCTTCTTGGTCCCATGGTACTCCCAGCACGTAGCAGAGCACCAGATATTTAGATAACGGGCACTAAATAGTTATGGAAATCAATTAAGGGGTTATCATGTACCAAGCACTGTGCCAGGTGCTAGAGGTACTCCACCACCCTGATAAAGCGAAGTTCAGACATTTTTACCAAAATTGCACACCGCTCCCAAAAGGAAGGCTCTGAGTCCTATGAAAATGCAGTGCACTTGGATTATCTCCCCACTTAGGCGAGTAAGAGTCCAGACTGAAGGACTCCCCCTGAAAGAGCTAAATGCTCAGACTTGGTGCTGGACCGAGAGAATTCTTCACTACTGGTGTGAGAATGCTTTCTCACCTGCCAGAGAAAGCCCAAAGTGAGGGCTATCAGTAGCCACTGGATGGTGCTGAGCGGAGGGGGGACAAGCGTGAGATGCTGTGGTTGACTGCCCCTGGCCACAGAGCTAGCACAGAACTAAGGGATCCATGTCAGCAGTGTTCCTGCAAAGAAAGCTCCAATCCCAAAGGTTCCCTGTGCTGCCACTGCGTTCACCCTGGGCCTTTCCTCTGCACAAAACCCTGGCCATGGGAATGAAAAATTGCGAGACTGGTTCCAGAAGGGCAGGAATCCAGCATGTCTGCAACCCGATATATTGGAAAAGCAAGAGCAGGAAGGAGAAGGGGTTAGGGCAAGCCTTGGTGTCGTCGTCTGTCACCACTAAGAGGAGATAGCCACTACCCTTTCTCCTCTAACCAACCAAGCTATTCAGAAGCCTTCAGGAGTCAAAATCCATCACCAGCAGAAAGTGCAGCCAGCCAGCTTGACCCCCTGGGATGGGATGGAGAGCCTGGGCCAGGCCCCATTCTCTAGTAGTCACCCCTCCCCTCGGGCCTGGCTCCTGAGCTCCTGCCCTCATGCTGAAAGGCATGAGATCAGAGTAAGGGAGACTGGTGGTCAGAGGCAGGGCTTCACGTGCCCGCAGGCATCACATGGAAGTCAGCACTGGAAACACAAAAGCATTTCCTTGATTGGTCTTCTTTAATGCATTTTTTTTAAAGATTTTATTTATTCGACAGAGATCACAAGTAGGCAGAGAGGCAGACAGAGAGAGAGAGAGAGGGAAGCAGGCTCCCCACCGAGCAGAGAGCCCGACGCGGGACTCGATCCCAGGACCCTGAGATCATGACCCGAGCCGAAGGCAGCGGCCCAACCCACTGAGCCACCCAGGCGCCCCTCCTTGATTGGTCTTCTTGTGGCAAAGCCAGTTCTATGACTAGAACTCAAGAAGCCTGAATAACATGGAAGGGAGCCAGAAGGAAAGGATCTTTGAAAGCCACTATCTTTTACTAACACACTCATAAAGGGCCTGGAGTCCAGTGGAACATGTCCCTCTGAGAAGCTACTATGAACCTATATTCTCCCTAACAAATGGGCAACTAATCTAGCCCCAAGCACAGGCCTGGCCATGTTTCTGAGCATCAGGACTCCTACTTGAAGAAAACCATCCACCAGGCCTCAAGGCATGGACTGTAGAAAAGAAGACAAGGAGGTTACATGTGATCGCTTAAGATTCCAAGGCTGTATCCGGCCCGTCTGCTCCCTAATGTTTTCCAGTTCAAGGACTCCTCAGCCAAAAAGACTGGAGGCTCCATGAAGAACACATCAAGAGTATGCTGCTCATTAATATACCCCTCATGCCCAGAACCGCCCCAGCAATGACTATCTCTGTAGTAAATGAATGGCTGGACTCCAAACAGGCCAGTGATTAATGCTGGATGGGAACCAAGTGTACCCACCCATCACCCAGGAGACCCAGTGCTATTGTTAAATTATTTGATTCCTATATATGGCAGAAAGCCTCAAAAGCCCCAAATGGTAGCCTATGTACTTCAGGAAATCACCTGAAAAGGATCTCATCTATCCCTTGGCACCCATGCTTACACTTGTGAAACTTCTGTGTACACTGGGTACAAGAAGCCTAGGGCACTCTTTAAGGCGAGTCTCGGTCTTCTGTAACCACACAGCCAAGGAAGGGAGAAATAAGGAGGCTCGTGGCATTTATTCCCAGGTGACAATGACCACCAAATCTAACCACTGATCACCTTTCTAACAGGAAAACAGAGATGCGTGGGCAGCACAGTTGGGTAAGTGTCCAACTCTTAGTTTTGGCTCAGGTCATAAACTCAGGGTCGTGAGGTCCAGTCCCGCATCAGCCTCCACACTCACCATGG
Source organism: Martes martes (assembly GCF_963455335.1). Classification (NCBI taxonomy): domain Eukaryota; kingdom Metazoa; phylum Chordata; class Mammalia; order Carnivora; family Mustelidae; genus Martes; species Martes martes. Next base: position 25,985,389 of record NC_137902.1, read on the forward strand.
AGTCTGCTTAGAGACTTTCTCTCCTTCTACCTCTGCCCCTCCCCGCCCAAATGAATAAATATTTTTATAAATACACACACACACACACACATATATACTTATAAACATGGGAAAACAACAGCAGGAACAACACCCCCTCAGGACTACCACCATGCGTGGTGATTTTGTACGTAAGACCCTGAGGTATTAACTGAGAGGTGGGTGGCCAGCACCCTGCACAGGACATTTACTACCTAAACTGCTCTTCATTCCTATGAGAAGTCAAGCAGCAAAGGAAAAATAAATAAATAAATAAATAAATAAATAAATAAATAAATAAATAAAAAGATGTAGTTGGGGCACGTGGGTGTCTCAGCTGGTTAGGTGGCTGACTTGATTTTGGCTCAGGTCATGATCTCAGGGTCCCGGGATAGAGCCCTGCATCAGGCTCCACACTCAGCAGTGAGTCTGCTTGAGGATTCTCTCTCTCCCTCTGCCCCCCCCAACTCACATTCTCTCTCTTTCTCTCTAAAATGCATAAATAAATTTTTTTAGAAAATTATAAGGAAAAAAATGTGTAGGGGCACCTGAGTGGCTCAGTTGGTTAAACGACTGCCTTCAGCTCAAGACATGATCCCAAGGTCCTGGGATCGAGCCCCACGTCGGGCTCTCTACTCAGCAGGGAGCCTGCTTCTCCCTCTCCCTCTGCCTGCTGCTCCCCCTGCTTGTGCTCTCTGTCAAATAAATTAATAAAATCTTAAAAGAAAAGAAAAGATGTAATCAATGCAACCTGGCAATGGGCAGGAACCATCTTCCCCAGCAAATATGTTGTTTTCATAATTTGGAAACCCTACCAGCCCTGGGCCAACTGAATTTAGGAAAAAAGCACTAGCCAGGCAGAAAGCTTTGGAGAAGATGTTAATTCCCAAAGTGAGGGGACTCACACAAGACAAAAGCCTAATACACACCTGGGCCAACAACACTCAGCATGAATTACTACAGAAATCATAGTGAAGACAGATATAAGATCACAAACAAAAGGTGATAGGATTAGGAATAATTTTTTACTCCCTTCTCTAATTTTCAACATTTGTGTAAAGTGGTTCAACTGTATTTATAAGTAATAAAAGCAAATTTTTAACTAAAAAGTAACAACACTGATGGATGGAACAAGAAAAGGAGAGGCCAGGAAAGTTTTGGATTTTGGAAAGTCTTCTCAATGCAGGTTCAATTAAGACAGAGAGTTTGAGGTCCAGCTGGGATCTCAAGGAACCTGGTGTACTCATTTTTCGTCTAAAGCAATGTGAAACTCACCAGGGTCTGAAGAGGACAAGTTTGCACACAAGTCTTTCTATCGTCTGTACTGGAAAGCACAATCAATCTTGAACCTTGGGATTAAGACTACAGGTCCCAGTACCAGCTACAGACTTTATAGACAACAACATCACTGGGGAAAACATATAGAACTCATGAGCCAGCCCCAGTTAAAACCAACAAAGGAATTCAGATGTGGACCCAATAAGAGTCAGGGGAACTGACTCACTTAATTGCCTGAGAAGTGACCAAAAGGCAAACATGCCAAAAATATAATCAGCCCCATAATTATGTCTGAACCCATAATGAGAAAAAGGGTATGTGTGGTTGGAGGTGAAGTGGGAAGTGGGATGAGGTTAGGAACAAAAACCAAGATGTGTCCCCAAAGAAGAGATATAGGTGGAGATAAGCATGTGAAAAGATGCTCAACATCATATGACATCAGGGGACTGCTAATTAATAAAACAATGAGATACCACGCCACCCCTGTTAGAATGGCTAAAATCCAAAAACTGACAATACCAAAAGCTGGTGAGGACACAGAATAAGAGGAACTCCTATTCACTGCTGGGAATGCAAAATGGTACAGCCACTTTGGAAAACAGTTTGGCTATTTCTTATAAAATTAAACATACTCTTACCATATGATCCAGCAACTTTACCCAAATGAGTTGAAACTTATGTCCACGCAAAAACCTGCATATGAATGTTTATGGAAGCTTTATTCAAAATTGCCAAACACTAGAAATAAGATGTCCTTCAATAATAAATGAATAAACAGTAGTACATACTCACAATGGACTATTACTCAGTGATAAAAGGAACTGAGCAAACCACAAAAAGACATGGAGGAACCTTAAATGCATAGTGCTCAGTGAAAGAAGTCAGTCTGAAAAGGCTATGTACTGTATGATTCCAACTGCATGACATTTTGGAAAAGGCAATACAGTAAGACAAGATGCAAGAGGCTTGCAGGGGAGGGAGGGATCGATACGCGAAGGACAGCACATTTTTAGGGCAGTGAAAGTACTCTGCATGATACTGTAATGGTATTTTAGGACATGTATTTGTCAAAACTCATAAAACTATGTAACACAAAGAGAAAACTATATAACACAAAGAGAAAACTGTAGACATTGATTAGTAATAATGTATCAGCATTGGTTCATCAATTGTAACAAATACAGCACACTAATGCGAGATGTTAGTAACAAGGGAAACTATAACAAAGTAAAGTGAAGATATATATGGGAACTCTGTACTATGTGTTACAATTTTCTTTTTTTTTTTTTTAATTTTTAAGATCTTATTTATTTATTTGACAGACAGACACAGCTAGAAAGGGAACACAAGCAGGGAGAGTGGGAGAGGGAGAAGCAGGCTCCCCATGGAGCAGGGAGCCCATTGCGGGGCTGGATCCCAGGACACTGGGATCGTGACCCGAGCCCAAGGCAGACACTTAATGACTGAGCCATCCAGGTGCCCCAGGAATTAAAATGTTTTTTAAAAAGTGATATGACAGAGGCCATGGGTGGCTCAGTCTATTAAGTGTCTGCCTTGGGCTCAGGTCATGATCTCCGGGTCCTGGGATCCAGCCCCACCTTGTCAGGCTCAGTAGGGGGGTCTGCTTCTCCCTCTCTGGCTGCATGCCACTTCCCCGGCTTGTGCTTGTGCTCTCTCTCCCTCTCCCTCTCTCTCTCTCCCTCTCAAATAAAATCCTAAAAAAAAGTGATATGACAATGAACATTAATATGAAGACAGAAGAAAAAAATGCCATGGACAAGATACCTTCTATCAAAACAAATATCCCTCTCAGATTAGCACTGTACACACCTCAGCTAGATGGTGTGGGTCCTTGGAAATGCCCCTCATTTCCGCACCCCCCCCCCGAGAGAATAAGCAGAAGCCCCACACATCCTGGTCAGGGCATACTCTGGGCTGCTGGCATGCAACCCTGACTGCTGAAGAAGCACCACCATGGGACCGTGACACCCAAGCCAGGAGCATCACCTCTGTGCCTTTGAGAGTTGCGGGATTTCCTGAAAACTTCTAAACATGACTGTAGTTAAGGCAGCAGAAGCCCTGACTGCAGAGATGAAACAGGATCCTGTCACCGACCCTCCTGCCATTACCCAGCCGGACTCTTCCTTCTTTACAAAGTTGCTTCAATGTCCAGCTCCACATTTCTCCTACCAAGCACGTCCTGCTTAGCTATTCACACTCCATTAAGTCAAGATACTTTTGAACTTGGGTGCATGATTTGTAACAGAGGCCTCAGGCCAGCCCGCCCCCACCCCCTGCCCCCGGCCCCCTTCTGTGTGGGTAGAGGAAGGGAGGGGTGGGCACTTCTGGAGCCAGACTGCCTGCATTTACAGCCCAGCTCAGGCATTCACTGGCTGGGTGGATCAGTTCCTTAACATCTCTGTGCCTCAGTTTCCTCACAAAAAAGATATCAATACTTATCCCACAAAGCTGCCGTGAAAATGAGATGAGTTTATTTAAAGCACTTAGAACAGTGCCTTGCACACAGTGGAAGCTATAAGGGCTTACAATTATTACCTATTTTGAGTTTCTCGAAGTGCTGTAGATCACAGGGTGAGGGGAGGCGGCCTCAAAGCCACAGAAGTCGGGCAAAGCCAAAAACATCCTCCCAGCCCCAAACCCCATTGACTTCTTCTTTCCCAGGGTCTCTGCCATCTTTTACCAAGCAGATGTTGGGTGTTTCAAGGACAGAAGTTAGATATAACTTCTCATGGTCCCCCACCTCCACCTGAACATGTCATCTTCCCAAATGTTCTGTACCAGTCACTCAACAGAGCTTTGCTAGAAGGGTGTGCTCTGCAGCCCCAGGCTCTGTGTCAGAAAGCTTAGCAGGCAGGGAGGGCAGAGATCTCTGCAAAGGCACGTGCTGGAGTGAGGAGACCATTCCTGTGGGGCTCAGGTCAGAGAAGGCAAGGTCACTGCACACGCACCCTAGGACCCAACATCAGAACTACACTACTGAAACAGGAAACAAGGCTCAGTGGGATACCTCAGAGGCAGGATGGAAGAATGAATTGAGGAGCCAGAGGCCAAAGTCAAGTCAGGAGGTCTGAGTCAGAAATCTGGGCAAGGGAAATGCTAGCAAACTGAGACCCACACACAGCAGGCATGAAGACCAGCATTCAAAAAGGAAAAAGCCTTCAGGTGTGGAAGATGGGAACCTAGAAGGGCAGTCTGAACAGGGAAGATTCCTGGGACTGAGAGATCCAATCATGTCAAACCCATAAAGGATTCCAAGTCTTTGCCTCTGTGGGAAAAGAATGAAATCTCCCAGTGCTGACCAGCCCAGTGATCGTCAGGCACTCCCCATAATTAGACTGCTTGAACTTTTTAAGTGGGTGGGGGGGAGGGGGGGCTGGGGGGCTCAGTGGGTTAAGAGTCTGCCTTCAGCTCAGGTCATGATCTCAGGGTCCTGGGATCAAGTCCTGCATCAGGCTTGCTGCTCAGCACAGAGCCTGATTCTCCCTCTCCCTCTCCCCCTGCTTGTGTGCACCCTTTCTCTCTGTCAAATACATAAATAAAATCTTAAAAAAAAAAAAATGATAGGGGCACCTGGGTGGCTCAGTGGGTTAAAGCCTCTGCCTTGGCTCAAGTCATGATTCCCAGGGTCCTGGGATCAAGCCCTGCATCGGGCTCTCTGCTCAGCAGGGAGCCTGCTTTCCCCTCTCTCTCTGCCCGCCTCTCTACCTACTTGTGATCTCTGTCTGTCAAATAAATAAATAAAATCTTTAAAAAATAATAATAATAATAATAATAAAGTGAGTTTGACTGGGTTATCTCAAGGAATCTCTTCCCAACTGTCTCCTTACTGCTGAGGGATTCTCTGAATTGGAAAATCTGGATTCCTTACCCCATGAAGAAAGAGATAATCCATGCTGCAAATGAAATGCTTTTCAAAGGATGAAGCCACATACCCACACAGATCTGCTGGGAGCCCCACAGTGCCTTAGGTCTTCCTGTGGTTACAAAAGAAGTGGAATTCTCAACATTTCACAACTCAGGAGATCTGGGGCCTGAAATCCAGCCCAAAGTGGTGCTTTCAGCTTCAAGAAGAGCTCTAGCCCACACGTGCACCCGAATGTTTATAGCAGCAACGTCCACAATAGCCAAACTATGGAAAGAACCTAGGTGTCCATCAACAGATGAATGGATAAAGAAGATGTGGTATATATAAACAATGGAATACTATGCAGCCATCAAAAGAAATGAAATCTTGCCATTTGCAATGACATGGATGGAACTAGAGTGTATTATGCTTAGCGAAATAAGTCAATCAGAGAAAGACAACTATCATATGATCTCCCTGTTATGAGGAAGTGGAGATGCAACATGGGGGGTTTGGGGGTAGGAAAAGAATAAATGAAACAAGATGGGATTGGGAGGGAGACAAACCATAAGAGACCCTTAATGTCACAAAACAAACTGAGGGTGGCGGGGGGAGGGGGATAGGGAGAGGGTGGTGGGGTTATGGACATTGGGGAGGGTATGTGATATGGTGAGTGCTGTGAAGTGTGTAAACCTGGCGATTCACAGACCTGTACCCCTGGGGCGAATAATACATTATATGTTTATAAAAAATTTTAAATAATAATAAAAATAAAATTAAAAAAAAAAAAAAAGAAGAGCTCTAGCCCTGCTGCTGGCCATTACTCCCTGGGCAAGGGCCAAGGCCAGCCCACTCTTTCTAGGTAGCCCAGGGATCCTCCTCTGAGCAGAGAGCTCCACCATTTCACACAGTCTTCCCCAAACTCAACACCTCGGAGATGAATGCCTGAGGGACCAGAGCTTCAGGGAGGCCTGCCCAGCCATGAGCCTGCAGAGCACTTCCTCAGCCTGGTGTGCCAGCCACAGGGAGGGTCGGGCTGCCATCTACGGGTGGTTCACACAGGGATTCTGGTTGTCAGCTTCACCAGAGCTCTGGGAAGAAAGCAAAGGCCCAACCAGAGGAGGGACCGTGTTCCCAGGACAGGTGTGGTAAGGCAAAGGCAGGATGTCCACTGGAAACCACAGAGGATGAAACAACACATTAAAAAGTTCCTGCAAACCCAGCTTTGAGAAGGGAAAATTAGCATTTCCCAACTGCAGGGGACCAAGGCCACACAAAACAACATGTGGAAAAGTTAATCTGTATCCAGTGTTTTAATAAATAACTCATTCGGTACAGAGCCCAACTCAGAGGAACCTGAAGGGAAAAGGAGGTGCTCTACCAACCCAGCGGAGACAGCCACAGAAAGCCAGTCAGAGGCAGTTCCAGTCCCAAGGGGGCAAGAACAACTCCAAATTTCACACGCCTACCCTCCAAGAAGCCCAGCACTTGTGGGGCAGAGCCCCGATGGACCATGGGCAGCAGACACGAGGCACAGGCTCTTCCCTGGGGAGCTGCCAGCCTGTGGGCCAACGGCACACAAAGGCTGTCTTTGGAACCAGCCGACGTGTCCAGAAGATGACCTACCCAGTGGAATCCCACCAGGGAAGTCTGCCTGAGATCACAAACACACTCTGCACCCCATAGTCTGGGTCCAGGGAGAGCTGCTGGCAGTACCAGGGGCAGCCAGAAATCCTCAGAGAGCAGGGCTGAAGCCACCCCTTCCACAGCCCAGCAGACCTCCACATTCCAGGCCACAGCTGCTGGCCACAAAGGGAGCCGGAGGTTTCCGACAGGCGCTTGGCAGCTGAAGATCATCTGTCTCACTAGTCCCAAGTCCAGGGCAAGAGCAACAGGACAATCTCCGCCACTGAAGTCAGAGAGGGGAGCCTTAGGGTTCCTAGAAAAGCACTCCATTCTCCCCTGTGGCTACCCGGAGCTGGAACTTGGTCCATCTCTCCAACTTCAGAAAGAGCCTCTTAAGAGCCTTTTAATCCAAACAAGCGTTCTCTTGTCTGATTTCCTTTGGTGACCGTGAATAGGGAAAGAACCTGGATGGAACTGGCCATTCCAGGGCTCAGGCAATCAGCCTGTTCTTCACTTCCTTCAGGGTTTCCAGGCTAGGGGGTCCCTGCCTACTCCCACGGTAAGCCTGCTAGGGGACCCCTGGACTTCAGCTTGTCCCTATCCTCGACAAGCTGTGAGAAGGACAGATCTTAAAGGGAGGAGGCATACTGTAGGCATTTAATAAATGCTGGTGACTGATCAAAATGGAAAGGCAGTACAGCACAGTGGTTCAGAATACAGGCTGTGGGATCACTGGACCTGGCCTCTGGTTCACCACCTATGCATTAAGTTCGTTAGCCTACATTTCTGTATCTATAAGCAAGACAATAAGAATTCCTTGTGTCACAGTTTTACTATGGGGATAGCATAAAAGGATACCTTTATGAAAAGAATTTAGCACTAACCTGGAATATAGTAAAAAATAAAAAAGAAGTTTGCCTATATAATTATGCTAAAGACAAACAACGTCCATACAGTCATTTCTCCCCAGTCATGAAAGCCAGGGTAGGACAGTGGGGACGCTGGGACACCCTGCCACTCTCATCAGCTTGCTGCACTGCCTTCAGCAGGCTACTTTACTTTCTTCCATTTACATTAAGGGACATGAACTAGATCAGTGTTTCCTATTTGTCTGAGACAATAACAGTACTGAATCATACTTTTTATTTTTATTTAATTTATTTATTTATTTGAGAGAGAGAGTGTGTGCACTGGAGCACGAGTGGGGGATGGGGGAGGGATACAAGCTGACTCCCCACTGAGCGCAAAGCCTGACACCAGGCTCCATCTCAATGACCCTGAGATCACGACCTAAGCCAAAAACCAGCAGTCAGACACTTAAGTGCTGTGCCACCCAGGTGCCCTGACAGAGAGAATCCTAAGCAGGCTCCATGCCCAGAGTGGAGGGGGATGCAGGGCTCTAACTATGACCTTGAGATCATGACCTAAGCCAAAACCAAGAGTCAGACACTTAGTCAACTGAGCCACCCAAGTGCCCTTGAATCTTACTTAAAAAAAAAAAAAGGTTCCCTTTATAATTTGTTTTCAATTGTTCTAAACACGTCTAGGGTCAGATTTGATTTGGTGTTAGTGCATCTTTTCAACACCTCTCTCATACTTGCTAATCTGTTGAACAAAGAGAAAGCTGGCCTCAGATTTAGAATGTTTTGTGACAGGGATGCCTGGGTGGCTCAGTCATTGAGTATCTGCCTTTGGCTCAGGTCATGATCCCAGGGTCCTGGGATCAAGCCCTGAGTCAGGCTCCCTGCTCAGCGGAGAGTCTGCTTCTCCCTCTTTCTCTGCTGGTCCCCCTGCTTGTGCTCTCTCTCTCTCTGTCAAATAAATAAGTAAAATCTTTTAAAAATAAACAAACTGGATGGTAGGGATGCTCGGGTGGTTCAGTCGGTTAAGCATCTGCCTTTGGCTCAGTTCATGATCCCAGGGTCCTGAGATCAAGTCCCACCTGAGGCTCCTTGCTCAGCAGGGAGCCTGGTTCTCCCTCTGCCTGCCACACCCCCTGCTTGCACGCACTCTCTCTCTGACAAATACATAAAATCTTTTAAAATAAATAAATAAACTGGATGGTAGAACACTCACCTCTTTGACCTCAGCTTCAAGTAAGCACTAATTAAATAAGAATCTTTAAATCCATTTCAAAGAGGCCTTGCCACATGAAATGTTTGGAAAAGCAAACTTTTCTTCAAGAAACTTACCAGGATTGAGAAGAAACCAGTCACACCAGCACAAGGCCAATTACAAACATACTTTTGACTTCTGCAACATAGACCAGAACTGGGTAAATATCCAAGAACACTCCTTCCATGTCCTTCTTGTGGCAGGACATAATACCAGACAACACTAGGTTCCAGTGGTGAGGTACAGCCCAACTTGAGGTCTCACTATTGTCATAAATGGCATATGAATATCACAGTGCTTTATCATACAGAAATGACACACATATAATGGGGTACTTTCAAACGTGGAGAAACAGTAAGGAAGGCCCTCTTTAAAATTCAGAGGTTGCCCCCTCTGAAATATGGGGCTTTCTCAATTACGTTCTTCATGTCACTTTGGGCTTTGGACCCATCACTGATAAGCAGGTATATTGCAAGAATCTTTAAGCTACATAGGAAATGGTATTCTTCTGACTGGAATAAATCTGTCAACAAAAAGGTACAGACTAACTGCATTACACACCCTCTGCAGGTTCTTATTAAAAATATACATTAAAGTCCAGCATAGTGCCTTTACTGCCCACATCTGTTTGCTATTCTATCTCCATTATTAATACTGTAATGCAGGGTGCCCATTCAGGCAAGATTAATTCACTGTTCCCAAAGCCTTCTGCTGACATTGCAATGGATCTGACTGAAAGGCTATAAAGGCAGGCCCAGGCATTGCTCTTGACATGTGATCAGTAAGGAGATGAGGCCTGGGCCCCCAGCTTAATGAGAGAGAAGAGGAAGTTAGGTTGGACCTGTGATCAGAGAGGTAGAACACTCTAGTGGTTAAAAACTTAGACTTTGGACTCAAGACAGCTCAACTGAATCCTAGTTCTTTTCCTTTAGGCAATTCATTTATCCCTCAAGTGATTCGATTTTCTCATCTAGTAAAACAGAGATAACAAAAGAACCTGGTAAGATTGTAAAGTATCTGATGTGATCATAAGGAAGACACTAAGAACTAAAATAAAGCAAAAAAACAAAAATAAACACACACACACACACACACACACACACACACACACACACCCTGATGATTATCATCATCCCAGAATCAACCTCTTATGCTGAGGCAGGACAGGAAGAGCCCCTTAGTCTTTCAACCTACACATGCTAAGTAGTCATCACCAAGATACCAAAAAGATAGTGTAAGAGGCAAAAAAGATACAACAAAAGCTAAAAGCAGGAGAGGATATGATAACAGAAATACAATCAGCTCTTGATTAACCGTGCTGATGAGAGGAAAGGAAGACAACATATAAATTGAAGAAAAGAACCCCTGTCACAAAAGAGTATAGATGGAACAAAATATTTGTGTGTTTTTTTAAATTATAGATAGTAACTTACTCGAGGACATGATATCATTGTTTAAGAGAGAGTAGAACACAGTCATTAAGAACATGAACTCTAGAGCCAGAATGCCTGCATTAGAATCCTGGCTCCACTACCTCCAAGCTGTGTGACAATAAACAAGTTATAGACTCTCTTTGTAGCTCAGTTTCCTCATCTGTAAAATGGGACAAATATGAGTATCTACCAGTATTATTTGGTTGTGGTGAAAATAAAATTAGTTTATACATGCAAAGTGACTAGGAGACCACTTGGTTCATAATCAATGCTGTAACATAATAAATGTTAGCTTTCATTATTATTAGTGTTGCTGTTATGGTTTTAGCTGACCTAATACTAAGTTGATGTTTAACTTAATATTAAAATTTATTTAAATTCAGTGGTTACGGGGGTACATAGGAGAGGCAGGATTTGGAAGTATACAGGGCAGAAAATGGGAAAGAGACTAGAATAAAAAATGTACTATGTATAGGCCGAGCACAGACAACTGCAGGTTACAAGGAAGTAAGTAAGATCAACAGAGGGAGAGAGATGGATATATTCATGATAGAGCAAGAGGAGTAAAATGTTAAATGCAGAATCTAGGTAGTAGGTATTTGTGTGTTGGCTATAAAATTCTTTCAACTATGCTTTATGTTTAAATGTTTTCACTACAAGCTAGAGGAGGAAAAAAAAAACCAAGTAGACTTAGAGGCATCGATTCAAATTCTGGATCATAGCTATGCTGCTTGTCCTCTGAGATCAAACACCAGAGCAGTTTGGAAAAACCTGCTGGTTTTGGAACACTTGCTCATCATCAACACTGTCCTGCACCAGATGAGCAGAGTTCGGGTACTGACCTGGATCACTCTGGCACAAGCAGATATAAGCAGAGGGCAGAAACCCAGAGGTTCAACCTGAGCAGTGCCAACCACACAGAATTATGACATTATCACCCCTGCTCAGGGAAAACCCAGAAATAAGGCTCAAGGCTAAGGAAGAGACAGGTGGAAGGTGGCCAAGTGCCCTATACTCACTCGTGGACTCTGCTGTCACCATAGAGATCACTCAGGCCGAAGCTGATGTAGTGCCAGTGTTCAGGGATATTGGCGGAAGGGCTCCCCACGTTCCTGTACATGCTAACATAGTCCAGGGGGTCTGGGCCGCCCAACCTGCAAAAGACAAAACACAGTGGAGTCAGTGTGAGCCTGAAAGCAGACAATGTGAAGCTAAGAGGTCACGCCTTACCAATCTAAAGACCCCATCCTAGAGGAACGTGACGCGACTAAAAGGAAGCCACACCTCCAGGATAAGACCAAGGGATGGGCAACTAGAAGTTGCCCAATTCCAGAAGCAGAAGAGGCTCCCTTCAATCGCCCACATGTAGGACCTCTTTTAGAAATAAACAGACTAGGTGGTTACCCCTTTTACTTCCTCCAATTTCAAATTACCAATCCCAAACGGATTGACAGGGATTACCTCTCTTCCATGGAGCCTGTAATCATGCCAAGCTTCAAGGCAAGAGGTGCATTAGTCAATCAACTGGCTTCAGTTGAAAGACCATCCTGGGCATCCCCAATGGGCATTGTTCCTGGAAGCAGAGGCTCAGCTCCACTCCTGCCTCTTAGACAGCTAATTCCTGAAAGACTATATTGTGCCCTATGTTAATTACAGTTTGCTCTAAACAAATCCAATGCCTCCAGACCCCAGCCTATACCCCACAGACCAAAACTGGTCTTTTCTCATGCAAGTGACAAAGGCCACACTTAGGCTGGCTCAGCCCTGCACAGAAAACTGCAGCAGGCCAGACTGAGCCTTGGGAGTGCCTGCATCCAGGAGATGATCCCAGGAGACTGTCGCCACAAAGGTAGAGCTGGAATATTAAATGATTTGGGGTCTCTGAGGACCACATTAAACATCCCCCATAATTCCAACCGAGAAGCAGCTGAGGAAGAGAGTCAGTCATTAGCTCACTCTAAGGATTTAATTCCATAAGGGTTTCCTTTAGTAAAGCAATTAGAGCTCTTTAAAAGAAAAGAAGAAGAAAAAGAAGAAAAAAACTGCTTTTCTCCAGAATGGATAGGGAAACTTGGTAGACTTGAGAAACAGCCTAAATGGAAACCATCAGCGGAAGGAAGTCTGCATTTAGCTCACAAACACTATGCATTTGAGCTGCCTCGGATATCTGACTGTCCCACAGACTGCAAAAACTTTGCCTGCCCCTGGGACATTGACGGACTGCACTTTGCAATTGGGATCATATGCTGAAGGAACACTAATAACCAAATAAAAGACATGTTACATGTGATCCCAGCAAGAGTGCCAGTATCACGCAATTTAAGTACTATTTAAAACCAGTAGGTCTGGTTTTGTCCTCTTTTGCCAGGGTATTACTTGCCTTTACAGAAATCCTTATTCTCTACTAGGAAATGCTAAGTTATTTACAGAACTTTAAAAAAGTTGCTAAGATAGCTAAGAATCTCAACTGAGTGGATTAGGGAAAGGGACAAATCCCCATGTCTTTCCTTAATTCTGATTTGGCCAAATCATTTGAATACTTCCACAACCAGTTGAATATAGAAAAGTTTGCTGGGGGAAGAAGGAAACAAAAGGGTAGCTATCCCTGGAACCACACGATAGCTGCAGAACCCCATAACACATGGGAGTGACTACAGGTTCCATATCTGCTCTGGTTTCCTGCTCCAAATTCCCAACCTTGCCCCTCCTTCAACCTAGGTCCATCCAGCAAAAAGCGGCAAAACTGTATCCACGGTTCCATGCTCCATCTGCCATACCCCCTGCAGCCCTCTCTCAGGATATACTGCACCAAGGAGTGCTGCTTTACCTTAAAACTACTTTTACCTTAAAACTACAACTGTAAGGAATAACCAAGAGTCAGGCAAAATTAGCCTTGTCCCCAAGCACAGTGTTGTTCTACTTACTCAGAAATCTGATGGCGAAACAGATGAGTATATAGAAAATAATCATATTTTGCACTTGGAAAAAGATGTTATCCAAGGACCCAGAGCACCCCTTGATGCTCTTCCTTGAACCTACTTCTTTGAACACCTAACCTCACTCCACATGCCAGTTGCAGGCGTGCAGGAACTCCAGAGTGAAAGCTCTGCTCCATGTTTCTGCTCCCTGATCACTAAAGTCTCAGCTTTCAGCCAGGATGTCCCTGCTGGCCAGGGTCCACTAGCCAAAGAGCCAATCTTCTGTCACAAGAAAAGGAATCTCAAGGGACCCTGGGCCACAGCCAGACCTGGGTAGCCTTAGTCAAATTTTGAACAAGGCCTTGTGGGAACCCAAATGTGAGCTCTGTCAATGAACTGATTTCAGAATCTTAATTATGCAAACCCTTCCAAATCTTACAAAAAACCAGCTGCTCAGCTGCTCCTTCTCATATTTTTCTGCATCTAGACAGCATTTCTAATTTCACAAAGTGCTCGTTATTAGTCATTACATGTTGGCCCATCTCTAAAGGTAAGTTCTGCCTGTTTAACAAGCTTGCAGCAGGGAAGAAAAAAAAAAAAAAGATGTCCAAATCAGTCCTAGTCCTTTGCATGTGCTTTAATATCTCCACACACAACTCTATCCTTCATGGCCAGTTGAGTGACAGAAAAACTGTTGCCCAAGTCTGTGTAGTGATTTCTCTGCACACTCACATGGGGCCTGAACAAATGGCATCGCAGAAACTGGTCCTCTGTTCTCATGACACAATCCAATACAGCTCATCACAATACATATTTAAATATAGACATGCAATGAGAATGGATCATTAAGTTATCAAGAGCTGCTTTTCACTCAGAAGCTCTCTTCAAATACTCCTCTCAACCAGAGAACAGTTTGCCTGCTGAGGAGAACTATATTGCTGGCCACATCTCCTCCTGGCTATCAGACATGGCCCTCCCATAGGAGGAGGCTGGTCCCCAGGCCCTCCACGATGTCAGTCTCTTCACATCCTCCCAATGACCCAGGGAGCGAGCCTCAACCCTAGACAGTCTAGTTTCTGCTATCTCAGGAGGAAGTTAAGAGGTTATCTTGGAGAAGATTCAGTCCTAAATGGAGAGGTAACCAGCAAAGACATTCACTCTATCAAATTCCCCCTTTGGGTCTACCTGCCCCTTTGGCCACATCCCATGCTGCTTCCTGAACAGTCTTTCAGAGCTCAGTGAAGGGATCATTTAATACAGTGCCTACACGAATGCCATTCTGGACAGATTCAACCAACTTCTCAATTTGATCCAGAAAGACAGGCTCTTTGTCAGAGTCCCTCGAACACCTGTTTTGCCCAGAGGCTGTAGAGAGAGACACCCTGCAAACAGGAATGGAGAACATAAAAGGACCATTCCTACCCCAAGGGCAGCCCTTCTGTAAACAGGTCTGATCCTTAACAGAGCCGCTTGAGGGTTACTGTCAGCGTCCCTGAGAGACTGTTGCCTAAATCCTGAAGCTTGTGGTCAGGGAGCTCCTCTTAACACGTCGCTCACTTCTTTACTCCGTAGCAAAGTCCCAGGTCTTCATTATTTTACTGTGGTCCCCTTCAATCCTTAGCCAAAACATGGATCTCCCTGCCCCTGCCTCTGTTCTAGCCAATGTCCTAAAGCAAAGCAGCTGCAAAGCCAGAGGAAACTGCTTGGAGAAAGAGAACTGTGCCGAGTAAGCAGAAAGTTTATCTATCAAGAAAAGTTGCTCCGTGAAACTTCAAACGCAAAAGCAATGCACCGATATGACTGACGTCTGAGCTCATGGGGAAGGTATCAAAAGGAGACTTCCTTCTCCTCTCTTCACAGGCACAACTCTCGCAACTTGCTCCCCTCCTAACCTACGGGAAAGCGGGGATCCCCAAATCCACCCCTACCCTGTGCAGTCTCGAGCCCTCTGAGCTCCGCCAGCCGCACTCCTCCAAAGCCCTCACATATGCTCCCCAGGCCCCGCCTCGCCTCCCCCATCCCACTTCAGCCGCCCCCCGCCCCCGGCTTCCCCTCGCCCACTAATGACCCCCTACAGGCGCCCCCTCCTTTCACCACGTTTACAGTTCCCCCCTCCTACCGCACTGCCCCGCTCCTACACACACCCCCAATTCACTCTATTCTCCTAATCCCAGTTAACCCTTCATCTTCCCTCCCTCGTTAACCCTTCGCTACCCACAGGCTCCGTTAACCCCTTTGTCCCCATTCCCAACTTCAGCCTTAACTCCTTCCCTCGCAGCAGGACGCCCTCCTTCTCAGTGCTTTAACCATTCTTCTCCACCTCCCCCTCCTCCGCAAATGACTTCGCCCCCGGGGTTCTAACGCTTCCCAGCCCGCCCCTGTCCGTCTCCCCGCGGCCCAGGGCATACCAGTACTTGACGATAGCGGTAACCTGGAGCGGGTTCGGCTGGTCAGGGTAAAGGCGACGGCACTCTCCGTAGATGGCGTGCAGTCCCGGGGGGAAGAGCGAGGCGAAGGCCGGGGGCGCACTAGGGCCAGGGGCCGGGGGCGCGGCGGGGCCGGGGGCGCCGCTAGGCCGCAGCTCCGCCATCCGGGCGCGTAGGGCGCTGGGGGGACCGGGGAGGGTGGACGAGGGGGAGAGCACTGACGCGCCAGCAGGCGGACTCCGTGGGTGCGACTCCCCGAGGCGATGGGGGCTGCAGCGAGGTCTAGGCTCCGCGCCTGCGCACGGCGCACAGTCTGCCCAGACCGTCGCCGCCGCAGAGACAGCCAGAGGCTGCCTCGGGGGCCGCGGGGCGCTCAAGGGGGCGGGGCGTCGGCGCGCCCTATCCCGGTATCCATTGGATAGTATCTGTGCCAGTCACAGGTGGGGAAGGCGTGACTTGACAATAGGTCCCGCCTCCCTCTGCTGGTGTTGGGGGTGTCCTAAGGCTCTTGGTCTCCCCCTAGTGTTAGGAGGAACCCAGGTTTAAACAGAGATGTTAAGACTTCCTAAGGTGCTAGGGGCCCGGGAAAGCAGTGGGAAGTTCGGCAAAGGGCTTGTCACTGTTCTGCTGACGCGCTGGTAAGAAGAATTTAAGCATAAATCTGACAATAATGGATTGGTTCATTCATCCATTAGTGTGATTTTAGTTTCAAAATATTCTAAATCTGGAGGCGCCTAGGTGGCTCAGAGAGTTAAGCCTCTGCCTTCCGCTCAGGTCAAGGTCCCCGAGTCCTGAGATCCAGCCCCACATCGAGCTCTCTGCTGGGCGGGGAGACTGCTTCTCCCTGCCTCTCTGCCTACTTGTGATCTCACTCTCTGTGTGTCAAATAAATAAATAAATAAATAAATCTATTTTTTTTAAAGATTTTATTTATTTGACAGACAGAGATCACAAGTAGGCAGAAAGGCAGGCAGAGAGAGAGGAAGGGAAGCCGACTCTGTGCTGAGCAGAGAGCCCGATGCGGGGCTCTATCCCAGGACTCTGAGATCATGACCTGAGCTGAAGGCAGAGGCTTTAACCCACTGAGCCACCCAGGTGCCCCTAAATAAAATCTTTTAAAAAATTTATAAATCTGAATGTTTCTTACCGTCATTGAATGTCCATTTACCATATTTACTGCCACTAACACCGCCAAATTCAGGGGTCGTAGGTTGAAATACTTATTTTGGAGTCCTGTTAAAAAGTAGCAAATATGCGGGGCGCCTGGGTAGCTCAGTGGGTTAAAGCCTCTGCCTTTGGCTCGGGTCATGATCCCAGAGTCCTGGGATAGAGCCCCGCATGGGGCTCTCTGCTCAACAGGGAGCCTGCTTCCTCCTCTCTCTCTCTCTCTGCGCCTGCCTCTCTGCCTACTTGTGATCTCTGTCTGTCAAATAAATAATAAAATCTTAAAAAAAAAAAAAGTAGCAAATGTGAAGTCAACTAGGACTAATTTAAAAGACTTGGTGATTAAAAAAAAAAGACTTGGTGATTTTTTTATTTCTATTTTTTTTTAAAGATTTTGTTTATTTTAGAGAGAGCGCGCACGAGTGGGGCGGTGGGGGGGGTTGAGGGCAGAGGGAGAGGGAGAAGCAGACTCCCTGCTACTCTATCCCAGGACCCTGTGATCATGACTAGGGCCCAAGGCAGACATTTAACCTACTGAGCCACTCAGGCACCCCAAGACTTAGCATTTTTTTTTAAGATTTTATTTATTTATTTGACCTAGAGAGTGAGAGAGCCCAAGCAGGGGGAGCAGCAGAAGGCAAAGGAGAAGCAGGCTCCCCACTGAGCAGGGAGCCCTATGTGGGGCTGGATGCCAGGACCCTGGGATCCTGACCTGAGCCAAAGGAGGACGCTTTTTTTTTTTTTTTAAAGATTTATTTATTTATTTGACAGACAGAGATCACAAGTAGGCAGACAGACTGGCAGAGAGAGAGGAGGAAGCAGGCTCCCTGCCGAGCAGAGAGCCCCGATGTGGGGCTCAATCCCAGGACCCTGGGATCATGACCCAAGCCGAAGGCAGAGGCTTTAACCCACTGAGCCACCCAGGCGCCCCTAAAGGAGGACGCTTAACCATCTAAGCCACCCAGATGCCCCAAGACTTGGTAATTTTTTTTTAAAGATTTTATTTATTTATTTGATAGACAGAGATCACAAGTAGGCAGAGAGGCAGGCAGAGAGCGAGGAGGAAGCAGGCCCCCTGCTGAGCAGAGAGCCCCATGCGGGGCTCTATCCCAGGACTCTGGGATCATGACTTGAGCTGAAGGCAGCGGCTTTAACCCACTGAGCCACCCAGGCGCCCCAAGACTTGGTAATTTTTTAACAAATGCTTTTAGTTATGACAATCTCTAATTTTTGTTTTATGCATGCTTTTAGTTATGACAATCTCTAATTTTTGTTTTATGCAGATGTATGCAAATTGCCTTGAGGAACACCGATATTCATTATCTGCTATGGATCTGCTCTTTTCCATTAACGTTCACTCTCTGTAACTGGGAGAATTTTTTTTTTAATTGTAAGTAATCTTTACACCCAATGTGGGGCTCAAATTAACAATCCGCAGATCAAGAGTCCTATGTTCTATTGATTGAGCCAGCCAGGCGCCCCGGGAGAATTTTTAATTCATAAGGCACCTGGCTGAGAATTATTTACCTGTGTACAATAAGGAATTCCAAGCGAAAGGAATAAAATGAAGTCCTGATTACCAATGCTATTGACTAAAGATTCCCCGCAACTTGAAGGGAGTGGGGGTTGCATCGTCTGGAGAAAAATGCACTGGGCTCATTTGAAAATAGCAACACATAACTTCTCTTCACTACCATTTTCTTATTCATCAATATCAATTCTGACTCTTCATGAGAATCAGAGATACTAAGGCAGCTCCTGAAGCTATTAAATGAACAATGTTTTTTAATGACCAAAAGATCACCTGTACCTGTAGTTCCAAATGTCAGTCCTCAGAACAATGTTAGCCTGTTGCAAAATTTACACCCACCCAGGAAAAAATGTGAAAATGTGCTGGTTTTTCTCAAAAAGCAAATTTTATAAAATTTGTTTTCTTTTGTTCTGGGAGTATGTCCTCCTTCCCCATGAGCGTGTGGTGGAGTGGCATTAAATTTTCCTTTATTAGAGTTTGATGCTGATAAATGTTTATTAATGTCTTACTGACCCAAATAAAAACATAGCAACCTTATTCTACCCAGGAGAAGTAGTGGCAGGACTCATCTGGAAAATCTAAACACCCACGGAATACTGGCCAATCCAAACCCAACTACAGACAAGTGCTCAACAAGACTACATACTTAAGCATGCAATGCGAATCCCTTCAAAGGAACCAGATCCAGGCATGCAATGCAGCGATCAATCTGCGTTCCGGGCTACTCATCTACGGAGACTACAAATCCCAGGGTACTATGAGTGGAAAGTGACGCCCTGCTCTTAAATTAGGCGGGGCTCCGAAGCTGCCAGGCGCGATAACTCTCGTGCAAGGCATGCTGGGGGTTGTAGTTCTTTGGAGGCGAGGTCGGGCCGCTCCCCGGACGCCCTGTACCAGCTGCTAGACTGCGCATGCGTGTCAGTGGCGTTAGCAGCGGACCCGGCTGGCAGTTCCTTCCTTGGAAGGAGAGATTCTTCTGCCATGGAGTCCTACGATGTGATCGCCAATCAGCCTGTCGTGATCGACAACGTGAGTTGCGTTTTTCCTATCTCTAAACGGATTTATTCTCTGTTCCTCAAAGGGATCGCTTCCCGGGTTTCGGCCTGGGCCACCGGCTCTTTGTCACTGGCCCAGCCTGTCAGGCGGGTTCAGCAGCCGCCGCCTCTGTCCTCCCCTCACCAGTAGTCCGCAGACGGAGCGGCTCGCCAGCAACCATGTGATAGAGAACTTTGGGATGGATAAAGGGAAGGGCTGTAGTCCGAGCCGGGTCTTTGGGCCCTTGGCTCGAGGGGCCTTAACCATTCTGTGAGCGCCCGGCGTCCGCCCCCTCCCCAGTTTCCAATAACTCTATTGGCTCTCTTGGCTGTCCATCTTGACCGATGACCCCGCCTCTGGGCCTTGCCGGATGAGAACAGCCCTCCGCAGTGATTGGCTTGCGCCCCCGCCGTTCTTCCGGGCCGCCATAGTGTTTCCTCTCTCTAAGGGGCGGGCGGGTGCACAAGAGCTGTGGGGATTGGCTTTGGGAACTCAACTGTGGAGCAGCCTGACGGGCTGGGGCCCGCCCTCGGGTGGAGAAGGGCTAAGTTTCCTTCGGTCCCCAGCCGGGCGGGGTCTTGGGGGTGTACATGGGTGGGGCTTGGGAAGCTGGTGCCAGAAACGGCTATAAGATTTCAGTTATTTCTATGGTTATAGATTACAACGTTAATAAAGATCCAGAAGAAAAGAGAGTGACCAAGCAAGCAGGGAGGTACCATCTCTGGAACGCCTAGAAGCTGGGGAAAAAAATTACTAAACATATTTGCCAGGCGCTCGAGTGCTTGCGGGAGGGTTTCACGTACATTCGAATGGAGTCCTCACAAAAACTGAGGGGATAGTTAAGGCAGGAAATTTGATCCTCGTTTCACAAAGGAAAAAAAAAAAAATCCCGAAGCACTAAGAGGTAAAGTGAGCCCAAGGTCACACGGTAGAGGTGACCTAAAACCAGTGCTTTATCCGCTATTCTTCTTGCTAGTAGCCCACGCAAATGTATCAATAGTGATAAACGGAAAGAATCTAAATAACTGCTCTTATTTTGGGCGGACGGTGACTGTTGTAAAATAGCTGCATTTCTGTCTTCCACTGAAAGGGCTCGTCCCGCCGAGATTGGTTGGTACCAGAGGGAAAACTGTTGAGGGGAAACTGTCAGTTCTATCCGTCCTAAGCTGTCGGATTCGTTGTTGATCAGCCCTTGGGACCTTGGGCATGTTACAATGTGCCTTCGTTTGCATCATCTCCTTTAAGCGTCAGCTCTGGTAGGTGGATAGGAATCACTGTCCCCTGTTTATGCAGGAAAGTAAACCTGAGAGAGGTTAAGTAACAGTATGCAAGTCACCTGTCTTAGAAGTTGAGGAGCCAAGACTCAAATTAAGATTGGGTTCCAAGGGACGTCTGGGTGGCTCAGTTGGTTAAGCCGCTGACTTCGGCTCAGGTCATGATCCCAGGGTCCTGGAATCGAGTCCCACATCGGGTTCCTTGCTCGGCAGGGAGCCTGCTTCTCTCGATGCCTCTGCCTGCCTCTCTGCCTGCTTGTGTGTTCTCTCTCTCTCTCCCTCTGGCAAATAAATAAAATCTTAAAAAAAAAAAAAAAAAGAAAAGAAAGAAAGAAAAGATTGGGTTCCAAGTTTCTCATTTTTTCCAAGGAAAGGTGCCTTTTTTTGTTGTTGTTAGCTTTCCTTCTCTCCAGAGGTATAGCTTCTGCCTTGAAAAGCAGGAGGATGAGCTCAATGAGACACCTCATTGAGGGAGGATTTTTGTTTTGTTTTGTTTTGTTGTTGTTTGGTTGGGTTTTTTTGTTTGCTTGCTTGGTCTCCCTCACTGGACTGTTAAATTCTTGGGGGGAAAGATGGCATTCTTTCATTTTTTATTACTCTCCCCTTCCCACCTTCCTTCACACACATAGCACCTATGGCCTGGCACCACTATGTGCTCAGTAATTGTTTTTTCATTGGACTGATGGGTGGGTAGATGGGTGACCAAATATCACAGTAACAAAGATATCCCTAAGTAAGGAAAGGATTGAAGTGGGGAGGGATCCTAGTTAGTTACTGCAGAGGGTTAAGTAGGGCTTCTTGCTCTTGATTCAATCTTCAGAGAATACTTCATCCAGTTTGTATGTACTTCATCTGTGTTTTTCTTAATTTTAAAAAGAAAAAAAATAGAAATTAACTAGTTCCTATTTCCATCAGCAAGGCAGAAGGAGCAGTTTGTCCATCCCATTAGATCCTTTGATTTTGGAATGTGGGGGCAGGAGTTCCATCTCCAGCCATTTTCTTTAATGTCACTTAAGCTAATGCTTTTTAGTTTCTCCTTTCTCTTTCTCCATAGTGTATTTGAAATGCATCAAAGCCGAGGTTTATTTTCAGTTTTAAGATTTAAAGAATTGATTTGTTTATTTTCTCTGGGAAACATTTTTTTAAAGACTTTATTTATGAGAGAGAATATGAGTGGGAGAGAGAGCAGGAGCAGTGGGGAAGGGCAGAGGGAGAGGGAGAAGCAGACTCCCCACTGAACAGAGAGTCTGATGTGGGGCTCATTCCCAGGACCCAGAGATCATGACCTGAGCTGAAGGCAGTGGCTTAACCAACTAAGCCACCCATGTGCCCCTGGGAAAACATTTCTTTTATCATCCCAATAATTGTGCCAAAAGGTGAAGTGAGAGAAATTCTCCCATTAGGATTTACTGAACATCTGCCACATGTTTAGATCTGGGATCTCAGGTAGTTCTTGCTGTTTGACATTTAGAGATTTTGTTTTGTTTCAAAGTGAAAGATGGATAGGAAAGGGGCGCCTGGGTGGCTCAGTGGGTGAAAGCCTCTGCCTTCGGCTCAGGTCATGATCCCAGGGTCCTGGGATCGAGGCCCACATTGGGCTCTCCGCTCAGCGGGGAGCCTGCTTCCCCCTCTCTCTGCCTGCCTCTCTGCCTACTTGTGATTTCTGTCAAATAAGTAAATAAAATCTTTAAAAAAAAAAAAAAGATGGATAGGAAAAATACCTTGAAATATCTGAACCAATTTTATGAGAATAATGTGTATCTAGCAGACTTAACTGCTCCACAGTTACACATTGCTACAACATTATTTCTGGGCGAAGGAGAGTGTAATTAAAAGAAAGAGGAGGGATGCCCAGGTGACTCAGTCAGGTAAGCACTGGACTCTTGATTTTGGCTCAGGTTGTGATCTCAGGGTCATGAGATCAACCCCCCACTCAGGCTCTTCCATCAGCAGGGAAGTTGGCTTGAGGTTCTCTCCCTCTCCATCTGCCCCTCCCCTGCTCACATACACACAATGCTCTCTTGCTCTCAAATAAATAAATAATCTTTAAAAAAAAGGGGGGGGGGAGAACAAAGAAATCAGGGAAAAGAGGGAAGAGCCTCGTTATCAAGTTTACAGCCTTTCCAAGTCTTAAAATAATTGTTGACTACTCCTTTCTTCCTATTCTGAAATCAAGAGTGGGTTACTTAGCCAACTGGCCCACCCAGGCACCCCTTTAATTTCTTTTTTTAAGTAAGCTCTGTGCCCAATGTGGGGCTTGAACTCACAACCCTGAGATCAAGAGTCGCATGCTCTACTGACAGAGCCAGCCAGTTACCCTCTCCCACACTGTTTTGAAAATATAATCAGGGGTACATGGGTGGCTCAGTCGGTTAAGCATCTGCCTTCAGCTCAGGTCATGAACCTGGGGTCCTAGGATGGAGCCCCATGTCTGGCTCCCTGCTTAAGGTATCTGCTTCTCCCTCTCCATCTGCCTCTTCCCCCAACTAATGCTCGCTCTCTGGACACGTGCTCTCTCTCTCAAATAAATAAATAAAATCTTTAAAAAAAAACATAATCAATATACTATTATCAAACCTAAAAAAATTAAGAATAATTCCTTAATGTCATCAAATGCCCAGTCAATGTTCAAATTTCACAAATGGTCTTAATTTTATCTTAATTTTATTATTACTATTTTTTATAATTTGTCATCAGCTCTTCAGAGCTGCTGATTCACTTAAGTCTTATTAATTTTTTAAGATTTTATTTATTTAATGGGACGCCTGGGTGGCTCAGTGCGTTAAGCCTCTGCCTTCGGCTCGGGTCGTGGTCTCAGGGTCCTGGGATCCAGCCCCGCATTGGGCTCTCTGCTCAGCGAGGAGCCTGCTTCCCCCTCTCTCTCTGCCTGCCTCTCTGCCTACTTGTGATCTCTCTCTGTCAAATAAATAAATAAAATCTTAAAAAAAATATTTTATTTATTTATTAATTTTGAGAGATAGAGCACATGTTAGTGTTAGCAGGGGGAGGGGCAGAGGCAGCAGGAGAGAGAGAATCTCAAGCACACTCCATGCTGAGCTCAGAGCCTGAAGTGGGGCTCAGTCTCACGACCCTGAGATTAGAACCTGTTGAAATCAAGAGTTGGACACTCAACCAACTGAGCCACCCAGGCGTCCCTGATTCACTTAAGTTTAAGAGACACTAGAATTAGCTGAGGAAATGAAGTCAGTATATTTATTTTAAATTGTCACTTGTGATGTGATATTCAACCTGTTGGTTATCCAACTTCAGCAAGAATCCATTCCCAGCTTGCTGGAAAGGATGAAGGGGAGGGGACTTACAGAGTTCCCTGTTTAATTGTGTGTATTTTGAGAGCCCCGGATGTGCTTCACACCAGGCTAGGTGCTCTGAGGGTAAGAAAAAAACCAGGTGCCATGTGGAAGGAGAAACATCATGAATTAGTCGCTGGGAATGCCTTGAATGGAGTCCCGAACACAGTACTTGCAGAGGCCAAGGAGGAACATAAAAAGGGGGAGGAGGAGGGTAGCCTTAAAGAAGGCATGAGGACTCTGGAAAAGTGCCGTGAGTGTGCCTGACCAAAGAGCCAGCAGCTTTTCACTTCCAGCCAGTTGCCCCCATGCAGGAACGCAGACCCAGTGTTGCCAGATTTTCTGCTGTTTGGAGAGAAATCAGAAAATTGATAGGTTGTATATGCAGTCTAATTTTTAAAAAAAAATTTTTTTTAAGATTTTATTTATTTATTTGACAGAAAAAGACACAGCAAGAGAGGAAACACAAGCAGGGGGAGTGGAAGAGGGAGAAGCAGGCTTCCCGCTGAGTTGGGAGGCTGATACAGGGCTCGATCCCAGGACCCTGGGCTCATAACCCGAGCCAAAGGCAGATGCTTAATGACTGAGCCACCCAGGGGCCCCTGCAGTCTAATTTTTAACTGTTGGAAGTTAATTTAAAAGTATTTTGTAGTTTCAGAGACAGAAAATAGATTCATGGTTGCCTAGGACTGCTTGGTGGGAGAGGGCAGGTAGGATGGAGAGTGCCTGTGAAAGGATACAGTTTCTGGGACGACGAGGAAGTTCTGACATTTCATTGCGGTGAGGATTACATGACTGTGACTATACTAAGAACCACTGGGTTATACACCTTAAGTGGGTAAATTATATGGTAGTGAATTTTATTTCAATAAAGTTTCTTTAAAAAGTGGTTCGTGGGCCAAACAAAATATGTCTTGGTGCCAAAATAGGCCATCAGTGCCCTGGGCCCTGAGACTCCACCTCTCAGCATCCCATTTGTAAAATGGGAGATGGGGAGGCTCCTTCCCAGCATATCAAGAATAAGCAGCGGTGCTTAGGTGAAAGGTTGCCCAAGCCACATGGTCAGCAGGTCCTGGGAGAGCCTGGCTGAGGGATTTGCTGTTTGCCTGCTTCAGAGGGGCGCCTGGGTGGCTCAATGGGTTAAGCCTCTGCCTTTGGCTCGGGTCATGGTCTCAGGGTCCTGGGTTTGAGCCCTGTCTTAGGCTTTCTGCTCGGCGGGGAGCCTGCTTCCCCCTCTCTCTCTGCCTGCCTCTCTGCCTACTTGTGATCTCTCTCTCTCTGTGTCAAATAAATAGATAAATAAATAATCTTTTTAAAAAAAAAAAAGGTTTTAGAAAGAGAACGGTTGGCCATTGGTGGTTGGCAACAGACTTGAGTCGTCAGATCTCAAATATTTATTACGAAACTACTTTTTCTTTTTTCTTTTTTTTTTTTTAAGATTTTATTTATTTATTTGACAGAGAGAGATCACAAGTAGAGAGAGAGGCAGGCAGAGAGAGAGAGAGGGAAGCAGGCTCCCTGCCAAGCAGAGAGCCCGATGTGGGACTTGATCCCAGGACCCTGAGATCATGACCCGCGCCGAAGGCAGCGGCCTAACCCACTGAGCCACCCAAGTGCCCCCACGAAACTACTTTTTCAAGAAGGCTCTCTACAAGGCACTTACTTACTTGGCTTTGCCAAAGTGAATAACAAAGAGAGTGGAAGCTCATTTGCCAGGTACATAGTTCCTAGTTACAAATACTATTAAAGAAATGGACAGGGTCCTTCTATAATCTGTGGTGGCGAGGTTTTAGCAGAACAGAAGCAGCTCAGCAGCCTCCTCCATCCCCGCTCACTCTTCACCCAGTTGCTGGCGGGGTAAGACTGCAGAGACAAGCTGGGTCTGGTTCCACCGTGTGCCTCATTCCCAACGCTGCCTTCACCTTTCCTGCACCACCTCAGCCCGAGGCTGCTGCCATTCCAGCCGCCTGTTCAGGCTCCATACTTGAGGCTTCACCTACCAATCATTTGAGCTCGGTTTTAATTTTAGGCAGCCAGCATCTGTTTGAGTACCCTCAAACGCCAGATACTGCTGATACATAAAGTCTCTGAGCTTGAGGCACTTGGGCTGAAAATGGACAAAAATGGAAACCATAAATTCAAACAGATAGCAGAAGGAAATGCAGACTACCTAGTGGTACAGGTAATGGTGATTTTGTGAAATAATAGGAAGGGGATAATTAATTCCAACAGGGGATTATCCTTCTGGAGGAAGGCAATGATATTAGAACTGGGTCTTTAGGACGCCTGGGTGGCTCAGTTGGTTAAGCATCTACCTTCAGCTCGGCTCATGAACCCAGGGTCCTGGGATCAGGTGCCACATCGGCCTCCCTGCCCAGCGGGGAGTCTGCTTCTCCCTGTGCCCTTCCCCCTGCTTGTGACCTCGCTCTCAAGTAAATTAAATAATCTTAAAAAAAAAAAAAAACTGGGTCTTTATACTCTTACTGGGAAGGACAGAGACGAAGAAATGAACCTAACATCTTAATTTGCCTTGTCACTTAGACTCTAGTCTGATTTTGCTAGTAAACTCAAAATTAAATATCCAGGCAAATCATCTTTTCAAAATCTAGACTCTGAAATGCAGGTCTCATCTTTACTTGTTTTCAACCTCTGCCAGGAGGTCCAATTAGTCTGTTGGCATCACCACACCCAGATGAAGGCTGTGAGCAATTATTGGAAGCTTGAGCCAACAAGTTTCCGCAGTTCTCCTGTGCAGTGCTGTTCTCACTCCTCATGCCCCTGTCCCGGAGCCCTGGGCCTGCAGCAATGGTGGTCCTCCCTCCTGCCCAGGCCCTCAGCTCAGTTTACAGCTGCAGCTTTTCCAGGCTCCTTGCTTTTCTGCCCAGGCCGATGAGTTTGCACATTGTCTCCTGTTTTCTCTCTTTTCTGTTGGCAGAGATTCCTGCTATCTTAGAGAACTGCCATTCCCTATCCTTTAGCTACTTCTTCCTCCCTCTGTCTTGCCAGAGTCAGGCACTAGGATGGCCTATCTAACCACCTCCCCTGCCCACCCACCCACCCCAGCACATGTACGCACACTTCTCCTGTAGAAGAGCAGGAATAAGAGAGAGGAACCCAGGGGTGTTGCAGGGAAGCCTTTGGTGCAGAGATAACCTTGGCTATTTAGCATCTCCTCATGTGTTTACCGCTTGTTGTGTGGGTTCTGGAAATATCACTCTCCACCCCAAGAGAAGTGGTCAATAGGCAGCAGGAAAAGGCTTGCCCCTATTATATGCACAGCCGCAAAACGTGTTGGGGTGGAAGGGTGAGCTTATCAGATGTGGTGGTAGGAGAGTTCAGAAGAGAACAGGCTCTATCCACAAGCAGTAGCAAGCCTCGACATCATGTCTAGAGACACCATTTACTTTGGTTGGGCCCTAGATGGTACCAGAGATGTTGACAGAGAAGTCACATTCTCTTCTGACACCCACCCAACTTACCAAGGATTGGAGCATCAGGATTGTAATGTTGGGTCTCTTGTCGGGTGATGCTTTAGAATTTCCCTGCTCTTTACCATCAGGAGACCTATGAGTAAAAGAAGGCACAGTAAAAAAATAAAATAAAATAAAAAATAAAACCACCACAACCCTCCTCCCACAGACCATAGAGCTTTGCCCCTGCAGTATGAACCAGACAATGTATGTTCCATCAGAGTCAGCTTCAAGCCTGGTGGTGTTCACAGTGGTGTCTGTCCTAGACACCCTGGAGGGCAGAGAGAGTTCAGGCCCGAGCTGGGAAAGTAGGTTAACGGTGTCCCATGTGGTTTAACAGAAAGAATCACATTCTTCCCACCATGGTTATGTTCCTGAACTTGGCTGCTTTGGTGCTTCTAAGTACTTTTCTCTCCTCTCAGGTTTTCTCTTTTTCTTCTCTTTATTAGTATTATTTTTGATTCCAGAAGTAAAGCATGGTCAGTGTAGAAAAGTCAAAGAAAGGGCACCTGGGTGGCTCCTCATTTAAGCGTCTGCCTTCAGCTCAAGTCATGATCCCAGGGTCCTGGGATCGAGCCCTGCATCTGGCTCCCTGCTATTCAGGAAGCCTGCTTCTCCCTCTCCCACTCCCCCTATTTGTGTTCCCAATCTCTCTGTGTCTCTCTCTGTCAAATAAATAAATGAAATCTTCAAAATAAAAAAAGAAAGGTCAAAGAATGTAAAAAAATCAAGTAATACTTTGAGTATACAGTGAAAGTTCCCCTCACCATCCCCAGTCCCACTTCCCTCCTGGAGGCATGCGTACCCTCCACAGATGCTCATGCAAATGGACATATTATACCAGATATAAGGTCTCTTAAATAAAAGTGAAACCATATTATACATACTGTATGATATAGATCTCTTGTTTTGTCATACTTCTGACTTCTCTTTCTTTCCCCTCTCTCCTCAGGGATCCGGTGTGATTAAAGCTGGTTTTGCTGGTGATCAGATTCCCAAATACTGCTTTCCAAACTAGTAAGTAATTCTGTAGCATAGTCAGAAGCTGGGGAGGCTTGTCAGCTTTGTTTTGGGGTCAGCCCTCTACCTTTTACAGAGAAGGATCTCTGATTTGGGTCAGAAATATACAAATAACTTAAAATAATACATGTTCATTGTAGAAATCGTGGGCAATGCAAAAAAGTAGATGAAAATCAAAATCAACTTTAACGTCACTCCTCAGAGATAATGACAATAGAACTGGGTCTGTTTCTTCCCGTCCAAGCATGCACATCTGTACAGCCTTCCGTGTTCTGTCATGAAATGAAAAGTAATGGTCCTCCTGCTCTCTTTTTTAGTGTGGGCAGACCCAAACATGTTCGCGTCATGGCCGGAGCCCTTGAAGGTGACATCTTCATTGGCCCCAAAGCCGAGGTAACTCCCAGTTCTACTGAAGAAGCCTCAAGCCAGCAGAGGACCTTCATTATTTCCCCAAAGGGCAGTGGGACAGCCATGAGTAAAAGGAGCAGTTTCCTCTTAAAATATCCCCTTTGGCCCCCTCATCCTAGGTGTAGTTGGTTCACGTCTCCCAGGAGCAGCCTCTGGTTTTAGAGAGGAGATATCTGGAACCCCACTTGGGGAAAGAGAGACCAGTCTAGAAAACAGGGCTTTTGCTTTCTTCCGTATTCTGTCACTACCTTGCCATTGACCAAATTGGCTAGCTTCGTTATTTTTTGGCAAAAGGGATTCAGGGGGAGATCCTGGCTGGGATACCCTGGGGATGAGTTAATTAGCACCGCTTGGAGGAACCATGGGCAGCTTCTAGAAGCAGACCAACAGAATCATTGTTGCCAACCTTGGGGGCAAGTGCTGAGGCCCAGGGGTGAGAGCCAGGAGATTTGTATCCTGGGGTCAGGCCATGAGGAGTGTGCCTCCTTACCATAAGGGCACTGAGGGGCCATGGAAATGCAGAAGCCCTCCGCCCTGCTGGCTAATTGGGCAGTGAGAACAGTTTGCAGCATACAGTTTAGACACGAGGCAAACGGGAACCTAACTTTAGCCCTGGGTGAAGACCATGCAGTGGCCACTCCTAGTCCTAGAGGAGTGGGGGCCCCCTGGGCCACCAGGCTGAGAAGCTGGCTGCCGCTGGAAGTCCTGCTCTCTGCCCGCAGGAACACCGAGGGCTGCTGTCCATCCGCTACCCCATGGAACATGGCATTGTCAAGGACTGGAACGACATGGAGCGCATCTGGCAGTATGTCTATTCCAAGGACCAGCTGCAGACTTTCTCTGAGGAGGTGAGGGTCCTGGGAGCGGGGTGTGCAGAGCTATGCAGAGCCACTGCCCCAGAGAGGAGGAGCAGGGAGATCGCTGCCAGAGTGTTGGACTCTTACTGGGCCACCAGGCCTTGTGCTCCTCAGACAGGTCTGTCCTTAGTCTACACACCAGGCCTATGACAGACGGAGAATATTATCTCCATTTTACAAATAAGGAAACAGAAGTTCAGGGAAGCCAAGGAGTCTTTCCAAGATCACCTAGGGAATAGAGTGGGAAAGCTGGGACTCGAATCCATGTGTTCAGACTTCGGAGCTCATACTCTAACTTCTAAGGAAGTAACTCTCAGTGCACAATAACAAAGGAAGGTGAATACTAGACATATCAGCATTTCCAGGGGAGGGATATGTTTGGTTTTCAAAAATACCTTTAATATTTAAATTTAATTTTGAAAAAAAGTTTAAACAATTATTTTTAACATAAGAATTCCAAATTTAGATTTTACCAAAATCTGGACAATTAGAGGTATACAGTAGATACAGGAGCCTGTGTAAGAATCTTGGGGACAAGGAGGGGAGAAAGGGGGTAGAGGCGAGGACAGAATGAGACTTTTAAAGGGGACATGAATTTGGAAGGTTGACACATTGGCTTGTGCAGGGGTAGTTGGTGGGCCCAGCTTGCCTTTTTTTGGTGGGAGATTCACAAAGGTCACCCCAGCTTTCTAGCCCAGCACACGAGGGCTTCTGCCCCGGTGCTAATGAAGGATAGAAATCTTGACTTGCCCTGATTGCCCTCTGGGCATCTTTCACCAGCATCCTGTGCTCCTGACGGAGGCGCCTTTAAACCCGCGGAAAAATCGCGAACGAGCAGCTGAAGTTTTCTTCGAGACCTTCAATGTACCAGCCCTTTTCATCTCCATGCAAGCTGTGCTCAGCCTGTGAGTAGCTGCCTGGCTGGCTAGCCTGGCCTCTTGAGGGCAGAATGGAGATGCGTCTCCTGTAGGTGGGAAAAGGGAATATTGAGACCGTGTCCCATTCTTGTTTCTCTTGTTCTTTGTCTTGGTGGCTGGGTGCCCAGGGCTCTCCACTCTGCCTCCTAGGAAGGGCCACACACTGCTACAGTTCTTCCCAAAGGCCCCCTAATGTGTTCAGATGTTTATCCAGTGCCTGCTTGTATAGACGTTATGCCAAGCTGCTGACAGAGTTGTGATGGAAACACCACCACAGGGTCCCTGTTCTTACACCCCTATCATCCCTGTCATGCTCCCAGCCTGCCTCATCCCAGGGTTAGGTGTAGAGCCGAGGGTGTACACTGGTGACCCACAGGCAAGATGTGTTTGATCCCATTAAAAAATCGTGAGCCAGCATTTTAACTAGATTTCTGGGGCACCTGGCTGGCTCAGTTGGTAGAACATGTGACCCTTGATCTCAGGATTGTAAGTTCAAGCCCCACATGCGGCACAGAGTCTACTTTAAAAAAAAAAAAAATTGGGAGATTTTTCTATCAAAATCCAAACTTTTGGCTTTTCTGAAAAAACTGGGATGATCTAGCAGTGCTGGGCGCATTCGTATAGGACAAAAGTCAGCTGGAGCCAAAGTAGCCGCTGCCACTTCCAGTTGAGTTTGCAAGCCTGACTGCCACAGCCCGCTCTGTTCCCTGTTGTCTTCCCAACATGAGGGACTGTCCGTTGCTGCTTCTCAAACATCACGGGTTTTTCCCCATCGTATCACAGAAGTATGTCTATACTCTTGACCACCACCACCTGAGGATCTAGGAGGCCGTGTGAGGAAAAAGCGAGTTTTTTGTGGAAGTGAAAATATTATTTTCCTTTACTCATTTACCTTTCCTGCATGGCCCCTGTAGACATTCGAGGTTTTTCCTCTTGTCTGGAAAGTGGAAACTGCCCCATAGGCTGGGTTCCTGAAGTAGTCAAAGGCAGGCCATCCCCTGCGATTGAAGGAGGCTCAGCTCCTTTCCAGGTTTTTCAGGCTTGCTTATGCTCAGGCTTCCTTAGTACTGCGTCCAGTCTGAAGTCCCTAGAGAAAGGTAGGCCTCCGCTTTAGTTTAGCTGACTTTGAACTCTAAAACAAAATGAGTTTCTTCCCTGGATGAGGAAGCAGGGGTTAGTGACGAATTGCCCCCTGTGCTTCAGTTACGCCACAGGCCGGACCACAGGCGTGGTGCTGGATTCTGGGGATGGTGTCACGCATGCTGTGCCCATTTATGAGGGCTTTGCCATGCCCCACTCAATTATGCGCATCGACATCGCTGGCCGAGATGTCTCTCGCTTCCTTCGCCTCTACCTACGGAAGGAGGGCTATGATTTCCACTCATCGTCTGAGTTTGAGATTGTCAAGGCCATAAAAGAAGTGAGTGCTGCCCCACACGCCCAGGGATGGGATGGGGAATGGGAAGGGGGCAGCCAGGACCTCTGTGACCTGGAGTAAAGAGAGGCGAAGCTCCAGTCCTGGGGGGGGGGTCTCTGGTAAAGCTCTGTTCTCCCCACCCAGGCCTCCTGACTGCCTTATGTTGGGGGGGTGAGGGGGACTCACACTTATCGTCACTGTCCCCAAGTGCTGCCATCTTGTGGGAGAAAGGGAGATGCTGTTATTTCTTAAGCTGGGTGATGGGTATGCCAATGTTCATTATGTTTTTATAACTTATGTTATATGTTCTTTTGTAAAAGAACATATGTTCTTTTACATCCTTAAAGAAGTCAGAATACAGTTTTCTTTTTTTTTTTAAGATTTATTTATTTATTTGACACACAGAGATCACAAGTAGGCAGAGAGAGGCAGGCAGAGAGAG
This sequence comes from Martes martes, assembly GCF_963455335.1. Classification (NCBI taxonomy): domain Eukaryota; kingdom Metazoa; phylum Chordata; class Mammalia; order Carnivora; family Mustelidae; genus Martes; species Martes martes. Next base: position 26,017,911 of record NC_137902.1, read on the forward strand.
AGGAGGAAGCAGGCTCCCCGCTGAGCGGAGAGCCGAATGCGAATGCGGGGCTTGATCCCAGGACCCTGGGACCATGATCTGAGCCGAAGGCAAAGGCTTTAACCCACTGAGCCACCCAGGCGCCCCCAGTTTTCTTTTTTTTTAATGAACATTTTTGTTTTTGTTTTAAGATTTTATTTATTTATTTGCTAGTGAGTGAGCAAGAGAGAGTACAAGCAGGGAGAGTGGCAGGTAGAGGGAGAAGCAGGCTCCCCACTGAGCAAGGAACCTGATGCGGGGCTCGGTACCAGGACCCTGGGATCATGACCTGAGCCTAAGGCAGACACTTAACTGACTGAGCCACCCAGGCAGTGGGTAGTAGTTTCCTTTTAAGTAAACTAGATCCTCCCGCCACCCATGGCTCTAGGGAAGCCTGAACTGGGTAGATGGGACCCAGAACCATGAGTAGTAGAAGGGAAAAAGAAGCCTAAGTCTGTACTAAAATTAGGTTGTGCTCTCAGACCCAGCTCCAGAGAGCCAGTTTCCACGCCTGCCCATGAGGAAGATGAGCAGGTAGAAACTTGAATCCTAAGTGCCACCCAGTGAAGGCTGACAGAGGCCACCCTGCCGTGCTCCAGGGCAGGAGCTCTGGGGCCCTTTAGGGCAATCACCGTGGTTGGCAGATGTCTGCAGCAACACTGAGACCTTGACCAGGTAGGCCTAGGTTTCCCACCTGCCTGACTCATGCTCGGTCCTGCAGAGAGCCTGCTACCTGTCCATAAACCCACAGAAGGATGAGACTCTAGAGACGGAGAAAGCTCAGTACTACCTGCCCGACGGCAGCACCATTGAGGTAGGTCTGGATCTCCCTTCAGTCCCCGCAGGCCCCCAGAAGCTCAGGGCCCCAGCAGAACTCCCCAGGGGAAGGCTGGACTCACATGCACCAACCCTTTTACACCCTCTGCCTGGAGCCCTGGAGCTCTTGGATGGCACTGTCTCCTGCAGAGCGAGGCATCAGGGAGTTTGGAAGAAGGTGGTTAATGCTGTTTATCACTTATCACTTCAGCACAGTATAGGGTGAGCTGCCTCTTCCTGGACCTGCATTAGTAGGAAGAAATTTCCATGAATGAATAAACCCATGAATTTATTATAAGGTCTTTTGGCTGGAAAGTCCCAGAGCTAGGATTAAACATAAGAGCTTCCTCTCTCTGGTTTCCCAAGAGCTCTCCTTGTCCCTTTTTGTTTCCCATTTATTCCCCAGAGTTTTGTCTTGGTGTTGTGAGGCTCTTGACATACCAGGTCTTCCCTGAGCCTGGCCTTCCTAGCCGCCTGGTCACTAAGAGATGGGCAGAGGGGCCTCTTCCACTCTCACTCCCAAAGGGACCTCAGCCCTGGACCCAGCCTCTGAGTTTGCCCCCTACCCTGCAGATTGGTCCTTCCCGATTCCGAGCACCTGAGCTGCTATTCAGGCCAGACCTGATCGGAGAGGAAAGTGAGGGCATTCACGAGGTGCTGGTGTTTGCCATCCAGAAGTCGGACATGGACCTGCGGCGCACGCTTTTCTCAAACATTGTCCTCTCAGGAGGCTCCACCCTGTTCAAAGGTTGGTTTTTGCTCTCAGGGCCCCATTGCCAAGGAAGTTTCCAGATGCCCAGAGAATTGACTTGAGATTCCCCTGTCCTGCCTATTCAGGTTTTGGTGACAGACTACTGAGTGAAGTGAAGAAACTGGCTCCGAAAGACGTGAAGATCAGGGTAGGAGCATGGTGGGGGCTGGGGCTGCATGGAACTGGGCCTCCCCTCTGAGGCTAGACAGCTCCCAGTTTCCGCACTGACCTTGACATCTGTCAGAGGGGAGAACCCATTTTCCTTCTCCCTCCCAACAAAAGGGGGCAGTTCTGATACCCTGATGGCACAGGCCGCTAGGCTTGAGGGTCCCGCATACAGTCTTTCAGAGAAACCATAACATTGACAGATTGACTCCTGGTGCTCCCTCGTGACCAGTCCACCATCTTAGTGCCTCCTGAGGGAGGCAGAATGAAGGAGTGTGATTCCTGCCATGGAATCTGCTTCTGATTGGCCCCAACAGAATCTTGTCCCCTGACAGCCCCAGCTTCCCTGACAGCTATAGATACGTAGGGCTGCTGGAAATCTCCTCTAGATGAGTGTCGGGCTGGCCACAGTACCCCCCCCCCGCAACGAGAAGCCACGGGGTCCAGCAGGGACATTGTGTGAAATGCATCCACTGCCTTGGGCATTAGAATTGGCCATAAAGATGAGCTTTAGACCGGAAAGGGACAAGGAGGGTGAAAGTCTCAGAGTCCTCTTTCCACCTACCCTTTCAGATATCCGCACCTCAGGAGAGGCTGTATTCCACATGGATTGGGTGAGTAGTTCTCCTGGGAATAAGAGTGGAACAGGAAGTGAGGGCATCATTACCCCTCACCACCCCATCCCTTTAAAGCAAAGCCTTGTCTGCTTTGGCCCCATGGGGACTGGCCAGCTCCACAAATATCTACTTTCTTCCTCTCACAACATTCCTTGGGATTCCCTCCACTCCAGGGGCTCCATCCTCGCCTCCCTGGACACCTTTAAGAAGATGTGGGTCTCCAAGAAGGAATATGAGGAAGACGGTGCCCGATCTATCCACAGGAAAACCTTCTAATGTTGGGACATCATCTTCACCTCTCTCTGAAGTTAACTCCACTTTAAAACTCGCTTTCTTGAGTCGGGAGTGTTTGCGAGGAACTGCCTGTGTGTGTGAGTGTGTGTGTGGGTGTGTGGGTACGAATGTGTGCGCATATGCGAGAGCCGTGTGGCCCAGGGATCCCAGGGCCCAGAAAGGACGATGAACTACCCATGATGGCAATGGCCTGAGGCCTGGGGTTGACCACTAACTGGCCCCCGACAGGGAAGAGTGCTGGCAGAGGGCTCCACTCCGTCAGCTGGGCCTTTGTCTGGCTGTGTGGGACTACGTTTACTACCATAGGGAGACAGAGAGAGTAAATCCCGGGAGACCTTGCTGCTGCCCATCCTAGGCTGGGCTAGCCCCACCCCGTCCCACCCCCAGGGTGCCCCAAGGCCCAAGGCAGCTGCTGCCTCCCTTGCCCTGCCTCCCTTGCTCGTCCTTCTGCTCTCGATGCCAGTTTTCATGGACTGAGGACTGGGGCCGAAGTTGAGTTCTGTCTGGTTTTGTTGCAGTTTGGGTTGGGGAAGGCTGGGAAAGCACTCCAAGAGCTATTACTGAGACTCTGGGGTCAGGAGACGGCAGGGGGCCCTCCACCTCACCTGGGGACCAGGACCACACTGGGCATTTGAAGAGGCAGGAGTAGTACTATACTTATGATGGGTGGCAGAGTGAATGCTCAAACCCCCAGCTCCTGTCCAGGGGATCTCGGGAGAGCGTCAGGAGCCTATTGGCCCCAGGCCCTGTTACTTGCTTCTCATCCATCCTTGGGCAATGCCATCTTTAAACAGTTTTATTTATTGACGTGTTTGTTCAGTATGGGACTGGAGAGGGAGCTCACCGCCTCCTGCCCACCAGTCACCCTGTTCATACTGATGTTTACAGCACCTCGGTTTAGCATAGTCCGGGGCCCCGCCACTCCCTGCTAACGGTGAACTGACGGTATCCACAGGCCTCAGGCCTATTTAGGATCAGAGGCTACATTCAAAGGCACCACCACCAGCCTCTTTCTTCCTCTTCCATTTGCTCACTGCCCTGGGATCAACAGGCTGGTTGCCAGTTGGATTTTTTTGAAACAGGAGGTAGAATCACTCTTTGGCAGAGGCCTCTAGCAAAGGAGGGGTATTGGGGATCCAGCCCCCTTAAGACTGGAGAAAGAGCCGCCATTAACCAGGTTGCCTTTTCCCACTCTAGCTTCCCCCCCCAGTGGGGTGGCATAGGGGGCTCTAGGTTGTAGAGGTGACAAGGCCCCAACTGGGCTGATTTGTGCCATTGTTAACTTTGGACTTATGTGTTAAAGGAGGGTGGGGCCAGACCAGAGTGCCAGGGGCTGATGGGCTCATCTCCCTTGATCCAGTGGGGCCAGGTGCCTACCCTGGACTGGGCTGGCCTAGCAGTGTCCAAAGGCTCTTTAGCCCAGATGGTGTAAAGCTGGGGTCAGCAGATCTTCACCGGCACCCTCACCTGTGACACCAAGACCCGCCCCAATCCCAGACTCCAGGCAGCCTTCTCCCCCATGCCGTCCAACGACCAAAGGCCCTGCCAGGTATGGGCCGCAGCAGCAGGTGTGTGTGAAAGCGATGTGGCGACCCACGGACTGCAGTGTGCTTAACCAGCTCACCTCCCTTCTCCTAGCCCAAGCCTGTCCCTTGCACAGACCACGTTGCCTGGTGGGGCCCAATGTACTTAAATAAAGTCGTTCCAATAGACACATCAGCTGGGCCTCTTTCTCTGGTGCTGGGTGGGAAGAGGAGCTGTGGGCTCTGAATCTGAGGCGGTGATTGGGCCTTGTGTGTCCTCTAGAGGGCACTCTTGTACCAGCCAGACTTGGCCAGCCCTTCACCCAGGTCGCAGCCTGTCAAGTGGATACAGGAAGGTGTTCATGCCAAAGCCCCACTGTAGGAACTGAAGGTCCCAGCCCTGCACATACACTAAAACCCATGACTGAAACTACCTCAGATGAGGGGAGCACCTTTTGACATCCCTGAAGTCAGAACTTCCACATGGATAAGAAGCTCAGGAGCTTAAAATGTAGTTCCTGGGGCCCACACTCAGATATTCTGACTAATCAGCTCTCCCTTTTAAATCTGTATACTTGGGGGGGGGGATTTCCAGGCCCTTTGCAAATATTAACTTATCTGATCCTCCCAACAACCCTGCAAAGTAGATATTTTTATTATCCACTTTGCAGATGAATTAGAGCCACAAAAAGATTATGTAATTTCCCAAAGCTCTGCCCTTTATCAGCTAGGATTTGAATCCAGGCAATATAGCCCTAGAGCCTAAATTTTTAGCCACTATACAGATCCTCAAAAACCACTGGCCTTGAGCAATAGGTCCCAATCAAGTGGGACATGCCTGGCAATGTCTGGAGACACTGGGTTGTCACAACTGGTCGGGAAATGCTACTGGCATCCAGGCAGAGGCCAGGGATGCCACTTCAAATATTCATAACAAAGAACTATCTGGCTCTGAATGTCCCTAGGTTGAGAAAAGCTGGCCTAGAGCACAGGCTCTTCAATCTCAGCTGCAGAGTAAAATCATGGAGCTTTCCAAAACCTCCTTGCCTAGGCCATAGCCCAGAACCCATGACATCAGAATCTTGGGGAACAGAATTCAAGACATCAGCATTTTTGAAAGCTCCCAGTGACTCCAGGGTTGAAGATCTCAGTTTTGGAAGCAGCTGCTTTTCCTCACTCCCCATGTCTGACAGTGGTGTATGGGAAATGCACTAAGGCATGACCGCAGGCCTGCAAGTCATTCTGCCCCCAGATGCTCATGCAGCTACTGGTCTGCACACCCTCCCTGCTACCTCAGTGACTCTGATAAGGGTGCCCCCCCAACCCCACCAACTCATCTACAGAAAAATGTTCTCAGGGTGCTTTTCCTATTAAGAGGAATTCTGTTCCCAACCCCACCAACCCACCACTCCCGCACATAGCACAGACCCCAGGAACAGAAATGACTGACTTTAATCAGTCTGTGATGACATGAACCTCTTTGAGAGGTCAGATAGGGGTGGGGAAGCCCTGCAGCAGCTGGGGCACAATACTTCAGGCACAACTGAAGCGGAGAGGCCAGAGAAACCACTGGAAAGGTGGAGGGAGGGGGCGGTGGGACTCACAGCATCCCCTGAGTGGTGAAAGTGGCTTCGGAGCCTATGCAGCACCAGCCCCAGCCAGGTGGTTGAACAGGCCTCCATGCCCTGCAGCAACCCCATGTGATCGCAGGCAGCCCCTTCCCTTCTTGGTCCTCCTCTTCCTCCTGCCCCACGGCAGGGAAGCAGGTCCCTGAGCACATACAGCCCAGCTCTTGCCCAAGCTGGGCCAGACAGCCAAGCCGGAACTTAGACCTCACTGATGCTCCTGGCTCAGCCTCAAAGGCTCCCATTCTGCCATCTGTCCTCCAAGCTGTGCCCCAGGGAGGCAGAGGAGCAGGACGAGGGCCTGGCAAAAGTGGCTCCTGCCCAGGGCTGTGACAGCGTCCTCAGCAGAGTGGCCTTGCTGTGCCTGCCTCTCACACCATCTTAACATCCAGGGTCTGGGCCCGTGATAGGTTCTGGCGCTGGGCTTTGACCATGTGCAGGCGTCTCCCGTGCAGTGTGAACTGGGACCAAGTGAACAGCTGCAGCAGGGCACAGGTGATTGGCACCAGCACCAGCAGGTAGAAGCAGCCCTGGCGGAGTGTTGGGGCCTGGGCTGGGGCCGGGGCCGGGGGCTCTGGCCAGGGCTGGGCACTCCCCACAGGGGTCAGTGGGGGCTGCTGGAAGAGATCATGACCTAGGGTGAGAGAGCATGCAGAAAGAACAGGATCAGCCCCAGTCTCCTCCAAGGTCTCCAGTGCCACATCTCAAGTGACACACACGCATGTCTAAACCACAACTCACTTCTTTCCCCAAACTTGCCTCACCCTGTGCTTCCCTTCTGGGTGACTGGCACCACCACCCACCCCATAAGCACAAAGCCTTCCTCGATTCTTCGGGTAACCTCACCACTCCCCAGCAGCCAGTCCTTCCCCTCCCCCCAATTTCAAAACACACCCCACACCCAGACACTTTCTTCCAGCGCCCCTGGCACCGTCAGCTCCGAGCTTCCATGGCCTCCGCCACTGCCTCCCCACAGCCCATTCTCCATACTGCAGTCAGGGCGAACTTTAAAAAACAGACCAGACCATATCACTGCCCTGCTAGACCATGTCACTACTGCCCTGGCAATAGTTTCTCTTCACACTGAGAATCAAATCCAAACCCTGTGCTGACGGACAGAGTCCCCTGCTGCCCAGCCTCGTCTCCAGCCACTCCTGATACCTCTGGCCTCCGTACTTGCCCCCCCCCCCCCCCGCCGTCCGGGATTCACTGAGATCTTTCTAGACCCAATTCTTGCCATTCGGTCCACATCCTGGGTGTCATCTCCGCAAAGAGGCCTTCCTGGACCACACACTAAGTAGCTTCTCAGTCACACTGCCTATGTTGCCATCACTTTTCCCAATACTGTCGCTCTTTTGTTTGGCTCTTTATCGCCAACCCCACCCATCCTTCCAACCAGAATGTAAGTTCCATGATGGCAAGGACCACTGTTACCTCCCTAAAGGGACTTGGAGCCGCTCCTGGCAGAGAAAGTATTCTATACATGCTTGTCGAATGAATGAATGAACTACTGAAAGATGGGAAGTACCAGACACTCAGTTTCTCTCCACACCTGGGCAGAGGCGGAGGAGGTGTGGACCAGGCACAGCTTGTTGGCCAGTTGCCATTCTCTCCCCCTGACTGGACCCAGCTTGTCAGCTGCTGTGCCGGGTAAGCTCTGAACCCTGGAACCTCAAGAGCCCTGTGCCAGCCCCAGGGCCCTCACCTGTGTAGAAGCACAGCAGCCAGGTGCCCAGCAACGGGGCGAAGGTCTGGCCCGGCTTGGTCACCAGGGCCACCATGCCAAAGAGAAGAGCTGAGGCCGCCTGCTTGCGGCGGTTCAGCACCAGGTCCTCGTCCACCAGGTCAGTGACCACCAGGGTCAGCAGCTTACAGGTGCCCTCCGTGAAGACGCGGTTGCTGCCAGCAAAGAAGGGCGGGGGGCAAGGATGACCGGGTAGAGCGGAGGTGGAAGGGGTGAGGGAGGGCAGCGCATACCTGGCAATGAAGAGGCAGAGGAGGCCGGGGCGGTCGGGGCCGGCCAACAGCATGAGCAGGCTCAGGCCCAGCTTGAGCAGGAAGAGCCCCCGCACCACGGCGTAGACGCCCCAGCGCCGGCACAAGGGCAGGAAGTAGAGGTTGTTGACGTGGGGGGCCACGTAGGAGATGCCTGGACAGAAGGGCGCAGCCTTGTCAGGGGGCGCTGCCCGCGCGTCCACAGCTCTCCACATGCCCGCCGCCGGCGTCAGAGCAGGCACGGACGGAACCCTCCCGACGTGCCCGGCTCTGCGCCACGAGCTTCATGTCCACTTATTTAATCCTCTCCACCCTTCAGGATCAGTCCTGTGATTGCCCCTGCCTCACAGATGGTAAGTGGAGGCCCAAAGAGACTAAAGAAAACACACCCAAGGACGCACAGTGAACAAGCAGTCAACACGCGCCCCCGAGCCTGTCAGCCGCGCTGTGAGAGGCCGCTGTGCCGCCTCCCCTCTGGGGGGCGCCATCACGGAAACCACCAGTGAGCGGCCATACCCTCCTCGCACCTCAACGGGCTCCCACCCCCTCCTCCCACAGCAGAGCTGGAGGGTGGACTGGCGCGCCCGCAGAGGAATGGACCCCGCCCCCCGCCCCTGCACCCCTGGGAGCTGCGCCTGCAGCTGGGCGGCAAGCTTCGGGCCTTCCAGCCTGCCTGCGGCACCCACTCACCCAACAGGAAGGAGCCCGTGGAGAGGGAGATGTGGTCTGACAACAGATGCTCCAGGAAGAGGGGGAAGAAGTTGCTGTTGAAGTGGCAGTGAAAGACCTGCAACCCAACGGCCTGTGAGGAGGCTGCTGGGCTGGAGGGGAGCTGGGAGCAGGCCGGAAGCCGACCCGGGAGCGCTGAGAGCAAGAGCAGACTTTAACCCCATGTCCCTCCCCACGGAACATGCCAGAATAAAACCCAACACCTTCCTGTTGCTCATCTAATTTTGCTAAAAGGTAGAAGGAATGATTAAAACTGTCAAATTGAATGATTAAGTTTTTTTCTCTTTAATCGATAACACTTTCATAAAACATGCTTGTTGGCATAAACACCATCTATTTCTGAATTTAGCTAGCTTACATGCTACAGGTGTTTCAGGCACGGCATTTAGTGTTTTAAAAAGATTGTCACGGGGGCACCTGGGTGGCTCAGTGGGTTAAAGCCTCTGCCTTTGGCTCAGGTCATGATCCCAGGGTCCTGGAATTGAGCCTGCATCCGGCTCTCTGCTCAGCAGGGAGCCTGCTTCCCCCTCTCTCTCTGTCTGCCTCTCTGCCTACTTGTGATCTCTCTCTGTCAAATAAATAAATAAAATCTTAAAAAAAAAAATTGTCACGGAATTCCCCAGGGGCACCTCTTTCTCACAGCCTCCCTTTGCAGGTGAAGACGCAGCTGCCCCGAGAGACAGACCTGCCTAAGGTCACACAGGGAGTGAGGACTTCTGATGGTGCTAGAATCCAGGCGTCCCAACGAACAGACCTGTATTCCAGCTAGCAAATCACCCAGCAGTCATCACATGAGGCCCAGCTTTTAAGGAGCCTGCTCCCCTGAGTGAGGCACATCCTGGCTGTCGGTGGGGGGTTGGAGGGGGTGCTGCTCCCATACCTGCACCAGGTCCATGCCCACGAACCATAGGAAGTTCCGGTGACGTGCCAGCTGCTGGAGGTACTGGCCCAGAGTGATGCTGCCTGCATCCTGGCAGCCTGTGAGCAGCTCCTCTCTGCACAGGCTATGGGGCACAGGGGAGTCACCCATGGCCTAGGGCTGGGCCAGAGCCATCTGCCACCCCCAGGCAGCCGCCCATCCCCCAGGGGACTCTGTGTGCTGCAGGGAACCCAGGGCGTTGGGCCAGGCCACTCACCCGCCATCCGCAGCCAGGGCTGGGCACTCTGGCTCCCTGCCAGCTGCCTCAACCTGCCGCCTAAGCAGCCACGTGGCCCCCACAAAGCCCAGCCCAGAGCCGGTGGCCAGTGCCACGCAGAAGGCGCGGAAGGAAGAGAAGTCTTCCTTGTTCCAGAAGGCATAGGAGGCAAAGACAGAGAGGGAGCCAGCCGCACTGAAGAGGGAGCAGTAGAAGTTGAGGTGGGTACGGTCGTGCGCAGAGAGGGCCAGGTCAGCCAGCAAGGCATGATGGTGCAGGTCCACGAGCGTCAGGAAGCCATCATAGAGGCATAGGCACAGCAAGAACTGCAGGCCAGCTGGGGCCCAGGGCACCCAGAATGCCAGGAACGATAGTGCCAGCAGTGGCCCATGCCAGCCCAGGGCCCGCACCCGTGCCAGCACCACGGCCCTCGAGGAGAGCCCAGTGCCCGACCTGCCAAGGAGAGGAGGAAAGGTGGGAGTGGCTCTTACCAATTTGGCGAGCCCCAGTTCCCCCTCTGCCCAGGCCCCAAAGGAAGGACAGAGGCCCAGAGTATGAAACTCACACCAGAGTGAGCCCACTGAGCCCCACATCCTCAGCCTCTGACTTAGGAAGCAAAGGAGGTATACTTTCTCATCTGCTCCCTTGTGAGCCTGCCAGGGCTGATGGCCAAGGGGTGGTGGGATACCTATTTCTCAGGGTTTGGCCCAAGCAGGGATGGAGTCAAGATAATTGCCAGAAGCAGCAGAGAGGGTCTGCTATACAGCTCCCAGTTCTGAGGACCTGACAAGCCAAGCTGGGGTAAATCTCTCCCCAGGTGAGCAAGGCAACAGTTAGTCAAGGCCACTTCTCCCACCTGCCTGAACTTGGGAAGGGAGGGAGTTGGCCCAAAGCTGAAAATGCTCTCCCTTTCTCTCCCCACCACAAACACAGGCACCCCTGGGGAGAGGTCGAGTGGGACAGGACCCGTTGTGAACCATCCCCAGGACACAAACCGGGGCTGAGAGCTGAGGAAGTGACGGTCACTCAGCCAGCCGAACAGGGGGTCGTTGAGGCTGTTCCAGAGGAGAAACACCGTCTGCAGGCAGAGGGGAGATGGGGCAGGTGGGCTCTAGGCAGCCTCTTCTCCAGAGTTTTCCCTACCCAGCCTGTTTGCCACCCCTCAAAGGTAAGCCCAGCTTTCCTGCCTGCAAACCTTTGCTCAGGGCAGTCCCTCTGCTAAAACCCACTCCACCAGCCACTGCCCCCATCAGACTCTCACCCATCCAGGGCAAATTTGTCCAGCTGACAAGTTAACCTATGTGAATACATTTTATCATATATGTGAATATTTAGAACCATGCCAGGCTCAGAGAACAGAGGCCAGGAGAAGGAGGAGTCAACACCTCCAGCTCCAGCTTTTCTTACTGAATCGCCGTAGGCAACCTGGCCTGCCCCATACTCTGGACTGGGTGGGACCTAGCCCTGCGATCTGCCCAGCTCCTGCCCCCCGTGCTGGCCTACCTCTCCAACCCAGAAGGCAGCTTTGTTGATCTTGTACACTGAGACAAAGGTGTCCACATAATAAAGCAGGAACACATTGTGCAGGATAGAGATGAAGAGGGCCAGGGAGCCATAGACCACAGCCGTAGGAAGGCCCAGCATCCAGGCCTGGAGCCTGCCCAGCCCCATGGCTGCCAGCTTGGCGTCAGCCCCAGCAACACTGAGGAGCGCTCACTCCAAGAGCAGTCTGGCCATCCTTGTCCCTGGGGAAGAAGGAGCCAGTTAGCTGCAGGGATCAGAGCCAGCTCTGCTCCTAACCCCAGACCTCTGAATCATTTAAAAACTCATTTCCGGGGGTGGCTGTGTGGCTCAGTCGGTTGAGCATTTGCCTTCGGCTTGGGTTACGATCTCAGGGTGCTGGGATTGAGACTCACGTCTAGCTTCCTGTTCAGTGGGAAGTCTGCTGTTTTTCCCTCCCCCTACCCTCTACCACCACTGCCGCCCCCCCCACCGCCCCAGCTCATGCTAATAAATAAAGTAATAAATCTTAAAGAAGAAAAAAAAAAACCACAACCTCATTTCCACTGGGAGAAAGTTTGTACACAAAACAAAGCTAGAGATTCAACAATAACATACAACTGAAACAGTGCTGGGCTGGATACCGCTATCCAAGTTAACCCAAGAAAACTGATAAAAGCATGGGAAAAGAAGGCAGGCATCCAACAAGTTCGAAGCCAGGTCATGGGCTAGGGCACTGTGCTCAGTATTTTCTTTCATCTACACTATCTTATCACAAAAACCTTAAAAATCTGGACATGCCAGCTGTGAGTCTGGGCACACAATGCCCCTATAACCTCAGGCAAGCTACTTAACCTGGGCCTCAGTTTCCTCTTCTGTAAAAGGGAAAGAGGGATGATCATGCCTACTCTGCAGAGAAATGTAAAGATCAAGGGAGGTAACTCATGGAAAGTGCTCGATAAATGAATGGTGGTGGTGTCATGATCTTTATAAAATCTCTACAAAATTTATAGCACTCTTACAATGTGAAAAGAGAGCAATGCCAAGCTCAGAGATGTTAAGTAATTTGCCCAATGTCATACAGCAAAAAAGTAGGAGATTTGTTTGGTTCTAAAGCCTTTTCTGCCACTTGACCTTCTAAATCAGGTTCCTATGCACTGCTGGGTAGAACAGAGAGAGTTGCTGTGATGTCAGTTTCCATAGGTATATAAGAGTGATAGAATCCACAACCACTCACACACTTTGATTCTGGAAATCCCACCTCAAGAAATGAACCCCAAAGAAACATGTACAAAGACATTCAAGGCAGCAATGGTAATAAACAGCAAAAAGTTGGACACGGCCCAAGAATACAACAAAGGGACTGGCTCAGCAAGGTAGATGCTCCCCAGAGAAGGCAAGCCTATGGGCCACCCCAACACATAGATGAGAAATTCAAGAACCTGTTATGGGAAAAGAGCGAACAAAGCACAGTGGGGGTGCCTGGCTTCCAACTGGTCTGACTTGTACACAGAGGCTGGACGGACAAACAGAGCATGAGAGGGAAGGAAACAAGAGTCAGATCTTTATTAGAGCAGGCCTTCTTAAACTGGAAAGTGCTTTCAAGTTATGTGGGCAATTCATCAGAATGCAGATTTTGACTCAGGAGGTCTGGGGAGGAATCAGCTTTTGCACTTCGAAAGGGGTGTCCAGGTGGCAACCACGGGGCCATGACCACAGTTTAGGCAGTGAGGCATTAAGTCTGCCTGTCTCTTTTTTTAGATTCAAAGCTTTCATCCTCTTTTCAGAAAAATAACCCTGCGTCTGACCCCCAGAGGGAAGCTAAGAGGATTTCCTTCTCTCCAGTTCCCCATTGTGAGTTAAATCGTGTCCCCCAAAAGAGATATGCTCAAGTTCTAACCCCTAGCACCTGTAAATGGGACCTTATTTGGAAACAGGATCTGGGCAGATGTAACTAAGTTAAGGTGAGATCATAGTGAATTTGGGTGGGCCCTTACAGGGACACGGAAATTTAGACACAGAGACAGACACACCCAGAAGGAAGGTGGCTATGTGAGGACAGAGGCAGAAAGTGGAATGATGTAGCTAGAAGCCAAGGAATGCAAGGACTGCAGGCAACCACCAAAAGCTAGGAGGAAACAAGGAAGGATTCTTCCCTAGAGCCTCCAGAGGGAGCGTGACCAGCTGGAGTTGTTTCGGACTGTGAGACAATACATTTTGGTTGTTTTAAGCCACCCAGTTTGCGGTAATCTGTTCCAGCAGCCCTAGGAAACTCCCACATACCCTCAGGGGCTGTTCCTTTCTGAGTCCTTGTGACACCATGCCTGACCATGTGTGCAATCTACATGTTAGTGTGTGCATGCATGCACACGCACACACAGATACACACAGCTGAAACTTCTGCTTCCCATCACGGTCAGGCCCTGGAGAGCCAACTTCAGCCCCAGTCTAACAGCAGTGACTCCCAGGACCTGTCCTTGCCCCATGACCCACGAAAGCTCCCACTCTGTGCCCACCCTTCCAGGGCCTCTGCCCAGCGCAGCGTCCCCTGGGTCTTCAAGCCACCCTCTCCTCTAGCCAGGCCTTTGTCCTTGGTAGTGCCCCTGCTGGAAGCAGCCTCCCATCTCCCCATCCTTCAAGAGCCAGCACTGTGTCCAGACTTTCTCCAGCCCCTTACAGATGCCTCCTGCCGCCGTACCACAGACTCTCCTGCCTGCCCCCACAAAAACCTGACTGTGGGGTTTCTCAGGACAGAGCCTGTCTCTCTGTCCTCCATCTCCTTCAGGGAGGGTGCACTGGACATGACCACTCTCTGATAGAAAAACAGGCCCTTGGGGCGCCTGGGTGGCTCAGTGGGTTAAGCCTCTGCCTTCGGCTCAGGTCATGGTCTCAGGGTCCTGGGATCGAGCCCCACATTGGGCTCTCTGCTCAGCAGGGAGCCTGCTTCCCCCTTTCTCTGCCTGTCTCTCTGCCTACTTGTGATCTCTCTCTCTGTCAAATAAATAAATAAAATCTTAAAAAAAAAAAGAAAAGAAAAGAAAAACAGGCCCTGAGTAGAGGGAAAAGAAGGGAAATCTCAGGGTCTCTCAGGCTCAATGGAAAATGAGGGCAATTCACTCAAGAGATCCAGCCTGGTGCCCGTCTATGCCTAGTGCTAGGGAATGAGGGAAGGAAAAGCAGCTGGAGCAACCTGAAACCAGAAACCAGCCACTAAGTCTGTGAGAGACTCTCCCAGGCTACAGTGATCCTACCTTGCCCCAAAGCAGGACGATAGCCAGCTGTGCCTCTTCCTGGAACCCTTGAGCCCCTGAAGGAACATTTGGTGGGAAATACTTTTTCCCCCATAGCTTTATAGAGGTATAGCTGACACACAAGGATCAGCACATATGCAAAGTGTACCGTCTGATCAGTTTTAACATATGTATATACCTGGAAAACCATCACAACAGTGGAGACCATGAACATACCCATCACCCTATAAGTTTCCCTGGAACTTTCTAAGGAACATAGTGGAAAGAAAACACAATTGGGGGCCTCCTAAGTTCTGACTGCACCATTTACTACCTATGTGACCTGGAGGAATTTGCTTAACCTCTCTATGTCTGTTTCTTTTTTTTTTTTTTTTTAAGATTTTTTTTTTAAATTTATTTATTTGACAGACAGAGACCACAAGTAGGCAGAGAGGCAGGCAGAGAGAGAGGAGGAAGCAGGCTCCCTGTGGAGCAGAGAGCCCGACGTGGGGCTCGATCCCAGGACCCTGGGATCATGACCCGAGCCGAAGGCAGAGGCTTTAACCCACTGAGCCACTCAGGCGCCCCCACTATGTCTGTTTCTTGATCTGCAATATGGCACCAACCTTTCTAGGACAATTGTTAACAATCAAGGGGAAAGTACTCTCAAACACTTAGCACATGAGTGCAGTGGACACTCAAACTTCAGAGATTACTGCTATGGAGCCTCTCAGACCTTCCAAACCCACCACACAAGGATGGGGTATTAATCTAAAGGTGTCTGGGGGCTGCAAAGCTATCTGTTGTTATCCTTAACCTAGCTCACTTTCTCAGACTCCCCAGGGCCTTTCAGACCCCCATCCCTGCCTCACCTCCAAAGCCTTTGTCCAAAGGGAAAGAAGCCTCCCAGGCCCCCAGCTGGATGTCCAGTGACCTACCCTGGAGGCTGGAGAAGGTGAGCCCTGGAGGCAAGTCCCCAGCCTCTACTAGTTGGCTCCCTGCACCCATGCTGGGGTAACAGCAGAAAACCTCAGAGGTGGTGGCATGGGAAGGGTGTTACTTTTGCCATCAGGAGAGGCTGGGCTTAAATTTCACCTGCACTTCCTACTAAGAATGTAACCTTAGGCAAGTCACTTAACCTGTCTGAGCCTCAGTTTCCTCACCGGTAGAATGGGAATAATAATGCCCATCCTTTAAAGGAAAGCAGGGAGGACTAAAATAATGCCCAGGAGCCCAGAGCACTGTTACACAGAAGATGTTCAGAAACTGGCTTTTTCTTGGGCTCACTCATAGAAGATCAGAGTAAGAGCAGGGGAATAGCCTGGTAATCCTGCCCCTTCCCCCAGTAAGGGAATTTGAAAGACAAGACAGGGCACACAAGGCTATCAAAAGAGGAGAGTCTACAAGCAAGAACACATGCACAGTTCAGGAGAGCTAGATACAGGCCCCCACCACAAGCCAGAGGCGGGATTGGAGGGGGGAGCGGGGGCAGAGCGACCTGTCCAGGTAAGCCTCTGCCCAGGAGAAGGAGCTGGGGGAGGAGTGTGCAGGGTCACTGCAGCCATTTCTCTTCTACATTCTGCTCCTCCCTCAGGAAATGCCTTCCCCTACCCACCCTCCTACCCTCAATAAGCCCCAGCAGAAAATAGCAACCCTGCCTCTCCAGGGGAGGAACAGCTTGGAACCCACACCAACCTAGTTGCATAACCTGGGTGAAATACCCTGTAAGCCAACCAACTCCACCCCCACCTTGGCACCTGGCAGAAGAGCCTGCTGGAGGTCCCCAGAGCCCACGCAGCCCTCGTGCTGGGATGGTCCCAGTTATGTGGCTTTGAGCCAGCGTTTCCTTTCCCCTGGCCCTTGGTCTCCTCATCTGTAAAGAGGGGGTGATGCCAACCTCTTGGATTGCTGTGGGGCTGAAACACAAAAGGTACATAAAGCACCAAGTACAGTGCCTGGCACATAGGAGATCCTCGATAAGCAGTAGCTACTGTTATTCTTTTTCCTGTCTCTGGAGTTTGGTTTCATGATCTTTAAAGGGTTTCAGTCATTGTCCCCTTCTGTCAAATCCACGACTGAAGTGGTCTCTCCAGCACCCAACATGGACGGACGCCTCTCGCTGCCTGGTACATCCTGCCATCCCTCATATTCTCTTTTAAATGCCACCTCCACACCTTTGTTCATGCTGTTCCTTCCATCTAAAATACCCTAGATGTAACTACATATCATTTCTTAAGCATCTGGGTATGCCTGGCTTTTACCTCCACCATCAAGAATCCTTACAACTCTTGTTACTATTTCCATCTCATTTTATAAATGAAGAAACCAAGGCTCTAAAGGTTAAATAAATCACAGAGCTATTAGGGGCTGGGGCAAAGATTCAAAACCGGTGTTTTTGACTAAAAATCTCAGCATTTCACATGTCACTATGCCCAACCCCACCACCATCTTATCAAATCCTGCTGATTCAAGGCCCATTTCAGTGGCACAAGACTTCCTGAGTACACCCAGGCAGGTGTTCTCTCCCATTTCAGGTCCCTTGGCTCCTTGATCAGGATCCAAAT